>NC_138964.1:170799537-173199537 GCF_055761805.1 Camellia sinensis
TCAAAGATTATAAGATATCATTTACAATAAACCCATTTTTTTAATGCATGAATCTTGTGATAGTTTGTGAAAGGTAGAAGAAGATCTAATAAATGTTTAAAATTAGCAAAAAATGTACCACAATAGAGTGAACTGCAGTAGGGAAGCTTTGTTTCTTTATTTGCAGGAATCTTTTTCTATGCAGGTACCTCCATGCTGCATTCGGCAGTAAGGAATCCTTAGAAAAAATGAATATCTCAAGATCAATGCTATACACAAACATACACTTGTGCAGAAACGATGAAGGGGAAGAGCAAAAAATTGAATGTTCCCCATTGTAATTGTTTTATAGAATACTAGTAGTTTGAACATTGATCATATATTAATGAAATACCAATGTGTGACCTTTAACAAAAATAAGAGAACTGAATCCAAAATAGTTCACTATCAACTGTATTGAAGCACCACAACATTGAATCCAGAACAGTTCACTATTATAAATAAATTCCAGTTTATTGTATCACACAGAGACACACAAATAACTAAAACAAATACCTGAAATGAAGCATCATGAAAGGCCTGAGCAGCTGCCATATCGGCAAGGCCACCACATATGACGATGACTGAGGGTGAGGCACCGTGTCTCCTCTTAACATTTGAATAGCAAGGAACTACAAAAAACAAAATGAACTTAGATTCTCATATTGGGCCTTGGAGCTAACTGGCACAAATTGATAAATGGTTCAAATAGTGGCAGAGTCAGTGATTGGGCATGCTCACATTCAATAAACTAATGTCACTATCATAATATGCCTCCACATCTACTTCCAATCACACTCTAGCCAAGTATAGAAGTTACAAAAATCTTGGCCATCATCAAGACAAAAATAGTTAACAGAAACAATGATAGACAACATATTTTACACATACACTGGACATACTACCTATCATTATTCAAAAATACAGGCAAAAAACAACTAGGCAGAGGCAATTAAAAAAAATAAGATATATCTTCAAAATTCACTCTAACAGACTCCCTATCTACATGTATGATAGAATTAAAAAAATAAGTCCCTATTTTTTTCATAAAAAAAATTAAATATCTTCCCTATTATAGAAAAAATTTAAAAAACATTATTGGAGATACTGTTATGCTCTTCAAATGTAGAGAGTTTGCAGTGGATGAATCAAAATAACATACTTTAAAAGAATATTGGAGGACTACGACAAAAATGAAAAAGCACCTTAATTGAGACAAATGATTAGAAACTTTGAAATGACAAGCACAAAATATTACCTGGCTGCTGTACATCATGGTTTTGAAAGGATACAGTTACACCATAATCACCATCCTTAATTTGGACTTTCTCAGGATGGAGGCATGATTCACAACCCAAGGAGACTTGTGGCTCCATTTGCAAGTTAAAGACATTAGAAGAACACTAAGTTTTTATGCCCATACAACTTCCAAGTTTGAAACAAACAACCCTTTGTCCTCCAAATTAGTTCAATGTCCAAATGCAACATCAAATAATAACAAGAGAAAGATGGCGTGGCATCTGAAGACATATCATTCAATTAATAACAAGATATCATCTTATTACATTGAGTTCAAACATCTTATAACCTTACAAATCATACTTTAAAAAACTATGCTAAAATCACTTAAGCATACAACAATCATTTAAGCATTAAAGTAATGCTAAAATCAGTACACACTATGCTTGTCATGAAAAACAATTTCCTAGCTCATTGGTCTGCCTCAAGCCACTCTATGTTGGTTTGCAAGCACTCACCACGCAAAGTAATTGCACATGTCATTTGCACACCAAAGCCTCCCTGGATTTTTTTTTTTTCCACATTTGAAACTTTGATTTTGGAAAAGGAAACCAACACCATAACAAAGTATATCACTATAAATATAATATAGATTTAACATATCACTAATTTTCACAAATCCTAAAGAACACAAAAATATACATATGCATAAATGTAATCAGAATTTAAAATATATTAACCAAAGACATCTATTTCCTAAGTAATACTATTTTAGGGGTGAAAATAGTCACTACAGTTTATAAAGTGCACCACCACAAGAGCTATTGAGCATTCATTACAACATACTCCTAACTTCACATGTATTTAATTAGTTTAAAAAATAATAATTTCATTGAATCATTTTATCAAACACTTGCAATGCAAAAAATCCATTCACATGTGTTTGGGCAAACAATGAAGAAATATGTTTTCCCCAAAAACCTAAATCAAACCAACACAAAACCTTAATTAAAACAAATGTATGATTATTTATTCCGTAAAAAATAATAAATAAATTTTGACCTTTTCTTTCTTTGTCAATGAAGGGGATTTGGAGATCTAGGGTTGCAAAACAAAACTCTTCAGATGATGGAGACAAAGGGCCATCGTCGGGGAGCCGTCGTCGGGATTCGTTGATGGAGAGTGGACCAAATCTGATGCGTCTATAAAGAGAGAGTGTGAAAGAGAGAAGAGAGAGAGAGAGAGAGAGAGAGAGAGAGAGAGAGAGAGAGAGAGTGGAGCTCATCGATTTGAATCGCTGAGATGAACTTCGATTTCGATTTTGAGAGAGGAGTTTGAAATGGCTCTGATAAATCACCGATCTGTTTCACTGAGACTGATTTGAATCTCTGAGATAATTAGGGTTTAGATAACAAAGAGAGAGAGAGAGAGAGAGAGAAAGTGGAGCTCACCGATCTGAATTGCTGAAATGAACTTCGACTTCGATTTCGAGATGAACTTCGATTTTGAGACAGCGGAGCTCTAATGAATCACCGATGTGTTTCGAAATGGCTCTAAGATATTAATGGGGTTTAGACAGAAGAGAGAGAGAGAGAGAGAGAGAGAGAGAGAGAGAGAGAGAGAGAGAGAGAGAGAGAGAGATTTGAAGATTCAAAATAAGGGTGAAAAGAGGGAGGGAGCGCGTGACACCTAACCCATTTGAAGGCGTTTATAAACGTCTTCTATTCATGAAATGGCGCCGTTTTAATTAAAGAAAAATGCTACATTTATGAATCGTCATTAAATATTAAGAACAGTGACACTTTAAAAAACGCCGTTAAAAGTACGCCACCAAAACACATTTCTTGTAGTGACGTAATCCATTGGTATCAACTCAATATCTTGTTTTGTAATCTATCATCTCTTGTGTCTTCTTCATGTCTTTAATGCAACTTCCAGCCATTATCTTTCTCCCTACCATTGAAACATTATGTGTTATTACATATCATTCGCGATTTGAAGAACTAATAAAGATTAAAGAGACTGAAAACATGGGCATGAAATCGTAGAAATTGAGGCATCGATTAAGCCTTTCAATATATTTATGCTCAAGAAAAGTTAGGTACAAGAAATTCTAACACAAAAAATTACAACAAATACTCACATAGTATTTTTCTATGGTTAGATTTTGTGTACATAGAATTGTTATTTCTACCCACATTCCTCAAAACCAATTAGTTACGTTGAATGCTTACCCATGAGCAGAGGAAAGACTGGAAGCTCAAGTGGCTTCTCTGGTGCACCAACCAAGATAAGTTTTCCATGAGATTTCAACAAACCTATCAATGGTAGAAGAGGGTCAATGATACCGTCCATTGTGCCCATAGCAACCTATTTAAATTCAACAAAACAAAACAAAAAGAAAATAATCACCTAATTATAATTACCTATTAACTTTTAATCATAACAAGAATCGTAAAAAATAGAATAAAAAGTGACCAAGAATCTCATTTAGTATACATCGAGAATTTTATCCTTTTTTTTTGGAGAGGTTGTTAATATGACTAAAACAAAAAATCTGTTACCTGCATCTGATCTGGGTCACAATTGACCAAAAATGAATCTACACGAAACTGTTCAATAGCTTCTTTCTTTTTGCCAGGAGAGGTACTAATCACTATTACTTTAACACCAAAAGCCTTGGCAAATTTTACAGCTGTATGGCCAAGGCCACCGAGACCAACTATACTGACACGCATACCAAGCTTGTTAGGTCCAAAGTGTCTTAGGGGACTGTAAGTTGTGATCCCAGTGCAGAGAAGAGGAGCACAAGCATCAAGAGGAAGGTTATCAGGAATGCGAATCACAAAGTGCTCATTAGCCACCATGGTATTCGAATAACCTCCATATAGGTGGGGTTTCCATCATAGTAGATAGAATTGTAGGTGAATACATTTTTGGGATATTAGTTTTCAAGATCGTTAGCACAATTGTCACAAGAGTGACATGATCCAACAAGACACCCCACTCCAACTTTGTCACTAACTTTAAATTTGTGCACCTTCCTACCTACTTCTATCACTACACCCACAATTTCATGCCTACATTCACCAATTCAATTGATACATATCAGATTGTATAAATTAAGCAGTTATAATTTTCAAGTGTACTCAAATATCAGACTACGTCAATTAAGTGGTAAGAATTTTATCATCTACAAAAGAGGCATTCCAATTGGCGTAATAAATCATGTAAAAGGTTATATTGCATGCATTACTTATGCTATATTATTCACAGTATCTATGATAGTTATTTTTATAAAAAGAATAAAAGAAAAAAAGAAAAAAAAGTCCAAAATTAAAATTAATTAAAGATCAACCGTGTTGGAAAAAAATATTTAGTAGATTAATCATACTATCAATTGAAAATGATATATTACAAAGACTTGAATGTAAAGATTTAATTAGTAAATTTTCATCTGAAAAAGCAAACAAAAAATAAAATGAAAAATAAAATTTTATATTAAAAAAAATTAAAATTTAAAAGTCTCATTTGTGTGGGTAGATGCACTACTACAAAAATAGTTCAAGATCACACTTTGAGAAAAAAAAATATCTCACTTTTTTTGGAAGTGTGATAAAAAAAATTAGATTAATATTTTTATCACACTTAATTTGATTGAGTGTGATAATATTTATTTTTTATGTCACTTTTCAATTAAGTGTGATTATATCTATTTTTTTAATCACATGTTCTAATTAAAGTGTGATTATATATACACTACTACTTTTTAATCACACTTTTTAAATAAGTGTGATTATAAATATATTTTTTAATCACACATTCTAATTAAAGTGTGATTGTTTATATATTTTTTAATCACACTTTCTAATTAAAACGTGATTATATATACACTACTACTTTTTAATCACACTTTTGAAATAAGTGTGATTATAAATATGTTTTTAATCACACATTCCAATTAAAGTGTGATTATATATACATTTTTTAATCACATTTTAATTAGAATGTGTGATTATATATATACTGCTACTTTTTAATCACACTTTTTAAATAAGTGTAATTATAAATATATTTTTTAATCACACATTATAATTAAAGTGTGATTATATATACATTACTACTTTTTAATCATACTTTTTTAAATGAGTGTGATTATATATATATATTTTTTAATCACACATTCTAATTAAATTATGATTATTTATATATTTTTTAATCACACATTTTAATTAAAGTGTGATTACATATACATTACTACTTTTTAATCACACTCCCTAAATAGGTGTGATTGTATAAAATATTCCAATTTGATTTTTATATAAAATATACAATTCCCAAATTTGCGCCTCTATTCTACACCCATGAATGACAGAGGACGAATCTTTCCATCCCCAACAAGGTTGAATTCACAAACACAGAGGTCTATTCTCTCCACTACAACAAAACTGGGGTTTCATGGATTCACATTAACGACATACAGTAAATGCAAGCCATGGTAAATAAAAATATCCACTACTACAAAAATAGTTAAAGATCATACTTTGACAAAAAAAAAAACTATCTCACTTTTATTAGAGGTGTGATAAAAAAAATTAGATTGATGTTTTAATCACACTCAATTAAATTGAGTGTGATAATATTTATTTTTTATGCCACTTTTTAATTAAATGTGATTATATATATATATATATATTTTAATCACACTTTTAATTAAAATGTGATTATATATATATTTTAATCACACCTTCTAATTAAATTGTGATTATATATACACTATGACAATAATATTTATTTTTAATCACACTTTTTAAATAAGTGTGATTATATATATATATATATATTTTTTAATCACACTCTCTAAATAGTGTGATTGTATAAAACATTTCAATTTGATTTTTATATAAAATATACTATACACAAATTCGTGCCTTTATTCTACCCATAAATGAGAGGACGACTCTTCCATTCCTAGTAAGATTGAACTTCACAAACACACAGGTCTTTTCTCCTTCTCCTTGCCTTCTATTTATGAAACGAAGCCCTATTTTGTTTTCTTCATCACACCTCCGAACCACCATTGAAGTTACTCACAGCTCCGAACCACCATTGACGTTACTCATTCAAATTTGTCTTTTGAAATAACAAACCTCTTGAAATTTCTGGTGAGTTCTCTGTTTTTTATGCCTCTTTTGTGTGTATATATTATGATTATGATTATTATTAGTGGAATTTTATAGTTATAGGTTTTCATTGTGAATAAGGGTCTTCGGGTGGATATGAAGCACAGGTACTCCAAAAATATTGCCGTACAAGTACCAATTATTTACCGGGTGCGGGTACATATACCGGTACGGTTGCACGCATACCGAGTACGCCAAAAAACGCACCGGATACATTTTATATGATTAGTATAATGATGGGTACGTGATGGACATGCTACGGGTACTTTTTTTGGTACTTCGGGGTACAAAACGAGAGTTTTTACAAATTAAAGGGTACCGGAGCAAGTTTTTTGGTCTGTTTAAAATAATGATACAAATTTGGGGTACTTTTGTAATAAACAAAACATGAAACAAAAAATTACGGTTCTACTCTATTTAATTGTCTCTCTCTTTTTCTTGAAACACGGAGAGACTCCCAAGAGTTGAAGAACTCCTTCCTGTGAAGCTATCGAAGAGGTTCAATTGAAAGTGCTAATCGATTCTCTCCTTCAAAGATCACATTCCGGTAAGTTCATCTTCAATTCTTCCTCCTCTTCTTCTTCATTTTCTTTGTTCTGTCCATCTTCGATCTCTTTGTTCTTCGATTCTTCCACTTCTTTTATATTTTTTCCAGATTTTTTTTTTCTGTTTCTTCGCAGCAAACGAAGAATGAAGACATCAATTTTCATTTTTTTTTTCCAGATTTCTGTTCTGTCCAGATTTCTGTTTCCTCTTTTTTTATTTTTTTTTTCAGATTTTTGTACTCCTCCTTGGCAGCAAACGACTCCCTCTGCTCTAGTGACGACTCCTCTTCTCGTCAGGTACTCCCTCTTTTCCCTCCGTTTCTAGGGTTTTGAATGCTGTTCTATTTTTGCATGCTCTTTCTTTTGAATCTCAATCTCTGTTTTTATTTTTTGATTTTATGTGTTTGAATGCGTAAATTAATATATTCAGTTGGTTTTTTAGACTGTTTGTGGAATGAGAGGTTTGTTCCGTTGTAATGGTTGTTAAGCTGTTTTTTTGTTTTAGGTTCTGTTTGATTAGAAACAAAATTTGTTTGAATGTGAAATGAAAGGAAGAAAAGGAAAATATATTTTCTTGTAAACATTTTATTAGGATGAAATTTTTGCAAGAAAAAGATAGAGAAATTTTTTATAATTTTAACTATAGATAACCCCTTGCATTGCATGGACAATTTTTTTTTTTTTTTTTTTTTTTTTATTATTATTATTATTATTATTATTATTATTATTATTATTATTATTATTTTGTGCAAGAAATTTAAAACTCAATTACCATTGCTAATATGTGTTGTATAGAAAAAACTAATTTTGTTGTTGTTTCCTACTCTTTCATGCTAAACAAACTTACCAGAGCATATTGGTTTTTGAATCAATGTGAACAACTTGTGCTGAGTTATATTAAAATTTAATTAAGCTAATGGGTGTAGTGTAATAAAACATTTTTGTTTATAATGTCTTCTCTTTGATATACTTATAAAAAAAAATTAAAATAAGGGAATTACATCCGTATTTTTTATTACACAAATATGGAGGGTAGCATAGTTTTCTTCTCCCCCTTTACATCCTTCCTGAACATTTAACAACCAATTTAGTTTACAAAAGAAGGAGAAATTGTTGAAAAAATTAGTATTGGCATAATTCAGATTAAGATTGTGGAAATTACTCCAAGGATCCTCTTTTGTTGACCACATAAGGGTAGTTTTTTTTGGGTGAATAACATAAGGGTAGTTGGTAGGTCCTAAAATATTATGATTTATATTGCTGAGAGCCCTTCTGCGGTTATTTAACTTCTGCTGTTGAAACCTCTGAAATCCCACCATTCTTGAACCTTCTTTTGAATTCAGAGAGAAAGAACAAGAAAATTCTTACAAAATTACAGCTAAATGGATTGTGTTCGATCTAGACTACTTGATCAGAGCTTGGAAAGAAGAGTGAGGAAATTTAATGTTCGTATTGAATCTTACCTTGAGAGTCTGAGGGTTTAATGGCAGCAGGTCCATTGTTCTCATTTGATCCACCCATCTTTGATTTGCTTCAAGACCAACCTACAAAAAACAAAACCCAATTCTAGGAATGTTTGAAGAACCAAGATCATTCATTCAAAGAAAAAGGTAAAAATATGATCATCTTATTCTAAAAACACAGAATATTATAAAGAGTCAATATAAAATCTTAACAAGTGACACGTTACATGATATGAAAATATGATCATCATATTATTATTGTTTAGAAAATATTTCAGAGAGTATGAGAAATTTAACAAATGACATATCATCTCTTATATGATAAATAAATATTTTGTAATTTTTATATTTTGCCTTTGGCATCATTTGATTTTCACTAATAGCAATTTGATCTATGAACCCCTCTAGTCAGTTCTGACTTGCAAATCTCATATTTTTGCAATTGCTTTCAACCCTTTTCCCCCTCTAATTTATTTATAATTTCCCATAACTATTCTAGGCTTTCCCTTCTTTAAACTTGTTCTCTGTTGTGCTATTTTCTTCTTATTTTCTTTTTCATCATTTCATCTCTTTCTTGTTTTTCTATCCACTCTCTATTTATATTTTTTTCTTATCTAAAAACAGATACACCAGCACATAATTGTTAAAATTTTGGTGGAATTGTTCAATACTCAAATACTGGAACTGTGGGGGATTGTTCATTTGTTTGTTCTTTCGAAGTTGACCCATCTTGACTTGGTATATTAATTGCTCTTCTTTCTCTACCTTGATCTGAGTTTTAATTTTTGTTAGGATTTAGTTTAGTTTACTCTCTCTGTTGATGTGTTGCTATAATAATTTTTTGATAAAATCTTTTCAAGGCTATGATTTACTAAATATGTGTTTATATATACTGTTCAATCATGCTGTTGAAATAAATAGTTTTAGATATTGGGTAATTATCAAAAACTATTTATTTCATCTGTTCAAATGACAATAAACTTATTAAGCTTATACTTGTGACTTGTTCAATTGTAGGTACCATTGGATATTGTTAGTCATTGATCTAACATTGATGATTGTGTACTTACTTGATCCGATTAATTCTAAAAGAAACACAAGCTTTGAAATTGTAATAAACACTTAAGTTTGGCTAGTTCGTACATTTTAAAGCAATTTGAGTTACTCTAAAAATATTTTGACATTTGGAATTTCTTTTGTAAAGTGTTTTGAAATTTATGAAACTACCCAAAGGAGGAGGAGGACCAATCCAGTTTGGAAAGTAGTTCAGGTAATCAATATCATTTTCTCTAATTTTATCATACTTATATTATGCTAATGATCGTTCAGCTTGATTATAACACTTTATATATAGTTTCTAATAATAATGAAAATGCTTTTATGTAGTCCCTGCAACAACCTACAAACGTGGAATGTGGGTTTTATGTAATGCGGTATATGAAAGACCTCATTAGAGATCAAAGCATCCTAAGAAAACAAAATGTGAGTTAAATTCTAAACTTTTATTCCTATTATATTTATGATACTTGTACATCTTCTTCATTATCTAATTGTTTGTAAATAACTTCTTGCAGTTCAATGGAAAAAAGACTTGTACGGAAACCAAAATTGATAAAGTGCGAGTTGAATGTATTAATTTCGTACTAAAGAATATGAGTTGAAATCCAATGTAAGTATGATATAACTTTCGTTCTTTAAATTACTAATCAACAATTTCTTTAGTTGGTAAAGAATATAATCACTTCAAGATTTCATTTTGGATTTGTTGATTCTATGTATATTTGGTTTTATAACTTTAAAATATCTGCTCACACATTGAAGATTTTCATTTTGGATTTATTGATTCTATGTATATGTCATATTTATATATGGTAATCCAAACATTTTATATTAGTAACAATCAAAGTTCTTATTCCTTTTCTATTGATGCAAGATATGAAGAGTTAGTGTGATGAGAAAAGGTTCGATTTTGTCTTTTGTAAGTCTCTACAAAAGTATTAAGTTTATTCATATGCTTCTAGCGGTTTCTGAATTAATTTGTGTTTTTATTTTTCAGGTCAGAAATTTCTTGGAGAAATGCAAAATATGGTCAAAGAATTCAACAACTTAGTTTTTTCAAGTTTTTTTTATTTTTTAATATATGTAAGCACAGTTAAAAACTTTTTACTAATTCCTTTGTATATACTTTTTGAACATTTAACTTTCATTTATGAAATATATGACGTTATTCCATTCAATATATGGTTGTGATTCAAAATATAGCATATAGTGTGTATTACATTCTTCAAATGCATATAACATGTGATCTTATCTGATTATTAATCACGTGTTTTATTAGATATTAATCACACTTAAAATCTGTGATCTAAATGTTTATTATCACAGGTTTTATTAGTTATTAATCACACTTAAAAGATGTAATCTAAATATTTTTAATCACACTTAAAATGTGTGATCTAAATATTTTTAATCACACTTAAAATGTGTGATCTAAATATTATTAATCACACTTAAAATGTGTAATCTAAATATTATCAATCACACTTAAAAGGTGTGATCTAAATGTTATTAATCACATTTAAAATGTGTGATCTAAATGTTTTTAATCACACTTAAAGGGTGTGATCTAAATCTTATCAATCACACTTAAAAGGTGTGATCTAAATGTTTTTAATCACACTTAAAAGGTGTGATTAAAAATGACCCCTTTTAATCACACTTCCAAATATCACACTTTAATAAAACTAAAAAGGTGTGATTAAATAACAAACATCACACAAAAAAAGTGTGATCTTTATCTGTTTTTGTAATAGTGATGGAGAAAAAGATGCAGGGAATGGTTACCAAGGAAGGGAAGGATAATTGGTGATGCCCCACTCGATCTTGACAATGTAAAGATTGGAGTGACAAATTCTACAATACAATACTTTGAACGTTACGTCTTTAGACAATGTTAGAGATACAAAATTTTTTATCAAATGAATGATCAAATGGAAACTCACCAAAGACTCTTGATATGCTCGCCAAAGACTCTTGATATGCTCAGAGTCGAGGATAAACAAATCTCACATGGTGAGTGTCCTCAAACTCATAACAACGACGCTCCTCTATTGCTACCAACTCTGGAACAAACCTCGACAAACTAATAAACCGCATCTCAAATTGTGCCAAAGGAATAGCATCCTGACGCAACTCAACAAACTCTTCCCTAAACCTTTCTCAAGCATAATGAGGGAAATACTTGGCCAAAAAGGTCTCGATAAAAGCAACCCACATGTTACCTACGGTATTCTTAGCATACTTCCACCAATACCCTGCGTTACCCCTTAGTTGGATACTCACCAAAAAAATCCTTAACTCCTCATCCTCGACTCTAAGCATATCAAGAGTCTTGGTAATCTGCTTCAACCAATCCTTTGCCTCCAACGGTTTAGCCTCCTCCCACAAACTCCGGTGGATTGGAACGAAGAAACTCCTTGGTAAACTTGAGGGCATGCCCGTTGTCACTCTCATTATGCTCTCACAATCTCGTGTGCAAATTCCTCGCCGACAACTGATGTTGCGACGACAGGTGTTAAAGGAACTGTTATGCCCCTACCGGCACTCCTACTGCCCATCCATCCTCTATTCGCTCGTGTAGACATCATATAAAACCCAAAAACAAAACCAAACTTGGTGTACAACATAACAACCTTCCTCGAGGCACACACTCACCACCCTTAAGTTACAAGACACACTTAGCCCCGAAACACGCATTTCTATTACATCTAAACAACTAAACACTTAAACACATAATTGAATCAAGTCCACAAAGATGGTCACTCATCCCAGAACTCTCAAGGAATTTCTATCAGAAACCACATTGATCAAGCGTGTTTCTAATAAGACCTCAAAGTAAGTTCACCGGCTATAAGTATTATCCAAGAAACTTAATCCCATGCTCACATAAATGCAACATATAAGTCCTAACACTTATGCTAACTATATGCAACGTCCTCACCACACGTAGTAGACCCATCGTGGTAAAAACCACTTCCCAGGAGTCCAAAGTATTCAAACCCGCTCGCTATGATACCAATTTGTCACGCCCTGCTTTTTATTACTCAGATCCCATTACCAAACCATTATTATAGATTCAATTTCAGAGATAACATGCGGAAACTCTTTATATTTACAAGAACACATAAATAAAGATTCTCTCATCCGAATACAATATGAATGTAACAGGAGTTATAATTAAATAAATTGCCCGTAGGCTTACATCTTTTAAATTAAGAGAAAGGGTTTAACACTTTTACATCAATGACATTCCGCCCACAAATAAAAGGCCCCGTGGCCAACAGATAAAACAGATCCATGACCTTGAAATACTTCTTGATGTTCACCTGAAAAAGGATTAGTAACGTGGGATGAACATAAAGTACAGTAGGGATCTCACCATGATCCTGAACAGTAACAACATACAGATAGCTATGATCATGAATGCTTAGTCTCATACCATATAAATAATGTGATGGTTTATAACCAAAGAATATTTACATAAGTAGTTTTTCCAAAATTATTCAATTTCTTCAATAGCACAGACAGTTCACATTTCCTTTTCATTTCCCATTTCAAATATATCTTATAACAACCATTTTGTTTTGGAGTTTGAAACATGTTCATAAATCTCTGATTTCCTTTACATTATTTATGAACTCAACACATGGTCTACATCATTTTCCAACACATTCAAATATACAAATGTACATCTAACATGAAAAACAAAAACAATTGTTACGACCCAAACCCGCCCCTACAGGTTTAGTGTCGTAACCAGCCAGTAATCCTCGGATTACCGAAGGCTTTCGACCTGATTTGCAAATTATAAGGGGCTAGCGGAAGCAAATATAGAAACATACATAGTTCAATGAGCTGTGTGGACATATATGGGACAAAAATTTTAAAACTTTATATACATATACGTGATGTCATAAATACAGTAGTCTTACGTCATATTCATTATAGATATAGCCAAAAGGGGACTTAACCCATTATACCGATAAACAGAAAACTTGTACATATTCTAGAAATAAAACAAAGTCTTATATATGTTCACAAAACATGACCACATGACATTCAAAACCTCCTCGGGAGGCGCAAAGGCCGGCTGACAAACCAAAACTCTAGGTCATCAACTTTGAGACTGGTCACCCACATATATAAATAATAGAGCGAGCGAAAGCCCAGTGAATAATAACAGAGCAAAGGGTTTTAATGAATGATGCCCATACCAAATTCAAAAATCAGAATTTAGATTCAGAAAAGATTCATATATATTTCAAAAACAGAAGCATATCCATATTCATATTCTTGTTCAAATCATATATAGAAAACAGTGTTCATGCTTAATCATATGTAGTACATCCATTAAAGTATGCAGAACAGATGATGGTTATGAGTAACCAGTTCCATAAAGGAACCTCCAAATCCGAGTAACAGATGACAGATATGCTGAGCTCCATAATTGAGCCTCTGGTACAGGTAATAGATAACAGATATACTAAGTTCCAGATTGATGTTCTAAGTCCAAAACTCAAATCCAAAGTTGCAAAACACAACCTTTAGGCCTCAAAACTTGAGAAAACACTTGTAAACTTATAAGACATGATGAATTAAGGTTCAATACACAAAATCAAGGCCCAAAAGCGAGTAAATTCTTCGAAACCAAACTTGAACTTATGTATACATATCATGCATGTGTTGTCAAGAAATCAAACATTCCAAAACATGTACAAATGAAGTGTTTGAGTATAAAACCATGGTGAGTTCTTATAATCTAACAAAGATAAGCTCTTGCATGTATGAAATTGGTGGAATTAAAACTCAAAATCCATGAATTATGCATGCATGCATGGAATGACCCTCATTTCTAATTCATTAGCTCAATTCTTGCATAACTTAGCTTAATTCTCTAGAATTCACGTATTAAAGTCTTGATTACAAAGCTTAAGGACAAAATTCTTACCTAGAGTCTTAAATTCACAAGTGTAGAAGCTTGAACTCCCAAATTATTTGCAATTCTCCAACAATTTCTAACAACTCTCCTTTTTCTAGCTTTTGATCTCAATTTTCTTCTTTCTCTTTCTCTCTCCCACGTTTTTGAGCTCAAGAATGAGGGAATGAGAGTGTAAAATGAAATCACGGGCTTACTTGTGCCTTATATAGGCTTGATTAGGAGATTTCATCAATGACTAATTAAGTGACATTAATTATTCTAATTTAATTCGTTCCAAATCAAATTTTAATCCTACCTACCATAAAATTTAAAAAATTTCAAATAACATATAAATCAAGTCAATTTCTTGATCGGACAACGATTAGGCCTTCAATTCGTAGAACAAAAAAAAAATATAAACATATATTTCTACAGTAGACGTATATAAACACAAATAATGCCATACACATGTAATTAATTCAAAATTTCATTTTAATTACTCATTAGACATAATTAATCATGGTTTATCGGCTAATCATAGGCCGAGGTTGTTACAACAATAAGCACCCGATAACTATTTACTCAACTTAATAAGACAACTTCGCCTTCTTGAACCATAACTATCATAACGCATGATATAAACAGGTACACTAAGATAATAATAATAATAAAAAAAAAAAGCTTTGGTTTACCTACCTTAAGCACAGTAAGCCAAAGATACACCTTTCCATAACAAAATACCAATTTACAGACATCGATTGGAAGGTAATGGCATCTCTGCCAAGTTCTCTAGGTGCTAGCTGGAAGGTACTGGTACCTCTCATTCTAAGTGCAGCCAATTCTCCTGGTGCTAGTTGGAAGGTAATGGTACCTCTCATTCTCAGCGCAGTATACGCAACTAATCATCACAACATGACAAAGTACAACTAATACAAGTGTCATGTATACACAAACTATTCAACACAATAATGTCATCCTCTACCGATGACCAAGGACAAAACCTCCAAATGTATGTACTCAACACACGTATTATAATAATCCAACTCTCATGAGATTTTAAATTCAACAACAACAATAGTAAAATAAAATATTCATAATTCAACCTCAAGTTCATTTCTGAAATTCACATAGTGTTATGATTTCATTCTTTCTTCAAAAATCAATTCTCTTATTTTCCAAGTTAACATACTCCACACTTTATCCATTCTTTTCATTTCACAAAACTAAATCCATGGATATCAAAGCCACAACCCAACTCAACTTAATATGATCAATCCAAAATAATTCCAATGCCATAATTGGGTAAACTGCCAATAGATCCTAATAGTTGGACTTAATTCCCATCAAGTCCTATTGAAAATAAGTCTTGGTAAAATTGTTGCTAAAAATAATTTTTTTGTGACAATTTTTTATATATGTTGTTAAAAATTGATAATTAGTGACTTTTTTTTTTTGTCATGATTTTTATAAATTGTCTCTAAAATTTACAATCAGTGACGTTTTTTTATGATAAATTTTTTACATAGGACCTATTAGATAATAAGTCCACTTATTAGGATCTACATGTAAGAACCCCTAGTTAATTCTCCCCTTTAGCTATTAACACATTTACACAAACCATAATAACAATTTACAAACATTATTCAACTTTACCACTTCTTAATTCACCAAGTCAAAACATTAAATTAGGGTTTTTCTCCCTTTTAACCTAAACATGTTAGACTACTTTTTAATTAACCCAAACAACGATCAATTTAACAATCTCATTCACAAATAACAAACCCTAGATCCCCTTTCATGACTTTCAAAGAAATCCATAATGGATATGATTTTTATGCAATAAAATTTACCACATATCTATCTATAGATGAGGTATTGCAAAGGAGCAAAGAAATCCCTACCTCAAGATTCGAAGCTATAGATGAAGACCCAACTTGAAATTCCAATTGAGAGGGTAATTTATATATAAATTGGGCCGAGCTAGGTAACGGGCCATTCTGTGGACCACGGTATGAAGGGCTGATTAAAAGGGCCTTGTAATTAGTCCGGTTCGAAGGAGCTTGGTGGTTAGCTCGGTCATCACGGTTGGCGCGGTAACAGTTAGCTTGGTCATACTATGTTAGGCCGAAGTATGTTGAGCTTTCCTCAGAACCTTGCTATTGGTTAGCTCGGTCCAAGCTCATTATGGATAGCACGGTTTCAGACAACCCAGTTGGAATGTCAGCCGAGGTACAAGCACAGTGAAAGGAAGAACCGAGCTAGTTGGAGCTCGGTCTAGTCTGCGGCTTTAGCGTGGCCATGTTATCTTGGTCGTATTGACATCCAACCATGGTAAAACCATCTCACTTGATTTAAGCAGTGAGGGGGGTGTTGAGGGATAAGCATTATCTTTCAAGAATGTGATTCCAAGGAGGACTCTACATGGAGGAGTAAGAGTCCTACTAGGATTGTGCCACACGGAACCTATAAAAGCTTATAACATCACCTATAGAGAGGTAACACAACTTTGATTCTCGAATACACAGAGCTTTTTGTCTATTTGTCTATTTTGCTGACTTAGGCATCAGAGAGGTATCCGGCACACACCCGCCGGCTAGCTCACGTTTGTGTTTTCAAGGAGTAAAGCGACGTCGTACGGAGGAGCGCAGACTTGATCAACAGGATTATACGAGAAGGTTTATTTCTTTCCCGTACAATTGGCACCGTCTATGGGAATCACAGAAAGAACGAAACCTCTTGATCAAAATTTTTCTCGCTAGATTAGACATAATGACACACAATGAGGATTTGTCGCAATCCGCCATTGACGGGCAAACCCCAGAGGGAGGTGGGAGGCGCAAAGGCTTGCCTTCCATCCCTCCCATAGCAGATCTAGAGCCCCAGCAGCAGAATCCCCGGAGGGATGCAAGGGGAAGGCGGGGTAAAGGAGCAGGACCAGTTAATCAGGAGGATAGCGGCGGACATGGAATTGATAAAGCGCTAGATAAAAGGAAAAGGGGTGGCGACAAGAGAGGGGCGCAAAAGCAATACGCCTCCTCGCCACTCTGAAGATCGTGGTAGGCATACCACGCCATCGTAAGTAGAGAGTAAAAGTGTAACGCCCTCAAAATAATAACAATAAACCCATCAACAGAAACATGCGCTGATTTATAAAAGCTCCACTTTCTTCCATTCATCAGAGTTTCATTACCAAAAATATTACATGTTAACAACAAAAGCAAATGCCCTATGGGCTTACAGCTTTCCAAGTTAACACTTGGTTACAACAAAAGAGTGTTAACTCATTTACACATTAAGCCCTTGGCTTGAATATACATGTAATACATCAAAGAAATAAAACAACAAAAGCCCGCCTGCCTCTAGCCTTCCAAGCTACGTCATTGGAGGTGGCATGCTACCTGTACCTGAAAATGATGTTCCCATATAGGGTGAGCCACAGCCCAGTAGAAATATACTAAACCAAATATGAACAATGACTAAAAGATTAGCAGTTGATAGATGGCCAACACTGATACTTTCCCTTATCACACTTTACATTTTCATGACATACAAGTCCATTTTTACCATTCATTTTCCAATTCCTTTCAAGTTCTCTATTTATAACCATGGTTCAGAACCTGGCCAAACAACTCATATGAGACAGTAACTCATATTAAGCACTTTCCCATTTCATAATAGATAAGCATACTAGCCATATCACACACCAACAGATAATCATACAAGCTATATCATCACTTTCACAGATATGCATATGAGCACTATCATACTTCCAATGACAAGCATATGAGCTCTGTCAACACATTAATAGATAAGCATATGAGCTCTATCTATGGAGTCCATCCCCTATCTTCTCCCAACACATCCGGTTTAGAGGTCCATCCCCTATCTTCCCCTAAACCGTGGAGTACATCCCCTATCTCCTCCAACACAACACAATGCATATAAACAATAATTATACACATCATCACACAACACATAAATTTAATGTATTCCTTCAAACATCATACTCAATGACACATTCCAGTGATTAGTTTCAGTTTGCCTAATCATCATGCATTGTCTACAACAATCAAGACTATCCTCCACCGATAGCCCAAAGCAGTTATTTCTATATAGAAAATAAATGCAACAATGGATATATAATCAACATTTCAACTAGGTGAGTGATAAGTAATCCAACTACACCCTTTAATCCCATACCTTTCCAAATCAATTCCTCATTTCTCGTAATTAATTATGCAAATTAATCAACCAATGTAATTAGGGCATTTTCCATAATTAACATTACAACCCTTAGGTTCCATTTTCATTAATGTTTCAACATTAATTCCACTTTCCCATGCCAAACATGCATTAGGTTTTATATAAATAAAAATCCCAACTTTTGTAAAATTACACAAAGGCCCCAAACTTTCACAAAACTACCAAACCAACCCCAACATCTCAAAATACTAAAATTTAAAGACAAAGCTCATAGTAAGGAGTAGGTTATCCCTACCTCGAAGTTAGAGCTCGGATGGAGAAGAAGCCAAAACCAAAATGCTCCAAAGACCAAGATTCTCAGATCAAAACGACGCCCTCGACAATCCACATAACTTTTACAAAGGCCGAAAAGAAGGAGGACACTCTAACTAGATCAAACCCTAGAGAGAAGGGAGTTTCTAGAGAGAGAGGCTCTCAAAAAGGGTTTTAGAAAAAGTAGGAGAGAGAAAGAAAAGCAAAAAGTGATTCAAAATCACCCAGCGGATAACTCATATACGTATGATCCGCTCGAGCGGAGAACACAACGCTCGAGCGTCAAGGACAAAAATCTGAACACGCTCGAGTGCAATAAGGCCCGCTCGAGTGCCAAGACACAAGAATAAAGCACTTCCGCTCGAGCATGAAAACCAGTCCGCTCGAGCGTAGATTTCCATCTCCCAGAACTTATACCCAGAAAGTACTACCCGCTCGAGCGCCACAAAACCTGCTCGAGCTCCACCGCTCGAGCGTAAACAAACCCGCTCGAGCATAAAAATCACATCTGCAGAAGTTTTGCAGGAACACGAAAATACTGGAGGTGTGTAATCCCCGCTCGAGCGGATCGCCTAAAAATTGAACAACAAGGAATTGAAACCAAGGCCTAACCAACCTGTAACAACCCTGCTCAAAACATCCTAAAACTCAATCAAGTGGAATTAAAGGACGACAACAAGATAGATACCACTACCAACTTCACGGAACCGAGTCCGGAATACAACAAAACAGTAAAGGGACAACCGGGATCGCTATAAAAAGCCTTAGGACAAGCGACACTCAATCAAGGACTTCCAGAACTTGTTACTCCAGGTCTGAGAGAACGAGATCATTGAGGTCTTACAGTGAGGGAAGTACCTATTGGCCCTCGCATACGCACCAGACATCATCTAGGCAAATGGAGTTGCCTAGATCGTCCGACTTACGGACTGTGCTTGAAGAAAGGGCATGACGGAAGGAGGATGCTAGGGGACGCGACCCGCATAGAGTTTCAGCCCTTCAGTGGTTGGCTCCTCGGATGCATGGAAGCGTTGAGGTTGGAATGTCAATACCGCACCTTGCCTACAAACCAACAGATAAAGCATTGGCAAGGCTACATAGCTCGCCGTTCGTTCCGGCGATTGAGAACGCACCCTTACCTTCAGGCTTTATCCAGCCTAAATTTACGACGTACGAAGGGAAGACAGACCCTTACATGCACCTAAGCCACTTTCGCCAGGTCATGGCAGTATACCGGAGGAACGAAGCTTTGATGTGCATCCTATTCCCATCCAGCCTTGGCGACCTAGGTTTAACCTGGTTTGAAAGGCTACCAGAAGGCAGTATAGCCTCCTAGGCGCAATTAGCGGAGGCGTTCGTAACAAGGTTCAGAACGAACACTAGTGGAGATCGATCAGCTACTCTCCATTGACATGGGCGACAAGGAAACATTGAGATCCTACAACAGTCGCTACTGGGAAACGTTCAACCAGATAAGGGACGACCCTACTAATCTCGCCATCGCACAATACAAAAGAGGACTTCCAGTCGGAAACAAATTGAGGGATTCAATTACTATGACTCTACCCCTCACGATGGAAGCCTTGATGGAGAGAGTGCACCAATATATTCGGGTGGAGGAGGATGGCGCCCGTGCCAAGGAAAAATCTGGTGCAATAGCAGCACCGGATAAGAAGACTACGGCAAAAATCAACAATGTAGAACGTCCAAGCAAGAATGGACGAGGCAGGCGAGACAATGAAGAGGACCGAGATAAAAGATGGTTGAGAGTTCGCACTGCCATTACCATGGTATTCAAGAGACCAATCTACTGATTTCTCAGCGAGATACGCGATGAACCTTTCGTCAAAAGGACTACGACGAAAGATCTCAGTGCACCTTCCATAAGGAAAAGGGGCACCATACTGAAAACTGCATGCCGTTGAGACAACATCTGGAGGAGTTAGTGGTAGCTGGTCACTTGGACCGGTACATAGAAGGAGGGATGCAACCAGCCCTCCAAAACCACGGTCACCCAGACGGAACACCGACTAACGCCCCACCTCAAGGCGTGATAAACGTAATGCATGGGGTATTCGAGCCTGAGCGAGTATGTGAGCTCAGAGGAATGATAAAGAAGGCTGAGCACTTAAGAGAGGTATTAAGTGCGCAGCCCACTATTAAAAAGGGGAAAACAAAGGCCACGGACGTCATGTCTTTTTCAGACAAAGACTTGGCAAGGATATATTGCCCTCACAATGATGCACTGGTCGTCACTCTCCGCATCAAGGATTACGACGTCAAGCGAATCTTGATCGACCAAGGGAGCTCATGTGAGATAATGTATTACGAAACCTTCAAACACTTGAAATTGGAAGACAAAGACTTGGCACCTGCCGTATCTCCCCTGATTGGATTCAACTCAATGCTAGAGTGGCCAGTGGGCAAGATTATCCTCCCAGTCAGAGTAGGAAGCATGACAAAACAAGTGAAATTCTGGGTATTAAAAGTCCCTTCCACTTACAACATAATCTTGGGGAAGACATGGCTGCACACCATGCAATCGGTAGCGTCAACCTACCATCAAGTAATTCAGTTCCCCAACGAAGCCAGAGTAATTGAAGAGGTCTATGGAGACCAAGTTATGTCCAAGCAATGCTTTGTCACAGTAAATGGCAGCCGAGCTGCCAAAGGGTTTGTTCAGATGGTGGTCTTACTTGAGAGTAATGAATTGTTTGCGGATGTTGGCAAAGCCGCTGAACAGAAGGCAGTGGAAGACTTGGTACAGGTAAGAATAGATGAAAATGACCCGGATAAGTTCTTTTTGCTTGGCTCATCTATGTCCAGCACTGAGAGAATAGAGTCATGGAATTCTTGACCTCTAACATCGAAGTGTTTGCCTAGACACCGTATGACATGCCTGGCATTGACCCAAGCTTCATCTGTCACCAATTGAATATCCACCCAACTGCAAGACCAATCATACAGCGCACTCGCAGATCAGCACTCCACCACGCTGAGATAGTGGCGGAAGAAGTAGGAAACCTTCTAGAGGCAGGACCTATCAGAGAGATACACTATCCCAAGTGGATATCCAACACAGTAGTGGTGCCAAAGAAGAACAGAAATGGCGTGTCTGTGTGGACTATAAAACAGTCAACAAGGCATGCCCAAAGGACAGCTTTCCTCTACCACGGATAGACCAACTGGTAGATCTGACGGTAGGACATAGCCGTCTTAGCTTTCTTGATGCGTACAGAGATTACCATCAGATCGCTATGTATGAGCCAGACCAGGAGGTCACATCATTTACGACGCCAAGAGGACTGTATTGTTATAAAGTCATGCCTTTTAGCCTTAAGAACGCAGGGACAACATTCCAACGTATGATCATTAAGATGTTCGAACCATTGTTAAGCAGAGCAATGGAAGCCTACATCGACGACATGGTGGTCAAGAGCAAGGATAAGAATGACCATCTCAGGGACCTAGGCGAGATGTTTTAGATCCTAAAGAAGTACAAGTTGCGCCTTAATGCATCCAAGTGTGCGTTCGGCGTAGGGTCTGGCAAATTCCTAGGCTTCCAGGTGACCAACTGAGGTATAGAAGCAGACCCTTCTCAGATCAAAGCAATACAGGATCTAGAGAGGCCCAACTCAGTAAAAGAAGTACAGCATCTCACCGGTATGGCAGCCGCGCTCAACCGGTTCATAAGTTGGTTGTCAGACAGATGCTGACCATTTTTTCAAGCATTAAAGGCCAAATTTGTGTGGGATGAAGAATACGACCGCGCCCTAGAAAGTTTGAAAGAATACATGTATTCTCTACCGCTGCTAGTGACCCCAATACCTGGAGAATAACTATTTTTGTACCTGGCAGTCTCACAGCACGCAATTAGTGCAGTGTTGGTTCGAGCGGACGAAATCCAACATCTGCCCATCTTTTATGTCAGCAAGACATTGCTGGGCAAACCAGGTACTTACCATTGGAAAAACTGGCCTTAGCCTTGATGATGGCCTCAAGGAAGTTGTCGCACTACTTTCACGCCCACACAATAATCGTCCTCACAGCCTTTCCATTAAAAGCTTTGTTTGAGAAGGCGAACTTTTCTGGACGAGTCTTGAAGTGGGCAGTCGAGTTGGGATAGTTCGACATCAAGTTCCAACCCAGAACCGCGATAAAAGCCCAAGCCTTGGCAGACTTTGTCGCAGAATTCACCCTAGGAAGTCATCATATCTGCCCGGTCGACCTGACTAATACAACCAAACTAGGGTTGGAAGTTAACGCCGGAATAGTGCAACCCCTGGTGCAGGATACCCAGTCAGACCTTAAGGCAGACCAGAGTAAAGAGGAAGAAGCAAACCATGCTACACCAAGCCAAGACTCACCAACAATTAAAGACTTGGTACAATTAGATAGCGAGGGGCAAAAAACAAGTATGGACCTTGAAGAAAACACCAGCAACATTGATCCCAAGGCATCATCTGATCCCTCCACTTGCTGGAAACTGTTTGTTGGAGAGATGTGGAAGCTCTTCGTGGATGGAGCGTCCAACAGGCACGGTACAGGACTAGGCATAGTCCTCATCTCACCAGATGGCCTAGTGGTAAAGCAAGCGGTCAACCTTGGCTTCCCAGCATCAACAACAAAGTAGAATACGAAGCGCTTCTGGCAGGCTTAAAATCAGCATCCTACATGAAGGCCACCGAGCTAATGGTTTACAGTGACTCAACGCTGGTGGTAAACCAAATTTCAGGTGACTACGAGGCAAAGGACGACAGGATGGCTAAGTACCGAGGGTTAGTCAGAAAAGAGATCAAGAAATTTGAAGTAGTGCGGATAGAGCAGATCGGCAGGGAAGAAAATAGTAGAGCGGACGAACTAGCAGACTTTGCTTCAATGGCAGATACATTCATCTCACATCTGTTACTGATTGACTACTTACCAAGACCAAACATTGAAGAACCTGAAGTAGAAGAAGTATGTTGCGCCCAACTAGGCCCCTCATGGATGGATCCCATCATAGCATTCTTAAAAGACGACACCCTACCAGAAGAGAAGAAAGAGGCCAACAAAATAAGAGCAAATCCGCAGCGATTTTGGCTCTCCCTATCAATGGCCTTGTACAAGAAATCCTTCACAGGACCTTACCTAAAGTGTGTCCACTCTAGTAAAGTGGAAGCATTCTTGTTCGAAATTCACGAAGGCGTATGCGGAAGCCACCAAGGGGGGAGATCATTAGCTTACAGAGCAATTTCGCAGGGATATTGGTGGCCTTACATGCAAGAAGATTCGAAGAAGTATGTCAAGAAGTGCGAGAAATGTCAGAAGTTTGCACACCAAAGACATCAGCCAGCCAGAGAACTTCTACCATTAACAAGCCCATGGCCCTTTGCAATATGGGGCTTGGACATAGTAGGACCACTTCCCACGGCGCCCGGCAACAGAAAGTTCTTCCTTGCAGCAACAGATTACTTCACAAAGTGGGTGGAGGCAGAAGCATTGGCATCAATCAAGGAAAAGGATGTGAAAAAGTTCGTCTAGCAGAATATCATCACTCGGTTCGGCATACCAAAAGCTCTAATATCGGACAACGGCACTCAGTTCGACGGCAAAATCTTTAGAGGCTTTTGTGAAAAGTACAAGATAGAATTCTACAACTCTACACCAGCATACCCCCAAGCAAATGGCCAAGCAGAAGCATCAAACAAAGTCGTTCTGGATGGATTGAAGAAAAGATTAGAGAAAGCAAAAGGAAAGTGGGCTGAGGAGCTTCCTCATGTTTTATGGGCCTACCGTACCACACCTCGCCAATCAACGGGAGAAACACTATTCTCCCTAGCCTACGGCATGGAAGCAGTAATCCCACTAGAAGTTGGCCTCCCCACTATTCGAAGCGAAAATTTTGATCCAGACTTAAATGGAGAAGCCATCACATTAGAGCTCAACCTTGTAAAAGAAAGAAGAGAAAGAGTACTGGTTCACATTGCCTCATACCAGCAAGAGTTGTCCAGAAAGTATAACAAAACAGTACATCCAAGACAATTCAAAATCGGAGATTGGGTACTGCGCAAAGTGATGGAAAACACCTTGGTACCTGGAGATGGCAAGTTAGGCCCTAATTGGGAAGGACCTTACAAGGTGGTTGGATTAGCAGGAAAATGGGCATACCACTTAGAAGACAAGGACAGCAAAGCCATTCCCAGGCCATGGAACATTGCCAATCTCAAACTATTTTATTTTTAGCTTTTATTTCAAGTATCTATAATTTTTTTTTTCTCAATAAAACAAGTAGTTTCTTTTCAGTATAGTTGTTTCTTTATGTAATAGATTGTTTTAGTGAGTTAGGAGCACTATAAGCATGTTGGCCGGAATAACAAACTTTGCACTCTCTTCAGCTAAGATTAGGATCAGTATTGAAGAAGTTGGGTGGAAAAACCAACACCCCTCCTAAGCCCAGGATAAGGATCCAGGCTGCAGGACGTTTGGTCGGAATAACCAAACACTTTACTCTAGGTTGGCAGGAATAACCAACTTAGAGGTTGGCTGGAAAAACCAACACCCCTCCTAAGCCTAGGATAAGGATCCAGGCTGCAGGATGTTTGGTCGGAATAACCAAACACTTTACTCTAGGTTGGTAGGAATAACCAACTTAGAGGTTGGCTGAAAAAACCAACACCCCTTCTAAGCCCAAGATAAGGATCCAGGCTGCAGGACGTTTGGTTAGAATAACCAAACACTTTACTCTAGGTTGGCAGGAATAACCAACTTAAAAGTTGGCTGGAAAAACCAACACCCCTCCTAAGCCCAGGATAAGGATCCAGGCTCTAGGACGTTTGGTAGGAAAAACCAAACACTTCACCCAGGGTCGGCAGGAAAAACCAACTTTTAGCTCTCTTAAGCCGAGATAAGGATCTAGGCTGAAGAGGTTGGCTAGAAAAACCAACACTTATTGCTCTTCAGCCGAGATAAGAATCTAGGCTGAAGAGGTTGGCTGGAAAAACCAACACTTATTGTTCTTCAACTGAGATAAGAATCGAGGTTGGCTGGAAAAAACCAACACTTAGTACTCCTCATCCGAGATAAAGATCAAGGTGGAATAGTGGTTGACCGGAATACAAACTTTTTGAGATCTTCAACCAAGGTCAAAACCGAGGCTGAAGAGGTTGGCAAGTATGGCCAGATTAGATTGCAAAGCTAAGACCGGGATAAAAGTATCTCGGCCAAAGAATGTTATACTTCATTCAGATTACAGTTAGAAAGTTACATGCATGGCAGTTAATCGAAATAACAGTTGGATGAAAAGAGATTTCATTGATCATACGAAGTCAAAGTACAAAAGAGGGGGACTTCGGCCCTGCTACAATCTCTCTTTCCAAAAAGTAAAAAAGAAAAAAAATACAAAGTCAAGCAAACAGATCGTCAAAATCAGCATCCAGTTCAACTCGGAGCCCAGTTTCGGTTGGTAGCTTGGTTGTCAGGTCTTCCACCGATGGTTCCACCCGCGCTGAATGGATGGCTGGATCATTGACGACCGGGGCATTATCAGGCACGGTCTTTTCATCATCATCTTCAGATTCAAGGAATTTTTGTTGAATAGCAGCTGCATACTCCGCCATACAGCTCGGTATGAAGTACGATGGAGGGTTCTGGAAAACCTCAGTCTCTAGACCGTGACCGAGCTGTTCCACCGTCGCTTTCCACCCATACTTGAAAAATAGATCCTTGGCAGCTTCACACTCCAGGATGTAGGTTGCTTCACCTTCTTTGTAACCACGGTCCTCTGCATCGCCAATCTTTTTCTCAAGTTCAGTTATTTCGGCTTTCTTGTTCTGCTCAACTTTGGCAAGCTCACGCAGATAGCGATCCTTCAGCTCAGTCAGAGCTTTTTGTTTGTCCACCTCGACTAAGTCAACTAGGCCGGTGAGGCGGGCGACCTCAGATTGTAGCTCGGCCATTTGTTGTTTGGCCTCGTTTAGCTCGGCTGTCTTCTTTTCAGCCTCTGCCAAGGCTTGTCTTGTTATTTTACGTAGCTCTAGCACACGCTTATGAGCAATCTGATTCTTCTGCATGGCTTGTATAAACATGGTAAGCAAATTGGAGTAAGAACCGAGCTAACAGTTGCACAAAACAGAAAAACAAAGGAAATAGTACTCAACAGCACCATTGATTTGGTGGCCGAGCGGATAGCTTTTAGCTCGGTCAAGTGGGTGTGGTGATCCATATCAGGGGGCAGACACACGCTCTTAGCCAGGTTGAAGGCCAGCATGTGATCTTTATCTACCACCACTGAATCCGTTGGTCTGATGGCTCGGTTCTGAAATGTTAATTTCGGTGCCCAATCAGAAGAATTAGCTTGGTCTGGGCTCTCAGGTTGTGGGTTCGGTACTTCGGTCGGGGGAAGCACAGTATCATCCTCATCAACGAGGCGTGGCTCGGGTGGAGAAAACTGAGCGCGCTTGCGAGACCGAGACGATGAAGGCTGGTGGGATGGTAGGGCTACCACGGCCTTTTGTGTTTGACCAGCTGGGAGTACCTCGGGCTGGTTTGTCTCGGTCAAAAGGGCTCTTACGGCTCTTTTCTTAGCCATTTCTTGTTCAGCAGTTAGTCGGATCAGGTTGATTTGAGGCAAGGTTGGGTCCGGTTCAGGAGAGGCTTCCAACAAGAAGTCAGTCACCCTGGTCTTTCATTTACTACTATGTCTATACATCGGTTCAAAATCCAGTTGTTCAGCCCAACTCCTATTAGGATATCGCAGTGGAGCGCGAAGTGTGTTTAAGTTAGGGTAGTTGTATTGGGACTTGAGGAAGTTCAAATCTGCATGAAGAAAAGTAAAACAGTCAGTGCGGTTCAACATAAGGAAGCCGAGGTAAAAGAAAGCATGGAATTGAGTCGAGGTAATCCTACCGTCTTCACCCTTGTTCCAGTTTATTTTGTCGCCTGGGATCTGGGCTTGTTGGTCTTCAAAATTCCCAAATACCCAGAGGAAATCATCATCGTTAATATCCTTATCCGGGGTATCTTTTATTATCTTTTCACATCGGCATCTTATTCTTAGATAGTAAACCCAGCCATCTTCATTTGATCCTATGGAGTATTGGTGGAAAAGCTCGGCTAAACTGTAACGCCCTCAAAATAATAACATTAAACCCATCAATATAAACATGAATTGGTAATAAAGGTAAACATTCTTCCATTTGTCAGAGTTTCATTACAAAAAGTATTACATGTTAACAACAAAAGCAAATGCCCTAAAGGCTTACAGCTTTCCAAGTTAACACTTGGTTACAACAAAAGAGTACTAACTCATTTACACATTAAGCCCTTGGCTTGAATTTACATGTAATACAACAAAAAGGAAATAAGACAGCGAAAGTGTGTCCGCCTCTAGCCTCCCAAACTATGTCCTTGGAGGTGGCATGCTACCTGTACCTGAAAATGATATTCCCATATAGGGTGAGCCACAGCCCAGTAGAAATACACTAAACCAAATATGAACAATGACTAAAAGATTAGCAGTTGATGGATGGCCAACAGTGATACTTTCTCTTATCACACTTTACAGTTTCATGACATACAAGTCCATATTACAGTCCATTTTCCAGTTCCTTTCAATTCTCAATTTACAACCATGGCTCAGAACCTAGCCAACAACTCATATGAGACAGTTACTCATATCAAACACTTCCCATTTCATAATAGATAAGCATACTAGCTATATCACACAACAACAGATAAGCATACAAGCTATATCATCACTTCCACAGATATGCATATGAGCACTATCACACTTCCAATGACAAGCATATGAGCTCTGCCAATACATCATTAGATAAGCATATGAGCTCTATCTACGGAGTCCATCCCCTATCTCCTCCCAACAACATCCGGTTTAGAGGTCCATCCCCTATCTTCCCCTAAACCGCGGAGTACATTCCCTATCTCCTCCAACACAACGCAATGCATATAAACAATAATTACGCACATCATCAACCAATACATAACATTTAATGTATTCATTCAACCGTCATACTCAATGACACATTCCGGTGATTAGTTTTAGTTTGCCTAATCATCATGCATTGTCTACAACAACCAAGACTATCCTCCACCGATAGCCCAAAGCAGTTATTTCTATACAGAAAATAAATGCAACAAATGGATATAAAATTGACATTTCCAACTAGGTGAGTGACATAAAATCCAACTACACCCTTTAATCCCATGTATTCCCAATCTCAACATTTCCAATTCAATTCCTCATTTCTCACAATTAATTTTACAAATTAATTAACCAATGTAATTAGGGCATTTTCCATAATTAACATTTCAACCCTTAGGTTCCATTTTCATTAATGTTTAACATTAATTCCACTTTTCCATGCCACACATGCATCTAGGTTTGATATAGTTAAAATCCCAATTCTTGTAAATTTACACAAAAGCCCCCAAACTTTCACAAATTACTAAACCAACTCCAACATCTCAAAATACTAAAATTTAAAGACAAAGCTCATAAAGAGGAGTAGGATATCCCTACCTCAAAGTTTGAGCTCCAATGGAGATGAAGAGCAAAACCAAAATGCTTCAAATTCTGAAATTTTCAGATTAAAATGTAGCCCTCGACGATCAACACAACTTTCGTAAAGACCAAAAGCGAGCAAACAACTCCTACTAGATCAAATCTAAGAGAGAAGGGTCGGTTTTAGAGTGAGAAGCTCTGAAAATGGCTTTTTGGAAAAGTAAGAGAGAGAAAAGATCTTGAAAAAGTGATCCAAAAGTCGGATCTCGGATTTATATAAAAATCGCCCCGCTCGAGCGTCAAACTCCCCGCTCGAGCGTCACTCACAGACTCCCGCTCGAGCGTCAACAATCCCGCTCGAGCGGCGGATACACACTTCCAGAACTTTTACAGAACCAGGTCTCCGCTCGAGCGTCAACCCTCCCGCTCGAGCGTCACACACAACAACCCGCTCGAGCGTCAAAACTCCCGCTCGAGCGTACAACTCTGCAGAGGAGATACTGGAAGATGGAAAACTATGCTCGAGCGTCGAAAACCCCGCTCGAGCGTGAAGGCCAAAATCTGGGCAACTACTCTTGGTTTCGAAGTCCAACCAACCTGTTTCAAACTCGCCCAACACAACCCAAGACTCGAATGCAAGGAGTAAAGGATGTAAACAAGACATATACAACAACTAACTCCACGGAACCTAAGTCCGGGTACAACAGTAAAAGAAAAGGGGAAACCGGGATTGCTATATAAACCGAGGTTAAGGCTAGCCCGGCGATTTAGCTTGGCGATGCCATTTATTATGCGGTATGAATTTGTGAAAAGTTGGGTAGGGCAGAGGTTGGTTTGTCTGAGGAATTCGCATAAAAGGGGCTGTACAGGGAATCTTAGTCCGGTTTCTACAATGGAAAGAAGTGTAAAAGGAACAAAGCCATGGTTTCCCCAGGGTATGGTATCTAGTTCGGCTAAAGTGAGATGAACATCATCAGGGATATGGTAGTCCCTTCGGAACTCGACCATAGCACCTGGTGAGTTCACTAAAAACCTATATTTCCCCATAAAGGGTTTAAATTATGTATAAGTTAGCCTGGAGTATTAGCTCGGCGCCAAGCAGATAATGGATATCTCGGCTGGACGTGCAAAGGAGTGACTGGGCAACCTAGTCAGAGTCTACAAAGTAAAAAAGAACGGTGTTAAGCACAGATCGTGGGACCGTGCTACAAGAAATATAGGCAAGATAAATGAAGTCCTAGCTCGGTTAAAGAAGTCCTAGCTTGGTTACATGGTCTTAGCTCGGTTTAAGGAAAGGGCTTTAGCCCGGTCGAGCCATTGGGGCAGCAATCTTAGTTCGGTTTGAACTAAGGGAACTGGTTTAGCCCCAAGATTTAGCTCGGTCGATGGTTGAGGCTTTCTAGTGCGGCATTGTGCAAACCTAATCTAATTCGCTAGCTTGGCTAAGTAAAGCAAAAGGTTCTTAGACCTGCTTGAAACAACAAGTGTTCATGAAATCTTAGCTCGGTTGTTCAGTTTTGCTAAGGCTCGCACCTATTACGAACTACTTCCTCGTCCGGTTGGAGTATGATTTCAGATCTAAGACGTCACAGTTCAATTTTCTCGCAAAATCAGTAATGATGGGTATCATTCAAGTTGTTCTTACTCGTTTCAGATAAAAACTATTTTCAAAAAAGTGTTGTGGGAAAGCACATATAGTACATGTAAACTATTCAAACGGAAAGCAAAAAGGGATTAAGTTACTTACAGATTGAAGAAGGAATGATGTTGGTCTGAAACCGCGAAGGAGATGTTGAAAATGCAAGCTTCGCAGGTGCAAGAGTGGCAGCAATGGAGGTTCGAGCAAGAAAAAGAGAAGATGAATAGTGCAAGTGAAACGGTTTATAGTATAAGGATTTGTTTTGTAAAATTGGAAGGAAAAAAGGCGGGACTGTTTAAAATTCATGAGGTACGAGGGTGGCGTGACAGCTATGATGAACCAATAAGAGTTTGCCACGTGTCTAGGGAATATAAACCGATTCAGTAACAACGGTTGAAAAGACATTTTGACCAGATTGATTGATAGCATGGTATGGTTTAGCTCGGTTGAAAGGCTGAAGATTTTCTTAGCTCGGCTGGTAGCAGGTAATCCCTATCATGCTGCGCAGATGGAATTAAAGGGAAATTGAGAGGGTAATTTATATATAAATTGGGCCGAGCTAGGCAATGGGCCATTTTGTGGGCCACTGTAAGAAGGGCTGATTAAAAGGGCCTTGTAATTAGTCCGGTCCGAAGGAGCTTGGTGGTTAGCTCGGTCACCATGGTTGGCGCGGTAACAGTTAGCTTGGTCATACTATGTTGGGCCGAAGTATGTTGAGCTTTCCTCAGAACCTTGCTATTGGTTAGCTCGGTCCAAGCTCATTGTGGATAGCACGGTTTCGGACAACCTAGTTGGAATGTCAGCAAAGGTACACGCGCAGTGAAAGGAAGAACCAAGCTAGTTGGAGCTCGGTCTAGTCTGCGGCTTTAGCGTGGCCATGTTATCTCGGTCGTATTGACATCCAACCATGGTAAAACCATCTCACTTGGTCTAAGCAGTGAGGGGGGTGTTGAGGGATAAGCATTATCTTTCAAGAATGTGATTCCTAGGAGGACTCTATATGGAGGAGTAAGAGTCCTACTAGGATTGTGCCACACGGAACCTATAAAGCTCATAACATCACCTATGGAGAGGTAACACAACTTTGATTCTCGAATACACAGAGTTTTTTGTCTATTTGTCTATTTTGCTGACTTAGGCATCGGAGAGGTATTCGGCACACACCCGCCGGCTAGCTCACGTTTATGTTTTCAGGGAGTAAAGCGACGTTGTATGGAGGAGCGCAGACTTGATCAACAGGATTATACGAGAAGGTTTATTTCTTTCCCGTACACCAATGAAATCGTAAAACAATCGGCAGAAGTCTTGATCTATGCTTGCTCTCCAACCTTCTTAAAATATTTGGGGTGAATCATGGGTAAAAAGAAGAGAAATCAAGAGTTTGGAAGGCTAGGGTTTTGGGTTTAGAGGATTGGAGGAGAAGAGAGGGAGAAAAATAAAGTTTTTGGGCCAAAAAGTCACTTTATAATGTCTGTTAGTGACCTGGTTGCTTGAGTGAAGGAAGCTTGGCTTGAGTGTAGAAAAAAAGCTTCCAGAATCTCTGGAAATAGCACAGTTTGCTTGAGCGAAGAAAATCTCGCTCGAGCGAGCATTCTTCCAATATAGAAACTCAAAATTCAAACAAGTATAACTCTCTTGCCCGAACCCCGTTTAGGGTCGTTCTTGTGCCCAATTGAAGCCTGAAAATAAGCTTTCAAATGGTTCTAGCCTCACATCAAGATTCAAAGTATGGAGAGAGAAAATGATGAAAGAGTGAAAACTACTCAACAACAATTATTCGAACTTGGAGTTTCTAATTCTATCTCACCCAACCACTATGGTAACACCTCAACCATGGCCCAAATATCAACTAAGAAGGTTCTCAATCAAGATAATCAAAGAGTCAAATATAGTTCCATTATAACAGGAAACACAAAGTGCTACAACCTCCCTACCTTAGAAAATTTTGTCCCTGAAATTTAGAATACACCAAAACACAAGGCAAACCGACCACTGAGCACTCAACACTCGAGTACTTAGGAAAAGAAAACTACCCTTACAACAAAACCCTCGGTTAACTCTCATAAAAGAAGAGTACTTACCACAAAAACACGTCCTAAAAGACAACGCTCTGGCACAATAAGCTCCAATAATACCAAACCCTTCTCAAAATAAAACACCTAAACACATGACTAACGATCCAAGCTATGTCACTACTCAACATTCATCATCCCAAGTAAAACAAACGATAGCAAAACTTTGTTTTAAAAAAAAATCATTCTCTTGGATATAAAACATTTCTCAAAAGATACTCAAATTCTCACCGTTCATAATCAAAATATATTTCTGCATTTTCCATTTGAAACTCCAAAGTTTTGTAAGCATTTTTCAAAAGCAAGGTGTTACCCATAACACATAACCATCCATAATTTAATTGCCAATGACTACTCATTGAAATTCCTTATAGCATTTAAATTAAATTAAATCCTTAACATTTATGTTTGAACAAAGCCATTAGAAGGCCCTAACACTGGGAAAAATTCATTTTCCAATTCTTTTCCAATATAACAATTGGTGAACCTCTACCTTCACCCAACAACACCCATCACTCATTTGGTGATGCCACAACCAACATAAGACTTAACATTTCTATTATAACAGTTAATAGATATAACAACTGTGCTATCAATATAATAAGGCACAAGAAAATCCACAATTTTGTAGTTTCATTATGTTATAATTATTATCATAAATTATCAACTACATGAGGCAAATGCATACACAAACAAAGAATCTACAATATGTTACCCCAACCCGGGGTTTTCCACTAATCCAAAACAAGTCTCATACAAGCTTGCCAACCACATACATGAGACTCAACTCTCGCAAATCATTCCAAGGCACCCACAACCTATTAACCTTTATACACAAGCCCAAGCTTTCTCCACGGTGACTACTTGTCGACCAAACCCCGATATCAACAAACCGACTAATCGACTCGATAAACCTCTACACTCGACACCAAACACTAATGTGCTACTCAACAATATTTACTCCAAAAATGGAGTTCCACACACAATCCCCCATATTTTTGAATCTCACCGAATTCCTCAAGATCAAACCATACCATCATTGTTCCTAAGGAAATCATAGTAAGCATGACTTTACATCTCAAACACAAGACCAACATGGTCAACAACAATCACACAATCCCTATACATAAAACAATTTTGACCAACACTACCCTCGTTACCCAAGAACACAAACTATTCTTCCTTCCAAGGAATACTTCTAGCATCTACTCACGAAATTCTCCTTCCACTCATAAACTCCACCCAATATCTAATAACACCACAAACCCATTTCACCCACACATAGTTACCAACTTATAACAAATCACAACACGAATGCTACCCCTATTCATGATTGATAGAATCACAACAAACTCACTAACTAACAAAGCCCAAAACACTAAACAACACACTAATACCATTCTCACTAACCTGAGATACAAATCTCACACTCCCTCAGACATTCCCACATAACTTTGCCAATACCACAAAACTCTAAAGCCTTATATTTCCTTAAACTCAACATATCCAAAGCCTTATAACTCGACTCTTACGATATCACCACACTAATCATAACAACCCACGAATTTTCCGTTCTCAACAAACAACTTCCAAACTGAACATGCAACAACACTAGGATCATTGATGCCATTAACAATTTCTCACTACATATATATAAAAGAGAGTTCAAGATTCACCACATGCCCCAACACATGAGGATAACCAAATAGAAACAATATATATATATATATATATAACACATAATCAGAGTGTCTCAACATCCAACAGTACACTGGTCAACAACAAAAAGATTCACATATTAAATCATTGGCCCCCAATACAAAAGCCCCTCTCCATGGTAATACTACTGTGTTGGCTGAAAGGTCAACCCTCCCGAGACTCTCGAAGCCTGGCCTGTCCGGTTCTAGTATCGATACCACCCCCGATTAGATTGATTAGACTAAGTCAGACTAGGTTTTGAAACACTCGAAGAATTCACATGTAACGGGCAGGAACGTCTAACATGGCCCAAATGACCATAATAAAAAAAAAGACTCTCTACTCTGAGTTTGAAACCCTTGACGAAGACAAAGACTGCGTCTGTGATTGAGCATGTGCTCGCCACCACCTCTTACTGAGCCTAGAGTGCTTATGAACTGTAGGAGTTGCCAAGCCTCCTCCTTAACCCGACCAGCACTCATAACCATGGCCTCCACATGGGCCGCTGCCTCAACTAGAGCATAGTAATTCTTTCATAGGGATCCAACTACTTTCTCCCGAATATCATTACACAAAAGCCTCTCAAACTCATAACAACGACATTCCTCTGATGCCACAAACTCTGGAACAAACCTCGACAAACTAGTAAACCGCATCTCAAACTATGCCAAAGGAGTAGCATCCTGACGTAACTCAACAAACTGTTCCCTCAACCTTTCTCAAGCAGAAAGAGGGAAAATACTTGGCCAAAAAGGCCTCGGTAAAAGCAACCCACGTGTTACCTACGGTATTCTTAGCATACTTCCACCAATACCCTGCATCACCCCTTAATTGGAAACTCGCCAAAGAAATCCACAACTCCTCACCCTCGACTCTAAGCATATCAAGAGTCTTGGTAATCTGCTCTAACCAATCCTCTATCTCCAACAGTTTAGCCTCCCCCACCACAAACTCTGGTGAATTGGAATGAAGAAACTCCTTGGTAAACTTGAGCCGATGCTGCAACGGCCGGTGTTACTGCAACTTCTTCGTCAGCAGCCGATGCTCCAACGGTAGGTGTTAAAGGAACTGTTATGCCCCTACCGGCACTCTTACTACCCATCCATTCTCTATTCCCTCGTAGACATCTTATAAAACCACAAAACAAAACCAAACTTAGTGCACAACACAACAATCTTCCTCGAGGCACACACTCACCACCCTTAAGCTACATGACACACTTAGCCCCGAAACACGCATCTTTATTACATATAAACAACTAAACACCTAAACACATAATTGAATCAAGTCCACAAAGATGGTCACTCATCCTGAAACTCTCAAGGAATTTCTATCAGAAACCATGTTGATCAAGCATGTTTCTAATAAGACCTCAAAGCAAGTTCACCGGCTGCAAGTACTATCCAAGAAACTTAATCTCATGCTCACATAAATGCAACATATAAGTCTTAACACTTATGCTAACTATATGCAACGTCCTCACCACACGTAGCAAACCCATTGTGGTAAAATTCACTTCCCAGGAGCCCAAAGTATTCAAACCCAGCTCGCTCTGATACCAATTTGTCACACCCCGTTTTTTACTCGGATCCCATCACCAAACCATTATTATAGATTCAATTTCAAAGATAACATACAGAAACTCTTTACATTTACAAGAACACATGAATAAAGAATCTCTCATCCGAATACAATATGAATGCAACAAGAGTTATAATTAAATATATTGCACATAGACTTACATCTTTTAAATTAAGAGAAATGGTTTAACCCTTTTACATCAATGGCATTTCGTCCACAAATAAAAGGCCCCATGGCCAACAGATAAAAAAGATCCATGACCTTGAAATACTTCTCGATGTTCACCTGAAAAAGGATTAGCAACGTGGCATGAACATAAAGTCCAGTAGGGATCTCACCATGATCCTAAACAATAACAACATATAGATAGTTATGATCATAAATGCTTAGTCTCATGCTATATAAATAATGTGACGGTTTATAACCAAAGAATATTTACATAAGTAGTTTTTCCAAAATTATTCAATTCCTTCAACAGCACAGATAGTTCACATTTCCTTTTCATTTCCCATTTCAAATATATCTCATAACAACCATTTTGTTTTGGAGTTTGAAACATGTTCATAAATCTCTGATTTCCTTTACATTATTTACGAACTCAACACATGGTCTACATCATTTTCCAACACGTTCAAATATACAAATGTGCATCTAACATGAAAAACGAAAGCAATAAGCACCCAATAACCATCTACTCAACTTAATAAGACAACTTGGCCTTCTTGAACCATAACCATCATAACGCATGATATACACAGGTACACTGAGATAATAATAATAAAATAAGCTCTGCCCTACCTGCCTTAAACATGGAAAGCCAATGATACACCTTTCCATAATGAAATGCCAATTTACCAAACACTAGCTGGAAGGTAATGGTACCTCTGCCAAGTTCTCCAGGTGCTAGCTGGAAGGTACTAATGCCTCTTATTCTAAGCGTAGCCAATTTTCTAGGTGCTAGCTAGAAGATAATGGTACCTCTCATTCTCAACGCAATATACACTACCAATCATCACAACATAACAAAGTACAACTAACACAAGTGTAATGTATACACATAAACTATTAAACACAACAATGTCATCCTCCACCGATGACCAATGACAAAATCTCTAAATGTATGTACTCAACACACGTATTATAATAACCAAACTCTCATGAGATTTTAAATCCAACAATAACAATAGTAAAATAAAATATTCATAATTCAACCTCAAGTTCATTTCTAAAAATCACATAGTGTTATGATTTCATTCTTTCTTTTCAAAAATCAATTCGCTTATTTTCCAAGTTAACATACTCCACTCTTTATCCCTAATCCATTCTTTTCATTTCGCAAAACTAAATCCATGGATATGAAAGCCACAACCTAACTCAACTTAACATGATTAATCCAAAATAATTCCAATGCCATAGTTAATTATCCCTTTTAGCTATTAACACATTTACACAAACCATAATAACAATTTACAAACATTATTCAACTTTACCCTTTCTTAATTCACCAAGTCAAAACATTAAATTAGGGTTTTTCACCCTTTTAACATAAACATGTTAGACTACTTTCCAATTAACCCAAACAACAATCAATTTAACAATCTCATTCACAAATAACAAACCCTAAATCCCCTTTCATGACTTTCAAAGAAATCCATAATGGATATGATTTCTATGCAATAAAATCTATCACATATCTATCTATAGATGAGGTATTGAAAAGAAGCAAAGAAATCCCTACCTCAAGATTCGAAGCTAAAGATGAAGACCTAACTTGAAACTCCAATGAAATAGCAAAACAATCGGTAGAAGTCTTGATTTCTACTTTCTCTTCAACCTTCTTGAAAGATTTGGCGTGAATCTTGGGTAAAAAGAAGAGAAATCAAGAGTTTGGAAGGTTAGGGTTTCGGGTTCAGAGGATAAGAGGAGACGAAAAGGAGAAAAATAAAATTTTTGGACCAAAAGTCACTTTATAATGTCTGTTAGCGACCTGGTCGCTCAAGCGAAGGAAGCTTGACTCAAGCATAGAAAAGAAGCTCCAAGAATCTCCGAAAATTGCACAGTTCGCTCGAGCGAAGAAAAGTTCGCTCAAGCAAGCATGCTTCTAGCATAGAAACTCAAAATTCAAATATGTATAACTCTCTCGTCCGAACTCTGTTTAGGGTTATTCTTGTGCCCAAATTGAAACCCCGAAAGTAAGCTTTCTAATGATTCTAGCCTCACATCAAGATTCAAAGTATTGAGAGAGAAAATGATGAAAAAGTGAAAACTATTTAATAACAATTATTCAAATTTGGAGTTTCTGATTTAATCTCACTCAACCACTATGGTAACACCTCAACCAAGGCTCAAATATTAACTAGAAGGTTCTCAATCAAGATAATCAAAGAGTCAAATATAATTTCACTATAACAGAAAGCATAGAATGCTACATATCTTAAAAAATAAACATTTAAAATATTGAAATAAACTCCAAAACAAACCCCATAAACAGCAGAACAACTCGTACAACTGCCACCCCAATTCCATTATTCAGTGGGCATGAGAACTTCGACCACTATTCCTCTCATAGCTGCTATTTCTTGGGCTAAATTGTAGAAATTATTCAAAAAATCCAGAGTTATTGGTGTGGGGTTGATTCTTTCATACTTTTCAAGCATGCTTAAGAAGCTCAAATAAGGCTACATTTACACCTATTCCACATTATCGTATTGAAAAAAAAAGGTAGCATATATAATTTCGAAGAGGCATCTTAAAAAATTGATATCTTTATTTGGGACAATTATAATATTTTTTAAAAAGGATAAATTACAAATACATTTCCTTAGATTTACTTAAAATACAAATTGTCCCTTACGATTTTAAAAATTACATTTCGTTTCCTGAAATATCTAATTTCATAACAAATGACCATTTTTATCAATAAATCATCAAGTCAATTAACAGTTTTTAATGATATCATAAATATATTTCAATTAATAATTCAGGTAATTTTATTATTATATAGGAGTGCAGTTAAGAATTTCATTTTTCTTGTTAATTATGTTAAATAAAAAATATTTGCAAAGGGTATTTGTATTTTTCTAAATTACATGAGGCAATCCATATTTTAAATATATCTCAGGGAATGTATTTGTAATTTAAAAAAATGTTCATGAATTTTCATGCACCATAATCTTTAGTTCATTAAAATTTTAGGGCAATTTTAAGAATGTATTTACAAATAAATATTTATATTTTGGGTAAATTACACTATGTCCCTTTTATGTTTGACCACTTTTCTACTTTGGGCCTTAAATTCTATTTTTTCTCTCTTTGACCCTTTATATTTCAAGTTTATTTCAGTTTACTCTTAAAACTAATTTCTATTCAAAATTAGACAAAAAAGCCCACAATAACTGTCACATAACATAAAAAATATATATTATTATATTAGAGTTTAAGTTTATGTTAGAGATGTGAGTTGTATATAACAAAATATTTTTATGTCATGTGATTGTTAATATGTCATTTTTTGTTTAATTTTTAACGGAAATTCACTTTAAGATTAAACTGAGAAAAAATTGAAACATGAAGAGCTAAAGTGAGAAAAAAACAAACTTTAAGGGCCAAAATGGAAAAGTGACCAAACATAAAGGGGGCAAAGTGTAACTTGCTTTATATTTTTGAAAAAACATAATTCTAGACACCAAATTTAAAATTTTATTCATTTTTCATTTTAACTATTCTAGAGGGCTACAATTATTAATAATAATAATATATAAAGAAAGATTTAATAATAACAAAATAATTTTAAATTTCCAAATTTAAGATTTTGACTTAATTTCCAAACATATATTTTTGGGAAGTTAATTATTGAAAATGAAGGAAAACTCATACCTATTAAATTTTTTTTTTAAAAAAAAATAGTATTGCGACATGTGTATTTTTTATTTGTTTATATTTAAATTTGAAATGAAAAAATTGGATCTAGAGTTTGTAACTCAAAGGCAACAACACAATGTTTTGCAATTATAGATGGTACAGATATAGATAGATACTCTAAGGTTGTATTTAGTTTATGAATTTGGAGACGCATTTGGAAAGGAAAAGGGACGGGGAAAGGAAAATATGTGTGAAATATAGTTATATTCAATTCACATTTCACCTTACTTTTCTTTTTGTCACTATTGTTTTCTTAAACTATCCAACTGACCAAGAAGTTTTTCTGATAGTATACGTCTTGGATACTTTCAATGCTTAACTTACTAATATTTACGTTTTTCATTAACTACTTAAACTTATCAATGTTGTGTCTATGAGTTTTATTTTGGAGAATAAATTGCAGAGAGTTTTATTCTAGCAAAATTGACCACTATCATTTATTCAAAATGAAATATTGAATTACACTGTTGGAAATTTGAATGACAAGAAGAAATAAGTACCCAGTAGCAACAACACAAGAAAAAGTAAGTGCAGAACTTCTAAGACTTGCAATCTGTGAGATATCCCTATCCAACAGCACAAGTCAGTCCAAACAGAAAAGCCAAATTCAGGAGCCACAACGCAGAAACTTTAAGCTATTTTTAATGTATTCCCTATATCAATCACAAATCGATATCTAACATCAGCTTTCACGAGGCGCTCCAGTGCAGTATTCACGTAGTCCATCGGTATCACCTCAATGTCTGCCGTTATGTTGTGTTTTGCTGCAAAATCTATCATCTCTTGTGTCTCTTTTATGCCTCCAATGCAACTCCCAGCCACAATTTTCCTCCCTGCCATTCAAACATTGTGTATTAAGCGTTTGGAGCCTTTCGTACATATAATTTCTAATTCACAAAGCCAAGGAGCCTTTCATTATATTTTTGCTCAAGAACAGTTAGGTAGGCACACTACAAGAAAATGCAGAATTGGCGACTAAAATAAGTATTTTCGTCGCTGAAAGTAGTACAAATGGCGACTAAAATCAGTTTAGTCTCCAAACTTGAGCACTTTTGCCGACTAAAGCACTTTAGTCGCCGAATATAGGGCTTTTAGCGACTAAAAGTCAGTTTAGTCGTCGAATATAGGAGTTTTAGCGACTGAAAAAATTTTAGTAGCTAAAAGGCACGGTTTTTGGCGACTAAAAGCATTTAGTAGCCAAAACTATAGGTTTTGGTGACTAAAAAATACTTTAGTCGCCGAATATAGGTGTTTTACCGACAAACAAATTTTTTGTAGCCAAAAGTAAAGGTTTTTGGCTACTAAAAAAAATTTAGTAGCTAAAAGTGGACAAATGGCGACTAAATCTGAGTTTAGTCGGCAAAAGTGGAGCTTTTGGCGACTAAAAATCAGTTTAGTCGCCGAAAGTTGTTTTTTTGGGCGGAAATTAATGTATTTAGCGACAAAACAACATTTAGTAGCCAAAAAGCATAGAATTGGCGACTAAAATTCATATTTAGTCGCCAAAAGTGCTCCCCTATTTTTTTTTAGTAAATACTTTATTTTTTTAGTAAAATATATTAAATAAAAATAATTATTTATATATATATATATTGTTTTCTATTAATATCGGTCAATATATTATATAAATAATATATGTTGCATTTATATTCATGTGATGTTCTTGTGGCGTAGTGGGGAGAGTGTTGGTAAAGGTTTACAGAGGCTGGGACGTTAGTGGTTCGAAACCTGGGAGTAGCAAAGGCTGAATTTTTTTTTTTCGGAAAAATGCTTTCAGCGACTAAACTGTTTCGTCGCCAAATGTGTTGTTTTGGGCGACTAATGAGTTTAGTCGGCGATTCATGACCTATTGGCGACTAAAATAGTTGTCGCTAAATGGATAATTTGAAAAAGTGGAATTGAGTATTGGCGACCAAAAGTTTTGTCGCTGAAGACCTGACTTTTTGCCGACTAAAACGTTTTTAGTCGCCAAAACCTTGGGCGACCATTTATTCGCGACAACACTGGCGACAAAAAAAATCAGTCGGGGAAGGTATAAAAGTGACTTTTGGCGACTAAAAATGGACCTTTGGCGACTAAAAATAGAAGACAAGGAGACCAGGCTGCAAACTGCACCAATCTTGTGCTTCCCATCCTGATGGACTATAGTTGCTTTTACTTTTTGTTGTTTTTTGGAATAATGGCTGCTTGTATTACAGTTACTTTTGATCGTCAATTTGAGAGTGTTGTGCTTATTTTGTGTTGCTGCGATGTTCAGCTATATGCTGCTTGTACTGAGCTGTTCTGCTGGTATGGCTGCTAGGCTATTTGTTGAGCAGCTTTGCTACTGTACTGCTCTGTCACCAAGTGTTCCTGCTGCAGCTTTCTGTGCTGCTGAAATACGTGATTTTGGATGCTACAGTTGGCTGCTACAACTTCTGCTACAGCCCATATGGATGCCTGTATTTGGATTGTTGCAGAATTTGGGTAAGACAAACTGCTGTTTTGGGGTGTGGTCCTTATTTTATTTTAATTTTCTTTGTTTTTCTGTTTGTGTGGTCTTCTCCTGTACAGGGTCCCTTTTACCATATAAGTGTATTCTACACCACTATGCATCTGTGCCAATTAGTGGAATGAGTTGGATGGCATGGTTACATTTAGATAGTAGGGTTCACGTTCTTATGTGGTGTTTTATGATTGGATAGCAGGACCACATATGAACGATGACGTGATATCATTGTTGCATTGAAGTTTTACTCAGTAGCCACGTCATTCTTTATATGGACAAAAAAGCTACAAAGCCATAATAAGTAGTCCGAAAAATGGCTAGTGTGTGGATCAGCTTCACTTTAGATGTGACTCACATCACGTTAAATTTGAATCTTCAATACTCACTTCTATTTTTGTGAATTCTGTATGGCATCGCATTGCATTGCATATTGGAACTTAGTGAAAGATGCTAATATCCTCTTTATTACTGGTTGCAGGCATGGGGTTTGGACTGAGATTTGGAACATAAAGATGAGTATTATCTATTGTTTTACTGTACAATAAACATGTGTATTGTTATTATTATTATTATTATTATTATTATTATTATTATTATTATTATTATGATTATTTTTGGGGTTGACGTCGCGCTAGTCGGAGAATTTGTTGATGCAGAGGAAGATGACAGTGAGTGATACCTCAGGGTTACTAATCTCTTTACTGTCATTGGGAATTTAATTGTCTGCAACTTCTGCTGAAAGTAGAGGCTGTGGATATTTCTTCAATAATTAGAGAGAAGTCGCAAGAAAATAAACTGGTTTGATATGGATTTCGCCAAATGTGATTTTTGTTGTAGTGGCAATTCAACCACAAAAAATACAAGCACTCACATGGGTATGTGTAAGCGTTCAGAGTATTTTTCTATGGTTGGACTGCATGAACGTTTGGTTTATTTTTTCTATGTTTAGATTTTGTGTACATAGAAGTGTTGTGTTTCTTTTACATACATTCCTCAAAACAAATTAGTTATGTTAAATGCTTACCCATAAGCAGAGGAAAGACTGGAAGCTCAAGCGGCTTCTCTGGTGCACCAACCAAGATGAGCTTTCCATGAGATTTCAACAAACCAATCAATGGTAGAAGAGGGTGAGGTGCAGAAACCGTATCAATGATACCATCCATTGTGCCCATAACAACCTATTACATTCGACACATCAAAACAAGAAGAAAAAAAGTTATCAATCAAGAATGCCCATTAACTATTGATCATAACAAGACTCAACGCTATTAAGGAAAAAAAATGGTTACCTGCATTTGAGTTGGGTCACGGCTATCCAAAAAAGAATCAGCACCAAGCCGTTCAATAGCTTCTTTCTTCTTGTCGGGAGAGGTACTAATCACAGTCACTTTAACACCAAAAGCTTTGGCAAATTTTACAGCTGCATGACCAAGCCCACCAAGACCAACCGCACCCACATGCATACCAGGCTGGTCAAGCCCAAAGTGTTTTAGAGGACTATAAGTAGTGATCCCAGCACAAAGAAGAGGTGCACAACCATCAAGAGGAAGACTGTCAGGGATGCGAATCACGAAGTGCTCATCAGCCACCATAATATTAGAGTAACCTCCATAGTTTGGGGTTCCATCATAGTAGATGGAATTGTAGGTGAATAACATTTTAGGACAATAGTTTTCTAGATCATTAGCACAATTGTCACAAGAGTGACAAGACCCAACCAAACATCCCACCCCAACTTTGTCTCCAACTTTGAATTTCTGCACCTTGCTACCTACCTCTGTTACCACACCCACTATCTCGTGCCTGCATTTGTCAATTCAAATGAAACATGTCATATCGTACTAACTAAGGAATTGGCAATTTTATATCCATTCATATGTTAGATTTTATTAATTAAGTGGTTAGAATTTCATCATCTAACTACCAATTTCTATTAATGAGATGTAAGAACAATTTAGTACTGATATACCAATAGAAATTATTTATTTAAATGACATAATTTCATTTGGAATTGTTATTTTAAAAGAGAATACCCACTAAAATGACATTTAATTATAAAAATGTCACTGTCACATAATCAAAAGAAATACATAAATAAATAAATAAGTGCAATAAACAATCCTAATCATAAAAAAACACAAAGAACAAGGGAAAAAAAAAAGACTATCACTACAAGAAAACACACCTTTGGCGACTAAAATTTAGTCGCCAAAAGTCATTTTTTAGTCGCCAAATGTCGAATTTTCACTTTTGCCGACTAAATATTTTAGTCGCGGGTTTTGTCGCGAATACATGGTCGTGAATACCTTTGGCGACTAAAAAACTGTTAGTCGGCAATGTACAGGTCTTCAACGACTAAAGAATTTGTCGCCAATAGTCAATTCCATTTTTGGAAATTATGCATTTAGCGACTAAACTTTTAGTCGCCAATAGTGAATTTTTTTATTTATTTATACATTTCCCGACTAAACTTTTCGTCGCCAATAGCCAATCTTTCGGCGACCACAGACTTTAGTCGCCAAAAGCCATTTTCAGAAAAAAAAAAAAAAAAAAAAATTTTGCCTCTGTTGTTCCCAAGTTTCGAACCACCAACCTCCCAACATTCTCAACCTTTACCATCACTCTCACCCCACTACGCCACTACAACATCACATGAATATTAATGCAACATATATTATTTATATACTATATTGACCGGTATTAATACAAAATTATATATATATATATATAAATAATTATTTTTATTTAATATATTTTATGTAAAAAATAAATTATTTACTAAAAAAAATAGGATAGCACTTTTGGCGACTAAATCTGAATTTTAGTCGCGAATTCTATATTTTTTGGCTACTAATTTCTGTTTTGTCGCTAAAAGAATTGAATCCGGCCTAAGGATAGCACTTTTGGTGACTAAACTGAATTTTAGTCGCCAAAACCTGTACTTTGGGCGACTAAACTGCATTTTAGTTGGCAATTCTTGACTTTTAGCTACTAAATTTTTTTTAGTAGCCAAAAAGGTTCACTTTTGGCTACGAAATTGATTTTTGTCGGTAAAACAAGTATAATCGGCGACCAAACTATTTTTTAGTCGCCAAAACGTATACTTTTGGCTACTAAATGTTTTTAGTCGGCAAAAACCTTCACTTTTGGCTACTAAAATTTTTTTAGTCACTAAAACCCCTACATTTGGCGACTAAACTGACTTTTAGTCGCTAAAACCCCTACATTCGGCTACTAAATTGTTTGTCGCCAAAAGTGACTTTTGGCGACTAATTGAATTTTAGTCGCCAATTTTGCTACTTTCAGCGACGAAAAATCTATTTTTAGTCGCGAAATCTGCTTTTTCTTGTAGTGTATAGTGTGTTGGGTTTGAAAATTGAATTTTTTATTTTTTGTGTTTTTTCGTTTTTAGTGAATATTTTTTAAGTTTTAAGAATTTTTTTTTACTTTTTTAGACATGTATCTAAATAGCAAAATATTTGTGAAAAAATATTTTAAAATTTTAATAAATACACAAAAATACGAAAAATGAACTGAATTTTCATTTTTTTGTGTATTTTTTGGTATTTAGTGTATTTTTTAAAGATTTTTTTCCACAAATATTATACTTTTTAAGTGTTTTTATGTTAGGTGTAATTAAAAATTAAAAAAAAAATTGTTTTGATCAATGTCACATCTATGTCTTTAATTTCAACATTTTAACTTCACGTGCTCCCCACATCATTGAAAAATTATCTAGAGTTCAATGCTTCACTCTGCTAAGTTAATATTTTTTACATTATCATTTAAATCAATAATATATTTTAATTTCACCTTTTCCCCATCATGGACAAGTTATTCAGAGTTCGATGCCCTACTCTGATAAGTTAACATTTTTTAAATTATCACTTAAATCAATGAATACGTTCCAACTTTACCTTCTCCCCATCATGAAAAAATAATCCAGAGTTCAATGCTCCACTCTACTAAGTTTACATTTTTTACATTATCTTTTAAATCAATAATTTAAGATGACTTCTTCCCTACACCCCTGAGAAAGAATATATGCCAGTTAAACTGATTTTTTGAACCGACTAGTTCAGGAGATCTGACTAGTTCAGGAGATCAATTCTACTGTTCACTTGAAAGAGTCTCAATTAAAACCAAGGCTTTTGTCCTATATAAACATGGCCACAAGAAATTATTTACACTTAAGAAGTTTCAAATTTGAGACATTAGAAGAAGCACATCCCCCAAACCTCAAATCTTAACCACTAGGCCAACTCTTTGAGGTTAAGTTTTTTTTTTATCAGCAAAAAAACACTTTATTGATGAGAAAACATATATTACATACGAAAAAACATCAATAAAGAAAGAGGTGCAAAAAGCATCAAAGTACGCCCCCCAATCCCAACTAGGTTGGCACCAAGGAGGATACCCAATCATTTGCTAGCACCATCGAAAGTTGGTGAGAAACCAACAAGAAAAAGAGGGAAAGAACAACAGAAGCCCGAAGGCCATCAAGTGATACACCTTACAGCAAATTCTTTGAGGTTAAGTTATAACTAATCTCACAATGAATTATGAACAAGGTTATAACTAAATATCACTTGAGATATAATCAAAGACCTCATCGGTCATTATTCAAATAACAATCATAATTAACTAAATATCACTTGGGTTTTTTATTTTTTTTTAATATTTTTTTTATACTAAAATTCACAAAAATATAAAATAAGTTAAAATAGTTAATAGGGCAAAATATTATATCAAACTCATATTTTATTTTTTTTCTCTCACAAATATCATATTAAATTATAAAAAATTTAATCATATTCTCAAATCCAAAAATTTTAACTTATTAAAATAATTTATTAAAATAACTAACTTTTTAAATGAGGCGATTGTCACAATTTGGACAGTAAGAGCTGTTTAATTGGGTGGATAAGATTATTAATCATGTGACTCATATTTGAATGTATGGGATTTTGATGGATATTCGATTTTAATAAAATGAGTGAATTTTTTAATTTGTACAACTAATAATGTAGCATTAACATATAATTATGATTATATATTTCTATATTCATTGCAAAATGTACGTGAACAGAATTGAATCATTTATCCAACTAATTTAACTAGATAATTAATTCTATACTATTTTATAAATTATTAGTCACTTCACTATTAATCTTGCTAATCAAACAATACCTGAAAATTCAATTCATATATAAAATTTATACAAAATATATTATAAAATGGATGTTGCAATAATATTATAAATATAAATTATCTTTATAAATATTTTATTTTAAAATGAAAAGTCACTATTAAATGACATTATTATGCCTTCGTTTTGGAATATGGGTTGATTTTTTGGCTATTTTAGTCTGAGACTAAAAAACCTTATTTTGGATAAGTTTTTGACTTTTTTAACTATTGTGATGTTTTCGATGTGATGTTTTGTCTCATTGAATTTTTAGCAAATTATATCTTTTTGTGACTATTTTAACCCAAACCCTATATAGCAAACAAAGCCATAAAATTTTTGTATTAATTTTTTTATTTGTATATAAAAATTTTGTATTACTTTTTTTATTTGTATATAATTATGTTTCGTCCGTGTTCGTGAAAAAGATTAGTCATCATAAACAATTAAATAATAGGGGTGGTCCGCAAGGGCTCAGATTTTATGGACCGGATCGTTTGATGGCTTTGTGGCCAGTGGCTCATGGCAAGACCCTTTCTTCATTTATCTTTTGAATGTTAGTTTTGGAAAGTATTAGAGTAATTTGATTAGTTATAATTATAATTTTATGTGCTTTATTATCCACAGTTATCTTTTGAATGTTAGTTTTGGAAAGTATTAAAGTAATTTGATTAGTTATCTATTTATATATTATATAAGGAAAATGAGATTTCTAATTCACAAGTTCTAATATCTCAATGTTAATTTTTTAATTTGTTGATTAAAAAAAAAATCTCAACATTTATTGACTTTTTCCAACCAACAAGTCTTTTTGACTTCTCTCATACTTACTACCGCACTATTTTCAACTTCTCACACTGTGGTTAGTGATAGGATTGCAAAATTATTTTTGTAAAAAATCTAAAAAAAAAAAATTGTATATTAAAAAAAAACCTAAACACAATAATAAATTCTTATTAAAAATAACAGATTGCAATTGCGAAAAAAAAGAGAAAAAAATATACTGTACAAAAATAATTTGTATATTAAAAAATATTTTAAAAAAATATAAATTCTTATTAAAAAATAATGCAAAAAAAAAAAGAAAAAAAATTACACTCTACATTTCATTAAAATCTAAAAAAAAATAATTTGTATATTAAAAAAATATCTAAAACAAATATAAATTCTTATTAAAAAATAACAGGTTGCAATTGCGAAAAAAAGAGAAAAAAAAATTACACTGTGCATTTCATTAAAATCTAAAAAAAAATAATTTCTATATTAAAAAAATAACAGGTTGTAATTGTGAAAAAAAATAAGAGAAAAAAATTACACTGTAAAAAATAATTTATATATTAAAAATATATCTAAAATAAATATAAATTCTTATTAAAAAAAATAACAAGTTGCAATTGCAAAAAAAAAAAAAAAAAAAATTATACTAAGCATTTCATTAATAATGCTCAAAAAATGTGCCAAGTATTTGTGTGTTGCTTGACGGATGTTTACTCTTAAATTATCAACTGAATATAGATGAAACTGAATAATTCAGCTTTAATGGCTAACAAATATTAAAAACTCGACCATTGAAGTCTAATAACTATTAATGAATAGAATTCAGCAATTGAAAGGTCTCAAACCACATTTCTTTGTCTTCTCAAATGTTTCTTTTTTTGTTTTTGTTTTTGGTTCATGTATTCATTCTAATATTGATGGAGAATTGGACGTGTGGAAGAGTGAGAGATATTAAAATTATATATTGAGTTATGTAATTGTTGTGACAAAAAATAAAGGTTGTCTTCCTCTTTTATGGCGATTTATGTAGTTATACCTCCAATTAAAACGTCAGGTGTGCTTCTACATCATCATTGAATGTTGGTTTTATTTTTTTAGATACTTTGTCTCACAATTGTTTGTATTTTGTGTTATGAAATTTATTACATCTATGTTTGCTAAAGCTATTAGATAGACCTAATGCAAAAAGTGGAAACTATTTCAATGTCATTCTCGGGATTAAAGGTACAAAAAAAATATACACAAAAAGTGTATGAATAGACAAAATTTTACGAAATTTGTTTGTGAGTCTCACTTCTTGAAAATCTTATAATTCATTTATTTTTTGTATTATGTTTTATGTTTGGTTTCTATACTTTATTTATATATATATATATATAGTTTTCTTTGTTTTTTGTAAAATTTTATTTTTAAAAATTAATAAATAAATAAATCATTTTCTATTTCAACAATTTTATTTTTGTTTTTATTTTTTCTTAAAGTAGTTTTAGTTTTGGGCAATTACTTACTTTTTTTTTCTATATATTGTAATTTTGTGCATTATTAAGTGTATGATATTTTCATTAATACACTCGGAGATGCACTATAAAAGAAATATCACGCGAAAATCAAGTAAGAAGAAGAAAAATAAATAAAAAAATACGATGAATGTGGAACAAAAATAAAAAATCAAAACTCCCAAAACAAACAAGCAAACAAACAAATAAGTAGAATAGAATGTTTAATAATAGACATATAAAAATTTGCAGCAAAATTTTATAACTTTCCTTTCTGCTAAGAAAATTCTATTTGGTACTAGTTAAATAATATGCTTTTAAAATAGTTTTTTTTTTCAAAAAAAATTGAAATTAAAACTATAGTAAATTTATGTAATCATAATTGCTAACCTCATTTTTTTACTTAATGTATAATATTTATATTAACTACCTTTTTCAAGGTTATTTTTTTAAGTATTTATATAGAAGTAAAAAAATATCTTTAGGAATAATTTTTTTCGTAATTTAGTTATAAATTTTGCCTGTATATTATTTTTAAATTTTGAATAAAAGCAAATATAAAATAATTGATTGAAGATATGCTGCATTTGTTATATTCTTTTTTTCTGTATGCCAAAAAAAATAAAAATAAAATTTAAAAATCACAATTCATATATATACAAATTATTATAAATACAACTCATGCGTAGCATCAGTGGAACACCAGTTATTATATCATTTTATGTGCTTTTTTACCCACAAATCCCATATTGAGAATGTCTCTCTCCACAAGAGAAAATGACCAAATACAACCCATTCAAACCGTATCATCTGCTTGGGTGGTGTAACTAAAAACCAATCTGCTGCATGATTTTAGAGCCCGTTAGGGATGTTAGTTGACCTTTTGGTTATTTTAGTCTGGGATTGAAAAATCTTGTTTGTGGTAGATTTTTTGACATTTTTGACTTTTGTGAGAAAAAAAATGTAATGATTATGGCTAAAATAACCTATTTTGTCTTATATGGCTATTTTAGCCCAAATTGTCTCCCCAAACAAGCTCTACATTTCATTTCGTCTTGTTGAATAGAATTTAAAGATTTTAAATTTTATTCAAAAAATTAAGAAAAAATTCACTAAAAACACAAAGAACAAGGAAAAAAAAGAAAACGAGAGAAAATGAGATTCTTGACTTTTTGGTATATGTTGTTGACTTTTTAATTTATTTAGTGATTTTTAACTTTTAAGTTAAAAGAATGAATTGCAAAATGAGACCTAATTAACACATATTTTTTTTTTATATTTTTTTATAATTCCTCCATCAGAGTGATGTCTCTACAAGAAATTGCATTTTTTGCAACGCAATAAAAATATGTTGCCAAAAGGAAAAACTCGTCGGCAAAAAATTTTGTCGACACATAGAGCTACGTCAGCAACCTGTAGATAAAAATGAGTTGGCAAAAGTTTTACTGACGAAATTATCATTGCATTGGTAAAAGTAATGCCTTTAGCGACAAACATAGTCGTCGATAAAAGCCTTCATCCATCGTCGGCAATTCACCTTGCGTCGGTAAAAGTAGTTCGAATATGATGATTGTGTAGTACTTTTCCCAACACAAATTTGCATTGGCATAAAATATATTGTTAGCAACAAAATATGAGTCAGTAAAATTAAACTTTTGGTGGCACATTTACGCCGGTAAATGTTGCCATTTGACAAAGATTTGTTTGTCGAGAAAGCTTTACTTGTAGCAACGACAAATTTGCATTAGCAAAAAATACACTTCTAGCAATACAATATAAGTCGGCGAAAATAAACTTTTGGCAACACATTTACCGACTAGTTATTTGTCGAGAAAGCTTTACTTTTTGGCAACAACAAATTTGCATCAGCAAAAATAATTGAAAATCATTTATATTTTTTATAAGATTGACAAATTTACAATAGGCATTCCTCAAGCATAGCAGAGCTATCAACAACAAAACACAAGACAACGAAAGCTAAATAAGGCACCAAAGCCTAACAACTAAACAACATTTTCCACCAAACCAAAAGGAAACTAACAAAATAAACACAACTAACAGATTACAACAGACAGCAGCATATAGAAACAGACAACAATAGACTGCAAGATACAACAGACAACACATAACGGACAGATAGCATACAGCAACACACCAGCACATAGAAGCACTGCAACACTACAGCAGGCCAACAGTACAACATCAAAGCAACGCATGACACAGGAGCACTATAGCATGCTAGCAGCATATGTCAGCAAAACACACCAGCTCCAGTTGCACAACAACAAACTTGCACCAGCACCTATTCAAATAGGAAACCAACAAACCAGCACTAGAAACACATTTATAACCTGTTTAAGAATCACACTAACCTATTCAAGAACCACATATAATAATATGGATGTCTAGAACAGGCCCAAACAAGGCATATAAACCACTTGGGAAATGGAAACTCAACTAATGTTATTACAAACAAAAAACAATAATCATCCAAGCTATCACAAAAGAAGCCCATGGACAGTTCACATAGAAGAGCAAATCAAAATAAAAACAATATCACACACAAGCACCAACAACTGGAAGGAGCCACCAAGAAACATGAGAATAATCCAATTTCTCTGTAACCTCTATTTGTCTGTAAAATATACAAAAAAAAATATATATAACAAATAATACAAACTAAATTTAACACAGCATCATAATTGTTAGAAATTGGGCGCCCATGTGGCATGACGTATGAACCTTTTGAACCTTATCCATGTAAGTTTGAATTTGAATTCAAAACTTGTTTGGATAACCACTCATGATATCTATATCTATCATATCAACTGATATGGATAGATTGATATATATGGTTATATGTCTGATTATATATTTTATATAATATATTGATATCATGTACGTTATGTGGTTTTTACCCATAACCTTGTTTCCTAGACTCTCTCTCTAACTCTCTCCCATGAAGAGAATGATCTAGCCTCTGCACTGTGACTGTGTGGGTGATACTCATATTGTGGTATCACTCCACTGCTGGGTGTTCGTTGTTCGCATTTTAGAAGCATGTGATTACTCACGAGATTGTTCGCTTTAGGTTCTATCACCTCAAGGTATGATCTGAATTTTTTTACCCGCTGGTTGATTTCAATGAAAAATGGAGACCCATTTTATATATTCGAAACTTTACATGCATGATGGTTTTACATGCTTTAATTTCAGTCTGCAAATCTTACATATTTAGAATCCTTGTTTCGAGACCTTCGAAACCTTATATTATTTGTTAGATTTGGATTTACGGTTAATGAGATACATCAAACCTTAATTTGGGTTCGTTTTATTGTTTTGGTGGCTTGAGGAGGAAGATGAAGTGCAGGATTTCTGCACTTCCACTTTCATTAGAGAGAGAGTGTAATACACCTCATCTTTTATGTTCATTAAATATCTTTTTTGAGACCACAAAAGTTTTTATTTTGGAAAATGGAGTCCGGAAGTACCAAAATTGGACCAGAAAACATCCCGGAAGGCGGCACGTGAGCCTCATGCAACAAATGACGTCGTCAGCGGCTGCCACACGCTACCACATGCCAGGCCCGCTTCCTACGTGCTGCCACGCACGCGCTGTCTGCGTCGTCCACGCGTGCGACTTGCACCCTTCCACGAGCGTGTTAAGCCGAGCCGCTTCGAGCTGCGCCACGTGAGCTGCCACGTGCGAGCCGTGCGCTGAGCGGCGCACCAAGCTGAGCCGCTCCGTTTTCCGCGCCGGCTTGGCTGGTTTGACGGCTGGGTGTAAGGGTTTGTTTGTTTGTTTGTTTTTTTTTTTTTTTAAATCTAGAATTTTGTTAAATGGTCATAAGTAATTCGTTATGGCTTTGTTTTAAGCGTGGTTGGTACTGTTAGACTTAGAATTAAATTTTCTATCTTCTGTAAAATTTTCAAAATTTTATGAAAATAAAAAATATTTTTCCTGAAATAATAATTCATTATTTCTACTATAAAATGCTTCTGGTGTTGCGTGATTAAGTTTCTGGAGCTGAAATTTTTACTGTAGACCACTGTAATGGTTTACTATTTGCTGGTATGATTGTTGTATTTTTCCAGATTCTGGAATATTTATTTATGATTTCATGTGTGTTCATTAATTATTTAAAATTCTAGAAAATACCAAAAAATTCCAGAAAATTTTAGAAGTGATATACTTTCTATTATGGCATAATTTGATTATTAAATATAGCATATTGTTGTTTTGCCTAGAGTTTCTAATATGTTATGATTCGAATAGCATGATTAATTTTTTTATTTATTTAAATTCCATTATTAATTGTAACATAGCATGTGTTGATTGTGAATCTACATTATGATGCTATTGTATGGAATTAGAATATTTTATCATGTTTTTAGACATGCCATAGTCAGTGGGAGGTTGTTCGGTTGACAGAAATCTTTGTAGATTTACTCCCGAAAACTAATATTTTGCACATAAATAAAATAAAATTAAATTTTGGATAATTGTCACCTGTGGCGCAAGAGATGATTACGAGCATAGCGGATTTTCGATCTTGTGACTTGTGTAATATTGTCACTATTTAATTTAGATTTTTGCGGCAAAATTATATTATGCTAATCAAATTAATCCCAATGTGAATTTCTCTCTAAATTGACTTAGCTTATAGAAGTTAATTTGGTTGACCTAGACTTAGTAGAGATGTTCAAATGTGAACAATGTAATCCTATTCTTTAGATGAGCAAAAGACTTGGAGACTTTAGGTCAGACCTTAATTGAGCCAAAGTAAGGAAACATGACTCAAAGTTGCTGTGGTTTTGTTGCCTTTTTTGGCACGATAAAAACTAATGTGTGCGCTATGGTTAGCGGCACGCTACGTAGTTTTGGTTGGCGAGTTTTGGAGTTGTGAAATTAGTAAGCCCTCAATAGATCTATATATGATCTTGACTATTGAGCTGTGTGGATTGACTTTGTAATTTGACTTGTAATGATGTTGCATCATTGGAAGAAGTAACATTCAAGAGTCACGTCGTCCAAGAAATGCGAGCTTAAATGAATTAGTCATTAAGTGTAAGATGAGTAGCCAATATGAGCAGTGTTTTGCTCTCTATCCAACTGTTGGCAGTGGATGGAGCAAAATTTCATGCACTATAATAGTGTGCATTAAAGTATCACTTGAAGTTAAAAGATTAGCGCTTAGTAGTAGAAAAATCTATTAATACTAAGTGAAGAGATTAGCGCCAAGTGGCTGCAAAATCTATTAACATTGCCAACTTGTCTAAGTTTGGACACTTACTGTTTCCACACTTGAGTGTGAGACATGAGGAGGTGCTTCTTTGTATGGTTCCTTAGCTAGGCTAATGTTTTTGAATAATGTTTACCACTAAGCGCAAACGTTGCAGCATAGTAATGAAAAGGTCAAGGCCGACAAGGTTGTTATGACTCTAAGAATTTGATGCATGGCTTGTGAGAGCATTGTGTTGAATTAGACTCTTTAGCCTAATTCGCGCTTAAGTTATTTCGGGAGCTGTCATAGATTGATAGCTTATTCTCTCCTTCTTGTGGATAGTAGAATTAATTGCAAGTAACTATGAAGTGAGAAACAAAGATGGCAAGAGGAGCATCGTCATCTTTCAACTAGATGCAGTAAAGTGTATGGAGAATAAAATTGACTTGAAGGTGCAGGGGATTAGCACTTACTAGTTAAATTTGCGACTTAAGCGCACTTGATATCTCCATGACATCCTTTTATGATCTAGTGAACATGAATTAGTCATGAGTCATTACTTATTTGGGCCTAAACCTTTTAAACTTGTCTTCAAGAACTCACACATTAGAATGATTGGAATTAGTCGGTGGTTTATTATACTTAATCACATTAATGAGAAGATGACATGGATGGTTTGAGTAGGCCCTTTCGGGCCCACTCGCTTGTGACATCCTGCTCTCATATGAATGTGTAACTTTGTTCACAATGGTTGCGCACAAGTAAGTAGGAAAGTCGTAAAAGGTCATTCGTTTTGGCGCATTTAATCCACTATAATATTTGCGACTAGATATGTGTAAGGGTATGATAGCTAAGCCTCAATCTTGACACATTTATAGATTACGATACGTATTTGAGTCAAGACTATTTGATCTCCCATAAGTCAAAAGTTTTAAGATGATTTTTGACATTGCACATATGAGGTTGAGATCAATTAGATAACAACTTTCGTGCTTTTAGTTTTGACCAAGGTGGCGAGTATCTATTTGAGTTATTTTAGAAAACTCTGTGAAGAGAAATGGATGCTTAGAAATTGATTATTCCTAGTACTCAACAACACAATGGTGTAGTAGAGATAAGGAATTAAATATTGTTAATATTAGGTGGATGATGGCGCAAAATGTTTCCCAATTGGGAATTGCACTAGTTTGTTGCCTATATCCCTGACTAAGTGCCCTCCATATCAGATTTTACACTCCATTTGAGTAATGGGTTAGCGGAGAGCCATCTATGGACGATCTGTAACCGTTAAGCAGCTTATCCTTATCTTACTTCTCATAAGGTTGCGAAGTTAAGACCTAGGGTTCTATAGCACATTATTGTATGCTGTCTTGTAAACACATAGGGTCATGTGGTGCATTATTGTATGCTGTCATGTAAACCCTCCGGGTCATGTACATATATGTAAGCAGCTTTGTGGTAGTATAACTAAGTCACATAAAGTTTTCTTAGTAAAGGTGACGTGAATAGAGTTTTGGAACTCTATAAGATAGAAAATTCTAAGCATAGCGCTTTTATGTAGCCTAGTTGAGAATGGAAAGAAATTTCCAATATCCTAGAGACAGTGGAAGCGATGTGCTTACCAGTGGATTACTCCATTAGAGAAGAATACTCTACATTTTTTGTTGCGTGGTAGCAAATGTGAAAATTTTCCACGTCATCACTGGGTGATTGAGAGGGAAACATTCATGATTGCTCTACAAGATGATAAAGAGCCTAGGATAATGCCAAAGGCTCTAGTCCCCTGTTTTTAGAAAGTGGATCAACGTTGCGCAGTTTAAGACAAAGTCTTTGAGGATTAACCATTTCTATAATTTGGTTGACTTTCCATTATGATGCGAAACTGTTCTAAAGTTATGCACAATTTGGATAGTCATTGTTGAGGCATAAGGCTCGCTAGATACTGAAAAGTCGCACCATTGAGAAAAGTGTAGACCATGAGAAGACTTCCTCCTACGCATCCAGAATAAACGCAAATTGGTCACCAAAATATCTTTAGAGAGGTTATTGCGCAAGAGGTAGTGATGTTGAATCACTTCATATGAGGCGCACATGGTGGATTCCATTGTATATACTTATTGCAAGAGGTGCTGATAAGGCTTATGTTTGGAGTCTAGAATTGCGCAAGCTGTGGTCGAGTTTTTTTTTTTAAAATCGATCACTTATTTGTTATGAGATGATGGGATGTTGACATTATTATGGTTTGTGTCATAATGATTAGCATGTGATGATGTCAGCAGGCAAGATTGGCTCACTCACACAAGCAATCACCCTTGGCGCTTAGAAGCGAGCAAGGATGAGACTAGTGGTTTATTTTTATTTAGAGCCAAGAAAGGCTTAAATTATCCACTATGTATGTCTCCTTGGTTACAACCAAGATAAGTTCGTGATAAGGACCAAACATGGCTGTTAGTACCCACTTTCCATGTTGTGCTTGTTATGATTAGCCAGATGCGAGATCTCATTTGGCGCCTGGAAGGTGAGCAAATAGAGAATTTGGGTTAGGCGCTAGAAAGCGACTAGACTAATATCTGTACAGTGTATCGAGTATGACGTCACTTTTTTTGGAAGAGTTACTCCACCGTAACATGTATTCATACTACATGTGCTTGGCGACCGAGTAATGAGGTGAGATAATGGATCCCTGTTTGCTCACCGTGTGAGTCTTACGTGTCATTATTGATATGACTTTCATTTATGTACCCTTTTGTGACTTTTGACTATGTCATAAGGTAAGGGGTTGATGTTCTGCTACTTTGATATGTTGTCTGCGGTCATGTATGATTCGGCCTTAAGGGATATCACTGGGAAAACGGTCAATCCTAAACTAAATGGTATGAGGGCAAAGGGAAGATCATCTAGTATTACACCACTGTTATATATTCATTGCTGGCAACTCACATCGCTCTATATGAGAGGCAGATTGAGTGTGAATATATTGCAAGAATTGAGAGGGTCAAACATGCTCTTTTCGAGGGATTAGAGATGGTTTTTGGACCGGTGTAATTAGATGGGTCTGGGGTATATGAGACATTATTTCTATTTTTTGGGTTGATGTCTCTATGCTGGCTCTTTTTTGAGTTTCTAGTATAGAGCTTCCACATGCAGGTGTTTCTCAGCGGTCGCACGATTCATTGGCTAGGATGTGATTGTTTAATATTTGGGGAGATTGAGATAGAGATGTGGCTGTGTCATGCCAACTCACGAGCGAGTGGGAGATGTTAGAAATTGGGCGCTCATGTGGCATGAGCTATGAACCTTTTGAACCTTATCCATGTAAGTTTGAATTTGAATTCAAAACTTATTTGGATAACCACTCATGATATCTATATCTATCATATCAACTGATATGGATAGATTGATATATATATATATTTATATATCTAATTATATATTTTATATAATATATTGATATCACGTACGTTATGTGATTTTTACCCATAACCTTTTTTCCTAGACTCTCTCTTTAACTCTCTCCCATGAAGAGAACGATACAGCCTTTATACTGTGACTGTGTGGGTGATACTCATACTGTGGTATCACTCCACTGCTAGGTGTTCATTGTTCGCATTTTTAGAAGCACGTGATTTACCCACGAGATTCTTCACTTCAGGTTCTATCACCTCAAGGTATGATCTGAATTTTTTTACCCGTTGCATTATATACTTGTTTTACAATAACAATTAGCAATGTAACCAAATTAATATCAAATGCATTTCAATATTTCAAATTTTATTCAAATATCCAACAATACTAAACATAAGAATCCTAAAATGTATCTAACTATATCCATAAATCCCAAACATAATAATTCCTAAAAGTATCTAAATATTCAACAAAATAACCTATAAAATGAAACAAAGAAAAATAAAAGGAATGCCTACGTGCAAAATGACAAATTATCATATCTTTAATGACCATATATATCACTACTGAACCACGAACATCCGTCACCAACCTGTGAACAAAAGGATAAAAACATGAGTATTTTATCAATGCATTAACTTCAAAAATAATATACAAATATAGTTAAAATTAATTGAATTAATTAAACTTATTTCATTTTTAAGTGTAAAAACATGAGTAATTCATCTTTTTTTGAATTAGTTAAAAATTGAGCCTAATTTCTAAACCAAAAGTTTCGTGCTTATATCGTGAGTTTCTACAAGTCACTTTTGTCCTTAATAAGGTGCTCAAAACAATTCTTGGGCATTTTCATGATTATTAAATGGTTTTCCCTATTTTAAAATGTGGCTTGGCCTGTGTTAAACTGGTCTGGTTTTGTGTCTCATATTGCGAAATCTATTAATGGTAACTCACTTGGCTCTATTATCTTTAGGCTTGCTCTTACCTGCACTGTTTACCTTATTTGGCTTGAGAGGAATAATAGAGTCTTCACCAAAGAAAAAATTCCTGAAGAAATCATTGGTTTGAACAGCTTTAATACGGTTAGATTTAGAGTACTGTCACTTAAAAATTTGGAAACGAATCCAAATGATGCATGGTTTTTAGCTACTTGAAGGCTGCCCTCATTTATCCTCTGTGCATATCCTAATTGATGTTTTAGTAGGTGTATCTAACAGTTTCTGCAGGTCGCCCTGGCCTCATTTGATTACTAGTGTACCTAGTTATGGTGCTTGGAGCAGATGTTTGAAGCATTGAGTTGAGAGTGAAGTGTTACCTATAGTCAGGGTTGAGTGAATGTGAGCCATTATATGTCATTATACATGTTTTCCCTAACAGTTTGCTATGTAGGTTGTTTGTTGGCCTTTCTCTTTAGGGATTGCGGATTAAGTGTGGTGTGAGCATATAGTTAGAAGGTGGGCAGTTGTGAGCTTGTGGGTTAAGAGATGTAAATAATCATAAAGGAGTGTCCCTAACCTTTTCTTGTAGGATTAGATCTATGCTGGTACGTTAATAGGGAATTCTTTGGTGTGGGCCTAGTGATGAGAGGATATAGGAGTGTCTTGTAATACTAGAACACTAGGCAGTGTAATTATTTTTGGTTTCTTTTTAGCCTTCTCCTACGGGCTATGTATGAGTTATTTTGGGTAGTGTAATTATTTTTGGCTTTTGTTTGGCCATCTCTTACTGTTGCTGATTATGGAAGCTCAGCTTGGATGTTTGGGTTGCTCCAGTTGCTGCTAGTTTATGTTGCTATATTATCATTTTGGTGCTCCTGCTTAACTAGGCTTGTTAAGGTTTGTTCATCTCCTCCCTCCAACTTGGATGGGGGTTATGAACAGGTCTATGATGTTTGCAGCCTAGGTAGTCCCTTACTAGTCCAGTTGGTGGTTTTGTTTTCATTAGGGCTTGTTTATGTATAGTTTTTGTTAGGGCCTGGGGTATGTCCCTTGTAAACTTGTTCAGTTGTGTTGTTTTATATTATAACTTATTTCCCCCCAAACAAAGAGTTCAAAAAATGCAAGTTTGAGCTTAATTTTGAAATCAGGAGTCTAGTGCTTGTTCCATGAGTTTGTGTAAGTCACTTTGGTCCTTACTAAGTGTTTGAACTGATTATTGGGTATTTCTGTGGCTAATTCAAATTTTTGGTGATTTTCTTCATAGAGTTTTGTAACCTATTTTCATACCTAAAGTGTTATGTTTTAGATTGTTATAGAAATGTATTACATGTTGTAAGACTGTTATCTGTATACAATTTGCCTAGATCAACAGTTGATTCTTGGTTTTTTTAGTAATGGAATTTACCAGAATCCATTTTGAAGCTCCATATATCCAGCTATGGGAGGGCTACTAAGTGATAGGAGTTTCTCTATATGAGAGTTGAGTGAAGGGGAGCAGTACACTATGTGTTTTACTAATTGTTTGCTGTGTTGTGTAGATGTTGTCCATGGAACTTGAAGATATTCTAAGGGTTGAGTGTTGTGAGCCACATATCTCAATGCCACATAATATTAGAAATGAGAGGTCACATGGTGGGTTGAGTGGCACTAGCCTTCACCTATTTGTTGCTAAATGGTTGGTGCTACCTATGTGTTGGTAATACTTAAAGCTCCCTTGCCAGGATCATTTGAGTCTCAACAAAATGACACTCTTCCTTGGTGGTGGCTACAACCAATACATTTCCATGGAAGGAACTACTGTGATATCAGCATTGGTTATTCTTGCTGCTGGAGTTTGACAAGAAGTGGAATCATGGAATGGCTACATCTTGCGCCCTCTTGTTGATCTACTATGGCTATACTCTGTTGTTATTTTCTTATGTTATTGCCTTATGTCTAAAATCTTTAATATCAGAAAATGTTTATTTTATTTTGCTTATCTTGGTGGGTTGTACTAGGGAACTGTGGAGTCTGCCATTAGTGGTGGTGTATATAGTCTATGTAGCAGGGACCAGTTGGCCTTTACGGTTATTTTTTATTTTGATGCCGCTGGTTGCTGAAGTCCCAGGCCCTAGGTTTTCTAGATTTTTTAGAGTTATGTGCATGTTGAAATTTCTAATTCATTGGTTAAAGTGGAACAAACTACATTGTATGAAGGCTGCCAACTTGTTTTTCTTGAGGAAACATGTGCCAATGGCAGCAAAGGAGCATTAAAAATATGAAAAATTTAATTTTCTCTCTTCTATTTTATTTCAGCTCAATCTAGCAGAAGTGTTTTAAAGGATTGATACATGCACATCTGTTCCATTTTGTTTCACTTAAACATATGTAAATCCCTTTGTTTCACTTTCACAAGCATTATAGAATATGAATAGCCACATAGAAATTGTTGGGTATGTATGCAAACAACATTCCTTGTGAAGGGATTCAAATATATGGTGGAGACTATAGCTAATTTAAAAAATAAGATGAGAAGTCCGAGAAAATAAACATGATCGTTTTAAGCCAAGTAACTATAAGGAAAATTGTTTACATAAAGCACAATAACATATGTGAAAAGAGAGAAGATTCTAAAGCATACATTTATCAACCAGTCAATGAAAGGTAAATCTTAGAATGCCTCTGGGCATTAGAAATGATACAGATTAAGTTATAAGATGACATAAGAAGACTTCATATAGAGTAAGGAACAATGCTATGTACCCTAATGTACTGATGTTTGTAACCTTACAACTTTTTAAGAGAATTAAGACCCAGGCCTGAAGGTAGAGAACCTCCCAACAAATTATAACTTAAGTTCTTGCAATTGAAAAGAATGTTTCCAAATGGTTAACGCGATCTGGAAGTGCACAAAATTAACATTTAGAGAAGCAAAGAAGTATGCAACAGAATAAAATTTGACGTAGAAAACAAAGAAACATAGTTGGAAATCAAAGAAATTGATTAAAAAGACTATTTTTAAAGAAAACACAAATGAATAAATTGGTAATGCAATTTTTAATTTTTCGTTCTACTTAGAACATTGAAGAACCATCTATATATTACTCAAGCCAACAAAATACACCATCATTGGAAATTTGAAAATATAAATCATAAACTATGAAGAAATGACTTGATGAGTACCTGCTATGTGTTAGGGAAAATATATGGTTCCCCACTAGTAAATCAAGCAATGGGAATAAAACCTAATATGAAAAAAATAAATCAATAACGAAACAAGAATTTTTACGTGGTTCCCTCAATGTGAGGTACGTCTACGAGATCAAAATCCGATTCCGCTATCAATCAAAAAGTTTCCAAACGATTACAAATGAGACACGAATGGTCTCACAAAACCACCCTTATGTGAATTCCAAATAATCACAAATAATCAAGAGCAAAAACCCCACCAAATAGATGAACAAAAACATTCAAAACAAAATTATAGAAGACACAAAATAATATTCCAAATCAGCCGAATATGTACACAAATAATGCTTCAAAGCATCCAAAGAATCCCCAAGCACCAGCCGAAAAAGGACCAATCCTTACAGCAGCCACCAATTGAAAATCTATACACCAAGCACTATGCATATACCAAACCCACCGAATTGACTTAGCCGCTGCCTCCTAGCAAGTATATATAATACCAATTGTGAACTCTTGGGCTTTTTGTCAAAACCTTAGTTGCCACCAAACAAATTATTAAATACCTATTGGGTCTCCAAAGGTTAGATCTAATATATTAAAAATATATTATAACCAACACCAAATCAAATTAAATTTTTTTAATAAACTAATTAAGTCCCATATTCCCCTAAGGAGGTATACCCAACACTCTGGCAGCATAATAAAGAAGACGCTACCATGCTGTGAAGTACAGACACGAACACGCACACAGATATGGACATACACATCGATTTCAAAAAAATAGAGATATGGACACGGCAAAATTTATATATGTTTGTGTGTATTTGCAATGTAGATTACTATCATTTTACCAAATAATCAAAATTAATAAAAACTAACATTAATTCAAAGTATATATAGAAGCCACTACATTTAAATAAATGAAAGCCACTACATCATTGTATAAATTAATTTTATTCGAGAAATTTAGAAAATTAAAATTTATTATACAGTTTATGAATTTATAAAGGATAAAATTAAATAAAAATTTATGATAAATTCTGAACTTAAACATGCATATTAAACATGCAAACCCTATATCATTTTCCTGCCCACACCAAAACTCGTTCAAAACTAATAAAATTGAGGAGATTCATAATCCATACAAAATCATATAAACAAAATAAATAAATAGAAGGTTGATCAAAATATTTAGAACTAGCTAGCTGCTGAATAAAATAATAAAACAATGGTAAGATTTATTTAAAATAACAAAATATTAAATTTGATGTTTTTAATAAAATAATAAAATTTTTATAACTGGCATAGATAAGATTTATTTAGTTTGAAATTTGATTTTTTTTTTCTTCAGAAATAATTGTAACTAATGTAATTAATCGCAATCTATATACAATTCATAAATTTGGAAAACAACCATCCATTAATTTCGAATAACTCATCAAATAAACAGGCTTTTCGATTTTTTGAAGTAAAAACAATCATCTATTAGTTTAAATAATTCACTACATCAATCATTTATTTATTTATTTTTGATCAGCAAAAGAGAAACTTTATTGATGAAATAGCACGGTACAAGAACAAATTACATCAACAAAAATAGGTGAGTGCAAAAAAGCATCACGATGAGCACGATTATCCTAACTAGGTTGGCACCAAAAAACCCATCCTATCATATGCTACACCCCCAAATTGGTGAGCAACCAACTCAAGGAACAAAGATAGAATAGAAAGAAACAAGTAACATAACAGTAACACAAAGAGAGCCCAACTGCTATTCCCTACCTTGTTCTCATAGACTACTACTCGGATGCTACTTATTGAAAATAAGAACAATGATAGGAAATGGGCATCCTAGATCAAATAATTTCCACCAAAAGCTACTCTTACTTTAATGAGATCACTGAGATCATTAAGAATCATTATTCCACCATGAAAGGAAGCTTCATAACTACGGCAAAAAAAAAAAAAAAAAATAGTGGCATACACCTGCAGAAGCTACAACTCTAATTTTCACACCTCTGCTGCTTTAGTTTCACACAAAAGAGATGCTATTATTCAAGACTCCAATCTTATGCAGAGATTCAGAGGTGCATCTCCCCATATAATTTTCACACCTCAATCATTTATTAGTTTTGAATCTTCATCGAATTTTGTTGAGTCCTTTTAAATTTAGGTGGATTTTTTTTTGTGGACTAGTATAATAGCCAAAAATATTTTGGGGCCTTTTTTTTTTAAAAAAAAAATCATATATGGCGCCCATGACCCTGTATTCTTCAAATATAGAATGGTAATTTTTATAGCGATTCTGGTTTTAACCCGATCCTTTTGTATCTTGGACTCGGGTTTTGTGGTTTTGTATTGTTGTTAATGTCCTATTTCCCTCATTTCTCATTGAGTTTGAGTATTGGAGTGTCTTGGGTGTGTTTGGAACAGGTTGGTTGCTAATTGGTTCAAATTGTTGTTGTTTAGAAACTGGCCTCTTAGCTCGAGCGAGCTTTGTGAACTCCCAGTACTTTTACAGGCCTGTAGAGATACCGAGGAGGTAGTGTTCTTCGCTCGAGCGAGACTTTTTACACTTTAGCGACGGCCTTCTGTCTGTAAAACTTCTTGGAGTCTGCATTCTGCGCTCGAGTAGAGTTTCTTACGCTCGAGTGGTATAGCGATCCTGGTTTCCCCTTTTCTTTTACTGTTGTATCCGGACTTAGGTTCCGCGGAGTTGGTTGTTGTGTATATCTTGTTTACATCCTTTACTCCTTGCATTTGAGTCTTGGGTTGTGTTGGGCGAGTTTGTTACAGGTTGGTTGGACTTAGAAACCAAGAGTAGTTGCCCAGATTTTGGCCTTCACGCTCGAGCGGGGATTTTGACGCTCGAGCGGGCCCTTCGTTGTCGTCTGTCCGCTCGAGCGGGGTTTTCGATGCTTGAGCGTAGTTTTCCATCTTCCAGTATCTCCTCTGCAGTGTTGTGCGCTCGAGCGGGAGTTTTGACGCTCGAGCGGGATGTTGTGTGACGCTCGAGCGGGGAGGGTTGACGCTCGAGCGGAGACCTGGTTCTGTAAAAGTTCTGGGAGTGTGTATCCACCGCTCGAGCGGGATTGTTGACGCTCGAGCGGGAGTCTGTGAGTGACGCTCGAGCGGGGGTTTGGACGCTCGAGTGGGGCGACTTTTATATAAAGCCGAGATCCGACCTTTTTGTTCACTTTTCAACATCCTTTCTCTCTCCTACTTTTCCAAAAAGGTATTTTGAGAGCTCCTCTCACTAAAACCCTAACTTCTCTCTTAGGATTGATCTAGTAGGAGTTGTTTTCTCACCTTGGGCCTTTACAAAAGTTGTGTTGATCGTCGAGGGCTATCTTTTAATCCGAAAATTTCGGGATTTGGAGCATTTCCGTTTCTTCATCTTCTTCGTTAAGCCCCATCATTCGAGGTAGGGATAACCTACTCCATTTTATGAGCTTTGTCTTTGAATTTTAGCATTTTGATATGTTGAGGGTTGTTGGGTAATTTTGAGAAAGTTTGGGCCTTTGTGTAATTTTACAAAAGTCAGGTTTTAAATATATAAACCTATATGCATGTTAGGCATAGAGAAATGAGATTAATGTTGGTACATTGATGGAAATGGAACCTTAGGGTTGTTTTGTGAATTATGGTAATTTGCCCTAATTGGTTTAAATTAATTAATGCATATAATTAATTGAAGAAAACGAGGAATTGAATTGAAAATGTTGATATATTATCCATTTGTGCATTTATTTCCTGCTTAGAAATAATTGCTTTGGGCTACCGGTGGAGGGTAGTGTTGATTGTTGTAGACAATGCATGATGATTAGGCAAACTAAAACTAATCAATCGGATGTGTCATAGAGTATGACGGTTGATAGAATACATTAACTTTATGTATTGAGTGATTGTGTATATGACCAATGTGTTTATATGCATCATGTGTAGACGGTTGGTAGAATACATTAACTTTATGTATTGATTGATTGCATATGTGATTCTGTGTTTACATGCGTTATATTGTGTATAGAACCTTTGTGTTTATATGCATTGTGTAGAGGAGGAGATGGGGGATGTACTCCGCGGTTTAGGAGAAGATGGGGGATGTTCCTCCAAACCGGATAGGTTTGGGAGGAGATGGGGGATGAAGTCCATAGATACAGCTCATATGCTTGTCTAGTGAAGTGTAGATACAGCTCATATGCTTGTCTAGTGAAGTGTGGATACAGCTAATATGCTTGTCTGTCGATGTGTGATATGCTTATCTTTTGGGATGTTGATATAGCTCATATGCTTATCTGTTGTAGTAGTGATATAGCTCATATGCTTATCTATTGAAAAGTCTGTTTGATTTGATATAGCACTAAAATATATATCATCATCGTTTGTGAAGTATGGAAGTAGTTTATGTGTTATTGATACAACACCAAAATGTGTATCCACCGTGAATTTTGAAAATGTTCTAGTGATGAACTATAATCTCATCAAAATGTTTTGGCCAGAGTACTGAACCCTGTTTTCAAACTCAAAGTTGAATAAGAAGTGAAAAGTGAATTGTAACATAGGTTTGGTTGTCATGGAATTGAAATAAGATGTAAATGGAAGTGTAAGTGTCGACCATCTATCAGTTGCTAATCTTTTAATCATTGTTCATAGTTGGTTTAGTATATCTCTGCTGGGCTGTGGCTCACCCTATATGGGAACATCATTTTCAGGTACAGGTAGCATGCCGCCTCTAAGGACATAGCTTGGGAGGCTAGGGGCAAGACATACTTTTGTTGCCTTATTTTCCTTGTGATGTATTACATGTAAATTCAAGCCAAGGGCTTAAAGTGTAACCGAGTTAATACTCTCTTTTGTGACCAAGTGATAACTTGGAAAGTTGTAAGCCCGTAGGGCATTTACTTTTGTTGTTAACGTGTAATACTTTTGTAATGAAGTACTCTGATTAATTGAGGGAATGTGGATCTTTTGTATGTAAATGTATGTTTATATTGATGGGTTTAATGTTATTATTTTGAGGGCGTGAGAAGTGGAATAACTTATTGTGTCTGGTCGCTCAAGCGACAACTTCTGCGCTCGAGCGAGTTCGCGTATATCAGTTCAGAACGACACCTTTTTACATCACTTTTTCATCTTTTTTTCTCTCAAAACCCTAGATCGACACACACTCTCTCTAAAACCCTACTTTTCTCTACAAATACACCTAGAACTAAGGATCTCTCTACCCTACTCTCTTTGTTAAAAAGATAAAGCACTCCGGGGGTTCTCATTTGATCTGAATAAAGCTTGGTTTTGGTGTATTTAGAGTTCCTCCATTTCTTCCTTGGTCTTCTAAGCTTGAGGTAGGGACTTTCTACACTCTTCTATGAGTTTTAACTTAATTATTTATTGATGTGTAAAGAATATTGGAATTTGGAATAATTTTGAACAAAACTAGGTTTTTGGTTTAAAAATCAAAATAGGGATTTTCAAATGTATGCATTAAAAATGGTTATGGGAGTAGATGCGAGGTTGTGTTGTGATAAATTTGTTGATTTTGTTACCCAGTATGGATTTTGGAAGAAAATGGAGTTTTGTCCTAAAATGTCTCAAATAGTTATTTTGTATAAATAAATGAAATTTGTATTGGGAATATAAAATTGGATGAATGTTTATATAAATGGTGGAGTTGGATATGTATTACCACTCACTTATGGAAATTTGGATAATTTATTTGTCTTGAAAATTGTAGATCTATTTAGAAATATTTGTTTTGGGCTATCGGCGGAGGATAGCTATGATTGTTGTAGAAATTACATGAGGATTAGGTGAATTGAAACTAATCTCTTATTTGTTGTCATTGAATATGACTATGTCTTTAATACATTGTAAATGTATGATGTTTGGAAGAAGAAATGGGATGGACTCCACTGAATTAAGCTGGCCTATGTGTCTAGGGTAAAAGTCCCAAAAACCGCACGTATACATGAGTGCCGATTCCTGCGGACGAAATATCCGTAAAATGAAAAAATTAAAGTATTTGTATAATGGTTGTGTTGGTTAGAGACCCACTAAGTTGTACCCTTAAGTTAGTTGTCTAAATGAAATAGTGAATGACTCATGAAATAAGATAAAATGAATTGAGACATAAAACTTGGCATGGCATGGTTTTGTAAAAGAGTTATAAATGATTTTATCATGGGCATTGGATATGCATATCATACTTATATCTTTGTTAAGATTCATGCATTGTGTTGGATTGTTTTTACTAGGCTTTGGCTTACTCTATTTGGGAAAAACCATTTCCAGGTGTCGGTGATATGCCTCTGCCAAGATAGTAGTTTGGAGGGATTTGGAGCAAGAGCTTCTCTTTTGTTATATTTATTTTGTATAGCCAAATGCTTTAATTGTGTTGAGCTAGACTCATATTTTTGTTGTAACCAAGCAGTGACTTGGAGAGATGTAAACCTTTAGGGCATATGAATATCTATTTAGCTTTCATTCCCTTTACTACTTGTAACACATGCTGTTGATTCAAGTTACTCTGTTTATGAATGTATATCGCATGTGTCACCTTTTGTATATCAAACTCTGATTAATGAAAACTTATCATTTTATCTATGCTATTGTTGGTTAGTTGTATGAGACATGTATATTGTGTTTATTTTGGGGTGTTACAACTTGGTATTAGAGCATACCGGGTTTGAATACTTTGGGTTCGTGGGAAGTGGTTAGTACCACAATGGGTTTGTCTCGTTTGATAGAGACTTTAGTATGTATGATGTGTTTACATGATAACATCCTTATGTGGTTACATGGATATGGGATTTAGTTTCTAGGATGTTGATCGAGTCCACGGGTTTCTAGAAGTCCCATTAGAAGAGCACTTGATCACTGTTGTTTTTAATTGGAACTCTGGCAACGCAATGGGACGGTCATTATCCAGAAATAAAATTTGTATGTGTTTATGTGACAACGTGCTTATGTGGAATGAATTACTATTGTCCACCGCATTAGAACGCGAGTGAGTTAGTTTTAGCACATTTGTAAATGTGCCAATCTCTTGTGTTACTTTCATTAGGATGTCAAGATGTGGGCGTGGTGGTGGTAGGCGTGGTAGGCCTAGGAGGTATGAGGTGTCTTTACCGAATGATATTCCAGTGCAAGAAGAAGGAGTTGGTTAAGCTAATGTAGTTGAACCAGTCGATCAGCAGGCCATGGGTGCCTTAGCTCGTGAAATAGTCGGAGCATTGCAAGAGTCTATGGACATTCTTAGAGTTGAGAATCAAGTCCAGGCCCAAGTAGCTGAGACAGGGTTGTCATTCCTCAAGAAGGGGTTTTTCCGGTTAAATCCGGATGAGTTTTGGATGGTCCCAAGGAGCCACTGAAGGTAGATGAATGGCTAGGGTAGATAGTGAAGATGTTTGAGATGCTCGGCATTGAGGACAACCAATTTTGAGTGACCTTGGCATCCTTCCAATTGAAGGGAGATACGGGTCAGTGGTGAAAGTATGCATGTGGGCACATTGGGGCGACCTGGAAGGCTTTTGTTAACACCTTCCAGGAGAAGTTTTTGCCTCCCATTGTTAGGGAGAAATTGAGAGACCAATTCTCTAAGCTTGTGCAGTTGAACACTCCGGTTGCTGAGTTTGAGGCTACATTTACAAGCTTGTCGAGGTTTGCACCAGAACTCGTAACGATTGAGGAGCACCGTTGTTTAGAGTTCGAAAAGAGGTTGAGGACTAGGCTCATGTTCAAAGTAGCCAGGACAATTATTAGAGACTATGGACGCCTTGTGGAAGTGACGGCTCATCTTGAGACCGTAATGCAAATTGAGGAAGAGCGGATGAGGGGCTTTAGGAGGAGTCAGGATGTTCAGGGAGACAGTGGCCCTGTTTGGTAGGGCTTATTTCCAGCTTATTTCAGCTTTTAGCTTAATTTAAGCTATTTCGATGTGTTTGGTTCAGTTAACAATACAGCTTATAGCTTTTTGTAAGTCAAAAATCAACTTATTCTTTGAGTGGAGGAGGAGAAGCTTAATTTATAAGTCAAAAATCAGGTAATGTTCACAGCTATGAGTTATAAACTGTTAGGCTATAAGTTATAATCACTTTCTCACAGCTCTACCAAACGGGGCCAGTAAGAGGTAGAGGGATTTTAACCCACAGCAGTCCTAAGGAGCTCAGTCGAGGTCTGCTTTTCCAGTACTGAGTTCGGGTTCTGGGGGAGGTGGTCAAGGAGATGTCACTTGTTTCAAGTGTGGTCAGTTAGGCCACAAGTCTCCAGCTTGCCCGCAGAGAGGAGGAGGGCAGCGGTCTGCATCGTCTTCGGCTCGTTCTCAGAGCTAGAGTTAGGGGAGAGGCCATCCGCTCACTTGTTATCAGTGTGGGCAGGCGGGGCACATAAAGAGGTTTTGCACTCAGTTGGGTGGCACGCCTAGTACGTCTGATTCGAGGCAGACACAAAGCCACTAGCCAGCACAGTCAGCACAGGCCTCGAGGGCTAATCATGAAGCTTCTTCGGCTCAGTCATTGTATCAGGCTTATGCTCCGAGGGGTGAGCAGGTTGAGCATAGACCTACAAGGCGTGTGTATGCTGTTACCGCACCAGATCTTGTACCAGCTCCTTCAGTAATGAGAGGTACTTTCTTGTTTTGCAATTGAGTTGCTAATGTGTTGATTGATACGGGTGCATCCCATTCATTTATCTCGTCTGCATTTGCATTGGTTTTGGGGTTAGAGTTGGCTTAGTTAGCATCTCCTCTCTATGTAGAGTCACCTATTGGTGGTGAGATTGTTTTACAACGATATGAAGTGTGCACATATTGTAGGTTAATAGCGCATAAAAACCTCGCCCACTCTCCAAAGGATCCCAATGAGTAGTGCTACAGACACCAATTAGTGTACCAACACTAGTTATGACATTATTATTGACCCTACTCATTATACAAATTATAAATACCAAAAATATTTTAAATTATGTCACATCATCAATTGATATATTAGTTAGTACACTAATTAGTATATATAGCATTATTCATTTTGGACTGTAAGGGCTGTTTGATTGGGTGGCTGAGATTATTAATCATGTGACTCATATTTGAATGTTTGGGATTTCCATGGATATTCGATTTAATAAAATTAGTGAATATTTTAATTTGTACAACTAATAACGTAGCATTAACATATAATTAGGATTATATATTTTTATATCTATTGCAAAATAAATGTGAGCAAAATTGAATTATTTATCCAAATAATTCAGTTAGATAATTAATTTTATACTAATTGTATGAATTATTAATCACTTCACTATTAATCTTGCTAATCAAACAACACCTGAAAATTCTATTCATACATAAAATTTATACAAAATATATTATAAAAATGATGTTGTAATAATACTATTGTAAATATAAATTATCTTTATAAATATTTTATTTTAAATTAAAAAGTCACTATTAAATTACATCATTATGTATAAAAATTTTGTATTAATTTTTTTATTTGTACATCAGTATCAGTACTGTTTCGTCTGTGTTCATGAAAAAGAGTAGTCATCATAAACAATTAAATCAATAGGTGTGGTCCGCAAGGACTCATATTATATCACTACAAGAATTCGCACTTTTGCTGACTAAAAATTTGGTCGGCAAAAGTCCATTTTTAGTCGGCAAAAGTTATCCGCGACTAATTTTTTTGGTCGCCACTTTGGTCGCCAATTGAAGGTCATGGAAAGTAATTAGCGACTAAAAAATTTTTTAGTCGCGAAAAAGTTATATTTGCCGACTAAATTTTTGGTCACTAAATATATAATTACTGCAACTAATCCATTTAGTAGCTAAAACACTTTAGTCGCGAAAAGTCATATTTTCCCGACCAAACATGTTAGTCGCCAATTCGCACATTCAAAGACCAAATAGTTTGGTCGGCAATTGTCGCCCATTTCCACGACCAACAAATTTGGTCGCCAATTGTCACATTCCGCGACCAAAAAATTTGGTCGGCAATACATTCCACGACCAAAAAGATTGGTCGACAATATTCACAACAAGAAATCGCATTTTTGGCGACTAAAAATTTGGTCGGCAAAAGTCAATTTTTAGTCGGCAAAAGCTATTCACGACCAATTTTTTTGGTCGCCACCTTGGTCGCCAATTGAGGGTCGGCAAAAGTAATTAGCGACCAAAACTTTTGTTAGTCGGGAAAAAGTTAAATTTGCCCACTAAATTTTTGATCGCTAAATATATCGTTACTGCGACTAATCCATTTAGTCGCTAAAACACTTTAGTCACGAAAAGTGACATATTCCTGACCAAACATGTTAGTCGCCCATTGCCACATTCCATAACCAAAAAATTTGGTCGCCAATTATCACATTCCACGACCAAAAGTGAAAGTCAGTGCGGCTTTTTGTGAGTTCAAATTTCAAAACTTTTCAACAGGTCTAATGTGAATCTCATTAATTTGGTATTATCATTAAGAGTACTAGTGAAAACCCATGCTATATGTTGAAAATCAAACTCAATTTGAGTTTGGACAAGAAGGTTCAAAGAGTTCCAGATTGAAGAAAGGGAATTCAATTTGAATTTGAAGAACAAAAGAAGAAGCTGGAAACTTCTGGAGAATTCATGAAGTTTCTTCTTCATTCTAGACTCTCTTCTTCAACTTGAATTCTGAAGCCTCCAAATTCATGAAGTTTTTTTTTTTTTTTTCAATCGAATTCATCAAGTTGATATGGGGAACTTAACACTAATTTAAATTTTAGTAATTCCATTTACACACCATCAATTCTCTCAGTACACACCATTTAGCCAATAAATTTATATAATAATATCCTCAAATAAAATGACTATTAAGGACAATATGGGTGTGTATACACTCATTTCAATGATTTACATATGAAAACACAAATATCTTTATACGCACCATTACCTAGAACAAATCTCTATTCTATTATTTTTCAAACTCAAAATATTATTGTTTTGGAAGATTTAGGGTTTTAAAACACTGAAATCAATTGATTTTAAAATTTTACATTCTATGGATGACATTGATTTGGAACAAAACAATAATGAAAATGCCAGTTTACTTTGCTATTTATCTTGTTCGTATCAATTTGGAACAAAAGGCCGCCGTTTATCTTTACAACAATAACTTATTCATTCCATGTGCACATAGAGTTAAACATCTACAAAATGTTTAATTATTTGTATTTGAACAGATTCATTTTCTTCATATTATTAAAGTTGATTAGATGTTAAACTTTCATAACTTTCATACATAAAAAATTGGACATTTTGATTTGGTTTGAAAATCAATTTGTGAACATATTAAGTTTTTTCAATAATGCATTTATGAACAATACTACAACTATTTCTTTGTTTAAATTTTTGCAAAATACCACACTAATTGCTTCGTCATCGTAAAATTTCAGCTCACCGTTTGATTCTCGCTTTTGCTCTCACGTTGCTTTCATAGATTCAACACATATCGGGAAGAGAGAGACACATAGAAATCTAAAATTATCATGAATTATATTTTAGACCATTTTGTCTTTTCAATATTGATGGCGTGTACATCATCTTGTGTTAGGATGTGTATTGTGTTATGTGGGTTAGGCTAAAAGAGTAATATTATGGGTGTATGTTGAGTGAAAAATCAAAAATTCAAAACATTATTAATGCGAACTAAATGATGATATATACTGAGAAAATTAAAAGTGTGCAAATAGAATCACCCATTAAAGTTAGTTGAAAATTACGTTTCATGGGGAAAAGTCGTGAGAGTTTTGTATGTAATTAACGCGAATTTTGTGTGTCTATGACATCTGCTTTTGACAATTTTACGACATTGTTATGGTATATGTACATGAAAATGGGGAGACTATTGTGTATCAGTCACTCTTATTCTTTCGGTGGGACCAATTCTAGGTTTTATTTTGATAACATGAATTGTTCTTTCGGTGCGAGCAACTCTAGATTCTATTTTGATAACATGAATTGTTATTTTTTAGAGTGTTATGTAAAAAATTAAATTGCACAGAAATTGATAACAATTGATCGAATCATATTTTTATTCAAGTTAACATTCAAACTCACCTCTACCTTTTATTTTATTAGATACAAATGTGTTTTTGATAAAAAGGCTACTAATATCCGATTAATTTAATTTTTTACAAAAATATTGTACTTGACGAACTCTAAAAATTGAACGGTTCGAATTATCGAAATAAGATCACTAAAAGCACAACCGTGACTGTTGTACTAGAAAATAACAATCACCGAACATCCTATATATACCGATATTTATAACGTATTATTTATGGTATATATACACTTATCAATGTGAGACCATTTCACACATTAGATTTTGCACTTGAATGTCTGCACTGAATTATTCTTTCACAACAATGCAAAGTGAATCATTTTATGGGTTTGATTTACTGTAAATCTTAAAATTTGTATATCTACATTGAATTGGATGTTGCTTCGAATAATTGGAATGATGTACTATGTAAACATTCATAATAGATTTCATGTACACCTTCTATTTGGATCCTAAAATGTTTTGTGGTTTTTGAATGTAAATATCAAAAATGTTCAAAAACCACAAAACATTTTGGGTGATAAAACATTTTGGGTGATAAACCGCAATGCTCACAACTTTGTTCGTACTAAAGCAGTTTGGGTGATAAAATTTGACTTGTGTTAATGTGTTTTGTTGTTTTAGTTTTTGGGTTTTTGTGTGTTTTTTTTTTCATTAAATGTGTGTTTGTTCATTTTTTTGTCTTGCTTTATTTTTGAAAAAAAAAACCCCAAAAAGATTTTCTTAGTATGGTTTTGCAAGCTTGAAATTTTTGAGTGGTCCTTGGTGTATATTGGAATTGATGAGAATATCCATTACATGTTAATATATGTGTGCTTTCTGTGGTCATTACTCATTTTGGAGTGCGTATTTTTTTATTAGTATGTCTCATTCTGTACACACTCTTGGATTAGCAAATTTTGGAGTCTTCCGCCTTAGTGATTATTTTTTCTCTATAGACTTCTGTCATTGATCTTTTGCGTTTCTAGAGGAATTGACTTATACTAGTATATCATGGGTATGTTGAGTCTCTTAACCATCTTCCATCTTTTTGCATCTCCACGGCTTGCCCCGCTATTCTTTGTAGTCCAGCCATGAGGAAAAGGCTACCTCAGAGTCACCAACCAGGCCATCCTTATTATACCCATACTTCTCTGGTTCGGTTTCCATACTCTTGAGCGTGTCAGCCGCCAATGAATGTGCAAAAGAAAGAAAAAATATGCAAAAGAAAGAAAAAAAAGGCTGTGCAAAAGAAAGAAAAGCAAAAGATGTAAAAAAAAAAAAAGGAAAAAAATAAAGGATTCATTGATTGAGGGGGAGCTTCCGCCTTTACTCACCAAATACCCCTTGATTCCTAGTGGTTTGACTTTCCTTTGTTGTGCTTAGATTCTCTTGTTGGAGGTCCAACTTTCAGATCACTACTAGGATTGAATCTAGTGTTTGTCGAAATCCAAGAGTCACACACACACTTTTATCATGGGATCTATGCTTTTCACATAATGCATCACTTTCTTTCATGAGGAATCTTCTACAAACTGTACACATTGTGTTTACTAGTAATTGTGCTTCTTGGATAATCTTGTGTGTTTTAAGGTACAAATCTGAGATTTCTTGCTTGTTCCACCATATTACTTTTGTTGTTTTTCTTCTTGTTCATTGTTTTTAGTGAAGGGAAGTTTGGTTTATCATTACAAGAGTTTGCTTTGATTTGTTTGGTAAGGGAGATTGGCTATAGTTGTTTTGCATGTTGCTATGCACTGTTTCCTTATTATTTCCTTCTTGCATGTTCCTGGTATTTACATCGTCATATCATTGCTTGTGTGGTTTATGATCTTGCTTTTGTTGTTTGAGAGTTGTTTTTCATGAGTCTTAGTTTTCATCTATTCATGTTTTCCATCTCATGTTTCAAGATAATCGTGTCACATGTCTATTGCTTTTTCATATACTCTTGTGGGACTAATAGTTGTTTTGGAGATTGTGGCACTAATAGTTGTTTTGCAGATCATGACCTTGAGAAAAAAGTTTGTTTTTATTGACTGTGAGGGTTGGGGCGTTTAGGATTTTATTTGTTAGGTGTGTTTTGTCACGGCATTGCCAAAGGGGGAGATTGTTAGGCTTTTATTCTTGGCAACCCCGTTTGGCAAAACTCCTTTAAGTTGTATTTATTTTCGCACTTTTTATTTCAGTGAGGCTATGACTGTTTAGATGCGAATCCAACCCAAATTGTACCTTGTAGAGAAGTTTGTGATGTTAATACTTTCAAGATTGCCACTTCGCTGATTATGACGGGGATCGAGTTGCCCGGTCAGCTCGCGGGGGTCTAGGGGGCAGCTCCCCTTGGCGGATCCGGGGCAGTGCCACGGCGGGGTCGAGGGGCAGCGCCCTCGAAGCAAAATGCAAAATTATATTCGAAGTTGTATGTCCGCCATTGCTTGCTCGAGCGAAGGAGTGCTCGCTCGAGCGAAGGTTGCGTCTGGCAAAAAACCTAAAAGAGATGAATGTACACTCGAGCGAAGGTTTCGTGGCTCGAGCGTAGCTACTTATGGAAAACACGCATTTTTGGTTCCTCGCTCGAGCGAGCCTCGCAGTTCCAGATTTCTATAAGTACGGGTTTCTGTCAGAATTTAGGATTACTTCTCCAGATCTTCTTCTTGGGTTCTAGGGTTTTTATCTGGGGATATTTTGCTAGTTTTCTTTGATGTTTTGATTGAGTATTCAACTCATGGTTTAAAGAGTATACATCAAAGGATTATTTATTTGTTCTACACAAAAGAGAGAGTTGTTCTTCGGTGGATTCTGAAGAATTCGAGCCTGAAGCTTTGGTGGATTCCGAAGTGGCTCATCGTCAAGACAATTCCGAGGTGAAGACGGGGTTGGAAGATGCACATAGAGGTTGGTTCAATTCGGGCGTGGATTCGCTAGGTAATTGAGAGTATACCTGTGTAATTCCTTTATATCTTCTTAGTAGATTGTTTTGTGGCTGTTGCCCGTGGTTTTTTTTTTTTATCACAATTAGAGGTGTCCAATTGTGGTTTTTTCACGTAAAATCGTTGTGTCAATTTGTCTTGATTGTTTGATTGGGATTGTTATATGCTGCTTAAAATTGATACATAATCACAAATCAACATTTAGGGGATTTCTAGATTTTTCAGTCATAATTAAATCCTTTTAGAGTTATAATTAAAAAAAATTGAGTCATAACAAAATACAACAAGGTATAACTAAAATGTTTTGAATCATAATTAAATTAAAATTATAACCAATATCATAATGTCATAACTAACTTTACAATTTATATAACAAAATTACAACAAAGTTATAGCTAAAATCACAATAAATCTTAACCAAATACTACTAGCATGATAATTGAGGTAACCTGCAAGCAAGGTTTTAAAAAGCGGCCGTAACCGTTACGTAACGGTTGTGGTGGTTATCGCCACCCGTTACGGCCGCTTTTGCAGTGTGATTGAGATTCACAGATGTGTCGGCCGTAGCAACTGCCGTAGCGGTCGTAACGGTGCCATAACGGTTTGTTATCCACCGTTACGTAACGGTTCTGAACTGCTTCTTTCGAAAAACCACCCGTTACGACCGCTTTTGCAGTGTGATTGAGATTCACAGATGTGTCGGCCGTAGTGACTGCCGTAGCGGTCGTAACGGTGCCGTAACGGTCTGTTACGCACCGTTACGTAACGGTTCTGAACTACTTCTTTCGAAAAAACACACAAAAAAAAGCTGAAAATGGGGGAAGAGGGATAGAGAGAAGAGGGAAGATAAATAGAGAAGATGGAGGAGCAAGAGATAGAGAGAGAGAGAAGAGGGAAAATGAAGAATATGTTATTGATTTGTTGAAACTATAAGACCTACGCTATTCTATTTAGCTGCTATCACTCAATTATTTTGTTTGTGTGTGTCTATCTATATATTGTTTGAAAATAATAATAATATTAATAAGTGTGGTCATTTTCTATTTGGCTTGGTTAAAATATGTATATATATATATATTTAGGCTCTTATTTATTCTCTTACTTTTGTTATTGTTTATCTCATATATAATAGTTAGTGATTGATTTTTTATATAATATAAAGTCATTAATTATTAAAATTAGATGTAAAAAACTCAATTTATGGTGATTTAAAAATATGAAATATATTAGATTATACTTAAAAATTTACAAAAATTGATCAATATTTATTTTAAACCCAATAAATATGATCATGGAAAAAAAATATGCGTATCGGTAAGTTTTTTTCAAATTGTGTGAAAAATAAAAAAATTCAGGGTTCCGGTTACCGCAACCGTTACGCTACTGCCTTTACACTCCGCAACCGCAACCGCGCACGGCCACCGCAACCGCTTTTCAGAACCTTGCCCGCAAGGGTAGCCCGATTGGTTGAGGGGAAAGGGACCAAAGACCTATAGGAGTATGCTCCTCTCTAGGTTTCAATTTCGAATCCCACCCCTAGCTAGTTACTAGAAGGCCACTACATCTTTAACTGGTTCGAATCTCATCTCCAATTGGCTACTGGCGGACCATTGCGTCTTTTCCTAGTCAATCGGACCCTACTGACGGACTACTACATCTTTACCTGGTTCGAATCTTATCCCCAATTGGCTACTGGCGGGCCATTGCGTCTTTACCTGGTCGATCGGCTCATAGTTCCGAGATTAGTCGAGATGCGTCACTCCGAATGGGTGCTGGCCCAGATACTCGATTATAAAATTAAAAAAAAAAAAAAGCCGAGATTAGTTGAGATGCGTCACTCTGAATGGGTGCTGGCACAGATACTCGATTATAAAATTTAAAAAAAAAAAAAAATTAGTCGAGATGCGTTACTCCGAATGGGTATTGACCCAGATACTTGATTATAAAATAAAAAAAATTAAAAAACACGTGATAATTGAGGCACAGGGCCCGTATCATAGAATTTCTCGCAACGTAGACAAAGCCCACCCATCTCTGTCTGTATTATGTGTAGGTGCATTTTTCCACCAGTCATCGTAGAGACATAATTTGGTGGTTCTAATCCACCACTAACGAGGTGGAAAACGAAAAGAAAAAAAAAAACACACACACACACACATACACAACACATACTGTGACAGTGGGTGAGACTCACTGTCACATCATTAGTGATAACTTTAATTAGAGCTCCCACTCATTTTTCTTTTTCCACTGCACATGGTACGTTTCATAGAATTTCTCGTAACTTAGAGAAGGCCCACCCATGTCTGTATCATGTGTAGGTGCATTTTTCCATTATAAATTTTTCGTCGTCGCCTCCCATATCCCCAACTCAGTTCTCTCTAAAATAAACAAAAAATGAGTGGGAAAGGAGAGTTGGTGGTGGTGGAGGTGAGGAAGACGGAAGTGGTGGCGGTAGCGTTGCCGATGCGTGTGCATTTGCTACCGCTTTCCAACCATGACTTGCTCTTGCCTCCTGTCGACGTTGGTGTGTTCTTTTGTTATAAAAATCCAACCACCACCACCACAAGACTCATTGGAAAAGAAGGGGGCTTAATGTTGTTCACATTTGCCTCCATGATCGGTGTTTTGAAGAAGGCCATGTCTCAAGATTTAGTTTCTTACTATCCATTTGCTGGGGAGGTTGTGCACAACACTGTGGGTGAACCTCAGCTTCTGTGCAACAACCGTGGAGTGGACTTCATTGAAGCTTTTGCCCACGTAGAGCTTCAAGGTCTCAATTTCTACAACCCTGATTACAGCATTGAAGGTAAGCTGGTGCCTAAGAAGAAGCAAGGGGTGCTCTCGGTTCAGGTATTGTATTACATAAGTATAATAGTTTTTAAAATTTAAAATAATTATAAATTTATATTGTTAATGAAAATCGTTCATTACGTATGTAGAACGGAAAGAATCTCTTTCCTTCTGCTTTCATCTTGTGGGCCCCAATCCATTCTTCTTTTGCAACATATTGACCAAAAGGCACACTCAACCCGTTACCTATAAGGCCTACTATCTGTTTTAAGTAGCATTAGATTTTTTTTTATCTATAATTTTGCATAGAAAATCAATCTATAATTTAAATTTATTTTATATGTGGAACTTACATTATATCAATTCAATTTTTACTACACAATTCAATTTTGAATAAAATTAATTTTTTGTAAATTAGTAAAATTATTAATTTTTAAATTTAAACCAAGATTCATCCCTTTATATATTCCGTGTGAATCAAACTATACATAACTAAACTATGTAACCAACATATGAAAACTCATGACTAGTGAATTTAAACTACAAAACAAAGCATAGAATAGAAAGCAAATCAAAGTTTAAGGCCTTGTTTGGCAAGTAGTTGTTTTAACTTAAAAGTTAAAAAGTTACTGAAAAAATTAAAAAGCCTATAACATATATCAAAAAATCAAAGATTCTCTTTTCTCTTTACTTTTTGCACATTTTTTCGTAAAAAGTCAAAAAATACCCCAAACGTACTAGTTTTTTTACCTCATATTTTAGCCAAAAAACCAAAAAAATTACTAAAATAACATGTTCCCAAACGAGACCTAAATATCCTATAAGATTTCCTCACCTTGTCCATACAATTTAGTAAATCAGCTTCACTGTTTCTGAATCAAGAGTCAATGTTGTTGGAATAAACTGCAAGGAAATTAACATGTATTCCTCAATCTCTTTCTATATCATCATGGAGACACATTAATAAACTGACCCAACCTAGTGCCATTTAAACAAAAGTGCATAAATTTGCTTCCTTATCTCAATTTCATCTTTTCTTTTTTCGTCTCTTTTTCTATCTGAAATGAATTCTTCTAAATAAGTGAAGCATTCGTGCCACACAAGTGACATTTGGATAAAGGTATATATTGAATGTGTGTTCGGCATGTATTTGGATATTCACCCAACAAGCTTGTTGTACAATTCGAGATTTTCATAGAGCTATGCATAAAACTCTCATATTATACATGAAATGTTTAATGTGATCTTGTAAACCCCATTTTATCTTGTAAAATTAAAGAATAATAATAAGAAATATAAATCACCTTTGTTTGGCTCTAATTTCTAAACTCAATGTTTTGAAAATTGAATTTTTTTTTTCTTTTGTTTTTAGTGAATTTTTTTTAATATTTTAAGTAACATTTTTTTTAATACCTTTTAGATATACCTAACCTAGATCTACCTAAAAGGTAAAACATTTTTAAAAAAAATCAATAAATACACAACAATACGAAAATATATTAAATTTTCATTTTTTTAAATATATTTTTGGTATTTAGTGAATTCTTAAATTTTTTTTACAAATATTATATTTTTTAATAGTATTTATATTAAGTGTATCTAAAAAATTTAAAAAAAAAATTGTTTAAAATATTTAAAAAATTAACTAAAAATTAAATAACACAAAAAATAAAAAAAAAAATCAATTTAAAAAAAATTGAATTAAGAAAATTTAAACCAAACAAGGTGAATATTTTTATTTATTTATTATTTTCTTAAAATTGGTAAAAATAAGGTGTCAACACATACTTTGACATCATAAATTCTATAATGAATTTTAAAATTTTCTAATTTTAATAGTCTGTAATAATATTGCGTTTATAAAGAAAATTTGTATTACAAATATATTTCAATACTACGCACATATTAGTGAGTTTAAAGTTAAAATTCTATTTTCTTAATATTTTTAATAAAATTAGAGCTGTCGAACTTGGATTTTCACTTTTAGTAATTATTTGGGAAAAATCTAAATTTTTAATAGCGAAGATTGAAATATTATTTAATTTTATTGCTTTTCTCAGACTCTTGAAAGATTTGCTCAAAGAAAAAAATACCCTTCAAGAAAACTACACATCAGTGGAACATTTTCCCAAAGTATATATAATAAAAATTATAAAGATATTTTAAATTTCCTAACATGTTCAATAAAAGTACACATTACAAAATTTTAATTAAACTATAAAATGGCATTAAAAATGTAAATGTCAATATAATGAAGCTAACTCTTTGACAAAACACTAATCTAATATATGAATGGATTTTTTTATTAGATTTTTTTATCAGTAAATAAAATATAATAGATTCACATTAATAAATATGTGGGACTGATACATTTATCTCTACTGAAAAACAATTTAACAAAAATAATGAAAGGGTGATGCTATGGTACATTTGGATGTACCATACATTAGTTATGAGATTATGTGATTTGATATCATAACTAATATCATATAAATCATAACTATTCTCATATTAACTCATAACTTAGTTATATTTAGTTATTTATATATATCATATTATCTTATAACTATCATATAACTAAATTATTTTAATAATTTAATTTTGAATTGGCAACCGGTCTAACCGGTTGCCAAAATCAGAAGTCCAACGGTCCCAAGTCAGTTGCCTCCCTCTCTTGCTCTGGTTCGTGCTCTTGATCTTCTCTTCTCCTTCCTCCTCTCTTCCACCATAGCCGAAGCTGCAGAGATTGTCGAAGTCCAACGGTCAAGCGTCGGGGCCACCGTTCTTCACCTTTCTCTTCTCTTCCACCATAGCCTCTCTCGCTTGCTCTTCACCTTTCTCTTCTCTTCCACCATAGCGAGAGAAGAACGATTGGCCTCCCTCTCTCTCTTGCTCTTCACCTTTCTTTTCTCTTCCACCATAGCCGAAGCTTCCGCCATGGCCAAAGACCACCAGCTCATCGGCGATCCACGCCACCGTTGTCTACATCTTCTTCACAAGCCATCACTCTGTTCACGTCTCCACCATGGGTTTGTCAGCAAATATTTTCCCTTCTAGTCGAATTGAATATTTACGAGAGCTCTCTTCTGTAGGTCAGGTATGTTCCTATTTACAGCCACCCAAGATAGCTGTGCCATTGGGGCTTTGATTTCAAAACCCTAACCCTTATTGAATATCTAATATTAAGGTTTGTTCTCAGTCAAAATTAACATCTGTAACCACCCAAGATTGGGCTTTGATTTCAAAACCCTAACCCTAAAAAGTGAATAGCTGATGATATTAGGTTTTGTTCACATTCAAAATTAACATCGGTTCTCAATCATATTGGCATTTGTTTAATTGCTTTCTCTTTGCTATAGCATTATACGTCTACATGCTGATTAAACACACAGCGACCCAGCTCAAGCTTTTTTGAGAAAATCTAAAAGTGCACCTAAGGAGAAAAATCTAAACGAGTTTTTTTTACAATGTAAATTTTTATATAAAATAAATTTTCTCTGTTTTTAAGCTACAAAATTACTTTTAAATTTTAGTTTTTTTTTTATTTTTTTTTTATTTTTTTTTATAAAGTTTGGCAGATCCAAATTTTTATCAGACACAAGTAAAATAAAAAATCTAGACATATAAAACAAACACTAATTTTAACATAATAATGTGTAAAAGAAAATTTATAATAAAATAATATAATCTAATTGGTGTTTTTACTTATCTTAAGATGATCTGTGGATCGAGCTTGAATGGTGTTGTTTGATAGAATAAGTTATCTGGGTCTTGTTTTGATCATATGATTTTTTTATGAAAACCAATAGATATGTAAGAAATTGTAGACCTTGTTTGAGTTTCTGATTAATATGTTAGAATCAAAAGAGCCTTCTTGGATTGTTTAGTACTTCCTGATATGAAATTTTGGATTTGAAAGTTGTGTGCAAGATTAGTATGATATGGGAAAACCCAACTCATCTTAACACTCTCGTTCAAATTAGAGTTTTATCAAAAATTTCCAAAAAATATAAATAATTTTTTTTTGATGAATTATTTTCTTTCAACTTAGGCTAGTTGAAGGCAGGTGCAACCAATTTTCTTGATGAATTCTTCAAAAATTATTATCTAGAAAATCATTTCGTTGTGTGTATGTGTATTGTGGTTTTATTGAACCCTTTGATAATGATAATCTTGAGCATTGTTTACAGATTCAATGATAATGCTTCTTGTTTACCCATTTTTTGGTTTACTGGAAACTTACTTTCCTATGAGAAATGTTACTTTCTCATATTTGTATATTTAAGATACACATATATATATATATATATATATGCGCGCCCACACACACAGGGGTGACCATTGGTTCAATGGTTAAAATCTTAGCCTAATAATCTTGAAGTTATGAGTTGTGTACCCAATCTTAGCCTATATATATATATATGCGAGGTAGCCACTCTGTGTACTATGTCAAAGGTTAGGTGTGTACCCAATCTTTTCCCTCCCCAACACATATTAATGTGTACTATTTGGGCGTTGTTTATATATATACACACACATAGAGATAGCATATCATATGCATATAGGTATGTATATATGCATACATATAATCTACCCTTATACCCATTAGTTTTCTTGATTGTTTGTATCGATCTTTAGACCTTGAAATCATATAGTTAATAAATTAGTAATTATATCTCTTGTATTAATTTTTTTTCTTTTTTACCAATTTTAGATTTATGGTGAATCTGTAGCGCCTAATTAGGTAGCATAATGGGGAAATGAGGAGTGGTACCTGGAGGACCCAAAACTAATAGCCCTTAGTAAATTGTTTTGTGTTACCTACTCTTCAGGGAAACATTATTTGACCTTCTCTCTTGACTTCGAAGTTAAAGTTGCTTTTAAATAGCAACTTTTATGGTAGTATGCCATTTGTTATTCCTTTTGTTTTCAACTATTCTTATTGAAATGTTAGTACCTATGACTCATCAATTATGCCAATAGGCCATTGACAGAACTTACCCATGCTTTGGAAGTTTGGCAGTGATTGCAATTGCAAATTAAAACCTTTCAATGGGTATGGCAAGAAAAAAAAAATTAATTATGGTTTTGGAAAATATGTCTGCATCACTTGCATGTTCTATTCATTTGTGCTATTGCAGATTTTGTACTTTTTTCTTACAGAAAACATGTTGTTATTGTTTGATTATTAAAAGAACAAGGTAAAAATTGACTTATAACATAGTCCAATTATTTGAAGATGGTATAGAGCATCTTGGATGTGGACTAATGGGAATTTGTGCTCCAATTCAACATTCTAGTGTAAGTTGTAGAAATGTTTTATTTTAATTTTTAGTCAAAGCCTTTTGGATTCCATTTTAAAATTGTATTTTGTATGCATTGAACGTTGAAAGCATATGGCCTGAAGTTAACAACCACAAACCTCTAGTGGCCCCTTGGGAGACTCAAACTTGAGACCTTGGATCTTATTCTTATGTCTTTACCACTCGGTCCCTTGGGGTTAAATCTTGATGAGACTAATATTATTGAATGTGAAAAATTGATGCATTTTATGTATGGTTTGTGCCTTTAGAAGCTTTTAAGAGCATACCATGCGATTATGCCATGAAGTCTGTAACGCCCTCAAAATAGACTCATTATATATTTGTCACTGACATGCAATATTTAAAGTAAACAATTCATTATCTCATTCATCAGAGTATTTCTAAATAAAAACATTACATGTAACATCAAATTAAATGCCCTACGGGCTTACATCTTTCCAAGCCAACACTTGGACACAAAAATATGAGTTCTAACTCAAATACAAGTAAAGCCCTAGGCTTGAATGTTTACATGTACTATCAAATCAAAACAACTAACTGAAGATAGTCTTCAAAATCCAAAAGTCAAATCCTTCCAAGCTAAGTCCTTGGAGGTAGCTTATCACCTGAACCTGAAAATGATGTTCCCGTAAAGGGTGAGCCACAGCCCAGTAGACAAATACTAAACCAAATATAAGCATTGAATAAAGCTATAGCATTCAATAGATGGTTAACTAAGATAATCAATTGTATCATTATACAGTCTCATGACACTAATGTCTAAGACACATTTCACTTTCCATTATTATCAACATGGCTCAGAACCTGGCCAAACTTACAACAGTGAACTATATATCATGAAAAATCTAGAAATCCCCTAGATGTTGATTTGTGATTATGTATCAATTTTAAGCAGAATATAACAATCCCAATCAAACAATCAAGACAAAGAAACACAACGATTTTACGTGGAAAAAACCACAATTGGACACCTCCAATTGTGATAAAAAAAAACCACGGGCAACAGCCACAAGACAATCCACTAAGAAGAATTAAAGGAATTACACAGGTATACTCTCAATTACCTAGCGAATCCACAACGCCTAATTGAACCAACCTCTATGTGCCTCTTCCAACCCCATCTTCACCACGGAATTGTCTTTCTGATGAGCCACTCTGGATTCCACCACAGCTTCAGGCTCGAATTCTTCAGAATACACAACTGAAGAACAACACTCTCTTTTGTAGAACAAAACACAACCTTTGATGTACTCTCTTTAGAACATGAGTTGAATACTCAATAAAAACATCAAAGAAAAACTCCCAAAGTATCCCCAGATATAAACCCTAGAAACCAAAAAGAAGATCTGGAGCAGTTATCACCAAAATCTGACCCAATAAGCGAATTTATAGAATCTGTCCCGCGATCTCCGCTCGAGCTCAACACAGCCCGCTCGAGCGGACTGACCAAAAACTGCGTGCGAACAAACTGGAAAGGCCAATCCCCGCTCGAGCGTCCCTTTCCCCGCTCGAGCGGACAGGCCAAAATTGGAAAAACTGGAAAAAAATAACATGCTCGGACAGGCAACTTTGAATGCATTTTTGCATTTTGCTTCGGGGGCGCTGCCCCTCGACCCCGCCGTGGCGCTGCCCCGGACCCGCCAAGGGGCGCTGCCCCCTGGACCCCCGCGAGCTGACCGGGCAGCTCGATCCTCGTCATAATCAGCGAAGTGCCAATCTTGAAAGCATTATCAACACAAACTTCTCTGAAAGGCTTTATTCGGGTTGGATTCGCATCTAAACACTCAAAGTCTCACTGAAATAAAAATGCGAATAAAATTACAACTCAAAGGAGTTTTGTCAAACGGGTTTGCCAAGAAATAAAACCTAACATATCATATTCACATTACTTTCAATATCAACAAAACAAATGAGACTCAAGCTCATATCAAAACACTTCATACTTCTCGTTTGATACACATTGTAGTGCTGTATCAATAACATGTATAAACACTTCAATATAATAAGCACACATAATAGTGATGCTAATGGAGTCCATCCCCTATCTCCTCCCAAACAAAATCCGGTTTAGAGGTCCATCCCCTATCTTTCCCTAAACCGTGGAGTACATCCCCTATCTCCTCCCAAACAATATGCATATGCAATGCTCAATCAATACATGTAATTTCTGTATTAATTCAATAGTCTAAATTTATGACTTAAACAAATTGATTAGTTTCAATTTTCCCTAATCCACATGCAATGTCTACAACAAACACGACTATCCTCCACCGATAGCCCAAAACAGTTATTTCTAGACTGGAAATAAATGTATTAACAATTCAATAGGCGAGTGATTTTAATTATCCAACTACACCATTTAATCAATGAATTCCCAATTTCATGCATTTAACCAATTTTCCCAATTTCCTTAAATTAATTATACAAATTAATTTATTAATACAACTAGGGTTTTTTTCCCAAAATTACCAAAGTACTCCCAACATATCAAAATACCAAAACTTAGAACAAAACTTATAGGATGGAGTAGGAAATCCCTACCTCGAAGAAAATAACCCGAATGGAGAAGACGAAGATGAAGACCTAAATTCCAAAGTGCTCCAAACCACCCAACGTTCAGATTAAATGGAAGCCCTTGACTCACTCTATCTTTTTAATAAAGGACTAAGGTTAGATACTCACCCTAGCTAGATCAATTCTTAGAGAGAAGGCAGGTTTAGAGAGAGAGAGACTCTCAAGGGGCGGTTTTTAAAAGTTAAGAAAGAAAAGTAGGTCAAAAAGTGATCCAAAAAGTGAAATCACGGACTGATGTAGTCGACTCCCCGCTCGAGCGTCCAAACTCCCGCTCGAGCGTCGAATACGCACTCCCAGCACTTTTGCAGAACCAGGTCCCCGCTCGAGCGTCTAACTCCACGCTCGAGCGGCACTCACACATTTCCTCTCGAGCGTCCCATCCCACGCTCGAGCGTCCAATACTGCACAGGAAATACTGGATGGGTGATAATCCCGCTCGAGCACCAAAACCCCCTCGCTTGAGCGGACAAGAAACAAAAGAATCCCCGCTTGAGCGTCAAACTCCCGCTCGAGCGGACAGGTTAAAATCTGGGCAACTAGTTTTGGCATCTAAACTCAACCGACTTGTAACAAACCTGCCCAACACATCCTATAACTCAAATACAAAGAGATTAGAGGACGACAACAACCAATATATAATGACAGGATCCACGGAACCTAAGTCCGGATACAATAATCTAAAGGAAAAAGACCGGGGTCGCTATAACCTCCCCTCCTTAAAAGAATTTCGTCCCCAAAATTAAGCATAAGGTTTTGAAAGCAAGTTTTTCTCAAATTCCAACAATATGATAACTCAAAATAAACAACTTGACCCAACACTGGCCATTTCATCTCTTATCAAGAGGCATTTCACAATATGTAAAATAACATATATTTCCACCTGCATTAACACTATGCAATTTTCTCTCAATTTCAGCAATTTTCAATATATTCAACATATGCAATGTTCTATTAAACTTCCATTTCGAGACAAGTTCCAAAATATTTCCATTAACCAAAACATTCTCAATGTTTTACAGCTTAAGACATATATAAAGCTCTAAAGTTCAACAATATTACAAAATCTAAATACAAGATTACAAATCGATAAACATGTCTGGATATTTCTCGCGGACTTCCAACTCACGTTCCCAAGTGGCTTCCTCCACCCCGTGATATTTCCACAAAACTTTTACCAAAGGAATGGTCTTGCCTCGCAAGACTTGATCCCGTCTATCCAAGACCCGGACCGGTCTCTCCTCATACGAGGCATCCTCATCTACCTCTAAATCGGTCCAATCCAATACATGTGATGGATCTGGCTCATACTTCCGAAGCATACTCACATGAAACACGTCATGAACTCTGGACAACTGCGGCGGTAAAGCTAACCGATAAGCAACCTCGCCAATCCTCTCAAGGATCTCAAAAGGACCAATAAACCGAGGGGATAACTTTCCACTCTTCCCAAACCTCATCAAGCCTCGCCTAGGTGATATCTTCAAAAAGACATGATCACCTACCTCAAATGCTAAAGGCCTCCTCCTACGGTCGACATAACTCCTTTGGCGACTCTGGGCTGTAACAAGCCTCCTACGGATAAGCTCAACCTTCTCCGTCGTCTCCCTAACTAACTCCGGACCCAACAAAGGTGCATCACCCACCTCGGCCCAACAAATTGGAGACCTACACGGTCGGCCATACAAGGCCTCAAACGGTGCCATACCGATACTAGACTGAAAGCTGTTGTTGTAGGTAAACTCCACCAATGGTAAGTGGCTCTCCCACGTCCCACGAAAGTCAAGGACACAACCCCGAAGCATATCCTCAAGGATCAGAATAGTACGCTCGGACTGCCCATCAGTCTGCGGATGATAAGCCGTACTAAAGGTCAACTTGGTGCCCAAGGCACTCTGCAAACTCTGCCACAACCTAGCAGTAAAACGAGGATCTCTATCCGAGACGATCGTCACTGGGACCCCGTGCAATCTCACTATGTCCTGAATATACAAGTCGGCAAGATGGTCTACCGAAACTCTCACGCGCATAGGAATGAAGTGCGCCGACTTAGTCAACCGGTCTACAACCACCCAAATGGCGTCACTACCCCGCTGAGTCCTCGGAAGGCCTACAACGAAGTCCATAGTGACATGCTCCCACTTCCACTCGGCAATAGGCAAGGGTTGTAACAAACCCGCTGGCCTTTGATGCTCGGCCTTCACTTACTGACAAGTAAGGCACTTAGACACGAAAGCTGCCACATCTCTCTTCATACCCCGCCACCAAAACTGGCGACCCAAATCCCGGTACATCTTAGTGCCTCCCGGATGCACCGCAAGGCGTGAATGATGAAACTCTCGGAGTACCTCTTCTCTACAAGACTCCGGCATAAACAGACGGTCTCGGTATCTCACACTCAGGTCGGGATACATCGTCAAACCCTTCTCAACCTTCCCACCGGAAATCTTCTCACGGAGGGATTCTACCTCAAGGTCACCCCTCTGAGCCTCTAACACTCGAGTCACAAGTGTAGGCTGAGCAACAACAGAAAACAAGGCCGCAGCCTCAACGGATTCGCCCCGAAGCAAATCAAACTCCCCAAGTGCACCCAACATCTCCCATTCCCGGATGGCTATACTAGCTATGTCACCAACAGATTTCCGGCTAAGGGCATCGGCCACCACATTGGCCTTCCCCGGATGATAATGCAACTCGAAGTCATAATCCTCAATAAACTCCATCCACCTCCTCTGCCTCAAGTTCAAGTCTTTCTTTGTAAACAGATATTTCAGACTCTTATGATCCGAGAATACCTCGAACCTCTCACCATAAAGATAATGCCTCCAAATCTTCAAGGCAAATATCACAGCTGCTAACTCTAAATCATGCGTAGGGTAATTCTTCTCGTGAATTTTCAACTGACGTGAGCCATAGGCAACTACTTTCCCTTCTTGCATCAACACACAACCCAGACCCTCTCGTGAGGCGTCACAATAAACTGCATAACCCAACCCCCTCTCCGGAATAATCAAGACTGGAGCAGTGGTCAGTCTAACTTTCAACTCCTGGAACGACTTTTCACAAGTCTCACTCCATACAAACTTGACTCCCTTCCGAGTCAAACTAGTCAAAGGTGAAGCTAACCTGGAGAAATCCTTCACAAACCGGCGATAATACCCAGCTAACCCCAGAAAACTGCGGATCTCAAACACACTCTTAGGCTGTGCCCAATCTTACACTGCCTCAGTCTTGGATGTATCAACAGACACTCCTTCCCCAGAAACTACATGGCCTAAGAACTTGACCTCTTCTAGCCAGAACTCACACTTCCCAAACTTAGCATAAAGCTTATGGGCTCTAAGTAACTCAAGCACCACTCTCAAGTGTTCCTTGTGCTTCTCCTCAGAAGGTGAATAGATAAGGATGTCGTCCACGAAGACGACTACAAAACGATCTAAAAATTTCCGAAATATCTGGTTCATCAAATCCATAAATACTGCCGGTGCATTGGTGAGCCCAAATGGCATCACCAAAAACTCATAGTGGCCATACCGCGTACGGAATGCCGTCTTCGGAATATCCTCCTCCCTGACTCTCAACTGATGATAACCCGATTTCAAGTCTATCTTCGAGAAACAACGGGAACCCTTCAACTGATCGAACAGATCATCTATACGAGGCATAGGGTACTTATTCTTAACCGTAGCCCGATTCAATTTCCGGTAATCTATACAAAGTCTCAAAGCACCACATTTCTTTTTAACAAAGAGGGTCGGTTCTCCCCATGGCGAAACACTAGGACATATAAAGCCCTTATCTAGCAACTCCTGGAGTTGGATCTTCAACTCAACTAACTCAGCTGGGGCAAAACGATAAGGTGCCATAGAAATCGGCGCCGTGTCGGGCACTAAGTCAATAGAAAACTCAATCTCTCTGTGAGGTGGCAAACTAACAAGGTCCTCGGGAAAGACGTCCGAGTACTCAAAAACCACTCTTGGCAACACAGTTTGGGTCTCATTACACTCACCACTTTCAAAGCTAGCAAGTAGACCACTAAGCTCACTTCGCCCTCGCGAATCATACCCCGGTGGCAAAACACTACCAACCCGGTCCCCTAGAAAATGAAAACATTCCCCGCTCACGGTACAACAAGTGACCCTCTGGCGGTAGCAATCAATTACTGCCCGGTATGATGATAACCAGTCCATACCCAAAATAACATCAAAGCCCTTCATGGGCATAACTACAAAAGGAAACGGAAGTCTATGATCGGCGACCTCTATATCACAACCCCTGACACCTTGTTTCAAGATTAATTCACCCCCAAGAGGTGACACTACACAAATAGGGGATGCTAACTGCGCTAACTCCAACTCCAAAACAGATGCAAATGCAGCAGACACAAAGGAATGAGATGCACCCGTATCAATCAAAACACTAGCAACTGAGTTACAAAACAAGAAGGTACCTCTCACAACTGATGGTGCTGGCACAAGATCCTGCGCGGTAACAGCGTACACGCGCCCAGAAGACCTTTGATCAACCTGCTCACCCCTAGGAGCATAAGATTGCTGCACCGACTAGGATGATGAAGCCCCCTGATTGGCCCTCGAGGCCTGACCCGACTGAGCTGGCTGCTGACCCTGAATCTGTCTCAAACCAGATGCACCAGGTGTGCCACCCAACTGCGGGCAATACCTCTTCATATGCCCTGGATGACCACATTGATAACACGAGAGTGGCTGGCCTCTACCCTGACTCTGGCTCTGAGATCGAGCCAAAGATGATGCTGCTCTCTGCACTCCTCCCCTCTGAGGACAAACTGGGGACTTGTGGCCCAGCTGGCCACACTTGAAACAGGTAATGTCTCCCTAACTGCCTTTCCCCGAACTAGCGCTCGGCACAGGAAAAGTCGATCTAGAAAAACTACCCTGAGACTGCTGAGGATTAAAACCATTCTGTCTCCTACCATCACTCTGACCATCTTGACTCCTCTTGGAGCCCTTCTGTCCTTCCCCCTCCTCCTGCATCATGATTTCCATGTGGGCTGCAGCATCGACCATACGCCCATAATCCCGAATCATAGTTCCCCCAACTCGCAGTTTGAGGCCACGCCTCAACTTCTTCTCAAACTCGATACAACGACGTTCCTCAAACGCCACCAACTCAGGTGCAAACCTGGACAAGCTAGTAAATGCAGTCTCAAACTCGGCCACTGAAGAACTCGACTGCTTAAGCTAGCAGAACTGGTCTCTCAGCTTCTCCCTAACTGCTGGAGATAAGAACCTCTCCTGGAAAGCATTCACAAAAGCCTCCCATGTACCTCCTATATGACCTTTAGTGAACTTCCACCACTGACCCGCATCCCTCTTCAGCTGGAAAGATGCCAAGGTCACTTTCAACCCCTCGTCTTCGATGCCAAGCATCTCAAACGTCTTCGTTGTCTGTTCGAGCCATTCATCTGCCTTAAGTGGCTCTTTAGGATCACCCCCAAATTCATTCGGGTTAGACCGGAAGAACTCCCTCTTCAGAAAGGAAGGTCCTGCATCCGCAACAACAACCCGCGCTTGATTCTCAGCTCTGAGAATGCCTACTGACTCCCTGAATGCCCCTGTTATCTCTCGGGCTAGAGCGCCCATAGTCTGCTGGCCTACTGGCACGACCACATTGGCCTGGCCAACTCCCTCCTGTACTGCCGGAACCTCCTTTAGCACAGGCACCTCCTGCCTACCCGGCCTACCACGCCTACCGCGCCCTCGTCCTCGTCCTGACATCCTAATAAAGAAAACAAAGACGTTAGCACATTAATAAATGTGCCGAAGCTAAACACTTGCGTCCTAATGCATTGAATAACAATAATTCATTCCACATAAGCACATAATCACATAAGCACCTACGAATTTCATTCCTGGATGATACTAGTCCCGAAGCGTCACTATAGTTCCGGTTGGAAGCAGCATTGATCAAGTGCCTTTCCAACAAGACTACTAGAAACTCAAGGGTCCAATTAACATCCTAGAAACTACGTTCCATACCCACATAATCACATAAACATGTTATCATATAAGCATATAACATTTCACTAAGTCTCTATCAAACGAGACGAACCCATTGTGATACTAATCACTTCCCACGTACCCAAAGTATTCAAACCCGGTACGCTTTGATACCAAGTTGTAACGCCCTCAAAATAGACTCATTATATATTTGTCACTGACATGCAATATTTAAAGTAAACAATTCATTATCTCATTCATCAGAGTATTTCTAAATAAAAACATTACATGTAATATCAAATTAAATGCCCTACGGGCTTACATCTTTCCAAGCCAACACTTGGACACAAAAATATGAGTTCTAACTCAAATACAAGTAAAGCCCTAGGCTTGAATGTTTACATGTACTATCAAATCAAAACAACTAACTGAAGATAGTCTTCAAAATCCAAAAGTCAAATCCTTCCAAGCTAAGTCCTTGGAGGTAGCTTATCACCTGAACCTGAAAATGATGTTCCCATAAAGGGTGAGCCACAGCCCAGTAGACAAATACTAAACCAAATATAAGCATTGAATACAGCTATAACATTCAATAGATGGTTAACCAAGATAATCAATTGTATCATTATACAGTCTCATGACACTAATGTCTAAGACACATTTCACTTTCCATTATTATCAACATGGCTCAAAACCTGGCCAAACTTACAACAGTGAACTATATATCATATTCACATTACTTTCAATATCAACAAAACAAATGAGACTCAGGCTCATATCAAAACACTTCATACTTCTCGTTTGATACACATTGTAGTGCTGTATCAATAACATGTATAAACACTTCAATATAATAAGCACACATAATAGTGATGCTAATGGAGTCCATCCCCTATCTCCTCCCAAACAAAATCCGGTTTAGAGGTCCATCCCCTATCTTCCCCTAAACCGTGGAGTACATCCCCTATCTCCTCCCAAACAATATGCATATGCAATGCTCAATCAATACATGTAATTTCTGTATTAATTCAATAGTCTAAATTTATGACTTAAACAAATTGATTAGTTTCAATTTTCCCTAATCCACATGCAATGTCTACAACAAACACAACTATCCTCCACCGATAGCCCAAAACAGTTATTTCTAGACTGGAAATAAATGTATTAAAAATTCAATAGGCGAGCGATTTTAATTATCCAACTACACCATTTAATCAATGAATTCCCCAATTTCATGCATTTAACCAATTTTCCCAATTTCCTTAAATTAATTATACAAATTAATTTATTAATACAACTAGGGTTTTTTTCCCAAAATTACCAAAGTACTCCCAACATATCAAAATACCAAAACTTAGAACAAAACTTATAGGATGGAGTAGGAAATCACTACCTCGAAGAAAATAACCCGAATGGAGAAGACGAAGATGAAGACCTAAATTCCAAAGTGCTCCAAACCACCTAACGTTCAGATTAAACGGAAGCCCTTGACTCACTCTATCTTTTTAATAAAGGACTAAGGTTAGATACTCACCCTAGCTAGATCAATTCTTAGAGAGAAGGCAGGTTTAGAGAGAGAGAGACTCTCAAGGGGCGGTTTTTAAAAGTTAAGAAAGAAAAGTAGGTCAAAAAGTGATCCAAAAAGTGAAATCACGGACTGATGTAGTCGACTCCCCGCTCGAGCGTCCAAACTCCCGCTCGAGCGTCGAATACGCACTCCCAGCACTTTTGCAGAACCAGGTCCCCGCTCGAGCGTCCAACTCCACGCTCGAGCGGCACTCACACATTTCCGCTCGAGCGTCCCATCCCACGCTCGAGCATCCAATACTGCACAGGAAATACTGGATGGGTGATAATCCCGCTCGAGCACCAAAACCCCCCCGCTCGAGCGGACAAGAAACAAAAGAATCCCCGCTCGAGCGTCAAACTCCCACTCGAGCGGACAAGTCAAAATCTGGGCAACTAGTTTTGGCATCTAAACTCAACCGACTTGTAACAAACCTGCCTAACACATCCTATAACTCAAATACAAAGAGATTAGAGGACGACAACAACCAATATATAATGACAGGATCCACGGAACCTAAGTCCGGATACAATAATCTAAAGGGAAAAGACCGGGGTCGCTATAAAGTCAAAACTCCCTTATTATGTGATTTGGATATTGTTGCTTCAAATTGGGTATAGTATCGGTGGTTGATGCTCTATGTTACATAAAAACACCATTTTAGCATTAGAAACAAAAACAAAAGAGCATTAAGTAATATCACATTTAGCTGTGTCCCTCATTTCTTAAATTTGGAAATAGATAAATCCGATTTTAGGCACATACACACCTCTGACATCCATACCCAAGTTATTGGAACATGGCATGCAGAAAATATGAAAGCTGAACTATAATTGGGAATGAACTTAAAATGAAATCTATAATTTATGCAGCTGTATTTATCATAATCAATTCAAGGAAATGGATCCATGTAGCTTACACTAAAGTAATTGGGATTTGGGATAAAGCCTTGTCGAGTTGAGTTGAGTTGAGCTATGACACGATGGTCATTGTCATATTGTTCAAATTTTTTATTGATTGAATTTTATTGCAACCTTGCTGAAACAATTTTAGTGCAACATGCACATCTAGTATCAAATACAAAGTACTAGCAAGATTGATGAGCATTGGCCATTCCATACTGTTATGGTGAAATCGTATGGTCGTGCAGTCATCTTCTGGCTATTAAAAAGTTTCCTCTTGATATAACATCTGTTACTGATTTCATGGATGGAAAAACTGTAGCTTGTTTGGTATTATTGGTGTTACTGATAAGTGCTTGGAGGCCCTGTCAAGGTTCTGCTCAAACACACTTACAACCCTCGATGTGAATGGATGCATTGGCATCAAGGTATATCATATCACATTTTTTCTTATATACATGTACCAAGAGCATTTTTCTTTCAATCATCAACCATCTTCTTAGTTTGTAATATTTTGTTGAACAAATCAGTCAACCTAACTACTTTTACACCACTCAAATTCTTCTAAGTCACCATAGGAATTCCATTAGATTTGTTGTTTTTTTATAGCTTTTCCTATTTTGGTTGTCAATTTGATTTGCTTGGGGTTTGCCACTTTTGACATTGGAGCAAGAGTTTAACTACGGCTTTGTGGGCTTTGTATTTTGCCCTTATTTATTTTTTTATTTATTATTTTTTATTATTTTTTTTTCGTGTAACACACTAGTAGATTCTCCTGTTGTTTCTTTCTTTTTTTTCTTTCCTTTTTTTGATGTGTATATATTTCCCTCACAGAGACGAAGTCGTGAAGAACTGCTTCAATTGTTCCCACATCTGAGATGCTTCAAAGTGCACAGCTAACGTTATATGCTTATGAAGTCATAATCATTTCCTACCATCGATGTGAGTTTCTCCCCTCAAATATATATATTTTCAAAATCATTAAACAAAACCACCACTAAACTACGAATAAAGAATTTATTAATGATCGTAACATCATTTATGTACGTGCTATAAACCCAGATCAATGTGGCTACTTCCCTTTTGTTCACCGATTTCTATGCACATTTTTTCCTTTTTTTAATAAAATTTTCCAGAGGTAATGGTGAGTAATGGATTCCAGCTCACAAACTAGCAATGTTATAGCAGGTCCAGCAATTTAATGCTCATCCACCTCAATGATTAGAATAGAGAAAGGAACAACTCTCCAACTTCAATTAATTTTTACTGTATTAGATAGTGACTTGGCACCAACCCAATCATCCAGCCAAAGATTGGGAATAAAGAATTCTGCACATTTCCAGCCCAATTTGATTTTAATTTCTTTTTCTTTAGACCTAAACACTTTCAAGCATGTAAAAATCAGATGGGAACTGAATTCTTCAGTCGGCAACAACAGAAAAGAAATATGGAGCCTTTTGCGAAACCAAACGTTTTGAAGCGTTTTCTTTGTCTATGTGATGCTTACATGGTTCCCTACATCTGTTATACCAATTGAAAATCCAACGTGATTTGTGATTAGATCAAGATAAACTTATTCCAAAACCCAATTAATTCAAAACTCTCAACCTAAAATCATCAAACACTTACGAGAGTGATTTTAGTTTGTTTGTTTTTTGAGAATAAACAATAAATCGACACAAACGATTTTTTACGTGGAAAAAACCACAATTGAAGAACCTTCAATTGCAATAAAAAAACCACGGCCGAAACGCCACTATCAATCCACTACTGAAGAACAAAAAGATTACAAAGAAACAATACAAATTACCCAACCCAGTCAAGTTGTCTCTGAATCTTCTGTAACTTTTTTCGCCACACCTTCGTCACGGAATTGATCCTGAAGTTGATTCCACACCACAACTCCACTTGTCGAATTAACGACTGCGTAAAATCAAACGCCTTTTGAATTCTACGCTTTAATCTTCGGAATCCACCGAAGAGAACTTTCTTGTAACTTAAGAAGCAACCTCCTTGATGTATGAATCTCAATGCATAAGTTCAGAACTCTCTCAAGAACATCAAGGAAAAACTATGAAAAAATCTCCAAAGAAAACTTTAAACACAACCCTAGTTCGTTTAGATCAGATCTAGGAAAAAACCCTCCACAAAAACACCCTTAACAGCTTTAAATAGGAATCTGGATCCGCGATCTCCGCTCGAGCTCAACACATCCCGCTCGAGCGGACTGACCAAAAACTGCGTGCGAAACAAACTGATATGCGTTCGAGCGTAGGAGAATCCGCTCGAGCGGAAAATCACACCCACCAGTATTTGTTGCTTGCCCTGACAAACTACTGAGACCTGCTAATCTACGCTCGAGCTCACAAGTCTCCGCTCGAGCGGACAGAACAAAAACACAAAAAATTACATTTGAATCAACACAATGTTTTGTCTCCGGATTTGACAACATAGGACCTAACACCAATGTTGCTGTTTAAAAATTGCCAGTAGTTTAATAACTGTTTCAATTCTTTTCTTCCTTTTTTTTTTAACTTCTAATCTGGGTTAAATAAAATTACAATTTCAATCAAAGTGTAGATCAAACAATTCAACAACATTACATCAAATACAGAAATGGTTAGCATTTTCTACCAAAAACCGAAAGGGCAAAAATAATCACCATTATGCAGTGAAAACAAGAGTTCACTGTTTCATTTATGGTAAAGACGACATAAAACAGAATGTCAAACGGATGAAACAGAAGCTGTATAAGAACCATTACTGTACTTCAAACCTTCTAGAAAGGCAGAACGCAAGTGAAGAGAAAAAATGGTGTTTGAAATACCAAAAGCGCTTCTACTTTCTTGCAAGCCTTCAATTGCTGTGGGTTGATGAGGATTCACTTTCTGGAAAATGGTCTCGAAGCCAACATTCAACCCAGTTGTGGTAGATTCCGTAACAAAACTGCATGTCACCAAAACTAATGCATAAGCCACCAAGTAAATACAAAATAATAGCTACGTAATAATGCCAACACCCTTTAGAAAAATACAAAATAAATTCTAGAAAGCAATGTTATGATAAGGTTGAAATCTGCCTGCATTGGCTCATGTACACCACCATCATAGGATAGGCTACATATCATTAATCCCTGAAAGAAGCATTGTGTAAGGACTTAGTCCATTCTTATGTATTAGCGTACACATTTCACGCATTACGATTTTTCCAAGCATATTGATTTTTCATCACGAGGCTTTTAATTGTTTTCTCAAGAAAATGCCATGTAATCGAGTAAGAGTGAATTCTAACGCTTTGACGATATTTGTGTGAGTATGAGTTTGAGTTGCACCTTTAATTGTATGTGATAGGGCATTGTGAGCTTACCACAGGCTAGACTGTACCTTTGTGCCATGTGTCCCAAACCTATGTCTATATGACATCCCATTAGAGTGCACTAACCCTTTAGTGGAGTCAGTTAATGTGGTTTTGAACAGGTTTTGAACAGGTTCTGAAGAGGTTAATTTCAGATTCTGAACAGGTTAATTTCAGATTTTGTATTTTAGATTCTGAACATGTTAATCTGGTTTTGAACAGGTTTTGAACAGGTTCTGAACAGGTTAATGTGGTTTTGAACAGGTTTTGAACAGGTTCTGAAGAGGTTAATTTCAAATTTTGAACAGATTCTGAACAGGTTAATTTCAGATTTTGAATTTCAGATTGTGAACAGGTTAATCTGATTTTCAAATTCAGATTCTGAAGAGGTTAATCTAAATTTCAGATTCAGTCAATTTGTGTAGAATGACAGGTTCAGAAGCAGAATCACAGGTTGATTGTTTGAAGCAGAATGACAGGTTTAGCAGAATGAAGTTCAGAATGATGCAGTCTAGAATGAAGCACTCCAGAATTGAAGCTCAGAATGATGCAGTCCAGAATTTAAGAATGATGCAGTACAGAATTACATGAAATTCATAATGATGCAGTCCAGAATGAAGCAACATGGCTATGCACTATTGAAGCAGCATTGAGCAGTCCAAAATGAAGCATTTGGCAATAATATGTAATATGTTGCTGGATTATATGTAATCTTTTGCTGGATAATATGTATTTTTTTGGAGTTGTTATAGATTATGAATGTCTAAGTAGCATGGTAAGAGATTACATATTATTAGTAACATTTGGCTGTAAGTAGCATAGATTATGAATGTCTAAGTAGCATGGTAAGAGTTAAATTGAGGTCAACATGATGATTGTTGAACAGAGGTTATAGAAATAAATTTAATGGAATTGAGTTTTGCAGTGTTGTCCATCGAAGCTGAAGCTTAAGAAATAAATTTTATTTTGGGTTTCAAGTACCTATATCCTTTTGTTTTCTATTTAAATGTTTTAATGATTTCATGAATGAAGATGATGGTGAGTTGAATTTAACAATTGTTAGCAGTTATTTATTAGATCAACTAATAATGTGGACATTCTTGGGGAAAAAATGACAGTTTGGGTACTAACATGGTGATTCTCGTGCCTTTTTTCTAATAAATTCTTTTACAAGATATGACAAACATAACACTCATGAACCTCCCCACCTTTCCACTTTGCTGCCAAACCTTGTTACCACACCACTTTTCCTTAAAAAAGTAATGTTAGAAAGCAGCCAACAAGCTCTAATAATAACACCTGAAACAAAACCTTAAAAGAAGCCAAGTGAAGGAACTATCAGTTGTGCTATGTTATCTATGCACAGATAAGTAGATTTCTTTAATGCCATGTTTGATTTACTAAAGTAAAAGTTTCTTTAGTCTCCTTATAGGATGACCATTCAATTACAATGGTGAATAATTATTTCATAATTCAACATGTCCATTATAGAAATTCAAGGAATTCAACATGTCTGACATCATAATTCAGAAAGTCCATTCAATCCATACAAGAAATTCATAATTCAATCCATACATGTCTGACATCATAATTCAACAACAAATTCAACAATAATTTCAACCTATCAACAGTAATTGAAAATAGAAGTCCATTGAAGTTATAAAGTTCATTCAATACATAAGTACATACATCAAGTCCATTCAATCCATAAGTACATCCATCAAATTCCCCAAAAGCTATGAACTCAGTAGTTTACATTATAAAATATAAAACAATACAAAATACAATGACATAAAGCACGACATTCAATTTCTTCTCCATCTTACCATGCTCCTGAAATTCATTATCCATCTCATAAACCCTTGTGCTTGGATCGTTAAATTCTTCGCTTCTTATAGATGTACGAGGTGCAGCATTGGAGATCACGTCGTAGTCATCATCATCTACGAACTTGAAGTAATTGCAATGTTCCTCACTAATTTACAATGCATGACAATCAGTTCATCAAATCAGGCTAATAAATTTGCAAACAAATTTCCATAGTACTTACATATTTTGATGGACACACAAAGTACACACGCCCTTTATTTCCATTCTGATTGGTTCGCACAATGTGTATGGCAGCTGTTCTCCCACAATCACAAAATCTTGGTATCACTCTTAAGTAGCTATTGTTACTAGAAGAAGAAGCCATTTTGTAATCTGCATACAAAATAGAAGATAAATATATATATATATATATACATACATTAGTAAACATAGCTACTATGAATTAATAACTTAGAGATGAGCTTTTAGATGAATATCTGGGCTGAGAATGAGATTAGGGTTCAAGGGCCAAAACATTTGCTACAATACAAGATAAATATATATATATACATACATTAGTAAACATATTAGATTAAGCCATAGATTTTAACTCAAGACAACATTGAACTTGTGCTTAGCTAAACTTGTTATTTTGACAAGAACAGTAAATAAAAAACAAAAATCAGCATAATCAAGACCTTAACTGCTATCCCATAATGCCCAAATTCAACAAGAAATTCAAAATCAAATTCTAAATCAAGTATAATCAAGTCCAGAATCAAGACCATTATAGAAATTCAAGAAATTCAACATTTCTGGTATTAAACTATGAACAAGTCCAGAACCCATGGAAGTCCATAACCTATTCCGAATCTGTTCAAAACCTGTTCCATTATAGAAACCTGTTCCGAATGAACAAAAATCTATTCTGATAAATGGATAGATTCAGAATCTGATTTAGAACAGCTTTTGAACAGATTCAGAATCTGTATAGTGGAGCCAATGAACAAAAATCATTATAGAAACCTGTTCTGAATCAAATTCCATTCAACTCGTAGAAGTCCATTCAAGAAATTCAAAATCGAATTCAAAATCAAGTATAATGAAGTCCATAATCAAGGCCATTATAGAAATTCAAGGCAAAACCCACAATGCCCAAACCCTAACAAACAATCATAACCCTAATAATCAATAATTGAGGAATCTGAAAAACATGTTCTACAAATTCAAGCCAAAACCAAAACCCTAACACAAATTTCAAATTTTTTTTTTCTTAGCAATCAAACAGAAACACAAACCCTAGTTTTTGGTTGTGGTACCTTTTTTCCTGCTAGTCAAGGCACAAAACATTTTCCTTATATTTTTGGTAATAACAGCCACATGCATCCACATACATTCACTTCAACTTGCCTCATTCAAAAATTTAAAATTACACATCACAAACAAGAAGAAACAAAATTTAGCATACATTCTAGAAGAAACTATTAAACATTGATTTTTTTTTTAATTTTCTTAAAGAATATATTGTATAAATTGATAAAATGTTTAACTATTGTTTTTTTTTTTAATTGTATTAAAGACTCGTATATATAAATCCACAACAATTGACAAATTAATGTTTATAAATTATAAATCCAGAATGGTACACCAAAAGTTAGTGGTATGCTCATGATAACTAACTGATACACAGCTACTTCACCTAAAATTCCGATCGAATATGACAAACTTAACCTTCTAGGTTGGAGAAAATTCAGAAGAGACATACAAACTACTAGCTTTTCCTTTGAAACTTATAATCAAACATGAAGAGTGAATTGATTGCAATATTACCCGACTACTATCCCCATCCACAAGATCACTCGTGGCAATTCTACGCTCATACTCAACCAGAGGCCCTGCTTTGCTTACTTCTACAATCAAATCAAATTAAACCCAAATCAAAATGTGAACATCATGCTAAAGATTATTTAAAAAAAAATAAAAGGACAAAAAAACAACCTCCTCGTCACGAAGCCAAACCCTCGACTTCTTCCACTTATCTTGTCATAGTGCTTCACTTTATCAGCCACCTCGGATGGAGTCAGTAAGATAGGGGATGTACCTCTAAACCGGATAGTGTTGGGAGAAGATAGGGGATGAACTCCGTAGATACAGCTCATATGCTTGTCTAGTAAAGTGAAGATAGAGCTCATATGCTTATCTTTGTGAAGTGTGAATATAGCTTATATGCTTATCTGTGAATGTGGATATTGTTTTTATACATATCTGTGGAAATGATGATAGAGCTAGCATGCTTATCTGTTGAAAAAGGGAAAATGAAAGGTAACTTAGACTCATAAGTTGTATGACATAAATGTGTAATTTATGTGAATGTATCTGTGTTAGCCATCTATCAATTGCTAATCTTTTAGTCATTGTTCATGGTTGGTTTAGTGTATTTCTACTGGGCTGTGGCTCACCCTATATGGGAATATCATTTTCAGGTACAGGTAGCGTGCCACCTCCAAGGACATAGCTGGGAGGCTAGAGGCGGACATACTTTTGTCGCTTAACTTTTGATGTATTACATGTAACTTCAAGCCAAGGGCTTAATGTGTAAACGAGTTAGTACTCTTTTGTTGTAACCAAGTGTTAACTTGGAAAGCTGTAAGCCCGTAGGGCATTTTGTTTTGATGTTAACATGTAATACTTATGTAATGGAACTCTAATGAATAAAAGAATGTGGTTAGTTTATATGTAAATGCATGTCTTATCTGATGGGTTTAATGTTGTTATTTTGAGGGCGTTACAACTTGGTATCAGAGTGTACCGGGTTCGAATACTTTGGGTACGTGGGAAGTGATTAGTATCACAATGGGTTTGTCTAGCTTGATAGAGACTTAGATGTAGTATCATATGCTATGTGCTTAATTGATAACATGCTTATGTGACTATGTGGGTATGGGATTTAATTTCTAGGATGTTGATTGGATCCTTGAGTTTCTGGGAGTCTTGTTGGAAAAGCACTTGATCAATGCTGTTTCTAACCAGAACTCTAGTAACGCCTTGGGACTATCATTATCCGGAAATGAAATTCGTAAGTGCTTATGTGTTTATGTGCTTATGTGGAGTGAATTACAGTTGTCCATGCATTAGGACGTGAGTGTTTAGTTTCGGCACATTTATGAATGTGCTAATGTTCTGTGTTACCTTTATTAGGATGTCAGGACGAGGAAGAGGTGCTAGGCGTGGTAGACCTGCGAGGCAGGAAGTACCGTTACCGGGTGAGATTCCGGCAGTGCAGGAGGGAGTTGGTCAGGCCAATGTGGCCGAGCCAGTGGGTCAGCAGGCTATGGGTGCCTTGGCCAGAGAGATAGCAGGAGCTTTGGGTATTCTTAGAGCTGGGAATCAGGCAGCTGAGGCAGGGCCTTCTTTCTTGAAGAGGGAGTTTTTCCGGTCTAATCCGGATGAGTTTATCGGGGATCCGAAGGAGCCACTGAAGGCTGATGAGTGGCTAGAGCAAATGAGTAAGACGTTCGAGATGCTTGGCATCGAGGACGGAGCACTGAAAGTGACCTTGGCATCCTTCCAACTGAAGGGAGATGCGGGTCAATGGTGGAAGTACGAGAAGGCTCGTGTTGGTGGTACTTGGGAGGCGTTTATAAATGCTTTTCAGGAGAGGTTTTTGTCTGCAGCAGCTAGGGAGAAGCTGAGGGATCAGTTTAGCCGGCTTAATCAGCAGGGCTTGTCAGTGGCCGAGTTTGAGGCTACTTTTACCAGTCTGTCTAGGTTTGCACCTGAACTAGTGGCGTCTGAGGAACGCCGTTGCTATGAGTTTGAGCGGAAGTTGAGGCGGGGCCTCAACCTGAGAGTTGGTGGGTCTTACATTCGAGAGTATAGACACCTAGTGGACGCTGCAGCTCATATGGAGCTCATGATGCAGGAGGAGGATGAGGGGCAGAAAGGCTCCAAGAGGAGCCAAGATGGTCAGGGAGATGGTAGGAGACAGAGGGGTTATAACCCTCAGCAGTCGCAGGGTGGTGTTGCTAGATCGACCTTCCCAGTGCCGAGTGCAGGCTCCGGGAGAGGTGGTCAGGGGGATTTCACCTGTTACAAGTGTGGCCAGTTGGGTCACAAGGTTTCTGTTTGCCCGCAGAAGGGTGGGGGTCAGAGAGCTGCTTCTTCTTCAGCTAGATCGCAGAGTCAGAGTTTGGGCAGGGGACAACCCTTGACTTGTTATCAGTGTGGACAGCCTGGGCACCTGAAGAGGTTTTGCCCGCAGTTGAGTGCCACTTCGGGAGCGTCTGGTTCTAGGCAGACGCAGGGTTTTCAGCCAGCTCAGTCTGTGCAGGCCTCGAGGGCCAATCCGGGAGCTTCGTCATCCCAGACTGTGCAGCAGTCTTTTGCTCCGAGAGGTGAGCAGGTAGACCAGGGGCCTACGGGGCGCGTGTATGCTGTTACCGCACAGGATTTAGTACCAGCTCCATCAGTAGTGAGAGGTACTTTTCTGTTTTGCAACTCGGTTGCTAGTGTGTTGATAGACACGGGTGCATCTCATTCTTTTGTATCTGCTGCATTTGCATCTGTTTTGGAATTGGAGTTAGCACAGTTAGCATCTCCTATTTGTGTGGTATCGCCTTTGGGTGGTGAGTTGATCCTGAAACAGGGTGTTAGAGGATGTGATATAGAGGTCGCCGACTATAGGCTTCCTTTTCCGTTTGTTGTCATGCCCATGAAGGGTTTTGATGTTATTTTGGGTATGGACTGGTTATCGTCATACCGGGCTGTTATTGATTGCTACCGCCAGAGGGTCACGTTATGTACCTTGAGCGGGGAGTGGTTCCATTTCTTGGGAGACCGGGTTGGTAGTGTTTTGCCACCGGGGTATGATTCGCGAGGGCGAAGTGAGCTTAGTAGTCTATTGGCTAGCGTTGAGACTGGTGAGTGTGATGAGACCCAGGTTATATTGCCGAGGGTGGTTTGTGAGTATTCGGATGTCTTTCCTGAAGATCTTGTTAGTTTGCCACCTCACCGAGAGATAGAGTTCTCTATTGATTTAGTGCCCGGCACGGCGCTGATTTCTATGGCACCTTACCGTTTTGCTCCAGCAGAGTTGATTGAGTTGAAAGTTCAGCTCCAGGAATTGCTGGATAAGGGCTTTGTTCGCCCTAGTGTTTCGCCGTGGGGAGCACCGGCCCTCTTTGTTAAAAAGAAAGATGGTGCCTTGAGATTGTGTATTGACTACCGGAAGTTGAATCGGGCTACGGTTAAGAATAAGTATCCTATGCCCCGTATAGATGATTTGTTTGATCAGTTGAAGGGTTCCCGTTGTTTCTCTAAGATAGACTTGAGATCGGGTTACCACCAATTAAGGGTCAGGGAAGAGGATATTTTGAAAACGGCATTCCGTACGCGGTATGGCCATTATGAGTTTCTGGTGATGCCATTTGGGCTTACCAATGCACCGGCAGTCTTTATGGACTTGATGAACCGGATTTTCCGGGAGTTCTTAGATCGATTTGTGGTCGTCTTTGTGGACGACATCCTTATCTATTCGCCTTCAGAGGAGGAGCACGAAGAACACTTGAGAGTGGTGCTTGAGTTGCTTAGAGCCCATGGGCTGTATGCCAAGTTAGGGAAGTGTGAGTTCTGGCTGAGGGAAGTCAAATTCTTAGGCCACGTGGTATCCGGGGAAGGGGTGTCTGTTGATACATTCAAGGTTGAGGCAGTGCAAGATTGGGCACAGCCTAAGAGTGTGTTTGAGATCCGCAGTTTTCTGGGATTGGCTGGGTATTATCGTCGGTTTGTGAAAGATTTCTCCAGGTTAGCGTCACCGTTGACTAGACTGACTTGGAAGGGAGTCAAGTTTGTGTGGAATGAGACTTGTGAAAAGTCGTTCCAAGAGCTGAAAGTTAGATTGACCACCGCTCCGGTGTTGATTATTTCGGAGAGAGGGTTGGGTTATGCGGTTTATTGTGATGCCTCACGAGAGGGTTTGGGTTGTGTATTGATGCAAGAAGGGAAAGTGGTAGCTTATGGCTCACGTCAGTTGAAAATACACGAGAAGAATTACCCCACACACGACCTAGAGTTAGCAGCAATGATCTTTGCCTTGAAAATCTGGAGGCACTACTTTTATGGTGAGAGGTTTGAGGTATTCTCGGATCATAAGAGTTTGAAGTATCTATTTACCCAGAGAGACTTGAATTTGAGGCAGAGGAGATGGATGGAGTTCATTGAGGATTATGATTTTGAGTTGCACTATCATCCGGGAAAGGCCAATGTTGTGGCCGATGCCCTTAGTAGGAAGACCATTAGTGATGTTGCTAGTATAGCCATCCGGGAATGGCAGATGTTGGGAGCACTTGGTGAGTTTGATTTGCTACTGGGCGAATCTGTTGAGGCTGCGGCCTTGTTTTCTGTTGTTGCGCAGCCTACACTTGTGATTAGAGTGTTAGAGGCACAGAGAGGTGACCTTGAGGTAGAATCCTTCCGAGAGAAGATCTCCAGTGGGAAAGTCGAGAAGGGTTTGACGGTGTATCCCGACCTGAGTGTGAGATACCGAGACCGTTTGTTTTTACCGGAGTCTTGCCGAGAGGAGGTACTCCGAGAGTTTCACCATTCGCGCCTTGCGGTGCATCCGGGAGGTACTAAGATGTATCAGGATTTGGGTCGCCAGTTTTGGTGGCGGGGTATGAAGAAAGATGTGGCTGTTTTTGTATCGAAGTGCCTTACTTGCCAGCAAGTGAAGGCCGAGCATCAGAGGCCAGCGGGTTTGTTGCAACCCTTGCCTATTGCCGAGTGGAAGTGGGAGCATGTCACTATGGACTTCGTTGTAGGTCTTTCGAGGACTCAACGGGGTAGTGATGCTATTTGGGTGGTTGTAGACCGGTTGACTAAGTCGGCGCACTTTATTCCTATGCGCGTGAGAGATTCGGTGGATCATCTTGCCGATTTGTACATTCGGGACGTAGTGAGATTGCACGGGGTCCCAGTGACGATCGTCTCAAATAGAGATCCTCGTTTTACTGCTAGGTTATGGCAGAGTTTGCAGAGTGCCTTGGGCACTAAGTTGACCTTTAGTACGGCTTATCATCCTCAGACTGACGGGCAGTCCGAGCGTACTATCCAGATCCTCGAGGATATGCTTCGGGGTTGTGTCCTGGACTTTAGCGGGACGTGGGAGAGGCACTTGCCCTTGGTAGAGTTTGCCTACAACAACAGTTTTCAGTCTAGCATCGGTATGGCACCGTTTGAGGCCTTGTATGGCCGACCGTGTAAGTCTCCAGTTTGTTGGGCCGAGGTGGGTGATACACCTTTGTTGGGTCCGGAGTTGGTTAGGGAGACGACGGAGAAAGTTGAGCTTATCCGTAGGAGGCTTGTTACAGCCCAGAGTCGGCAGAAATCTTATGCTAACCGTAGGAGGAGGCCTTTGGTGTTTGAGGTAGGTGATCATGTCTTTCTGAAGATATCACCTAGGAGAGGCTTGATGAGGTTTGGGAAGAGTGGGAAGTTATCCCCTCAGTTTATTGGTCCTTTTGAGATCCTTGAGAGGATTGGTGAGGTTGCTTATCGGTTAGCCTTACCGCCGCAGTTGTCTGGAGTGCATGACGTGTTTCATGTGAGTATGCTTCGGAAGTATGAACCAGATCCATCACATGTGTTGGATTGGACCGATTTAGAGGTAGATGAGGATGCCTCGTATGAGGAGATACCGGTTCGGGTCTTGGATAGGCGGGATCAGGTCCTGCGTGGCAAGACCATTCATTTGGTGAAAGTCTTGTGGAAACATCACGGAGTGGAGGAGGCCACTTGGGAACGTGAGTTGGAAGTCCGAGAGAAATATCCGGACTTGTTTGTTGATATGTAATTTTGTGTTTAAATTTTGAACAATTGTTGAACTTAAGAGCTTTCATATATGTCTTAAGTTGTGAAACATTGAAAATGTTTTGGTTTATTAGAAGTATGTTTGGAACTTGCCTCATATGGAAGTTGAATGTGACACTATATGTGTTGAATGTATTGTTGAAATTGGAAAGATAATGCGTTATGTTAATGCATGTTGAAAGTACATATGTTGTTTACATATTGTGAAATGCCTCTTGTTAAATGGAGGGGATGGCCGGTAATGGGTCGAATTGTTGAATGTTCAAGTGTAACATTGTTTAAAATGGAGAAAAACTCGTTCTGAAAACTTGTGCTTAATTTCGGGGACGAAATTCTTTAAGGGGGAGAGGTTATAGCGATCCCGGGTTTACCCTTGTTGAACAGTGATCCGGACATGTGTCCGTGGATGTTGGTTGTTGTTTATTATCTTGTTTGCATCCTTTTTACTTTGTATATTGAGTATGGGATGTGTTGGGCAGGTTTGTTACAGGTTGGTTGTGTTTGGGAGCCTAGTGTTGCTGCCCAGATTTTTGGCCCTTCGCTCGAGCCAGGAGTTTGTCGCTCGAGCGAGAGTTGAGTTCGTGTCTGGTGGGTCGAGCCAGAGTGGCTTCGCTCGAGCGAGCGCTTGCACCTGGTTCTGGACCTGAGAGTTGTGTTTCTTGGCTCGAGCGAGCTTTTCTTGGCTCGAGCGGTCTGGTTTGTTCTTCGCTCGAGCGAGAGGTCTGTCGCTCGAGCGTGTTGCTGGTTACAGACCTGAGGGTTTGAGTTGTTGGCTCGAGCGAGCATTCCTTAGCTCGAGCGCACTTTTGAGTTTTTTTGGCTCGAGCGAGAGTTTCTGTGTCTGGTCGCTCGAGCGACCAAGTCATCGCTCGAGCGAGCGTGTTTTATATCAGCGGACAGTAGCGTTTTTGAACATCACTTTTTCACTCCATTTTTCTTTCAAAACCTAGATCCGACACACTCTCTCTCTACACTTATATTCTCTCTAAGAATTGATCTCCCTAGAGTGTGAATCTAGCCTAGGGCTTTTGTTAAAAAGATAGAGGGCGTTGAGAGCTTTGATTTAATCTGAAAAAGTTTAGATTTGGAGCAAGTTGATCTTCGAGTCTTCATCTCCTTTTTGGCTTAAACTTCGAGGTAGGGATATCCTACTCCTCTCTATGGATTTTGTCTTTAAATTTTGGTATTTTGAGATGTTGGGGTTGGTTTGGTAATTTTGTGAAAGTTTGGGGCTTTTGTGTAATTTTACAAAAGTTGGGGTTTTATTCATAATAAACCTAGATGCATGTTTGGCATAGAGAAATGGAATGAATGTTAAATCATTGATGAAAATGGGACCTAAGGGTTGAAATGTTAATTATGGGAATTGACCTAATTACATTGTTTGATTAATTGGGATAATTAATGGTGAGAAATGAGGAAATGAAATGTTGATTGAATATCCATTTGTGCATTTATTTTCTGTTTAGAAATAACTGCTTGGGCTATCGGTGGAGGATAGTCGTGATTGTTGTAGACAATGCATGATGATTAGGCAAACTGAAACTAATCAATGAAATGTGTCATGGAACTTGACGGTTGATAGAATACATTAACTGTATGTATTGGGTGATTGTATATAGAACCAATGTGTTTATATACGTTATGTGTAGAGGAGGAGATGGGGGATGTACTCCGCGGTTTAGGGGAAGATAGGGATGTACCTCTAAACCGGATAGTGTTGGGAGAATATAGGGGATGAACTCCGTAGATACAGCTCATATGCTTGTCTAGTAAAGTGAAGATAGAGCTCATATGCTTATCTTTGTGAAGTGTGGATATAGCTTATATGCTTATCTGTGGATATTGTGGTTATACTTATCTGTTGTAGAATGTGGATATAGCTTATATGCTTATCTGTGGATATTGTGGTTATACATATCTGTTGTAGAATGTGGATATAGCTTATATGCTTATCTGTGAATGTGGATATTGTTTTTATACATATCTGTGGAAATGATGATAGAGCTAGCATGCTTATCTGTTGAAAAAGGGAAAATGAAAGGTAACTTAGACTCATAAGTTGTATGACATAAATGTGTAATTTATGTGAATGTATCTGTGTTAGCCATCTATCAATTGCTAATCTTTTAGTCATTGTTCATGGTTGGTTTAGTGTATTTCTACTGGGCTGTGGCTCACCCTATATGGGAATATCATTTTCAGGTACAGGTAGCATGCCACCTCCAAGGACATAGCTGGGAGGCTAGAGGCGGACATACTTTTGTCGCTTAACTTTTGATGTATTACATGTAACTTCAAGCCAAGGGCTTAATGTGTAAACGAGTTAGTACTCTTTTGTTGTAACCAAGTGTTAACTTGGAAAGCTGTAAGCCCGTAGGGCATTTTGTTTTGATGTTAACATGTAATACTTATGTAATGGAACTCTAATGAATAAAAGAATGTGGTTAGTTTATATGTAAATGCATGTCTTATCTGATGGGTTTAATGTTGTTATTTTGAGGGCGTTACAGTTTTGCACCCCATTTATAGCAGAGATTCTAAAAGAAGAATGAAATCGTAACAAATAAAAAAAATATGAATAAATATATGGAGACTCATTAAGGCAATTCATTTGGGTTCTTTGGTATTTTTCTTAATTGACTTGGGTTATTTTTAGGTATTTGGATTGCTCTAAAACACACCCGCAAGTATAACTTTATACACTGTCCCACTTATAGCAAATAATTAATCAAACTTATAACTTTATAACTTTTTAATTAATCAAACTTCACAGAATTTTTTTGACTTATCCTCCTTGTATAAGTTAAGATCTATTATGATAAATAAGTGATTTATACCCATCGAATTCTGACTCACACAACTCTAAACCTGGTGTTCATGTGCTTCAAATATATTCAAACTTGGCCACTGTTGGCAAGTGGGAGGAAGTGGCACCCATGTCAATTTAAATCAATCCACAAGACAAATTGATCCTGGCTGTTCTCTGATGAGTAAGGAGGCAGATAGCTTTAAATTTCCACTAGCCATAGGACCTCATTCAGGTGGAATTTCTGGTAAGTTTTTGGAGGATTATTTGGGCTTTTAGAACATGATGAACATTCTTTGTGCATGATTCATATAAGACTTTCCTCACCACCAGTACAAATGAAGGAAAAAAGATGTGATGCTTTATTACCACAGCTTCTTTGGTTGCTTTCTCAAATGAGAAAATTGTCCCTTCTTTATTAGAAGGCTGTATATGCTACCAAGAAGGCTGTGAGAATAGTATTTTCCAGAAATAATTGTTTACTATCAGCAAAATCTATGTTGAATACCAATAAGATTGAGCCACAAATGCAAAACAGCATTGACTTTTTCTTTATCTTTGGTAATAAACAATTATTACAAGGTCTCCTAATATTCATGTGACTTAATCAAAGGGTAACATGTTAGCCACCAACTTTGGGAATCTAGGACTGACATGCTGCATGTCACAGAAAGTTTAGGTTATCACATATTATACTAGGATATCTGTGCTTGTCAGAAGAACATCAATCAGTGGATTTTTTTGAAAAATTATTGGGCACTTGATTTTTGATACTATTTAGGTTATCTTCATGATAAATCACGCAAATTTGTGCAAATATTCATATATTTATCATGTCATCATAAACAGAATTATATAAAATTTTAAAAAATTACTTGGCACTTGATTTTTGATACTACAATTCCCCCTATGATTCTACCACAGAAAAACATGGACTTTACACTCAAATTGATACACCCAGTTTAGTATTTAAATAAGTTACACTCAAATGGACTTGTAATAAAGCTAAAAAATAGCAATAATATGGATAAAACTTTACTGCTATTTGAATATATTGACTAAATTTAGGCAAACATTGCATGATTATTTCTAAACCAAAATCAAACAACAAACACAACCAAAAAATAAAAGGAAAAAATACATCGAACTCCAGATGTATGCAAGAACAATCAGACTCGGGTTTGTGAAGTTCTCTCTGAACAACAACATTAACTCTTTAAACAATTCAAAACACTTAAAGGCTAGTAAAAACATAAACAGTAATAACAATGACATAAAAAATAAAATAAAAAAACACTCTACCCTTAGTATCTATGTACATCCACTCAAGCTATAGAAATCAAAATTTAATACATGAACCTTTCTATTCTCCAAAACAAATTTGCATTTTGTTTGTGTCAGCAAATGAAGCTTAGCTTTAGCAGAGTGTAACTTAGTCACTAGGTTCTTCACTACATCATTCTGAAATTCCAAAGACAAATGAAACACTGAAACTCCATAATAGCCAAAAGGATCATGAAATGATGTCCATACCACATTTTTTTGAAATGATATAGCTCTTAACACTACACTTCCCTGTAAGTTAAGTTCAATAAGTTAGAACAACTTACCTTGTTCATAAGATTTTTATTTATATTTGTGAATGGGGGACTACTACTCAAAATCGGGCAATTGTTTGGGATTAAATGTAGTTATGGTAGTTTATTAGCTTGAAACAGGAAAACACTATCAATTCAAAAAAAAATTTCTTCATGATAATTCCAGGTCAGCTATCATACTGTTCAGATGGTTGTCATGTTTTCCCATCAAAATAAAATCACCATTGAAACAGCATGCAACAGTAACAGATCAGAAGCAAATTTTCATAAATGCCATCTAACATTAAGAAAAACTTCTTTTTAATCACACATCATACCTTCAGTTTCACCTATTTGCTCACCAGTTTTATCCTTGATCTGCACGGATTAAAATCAGTATCATTAGAAGAATTTTTGTTTGGAAGTAAAGAGTTAAATATAATGTTTTTTTTTTTGATAAATAATCAAACTTTATTAAAAAAGCATCAACGCGATACAAAGAGTTGAATATAATTTGAGAAAGCTAGAAAAACAAAATTATTCGAGACCTCCATCCAATAGGGACTAAACTGGGTGTACCATTTTTTTAAAACAGAAAAAACAAATTTATCAAAAGGCTTATTTAACTAGTTAAACAAATGGACTTTAAACTCAAATGGATCAAATAAACAGATTTCAAATACAAAATAAGGCAATTCATATCAGTTACATGAGTACAAAATTCAATTACCCACACATCAGATCTCACACACAAGCCAAATTTCAAGTATATATATATATGGAATCAACACAACTAACAAACATAAAAAAACCTTAACTTATTCAAATCATATTTTCCTAATTTTATAAACCAACCCAGTGAGTTCACAAAGGTGAAAGGGGCAGTTTCGAAGAAGGGGATTTCGGTCTAGGGTTTCATAGAATGGAGATAGAGAAAGGGAGAGAAACAAAAACATTAAATAACACAAACAATCAACCAAAGCTCATAAATTACACCTGGAAAAACAAAATCAAGTCTTTCTTCAAAGGAAATGGGACTGAATGAAGATGGGTTTTTGATTTTTTTTTTACTTAATCATACAAAAAATTCCATATCCTCTACTTGAAAACCCTAAATTTGAAAATTTCCTCTTAGCACAGACAAATCGAAGATAATACAGTAAAAGTAAGGGCTTTGGGCAATTATGAACTACATACAAACTAGTTTGTAATCGAGCTCGAATACATCTAGGGTTTCATCGTCGCTGCAGGGGGTTGGGCGTTATCCAATAGATTGTTTAATTTGGAGATGACGGTGGAGACAAAGGTGGTGGTGACGTTGGCAGGAAGTGTATGATCCCTTGACAGAGAGTGACACCTAGAGGGTTAAAATCAGTTGTCCGAAATAAAACAGAATAGGAGAGAAATGTGTGGGACTTACCTGGATGTGGTGATGGTTATGGCAATGGACAGCGGCGACGATTGGAAAGAGAGAGAGAGAGAGAGAGAGAGGGAGAGAGAGTAATTTCTCCAAATGTTAGGGTTGAAGAAAAGGTCCAGGGGTTTGTCAAAAAAAAAAAAAAAATAGGAGGGAATTTTGGTTTGGACAAAATTTCGAGGGTTTGCTCCAACTTTTTTCACAAAAATTATTTGGAGGGAAAACTATGATAAATTTGATAAAGTTTTTTACTATTAACAATTATAAAAAATAAAAAAATAAAAAATAAATCATGATTTGAGTATTATAATAAAATAAATTATTAATTTTTTATTTATCAATTTAAATCTTAATTTTTTTATTTGTTTTTAATATAAATCATTGTCTATTTTTGTGTATTATAGTCATCAACCACAAAATGTATAACCACATCACCAATTAGTGTAACAAAAATATTTAAAATTTTTAGAAACCAGAAATATCGTAATCAAGTCACAAAATTTCGTAACATAAAACACAAAATACGTAATGATATCACTAGTTGGCGTAACAAGATTGTTCAAAATTATTAAAAATCACAAATATTGTAATTAAGTCACAAAGTTTTGTAACATCAACCACAATAAGGTTGAAACAGACAGAGAGAGTAATGACAAGCTCAAGGATCCTAGTGTAGAGACACAGGAGTAGAGAGAGGTGATCGAGGTTGAGAGAGCAAGAATCCAGCGAGAAAAAACTACCAATGTTGATCATTCGATAATCTGAGCAAAATAGAGGAGTCTGAGTGAGAAATAGAGAAAGCTGAGGCATAACTAAGACAAATCGAGGGAAATAAAATAGAACAAGAAAAGAAAAGGAGGAATAGTTAGGACATGTGTCATCCCAAACTCAATCTGACATCGAGACTAATCTAACCATCTCAAACCCGATCCTAAAAAGGTTCAAATTCCAAGTCCAGTCACTTAATCCAATAAATATAAACTATTATTTTCTTGAATGTATATTAAATTATTTAAATCTTTTTATATATCATCGAATTCAGAATGTTAATAAAATTATATGGTAAAATGAAAATGAGTGAGAGACAGATAGAGAAGAGAGATAGAGACAGAGACAGAGTAATGAGCGATAGAGAGACAAAGTCGTCACTAAAAGTGTATTTTCTTGTAGTGTCTCGATAAATCGAAAGATAGCTTGGTAAATAAAGAAGAAGGGGGAGTGGAGTAAGCAAGGCAAACACAACGAGGGGGAGACAAATAGACAGATAGATAGAGAGAAAAAGAGAGAGAGAAGAGTGATGAGTAAAAGAGAGTGAGAGACATAGAGAGAAACAGAGAGAGAGAGAGAGAGAGAGAGAGAGAAACAAGAGATGAGCAAGAGATAGACAAAAAGAGAGAGAAAGAGAACAAAAAGAGATAAACGAAAGAAAGACATAGAGAGAGAAGAAAAATGAGCGAGAGAGAGATATATTGAAATGAGCGAGAGAGACATAAAGAGAAAAGAGATGAGAGAGATAGAGAGAAGAGAGATGAGGGAGAGAGAGATAAAGAGAAGAGAGATGAGTGAGAGAGACAGAGAGAGAAGACAGATGAGAGAGATAGAGAGAAGACAGATGAGCGAGAGACAAAGAGAGAAAGAGAGAGAGAGAGAGAGAGAGAGAGAGAGAGACAGACAGACAGACAGACAGACAGAGAAGAGTAATGAGTTAGAGAGAGAAAGAGAAGAGAGAGAGACAAAGAGAGAAAAAGATAGAGAGTGAGAGATAGAAAAAGAGATAGAGAGAGAAGAGATATGAACGAGAGAGATAGAGAGAAGAGAGATGAACGAAAAAGACAGACAGAGAAAAAAGATGAGAGAAGAGATAGATGAGTGAGAGACAAATAGACAGACAGACAAACAGACAGAGAAGAGTGGTGAGTAAAAGAGAGAATGAGAAGAGAGAGAGGAAGATGAAAAATGAGTGAAAAGAGATAGAGAGGGGGGTAAGAAGAGATTAGGGATTTTTGGTTTTGGGCGGGGTGGTTTGAGATTGAGGATTTTTTGTTTGGGTTGGGGGGTTACAAAACGGGAATGGAAAAAAAAGAGAGAGAGAGAGTGGTTATGAGATATGTGGGTAATGGTTATGAGTGGTTATGAGATATGTGGGTAATGGTTATGAGCAAAGTGGTGTCAAAGGGTGTTTGGTTATACTATATGTGTTAGTGGTTATGAGATATGTGGGTAATGGTTATGAGTGGTTATGAGATACGTGGGTAATGGTTATGAGCAAAGTGGTGTCAAATGGTATTTGGTTATGCTATATGTGTTAGTGGTTATGAGATATGTGGGTAATGGTTATGAGTGGTTATGAGATATGTGAGTAATGGTTATGAGCAAAGTGGTGTCAAAGGGTATTTGGTTATGCTATATGTGTTAGTGGTTATGAGATATGTGGGTAATGGTTATGAGTGGTTATGAGATATGTGAGTAATGGTTATGAGCAAAGTGGTGTCAAAGGGTATTTGGTTATGCTATATGTGTTAGTGGTTATGAGATATGTGAGTAATAGTTATGAGTGGTTATGAGACATGTGAGTAATGGTTATGAGCAAAGTGGTGTCAAAGGGTATTTGGTTATGCTATATGTGTTAGTGGTTATGAGATATGTGGGTAATGGTTATGAGTTATGAGATATTGGTTATGTGACTAGTGGTTGTGAGATATGTGATGTTGGTTATTAGATATGTGACTAGTAGTTATGAGATATGTGATGTTGGTTATGATCAAAGTGATGTGGTTATGAGCAAAAAGGTGTTAATTATAAGATATGTGATTAGTGGTTATAAGATATGTGATATTGGTTATGACAAAAAGGTGTTGGTTACGAGATATGTGACTAGTGGTTATGAGATATGTGATGTTGGTTATGACTCAAAGGGATTGGTTATGAGATGTGGTTATGATGTATGTGGGTAGTGGTTATGAGATATGTGATTAGTGGTTATGAGATAAGTGATATTGGTTATGACAAAAAGGTGTTGGTTACGAGATATGTGACCAGTGGTTATGAGATATGTGATGTTCGTTATGACTCAAAGGGATTGGCTATGAGATGTGGTTATGATGTATGTGGATAGTAGTTATGAATATGTGACCAATAGTTATGAGATATGTGACATTTGTTATGATCAAAGTGGTGTTGGTTATGAGATATGTGATTATGATTATGAAATATGTGATATTAGTTATGAACAAAATGGTATTGGTTATGAGATGTGGTTATGAAATATGTGATATTAGTTATGAACAAAATGGTGTTGGTTATGAGATGTAGTTATAGCTAAGTTATGATCAATTTGATTATAGTTATGAAGAAATATGATTTTAGCTCATAACTATAAAAAGTGACCTGTTTAGCAGGTCACTTCTAATGATGTGGCTCAATCCTAACCATTGATTTTGTATGTACCGTACATTTTTTGTACAAAATGTACTATAGACTTTCCCTCTTAACTTTTTATTTTTATATTGACTTGCTCTTTGGTGCTACCTGTGTTTGGTCCCAACCCAATGCATATTTCATAAATCAACACTCGTTCTATGCAAGGAAATGAATTTGTTTCCATACTCAAATAAGTGAGGCAGATTATGCTGTTTGGCTCCGTGGGTCTGTTACGGATTGATCTTGATGATTAGAATTATTTATTCTGTTGAGCGTTTTCTTTATTTCATTCACTAAAAAAATTAAATCGATCTAATAATCATAACTTATTCAATTTATAGCGTTTATCGGCAAAAAAATGAATGGTTTATTTTTAACGCGATAAATTGAATAAATTATGATCACTGAATCGAGTTAATTTTTTGTGTGGATGAAATATACGAAATGTCCAACAAAATGAATAATTTGTATTATCAAAACGGGACCTGTGCTGAGCTGCATAGGCCTCTTCCTCAATAAATAAAAGGGGAATTTTCAATGCAAGGTAAGTTTTAAAAAATAATTACAAATAAGTGGTAAACTTTATGGATATTAATAATTAAAATTATAAATTTTTTCATGAATTTGTAATAATTCTCTGAAATTAACATTGAATAAATAAAAAACCAAATTTTACTTTACCCCTGTATGATTTAACCCATGTGTGAATTACCCGCTTCACATTTGGAAATAACCACATAGCACCGTTGTGGTTTGTGAATTGAAATGCATTGTTAAACATTTCATCTAATTTAACAGAAGTATGAAATACAACAAGGGGTTAGATGGTCATTTTCAAATTTCAAGTGGTAAATCACATTGAATAAAGAACAACGGTTATAGTACATTTTGTCTCCCAAACAAAAGAGGAAAATATTCGTAATTCACAAACTCATGTTATTTATATACAAAGGTATTTTAATTTTTTTTATTAAATGATTACGGGCTTAACTGTGCATTTCAATTCACAAGCCACAAGAGGCCATGTAGTTTCCAAATAAAAAGGGTGTAATCCGCACATAAGCCAAACCATAAGAGATAAAGTAAAATTTGTCCTAAATAAAATCTAAAGAAAATAACAGATCATGAGAAAAAAAGTTTCAAAAATAAATTATAAATTAATGAAAAATTTCATCGGTATCAATAATAAAAATCTTAATTTTGTCATGTATTTGTAATATTTTTTTTTAATTGAAAAAAAATCAAAAATCAAAAATTAAGAATTCAAAATTCAATATTGAATATTGAATTTTGTAAATCAACAATTAGTTTAATAAATTATTTAATATGTACACACACACACACACACACAAAATTAAATAAATAAAAATTTATTATCTTCCAATTTTTCTCATTCCCGTAGTATATGCTCCAGTAATAATGCTAAAAAAGTTCCGAAAAATTATAAATCAGTTGAAAGACAAAAAAAAAAATTTGCAAAATCATAAAAAAAATTATCACTTCAATTGCAATTTCCCCAAAAAATACACACAACAATCAGTTACAAAACATTCATAAGAGATGAATCCCATCATGAGACCAATACACTCTGAATGTTTTGTCATTGGTTTTCTGCAATAAAAGTGCTGATAATGCAATTACATTTAAGCATGCCAATGCCATAGAGTTGATTGGTAAAATTTAATGACACGCCACTGAACTCAAATGCGGAGGACTAGTGGTGGCTTACACGTTTGACCATCGGGTGGCCGACGCTTACTCCACCAAGATGTTTCTTGTCTCGTGGGCAGAGATGGCTCAGCACAAACAACTGTCTTTGCTGCCATCAATCGGAGGATCATTACTCAGCCCTCAACAGCCCGGAAGGTATAATCCTTTATTGGATGACATGTATGTGCCTGTCTCTGCCCTACCACCACTACCCAAAAATCCGAAGCCCAATGTCGATGAGTTGATAAGTCGCATCTATTATATTGAGGCTGATCAACTCAGTCGTCTCCAGTCATTAGCCAATCATGGTACTAGCGGACGAGGGAGGACCAAGCTTGAGGCATTTAGTGCCTTCTTGTGGAAACTAGTTGCTGCTAGGGAAGCTGAAAGGGACAAGATTTGCAGGATGGGTATTGTAGTAGATGGACGAATGAGATTGAGAGAAGCAGATGCAGATATCAAAAAGGCAACCCTGATGGATGCTTACTTTGGGAACGTTTTGTCCATTCCGTTTTGCAAGGAAAGAGCGGGCGACCTCAAGGAGAAGCCGTTGAGTTTGGTGGCGGAGGCAGTTCATGACTGCTTGGCAAATGCAGCGACGAAGGAGCATTTCTTGGACCTAATAGATTGGGTAGAGGCTCACCGTCCTGAACCAGCTCTGGCAAAGATATATGCCGATAGTAATGGAAAAGAGGACGATGGACCGGCTTTTGTGGTGTCATCTGGCCGACAATTTCCAGTCTCAAAGGTGGATTTCGGTTGGGGAAGGCCAACGTTTGGGTCTTACCACTTCCCATGGGGTGGGGAGGCTGGCTATGTCATGCCCATGCCAAGTCCTCTGCAAAATGGTGACTGGATTGTCTACATGCACTTGCTGAAAGAGCAATTGAAGTTCATAGAGACCAAAGCTGCTCATGTGTTTAAGCCCTTAACCTTTGATTATCTGAATCTTAACTAGCAAAAGAATGAGAAAAAAATTGTGTACAAGTGGGTGGTTTTTATGAATTAACAACATAAGCACTCTTTGTTCAAAAAAACCTAAGCACTCTGCTCCTTCCTCCCCAATGAATTTGATCCTTTGCCATGCAAGTTTCTACCGCGATCTTGTTTTGCTATTCAGTAAAAAAACATACCACAGCCCTCTCTTTTTTGATGTTTTTCTGTGTACTGCTTGTACTCTTTTTTCATCAATAAAACCGTTCAGTTCTGAAATATCATGAGTGCCACCTCCTCCCTCCTACAACATAATCAAAATCCAATTTTAGGTATCATCTAGTTCATATATAAACCCCCAATATAAATTATACTGAAAAATACAGAATGATCTGTAACAAACAAAAACAAGAAGAGCAACTTATTTGAAAATTAAATTGTCACAGAAGAAATAAATTATTTGATCGCTTACAAAAAAACTGATAATAAAAAGTAAATTATTAATATCTTTGGACGTGTGAGGATAGTATTCTCTAATTAAGCGAAAATTATACAATAGTTTTGGAGTATTACGTGATCATATCCCTCACCAATAACCATTTATTATATCTTCTAATGTTCCTCAATCACCTAACACAAATAATTAATACTTTACCTTTTTCACCAATCATGTTATCATAGAACACCATCTGACCATATTCCCAAAATACTAAATAATTATCCCCGAGTAAGAATGCATCTTTGGTTGTTTCAATAAACTTGCAGCCATTGCAACTCCCAAAAATAAAATAAAATAAAATGTCGTTTTGAGCCAACAACCGCCATGTTAAGAAAATGGTCCCAAAAAGTTTATAATTTATAGGGAAAACTATTTTCCAAAAAATTTCAAGATTTGAGCCTTTTTACAAAATAAATTTTTAATTTTATAAATTTAAACACTCGTTGGAAAATGATACTTTAGGCATTTTATATATGAGATATTCTATTTACACACCACACATCATCTCAGTGCACACCAAACACAATTTTGACATTATTATTTTTGCTCAATGCACACCATCCATTTTCTACCTAAAATATCCTCATCTTCTTCAACCACCCCACCAACGCTAACCCTAACCTAGTCACCGCCACTCACCATCGGCCGTCGCCTCCTCCTCATTTTTCTCTAGCGAATTTCTTCCTCACTTCTCCATTCATCACTCCTCCTCCCTTACCATCGCCAGCCTCACTCCCAAACCCTTTTCCACCTCCCTTCTTCTCTCCACTAGTGGCTCCACACCTCCCGACTATCGTCGCCGCAACCTCTCATCCCATCGCATCTTCTTCTTCTTCTTATTTTCTCTCTCTAAAAACTACCAAACCCACCCTCACCACTGTGTCACTACCCAAATCCGCCCATATAGGTTTAGCGCCGTGACCAGCAAGTAATCGTAAGATTACCAAAGACCTCTGAGACAAATTAGCAAAATAAGGGGCTAGCAGAAGCAAATATCAAACATACAATGTCCATAGAGTTGTGCAAACTTATATAGGACAGAAAATTTAAACTTATATTCACATATATTTTGATGTTATACTAGTGTCAACACATCGTCACAAGTACAGATAGAACAAAAGGGACTTAGCCCTATGTACAAAATAAACAAAAGACAATAAGAGCTTAAGACTTGATCACAAAACATTGATTACGAAACTCATCCACAAACGATGTAACACTCCATAAATTTTCCCTCTGCTCAAACACAAGAATTGACGCTCGAGCGGTCTTGTGAGGCTCCCAGTACTTTTGCAGTCTGTCCGAGATTCTAAGAGTTGTGAGTTTCTGTTCGAGCGCGGGAGTGGTCGCTCAAGCGTCGGCTTTGTTGGTCTGTTCGCTCAAGCGCAAGATTGGACCAAAAACTTTGACTCGGATAATTTTCCTCTGAATAACCATCATTCTTTTACTCTTTTCTTTTTCCACCCTTTGAATTTGGGTGTGTGGCTAGAACCATTGGAAAGCTTGTTTCCGGGGTTTCGGTTTGCACACAAAAACCACCTAAACAGGAGTCCGAATGAGAGAGTTATGCCCGTTTGAAGTTTGAATATCTGTGCTGAAAGCTCAAGTGCAGGAAGTGGAGCTCTAGCGGATTGCACGAATTCAGCAAAGTGCCTTTCTAGATCATTCTCTCCACTTTTCTTTTCTCTCTTCCTTCCTCTCATCCTAAGACCGAAAACCCTTGATTTCTTGACCCAAATACCTTCTATTTCTCAAAGATTTGGCCAAGATCTCTTACCAAAAGTGAAGAATACATGAAGATTTCATTTTCCTACTGATTGGATTTTTGGTTTTATGAAGGAATCTCTTGGAGCCTTGCTTTCTTGCTTGATCATTGAGGTAGGGGTTTTTAGTACTCCTTCAATCCTCTCATTTATAGATAGATTTGTACTATTTTCTTATATAAATACAAAATTTATATTTTTAAGCACATTGTGAAAAAGCTTGAGATTGGAGGTTTAGGGTTTGAAGGATTGGGGTTTACTTGTTGGGTTATTATTTTGAGTTATGAATTTGGGTGTATAAGCAATAGAAGAGTTGGAATAAAAAATGTTTTGTGAAAAATTTTAATTTCTCTTAAAAACCCTAGTTTGGTTCATGAAGATAGATGATAGTTTTGCTTAAATTAAAAGTAGTATCATGAAATTGAGGTGCTAAATTACACATATACAAGTTTAACTGAAATTTTAAAGATTTTGAAAATTTATGTAAAAGTTGCGATTGAACTCTTAATGTTGATATTTTAAATTATATTATGGGCTGTGATTAAGACCCCCTCAATCACCAACCCCCACCAACCCCCCCACACACGTGGCGGGTGGCGATTGGAGGAGAATGAAAAAAAAAAAAAAAGAAAAAAAAAATTGGCCAATCAGGAAAGAGAGGGGGTGGTCAAAGGGGGTGGGGGGAAAGGGGGTCTTGATCATTTTTGTTATATTATAATATGAAACCAAACTTGGGGGGAAGAAATTACTAATGGTATGGATGATATGAGCGTTGTGATGAAATGATGATGTGGAGGTTTAAGAGTTTGTATTGAATTATGTCGAATTGTATTAAATGGTGTTGAATTGTATTGAGTTAAGTTGAAATGTGTTGAATTTTGTTGTGTTATATTAAGTTGGGTTGAGTTGAGTTCAGTTGTGTTGGGTTGTGTTATGGTTTGTACCCGCACGGGGAGTCAAAAATATTTTTGAGTGCCCACATCCTTCCGTATGATAGTCGGCAAAAGTGAAAAAAAACAATGATTTTAAAAATGTTTTTTGGTGCCCACGTCCTGCCGTATAATAGTCGGCAAATGTGGAAAATGATTTTAAAGTTGGAAATGGTTTTTGGGTGTCTACGTCCTGCCGTATGACAGTCGGTAAATGTAGAAAAACATGATTTTTGGAAAAATATGATTTTTGAGAAAATGGTTATTGGGAGTTCACTTCCTGTCGTATAATAGTCGGTAAAAGGTGGAGGGTGTAATGAATTGGCTGCCCACTATCACACCGTATAATAGTCGACAAAAGGTGGAAGGTGTTATGAATTGGCTGCCTACTATCATGTCGTATAATAGTTGCAAAAGGTGGAGGGTGTTATGAATTGGGTGTCCGTTATCCCGTTGTATCAAGTCGGCAAAAGATGGAATGTGTTGTAAAATGCGTTGAATCGGTGATGATATGTGTGACTTGTGATGAACTTATGAAATTACAATTTGATGTGTAATTTAGTATGGAAGGGTAATACATATAGAAATTATTTGAAAATAATGGATAAGGAAATATTAATTAGATAAGGGATTGGTGATAATGAACTCACTAGGTTATATGTAATTATAAGGACAGATAAGAGTTTTGTTTCATAATTAATTGAGAAATTGAATTAAGTGGGTTTATTATTCTTGTGTTATGTTGAATTATAATTGATATTGCAAATGTGGATGTGAGGTAGTTGTTAGACAAATAGGAGTTGAGTGTAGGAGAATTGTTATTGAAAATAAAGGAAATTTGGATTTTTACGTTATGGAGTTATAATAATGGGAATTAGTAAAAGCGAAAAATGAAAATAAAAAGAGGATTATTAAAATGGAAATTAAATGAAGAATATTTTGGAATTGGTTAACAAATTCAAAATGATGTTGTTCCTTAAACATATTTGTTTACGAAAATGATTTATGGTTTTTCTGATAATGAAGGATAATTTTTATAGCTTAAAGTTTTCCTTAACTGTTCAAAGAAATTTTGAGAAAAAGATACTCTACAAATAATATTTTGAACTTATAAAATGTCACCTTACTATATGGTATCACTCTACATGCATGATCATTTCAATCTGTGTGTTAGTTATTATTGTAAAACTGTAAGATTCCTACTGGGCAATTGTGCTCATCCCTTATTGTTTTATTTTTTTTTCAAGGTATTTTGATCCAATAGTTAAAGAGTTAAGAAGTCCATGAGTCTCTTTTGTGTAATTTCGTTGTGGATGTGAAGGAAATAAATATTGTATATTGATATTTGTAATTATTTATTTGTAGCTCCATAGCGGAAGCATGGCCTGTATCATTGTTATTGTTGTATTCATTGAGAGAGAGAATATGTATTATTATGTTTCTATTACTCAAGGGTAATATATATATATATATATATTTAGAAAAAGGAAGAGAGATAGCTAAATTAAAGGCTTTTGGTAATGTTTCTGAGTAGTTAAAAATTGGGGCATGACAAAAGACTTTCAGAAACTGACGTAGGCCAAAAGGTACCACATTGAGGTCGCTTAAGTTACATTTATAGTCTGTAAATTTTGTTTATTTGGTGGAGATGATGTGTTTAGTGCACTTGTATAGATTTGGCAGGACATATTCAAATTCAATCAAAAAGAGCACGACAGTAGATTATTCGTGCGAAAAGCGAAATATCCAAGCCAGCCACCTCATCGCACGTACGACCAAGATTCACCACACATGCAGCCCACCACCACTCGAGCGGCCCATATGGGCACTCCAGCCGCCTTCCTAGCGTTGCGTGTGTGAAATTTTCAGTCTATTCTGCTGGGAATAAAAGGAAGAAAAATAGGCTGGAATAGGGTTCGAAAATTATTCTAAGGAAAGGGAGGCTAGGGTTTTGAAAAGGATTTTCTTCAAGCTTCAAGGAGAACTTTCATGTGAGCTTCCATCTCTTCCACCTCTTCCCACTTCTCCATGAGTGGCTAGGCTCTTCTTTTCTAGGGTTTTGATGAAACCCTAGCCATGTAAAGGGATTCTTCTCTTAAGCTTTGATTGTGAAACGGTTTGAACAAATGTATGGACGTTTTAGAAGTTTACAATAATTGTTATTTTCATCTCTTCAAGTATTTTACTCTCTGTAATTATTTAATGCTTTCCATACATTAGTTTTCTTTGCGTTTGTGTTCAAAGTGCGAGATGAATCATGCTACGAGAGACGGGTCGTGTTGCTACCATAGTTTAGAGCAAACGCCTCATGCTACTCGGGATGATTCATGCCTTTACGTTGAATGCAACAACCCTCTTGATCAATATTTCAAACTTGTAGTTGTGAAATATTGGGTATTTCAAACCAGATTGCAATTAATGGCCGATGTGAAATCTTATTTATGCAGTTAGTGGTGAATTCTTTGCCCTAGGATTTTTTTTAAAAATTAATATCTCAAACCCTAATTTTAATTGTCAATTTAATTATTCAATTTCATTTAATTCTTGTTTAGTTATAATATCCATCAATCTTTTTAATCAAAATTAATTTAGGAATCTAGCAATTAAATTAATTTAATTTCTCATTTGTCCCTTTCAATCGATACCTAGACTTGCAATTATTCTAAAAGAATCTGGTATAGTTTAGTGTTTATATTTGATGTGTGTAACGAACCATCAAATTTTGAAATTGATAGGCATCTTTAAAAATGGTGTGCCAATAAAATCCGCTTTGTAAAATCTTGGCAGCCGTTTTATGCCCACTAAAATGACCGCCACAGGCAGAAGAATGACAAAATGTAAGAATGCTATGCACCTCACTCTCCGGCACACACTGTCAGATCATTTGGTCAAAGCAATATTTAAACAACTCTGGATCCTCCCAAAAATAATACATGACCTGCAAAAAGAATCGGTCTTTGTCTTGCTTAGACCAATTTTTAGGAATTTGCCCAATGGCCAAGTAATTCACAATATGTGCCAGCCACGGGGGGCTCGCTCATGACACCGCAAGAAGTTGTTTATCTGGAAATGAATCATGCAAAATTAAAGGGTCACTAGGATACTCAACAAGGACATGGGAGAAGTGATTGGCCGCCATATTCTAAGATCATTTCTTATCTCGAATCTCTAAGTCAAATTCTTAAAGCAACAATATCCATCTAATCAGCCTAGGGTTGGTCTTTTTCTTTGATAATAAATACCGCAAAGCGGCATGATCAGTGAAGACTATGACCTTGGAACCTAAAAGATAGGACCGGAATTTATCTAAGGCAAAGACCACAACTAGCAACTCTTTCTTGGCGGTAGTGTAATTCAATTGTGCATCCAAGAGAGTGCGACTAACACAGTATATAGCATAGGGTGCCCTATTGATCCTTTGGCCCAACACAACCCCAACTGCATAATCTGAGGCATCACACATGATTTCAAAGGGATGCGACCAATCCGGTGATTTCATGATTAGGGCGGTAGTAAGGGCCACTCTCAGTGTTTCAAAGGCTTTCAAGCATACCTCATCAAAGATAAAAAGTGCGTCCTTAGCAAGTAAACTACACAAAAGACGGAATATTTTATTAAAGTCTTTGATGACCTTACCGTAAAAACCTGCATACCCTAGGAAAGACCTAATTTGACGCACCAAATTGAGTGGAGGAAGGCCTGCAATGATGTTAACCTCTATGCCTCGAGGGGACACAATGTGTCACAACCTCCATGTAAGACACGGTAGTTGGATTGATAGAACAAATCTAGACTCAAAGTCTCAAGCCTGGTCACGTGCCTGATCACCTACATATATAATATAAACAGTGAGCTGGAGCCTAGTGAATAACAATAGAATAAATGTTTTATGAATGATGTCCATAACAGATTTAGAATTCAGATCAGAAACAGATTTTTATGCATATTCAAATTTGTAAACAGTTATGTATGGCACATCCAATAGCTAACAGATCAGATTGGTCATAAAAACCCACGTGCAGAGTAATTGGTCATAAAGACACATATTCACTTGAGATGGTCATTAAGACCCACGCGCAAAGTAGTTGGTCATAAAGACCCATATTCACTTTAGATGGTCATTAAGGCCTACGTCCAGAATAGATAGTTGATTATGCATAATCAATTCCATGAATGGAACCCACGTAAAACCTTGGTACTAGGTAACAGATAACACATGACAAATTCACATGATGCTAAGGATGCCACGAGTATATTTCAAAAACTTGGACATCCATTCATGAATCACAAAATGACATTTCAGAAAACAAATCATATCTTATCAGTCAGAAAATATTTATAGTCATACATAGTTTTATAGAGTTGTTACTCATAGATAGCTCCAGAAGCAGAAAAATAGCTTGGACAAATAAGATGGATACAAGCATGTAGCCTACACAAACACGTGACAAATACATATTGAAACACACGCTCTGTAAACGTTCTAACTTATTGGTTTCTTTCTAGGTGTGTTTCTAATTCTTATCCTCATTATTATAGCTTAATCATGGCTTAAAAATGCCTAGGATACAATGAGGATGCAATTTTACACTTTGAAACACTTAGCAAAATTTTGAAAAATAGAACAGTTCGCTCGAGCGATGCTTTGGTTGCTCGAGCGGACCCCTTAGTCTGCAAAATTTCTAGGAGCTCTCATTTTAGGCTCGAGCCAACTTTTTGGTCGCTCGAGCCATGAGCCTAACAAAGGTGAGTTCACTCAAGTGAAGCTTTGGTCGCTTGAGCCAACTACACTGTCTGCAAAACTTCTGAGAGCTTGCAAAGTACGCTTGAGTGAAGAGTTCATCGCTCGAGCGAACCATGCGAACTCTAAAATTTCCAGATTGTTCTTCAAACTGCAAACCTCAACTTCAAAGTATCAAAACTCATTCTTTTGGGACAAAACTCAAGAAAACACTTAGAAAATTGTATAACATCATGATAAGGCCCAAAAACATGCCAATTCTTCAAAACTAAGCTTGAACTTGTATATATATAACATGCATGCAATGTTTGGGTTCAAACTCCTTAAATCATGAGCAGATGAAGTATTAAAATGTGAAATCATGGTAAGCTCTCATGATATAACAAAATATGATCTCGCATGTAAGAAGTTATTGGAAATTAAACTCAAAATGGATGAATTATGTGTGCATGCATGAATTGATTCCCAATTCTACATTCAAAGCTCAATTCTCTTGTTTAATCTCTTAAACTTTTTGAATTACATTCTTGATGACTCATACACTTAATTCATGGGTTGAATTCTTAACTCTACTCCTCAATTGGGTTCTAGATTGTTAATTCTTTGAGTTACCAAGCCAATTTTCACAATTCCCTTACAATTCCTTCTTTCTTATTCTTTGATCACACTATTATCCTCACACATACTCTCTCTCTCTCTCTCTCTCTCTCTCTCTCTTACGGTTTGAGGCTCACAATGATGAAGAAAGATGAGTTCTAGAACTTATGTCACATATTTATAGATTGGATTAAGTTAACTTAATTAAATTAACTTAAGTTTAATTAAGCTTGCTTATATCTTATTCAATCTAATTAGTTTATTCTAATTATTTGATTCCGAATCAAAATCTAATTAAACTTACCATAATACTCTAAAAATTCTAACTACCACGTACATCTAGTCGATTTTGGGTTTGGATGCCGATAAGGCCTTCAGTTTTCGTACCAAAGTAGAAATTTAGACAGATATTCCTACAAGAAACAGATATAAACACATAACTCATAAGATGCATAATTAACTCATAATTACTTATTAAACACGTATTAGGCATTCCTAATTAAGGGTTAGTAGCTAATCATAGAGTGGGGTTGTTACACACTGCGACCCCCCCCCCTCCACAGCAATCTTCCCCAACCCATTTGAAAGGAGCTTCTCATCGAAGACAGTTGCAACAGTGAAGCTTCGAATCGGAGCTTGAAATCCTAGATCAAAGCTTTGAAACTGGTTTGCACGATCGAACTCCTACAAACTCTAGATCTAGATCTGAAAACCCTTAGGATTTCTCTTTCTCTCTCTTTATCCACGATGGAGAAAAGCAGGTTTGCCGAAGGGAAAAGGGTCGCCAGCGAGGTAGAGAAGTTATGGAGGTTACTATAGTGGCTGGGTTTCAGTGACAGTGACCGGAAGTGGAAGCAGGCGGCAAAGACTAATGGCAGGTGGTGGTGCCCAAAAGAGTCTAGAGTTTAGAATTATGTCCAAAACGGTAATTTGATAAAGGGATGTAAGTGCAATACAAAAAATTATGGAAATGGTGTGTATTGAGAGATTTTGTAGTATGTAAATAGAATTACTCTTTATTTATACTTACATTGAGTTTAATAACTAAACTACTATTTTTTCATCAATTTTATTTAACGAAAATACATTAATGATTTAGATTGAAAGCAAATTACAATATTAAGGTTTAAATTGATAAATTAAAAACACATAGTTTATTTTGTTACAAACTCAAATTCTGATATATTTTTTTCATAATTATCCCTAATTTAAATTTATAGCCCAAGTATCTAACATAGGAAGAAAAAATATTAAAAATAAAATAAAATTTTACTTTATATAGAAACTTTTCCAAAAATTAATCAATTTAACCCCACCGATAATAGAGCATTGCTAGGAATACAGATGTGTTCCATTGAATGAAATACAAATGAAAGATTAATGAGGCATTGCTAGGAATACAGATGTGTTCCATTGAATGAAATACAGATGAAAGATTAATGATAAGTTCCACATGATATAGGGTCTACATATGAGACCTACTATTTGTTTCACATCTGTTACATTCCTTGGAATACATCTGTCTTTATAGATTATTGCTGATAAAATCATAAGACATATCTCTCCCTGATGGACTTTACATGTAGTTCAAGGCTAGGCATGGGCCTAAGCCGATGCAGTAAAAGCCCAATTTGAGTTGAATCTACAACCCAGATCAGCTCAACACGGACTTTGGAAAATCTGGACTAATCCTATTTATCGTTTTTTTTGTATTTAGTGCGATTTTTACAACGAATATTTAGTATTATTATTTTTTTCACGAAGCTAAATGGACATAATTTTAAAGTTTTTGAATTTTTTCAAGTTAGTCATTTTAATTTAAAAGACCCTTTGGGTTTAGTGGGATCATTATATTACAAAAAATAGATGACTATTTTTGAAATTATATTTGATATCATTTTTTTTTAAAACAAATGTAATTCAAATACATAACTAACGATATCCGCTCATTTTAATTTTTTATATGAATATTCTATTCAATAATGTCTAAAAATTGAATGGTTTTAGATCACTGAATTGGCCCTACAATGGGCCCACTAAGCCCAAATGTTCTATCAAATTGAGTGGCCAACTTGACAGAATCTAAATCCAATTTTTATGTCTTAAAATATAGAATATTTAATCAAAAAATAATACTAATGTTTTAAAAAATAAACTGGTTTAAATGCCTTTCTAGTTATTTGGTGTTGGATTTGAAGAAGATTTTTTTTTTTGTGAATATTCTAAAAAATTAAATTATTTATGTAAGTAGTTAACTTTTTAAATTATTTACTAAATTAACTCATTTTTTAAAATCGCAAGTTTAAAATACGATTTCATGGTGAAATCATATATTGAATATGCAATTTCATATTAACACGATCCACATTTACACACCAATAAATCAAGTCAATATAAAATCGCATTTGAAAAATCGCATTTCATGAGGAAGTTTGGTGGCTTTGTGGCCAGTGGCTCATGGCAAGACCCTTTCTTCATTTAGTTGGTTTATCTGTTGAATGTTAGTTTTGGAATGTATTAGAGTAATTTGATTAGTTATAATTATATGATTTTATGTGCTTTTTTACCCACAAATCCCATATTGAGAATGTCTCTCTCCATTAGAGGAAAAGACCAAATACAACCCATTCAAACCGTATCACCTGCTTTGGAAGTGTAATTAAAAACCAATTTGCTGCATGATTTTAGAAGGAAAGCATGTTACATTTCATTTCGTCTTGTTGAATAGAATTTTAAACTTTTAAATTTTATTAAAAAAATTTTAAAAAAAAATTATTAAAAATAAGCCAACACAAAAAGTCACAAAGAAAGCAAACCTTGAACATCAAACATCAACATTATGTTTCAAACATCTGATTCAATGTAGATATAAGGCATCCAGATTTAATGTTGATATTTACATTCAAAAACCACAAAATATTTTAAGACCCAAATCGAAGGTGTACATGATATCTATTATGAATGTTTACATGGTACATCGTTCCAATTATTCGAATCAACATCCAATTCAATGTAGATATGCAAATTTTATGATTTACAGCAAATCAAACCCATAAAATGATTCACTTTTCATTGTCGTGAAAGAATAATTCAGTGCAGACATTCAAGTGTAAAATCTAATGTATGAAATCGTCTCACATTGATAAGTGTGTATATATCCATAAATAATATACATTATAAATATTGGTATATATGGTATGTTAGGTGATTGTTATTTTTTAGTACAACAGCCACGGTTGTGTTTTCAATGATCCTATCTCGATAATTTGAACGTTCAATTTTTAGAGTCCGTCAAATACAATATTTTTGTAAAAAATTAAGGCTTTGTTTGGGAAGCAAAAGTTGGGGCTTTTTTTGGCTATTTTAGCCACAAAAAACAAAATAGACTTTTTAACTCAATAAGACAAAACATTACATGCAACCCATAATCATTACATTCTTTCTCTTACAAAAAACCAAAAAAGCCTAAAGCCCTTCCCAAACCAGACTTTTTAGCCCCGGGCTAAAATAGCTAAAAAAATCAAAAAGTGAAAAATCCAACCCACTCCCCAAACGAACCCTAAGTTAATCGGATATTAGTAACCTTTTGATCAAAGCACATTTTTATCTAATAAAATGGAAGGTAGATGTGAGTTTGAATGTTAACTTGAATAAAAACGGTAGTGCTACATACACCAATTAATGTACGCACTAGTGTACCAATAATGTTATGCCATTATTACTGACCCCACCAATTATATAAATTACAAATACCCAAAACTTCTAAAATTATACCACATCATCTATTAGTATACTAATGAATATATTAATTGGTACATATGACATTATTCGAATAAAAATATGATTTGATCAAATATTATCAATTTCTATGCAATTTAATTTTTTACATAACACTCTTAAAAATAACAATTCATGTTATCAAAATAGAACCTAGAGTTGGTCCCACCGAAAGAACAAGAGTGACTGATATACAATAGTCTCCTCATTTTCATGTACATTTTTTTTTCTGGTACATCAAAAATTAAAAAACCAGAACAACAAAAACACAGACAAGAGAGGCAGCTAAGCTAGAGCCTCCAAAATGCTATGCCCACCATATCTGCTACAATCAAGCTTCTAACTTCTGGAGGAGGTTCCTTCATAACTAGCAAGTACTCCACTTGATCTGCACCCATGTTGGCGAGCTTGTCCACACATTGGTTGGCCTATCTCACAATGTACTGGATGGAACAATTGCGCCGCTGGAGAAGGTGATGAGCATCTTCCACAATGGCTCTATACGGGCAGTTTGGGGGAGGCCCGTTTGTGATCATTTCTTGGGCTATGATGGAGTCAGTCTCAATGACAACTTCGGCGAGACCTTTCTCGAGCACTATGGTAAGACCTCTGTAGATGCCCCATATTTCTGCTTCCAAGCTAAAGCATGTCTCTAACTTCCCAAAAAACTGCACAGCCAAATGCCAGATTCATCGCGAAAGAGGCCTCCAAACCCCCCTGCTCCTGGATCGCCCCGAGCACAGCCATCTGTGTTCAATTTGATTTTCCCTGCAAGAGGAGGGTATCAAATAATCTCATCAGCAGGTTTATGAGCATAGACAATAGAAGATAAGAAAGCATGATTTATCTCTACAACATAATTAAGAATATAGGTGCAAGCATTCAAAACAGTAGTTTCAATAGTATCAAAAACTTTCTTGTTCCTATCTTTCCATATCAGCCAAAGTGTCACAACAAAAACACAGCACCAATGGGGATCACTCCTCTTATGAGACTTCATGTCCTTCCTAATCCAATCAACCAGATTAAGGTGGTTGATGGTTGACACCCACTGCAGACTAGAAATATTGGTCCATATGTTTTTTGAAACAATGCAACCACGTAGAAGGTGATCCATGTCCTCATTATGCCAATTACATCTGGGACAATTAGTATTCAAAGCCATGCCTCTATTCTTTCTCATAGCATTGGTTAAGAGTCTCCCATGGCAAATCAACCATAGGAAACCTTTCAGTTTGTGAGGTATTTTAAGTTTCCACACCCACGCAATCTCCAAATTACACTCAAGCTGCCCAGAAACAGCTTTATACGCAGCAGCCGTAGAAAACCCTCCTGAACCACCCTTCCAGTGAGGGCTATCAGGAAAGGTAACAAATTGGGGAAGAGGAATTTTTAAAACACTTGCAATAGCATTACTAGGAATATGAGACCGGATGTGGTTCACATCCCATTTGCCCTCCTCATTCATAAAGACATCCACCGTAGCGTTATTGGTAAGCTGGTGGTTTGGAAATTTAGTAGCAAGAGTTTCCTTTCCACACCACCAGTCAAACCAAATGGAAATAGTAGCACCATCACCCATTCCCCATTGAGTACCTTTCCTCATGATATCTCTTGTTTTCAGGATGCCTCTCCAAGTGTGAGAATACCTTTTCTTAGAAGAATAGCTCATAAAAGACTCATGACGGAGATATTTCTCCCTCAGGGCTTGCACCCAAAGGCTAGTATCATTGCATAACAATCTCCACCCCAACTTTGATAGGAGGGCCCAGTTTTGCAAGTAAGCTTTTTTCAGACCAAGCCCTCCCATCTTCTTGCTATTACAGACCATATCCCAATTCATGAGATGAACTTTTTTGCCATTTTCATAATCTCCCCAAAGAAAATTACGATTAAGTTTGTCAATATCTCTACATATACTCATAGGGAGATCAAGAGTTTGCATAGTGTAAGAACGAAGGGCAAAAGTGACAGATTGAATTAAGGTGGCCCTTCCAGCCAAGGAAAGCATATTAGCTTTCCACCCAGACAACTTGTTTTGAATCCTTTTAGTTATATGACTGAAATGAGCACGATTACATCTGCCATGTAACATGGGAATGCCCAAGTACTTACCCAAATCTTGGGTGAGGGAAATTCCACAACAATTACTCAAAACTCTAGCTTTCTGGATCCCCACATTGGGCGAGACAAAAAGCTTAGATTTATGCAGGCTCACCTTAAGGCCTGAGAGCTCACTGAACTCCTTCAACACCACCATAACAGAGTTACACATCTTTTCATCAGCTCTCCCAAACAACAACAGATCACCAGCAAAGAAAAGGTGAGAAAACATAGGGCCTCTGTTAGATGCTTTTACCCCTATCCATACTTTGTTATGGACTTTCTCAAGGATCAGATTAGAGATTCTTTCCATGCATAACACAAAGAGGTAAGGGGATATGGGATCCCCTGTCTCAACCCCTTCTCAAAACAAAATTCCTTAAGTTTTTCCCTATTCCACAAAATGGAGGCAGAAACATTTGTGACATAATCCATGATGAGATCCACCCAATGATCATTAAGACCAAGATTATTTAAAGTTTGATATAAAAGTTCCCAAGACACGTTATCATAGGCTTTTTCTAGATCAATTTTAAGAATCATATCACCTTTATTGCCTTTCTTACCTTTAAGAGTGTGGAGGATCTCCTGGGCAATGATAACATTATCACTAGTGGCGCGTCCAGGAATAAAGCTACTTTGGAAAGGTCCAACAATTTTGGTCAAAAAGGGTCTAAGTCTATTAACAAGAATTTTGGTGAGGGTTTTGTAGAGAACATTGCAAAGGCTAATGGGGCGGAAGTGGGATATAGATTCAGGGTTAGTAACTTTAGGAATAAGGGTGAGGAGAGTTTTATTCATGCTATCAGGAATGTGTTTGTTGGCAAAGCAATTTTGTATAAACTTACAAACAGAAGATCCAACAATGTCCCAGTGCTTGTGATAGAAGAGGGATGGAATACCATCACTACCAGGTGGTTTAAAAGCTTTAACACTCTTAATGGCATCCCACACCTCCTTACCAGAAATAGGCTTACAAAGGGACCTGCTATCATCCAGACTAATTTTAGCCTGCAGAGGGTCAGGGCCAACACTCAGAGTGTCACTGGTACCTTTCTTAAAAAGGTTACAAAAATAGTTGTGTACATGGTTTTTGAGGTCAATGGGGTCAGTGATCCACCCATTCTCAGAATTTTTCAGAGTTACCACTCTCATCATCCTCCTTTTAGCAATAGTAGAGACGTGGAAATATCTCGTATTCCTCTCACCCATGGTGATCCAGTTAGCCTTGGACTTTTGAAACCACAATAGTTCTTCTTGGTACAAAATATTGTTATAGTCCCTAACAAGTTCTTTTTCAAGTAAGAATAGATTATGGGAATAAACAAAGGATTGGGCTTTTTGGATGCCCTCAATACGTCCAAGAAGCCACCTTTTTTTTCAAAAAATATTGCCAAAATGATTTTTGTTCCAAGCAGAAATATTTCTAGTGAACAAATTCAGAGTATCAATAATAGATTCGTTATTAGTAGCCCAGGAGTTTTCAACAATAGATTTAAATGTAATATCAGTAAGCCAAGCGGCCTCCAATCTGAAAGGTCTGGTTAAGGGGTTAGGAGAGTCCATACCTTGTGTGAACACAATCAAAGGAGAGTGGTTAGAGTAGGTTCTTGGTAAATTATGAATTGCACCTTCAGTGAAAGCCATACACCATTCAAAATTGCAAACAGCACAGTCTAGTCTCTCCAATGTGTTAGCCAGTCCTTACCTTCCATTGGACCAAGTGAGTTGGGGCCCAGAGCACCCAAAATCCATCAGATTACACCTATTCATTCTGGCATTGAACTTACGGGTTCGAGCATGAGAGAGGGTTGGGCTGAGACTACGTTTTTCCCCTGAGAAGCTATGTCATTGAAATCTCCAGCCATAAGCCAGGGTAGATTCATGTTGTCGGCAACAGATTCAAGATTATCCCATAACAGTTCACAATTTCTGGAAATGGGGATGGCATAAACCGCTGACAGGACCCAATCTGCATGGTTATCATGTTGAATTTTTGCATGAATAACTTGGGCATTAACCTCAAGGGCTTTTACAGTAGCTTTAAAAGGATCCCAAAGGACCCAGATGCCCCCACTCCTACCAACAGGGTCTACATGGGAAGAAGCAGTGAACCCCAATTTGTTAAAAAAAGAACCCATTAAACTAAGCTCAATTTTTGTTTCCATCAGAACAATAATAGAAGGTCTGTGATTTTTCTCAAGTTCCTTCATGGTTCTTCTAAAAACTTTGTTGCCGGCATCACGACAATTCCATATGAGCAACTTCATTGAGACAGAATTTGGGAAATTAGGAAAAGAGCAAATTCAAGAATGCCTAGAGTCTTCCTGATTTTCATCCGATCGAAGACACCCGAGTTCAGGGAACTCACTCTGACTATGGTGTTTTGGATGCCATAGTGGTTCATCTCCTCTTTCTTGATTATGAGGCGAGCTTCTCCAATCCACCAGTTTGTGCTTACTAGGTGAGTGGCTTCTTTCTCTTGATCGAATGCAAGATAGATCATGCAAGCCTAACTCTGCGACGGTTCTCCAGTGGAATCTCCATAGCTGGGTAAACTCACTGGGTTTGATAAATGGATAGTCACAGGCAAAGAGGGGTGGGGTCAGGGGGGCTTTTGTGGTGGCCGTATGTGGCTGTGTTTTTTGGACCAAAGGTGTAAAGGGTGAGGGTGGTGCAGCTGGACATGGAGCTACTGGTGGAGCTAAACTTTCTGAGGCTAGACCTTCCATCATAACATCTGTGTCTGCCAAGGCTGTGAAAGGGTTATGCACATCAGTGCTTTTTGCAAGGACTGAACTGACATCAGCTAGAAGATCTGGAGTGATCTGGTTTGTCTTGGAAGACTTAGTTCCATTTATAGCCCCTTGGTTATAATGAAACTGCTTACCTGGACCCTTTCCATGGGCTTTGTCTTTAGATTTTGATCTGGGCTCTTTCTTGTTGGCATAGTTCTGTTCTGGGCTCCTCCAACTAACCAACATCAATGGGCCAAAGCCCTCTGCAGGTTGATCCGAAATTGGGTCTGATGGGTGGGCCTTACCACTCTCACTACAGCTGGGCCTACTCTTCTTCTCATTCTCAATGGTCAAATTTTTTGCAGGCACCTCCTTCGGAGCAATGGCGCCGGACGGATTCACCGGAGTAGCGCTGCAACGATCCCTCCGATGACCCACTCTGCCACAATTAAAACAAAAGGAGTGAAAGTGTTCATATTCAATCCCATAAGAATATTTCCCAATAGCAAAATAGGCTGTTAAAGGTTGACTCAAATCAACTTCTATGCAAACCCGAGCAAACCTACCTCTTGTTCACGTTGCTGTGTTGATGTCAATTTTCAGGGGCTTCCCAATGGATTTGGCAATGTGGTAAAGCACCTTTTCATTATAATATTCTATGGGTAGTTGTGGAAATCTGACCCAAATAGCAGTGGTGACTTCTCTCGCTTGAGATGGCTTGAAATCATGGCACCATTTACGTATAGTGAGGTAGTGATCCAAAATTATCCATGGCCCCCCTGATAAGACTTTCATGTAATCATCTTTCATTTGGAATTTGAAAAGGAAGAACCCTAAACCCAAATCAATTGCCTCAAAGTCACCTTGGAGGTCCCAAATTTTCCTAACTTTTAGAGTTAGAAGTTTGTAGCCAATATTTCTCCCAAGCGGTTTAACAATGAGGCAGTCTTTCCATGGCCTTCTTATCTTATTCAGCAAATTTCTGGGAAGTTTGATTCGAAGGATGCCCAGATCTGGCTCATCCAGACATAATTCCTCTTCCATGCTCTCTGGTTCAGATTCATCGTCATCCGTGGATAATCGATCAAGATCATCGTCAAAAGCTCTCTCATCGTAGCATCTGTTTGTTAGTGCCTCCTTGAAGGACTTCGAAGAATGAGGCTTCGATAAGCTTCGAGCCTCTGTGTTGGCCTCGAGAGTATTCAAGGCATCTGATGGACCCTCAGAAGCTGGAGGAGGCTCTGCCATGTTATCATCATCATCACCCCCATGGGCTTTCAGTTTCTTAGTACTCCGAGAAAGATGATCTTTCTCCTCTGAGGATTGTTATTCTCGTTGATCACCGATTGTGCCGTTGGAAGCAGCTAGAGACATTTTTTCAACATTCGTCTTTAGTTTTCATGTACATATACCATAACAATGTCGTAAAAAAACTGATGCCATAGATGCCATAGACACGCAAAATTCATGTTACATACAAAATTCTCACACGACTTTTCTCCATGAAATGTAATTTTTAACTAAATTTAAAGTGTGATTTTATTTACACACTTTTAATTTTCTCAGTATATATCATCATTTAGTTCATATAAATAATGTTTTGAATTTTTGATTTTTCTCTCAACATACACACTATAATATTACTCTTTTAGCTCAACTCACACAACACAATACACACCCTAACACAAGATGATATACATACCATCAAAATTGAAAAGACAAAATGGTCTAAAATATAATTCACGATAATTTTTTATTTATGTGTGTCTCTCTCTTTCCTGATATGTGTTGAATCTATGAAAGCAACGTGAGAGCAAAGGCGAGAATCAAACGGTAGGTCGAAATTTTACGATGACGAAGCAATTAGTGTGGTATTTTGTAAAAATTTAAACAAAGAAATAGTTTTAGTATTGTTCATAAATACAATATTGAAAAAACTTAATATGTTCACAAATTTACTAAACCAAAATGTCCAATTTTTTTTATGTATGAACATTTAACATTTGATCAACTTTAATAATATGAACAAAATGATTCTTTTCAAATATAAATAATTGAACATTTTGTAAATGTTTAACTTCTATGTGCACACGAAACGAATAAGTTATTGTTGTAAAGATAAATAGCGGTCTTTTGTTCCAAATCAATATGAACAAGATAAATAGCAAAGTAAATTGATATTTTCATTACTGTTTTATTCCAAATCAATGTCATCCATAATATGTAAAATTTTAAAATCAATTGATTTCAATGTTTTAAAACCCTAATTTTTCAAAACAATAATATTTTATAATTAAAAAAAAATATTTGTTCTAGGTAATGGTGCGTATAGAGATATTTGTGTTTTCATATGTAAATTGTTGAAATGAGTATATACACACCCATATTATCCTTAATAGTCATTTTATTTGAAGATATTATTATTATATAAATTTATTAGTTAAATGGTGTGTACTGAGAGAATTGATAGTGTGTAAATAGAATTATATACCCAAATCTAAATTAGTGTTAAGTTCCCCATATCAACTTATTGAATTCGATTTTAAAAAAAAGAAAAAGAAAAAAAATCTTCATGAATTTGAAGGCTACAAAGTTCAAGTTTAAGAGAGTCTAGAATGAAGAAGAAATTTCATGAATTCTCTAGAAGCTTCTAGTTTCTTCTTCTTCTTTTCTTCAAATTCAAATTGAATTCCTCTTTTTCAATTTGGAACTCTTGGGAACCTTTTTGTCCAAACTCAAATTGAGTTTGATTTCCAACATATAGCACGGGTTTTCACTAGTACTCATAATGATAATACCAATTTAATGAGATTCACATGAGACCTATTGAAAACTTTTGAAATTTGAGCTCAAAAAAACCGCACCGACTTTCACTTTAATAGATAATTTAGTTGGCATATACAAAAAAATAATTAACTTATAATTTCTCTTTTATTTATATGTTTAAGTTGAATATTTATGACTTTGCTTTTGATCATGTTAAGACAATATATTTTTTATATGTATTATTTTAGTATCAGATCTTAGTTATTTCTCATTCTTGAATCGAAATATAACTAAAGTACATAACAATTGATATATAAAGGAAAACAATTATATGTATTATTTTAGTATCAGATCTTAGTTATTTCTCATTCTTGAATCGAAATATAACAAAAGTACATAATAATTGATATATAAATTTATTTAGATCTTGGCCCCCTCCGTAATAAAAATTCTGGCTCTGCCTCTGTCCATGGTTGCTGGTTGATATTAGATCTAATTCAATTCACTCTTGATTGGATTACATCTATCATTGATTGTTTGAGGATTGTTATTCATTGTCAATATTGAATCATAACTACAAATCACAATCTCAAGAATTTTAGGTTTTTTTATCTATTTTTTTTAAGAGCATTGCTAATCAGGCTAAAAAATTAGACTCAATTTTTAGACCTAGCGATGTGTCAAGAAGATGATTGGTTGATAATTAAAGATTATCTAATTATCAACCAATCAGTTTCGTGACATATCACTGAGTTTAGAAAATATGTATAAATAGCATATTTGTATATGATTTTTCTTTTTTTTTAATTGTTGGAAAAATAATTTACAATTGCTTAAATCTAGTGAGACTTGTACATTATTTTGAGAAGTTCAATAATATCATCGTAGTCATAATAATTTCTGAAGTCACAAATGATAAATTATTTTTAGGTAATGTTAGGAATACCAAATTTTCTATCAAATAAATGACCAAACGTCTCACATGGGTGTAGGGTCCGCAATTTTGTGGAATCCACACCCATGTGAGACATTTAGTTATTTATTTGGTAAAAATTTGGGACCTATAACATTTTTCATTATTTTTTCTAATTAGATAATAACGTAAATTAACGATAAATGCATGAGATTATTCTTGAGTTAAAATGGATATTTTGAAAAATAAAATTACTAAATCATCAAAATTTGTTACTTAACCCAATATAAAATACTTGTTACTACGGGAGGCTAAAAGAAGCTGTGATTGAGGAGGACCAAAAGTTATGGTCAGGATAACTTCCTGACAAGCTAGAAGACATGTCATTCAGAAATTTAGAAATTTAGGTCTTGGTGGACTGATCTAGCGTGAAGGTTCAAAACTAGAAGTCTGGAACCAGAATTAGGGTTTTAGGTCCAGACATTTAGGTTCAAGATTAGAGGAGCATAAAGCATGCGTTAGGGGAACAGACTTAATCAAGACGGGTTCTTAAACTTTAGAGCCCAACAAACTCCTAAACATTCGCGCTTAGTGGAACACAATTCCTAGAGAAAACGAGTTGATGTGAGGGGTGAAAAGAGGGCTAACAGCCCACAATGGCTAATATGAGCATGCTATAAATAAAGATAATTTCCAAGTTTAAGGCACACAATCACTTCCACCTGAACCTTTACTCATATATTCTATACCTTTGTCTACTGTTTCAGTAACTTAGGCATCAGAGTGTCCCCGTGCTATTCCCCAACTAGACCCTTCATCATTTGTGAGTGATTTCAAGTCCAAAGTGATACAACACTGTTGTAGCGTCGCAGTCAAGTGGTACAATTTTTACCCACCACAATTACGTTATTTAAGATCTCAAGGGGTGGAACATGTTTTTTTTGGAACTTTAGGCATTCAAATGTATTTATCGAAAATCTCTAGGGGTAATTGTAATTTACAATTTATTTTGTTGTTATCATGATGTGATGCCTTCACTACAACATATAATAGTTTGAGAAAGAGTTTGGATTGTCTTTAGTCCTCCATCAGACTAGACGGTCTAGACTGGCCCAGTAGGCTGATTTTTGGACCCTACTTCGATGATCCGAACTATTCACATTTTAGGTTTCGTCGAGTGCAACATCCGTGCAAAAAATAAGTCCATCAAATAATGAAAATTACATTTTCGAATTAATTTTGTATGAACCGTTTATTTCTTCACCGTCCATTTTTTCTTACAAAACTTATTCGAACACGTGATTGTCGTTATTTGATCAACTTAATTTTTTTGTACTCGACGAATCCTAAAATATTAACGGTTCGAATTATCGATACGAGGCCTAAAATTGAGCCCATTGAGCCCAATGGTACCGCTCTAGTCAGATGGAGGACTGCAGAGAAGCCATAGCCTTTAAGAAACTAATTCTTTTCATTCCAAGTGAAATTTTTTGCACGATACACTAAAAAATGCATTTTTAGGGATTGTAGTAAATACATTAATAAACAAATACACTTTTAGTGACAAAATAATTTCATATAAAAAAGGTTTACTTTTTGAAATGAAAATTTTGATTAAAAAAATGTAATAATTCATTACTAAACGTATAATTTTGTTGCTAAAAATATAATAAGAATGCCTAGCTTCAATGGACTTCAGCTCAGTGCTTATCTTGGACTCTCCAATAGATAAAGATAAACTCCCTAAGTGCTTTATCCTTATCCAGGCTGAGGTCCTTTCTCATTCTAGGACTCTTATCCCTTATCCGCTTATCCCGGACTCTGATTTCTTTCGAGATAACCTCGGCCTAGCCAAGATCACCCCGACGTCACGACCAAGACACGTGGCACCTCGGCTGACACTTCAGTGTCACCTTAGCCACGTGTTGGCACTCAGGAATTATGTCCCCACAACTGCCCCTTAGGTTCTATTACCTCGGCATCCTGAGGTGATGGAACCTATATCGTCATATCGTATAGCATGTCGGCTATCTTGCTCTATCATCCATTTACCGAGGTCATCATACGTCGGCTTCACACAACTAGGTCCTGTAGTCTGTCTCATCAAGGCTTTTAGAACCAATAACCTAGTTTATTCAAGTTATTTAGTCGAGATCTTCCTACCAGTCGAGGTCATTACTTCATTAAACCAAGAGCTCCAAGAGTTTTATCACGTGTATGAGCTGTCACGCACAATATTTCAACCATTTCTACCACGCGTCTGTCCCCCACTGGACTGTGTCCGATACGCGCCATTAAGTCGCTTTGCGCCTGCGTGCGCTGTTTGACAAATAGGTCATTCTAGGCTCATCAATTTCATTTTGTCGCCTTTTTGCATTTTTGACAAAACTAGCACCCTCTCTTTTCGTCTTTTCATTTTACATCATTGTCTTCATGCAAAAACTCTCTCTCTCTCTCTCTCTTTACTCTCCAAAATCCTCCATTGCTGTTTTTGCGAAGCTTTCTGCAACCAGTCTCACTCTCTCCTCCAGCGAGGCTTCTGCTGCACTTCCTTGCTTCCGGCTACCGTCTGATCCCGACAAACTTTACTTCGGCTTCATTTTTCTTGGGTGAGTCACTGTTCCTTTTAATTTCAATTCCTTGTTTCTCTTCAAAAAGTTTTACTTTATTATTCGTTGCCATTGCTGTTTTGCTCAAGTTCTTGATTTATGAATCACGTATTTGAGCACATTTATTTTACGATTTTTCTTTTGCCCAATTCATGTCTTGAATACACACACACTGCTCACAAATTTGTTCACTTTTGCCACTGTTCTTGATAGTTCATCACTGTTCTTGATTCTGAAACACGTTCTTGTTTTCTGTTTTCTGTGTCTTTTCCAGATTCGTGCCTTCAATCTTCATTTCCATAGATCTAGGTTTGGGATTTGCTTGTAGAACCCACAAATTTTAAGAAAAACTGGAACGAATTCCCCTTAAAATCTCCACAAATTCTTACCCCAGCTCACATTTAGGTTTTAGCTGAGGTCCTTCAAAAACCGTCATAAAACACTTCCTTCTGAAATCCTATACCTTCTCCTCAAGCCGACATCATGAGTATGTGGAAGTAGGGTAGACACCTCGACCAAGTTAGAATACTTTAGGCGGGAGTTTTCCATTCCAGCCGACGTTCACCTTAGGTTGGCTGGGAAGGACGACTCCATTATGCCTATAGTCAACTCCATGTCCTTCCCGGTCGTCGCCTTCATTGAGTGTGGACTCAGGCTTCCACTAGACATCCTTTTCCGAGAAGTCCTCCATTATTACAAGCTTAACCCAATGCAGTTAACCATTAACTCATACAGAGTCATTAATGGTATCATAGCCTTAGCACGCCGAGAAAATGCTAGGGTGACCTTAGCTGACATCCAATACTGCTACACCACGTGTGGCCTCAAATTAGAAAAAGGCTATGTCTACTACCTCAAACCGAGGTCTACTGAATACAAACTTATTGCCAACCTCCCAGACTCCAACAAGGGAGCCGGGGATGATTACTTCATTGTGTCGGGCAACTGGGAGTTTGCTCCAGATGACGACCTTCACCTCTACCCTCTCAGCCGAACAGTATTCGTAGAGGGTAATGGTAAGAGCTAAGTGCTACATTTTTTCAAGCCCTTAATACTTCGTTCTTTCCATATGTTCTAACATCTGTTTTTCTTGCAGTTCTTCCACAACCACCAAAAGACTTCCGCAAGTCTTTCTTCCCTAGCAAGGATCTTAAGAAGTTGCTGGACCTGCCAGTCCACAAGCAAAGAGCTCCTTTATTGCTTAACTTCATCCCGACCTACAAGTCGGTACTTCCTGACGTCTCAAGGAAGCAGAAAAGCAAGTCTTCTCCTTTCGCCACAACTCCACCACCAACTTCATCATCTCGGCTAGATTAGGGGTCAACCTCAGATCCAACAGAACAACCATCTACCTCGGCTCCACAACTGATCCCACCATCCCAACGTCGACGCCGACGCCGAACTGCAATTCTTGGCGAGATGGGTCGCAAGAACGCAGTCGCAGAAGATCTTCTAGCCGACATCCCCGATACCGTCAACGCTCAACCAACACAAACCCAGCCTCAACCAACACCAAAGCCCAAAAGAATGAAGAAGGCCCAGCCTAAGGCAACGGTGACTCAGATTGACACTGAGGACACCTTCCAATTTCAAAATTGGCTGAGAGCGAGAAGACCCCCTCTATCCCCGAAAAGAGGCCCGCCGAGGCCGAACCATCCCAATCAACTCGGTCGAAGAGGCCGAGGTCTGAATCGACAACAGCTTCGGGCTCCATGAAGTCTGACTCCCCCTGGGCCCTCCCAATCACACTGGAGGACAGGCCGATCAGAGCTGCCAATAGTGCTGATGACGTTAATGTCAGCGTTGCCTTTACTACAGCTTTGCTCTTTCCTAGAGATCTTGATCACAACGCCGAGATGAGCCAGTATGAAAACTTCACCTTGATGCTGCAACACTCCGTTCAAGTAAGTCCTTTCACTTTGTAATTTTCTTTCTCTATTTTTCCATACTTAGAGAATTTTTACTAACTTTTGTTCTATCCATTTTCTTTCAGGCGATCCAGCACGCCCACTCCTTCTCTATGCAATCTTTTGAAATAAGGAAGGAGTTGGCCAACAAGATCAGGGAGGTTGGTGGTTTACAAAAGGCTATCAAAAGGGCCGAGGCAGAAATGAAGACCTTGTCAGATCAGGCTGCGACAGCCATTAAAGCCAAAGACGTGGCCGAGGAAAAAACAGATACTGCAGAGGCCATTAAGAAGGTTTTTGAGGCCGAAAAGAAAGAGGCCGAAGAAAAGACGGCCGAGGCCTAAAACGAACTCCAAGATGCCTTAGCCATAAAGGAGGCCAAGATCAAGGCCGCCGATGAGAAGGTATACGCAGAGGGAGCGACCGACGTCAAGGAGGACTACAAAACACAAGTGAAGCAGGCATGCAACAAGGGTTTCACCCTTGGTTGGATGGCTGCTCTCAAGAAGTTGGACATCCCCGAGTACTCCCTCCTCAAGAATGCCGACGACCTCCCCCTGTCATTCCTACTACTCCATGCCAATCCGATGACGGTTCTAAGTCTGAAGAGGAAGCTTTGGTTAGAAAGATGAAGGACATTGCTGGGGCCAAGCCCCCTATTCTGAATGAGCAAGTCTTGGACTTGACTCAGGATGAGGAAGTTAAGGTCTCCAAAGACGCTCCTCCTGAGAAGGCAAAATCGAACGCGCCTATTGCTGACAAGAGCCTCGGCCAAACTCTTCAAGAAATTGATGCCAAGCTCGCGGCCGAGAGGGCCGTTGAGATGTCTTCTCAGCTGTCTTCTGAACTCCAGACCTAACCAGTCATAGACGCCGAAGAGTCTTAGTTTGACGTTCTTCTCTCTTCTTTTTTTTTTTTTTTCCTGTACCTTGTACTTTTTTCTTTCTTTTAAACCAGTGTAAGTTTTAATTTGGCCGACATGTCATCTTTTGAATGTTAATACAACTTCCTCTCCTAAATGCTTGCATCTTTGTCTTCCTTTTACTATCTTGTATGATTCTATACTTAGAATAATTTGGATGTCTTCAAAATACACCTTATCTGTGCGATCTTCTCGGGGTGAAATACCTCGGTTATACCCACCAACGGTTTATCTCGGCCTGGACTTGACATTTTAAACCAACATCCTTCAACATGACCTCGGTTTAACTTCAACTTGTAATTTTTTCTTAAAATTTCAACAAGTGTTAAACATGATCTCGGTTTAACTTTAACCTGTAAATTTTTCTCAAATTTCAACAAGTGTTAAACATGACATCGGTTTAACTTCAACTTGTAAATTTTTCTCAAATTTCAACAAGTGTCAAACATGATCTCGGTTTAACTTCAACTTGTAAATTTTTCTCAAATTTCAACAAGTGTCAAACATGATCTCGGTTTAACTTCAACTTGTAATTTTTTTTCAAATTTCAACAAGTGTTAAACATGGCCTCAGTTTAATTTCAACTTGCAAAATTTTCTCAAATTTCAACAAGTGTTAAACATGGCTTCGGTTTAACTTCAACTTGTAAATTTTTCTCAAATTTCAACAAGTGTTAAACATGACCTCGGTTTAACTTCAACTTGTAAATCTAAATTTCAACAAGCGTTAGACATGACCTTAGTTTAACTTCAACTTGTAAACTCAAGTTTCAACAAGTGTTAAACATGACCTCGGTTTAACTTCAACTTATAAACTTAAATTTCAACAAGTGTTAAACTAATTTTAGCTTGTAAATTCTACCTTTCTAGGAACCATTTTCCAACTCTCTGCCCCCTAATGTGAACTTAAGTTCCACTTGGGTTCTCATTATGCATGTATTCCAGAAACATCGTCAATTATCTTATCAATCACAAGTGTAAAAAATCAAGCTAAAACTTTATTTATTACTTCGGCTAATAACAAAGAACAAGAAAGTCTAATGATAAAAAAATTTCAGACTGCAAGTACTCCAGGGCCTTGGCAACTCTTTGCCTTCATTATCTTCAAGCCGATATGCCCCATTGCCCAATACCGAGATGATTCTATAGGGTCCCTCCCAATTCGGGCCAAGCTTGCCCTCTCTGGGATCCTTCTTGCTGCCGACGACCTTTCTCAAGACGAGGTCACCGACTTGAAACTCCTTTGGGTTAACCTACTTATTATAAGCCCTAGCAAGCTGCTGCTGGTATGTCGCCAGCTGAATTGCAGCTCTCTCCCTTCTTTCTTCTAGCAAATCCATATCTCGAGCTAATAATACATCATTAGTCTCATTCTCTACTCCCTGAGTTCTGATTCCTAGGATGCCGACCTCTAGTGGAATTACTGCTTCTGTGCCATAAGCCATGGCAAATGGGGATTCCCCCGTTGATCTTCTTGGCGTAGTCTGATATGCCCAGAGCACACTGGGCAACTCATCCACTCATTTTCCCTTTGCTGCTTGTAGCCTCTTCTTGATCCCATCTAAGATAACTTTGTTGGACGCTTCTGCTTGTCCATTGCTTTGAGGAAAACTTGGGGCCGAAAAATAATTCTTGATTTTGAATTTTGCACAGAAGCTCTTGATTAGCTTATTGTCAAATTGTGTTCCATTGTCTGTAACTATTGCTCTTGGGATCCCAAACCTGGTGATAATGTTCTTCCATATGAAGCTCTTCATATCCACGTCTCGAATCTTGGCAAGGGGTTCAACTTCTATCCACTTGGTGAAGTAATCTGTTGCTACTAGCAGGTACTTCTTTTGCCCAGTTACTTGGGGCAGTTTTCCAACAAGATCCATGCCTCATTGGGCAAAAGGCCATGGACTAGATACTGGGTTCAGGTCTGCTGCTGGTTGGTGTATCAGTGGTGCAAACCTTTGGCACTTTTCACACCTCTTGACATAGGCTTCTGCATCTTTCTGGATGTAGGGCCACCAATATCCCTGGGTAATGGCCCTATGAGCAAGTGATCTGCCCCAAACATGGCTTCCACATACTCCTTCATGTATTTCGTACAAAAAATCTTCAACTTGTGAAGGATATACACACCTCAAAAGGGGTCCAGTGAAGGATCTTCTGTAAAGATGTCCCTCTGTTGGCAGACTGAATCTTGCTGACTTCAATTTGATCTTGTGTGCCTCGTTGTGATCATCTGGCAGTTTTCCTTCTTTCAGGAATGCTATTATTGCATCCATCCAGCTTGGTCCCATGTCCACACACATTGCTTCACGCTCTGTGGTCAATGGTTTGATGCTCGGGCCAGACAAGTAGTCAACCATTATCGTCTTTGCCTTTCCAGGTTGTATTGCACTAGCCAGGTTGGCCAGGGCATCAGCGTGACTGTTATCATCTCGGCTAATCTACTGTAGTCGGCAATTCTGAAACAGGGCCACCAATCTGCCAACCTCCTTTACATAGGCCGACATCCTTTCGTCTCAAGCTGCGAACTCGCCTGTTGTCTGGTTGACTATAAGCTGAGAGTCACAGAAGACTATCACCTTATCTGCTTCTACTGCTACTGCCAGTTTCAGTCCTGTAATTAGTGTTTCATACTCTGCTTCATTGTTTGAGGCCTTGAATCCCAAACGAATGGATTGTTCTAGTATCTGTCCATCTGGAGATACCAGTACTACTCCTGCCCCCACTCCTTGTCGGTTTTAACTCCCATCAACAAACAGTCGAAAGGAGTCGCCGATATAAATACTGCAGGGCCTGAGTTTTTCTTCCTTCCTTTGTTCTGTTGCCTTCAACTGGGCTCCTCTTTGCTCGCTTGGACATCATTCATCTCGGCTCAACGGAGCCCGATGTACGATGGATCCTGGCGTGAACTCAGCCAAAACTTGGCCTTTGATTGCTGTTCTGGGTCTATATTCCAAGTCATACTGGCCCAAGGCCACTGCCCACCTAGCTATTCTGCCTGTCAAATCTCCTTGCTGCAGCAGGGACTTTAAAGGATGTTTAGTTAGCACCACAATTTTGTGGGCTTGAATGTAATGGTTCAATTTCTTTGAAGCCATTACTAAAGCCAGCGCCAACTTCTCTAAGGGTAAATACCTAGTTTCTGCATCAGCCAGGGTTTTGCTTACATAGTAAACAGCCCTTTGTTCCCCTTTTTCTTCTCGAATTACCACTGTACTCACCACATGTTCCGAAACTGCTAAGTACAGGAACAGGTCCTCTCCAAGTTCTGGATTTGAGAGAACTAGAGCCGTGGTCAAATACTTCTACAAGTCTGCCAAGGCGACTTCGTATTCTTCTATCCATAAGAAGTCTATGGCTTTCTTCACTAAGCTGAAGAAGGGTTTGCATTTGTCTGAGCTTCTGCTTGTGAACCTATTCAGGGTTGCGGCCCTTCCAGTCAACATTTGTACTTGCTTCGCCGATGTTGGGCTTTTCAGTTCTAGGATGGCCTTGATCTGATCTGGGCTGGCCTCAATGCCCTTTCTGGTCACCAAGTATCCCAAGAACTTACTAGATCCAACTCCAAATGCACACTTCGATGCATTGAGTCAGAGCGGATATGTTTTTAGGATGTCAAAGACTGCCTTTAAGTCTTCAAGATGGGCCTTAGGTTCCCTGGTCTTCATGACCATGTCATCGATGTATACCTCCACTGTTCGGTTAATTAGGTGTCTGAACATCTTGGTTACCAATCTCTAGTAAGTTGCTCCTGTATTTTTCAACCCAAAAGGCATCACTCTGTAGCAATATAGCCCCTTTGGGGTGATAAACGCAGTCTTCTCCTCGCCTGGGGGGTACATGGCTATTTGATGGTACCCCCTATAGGCATCCAGGAAGCTCATTCTTTCATGCCCTGAAGTGGCATCCACCAGTTGGTCAATCTTAGGTAAAGGAAAACTGTCTTTGGCACATGCCTTGTTTAGGTTGGTAAAGTCCACGCAGACCCTTCATTTACCATTCTTTTTCTTCACCACCACTATATTCGATAGCCATGTCGGGTAATTTACCTCTCGAATGGCTCTGGCCTCCAGAAATTTGTCTACTTCCTCTTCCACTACCTTAACATGCATCAACATCGGTCTTCTTACCTGTTGGATTACAGGTTTGGCCGATTTGTCTACGTTCAGTTTATGGCAAGTGACCTCGGGGTCAATGCCTGGCATTTCATAAGGCGTCCAGGAAAACACTTTAATGTTTGCTCTCAAAAAAGCCTCCAGTTCTTTTTCCTCTTCTTCGGCTAAGCTCGAGCTGAGAAAGAAGAAGTGTTCTTCATCCCCCTGCTGGATGAGGATTTTCTTTAGGGCTTCTTCACTCTTCTCGGCTGGCTTCTTGCCGGCGTCCTCTAGGACTTCTATGTCCTCATCTTCGATCTATGTCCTTTGTAGTTCTTGTATGCTGCAAGTGGATTTCATTGCTGCCATAGAGCAGTTCTTTGCCTGTAGCAGGTCCCCTCTGACCTCCTCTATCCCATGCTCTGTTGGGAACCGCAATAGCTGATGCAATGTTGAGGGAACAACCCCTATTGCATGCAACCATGGCCTTCCCAGGATAGCATTGTAAGGGGAGGGTGTATCGATTATGGTGAACTCTATCTTTATCTTCTTGGTGCCAACCTGCACCTCCAAGCTTGCTGCTCCTAGTGGCCACGTCTGCATTCCATTGAACCCGACCATTGGGCCATTGGATTGCTCCATATTGTCTGAGTGAAGGCCAAGCTCCTTGTAACATGGCATACATGATGTCACAAGAGCTGCCTTGGTCAATTAGGATGCGTTTCACTTGGTACTCCCCAACCTGAAGGGATACTACCAAGGCATCGTTGTGCGAATGTTGTACCATCTCCAGGTCAGCTTCAGTAAAGGACACTACTGGTCCCTGGCACTCCTCGGCCCGAGTTCTTTTCTGTCGGACTCGGTACACATGCTGCAAGTGCTTTACCTTCTGGGTCTCCTCCCGTATTTTGTTTTCATTGACCTTCGAGTGAATTACATTAATTACCCGAGGTCTGCCTGCCTGCGGTTGCTGTGCTGGGGGAGGTGGAGCCGCTGGTGCCTGAGGCAGTCTTGCCTGATTTTCCCTTGTCCTGGCCCCATCTACAAGTTCCCTTAAATGGCCTTGCCTTACCAGGTCTTCCAGGTGTGCCTTCAGGGCTCTGTAACTTTGAGTCAGATGCCCATCTTCATTATGGCAAGCACAATGCTTACCAAGGCTTCTTCCCATAAACTCTCATGGTACCCTTGCTGGTGCTCTGAAATAGGGCTGGGTTCGGATTTTATCCAGGACTTTGTGAATTAGGATTCAGAATACAGTTGTGACTGCCTGCGTAGCCCTTAGTCCTGTCTCTAGTTTATTGTGTCCACCATCACCTCGGCCTCGCTTCGGCGAGCCATTTTTTTTCTCTTGTTTCGACGCCTTTGTCCCTGGCGTGTCTTCCTCGACTCTGGCATATTTCTCAATTCAGGCCGTGAGCTCCTCCATGCTTTTTGGCAATCTCTTTGCCAATGACTTTCGTAGTGGACAATCATCTTTTAGGCCGTTCTTGAAAGACACAACCACCACATCTTGGTTGCACTCGGGTATTCGGTTGAACACCTCATAATACCTTTTAGCGTAGGCCCTAAGGCCTTCATCCTCACTGATTCTCAAAGCCATCAAGGCGTCTACCCTTAATGGCTGTAGTTTGTTTGTCACGAACCTGGCCACAAACATCTCGACCAGGCCTTTCTAGGTCTTCACAGTTCCTTTCGGCAATTTGTGAAACCAATCCGATGCAATTTCCCCGAAGGATGAGGGGAACACCTTGCAAAGCAACGGCTCGTTCCCAGTGTACAATGCAATCGAGTTCAGGTATAAACTGACGTGAAAGTTGGGGTCCGACTTACCATCGTATATCTAGAACCTCGGCATACTGAATCTTTTCAGGGCCTCAAATTTGTCCAACTCCACCAAGAATGGTGTTCTTGGCTTAGCAAGGGAAGTTACCTCAAATTTGTTACTTCCTCTTGAGGTAATCTCTCAAGTCCTCTTTGGTCCGCCCAGGAGCTCAGCTATCTCCTAATTTCAGTCTTTTCGGTGCACTACTGTCTGTGTCATTGTGAGTCCTCTTGGTCCTCTCTCCATTGGTTGTGTCGAAGCACAACTCCCGCCCTTGGACATGTCGATGTTGTTTGGGGTTGGCTTCCTTGGTGCGATACGTCCTCCTTGATTCTTCCCTTCTTGACTCCCCTCGCCCAACCTCCCTTGAAGGGCTGTGAGAGTGTTTCTCAGCCCTGGTGTGCTAGGGGACTGTAGGGACTATTTTCTGCCCCTCTTTTTGGGTATCTTTCTTTGCTGCTGGAATCGGCGTATCTTGTAGTAGGTATCGTAGCTGTATGACGTTATTCTGCATCATGAAATTGACCACTGTTTGTAGGTCCGCCAATTTGTTCGCCATGGCCTTTACCTTATCGTCCCTCGGCAGGCATCTTTCTTTCCATACTTGGAGGTCATCCTCGTTGTAGTACCCGCTTTGGTCTATCTTCTTTGGTACGTCGCCTTCCTGGTCGACGTCATTTCCTTCGTGATTCTTATCGTGAGTCTCTCTATTGCAGTTGTCTCTTTTGACGTCAAGGTCTACAGGTTTCCCACTCCCAATAGGGGCGTCGTTCCCAACCTTCTCTTTCTGTCCGTCGCTGGCCATCTATTCTTCTTTCTTTCCCACAGACGGCACCAAATTGTGTGTGTCAATTTCCGACCACACTACCAATCAAGCACTCAGCTGGAGAGCACCGACAGAATAGATTAAACCTGAACGACCTGCAACAGAAAGAAGAGATTCCGGCGGTGGCTCGTCTACCCGAGGGCACTCCGACGATCAAGTCAGTTATCTCTCAAAGATAAAAATGCTTAACTCACTATTCAGAATATAAATTCCGTACCTTAGACCCATGGAGGTGCCTTTCTTTTATAGCCAAACTCAATCCTAGTCCCAATTAAAGCCTAGCTTCAATGGACTTCAGCTCAGTGCTTATCTTGGACTCTCCAATAGATAAAGATAAACTCCCCAAAAGCTTTAGCCTTATCTAGGCCGAGGTCCTTCCTCATTCTAGGACTCTTGTCCCTTATCCGCTTATCCCGAACTCCGATTTCTTCGGAGATAACCACGGCCTAGCCAAGATCACCTCGGTGTCACGACTAGGACACGTGGCACCTCGGCTGACACTTCGGCGTCACCTTGGCCACGTGTTGGCACTCAAGAAATATGTCCCCACATTTATCAATTAAAATATTTCATTCATAAAAAATAGTTCTTTTCTAAATTTTTTTTCTATAAAATATTAATTTTGAGAAATATCCAATATTTAGTAAGGATAGAGGAAATGACTAACCTGGTCATCTGCGATATTTTAGTCCTCCTATTCGTTGAAAAGTTCACTCATCTCCACTTTCTCCATTGTATGTGAAGGATAAGGAACAATTCACGTTGGCCACAAATGGAAGAACAAGTAAGATACTTTTATCATATTGTCCATAGTATACTATTTTCATAACTACGGGATTATTTGGAAAGTAAAAAAATAATCAAAAGGTTATTATTAAAGTCAACTTTTCTCGTTATATTTTTACACGTTAGCTAATTCCCAAACAAATCGCATATAACTAAATTGTACCTTTTAAAGTTAAGATGCATTCAAACTTCAAGTTACTGATCAGACATATGAGCTAAAAATATAACGACATTATTTTTATATGCTAGAATATATTAGTAGTATATTAGCTAGCTGTATATGAGTTGTCTACCAACCAGCTTTCATAATGTTGTTCCTTAGTGCATTGCTTCTTTCAGCCACTTTTGGTCCCTCTGTACACACTCTCCCCTATAAAGGAGAGTCTTCTCTGAACATTGTAAATATACATTCAATATACATAAACATCAATTCAATACACAATTTATTCTCTCTCTTTCTCTGTATATTAAATTAACATGATATTAGAACTATAAGATTTAGGCCTCTATTTCTTTCTCACCGGCGAGCAGCCAGCGGCAACTTTGCCTTCACTGCCAACTGGAATTTTCTACACATACCTTCTCTCTCTGCAACTTCTTCGCATTTCCTTATCTTCTTCTTCATCCACAGTTTTACAGAGGCAGCTATGGAGATTTCCTCAATTCGACTACAACCCAACAAAATTCTACATCTCCCGGATACCACTTGTATGACTCGAGATTCTATTTCCTTAATGGGTTCTGCTCCCTACGCATGATTTAATATGACCAACAACTCCATACCACCAACCATAAGGGACTACTGACAAACCCATACTAGTCTTTCGAGTCATTCCGGATCTCATTCCTCCTCGAAATGGCTTCGTCGAACCAACCCACGACCAGCTATGGCCAAACAGGTGGAAAGCCCCCTAAGACTATGCCATTTGTTGATTCAAGTTCCGTGCTGCTCACCACTCCTCTAGGCCAAGGACGAGGTCGAACCGTCATTCTAGGATTTGTAATTCTCCGGCAATGCTCCTGCTGGCTCTGATGCCAGTGTTTGTGGGTTTGCCTCTATTTCAATGGCAGAGGATATTGGTGCCCAAAGACGTGGCGCTCTTCACTGCCGGAATAATTGTCGGCGCCGCTGTGAAGACCGTCACGGCTCCTCTTGACTGTATCAAGCTTCTTATGAAGACTCATGGATTGCGAGCTACCCAAGAAGACATCAGAAGCAACATTGGACCCAGCAGGGCGAGTAGCAGTGGTCGTAGCCCATGCATTTGCACTCTTTGTTGGAGTGTCCATGGCGGCCAACATCTCAAGTGGCCATTTGAATCCAGCTGTCACCGCTGCTTTCCGCCGCGAAAGCATTTGCTGGTCTGACGACAGCTATCATTTTCAGTTGCCACTCACTCACTCTCACCTCAAAATCTAAGGTCAAACCTCTCGCTACTCTTCCACTCTCTCATCCCAACCTGCTCCTCCCAAATTGCAGGTGCATACTCCTTCCAATTTAGATCCTTATCTTGATTTGATGAAGAAGTAGAAGAAGATGAACAAGAAAAACATGAATGTTCATTCAAGAATGAATCCAACAACCCCAAATTTCCACCACCTAAGAAAGTCACACCACAGCTGAAAGGCTCACCATCTTTCACCTGCAGCGAAAACAAGTAGTGCAAAGCATCAAGCTTCACTACTGGTTCATCTTTTGTCAAAGGCCATTAAAGATCATCACCAACTTTGATATTTTATTTGAAAGGAGCAACAATGGAGGCATGGGTGGTGTGTGAGGATGAGAGCATCAGTTCAAATATTTTTACTTTATTATTGGTAGGACAAGCTGTGTGTGCTATTTTTCTAACCACATTGCCAAACAGGTACACAGCTGGAGAACATCGGAAAAATAGATTGCGCCCGAACGACCTGTCACTGGAAGAAAAGACTCCGGCGGTGGTTCTTCCACCCGGGGGCACTCCAACGATCAAGTCAGTAATCAGTATCTCTTAAAGATAATAATTAGTGCTTAACTCACTAGTCATAATACAAAAAGCATACCTTAGACCCATGAGGGTGCCTTACTTTTATAGCCAACACTGACATGATCCCTGTAGAAGCCTAGCATCAATGGACTCTGGCTCAATGCTTATCATGGACTCCTAAATAGATAAAGATAAACTCCCTAAGAGCTTTATCTTTATCCATACAGAGGTCCTCCCCCATTCTAGGACTCTTGTCCCTTATCCGCTCATCTTAGATTCCGGTATCTCCGCAGATAACCTCGGCTTAACTGAGATTACCTCGGCGTCAAGTCAAGGACACATGGCACCTCGGCTGGCATTTCGGTGCCACCTTGGCCACGTGTTGCTACCCAAAAAATATGTCCCTACAAATGCCCCCTAGATTTTATTACCTCGACATCCTGAGGTGATGGAACTTATATCTTCAAACCATATAGCATGTCGGCTAAGCTGGCTCTATCATTTATTACCGAGGTCATCACTCATCGGCTCCATATGACCAAGACTTGTAGTCTGTTTGCATCAATGCCCTTAAACCAATAACCAAGTTTTTTCAAGTTTCCTTAACCGAGATTATCCCCCTAGCCGAGGTCTTTGCTTCATTAAATCAAGAACTCCAAGAGTTTCTACATGCATATGAGCTGTCACACACGGTTTCTTAACCATTCTTGCCACACGTCTCTTCCCCCATTGATCCGTACCTGACACACACCATCAAGTTGCATCACACTTGCGTGCACCGCCTAACAAGCACGTTGTCCTAGGCACACTAATTGCAATTTGCCGTATTTTCGTGTTTTGACAAAAACACATCCCTCTCTCTTCGCCGTTTCACTTTTACATCTTCGTCTTCTCCAAACTCTCTCTATCTCCCAAATCCTCTATTTTCATTCTCGAAGCTTTCTGTAACTACTTCATTCTTCCCCTCCGGCAAGGATTTCAACGTTCTGTTACTCGTACCACCAGCATTCAACTTCAGCATTCATTTCGCCGACATCACTCTTCCTAGTAAGCCACTGCTTCCATTCGTTTCAATTTTTTGTTTTACTTCAAACTTTGCTATGCTTGTACATGGCCATTGCAAATCTGTTCATGCTCTTAAATAGTCATTTGTGTGTTGAATTCCCCCATTTGTCATCTGTTTCATGATTCTGATTTTGTACAATGTGTTGCTTGTATACACACACGCATACACACATGTTATCCATACACTTGACATTCTTGATAGCTTGTCACTGTTCTTGTTTTTGTGCACATTTATATTTTACGCAATGTTCTTGAACCCCTTATGATTTTCTTGAGTCTGAATCTCTATTCTTCTCTGTTTTCTTGTTGCTTTTTTTCCAGATTCTTGCCCTCAATTCTTGTTTCCATAGTCCTAGGTTTTGGGATTTGTTGTAGAACTTACAAATTTTAGGAAAAATTGAAAAAAATTCCCCTTAGATCCTTCAAAACTCTTGCCCTAGCATACGTTTAGGTTTTGCCGAGGTCCCTCAAACCTTAACAAACCACTCCCTTCTGAAATCTAACACTTTCCCCTGAAGCCGACGTCATGGGTATGTGGAGGTGGAAAGTAGACACCCCAATTAAGCTAGAATATTTTTGGCAGGAGTTTGCCATCCTTGCCGTTGTTCACCTCAGGTTGACTAGGGAGGAAGACTCTATCATGCCCAAAGATAACTCCATGCCCTTTCCAGTCATAGCCTTCGTAGAGTGTGGACTTAGGCTCCCTCTCGATATCCTCTTCTGAGAAGTCCTTCACTATTATAAACTCACCCCAATGCAATTAGCCATTAACTCTTACAGAGTCATCAACGGTATTATCGCCTTAGCTAGTCGAGAAAATGCTAGGGTAACTCTAGCCGACATCCAGTACTGTTACACCATGTGTAGCCTTAAGTCAGAAAAAGGCTACATTTACTACCTTAAGCTGAGGTTGACGGAATACAAACTCATCGCCGACCTCGCTGATTCCAACAAGGGCGCCGAGGACGATTACTTCATTATCTCGGGCAACTGGGAGTTCCTTCCAGATGATGACCTTCACCTCTACCTTTTAAGCTATACATTGTTCAGAGAGGGAGATGGTAAGAGCCAAGTATTACTTTTGCTTGCTTCTCAAGTCTTTTTTACTATGATATTTTTGTATGCTCTAATGTCTGTATGTTTTATTTTGCAGTTCTTCCTCAGCCTCCAAACAACTTCCGCAAAAACTTCTATCCCAGCAAGGATTTTAAGAGGCTGTTGGGTCTACCAATTGACCAACGAAAAGCCCTTTTTGTAACAACCCTCATCACTATTTACCGTTAAACAATCGATTACTGCTAAACTGAGACTGATTATGAAAAGTAATTGAACTGATTGAAATATTGAATTGACTGACTGAAATCTGAAACTGATTGATTGATTGTATCCGTTTAAATGCACTATCTATCTGTTTGACTGTCCGACTATCTGTTCATGTTTTTATGGTTAAACTGCAAATTGAAGGCCTTATCGGCGGCCGAAGCCAAAATCGATGTTTTATTATCAATAGAATTTATGCGAATTTATGGTGTATTTATCTGAAATGTGATTTGGTATGATTTAATTAGATTAAAATGAGCTTAATCCCACAAGTTTCATTATTTGCAACCTTGCCATTATAGTGGGCCACTATCAAAACCTTGGTTGGAGCCTTATCACACTTAGACAAAACATCTTCTTCAGCCATTTTGAGAGGCACAACCGACCGAGAGAGAGAGAGTGAGAGAATTGAATTCATTGGTGGCTTGCTTGAAATTGGAAGAATTGAAGAGAGGATTGCAAAATTGAGCTTATATTCTTGAGTTTAAAGATTTAAGGTTGGTGTTTCACCCTCTCATTTGTGTATTTGAGTTGATTCTTGCATGCTTCTTGAGCCTCTAGTGATTTGAGTCTAGAATTGGCTTAATGTGTTAAATTGTAGCATAAATCATGAATGCATGCTTATATCGTAGCATTTTGAGGTTGAATACATAGAATTTGGTACATGCATGTTCATATTTTTGCATTGGACAATGAACTCATCTTGGTTTTGAAGGAATTGGCTCATTAGAGCAAGGATTGGAAGCTTTGAATTGGTTTAAACTCATGCATGTTCAATTGAAGTTATGTTCTTGAGTTTTGGTTTGAACTTGAGTTGAATTGATCTTCCTTTGGGGCTTTGATTTTACAATTGAGCTTTGAATCATGTTAAACTATGAGTTTTGATGTGTTTTCCAGCAAACTAGCCCAAGAGGATCGAAATTTATGTTTTAAAAGTTGAATTTGAGCTTGAGGTTCAAATTTGGGAATTCTAGATTTTGAACTCACGCTCGAGCGGGGTGACTGGCGCTCGAGCGTGAAATTCGTGCTCCCTGTACTTTGCATTGTTTTGAAGTCCGCTCGAGCGGAATAATTGACGCTCGAGTGGGACATTGTGTCTTATGCTCGAGTAGGTCTCGAGCGCCCAGTCGAGCGTGATTTTCACCTATCCAGCACTTTTGACTGTTTTGCAGAATGCTCGAGCGGGTAAGTCTACGCTCAAGCGGAAACCTTTGTCTGCATGTCCGCTCGAGCGGAGTAACCTACGCTCGAGCGTGACCCATGTTTTCTGAAAATTCTGAAAATGCTTTTAAAGTGCATCTTTGCATCCTCATCTCATCCTAGGCATTATTAAGCCTAGTTTAAGGCATCTTAATAAGGATATAGATGTAGAACCACACCGAGGCAAATTAGGGATTAAGTTATTATTTTCCCAACTGTGTAGCTTAGTGTGTGTTAAATCTGTAAACTGTATAGGGTTGGCGACTGGGGACGCGCTCTAGCTTTATTGTAGCCCAGAACTCTGTGAGTAATTGAACTGTACTGCTTTCTGAACTGATACTGTTAATTGAATGAATGTATGTCCTATATTCTGAACTGTATTGTGGCATCCTTAGCAACTATTGTTTACTGTTACTATTACAGAGATCTCTGTCGGTTCCCTTGTTGGAACCACTACTGTTTACTGATTGATGGCCATCGTTTACTGTTCGGTCTTTTAAGACCTACTGTTTACTGTATTGTTATGCTAATGGATGTACCACATATGACTGAATGACTGATATACTGAATTAACGAACTGTTTTCATTATTGTAAGGACATTCATTCTTAAACTCTTTACGCATTACATTATTCACTAGGCTTTAGCTCACTGCTCATATATATATATAGGTGTACAGGCACCAGACCGCGGCTAGAAGCGTCGGGGTTAAGCTCCAGTTTTGTCAGGCAAACCACTGTGCCTCACTGCGAGGTTCCGAGCCTGTAAAGCTAAGGCTATGGGGTGTTTTAGTTTTCCCCCTTCTGTTCTGTTTTGTAAACTGTAGACTGTTACCGTACTGTTTAATAGGGATTAGGTCCCTAAACTGAATGATTGTATATATGTACATACTGTTTGTCACTGACTGCATATATATATGAAAAGTCTTTTTGGCATTCAGACTGTCACAACTCATTGGACATTGTTTATTTACTGTATTGGCTTCCGCTAGGCCCCTGGACTCTGTTTTACTATATTACTGTTAAGCTGGTCTTCGGTAATCTCGGATTACTGGCCGGTTACGGTGCTAAACCCATAAGGGCGGGTTTGGGTCGTGACAGAGTGGTATCAGAGCGATACTTACCACGAGTTATACCGCACACACGTGTCCAAATGAGTTATAGGATGTCTTAGAAAAACGATTAGGGCATTACATGAGCATGATAAGTGTGTGGCTATGACATGACTGAATTTATGCTAATGTGTTAATCTGTTTAAACAAATGACTGCCTATGTTGATAACTGTTATAACTGCCTATAGTGAAATGGATAATGCAAGAACTGCAAATGAATCTAAATCCTCATCTTCTGAGGCAAGAATGACAAGACTAGAAAGAATGATGGAACTAATAACTGAAAGACTAGATCAACAACAGAATCAACAGCCCCCACCACCTCCTCCGGTACAGCCAGAATAGAATGTGAATGTTAATGATGGGGACATAATTGCTCTCACCCAAAAGTTCAGTAAAGTGAAACCGCCGTCCTTTCAGGGAGGCCTTGAACCGTTAAAAGCTGAAGCATGGGTTCTTGAGACTGAAAAGTTATTTGAGGTTTTTCCGTGCTCTAAAGCACATCAAGTACTGTTAGCTACCTTTACCTTGCAAGAAGAGGCCAGAAGGTGGTGGATGCTTATCCGCGATGATAATACTGTAATGACTTGGGCTCAATTCAAAGGAGCCTTCTTTGAAAAGTACTTCCCTCAGTGTGTTAGGGACAGAAAAGTGACTGAATTTGAACAGCTGAGATAGGGCACAATGTCCGTTGCAGAATATGAAACAAAATTACTGAACTTGTCGTTATGCACCACACATGGTGGACACTGATTATAAGAAGGCCAGAAAGTTTGAAGGCGGCCTTAATGTTGCAATACTGGACAGAATAAATGTTCTGAAATTACCGAATTATGTAAATGTTCTTGACCAAGCTTTGATGGCTGAATCGAACATTGAGGCACTGAAAACTGAAACACCAGTGTAGACGCACCCGCGTGAGGCCCTCGCTACAGTTCAGACTCGATTTGTGTCGCAGTTCTTAATCTGAACCAAAGAGTCCAAATCCGGCAAATCGTTTTGAGAAAACAGATTTTTGAAAGAAGTGTCAAACATGGACTGCTTTGCCAGATACAGAGTCGCCACCTAAATATTTTATTTTGGGGAATTTAGGAAACCCTGACTCGGTGCCATAGGCCACGTGTCTGTCATCACCAAAGTTGCCTCGGCTCGGGAACTTGGGTACGATTGGGGAAGGTTAGCTATGAGCACCCCCTCTCGCCCGATCCGAAGATTGGCCTCTACTAACCATGATATCCGTTTTTGAAAACGTTATGTGTTCTTATCCCAATTATTAGCCTAGAATTACTATGTTATGCGCACAGCACAAAAGTATAGACTAGATTGCCTAATTTGAGAATAAGCATTGCATATCCGTTTGTTTTGGAAAAATGTTTTGGAATTTGCTACTCGCAAGTATGCTAAAACACGGATTTCAATGAGCTATTCCAATTCAGACAATCCAACCTTCACCCACAGGCATTCAAGCAGTTATATCACATAAGCAGCTAGCCTCATGGTAATCGTGCTATCATGGCAACACTCACACACATGCAAGGATGCTAAAACATAAATACTTACATCGTACTCCGTGCCAAAACAAAGAACTCGTTAGCAATCAATGCATGATCCAAGCCCATGTTTAAATGCCTAATGCAACGCATACAGAATGTCACTAGAGTAGGCTCGGCTAGTCTATGAATGACATGTGAAAATGCACAAGTAGCATGTATTCAAGTTAGATTTGAAATACTAATGCAGTTAGCATGATGCGCCGAGCCCGGTGCATGCAATACTGATGAATGATGCACGCATGCATAGCATGAGGTATGCTAAATTAAACATTACCTATTACTAACCATCAAAGCAGGTAAGTAAAAGGGAGAAAGAAGTGGGGGTTGGAAGACATGCACACACTCACCCACACTTATTACAAATTCGCCCTCGCTCGGAGGGACCAAAAGAATGGTACAATTCGAATAATGAATTAACTAACCTAGCTAATTAATTATTACAGACCAACTAAATTAATTAAACAAATTAATCAACTTAAGAAAGCAAGAAAAAGGGCCTCGGGAAGAGGGCTCAATGCACGCGTGCTCGGGTCTTGCTCGGAAGTCCACTGCCATGCGTAGGCTACCTCTGTTTTCCCTACTCTGCCTCTCTGAAGACTGCCAAAGTCTCAGGATGTGCTCACTGGGTGTTGGGGAATGCCACCGGCTGGAGGGAATTATCATCGGCTGTGATTTGGTGGTCATCGGCCACAAATGAAGCTATCGGCCACCGATGAATTGCCGGTCGGCACTCTGTGCAGTCGATTGGCAAAAAGTTCCTGCAGAATCTGTTTGACAGCAGCAGAGGACAGAGCTTTGCATGGCAATGCAATTCAAGCAATGTATGCACCAACCATATTCCTTATCATGTTTATGACTCAAAGGGACATGGTCCTTGGTTCTCGGACCATCAATTGCGCATTTCCACGCATGATGGCCTAAAGAATCAAGTGTGCATTGCAATTTCAAATGAGATGCAATGCACATAAACAAACCAAGGGGGATTTCAACCTCTATCATGGCTTGATCAAGAGGTGAAGCATGCACGCCAATGCAATGCAATCCTAAGCATGTGAGCCTAAGTGTACAATATGGGCGTGCAAGCAAGTAATGCAAACAAGCATACAAGGCGTGTGACAACTATGCTAGTTACTCAAGTATGCAAGTATGCAAAGCATGCAACATGTTAGGCAATTCCAACTAAGAGAAATGCATGCCAAATGCAAAGTCACTTGAACATGCCACAACACGTGATAGGCCAAGCATGCAATCAACATACAAGGTAAGCATGTCACAACGTGCAAGAATGGACTTAGACTAATTTAGGCAGCCCTCAAACTAACCTAAACAGTGGCCAACATGCTATGGAATGAGGGGCAAATACACATACAAACATGCATGCAAATGGACCAACACTCAAGCATCAAAGAGACAACTTTTAAGCACACTTAAAAGAAGATAAACATGGACATATGGCATACATACCAAGCTCTGAAAATCATGTTAAGGGTGGTGCCAAACCAACTAAACAAAACAATCAAAACATGCAACAATGGTCCAAAACTTAAGGCAAGCCAAAGGGGAGGTAAACCAAGGCTAGGTCAACCAAGCCTCACAAGGCCAAAGGGACTTAAAATAGGTCTAATGCAGACCTAAACAGAGCCAAGGATGTACTTAGATGGCATCTACGTGGTCTAAAAATGCAAGCATACTCCAAGGCCTAAACAAGGGGCATAAGGCAACAACCTTTAAACACATTGAAGGGGGATCAAATGCAAGCACATGGGCACATCATAAGGTCTGAAATAACATGTCAAGTGGTTTCAAACCACTGAAACAAAGCAAGGATGGCATGCTAGAAGGGCCGAAGCTTAAGGCATACAAGAGAGTTTGCATGGTAGCTATACAAAGCAAAGCATGGATGACCCAAATGACCAAAAACAGTCCCTTAGCATACTAAAACAAGCATAAAAGCTTCACAAAACTAGGCCAAAACACATGAGCGTGGTACTCTAAATGCTAGGCACATGTTGAGGCAAATCATGGTATTACAAGGCATGTATGCTAAGCAAGCATGGTGTACCAAAACCAACTCAAAACAATGCTATTTCATGGCAAAATAAGCATAAATAACAGCTAAGGCATGCTCAACAAGAGCCTAAGCTAGGTGCTCCCTTAAGAGGCAAAAAAAAAATGGTCCTTTTCAAGGACAACAAGGAGAGGGGGTGGCCCTCTCCTTCTTGGGACCTCAAGGCACCATCCTTACCACTGAAATCCCTCAAGATTTCAGTGGTGAGGAGGCCCGAACACCAAAGTCCCGGAGCTCACCCAAAATGGTACAAAATGGAGCCTTACAAGGCTTAAGAGGGGTCAAACAACCCCAAAGCTTGAAGCAACCTGAAACAACTATTTAGAGGGCCTAAAACAAGAATTTTTTTATGTTATACACTAAGCTCAAAAATAGATGCAAGATAGGCTAAAAAGCTATGCAAAAATGGGGTAAAAAGGGACAAAAGTTTTACCCTTGTAGACACTCTTCACAAATGGTGGATGAGCAGTCTCCTTAGGTCCAAACTAGCTTCAAAAGTCTGAAAACAATCCCTTAGAACCTTAATAGCCAAGGGAAGGTGTAATGGTAGGTGTTTGTGTGTAATACTATGAACAAACACACCTAGAACACTCAAGAGAGAGATATATAGAGATGGAATATATATATACCCTAACCCTAATCCAAGACTCCCTTTGAAATTTTTGTAACCCTAATGCCAAGGGAGGAGCCCTCTTCTTATAGGCAACTCCCTCTTGTAAGGCTTCCAAAACAAGCCATCCAAGAGGGAAATCCCTCCACACACGTGTATGGAGGGGAGCAAGTGGGTGCCAGCTATCACAGCTGGCACAAAATATCTACTAAAAGTAGATGAACAGTGATCGGCCATTCAAAATTGCCATTTTGGCAAAATAAATGGCCGACCGGCAACAAAGAGTGCCGACCGGCAATATACATTGCCGATGGCATAAAATCACTGGCCGGTGGCCTCAAGCCATGGCCGGTGATGTGTGGGGATGCCTCACAAGCCATTCCCTCCCCCTTCAAGGCAAAACACAAGTGTTTGGTGCAAAACCAGACACAACACGGTCGGGTCGAGAGATCCTGAGGCAAGGCGCGCAACCGAGACCTCCGGGAACTCAAGACGAACACAAACAAGGGTAATCACCAAGTGTTCCAATGGTGACGTCCAAGTCTTGAGGACGGTCAAAAATGGGGTGTCTACAACCAGCGTTTGAATGGCGTGGTAAAAGGCAGGGTTTTAAATTCAAGAAAGGCAAGCATAACCCATTGAACAAGAACCAGAATACAGGGTCAACAACTAGCCCCAGCCAAGGAAGTGGTTTCATACCACCCTGTTCTGAGTGTGGCAAGAAGCACAAAGGAGTCTGTTACAAAATATCTGGAGCCTGTTACAGGTGTGGTAAGGTGGGCCACATGGTTAAAGACTGCCCCTCTACTCCACAAGCCAATAGTAAAGCTGCACCAAGCGTGGCAGCATGAACTGTTGCACCAAAACCGAACCCCAAAGCTACAGGGAAAGAGCCTATGGCAGGACCGAGTGTTCGCCCTAGTACCGGGAGACGTACAAAATACTGAGATCGTTGTGTCAGGTATCCTCTCTATTTGTACTCAAAATGCATATGTACTGATTGATTCGGGGTCTACACATTCGTATGTATCGCATGCTTTTTCGCAAAAATTGAATAGACCATTAGAACCCATGAATTATCTGTTAGCTGTATCATCACCCGTTGGGGGGTCTATGACTTGTGCATATATGTACCCTGCTTGTGAAATTATTGTTGAAGATGCACATCTGTATATTGATTTACTGCCACTGAACATTGAACATTTTGATATAATGTTGGGAATGGACTGATTAACGAAATACTATGCTACCATAGACTGTGTAACGAAACAAGTAGTTTTCCGTCCACCGGGTTTACCCGAATTTGTGTTTAATGGGGTTGGAGTAGTACCTCCTCCGTATTTGATTTCATCTGTGAAAGTTGTTAAATTGATTAGAAAGGGGTGTAAAGGATATCTGTGTTCTGTATTGACTGTATCTACTGATGATAATGCTAATGTGAACAACATTCCCATAGTCAGAGAATTCCCAGATGTTTTTCCAGATAATCTGCCAGGGAATTTGATTGATAGGGAGATTGAATTCACCGTTGATGTGACTCCGAGTACCCAGCTAGTATCTAAAGCTCTTTACCGAATGGCTCCGACTGAATTGAAAGAATTGAAAGTGCAACTGCAGGAACAGTTAGATAAGGAGTTCATTAGGCCCAGTACTTCACTGTGGGGCGCACCTTTTTTGTTTGTGAAAAAGAAAGACGGCTCACTGAGACTGTGTATTGACTACCGTGAACTGAACAAGGTAACTGTGAAAAATAAATACCCATCGCCATGTATTGATGACTTATTTGATCAGTTACAGGGTGCTCAAGTATTCTCTAAGATCGACCTCAGATCAGGATACCATCAGTTGAAAGTTAAACCAGAAGACATTGACAAAACTGCTTTTCGAACGAGGTATGGACATTACGAATTTTTAGTTATGCCTTTCGGAGTTACCAATGCACCTGCTGCATTTATGGACCTCATGAACAGAATCTTTAAACCATACCTTGATGACTTTATTGTTGCATTCATTGATGACATATTGATTTACTCCAAAAGTGTAGAAGAACATGAACATCATCTAAGACTTGCCCTACAGACCCTAAGAGAACAGAAACTTTATGCTAAACTGTCTAAATGTGAATTTTGGCTTGATCATGTTATGTTTTTGGGACATGTTGTTAGCAACGATGGAATTTCCATTGATCCACAGAAAATTGAAGCTGTAGTAAACTGGCCTAGACCAACAAATGTGACAGAAGTCCGAAGCTTTTTGGGTTTGGTTGGATATTACAGAAGATTTGTCAAAGATTTCTCCAAAATTGCCTTACCGTTGACTCAGTTAACTCAGAAGGGGATATCGTTTGACTGGACTGACCAAAGGGAATCAGCATTCCAAGAATTGAAAACTCGACTTGTAACTGCACCGATTCTTACCTTACCTTCAGGTACGGATGGTTTTACTGTATTTAGTGATGCTTCTCATAAGGGTTTGGGATATGTTTTAATGCAGAATGGGCTGAGACCGCACGAAAAGAATTACCTAACCCATGATCTGGAACTTGCTGCAGTAGTATTTGCACTGAAAATCTGGCGTCACTATTTATATGGGGCGACATGTGAAGTATATACCGATCACAAGAGTCTGAAATACTTCTTCACATAGAAAGAACTGAACATGAGACAGCGGAGATGGCTAGAACTGATTAAAGACTATGACCTATAGATTTTCTACCATCTGGGAAAAGCCAACACCGTTGTTGATGCACTGAGCCGGAAATCGATTGGAAATTTAGCCTGTTTACTCACCGGGCAGAAAGAATTGCTTTGTGACCTTGAAAAATCTGAAATTGAAATTGTTTTGTGAGAACAAGGTGGAACAATAGCTGCTATTTCTGCTCAACTAGCACTGATTGAAGAAATTAAAGAGAAACAACAATCGGATGACTTCTTGAAGAAGATCATCGAAGAAAGGGAAACTAAACCAAGATCGGGTTTCAAATTTGAAAATAATGTACTAAAATTTCAAGAAAGGCTGTGTGTACCGAATGATACTGAACTGAAAAGAAGAGTTCTGCAAGAAGGCCACAATTCAAAACTGTCTATCCATCCAAGGAATACAAAAATGTACCAAGATTTGAAACTAAATTTTTGATGGCCGAAAATGAAGAAAGAAATTGCCGATTTTGTATCAAAATGTCGTCATTGCCAACAAGTTAAAGCCGAACATCAACGACCCGCAGGCTTATTGCAGCCCTTACCCATACCGGAGTGGAAATGGGAACATATCACCATGGATTTTATTGTGGGATTACCTCGCTCCAGTAAAGGTATGGACTCAATTTGGGTTATCGTTGATAGACTGACTAAATTTGCTCACTTCTTACCTGTTAAGACAATTTATAATGCGGACAAATTGGCTATACTCTATATTGATGAAATTGTTTGACTGCATGGAGTGCCTGTGTCCATTGTTTCTGGCAGGGATTCGAAGTTTACATCAAGATTTTGGCAAAGCTTACAGACTGCATTGGGTACTGAATTGAGACTGAGTAGTGCTTATCATCCTCAGACCGATGGCCAGTCAGAAAGGACCATCCAGACTCTAGAGGATCTACTGAGAATGTGTGTCCTTGATTTTCAGGGAAATCGGGAATGCCATTTGCCTTTAGCTGAATTCGCCTACAATAACAGTTTTCATTCGAGCATTGGTATGGCGCCTTTTGAGGCATTGTATGGCAGAAAATGTAGATCTCCAATTTGCTGGGTAGAAGTTGGAGATGGGCCTTTACTTGGGCCCGAGATTGTATATGAAACGACTGAGAAAGTGAAACTGATACAGCAGAGACTGAAAACCGCACAAAGCAGACAGAAAAGTTATGCAGATGTCAGAAGATGAAACAGAGAATATGAAGTAAGTGATCACATTTTTGTGAAAGTGACACCGATGAAAGGCCAGACTCGTTTTGGAGTCAAAGGTAAGTTAGCGCCGAGATACGTCGGACCATATGAGATTATTGAGAAAATAAATCCGGTGGCGTATCAAGTTGCGCTTCCTCCTGAAATGGAGTATATGCACAACGTCTTCCACATTTCTATGTTGAGGGACTACCTCCGGAATCCTTTCCATGTGATAGAGCCTACTCGTGTAGTGCTGAGTGATGACTACACTTACGAGGAACGGCCTATTCAGATTGTAAATAGACGGATCAAGAAGTTGAGAAACAAAGAGATCCCATTAGTGAAAGTCGACTGGAAAAATCACGGTGGCATGTATGCCACTTGGGAAAGGGAAGATGACATGGCTAAAAGATATCCTGAACTGTTTCCACTGAATCCTGTTTTCTTCCAAAACGAAGGTAACTCGAGTTTAGAAGACTAAACTTTTTTAAGGAGGGGAGACTGTAACAACCCTCACCACTATTTACCGTTAAACTACCAATTACTGCTAAACTGAGACTGATTATGAAAAGTAATTGAACTGATTGAAATACTGAACTAACTGACTGAAATCTGAAACTGATTGATTGATTGTATCCGTTTAAATACACTATCTATCTGTTTGACTGTCTGATTATCTGTTCATGTTTTTATGGTTAAACTGCAAATTGAAGGCCTTATCGGCGGCCAAACCCAAAATCGATTAGTGTTTTATTATCAATAGAATTTATGTGAATTTATGGTGTATTTATCTGAAATGTGATTTGGTATGATTTAATTATATTAAAATGAGCTTAATCCCACAAATTGCATTATTTGCAACCTTGCCATTATAGTGGGCCACTATCAAAACCTTGGTTGGAGCCTTATCACACTTAGACAAAACATCTTCTTCAGCCATTTTGAGAGGCACAATCGACCGAGAGAGAGAGAGAGAGAGAGAATTGAATTCATTGGTGGCTTGCTTGAAATTGGAAGAATTGAAGAGAGGATTGCAAAATTGAGCTTATATTCTTGAGTTTGAAGGTTTAAGGTTGGTGTTTCACCCTCTCATTTGTGTATTTGAGTTGATTCTTGCATGCTTCTTGAGCCTCTAGTGATTTGAGTCTAGAATTGGCTTAATGTGTTGAATTGTAGCATAAATCATGCATGCATGCTTATATCGTAGCATTTTGAGGTTGAATACATAGAATTTGGTACATGCATGTTCATATTTTTGCATTGGACCATGAACTCATCTTGGTTTTGAAGGAATTGGCTCATTAGAGCAAGTATTGGAAGCTTTGAATTGGTTTAAACTCATGCATGTTCAATTGAAGTTATGTTCTTGAGTTTTGGTTTGAAATTGAGTTGAATTGATCTTCCTTTGGGGCTTTGATTTTACAATTGAGCTTTGAATCATGTTAAACTATGAGTTTTGATGTGTTTTCCAGCAAACTAGCCCAAGAGGATCGAAATTTATGTTTTAAAAATAGAATTTGAGCTTGAGGTTCCCAGATTTTGAACTCACGCTCGAGCAGGGTGACTGGCGCTCGAGCGTGAAATTCGTGCTCCCAGTACTTTGCACTATTTTGAAGTCCGCTCGAGCGGAATAATTGACGCTCGAGCGGGACATTGTGTCTTATGCTCGAGCGGGTGTTGAGCGCCCAGTCGAGCGTGATTTTCACCTATCTAGCACTTTTGACTGTTTTGCAGAACGCTCGAGCGGGTAAGTCTACGCTCGAGCGGAAACTTTTGTCTACATGTCCGCTCGAGCGGAGTAACCTACGCTCGAGCGTGACCCCTGTTTTCTGAAAATTCTGAAAATGCTTTTAAAGTGCATCTTTGCATCCTCATCTCATCCTAGGCATTATTAGGCCTAGGTTAAAGCATCTTAATGAGGATATAGATGTAGAACCACACCGAGGCAAATTAGGGATTAAGTTATTATTTTCCCAACTGTGTAGCTTAGTGTGTGTTCAATCTGTAAACTGTGTATGGTTGGCGACTGGGGACACGCTCTAGCTTTACTGTAGCCTAGAACTCTGTGAGTAACAACTGTGTAAAGATATGTTCAAAATGATTATCATTTGAACAATTGAACTGTACTGCTTTCTGAACTGATACTGTTAATTGAATGAATGTATGTCCTATATTCTGAACTGTATTGTGGCATCCTTAGCAACTACTGTTTACTGTTACTGTTACAGAAATCTCTATCGGTTCCCTTGTTGGAACCACTGCTGTTTACTGATTGATGGCCATCATTTACTGTTCGGTCTTTTAAAACCTACTGTTTACTGTACTGTTATGCTAATGGATGTACCACATATGACTGAATGGCTGATATACTGAATTAACGAACTGTTTTCATTACTGTAAGGACATTCATTCTTAACCTCTTTACGCATTACGTTATTCACTAGGCTTTAGCTCACTGCTCATATATATATGTAGGTGTACAGGCACCAGACCGCGGCTAGAAGCATCAGGGTTAAGCTCCAGTTTTGTCAAGCCAACCACTGTGCCTCACTGCGAGGTTCCGAGCCTGTCAAGCTAAGGCTATGGGGTGTTTTAGTTTTCCCCCTTCTATTCTGTTTTGTAAACTGTAGACTGTTACCATACTGTTTAATAGGGATTAGGTCCCTAAACTGAATGATTGTATATATGTACATACTGTTTGTCACTGACTGCATATATGTATGAAAAGTCATTTTGGCATTCAGACTGTCACAGCTCATTGGACATTGTTTATTTACTGTATTGGCTTCCACTAGGCCCCTGTACTCTGTTTTACTGTATTACTGTTAAGCAAGCCTTCGGTAATCTCGGATTACTGGCCGGTTACGGTGCTAAACCCATAGGGGTGGGTTTGGGTCGTGACACTTTTGCTGCTCAACTACATCCCGACGTACAAATCTGTACTTCCCGACGTCCCAAGAAAAGGCAAGTCTCCTCCTTTAACAACAACTCCCCAAGCCGAATCATCAAGGCCTGACCAAGGATCAACATCTGGTCTTGTGAAGCAACCATCAACCTCTGCTCCACAACTGATCCCACATTCTCAACGCCAACGTTGATGTCGAACTCCACTGCTTGCACCAGTAGGCAGAACTCGAAGCCAAAGACGATGAAGTGCCGAGGCGTCCTCATATGATCCAGCCAATCCCCCAACTACACTTCCAGCCATCCATTTTGGCACTAAGTTCACCGTTGTCGTAGACACCGACGAGATAGGTTGTAATAGGCTGTAGCAGACGACTTTCTAGCCGACATCCCCATCATCGTCACCATACAGTCTTCACCATCGCAATCTCAGCCAAAGCCAAAGTAAAAAAAGCTGAAGAAAGCCCAAGCAAAGGCAACGGTAACTTAGATCGATTCTAAGGATACCTTGCCGATCTCAAAAATGGCTGAGGTGGAAAAAAGTACCTCTGCCGCCGAGAAGAGGCCCGCAGAGGTTGCTCCCTCTGAATCGACCCGGTCGAAGAAGTCGAGGTCAGAGTCTGCGACAACCTCGGGGTCCATGAAATCTGATGCCCCCTAGGCCCCTCCAATCACCATTGAGGAGAAGCCAATTAGAGTCGGCGACAGCGCGACTAACATTGAAGTCGGCGTTGCCCTCTCTACTGCCTTGCTCTTCCCAAAAGACCTCGAACGCAACGTCGAGGTCAGCGAGTATGAAAACTTCACTCTGATGTTGCAGTACTCCATACAAGTAAGTCCCTAACACTTGGTACTTTTCATTCTCTGTTTTTCCATCCTTAGAGAATTTTACTAACTTTTGTTTTGTCCATTTCTTCTAGACGATCCAGCATGCCTACTCCTTCGTGATGCAGGCCTTTGACATCAAGAAGAAGTTGGTCAACAAGACCAAGGAGGCTGCTAGCTTGCTAAAGACCGTGAACAGAGCTGAGGCCAAGATGAAGACACTGATAGATCAGGCCAAAGCAGCTAAACAGGCCCAAGACGAGGCCGAGGAGAGGGCAGACGCTGCTGAGGCCGTTGCTAAGGACCTTGAAGCTGAAAAGAAAGAAGCCGAAGCAAAGACCGCCGATGCCCAAGCCGAGCTCATCACTGCCTTGGCCACAAAGGACGCTAAGATCAAAGCGGTAGGTGAGAAAGCATACGCCGAGGGGGCAGCCGACGTCAGCGAGGACTACAAGAAGCAAGTGAAACAGACATGCAACAAAGGTTTCACCCTTGGTTGGATGGCTGCTTTAAAGGAGTTAGCTGTCCCTGAGGACTCAACTCTCCGAGATAACAATCTCCTCGTCCTGCTATTTCCCCCCACTCCTAGCCAATCCGAAGCCGAGTTCGAAGAAGATGCCGAGGCCGACAAGTCTGAGAAGGACGAAACTGCTGGGGCCAAGTCCCCAACTCTGAATGAGCAAGTAGATTTGACTCAGGATGAGGAGGACGAGGTCCAAAAGACCACATCTGAGGCCCCGGTCGGGGCTGCCAGCAAAAGCATTGATGATACACTTCACTAGATTGATACTGAGGTAGAGGCTAACAAAAGTGCAACACCTCTGGCCGACGAAGCTAATCCTAGTACTTAGGATAATTCTGCTTTTCTTGTATTTTTTTTGTTTCTTTTTAGCTGTAATACTTTGTCTTTAAACAATGTTAGCTCTGTGTTTGGCCGATGTGCCACTTTGGTAATTTGATCAAGTAGTCTCTTTGTAGGCCAAAGTGCCTTTTTTCCCTTTGAATGCAAGTCTTCTTTTTTGACTAAGTGTTCGAATGCTTGTCTTTCCTTTATTATCTTGTATGATTCTATACTTAGAATATTTTGCATGTCTTCAATACTTCGGATATATCTGCTGAATGTTTATCTCGGCCTTGTCTTAACACTTGAAAAACATTGTAAAAAAGTTTTCAGCTATCAAGACTTCTGTCTTCCATTATTTTCCAAGTTTTAACAATATGGTAATCTCGGCAAGTACGTAGGTACTTCTTTCAACATAACCTTGGCTTAACTTCAATTTGTAAATTGTTCTTAAAATTTCAACAAGTGTTAAACCAACTTTAGCTTGTAAATTATTTTCCAACTCTCTGCCCCCTAATGTGAACTTAAGTTTCACTTATGTTCACATTAAGTATGTACCTATGACCTTGTCACCGAGATCAGATTCAAACAGAGACTGGCCGAGGTTATCAACCTTGGTCTTGGTTAATCTAACTAATATGCCTTTAACGTCATTCAAAGTTTTCATTCTGTCGACATAGCAAATCTAGGTTAATTCAACTTAGTTCAACTTGATTATATGCAAGTATAGTTCAACTCTGCCATATAATAAGTCTAAGTTATTCGTCATGTTTCAACTAGAAACATTAGTTCAACTCTATTATGTGCAAGTATAATTCAACTCTGCCATATAATAAGTCTAAGTTATTCGTCATGTTTCAATTAGAAACATCGCCAACTTAGTTCAACTCTATTATAGGCAAGTATAATTCAACTCTGCCATATAATAAGTCTAAGTTATTCATAATGTTTCAATTAGAAATATCGCCAACTTAGTTCAACTCTATTATATGCAAGTATAATTCAACTCTGCCATATAATAAGTCTAAGTTATTCGTCATGTTTCAATCAGAAACATCGTTAACTTAGTTCAACTCTATTATATGCAAGTATAATTCAACTCTGCCATATAATATGTCTAAGTTATTTATCATGTTTCAATCAGAAACATCACCAAGTGACTGGTCGATCATTTTACACAAGTTTGAAATCAAAAATCGAGCTAAAATTTTATTAATTACTTCGACTAATAACAAAAGAGTTTAAAGAAAGAAACAAAATGAAATCTTAACGATAGAAGAACTTCAGGTTGCAAGTATTCCAGGGTCTTGGCAATTCTTTACCTTCACTGTCTTCAAGCCGATATGCCCCATTGCCCAGGACCGAGATGATTCTATAAGGTCCCTCCCAATTTGGACCAAGCTTGCCCTTTCTAGGATCCTTCTTGTTGCCGACGGCCTTTCTTAGGACAAGGTCCCCAACTTGAAACTCTGGTGGGTTGACCTTCTTGTTGTAAGCCCTAGAAAGCTGCTGCTAGTATGTCCCCAGCTGAATTGCTGCTTTCTCCCTTCTTTCTTCCAATAGGTCCAGATCTCGGGCTAAAAATGCATCATTAGTCCCATTCTCTACTCTTTGGGTTCTGATTCCTGGGATGTCGACCTTTTATGGGATTACTGCCTCTGTGCCATAAGCCATAGCAAATGGAGATTTCCTAGTTAATCTTCTCGACGTAGTCTGGTATGCTCAGAGTACATTGGGCAGCTCATCCACCAACTTTCCTTTTGCTGCTTCTAGTCTCTTCCTGATCCCATCCAAGATAACCTTATTGGATGCTTCTGCTTGACCATTGCTTTGAGGGAAGCTTGGAGTAGAGTAATAATTATTGATCTTATACTTTACATAGAAGCTCTTGATTACCTTACTGTCAAACTGCATACCATTGTTTGCGATTATTGCCCTTGGGATCCCATACCTAGTGATGATGTTCTTCCATATAAAGCTCTTCACATCAACATCTCGAATCTTTGCAAGGGGTTCAGCTTCCACCCACTTGGTGAAGTAGTCTGTTGCCACTAGCAGGAACTTCCTTTGTCCAGTTGCCTGAGGTAGCTGTCCAACAAGATCCATGCCCCATTGGGCAAATGGCCAAGGGCTGGATACTAGGTTTAAATCTGTTGTTGGCTGGTGTATCGAAGGTGCAAACTTCTAACACTTCTCACACTTTCTGACATAAGCTTCAGCATCTTTCTGAATGTAGGGCCACCAGTACCCCTGAGTAATGGCCCTATAAGTAAGTGACCTGCCCCCAGTGTGGCTTCCACATTCTCCTTCATGTATTTCATACAGGAAGTCTTCAACTTGTGAATGATGCACACACCTCAAAAAGGGTCCAATAAAAGATCTTCTGTAGAGATGCCCTTCTGCTGTTAGACTGAATCTTGCCGACTTCAGTCTGATCTTGTGTGCTTCTTTATGATCATCTAGCAGTTTTCCCTCTTTAAGGAATACTATTATTGCATCCACCTAGCTTGGTCCCATCTCCACACACATTGCTTCATGCTCTGTGTTCAGTGGTTTTACGCTTGGACCTGACAAGTAGTCAATCATGATTGTCTTTGCCTCTCCTGGTTTCATTGCACTAGCCAGGTTAGCCAAGGCATCAGTATGGCTGTTGTCATCTCGGTTGACTTGCTGTAGTCAGCAATTTTGGAACAATGCCATCAGTCTACCCACCTCCTTTACATAGGCCACCATCCTTTCATCTCGGGATGCGTATTCGCATGTTGCCTGGTTGAAGATAAGCTGTGAGTCACAGAAGACCATTACCTCATCGGCCTCCATTATTGTTGCCAACTTTAATCCTGTTATCAGTGCTTCATACTCTGCTTCGTTGTTTGAGACCTTAAACTCCAAATGAATGGATTGTTCCAACATCTGCCCATCCGATGATACTAGCACTACTCCTGCCCCTACTCCTTGTCGGTTTGAACTTTCATCAACAACCAGGCGGAATGAGTCACCGACATAAATGCTGCAGGGCTTGAGTTTTTTTTCTTTCCTCTGTTCTGCTATCCCTAGCTGAGTTTCTCTTTGTTCACCTGGACATCGTATACCTCGGCTCAACGGAGCCCGATGTATGATGGCACCTGGTGTGAACTCGACCACGAAGTCGGCCAAAACTTGGCCTTTGATTATTGTTCTGGGTCTGAATTCCAGGTCATATTGGCCCAACACCACTGCCCACCTGGCTATCCTACTTGTCAGATCTCCTTGCTGCAACAAGGACTTCAAAGGATGCTCAGTTAATACCATAATTTTGTGGGCTTGAAAGTCATGATTTAGCTTCTTGGAGTCTATCACTAAAACCAGTGTCAACTTCTCCAAGGGCAGGTACCTCCTCTCTGCATCTGCTAGGGTTTTACTCACGTAGTAAACTACCCTCTGTTCTTTCTTTTCTTCTCTGATTACTACTGCACTTACTGCATGTTCTGAAAACCGCTAAGTATAGGAACAGCTCCTCTCCAGGTACTGGATTTGAGAGAACTGGAGCTGTGGTCAAGTATTTCTTCAAGTCAGCTAAGGTGGCTTTACACTCTTTTTTCCATAAGAAGTCTGTGGTTTTATTCACTAAACTAAAGAAAGGTTTGCATTTGTCAGAACTTCTGTTTATGAATCTATTTAGGGTTGCAGCCCTTCCAGTCAACATCTACACTTGTTTTGCCGATGTTGGGTTGTTTAACTCCAAGATGGCCTTGATTTGATCCGGGCTTGCCTCAATACCCTTTCTGGTGACCAAGTATCCCAGGAATTTCCCTGATCTCATTCCAAATGCACACTTCGATGCATTGAGTCGGAGCCAAAATGTCCTTAGGATATCAAAGCCTATCTTTAGGTCGGCCAGATGATCCTTAGGTTCCTTGGTCTTCACGACCATGTCATCAATGTATGCCTCCACTATTTTGCCTATTAGATGCCTGAACATCTTAGTCACCAATATCTGGTAAGTTGCTCCTACATTTTTCAACCCAAAAGGCATCACTCAGTAGCAATACAACCCTTTTGGGGTGATAAATGCAGTCTTCTCCTCATCTGGGAGGTACATGGCTATCTGATGATAGCCTCTGTAGGTGTCCAGGAAGCTCATCCTTCCATGCCCTGAAGTGGCATCCACCAATTGGTCAATCTTGGGTAGTGGGAAACTGTCTTTGGGATAAGCCCTGTTTAGGCTGGTGAAATCCACGTAGACCCTCCACTTCCCATTCTTTTTCTTTACAACCACCATGTTTGATAACCATGTCGGGTAATTTACCTCTCGAATGGCTCTGGCCTCTAGAAGTTTATCCACTTCATCTTCTACTACCTCAACATGCATCAACGTCGGCCTTCTTGCTCGCTGGATGACAGGTTTAGCCAACTTGTCCACATTCAGTTTATGGCAAGTGACCTCGGGGTCAATGCCAGGCATCTCGTACGGTGTCCAAGCAAACACCTCATGGTTTGCTCTCAAGAATGATTCTAATTCTCTTTCCTCTTCCTCGGCCAAGCCTGAGTCGAGGAGGAAGAAACGCTCTTCATCCCCTTACTGGACTAAGATCTTCTTCAGGGCTTTCTCACTTTTCTCGGCTGGTTCCTTGCTGACGTCCTCAAGGACCTCCATGTCCTCATCTTTAATCTCTGCTGCTTCAGTTTCTTATATACTGCCATGGAACAATTCTTTGCCTACACTTGATCCCCTCTAACCTCCTTAATTCCATGCTCTGTTGGGAATCGCAACAACTGGTGCAATGTTGAGGGAACAGCCCCCATTGCATGCAGCCATGGCCTTCCTAGGATAGCATTGTAAGGAGACGAAGTGTCAATTATTGTGAGCCCAGTTTTTACCTTCTTGGTGCCAGCCTGTACGTCCAAACTTACTGCTCCCAGGGGCCACGTCGGCATTCCATTGAACGCGACCATTGGACCATTGGATTGCTCCAGATCATCTTGGTGAAGACCAAGCTCCTCGTAACATCTAACATACATGATGTCGCAAGAGCTGCCCTGGTCGATCAGAATTCGTTTTACCTAGCACTCTCCAATCTAGGGGGATATTACCAAGGCATCGTTTTGTGGATGCTGCACCATCTCTAGGTTGTCTTTAGTAAAGGATACCACTGGTCCCTAGCACTCGTCTGCCTTAGGTCTCTTCTGTCGGACCTGATACACATGTTACAAGTGTTTTACCTTCTAAGTTTCCCCATGTATCTCATTCTCATTGACCTTCGAGTAAATCACATTGATCACTCGAGGTCCGCCTACTTGCAGTTACGGTGCTGGTGGAGGTGGTGCTGCTGGTGCATGAGGCAGTCTCGCTTGCTCTTCCCTTGTCCTGGTCTCATCTACCAGATCCCTTAGATGACATTGTCTTACCAAGTCTTCCAGATGTGCCTTTAGGGCTCTGCACTCTTGAGTTAGATGTCCATCCTCGTTGTGGTAGGCACAGTGTTTCCCCTGACTCCTTCCCATAAATTCGCCAGGAATCCTCTCTAGTGCTCTATAATAGGGCTAATTTTGGATTCTTTCCAAGACTTTGTAGACCGAAATTCGGAACACGATTGTGACTGCCTGTGTAGCCCTCAGTCCTGTCTCTTGCTTGTTGTACCCACCATTACCTCGGCCTCGCTTTGGTGAGTTGTTTCTCTTCTCTTGTTTTGACGCCTTTGTCCCCGGCGTGTCCTCCTCGGCCCTGGCATACTTTTCTATCCTGGCCATGAGTTCCTCCATGCTTTTTGGTAGTGTCTTTGCCAGTGATTTTCGAAGCAGACAATTATCTTTCAGGCCGTTCTTAAAAGATACGACCGCCACCTCTTGGTTATATCCAAGTATTCAGTTGAACACCTCATTATACCTTTTGGAATAGGCTCTAAGAATTTCATCCTTGCCAATTCTCAGAGCCATCAGGGAGTCCACCCTTAACGGCTGTAGTTTGTTTGTCCTAAACCTGGCCACAAATATCTCGGCCAGGCCTTCCCAACTTTTCACAGTTCCTTTCGACAACTTATGAAGCTAGTCTGATGCGATTTCCCTAAAGGATGAGGGGAACACTTTGCAGAGCAACAGCTCATTCCCGGTGTACAGTGCCATCGAGTTCAGGTACAAGCCGACGTAAAATTTAGGGTCAGACTTACCGTCGTATATCTGGAATCTGGCATGTGGAACGTCTCCAGGGCCTCAAACTTGTCCAACTCTACCAAGAACGGCATTCTCGGCTTAACCGGTGAGGTTACCTCGGTATGTTGTTGCTTCCTCTGGAGGTAATCCCTTAGATCCTCCTTTGTTCGTCCAGGAGCTCGGCTATCAATGGATTTTAGCCTTTTCGGTGCGCTACTCCCAGTATCGTTATAATTTCTCTTGGACCTCTCTCTGCTCGTTGCATCGAAACAAAGTTCTTTGGGGTCAGCTTCTTTGGTACGATGCATCCTCTGAGAATCTCCCTTCATTGACTCTCCTTGCCCGACCGCCCTTGAAGGCCAGTGAGAGTGTTCCTTGGTCTTGGTGTGCTAGGGGAATACATAGGTTGTTTTCTGCCCCTCCTTCTGTGCATTGTTCTTGGCCACTGGAATCGTTGAGTCTTGCAATGGGAACGGTGGCTGTATGACATTGTTCTGCATCATGAAATTGATGACCGATTGCAGGTCCGCCAATTTGTTCACCATTCTCTTCATCACTCCGTCCCTCCACAGGCATCTATCTTTCCATATCTAGAGGTCGTCCTCGTTATAATACCCGCCTCAATCAGACTTTTTGGTACGTCGCCCTCCTTGCCGACGTCTTTCTCTCTAGGATTCTGATCTCGAGTTTCTTCATTGCAGTTATCCTCTTCCATGTTAGGGTCAATATGCTTACCACTCCCAATAGGGATGTCGTTCCCAACCTTTTCTTTCTGTCCGTCGTTGGCCATCTATTCTCCCTTCTTTCCCACAGACGGCGCCAAATTGTGTGTGTTGTTTTTCTGACCACACTGCCAAATAGGTACTCAGCTGGAGAACACTGGCAGAATAGATTGTGCCCAAACGACCTGTCACTAGAAAAAAAGACTCCGGTGGTGGTTCTTCCACTCGGGGGCACTCCGACGATCAAGTCAGTAATCAGTATCTCTCAAAGATAATAATTAGTGCTTAACTCACTAGTCATAATACAAAAAGCGTACCTTAGACCCACAAGGATGCCTCACTTTTATAGCCAACACTGACCTAATCCCTGTAGAAGCCTAGCTTCAATGGACTCTGATGCAATGCTTATCCTAGACTCCCAAATAAATAGAGATAAAATCCTAAGTGTTTTATCTTTATCCGGACTGAGGTCCTCCCCCATTCTAGGACTCTTGTCCCTTATCCGCTCATCTCGGATTCCGATATCTCCGCAGATAACCTCGGCCTAACCGAGATTACCTCAGCATCAAGTCAAGGACACGTGGCACCTCGGCTGGCATTTCGATGCCACCTTGGCCACGTGTTGCTACCCAAAAAATATGTCCCCACACAACCCATTTTCTTTTCTTTTTTTCTTTACTATTATTATTATTTTTTTAATCAAACCCCTGTTTCCCACTATCCAAAAAAAAAAAAACAAACAAACAAACAAACAAACACCACCGAACCAAAACCATGCGTTGGTTTTCACCAAACCAATGAGCCAACTGTCACCCACGTTGCTCTACTTTCCCATGTAAATAACATATCTTCAATAGCTCCACTTTCAATTACACCACCAAAAAAAAAAAAAAAAGGCACAATGAAAAGCAAAACATAACAACCAAACCACAAACACCACCAACAAGGGCTTTGTTTTCTTTTTCGATGACGGCCATCCCGCCTACCTCACTTACTCACCTCTGCTACCGATCTTTTCCTCTTGCCTTCATCTTGGGCGACCCTTGAGAGCCCTGCCTCCGTACTTCCAAGCCCGCTAAGCCCAATGCCTCCCTGCTCCTCCTCAACCGCAGAGTACGGCAGCACTCCGAATCGCACCATGACAGTGACCTTTCGTTTTAGCTCTTTGTTCTCCACCTTCAGCGTATAAATCTTTGCTCGCGCATCCTTGTACATGGGTTGTAGTAGAGAGAGTTAGGCATTTAACTGTTATACCTCACTTATCCTATTCTGCAGCTGGTGAGACAAGTTAGTGATTGCAGTCATGGTCTCCACACATGACTTTAGCATATAATGGTTGGCCTCAATGTCAGATTGAGCCGCCATTATTTGCTTAACTGACAACATAGGAAAGTTTAGAGTAGTAAAAGCAGGGGCAGGGGCACTCTGTCCAGGGGCGCTTATCGGTTCATTCAGGTCTGGAAAGAGGGTAAGCGAACAATGGGAAGACGAGGCCATATCAGAGGATGCACAAGCAAGGGGTAGCATAGTGAAAGAAAGGGATTGCAGAGTGATTTCAGATTCGTTCGTCACTTTGTTTTGCTCTGCCTCTCTATCCAGTCTCAGCCTTGATTTAAAGAGAACAAAAAGATGAAGAAGACAGAGAGGGCGCGAGACCCGAGGTAGACACAACGCTCTGTCAGTCACGTGAACTACGCTAGACACGACGCTCGATGCCACAGTGTCTGGCGTGACTTTTGAAGGTTCGGGCACGACTTTCTACAAAGGTGCGACATATATATATGTATATATCTTTGGGCAGCCTATATACACGACCATACCGTGTATTTTACAATGGTTCGACACAACCTTACAGTGTTTTCTACAGTGGTTCAACACGACCACATAGTGTCTTCTACAACGGTCTGACACGGCCACACAGTGTCTTCTACATCGGTCTGACACGACCACACAGTGTTTTCTTCAGCGATCCGACATGACCACAAAGTGTCCTCTACAGCGGTTCGACATGATCACACAGTGTCTTCTACAACGGTCCGACACGACCACATAGTGTCTTCTACAACGGTCTAACCCAGCTATACAGTATCTTCAACACCGATCTGACATGAACATACAGTGTCTCCTATCCTCTTTTATTTTATTTTCCCGTTTAGTTACTCTTTTCAAACTCAAGTTGGTTTGAACCTATCCTCCTTGAGTTTGAGGGGGGATGTTAGAATATATTAGTAGTATATTAGCCAGCTATATATGAGCTGTCTACTAACCAGCTTTCATAATGTTGTTCCTTAGTGCATTGCTTCTTTCGGCCACTTTTGGCCCCTCTGTACACACTTTCCCCTATAAAGGAGAGTCTTCTCTGAACATTGTAAAAATACACATTCAATATACATAAACATCAATTCAATACACAATTTATTCTCTCTCTTTCTTGATACATAATTCTAACATTATCAATTAAAATATTTGATTCTTAATTTGATTTCGTTTCTAAATTTTTGTCCATAAATATTAATTTGACAAATATCCAATTTTTAGTCCGCACAGAGGACATGATTGACTTGGTCATCTGGGATATTTAGTGTTAACATTCATTGAGAAAGTTCACTCATCCCATTGTCCATTGTAGGTGAAGGATAAGGAAGGATTCACATTAGCCACCTGTGGAAGAACTAGGAAGATATTTTCATTAAACAATGGTATTATTTTCGTAACTACGTAACCAAAATTGCACCTTTGTCACTATTTATGTTGCCTTTGGTTCATACATTTAAGTAAGAATTTAGACAGAGAAAGGGAAGGGATAAGGGAAAAAGTAGGTGGAATCTGAATGAAATATAACTATACTTCACTTATATTTCACACATTTTTTTAATTTTCTTTTCAAAATATCTTCTCAAATTTATGGTGTAATCACAACCTTAAAGATGCATTATTCAAACTTCCAAGTTAGCAGATAGGCATTTGAATTTAGTCCATGGACGTGTTACATGCCTAGTGATAATTGATTTATGTGTATGACGTTTAAAAGGAGCAACGTGTTGTGAAGAAAAATGTTTGGAACCCCCCTTTGGGGATGACTTTCACACCCTCAAAGTGATTTTGGCCCTCTGTATATGTGTGAGGCTCACTCATGTATGTATAAGATCCACATTATGAGTGGTTCAGATTTGTAGGGGTCTTGTGAAGGTGGGGGTCTCAATCATTGCTCTTTAATAAAGCAAAAACATGCACGTCCAAGACACTATTATACACATTATTGTCAAAAAAATGTATTACCGTATGGGATTAGATTATCTTAAATTGGCCATCCAACTTTAAAGGGCATTCGCGCTTGGTGTGTTCATTTTGGAGTTGATTTTAATAATTTAAATCTTTCGCTTTTGTTGAGTAAAATATTCATACTAAAAATTATGATAATTGATAACTATTTGTTTGAATCCCATTAAATTTTAAAAAAATGAACGACAATTATAATTTCAAAAGTAGCCATTCATCTATACTATATATTAAGGAAAATGAAGTTTCTAATGAGAAGGGATGTGAGAGCTCCACATGCTCAATCTCAATTTCTTAATTTTTCAATTAAAAAAATTAATTTATAAATCTCACGCTCAATTTCATATATAATTTTACTCTTTTTCAATTTTTCAAATTAAACAAAGAAGGCATCTTCCATTCCTAAAATTATTCCCTAAAATCATTATTTCCTTACAATCCAACAAAAAAGAAGTTTTTCAATTAAAAAAATAATAATTAATAAATCACACACTCAAAAATATTTTGGTTAGCAAATCTCTATATTATATAAGCAACAAGAAGTTTTCGTGAGGAATATTGTGAGAGATTCAAAGCCTCATAATAAATTTGTGAATTTATTAAATTAAAAATAAATTTAAAAAAGTAATATTGGCTAATCCATTAAAGTAATAGTTTTCAAAATATTATTAATTCCATAATTTATAGTTTTCAAAAGGAAACACTAATTGTATTCCTTTTATAATAAAAAAAAATTAAAACTTGCTTTTTACTATATTAATATATTATTCATACCATATATAACTGCTCTCAAATCTTTAAAATTCATGATAAAAATTCAGAACCTTCAAAATATTAAGATTTAATTACACACATTTAATTTCTTTTGTATATTTTTTTTTCTTTTTTGATTTGTTTTGTACACTCATATGTACTAATATCTATGCCTAAATTATAAATTTTTTAATACATGTGATGGGTGTGAAAAGAAATTAAGTGTGTATGATTATAAGCACACATTCATTGATTTTGTTTTCAAAAAAAAAAATTCTATATCTCATCAATTTAATTCTTTGGTTAATTAATTTTCACACTACTAAAAGACAATTTTTTTAGTGTTTTATAATGGTAACTCATTTCACAAATAATTAATTATTTTTAAAATATTAAAACATTTTACGTGAAGATTTGTATTAAATAAAAGTTTCATAAAATTTAAATTGAAAATTATAATTTGTCTTGAGACTTCACTTTTTAATCAAGTTCTATACTAAAAATAAAATCTACAAACTAGCTTAATCTGATATTAAATAATTTTTTCAGATGTAAATATAATTTAATATTAGACATATTTTAAGAATAAATATATAATTTCTTTATTGAAGTTTTAGAATACTAAAAAATATGCCAAATATATATATTCATTTTATTTTTTTTTATTTTGGATATAAAACATTTTACAATATTTTTATCATTTTAAAAAATAAATAAGTGGGCAATGTGATTGTTGGGCATGAACCAAAATGATTATCTAAAAATTATATTGATGTATAACATAAAAATCAACCAAATTCAATTTCTACACTTCTTTTAGTATTTGATTTACTATTAGCTCATACCCATCATAACTTAATAAATTATTAAACATAAGCTTAAATTGATTATTATTAACTGTTTTCACTAATTACCTGATCAATTTTTAAATTGAGCCCAAGGAAGGATTAGAACATACTCTATATTTTAGGTTGACCCAGTATTATAAAAAAATTTCATACATCAATATACTTAATTATTTCCAACCTTGACTTGCTCTTGCCTCCTGTCGACGTCACTGTGTTCTTCTGTTACAAGAATCCCACCACCACCACAGGACTCACTAGAAAAGAAGGGGGCTTAATGTTGTTCACATTTGCCTCCATGGTCGGTGATTTGAAGAAGGCCATGTCTCAAGCTTTAGTTTGTTACTACCCATTTGCTGGGGAGGTTGTGCACAACCCTGTGGGTGAACCTCAGCTTCTCTGCAACAACCGTGTAGTGGACTTCATTGAAGCTTTTGCCCACGTAGAGCTTCAAGGTCTCAATTTTTACAATCTTGATGATAGCATTGAAGGTAAGTTGGTGCCTAAGAAGAAGCAAGGGGTGCTGTCGGTTCAGTTATTGGCCCCGTTTGGTAGAGTTGTGGAAAAGTGATTATAAAGTATAACTTAACATATTTTGACTTATACCTGTGCACATAAGCTGTTAACCTGTTTGGTGCAGTTATGGGATTATGAATTTAAGCAGCAAGGTATTGTTTGGTTAATAAGCTGTAAATAACTTTTTACTGTATAATTGTCCTTTCTACCCTTATATGATATAAAAATAATTATTTTGTCATTTTTTTCAGTTTTAATTTAAAAAAAATATATTTCATTAATAAAAGTTAATATAAGTAGTATTAATTAGTATCATATAATATAAAAATTGATACATTTGCTAAAAATGTAATAGAAGTATTATTGTCACAATTATTTTCCATTATAAATTAATTAGTATCCATTAATTGCTTGATTAGTATCAATTAATACTAAAAATATTAATTAGTATCAATTAATGACTTGATTAGTCTCAATTAATATTAAAATTATTAATTAGTATAAATTAATATTAATATTTAATTTTTATTAGTATCAATTAATATTAATAATCAACCATTGTTATTAATTAGTATCAATTAATAATTAATTCATTACAAAAGTATACAATATTAATTTATTAATAATTAATATCAATTAATATTGATTTTGTTAATTAATATTGATTTTTTTTCTTTACCTTCGGCACTATACAATTTTTTATTTTTTAATTAATATAAAAATATACAATATGAATTTATTAATAATTAATAACAATTAAATTTATTTTTCAATTAATATTGATTTTTTTCTTTTTCTTCAAAAATATACAATTTTTTATTTTTTAATTAATATTAATTAATAATATTAATATTTGAGTATTGACGAAGGCATTTAAGTAATTTTAGCCCCCCAACACCAGCTGCGCGCTTAAGTAAAAAATTTAAGCACTCCCTTACCAGCTTTTGAGATAAGCTGAGAAATATCTTGATTTAAGTTATAAGTTGGTTAACTTAAGCTGCACCAAACACAATATTTTAACTTAAATTAAACTAAAAACTGAAATAAGTAGCTTATAAGCTCTACCAAACAGGCCTATTGTATTAGATAAGTATAATAATTTTTAAAATTTAAAATAATTTTAAATTTATATTTTTAATGAAAATCGTTCATTAAAGTCTTTCCTTCCACTTTCATCTTGTGGCCCCAATCAATTATTCTTTTGTAACATGCTAACTAAACGGCACATTTAGCCCGTTACCGTCTACTATCCATTTTAAGTAGCACTAGATTTTTTATCTACAATCTTACATAGAAAATTAATCTATGATTTAAATTTATTCTATACGTAGAACTTACATTATACTAATTTAATTTTCATCACATAATTTAATTCTGAATAAAATCAATTTTGTGTGAATTAGTAAAATTACTGATTTTCAAATTTAAACCAAGACTCATCCCTCAATATATTCCGTATGAGTCAAACTACACATAACCAAATGTGGGGAAGTGGTTTGGAAATACTCTTTTGATCTACTGGGACGCTCGAGATCCTCAGCTAGTGACCTGAAAAGGGATGAACACTCTGGTCGGGGGTGCTGGAATTAGCACTCTGACGGTTAAGTCAGTATATGCTCTCTTAGTTACTTGTATCTTAAGTTAAGCGTAATAGTTCTCACATACCTCTCTTTGGTTTTTGTTCTTCTATTTATATACACTCCCAATCCTTAGGATGGGCCCCACTACTAATCTGTCGTGTGATTGCTCACTCGGCCTTTCTTTCGTCGTAACCCGACTTCCAATCGGCCCCTTGTTCGGTTGGCTGTGCGGCTGACTAAGCTATTCGGTATCCAAAACGTACAAGACGGGCGAGTACATGTACTGATTATCTAAATGTGTATTCGGCCTATCTGCGTTCATTTTTATCTGGCTCTCACAATTGCCCCCCAAGCACCCCACTAGCGCTAGTTAGTTGGCATGTTTGGGTGTTTGGTTTCGAACTTGAAAAGTCAAAAATTCTGCGGTTAACCTCATTCCAACGTGTGTCAGAATGCACACGTTTTTTGGTCATCATTACGAATTCCTGCCTCTTCGCACGCGTCCTCCATTTAATGTGATTTATAACTTTGTCTCTTCAAATGTATACTCTGAATACTCAAAGTTTCTGGCTCACCTTCTAGTTCAACTCCTTCACTTCGCGACCTCTACAATTTCCTCCTGTCTCTCATTATATCTCCTGCTCCTTGTAAGTTTTCTTCTCCTTCACTCCCAACGCCATTTCCTTGTTTACTTTCAGTCTTGCATAATCTTTAGGTCGGCCGTGATGGCAAAAAATTTGAAAGAGCTCCTTTTTGCGGATCGAATTTTCGGCTTCCGATGCCATTATTCCATTCCCGACGACGTCCATCTGTCACTTGTGGCAGACAGCACCACTGATATGGAGAAGACCGATCAGAGTACAATCATCTTTCCTCTCCTATCGATTACTGAGAGCGGAGTCCGTTTTCCCTTTCACCCATTTTTAAGAGCCGTTCTTCGACACTGGGGTCTAATTCCTTCCTAGCCCAACGTGAATTTTTTTCGCATCATAATGGGCATTATAGAGTTGAACCGTCGTCTTAGGATTAACTTAGGTATACCTGCAATTCAGCATTGTTATGCCTTGGCCAAGTCTACTGGCCAGCTGGGACGCTATTTTCTCAAGGCCAAAAATATCGAACATCACCTAGTGACTATGCTTGCCAGCTCTGGCAAGCGTGTTGACGATGTGATAGTCGTTGTCCGAGGCAACTGGGAATTCGGCGAGGGTGAAGATCGCCTAGATCCCGTGCCAAGGTGAAAAGGTGAACCAGGTGGTCGTATAGCTCACTCTAGTTTCTCCGTCTACCTTATTTGTATTTGGCTCACCGTCCATGTGTTTACCGTTTTGTTTTTGTAGGTAGCAATTTGAAGAAAGTGTTGGTTTCATCGGACGACGCTGTACTTGCAGACATTAGAGTCGCTCTTCAATTCATTGGCCGTCCAAACTTGCAGAAACAAGCGAGGGTAGCCTATATTGTTTTGCAATACGCGCCGTCTTACTCTACTTTTTCGGCGGCTGAACACATTCCAATTTCGAGTAGTGAAGATCATCTTACCACCCTTATCTTCCCCAGCTTAAAAAACATAAAGGAGGTTGGTTTAGAAGCCCCTGAATCGGAACAAGAGGAATAACAAGCAGCCGATCCGGTTGCCGAGAACCTGAACCAGTTGGAAGTCGAGATAGAAGAAGCACGTAATTCAACTTTTGAGGAGGCCGGATTGAATTCGTCTGACCCTTTTCCCGCCTCAGACCAAGGGGACTTTTTTAAAGACATTTTTACAAACTTAGGGGATTTGCCCGGCTCTTACCCTGAAAACATGGCCGGCGAGTCGCTCACCCAAATGGCCAAACGGAGAAACGCCGAGAGGATGGCTGCCCGAAGAAGGGTTGAAGCCGAGCAAAACCAACCTCCGCCCCTTCCGCCTGACGCAAGGGAAGAAACTCCACCCGTTCCTGTTGAAGAGGTGGCTCAGAGTGAAATGGCCGAAACAGAAATTGTTGTCAATCAACAGGAGGCTCAAGTGACGAAGTACAGGGGTGAAAAGCACCCAGCCAATCACGACACCGTGTAGACACCCCATTTTTGACCGACCTTAAGACTCAGACATCACCGATTGAGCGCTCAGTGACGTTGCATATCGTGCTCGTTCAGAAGTCTCAGAGTCGCGGCCGTGAGCCCTGCCTCCGGATTTCCGAACCCTCTTCTGTGCCTTGCCTCGGTTTGCGAACCAGACTCGATTTTCACTGTTTCTTTTCCTGAGGGGAAGGAGAGGTCCCGTAGGCCATCTCTCAGTGGCCTTGGGCTACATTTTGTGGCTGTAGGCCATTTTGTCCATTTCGGAGCCCGGTTTCCGATTTTCGGAGCCGTCAGGCCGTGTGCCTCGGTTCGGGACCGCCTAACCATCTCCATTTGCTCTGATTTTTGGCATGCATCTTATTTTCTCCATTTTGAGGGACACTGAGGTTTGAGAGACCCACTTCGGGGCCGAATGCCACTTCCGGTGCTTAATAGGCAGTTTTCGGGACCCCGAACTGCGCGTTTTGGCCCCCGAACATTCGTTTTGCATCGGTTTTCGTTCATTTTTGGCAGGTACCTTTGTTTCATCACTAGGAAGGCCATAGAAGGGTGGGAGGCCAGCAATTGTTTTAGCAACCAGTTACATATCCTCCGGCGCCCTCCGACGCCCGTTTTTCTCACTTCCGAGCCAATGTTGAACACCCTTAGGCCATTTTCTTGAACTTTTAAACACATATTTATGATGTACACACATGGGAGGACCCTAAAAGTTGGTGGCCGGCCAGTAATTTCACCTGACCCTTTTGAACCCCTCCTAAAAATGCCCTATTCTCTCTCCTGTTTTACAGTTTGTAATTTTGAACCACAGGGTTGTGTTGAGCACACATGGGAGGACACCTATCTGTGGTGGTCGGCCATTAAATCACCTTGAACCTTTTGACCCTTGGCCAGCCCGCCATGGGAGGTAGCCGGCCGGCCACCTGCAGCTCCAAATCCGGGCCGGCCATAATCCTTACAGTGTGTACTTTACAGCTGTATAGCTGTTTTCCCCCAAAAATATCTGTATCCGGGGGACAGCTTGTGGGGAAAAGTTGGTCCTTTTTTCCCCACTCTTTCCCTCCTTGCCCTCCCTCTCCTTGGTCCATATAACTGGCCTCCAGCTTTGGTCCAAGGGTTGGGAAATTTTTGGCTTCAAGACTTGTATCCATATCTCCCTCTATCTCTCTCTTTCAACCAAAAACAACCAAGTTCTACCACCTTTTCTTCATCACCACCAAGCATCACCACCACTACTCCATTTCCAGCAGTTTGGGGAGCTTTCCAGAAGCTAGGAGGCATCACTTCTCAAGCCAAGAAGCAACCGAAGACTTGTCTTCAAGGGTGAGTAGCATTTCCCTCCTTTTGGTCCATATCTTGTGTCATTTATAAGCCATATATGCTTGCTGTTTTGAGCTCCGGCCCTAACTGAAAGTGGCCTTATTTTGAGCTCTTTTTCACTTTTTCTTAAGGGCTCAACACTGTTTAAGCCCCCCATATTGCACTTGCTTCAATATCCTTCTTAAATACCATTATCTTGCGTAGTATTTTTAGCCTATGTGTGATCTGTTTTGGAGCATGATGTAAACTGTATATAGGCTTATTTTGAGCCCCTCTTCAACATTGAAGAAGGGCTCATCACTGTTTGGGACCTCCATGTGCCACTTGTCATTACACCCCTCTTTGGTCCCCATTTTTGCATGCTTTGGCAGCCCATTGTACTTCTGTTTTTGGTCTTTTTACAGAACTTAAAATAGTCTTATTTTGGCCCATTCTTCATGTTTCATTAAGGGCATTTCATGGTTTGGGACCTCCATCTGCCACTTCATGTTATATCCCTCTTTGGTCCCCTTTTCTTGCATGATTTGGCAGCCCATTATACTTCTGTTTTTGGTCATTTTACAGAACTGAAAATAGTCTTATTTTGGTCCATTCTTCATGTTTCATTAAGGACATTTCATGGTTTGAGGCATATTTTATACACTTCATGTTATATCTCTCTTTTGGACCTCATTTTGGCATAGCTTTTTTGACATATTTGCATACTGTTTTGGGTCCGGCCTTCAACTGTAAAATGCTTTATTTTTGGCCCCTCTTCAATGTTGTTGAAGGGCCCCTTTATGTTTAAGGCCAGAAACCACTACTTGCTTCTTTGGCCATCTTTTGGCCCATTTCTTGCATAAGAGCTTAGCCTTACCTGTGCTGGTTTTTGTGGTTTGCCATAAACTGTAATAGATCATATTTTGGGCCCCTCTTCAAATTTATTGAAGGGCCCTAACCTGTTTGGGGTCATCAGTTGTGAGTTGTTTAATTATCTCACATTTAGGGCCATTTTTGCATGCTATTTTTGCCCTGTTTATGTTTTCTGTTTGGCCATGCTTTGAACTGTAAAAATTCTTATCTAGGGGCTGCCTTGCTTCTGTATTTTCATCTCATGTTCAAATTGTGCATACATTGCATAGCTATAGGCCATTTCATGCGCCAAAATCCATGTTTCGGGAGAAATTCCATGCATCGGGTGTCATTTCGCCTTGTTTCAGGGCTGTTTTGCCCCTCATTTTGCTACTGATTTTTGCATGTTTGCATATCATATTCCATGTCTTTGCCATGTCTCATTAGAGTGGCATTTCGGTGCCTGAGGGTCTGTCCTCGGTTTGCGTGCACGCGTGCACGCATTTCGAGTTGTCTTGTTTTCATCTGATGGACTTCTATGTGAGTGTGGCTGAGGCTCTCTCATGTTGGTGTAAGCCTATTATTGCATTGCGTATGCCATTTCATCCATAGCATTGTTTATGCTCGGTTGTGTATTACCTCGTGCAGCGTGTATGCCATTCCATAACATTGTATATGTTAGGATTGTATCTTAGTTGTATTTCATGCATGTCATGCATATCGCATCGTGTTCGGGATAGGAGTTAGCCCGGCACGGGAAACGAGGTACGTTTCGTACTCCGAGTGACGGAACGTGTCTCAATTCCAAGTCACCGACACTCCGGATTACCCATGATGGAGTTAGGTTCTTGTTGTGTTTACACGTGCATTCATTCTATATTGAGTTGCACATTTCGACTCCTCTGCCATCATGCATCGATATGCGTGATTGGTGGCACGAGGATCGAGGCATTCATATATCTGTGAAAATACATTGCCATGCCCCTTTCCTGCTCTCTGTTGCAGCAAAATGAAGAATCAGCAACTTTTTGGAGCTTGGCACGCATTTCAAGAAAAGGTGTAAACAGAGGCTAATTGGGGCATCGTCATGGATTTCCGTGCAAAGGCAGCCCTGACATGCATCATTCATCAGAAGCAAGGCAGTCCCTGGCTTACACGCCAGTTTTACAGCTTTCTTAGTTAATTTGATTAATTAATTAGGAATTTGTATATTATTTGGACTGTATTATTTGGACTGTAATATTCTTTTATTCGGGACTGTATATTTATTTGGACCCTCTGTGCGAGGGCATAATTGTAATAAGTGTGCGTGAGTGTGATGTATGTCTTCCAACCCCACGTCTTTCTTCCCTTTTATTTACCTGCTTATGATGATTAGATTAGGGCATATTTCAATTAGCATACAGTATGACAGCATGTTTGCATCATTCATCTGTTTTGCATGCACCGGGCTCGGCGCATCATACTAACTGCATTGTATTTCAATTTCAAAGTTGAATACGTGTTAGCTGTAGCATTCCATATGCCATGTTTAGAATAGCCGAGCCTGCTATAGTTGCATTTTTGCATGTGTTGCATTAGGCATTTCTGTATACTTAGGATTCATGCATGACTTCTAATGAGTTTCTGTTTTGGCTTGGCGTACCCGGTGAGTTTTATGCTTTAGCATCCTTGCATGCGTGTGAGTGACTGCCATGAATAACATGCTTACCATGAGGCTATATGCTTATGTGATATAACTGCCTGAATGCTTGTGGGTGAAGGTTGGGTTGTTTAAATTGGAACAAATCATTGACTGTGAGTTTTTAGCCCACTAGATAGTGGCAAAACCATCTTTTTCTAAGCCCACCTGCGGGTGGCAAAATCTGCATTTTAAGCCTACTTGCGAGTAGCAAACCATTTTTCAAAAACAAATATGAAATGTTTTGTTCCAATTCAGGCGATCCAGTCTATACTTGTATGTTGTGCGCATCACATAGTAATCTAGGCTAATAACCAGAATAAGAACACATAATGTTTTCAAAAATAGATATCATGGTTAGTAGAGGCCGATCTTTGATCGGGCGAGCGGGGGTGCTCACGAAGTGACCTTCCCCAATCGTACCCAAGTTCCCGAGCCGAGGCAACTTTGGTGATGACGGACACGTGGCCTTAGGCAACGAGTCAGGGTTTCCTAAATTTCCCAAAATAAAATATTTAGGTGGCGACACTGTATCTGGAAAAGCAGTCCATATTTGGCACTTCTTTCAAAAATCTGTTTTTTCTCAAAACGATTTGCCGGATTTGGACTCTTTGGTTCAGATTAAGAACCGTGACAATTTGAGAGTCCTAAGCTGTAGTGACCCCAAATGAATAGAACGGGAGCTCACCCTCCCGGGGCGTTCGGGGACGTCTACAGTTTCTGGCGACTCTGCTGGAGAGTTAGAGAACTTGACTCGAACTCATGATATCTGTTTTTGACTACACTTGTGTGTTTCTTTGCATTGCATTTGCATTGGTGCGCCTAGGACACCGTGTTTGCCATCTGCTATTCCTAAACGGTTTGCCGGAGGCTTGTCTTGTCAAGGCATGACCATAAGGCTGACCGGTTGTGGGCTCTGCCAGTATGGGAACACAAACCCCGATTTTACCGGGGCACCCTCTTTGACCATTCGACCTAGTACATATTCGGATCCATAGTGACCATTCCAAACTAGGACAGGTTGCTTACCCGTTTATAGGTTGTTTGAAACCGTTGCGTGCGTAGTGAAACCCCAGCTCCTGACAAAATAGGACAGGGAAACCCTACCCCAACATAGGGGTGTTTTGGCTCTCACTTATCTGTTATGTGCTTTAGAGTGCGTCTCTACAGGAATGCATGTATCAGGGTATGAGTTTGGGCATCAGGCCTGCGGGCGTCAGTTCAGTATTGTGGGTATCAGGCCTGCGGGCATCAGTCAGCATTTGAGAATCAGTTATCTGCGGGTATCAGATTCAGCCTTTGGGAACAGTGATTCAGGGATAATAACCAGTGTTTGAGGACAGTGTGTATTCAGCTTATCGACTGTAGGCTATGTGTCATGCATTTATTTTAAGCTGTTATGCTGTCTGTTTATCTGTTTATTTATTTCCTTTTCGCTTTATTTATCTTTTGCTAGGGCAGTTCTAGCACAATTGCTTCCAACCCAGCAGACATTCCCCAAGCACTTTGGACACGAGGTCGTCGACTCAATCGATTTGAGGATCTAATCGACGGACAGCCAGTGTTCCATTCTCTACCCCCCGTTGTCAGAAGAAAGCCGAGAAAGCGCGGTGTGTCAGAACAGAGGTTGTCAGAGCAGTAGGTTACTTCATCAGAGGACTATAGGACTGAGGTCTCAATTACTGCTATAGAAATAGACATACCAGTTAGTCAGATGGATCAGCAAAATACATCAGGGATGGAGGCCCTAATGCGCCAGATGCAGGAGAGCATGAGACAGATGCATGAGGATGCCGCCCATCAAGCGGAGTTCTCCAAGCAGCAGGCCGCGATCATGGCCCAGCAGGCTAAACTGATTACCAGACTGCAACAGCAGAATGCGACATCTGCTTCACACCAAGTCCCTCCTCCGCCAGGGGCTCCCTTACCTGAGCAGGCACCTACCGTTCAGAACGCTCTGCCAACCACTCAGAACACCGTGCCAAATATCCAGAACCTACAAGAGGACACGAATCTTCCAACGGGGCCAGCTCCGCCCCCGCTTCTGCCACAACTGTCCAAGACCCATACGCCTAATCACCCGGACTCTCCTTTCGAGTTCGAGGTTGATCATACAGCTCTGAAATTGAGCAAGCTTGAGAAGCTCTTCAAGAAATCACAAGGGGTAAGGGCTATCCTGGACATTGAGGACGGGTACACCGACGTGGCCATAACATTGCCCGATAGGTTCAAAATGCTGCAAATCGACCGTTTCGACGGGTCCGGCGACCCCATGGTCCATCTTCGGCTATTCTCAGACATCCTGCAGCCAATGGGCCTAACCCGACCACAGAAGCTTTCACTGTTCAGCAGAACCCTGTCGGGTGTGGCCGCCCACTGGTATGCGAAGTTAGAGGATGAAGTGAAGAAGAATTGGGATGAAATGGCTGAGGCCTTTGTCGCGTAATATTCGTACAACACTCAGATCGAGATTACAACTCGTGATCTCGAAACGACAAGGCAAGAGCCCAAGGAAACTTTCTCGGACTTTGTAATCCGATGGAGGGCAAAGGCGTCAATGATGACTTTGAGGCCCACGGATAAGGACCAAATCCGGATGATTGTGCGCAATCTCCACCCAAAGTTGATGCAGAGAATGATTGTAATCCCCTTTCCTACTTTCTCAGATTTACACGAGATGGGGGTGCAAATCGAAGATGCAATGAAACAAGGTCTGTTTGACCATGATAGGGAGCAACCGAGGAGGACTTTCAACCATAACAACAATGCGGGCCCGAGTGGCGCTGCAAACGCAAGAGCCTCGGAAGTCAGTATGGTCACCACCATTCCCCCTCCCCTTCCAAAGCCCATGGCTGCCACACCCTTCTCCGGTGCGTCCGGAAGCAATACTCAAACCTCCAAATACACCCCCAGAGGCCAAAGAACCTTCACCCCATTATACATGCCCCTGTCCAAAGCTCTAGGGGTATTGATCAGGAAAAAGCATTTGAAGCCCCTGGAGCCGAGGCCACTACCGAATCCACTCCCTCCCTCTCATGACCCAGCAAAATACTGCGCGTATCACCAACAACACGGTCACGACACCGACCGTTGTTTCAGATTGCGTTATGAGATCCAGGATCTTATTGACAAGCAGGTGATTGCGCCTCCCGACAAACCCAATGTCACAACCAATCCTCTCCCACCGCATAACCAAGCTCCCTCTCCCAATAGAATCAATTTTATCCAGACTGGGGTCGTGTCTTACGATCCTAGCATCTATATTACTCCCACCCACCTACCCAAGCCGGAGGTGCTCCTCCCCGACTGCACTGACTTTTTGTGCATGTTGGACATCTTCACAACCCAACCAGAGCCAACGGTGGTGGCCATCGAAGATGTGGAAGGGCAGACTTCAGGAGAGAGTGGGGTTGTTGAATCTGGGACTGGACAGAGTTTTGCTGGGGGTGCCTATGATCCAAGCGAGTATATCCTATCAACAAGCCAGATTGGGCTGAGTATAGAATTGCCAGAGACAGGAGAGTTGTGCATGATCCGGGGGGATGGATCTGGACTAGGGGCAGATGATCTGACAGCCGTAGAGGGGGACTTTGCTAACTTGCAATTTTTCGATGATCAAGAATCAGGGGATGCAACAATCAACTGGTTCGACTATGAGGAATCGGCAGAGGCCACTGGATGGCTCGATGATCAACCAGATGTAGTTGGAGGATTGCAACCAGAACAGGGCCCGGCAGGGGCGGGAGTATCAGTTGTGGCCAGAAGGGCCGGAAGTCAAGTTATATTGCCAGAGAGCGCCGGTACGAAGAATTTCGCTCTGGACGGAAGCATTGTGGATGCAAGAAAGGCTGAACAACAAGCTGCACCGGTGCAGGTAAAACAACAAGGTTCTGAGAGAACCGGAAAAGCTAAGATCCATGAAGGGATCGAAAGTGCTGCGGGCACAAGAATGGAGAATGCCGTGGGCATACAGACTGAAAGTACTGTGAGCACGAACATGCCCGAACCAGACGGGTGCCTTTTGAATGCTAGCGGCATGTGGTGGGAAGACGATGACTTATGTCTTGCCCACACGGATGAGGATTAGGGAAACAATCAACCGGATGACACTTGGTACCTCGATGAGGTGGATCACATGACGAGAAGTGGGCGGTACTTCAAGCCCCCACACTTAGACCAACCCGAGGCATCCGGGAAAGATAGAGAAGCTGAGAAACAGAAGGAGAAGCAGATTGAAGAGGAAGCTGTGCTGAAACAGTTAAAGAAGATACAAGCAGACATCTCCATCTGGGGATTGCTTATGGCATCGCGGGTACATAGGCAAGCTGTCCTATCTGCTATGGACAAATCCAAACTCTCCACAGATACCACTCCTGAACAGCTGGTTGGGTTGGTCTTTCCGGGAGGAGGTTCCCCGGCATTGACCTTTTCGGACAAGGAACTACCGCCTGAGGGCACAAATCATAACAAACCTCTCTATATTTCCATGGAATGTAGAGACAAATGGATACCGGTGGTACTGGTTGATACCGGGTCTGCTATTAATGTCTGCCCGACCAGGACGGCCTATGCAATCGGGTTGAAGCCCGCAGACTTCGTCCCAACTACTCAAGTAATCAGAGCATACAACAATACCAGCAGGGAAGTAATGGGGACTGTCAAAATTCAAACCAAGGTTGGTCCAGGACAACACAACATTGAATTTCACGTCTTGGACGTTCCCGCAACCTTTAACCTACTTTTGGGGCGACCGTGGTTGCACCAGGTCAAGGCAGTCTCTTCCACTCTACATCAGATGCTAAAGTACCCTGTACTGGAAATCGAGCACGGCACGGAGGATGTGTTTTTATCGGGGTTCACTTTGGCTGAGGCTCGAGTGGTACAGAATGTAATGGCCGTAAATGAGGGGATGTACGTCAGTGCTCAATCTGTCTACCTCATGAACAAGCTACAACACATCCCCGGAATCGGATTGGGAAGAAGCGGCCGGAAAGGCGTCGCAGCGTTGGCCGAAGTGCCACACAACCCTCACACCTTTGGATTGGGTTATCTGCCCACCAAAGAGGACTGGGTGAGGAAGGGTAAAGAGATGGCCGGAAGAGCCAGAGCAAAGAAGGCTGGGAAGCCGTTTGAGTTAATGCATAGGCCCATCTGGGGTACCCTAAACGGACGCTTCGTTCGCGAGGGGGAAGACTTTCCATTTTGCGGCTTCCCAGAACCATGGCTGAACGCGGAGAGGAAGCGCGTGCCTGGTTTCGAGATCTTCTTCGACTTGCAATTATCTAGGGATGACGTTGCCGAAGAGCAGACAGACCCACCAACTGAGGTTGAGCAGTGTGAAGCAGTGGATTCTGAGAGCACCGAACTTGAGATGGGGGTAGCACCGGCGTGTCTACTTTCAGATCCTTCGATCGACCAAAAGTGCTTGGGGGATAACTCCTCGGTTTCCATGATTGGAGATGAAACAGCTGCGGGCTTTCCAGCGACTATCTTGGATGCATCTATCGCACCCTCTCTCATTTGGCAATATGAAGAGGGATTTTTGTCCAGTGAAACCGGGTCAGGTAGTGAGCCGGAATCTGATTCCACCGAGTCCTGTGAGTCGGAATCAGGTTCCAGCTCGACTGAGTCTGAGTCTGGTAATCCTGGGGATGATAGCCCGGATACCACAGTTATGTCCAGGTCGTCTTTTTCTTTCTCATTTGAGTCTGTTGTAACCGAGAATTCGGACGATTTGGATGAACTTAATGAGAATCAAGCAACTGTGGTTTCTGAGTACTTTTCTGTGCCCTTAATTTATTGCATAAATTCAGACTTTCAAAATTTTGATGAAAACGATGAGGACGAAGTTCCTCCGGTTTTGCAACGTTTAATTGAGCAGGAGCAGGAGAGATTTGTCAAACCCTTAACAGATGAAATCATTACCGTGAACATTGGTACTGAGAAAGACCCGCGGCTGGTCCAGATCGGGTCCACGCTGTCTTCGGAGGAACGCGAGCGCTTAGTCGCTTTATTAAAAGATTTCAAAGATGTTTTCGCGTGGTCCAACGAAGACATGCCTGGGATCGATCCTGAGATTGTACAGCATCGGATCCCCCTTGACCCCGAAGCCCGACCTGTTAAGCAAAAACTCAGAAGTATCCGCCCCGGCTGGGCTCTCAAGATCAAAGAAGAGGTCACCAAACAAATCGACGCGGGCTTCCTGCTGGTATCCGAATACCCGACTTGGTTAGCCAATATCGTCCCAGTGCCAAAGAAGGATGGCAGGATCCGGGTATGCGTAGATTTCAGGGATTTGAACAGAGCTAGTCCGAAGGACGACTTTCCCTTACCGCATATTGATGAATTGGTGGACTTCACAGCAGGGCATGCTTTGCTCTCTTTCATGGATGGCTTCTCAGGGTACAATCAGATAGTGATGGCACCAGAAGACAGAGAAAAGACTGCATTCACCACCCCGTGGGGGACTTACTGCTACAGGGTAATGCCGTTTGGGTTGAAGAATGCCGGAGCTACTTATCAAGGGGCCGCAACCACGATATTGCACGACATGATCCACAAGGAGGTTGAGGTGTATGTGGACGACATGATTGTCAAGTCCAAGGAAAGAGAGGGCCACTACACCGCCTTGCAAAAGTTCTTTCAAAGGATCAGGGAATTCCGGTTGCGGCTAAATCCTCAGAAATGTACTTTCGGTGTTACAGCGGGAAAAATGCTTGGGTTTCTGATTACACAAAGGGGCATCGAGGTCGACCCTTCAAAGATCAAGGCCATCTTAGAAATGCCACCACCAAGGACCGAAAAGGAGGTGCGAGGCTTTCTGGGTAAAGTGCAATTCATAAGACGGTTTATCTCTAAATTAACCTTGACTTGTGAACCACTTTTTGGTCTCCTGAAGAAAGGCAAGAAGTTCCAATGGGACGGCCGATGCCAAGCTGCGTTTGAACAAATCAAAGAATATCTACCGAACCCGCCCGTGTTGTCGCCGCCAGAGCAGGGGAAACCGTTGATTTTGTACCTTTCGGTGACTGAGACTACAATGGGCTGCATGCTCGCACAAGAATCGGAGGATAAGGTGGAGAGGGCCATCTACTATCTGAGTAAGAAGATGTTGGACTACGAGACCCGCTACATTCCGCTCGAGAAGGCTTGCTTAGCTTTGGTATGGGCTACCAGGAAGCTGCGGCACTACCTGTTAGCTCACTCCGTAATGCTGGTTTCATGATTGGATCCCATCAAGTACCTTTTCGAGAAACCAGCGCTTACGGGTAGGCTAGCTCGTTGGCTGCTGTTACTCTCCGAATTCGATCTGAAGTATGTGATACGCAAGTCAGTCAAAACAAGAGCAGTAGCGGAGTTCCTTGCCGACCACCCGGTTGAGGGGGATGAAGCGGTTGAGTACCTATTCCCAGATGAAGCCATTTTGCACATCGACGACGAATATTGAACGATGTACTTTGATGGAGCGTCAAATTAATACGGGTATGGGATAGGAGTGTTGCTGATAGCACCCGACAATTCCCGTATCCCTTTAGCCTTCAAACTCCGGTTCAAAGTCTCGAACAAAGAAGCAGAGTATGAGGCGCGCATTGATGGCCTAGAAGTGGCCTTGGAACTAGGGGCAAGACGTTTGGACGTTATCGGGGATTCAAACCTCGTTGTATCTCAAGCAAACGGAGACTGGAAAGTCAAGGAAGAAAAGATGATGATGTACCACCAAACCTTGGATTTGTTAATTCCTCGGTTTGAGAAGCTAAACTTCGCTCATCTTCCGAGAGAGAACAACAGGTTCGCAGATTCTCTAGCAACTCTATCTTCCATGATAGACATCCCATTTGGAATCCGGATGCATCCAGTCGTCATTGATCAGAAATTTGCGCCAGCCTATGAGTCGATTGCTGCTATAGATGAGGTTCAGGACGAAAACCCCTAGTATTATGACATTTGGAATTTCTTAGAAAAGGAAGCATACCCGCCAGGGGTAAATGCCAAGGATAAAAGGGCAATCAGAAGAATGGCCGTTCAGTTCATCATCTGTGGGGGTAAACTGTATAAGAGAGGTCATCTGGGAATGCACAAGCTGTGTGTTGAAGCTGAAGAGTCAAAGCACCTGATGGAGGCCATCCATGGAGGAGAATGCGGTGCGCATATGAATGGAGTGATGCTAGCACGGAAGATCCTCAGACAGGGTTATTACTGGTCCACCATGGAGGAGGATTGTATTAGTTTTGTTTGGCGATGCCACAAGTGTCAGGTTCATGCAAACCGCATGAACATCCCGTCGTCGAAGCTGTACAATATGACTTCGCCATGGCCATTTTCAGTTTGGGGAATCGATGTGATCGGGGCTGTCACTCCGAAGGGGTCAAATGGGCATGAATTCATCCTGGTTGCGATAGATTATTTCACAAAGTGGGTCGAGGCCCAATCGTATGCGGTGTTGAAAGCATCACACGTTGCAAAGTTTATCAGAAACAACATCATTTGCCGCCATGGGGTCCCAAACGAGATAATTTCAGATAATGGTTCCCACTTCAAGAAGGAAGTGATAGACTTGTTGGAGAAATACAACGTGGCTTTCCATAAGTCATCTACATACTGGCCGCAAACCAATGGAGCGGTCGAGGCCGCCAACAAGAATATCAAACACATACTGCAGAAGATGGTGGAAACCTACCGGGATTGGCCAGATAAGCTGCCATTTGCTCTGTGGGGCTACAGGACTTCAATCAGAACTTCTACCGGAGTAACTCCGTATTCATTGGTTTATGGGATGGAGGCTGTTCTACCTATTGAGATTGAGGTTCCATCATTGCGAGTATTGGCTGAATGCCAAATAGCCGAGGCAGATTGGCAGCAGAGCAGATTTGAGGAACTCATGTTGTTTGACGAAAGAAGACTGAAAGCATTGTACCACATTCAAGGCTATCAACGCAGAATTGCCCGGGCTTTCAACAAGAAGGTTAAGTCCAGGAATCTAAAAGAAGGAGATTTGGTGCTCAAGGACAACCGAGCTCCCATCCACGACCCAAGGGGCAAGTTCAAACCCAATTGGACTGGTCCTTACATCATCAAAGCTATCTGGTCAGGTGGAGCTGTGGTTCTAATAGATCTAGATGGCCTAGAGTTTTCCCAACCGATCAATATGGACAAGTTGAAGAAATACTACCCTTAAGAGGCTCGCTAGGCCGAAAACCCGAAAGGGCGACCTAGGCAAAAGTTAGAGCACAAAAAAATTGGAAAATATAAAAACTGAGCTCGCAAGGCTGAAAACCCGCAAAGGGCGGCCTTGGCAAAAGTTAGAGTGCAAAAGGAGAGTGAAAATACTCGAGTGAACCTAAGCCTGAACTACGTAAGGCTTGATTCCCATCTTTGGGATACGTAGGCAACTTCACCTTGAAGTTCAGCCATAAACTTTTCCCAGATCAACTCTGTCCATTTTGACCATCTCGGTCATCTTTGTCCATCAGCATTTATTGCGATCTCCGGTACAGTGCTATTCAGACTAGGGGCAACTTTCCGTTGCCGCGGCGGTGCAAAAGCTATCCAGACTAGGGGCAACTTTCCGTTGCCATGCAGTGCCGTGGTACTCTTCAAACTAGGGACAACTTTCCAGTTGCAGGAATCTGGGGTTGTGCATCTCGGTGACAGATCTTCGGCGTGTCCAGTTCTGATCCATATTGAAAATGGTTTTGAAAAGTTTTAATAAAAGTTGACTTTGTTCAAATTAATCTCTTTACAACTAAGACCATTTTTGGACCAAAGCGAAAAATTTTCAGTACCACAACTTTTAATTTCATTGATTTCAACAGAGTTCTCCTGCTCTTGCATACAATCGAAGTTGCTTTTTTATTACATTCATAAAGAAAACTTGAAAGTACTAATAAAGCAATAAATTCGGGGCATAGTCAAGTCAAGTGTCCCTGCGCCCCCTCCCAGAGCTGGTCGAAGCATCTGACGCCAAGCTAGGCCCAATCTGTGCCTCCTCGTTAAGCCAGTCCAAGCACTCGTCAGACAAAGTGCAACTGAAAGTGGGAGCAGGAGCTAGGAGCTCTCTAGTCCTCCATGCTGTGGCATATCGGGCAAGCTGTGCACCTCGGACCGGGAAAGCAGCTGGGTACTCAATCCGCTCTGGTGGGCAGATCTGATCATGACCAAACTGGCGCAGGAACCGGAACAGAAAGTAGAATACACAGTGGGTTAAACCAATCAATTGAATCCCGATCAGCCGGGACATGCTATAGCTCATTGCCGGGAGATTGAGCCAGGGACAACGCCAAGCAATACGGTCTGTGGACAAATTGCACATCCAATCAAACCACCATCTTTCATCGGGTGCAACGACTAGGCGTTGTCGAAAGAAATAGCCTCGAGTCGAGTAGGCCGGGCAAGAGTCCACAACCTGCAACTTGTCCATTAACCATACCTGGGGAGGGATGAAAAATGAGAGAATAAAGAATAGAGAGGTGTACGATGAGAGAAAAAGTGAGAAAAGGGTTTTGTGAGAAAAACCGAGCCTGAGGGCCGAGTGATGTGAGCAAATACATATGTGAGATTGGGTGGGAAACATTACCTGCAGCAGCAGTGGACTCCCAGCAAATCTAGTCGTCTCCCGGCGATAGACAGAATCCAAACTCATCAGCGTCTCGGCCAAGGTCATGGCGATACAGCTCTTTCCTTCTCTCAAGCCTTGGGCAACTTCAACCAGACGAATGCTAGCTCCGCCGAAGCCCGAGGAAAGCAGAAAGTGAGACAACAAGCACAAGCAAAGGGCGTGTTGCCGGAAACCTTGCCAATAATGGCTGTTGCGGTCGCCAGCGTCAGAGAAGCGATGGATCAAGCCAAGGATGTCCAGTTCCCCGCTACAAATTAGAGATCGAGCATCATGCGCGGTGAGTCCACACATCCGTCCTAAAGCCTGGGCATGGCCAAAGCGGAACTGGGGCAAGATCTCTTCCTGACATTCAGACTCCATCAAAACCTGAAAATTTTTGAAAGTTGGACATACCTTTTGACCGCCGAAGCTAAAGACGTGCGTCACCGGGTTCCAAAACCTCGCCGCGGCATGGAGAAAAGGGAGATGTAGCCGAGTACGGCTCAGCGTGAATAGTGCATTCAAGCCAAAACCCCGGAAGTTCAGCTTTTCCGAGCCGTCTAGAGAAGAGATCCAAGATGTGAGATTTTCTATAAGAAACGCCTCCATTTCTTGTGCAAAGTAGTGATGAAATGAATGTTCCCGAAGTTGAGGCTTTTATAGAGGGGAAAACACTATTCAGGAGGACACGTGTCAAAAATTGGACGGTTGCAGGGATAAGTGGCCGGCCGGCCACCTTTTCTAGCTGGCCGGCCACTTCTTGTTACAAAAAATGGCCGGTGGCCTCCCCTTGGGAAAATAACTGGCCGGCCATGCTCCAGTGTATGCCTTTGGCCCTATTTTACCCTCTGAGGGAAAGTTTCAAGCATTTCCGTGCAACGGATGTGTCAAAAGCCTCTATTTTCCTCTGTCTCGGATGCGTTCCGGTGCCCAGATCGTCCGAAGTACACTTCGCTTTGTTAAGTTTTGCTTATCGAGTTGTTGTTTTGTTTATCGAGTTGTCGTATTTTGTGTTTTTGAGTTGTTACTCTTTGTTTAAGCTTTTTGTTTAAGTCTTGTTTATCGAATTGTCAACATTATTGTATTTTGATTATCGAGTTTGTAAACTTGCTAGGGTTCAGTTATATCTTAGTAAGTTGAGTTGCTTAGTTTGTTGCGTCGGTTCACTACCTGACTTGGTGATTACACAATGCACATTCCCATTCAATTTCATTTTTGTGCAAAATAAAATGATGCGATACGATGCTAAAAGTTTAAAATACAAACACCTTTTCAAAAGCTGTTTCATTCCATCATGTTTTACAACCAACAAAAGGTACAAGTTTTACAGAAAATAAAACTGCCTAACAATATGCAAAGTGCTACAAACTACTAGCAAAAAGGAAAATAAAGCAGGAAACAGCAGCATCAATGCCCTCGGGAGCGGGAATGAGGGGCACTCCTCATCCTCTTCTGCGGGACAACCTCTGCACCATCATCATCATCCGGGTCGGAGTTGTCATCCTCAGGATCCTCCTCAGCCTCGCCTCTGCTCCCGGAACCAAGACTGGAGTCCCCCTCCCCAGCAGATGTCTCTGACTGACGGTCTGTAACCTCCTCCTCCTCCTCCTCCTCATCGGGCTCCGCCTCTACAACATGTGCCCTGCGTCTGCGGGAGGACCCTTCTCGAGCTCCTCGGAAAGGCCTGGATGGCCCAGCTCCGTGAAAAGGCCTGGATGGCCCAGCTCCATGAGAAGGCCCGGATGGCCCAGCTCCCTGAAAAGGCCCAGATGGCCCAGCTCCCCAAGAAGGCCCAGGTGGCCCGGCCCGTGGCTGAGCGTACACAGGAGGCATCTGAAAGTGAAAAGTTCAATACATCAGTCTCAATATGTACATCAGATGCAGATGCAAGCAAAAAAGGGCTACATGAAGTGGGTGCATGTAAACACAGTGTACAAGTGGGGTGTGTGTCAGATGTGCTCTACACAAATAGCCTACCAATGCAGTAGAAATCAGCATGTCATCAGAAGTATGATAAATGCCAGAAGACTGAAAGGTACCTGAACGCCCATGACAGACAACTGTGCCTCCCTCCGCAAGACCATGCCCTCGAGTGAGGCTACCAATCCGACTACCTCCTCCACGTACTCTCTGGGTGGCTGCAAATACAAGCCCAAATCATCAACGAATAAAGGAGTGTCTAAAGCATTTGAATGACAGATGAAAAGTAGTAGAACATACCATCGGTGAGTCGGGATCAATGGCATACCGATGACCGGGCATCAGAGGCTCAATCGGGATCGGAGTCGGAGAGATAGCCCCTAACTGCCACCCCATCAGCTCGGTCGGCATATCCGGCCACCTAGGATGAGAAAGAGTCGGAGGAATCAGGGGAACCGGTCTACCCCCACCTCTAGATGTACCAGCCCTGCTGGTGGAAGGGGCGTCTGTAGCCCGAGCTCGAGCCGGGCTAGAGGATGGCATACCAGTAGACCTCATCATTGGGGTGCGAACTCCCGTCAATGGAGGCATCATGTATGTATGACGGTAAGTGGCGTAGTCCCCCTCCTCGAGATGTAGCAAAGCATCAGTACCCAGCATAGCACTGACTACCTCCTGGGAAGAGAACCTATCAGCGGTTCGCATACTGACTGGGGGCACTGCGGGAGGGTCCTGAGAAAGGTACCCCCACACCTGACGTAAGAAGCGTTCCCCCAGAAACCATGCTTTGCCAACCGCTCCTTCGAGCAAGAGTCTGTACTGGGAGGTGCCCGATCCTCCGGGATACTGAAATCGGAGACCATCACCCAAGGGTGCCCAGGGCTGCCATGTGATCTGCGGATAACAAGTGCATAAACCAATTAGAAATCGAGAATATGCGTGGCAAATCAAAGATGAAAATGGAAGGGACTGAGAGTTCTGAAGTACCTCCGATGGGCGCACAGTGTCAAAATACTACCGCAGGTAAAGGAGAGACTCCCGGGGTCTCGGCCAGTGCTGGCCCTCAAACACCAGTGAGTATGGGGTCATGAGGGGCCCTGCCACCTCCAACTCTGGGGCTAACGTCGGGAAATAGACGTAGACCCATAACTGAGAAAAGCAGTGCAGAATGTAAATACAAAATGCTGAGGGCAAAATACAGACTGTAAAGTGCGTTATGTGTGCAATGTACAAGTAATGAGGAGCAGAAATGTAAATCAAGAGGACAAAAAGTACCTCTCAAGCTCTCCAATAACCGCCGAGTAAGTCTCCCTCCTCGCGGGAGGTCGCGCTCATATAACAGTAAACGGTAGCTAGGCCGGTGCCACCCCAGTCGTACCGACTGACCTGTGATAGGTCAACCAGAGCGCCCAACAGATATAGCCCAACCGTGTTCCCTCTATCGGCAAACAGAGTAGTCCCGAAGAGGAACATAAGGAAACCGCGGGCATACTGCTCTGTCTCCTCAGGAGTCCCGGGCTCCATCTCCGCCCTCCGAAAATGGGAAGAGAACCAAGTGTACCGGACTCTCCCAGAAGCCCTGTCAACAGGCGGGCGGGTCCCCAGCAAATGAATCCAAGCAGCCTCCCACTCGCCCATGTCCTCGTCATAAGGAATGGACCAACCTCCTATGTCCAAGCCGGTCAACACAGCAAAATCTAGCGGGGTCATAGTCAGATCCCCAGTGGCGGAGAAATGAAAGGAGTTGGTGGTGTCCCACCATCTCTCCACCAGGGCCGCCATCAATGTCCTCCTGGCCGGACAACGCGATAATCCCATGCAGAAGGCCCCGAACCCTGCCAGATCTACTTCTATTTTTGGTCATTTTACAGAACTGAAAATAGTCTTATTTTGGTCCATTATTCATGTTTCATTAAGGGCCTTTCATGGTTTGAGGCATCTTTTATACACTTCATGTTATATCTCTCTTTTGGACCTCATTTTGGCATAGCTTTTTTGACATATTTGCATACTATTTTGGGTCTGGCCTTCAACTGTAAAATGATTTATTTTTGGCCCCTCTTCAATGTTGTTGAAGGGCCCCTTTGTGTTTAAGGCCAGAAACCACTACTTGCTTCTTTGGCCATCTTTTGGCCCATTTCTTGCATAAGAGCTTAGCCTTACCTGTGCTGGTTTTTGTGGCTTTCCATAAACTGTAATAGATCATATTTTGGGCCCCTCTTCAACTTTGTTGAAGGGCCCTAACCTGTTTGGGGTCAGCAGTTGTGAGTTGTTTAATTATCTCACATTTAGGGCCATTTTTGCATGCTATTTTTGCCCTATTTATGTTTGCTGTTTGGCCATGCTTTGAACTGTAAAAATGCTTATCTAGGGGCTTCCTTGCTTCTATCTTTTCATCTAATGTTCCAATTGTGCATGCATTGCATAGCTATAGGCCATTTCATGCGCCAAAATCCATGTTTTGGGAGAAATTCCATGCATCGGGTGTCATTTCGCCTTGTTTCAGGGCTGTTTTGCCCCTCATTTTGCTACTGATTTTTGCATGTTTGCATATCATATTCCATGTCTTTGCCATGTCTCATTAGAGTGGCATTTCGGTGCCTGAGGGTCGGTCCTCGGTTTGCGTGCACGCGTGCACGCATTTCGAGTTGTCTTGTTTTCATCTGATGGCCTCCTATGTGAGTGTGGCTGAGGCTCTCTCATGTTGGTGTAAGCCCATTATTGCATTGCGTATGCCATTTCATCCATAGCATTGTTTATGCTCGGTTGTGTATTACCTCGTGCAGCGTGTATGCCATTCCATAACATTGGGTATGTTAGGATTGTATCTTAGTTGCATTTCATGCATGTCATGCATATCGCATCGTGTTCGGGATAGGAGTTAGCCCAGGCACGGGAAACGAGGTACGTTTCGTACTCCGAGTGACGGAACGTGTCTCAATTCCAAGTCACCGACACTCCGGATTACCCATGATGGAGTTAGGTTCTTGTTGTGTTTACACGTGCATTCATTCTATATTGAGTTGCACATTTCGACTCCTCTGCCATCATGCATTGATATGCGTGATTGGTAGCACGAGGATCGAGGCATTCATATATCTGTGAAAATACATTGCCATGCCGCTTTCCTGCTCTCTGTTGCAGCAAAATGAAGAATCAGTAACTTTTTGGAGCTTGGCGCGCATTTCAAGAAAAGGTGTAAACAGAGGCTAATTGGGGCATCATCATGGATTTCCGCGCAAAGGCAGCCCTGACATGCATCATTCATTAGAATCAAGGCAGTCCCTAGCTTGCACGCCAGTTTTACAGCTTTCTTAGTTAATTTGATTAATTAATTAGGAATTTGTATATTATTTGGACTGTATTATTTGGACTGTAATATTCTTTTATTCGGGACTGTATATTTATTTGGACCCTCTGTGCGAGGGCATAATTGTAATAAGTGTGCGTGAGTGTGATGTATGTCTTCCAACCCCACGTCTTTCTTCCCTTTTATTTACCTGCTTATGATGATTAGATTAGGGCATATTTCAATTAGCATACAGTATGACAGCATGTTTGCATCATTCATCTGTTTTGCATGCACCGGGCTCGGCGCATCATACTAACTGCATTGTATTTCAATTTCAAAGTTGAATACGTGTTAGCTGTAGCATTCCATATGCCATGTTTAGAATAGCCGAGCCTGCTATAGTTGCATTTTTGCATGTGTTGCATTAGGCATTTCTGTATACTTAGGATTCATGCATGACTTCTAATGAGTTTCTGTTTTGGCTTGGAGTACCCGGTGAGTTTTATGCTTTAGCATCCTTGCATGCGTGTGAGTGATTGCCATGAATAGCATGCTTACCATGAGGCTATATGCTTATGTGATATAACTGCCTGAATGCCTGTGGGTGAAGGTTGGGTTGTTTAAATTGGAACAAATCATTGACTGTGAGTTTTTAGCCCACTAGATAGTAGCAAAACCATCTTTTTCTAAGCCCACCTGCGGGTGGCAAAATCTGCATTTTAAGCCTACTTGCGAGTAGCAAACCATCTTTCAAAAACAAACATGAAATGTTTTGTTCCAATTCAGGCGATCCAGTCTATACTTGTATGCTGTGCGCATCACATAGTAATCTAGGCTAATAACCAGAATAAGAACACATAATGTTTTCAAAAATAGATATCATGGTTAGTAGAGGCCGATCTTTGATCGGGCGAGCGGGGGTGCTCACGAAGTGACCTTCCCCAATCGTACCCAAGTTCCCGAGCCGAGGCAACTTTGGTGATGACGGACGCGTGGCCTTAGGCAACGAGTCAGGGTTTCCTAAATTTCCCAAAATAAAATATTTAGGTGGCGACTCTGTATCTGGCAAAGCAGTCCATGTTTGGCACTTCTTTCAAAAATCTGTTTTTTCTCAAAACGATTTGCCGGATTTGGACTCTTTGGTTCAGATTAAGAACCGTAACAATTTAAGAGTCCTGAGCTGTAGTGACCCCAAATGAACAGAACGGGAGCTCACCCTCCCGGGGCGTTCGGGGACGTCTACACACCGTTTATTCGAAAGATCCAATACATAAACGGCCACGTTTGGAAGAATCGAACTTGGTTGTGCCATTTACAGTGCAACCAAAGATAAAAAAAACTTGCCGATTAGCTCTGATTCATCGACTATAAGGGACCCAGCTGTCGCCTTGAGCCTGGCTTCCTCCATTTCTCTGCCGACTGACAAAGCGATTTTTAGGGCAGAGGCCGATCTACTGGCTATTGCGTTAGCCGCTCAATCGGCGATACTGGTATGTACTCCTTTACAGATTGCAAGGCTTAAACATGAGTTTCTATATTAGCTTACTGGTCCCTTCTTTTGCAGGCGGCAGGGAGAATAGCCGAGATTGGACGTCGCCAACACGACGCAATTGAGCAAATCGGCTTTCTTACAGCCGAATTAGAAAAAGAGAAGGAGAGAGCAGTTGAGACCTCACTCCGAGTTGAGTCTGAGGCCGCGAAAGCGGCGGAAGAGAGAGCTAGGGCCGATGCAGAAGCAAATGAGGCCAGGACCGCTGTCGCACTGAAAATGGCCGCTGAGGAAAAGGCGAAAACGAACGAAGAGGTGCTCACACTGGCCAACGAAATGATTGGAAAGCTGGAGGCTGACCTGGAAGAGTCTAGGCGGGCGAAAGTGAATGCCGAGTCTGCTCTTTCCGAGTCGTTCTAGGCTAGCAAGAATGCGGCCTTGGCGGACTACGTCGAAGAAGTGCCAAAATTTGAAAATAGGGGGTTCAAACACGGCTGGCTCAAGGCCTTGGCTGCCGCTAACGTGACATCGGAACAGCCGATTCCGTACGAGCAGGTAGACGTTGAGCCGTTGGAGTTTGACCCCGAAGATAGTTGAATATTTTCCATTTTGCTTTGGGTACTAAGTGTATGTAGATTTTGTTGTATGTATTAGGTTTTTGTTTTTATGAGAAACTGATATAGTGTAGTTTTCATTTGTAAAATGAATTCTATTCGTGCTCAATTTACGAATGAAAATTATTTTTGCTATTTGCACGTAGCATATGAATGGAAATTATTTTTGCCTTTTGTGCTCATTGAATGTGCTTGTTACCAGCCAAGTAAGATGTAAAATCATGAAATGAATGAAAAGAGCTACTAAATTAAAAATAACTGTAAAGTGTTGCAGCTTAGCCGAATATACTAGTGAATATGCCCTTGCTGCGATAGGTTAATGAACCAATCGGACTAATGAACTGAAAAAATCTGAAAACGGCAATTCAGGAATTTGTTGGGGCACAACGGAAATTCGTCTAAGCTTTGATAGTTATGCCGAATGGATTGATTAATCTGCCCTTGCCCCAGCAAGTTAATGAACCAAGACAGACTGAAAACGACAGTTCAGTAATTTGTTGGGGCACAATGGCAATTCGGCTGAGCGCTGATAGATATGCAGAATAGATTGATGAATCTGACCCTACCCCAGCAAGTTAATGAACCAAGACAGACCGAAGACGGTAGTTCAGTAATTTGCTGGGGCACAATGAAAATTCGGCTAAGCTTTGATAATTATGCCGAATGGATTGGTTAATCTGCCCTTGCCTCAGCAAGTTAATGAACCAAGACAGGCTGAAAACGACAGTTCAGTAATTTGATGGGGCATAACGGGAATTCGGCTAAGCTTTTATAGTTATTCCGAATGGATTGATTAATCTGCCATTGCCCCAGCAAGTTAATGAACCAAGACAGACTGAAAATAACTATTCAGTAACTTGCTGGGGCACAATGGCAATTCGGCTGAGCTCTAATAGATATGCCGAATAGATTGATAAATCCGCCCTTGCACCAGCCAGCACTTGAACTGGGACGCCGAAAACAGTTAGTTTGTCGCGTGAGGCTTTGAAGTTTAGCATTAATGATAACGCCTCGAGGGTGCTGCCCCCGTAAGGAATAAATGGGGCGAGTGTTTCGTGCACGTAGGTCTTGTTTATGGGTTCAGACTCAACAACTCAGTTCAGTCCGTTGAGAAAGGTTAGACAAGTGCGAATGTCAAATAGATTGTTCTTCAACAGTAGAAGAGAGGGAAGGACATTGGCTGAGCTGGAAGGAGAAATGAATTGAAGTGGCAAACCTATGCGCATGGGAAGTAGGACTTCGAGGGAGTGGGAGAGACGTCAATCCCCTTGTCGTCGAAGTAGGTCGGCTGGGAGGGAAAAGCAGCAACGGGGTAGATCCCCTCAACCCCGCCCCGGAAGAGAATCCGATGCGACACCGCGCTCGTTGGGTTTTGTGGTCTTCGTGGGGAATAGACCAATGACAGAAGTGGATTCAATCATTCGTGACCCAAATGTGGTAGTCGAGTTCGCTCGACAGATTTTTCCACCTAAAGTCCAGCAGTCGATGGTAGGTCCACAGGATTTTGAAGTGTTTCGGGAAGGCGTTCATGGGGCGGTGAAGGGGTTGTACACCGTCTATGAAATCGGCATGTGTCTTCGTGCCGCACGGCGGGATATAGAGCAGAGAGACGAACGTATCCGAAGCTTAGAAGCTCGCGTGGAGAAGGCTGAGCGTGAACTAAGAAAGATCAAGACTGCCGAGTGACAATCGGCCAGCCATCCTAACCCGGTCGTGGAGGAAAGGGTGACTCAGCGGCTAATAAGTCATGCGATTGCCGATCGAGATACGGCTAGCATGTTTGCAATTAAGACTGCTAAGTCCAGGGCCTATGAAAAAGGCTTTCATGACGGCCGGAAGGTCGAGATAGACAAGACCAAGGAAAAACTTGCCGAGGAGGTCTGCTGATGTGAAAATCGTGGATTTAAGCACGGCTAGATCAAGGCACTTCAAGTTGCGGACGCTCTCCAGGCAGCAGGCGTTGATTCGGAATCGCTGCTATATCAAGGTCATCATTTTCCCTTGTCAGCCTTCGAAGTCGAGAAGAGTGATGATGAGGGAGATGCTGAATAAAAGTAGACATTGTAATGCTCAAACGCAAATTGAATGTAAATTATGTATTTATTGGTTAATCTAATAAAACATTTTATTTCGAATGTTTGCATGTTTTAACTTACGTTTATACACTTTATGCCAGTCGATCAATTTAATGAAACATTTCATTTTGAATGCTTGCATGTTTCAATTTTCGCCGTGTGTCGTGAGATCCACGAAGAGCGCTCCGAATTCGGATTCCTTATTCGGCCCAATCGTGACCTACACGGGTGGGGCTCCGAATTCGGAGGCTTTTTTATCTTGGCCAATCATGAGATCCACGAAGGGCGCTCTGAATTCGGAGTCTTTATTCAGCCCAAATGTGACCTGCATGGATGGGGCTCCGAATTTGGAGGCTTTTTTATCCTGGTCAATCGTGAGATCCACGAAGGGCACTCCGAATCCGGAGTCTTTATTCGGCCCAAACGTGACCTGCACGGATGGAGCTCTGAATTCAGAGGCTTTTTTATCCTGGCCAATCGTAAGATCCACAAAAGGCGCTCCGAATCCGGAGTCTTTATTCGGCCTAGACGTGACCTGCACGGATGGGGCTCCGAATTCGGAGGCTTGTTTATCTTGGCCAATCGTGAGATCCACGATGGGCGCTCCAAATTCGGAGTCTTTATTCGGCCCAATTGTGACCTGCACGGATGGGGCTCCGAATTCAGAGGTTTTTTTTTTTTTTTTTTTTTTATCTTGGCCAATCATGAGATTTACGAAGGGCGCTTCAAATCCGGAGTCTTTTTTTGGCCCAAACGTGACCTGCACGGATGGGGCTCCAAATTCGGAGGCTTTTTTTTTTTTATCTTAGCCAATCATGAGATCCACGAAGGGCACTCCAAATCCAGAGTGTTTTTTTTTGGGCCCAAACGTGACCTACACGGATGGGGCTCCGAATTCAGAGGCTTTTTTATCTTAGCCAATTGTGAGATCCACAAAGGGCGCTCCGAATCTGGAGTCTTTTTTCGGCCCAAACGTGACCTGTACGAATGGGGCTCCGAATTCGGAGGTTTTTTTTATCTTGGTCAATTGTGAGGTCCACGAAGGGCGCTCCGAATCCGGAGTCTTTTTCAGCCCAAACGTGACCTGCATGGATGGGGCTCTGAATTCGGAGGTTTTTTATCTTGGCCAATCGTGAGGTCCATGAAGGGCGCTCCGAATCCGGAGTCTTTATTCAGCATACTTTTGAGCTGAGTTTCACACAGAAAATAGGAAACTTTGCATTGTAAAAGCGAAATGTTTACATGGTGAATCACTCAAAACAAGTATCATGTCCCACAGGTCGGGTTCAATGATAGAATTTACGCAAATGTGGGAAATTCCAAGGGCGTGGCAGACTCCTTCCAGACATGTCTTTGAGCCGATATGCCCTTGTTCTTGCGATTAAGTCAACCTGATAGGGGCCGTCCCAGTTAGGACCCAATTTTCCATCAGTCGGATTCTTGGCAACTGGAAGCACTTTCTTCAGGACCAATTCGCCTGGTACATAGCGGTGTAGCTGAACACGTTGATTATACGACTTAATAAGCTGCTCCGGGTACCGTGCCATGGACGCAAGGGAACGGTCTCTTCGTTCTTCAATCAGAGTTAAATCCAAGGCCAACATCATGTCATTTCGGCCTATATCAAAAACTTTTGATTTCAAGGTTGGGAGGCTGATCTCCAAGAGGATGATTGTTTGGTTTCCGAAGCACAAAGCAAACGGCGTTTCCCCAGTGGAACGTCTCGGAGTAGTGCGATGAGCCCACAATACACTCGGCAATTCTTCAACCCATCTGCCTTTAGCTTTCTTCAGCCTCTTCTGGATGTCGTCCAAAATGGCTTTATTAGAGGCTTCAGCTTGGCCATTACTCTGTGGATAAGCCGGCGTGGAGAAATAGGGCTGGATACCATACTTGCTGTACAGCTCTCGGTAGACACCGCAATCAAACTGGGTGCGGTTATCAGAAATGTGTGCTCTTGGAATATCAAATTGCATTATAATATTTCTCCATAGAAAACGCATCACATCAGTATCTCAAATGTGCGTTAGTGCCTCCGCTTCTACCCATTTTGTGAAATAATCTGTTGCGACAATCAAAAATTGCTTGTTGCCGGGGGCGTGAGGCAATGGTTTGACGATGTCAAGTCCCCATTGGGCAAACGGCCAAGGACTAGTTATAGAGCTTAACTCTTCAGTAGGCAGATGGGTTTGGGGAGAAAACTTCTAGCACAGTTCACACTTTTTAGCGTAACATTCGGCATCAACTCTCATTGTCAGCCAATAGTACCCCTGTGTCATAGCTCGGTGGGCCAAAGAGTGCCCGCCAGAATGGGCACCATAGCTACCTTCATGCATTTCAGTCAGGAGTCCCTCGACTTTATCCGGATAAACACATTCTAGGTACAGGCCAGAAAGGGATTTTTTGTAAAGTTTTCCTAGCGGATCCAAATAGTATCCCAAGGCTTTGTTTCGTAGCTTGTGTGTTTCTTTCTTATCCGACGGGAGCTGTTCGGAAGATAAGAATGCAGCAATGGAGTCCATCCAACTCGGACCTGACTCTATGACATTGATCTGGACTTCCTCTGAAGGGCTAATGCTCGGATTAGGGATGAAACCCACCTCAATTGTCCGTTTAATCTTTGAGTTAATGGCGGAGGCTAAGAAAGCCAGGGCGTCTGCATGTGTGTTCTAATCACGGGTTATTTGGTTCAATTCATGATGGTCAAATTTTGCCAGTAAATCATTTGACATTTTCATATAAGCGGCCATACGGTCGTTTTTGGCCGCGTATTCCCCCTTTAGCAGATTGATCACCAGTTTTGAATCGCAAAATATAAGTAGACGTCGAGTACCCAGGAGATGTGCATTTCGTAAGCTGGTTAGCAGGGCTTCGTATTCGGCTTCATTGTTCGACGCTTCGAAGTTGAGTTTGATAGCCTGCTCGATTATTGCTCCATTAGGAGCCATGATTACTACTCCGTCCTCGCTGCCGCATTGATTGGACGATCCGTCACAGTACAGCTGCCAAATGTCCCCAACATAAAATCTTCAGTTCGGCCTAGTTTGTATTTCATCAGACTCGAAGTCGGCAAGACCCCCAGTGAATTCGGCCACAAAGTCGGCAAGTACTTGCCCCTTGATTGTGGTTCTAGGCAGAAACTAAATATCATATTGGCCGAGTTCAAGAGCCCACTTTGAAACGCGCCCTGATGCTTCTGCGTTACGGAGTACTGACCGGAGGGGGTGGTTCGTTAGTACCCCGATGGTATGCCCCTAAAAGTAATGCATCAACTTTCTTGTTGCCGTGACAAGGGCTAGGAGGAGTTTTTCCAACGGAAGGTAACGTGTTTCGGCGTCAACCATTGCTTTGCTCACATAGTACACTGGCCGCTGCTTCCCAAGCTCTTCCTTTAACAGTACGGCACTGACTGCCCGATTGAAAACTGCCAGATATAAAATGAGCGAGTCACCTACCGAAGGTGTTGTCAAGAATGGAACTGATCGGAGGTAGGTCTTCAGACCGTTGAAAGTGGCTTCGCACTCGGAGGTCCATTCAAAAGCCTTACCCTTCCGTAGGGTATGAAAGAATTGTCGGCAGTGGTCTGTGGAACGACTGATGAACCTGTTGAGTGCGGCAGCCATCCCCATCAACTTTTGAACCTCCTTCACCGATCGAGGGGAGCCGAGTTCCAAGGTTGCTGTGATTTGCCTCGGGTTGGCTTCAGTTCCTCGGTGATTGACAATGTAGCCAAGGAATTTGCCGGTTCCAATCCCAAATGCACACTTGGAAGCTGTAGACATCCCCGAACGCCCCGGGAGGATGAGTCCCGTTCTGTTCATTTGGGCTCACTACAAGTTCGGACTCTCAAATTGTCACGGTTCTTAATCTGGACCAAAGAGTCCCAATCCGGCAAATCGTTTTGAAAAACAGATTTTTTGAAAGAAGTGCCAAACATGGACTGCTTTGCCAGATACAGAGTCGCCACCTAAATGTTTTATTTCGGGGAATTTAGGAAACCCTGACTCGTTTGCCTAAGGCCACGTGTCCATCATCACCAAAGTTGCCTCGGCTCGGGAACTTGGGTACGATTGGGGAAGGTCACTTCATGAGCACCCCCGCTCGCCCGATCAAAGATCGGCCTCTACTGACCATGATATCGAGTTTTGAAAACATTATGTGCTCTTATTCCGGTTATTAGCCTAGATTTACTATGTGATGCACACAGCATACAAGTATAGACTGGATCGTCTGAATTGGAACAAAACATTTCATGTTTATTTTTTAAAGTGGTTTGATGGTGCTACCCACAAGTAGGCTAAGACGTGGATTTGCCACCCTCGGGTGGGCTTAGAAAAACATGATTTTGCCACTATCTAGTGGGCTTAAAACTCACAGTCAATGCATTTATTCCAATTCAAATAATCCAATCTTCACCCACAAGCATTCAGGCAGTTATATCACATAAGCATATAGCCTCATGGTAAGCATGCTATCATGGCAGTCACTCACACACATGCAAGGATGCTAAAACATAAACACTTACCGAGTACTCCAAGCCAAAACAAAAGCTATGTTAGAAATCCATGCATGACCCTAACTATACAGAAATGCCTAATGCAACACATGCAAAATGCAACTAAGATAGGCCTGGCTATTCTAAAAATGGCATGTGAAATGCTACAACTAACATGTATTCAACTTGGAATTGAGATACAAGTGCAGTTAATATAATGCGCCGAGCTCGGTGCATACAAGACAGATGAATGAATGCAAACATGCTATCATACTGTATGCTAATTGAAACATGTCCTAATCTAACCGTCATAAGCTGATAAATAAAAAAGAGAAAGACGTGGGGTTGGAAGATATACATCACATACACGCACACTTATTACAACATTGCCCTCGCGCAGAGGGTCCGAATAAATAATACAGTCCCAAATGAATAAATAATACAGTCCCAAATAAATACAGAATCCTAATTAATTAACAAATTAATCTATGAAAGCAGTAAATTGGCACGCAAATCCATGAACCGCCTCAGCTCTGTTCCAAATGATGAATGATGCATGCTCGGGTTGCCTTGTGCGGAGAATCCCTTGCGATGCCCCGGTTTGCCTCTGTTTGCAATTATTCTTGGGATGTGTGCCAAGCTCCGGAAGGTTGCTGATTTCTGATTTGCTGCAACAGAGAGCAACAAAGGGGCATGGCAAAGTATTTTCACATATGTATGCATGACTACTCTTCAGGAAGTGTAGTCCTCGATCCTTGTGCTACCAATCACGCATCTCGATGCATGATGGCCGAGAAGTCGAATTGCATGACTCAATATGAAATGAATGCACATATCGACACAACAAGGCCTAGATTCCATCATGGATAATCCGGAGTGTCGGCGACCAGGAATTGAGACACGTTCCGTCACTCGGAGTACGAAACGTCCCTCGTTTCCCGTGCTTGGGCTAACTCCTATCCCAAGCACAATGCAATATGCATGACATGCATGAATGCAATCCTAACATGCAACCTAGCATACGCAATGCTATGAAATGGCACACACAATGCACGATGTAACGAGGCATACACAATGCTCTAACATACAACCTTGCATACGCAATGCTATGAAATGAAATGGCATACACAATGCATAATGGACTTACACTAACATGAGTGGACCTCAGCCACACTCACATCAGTAGCCATTAGGTGAAAATGAGAGTCTCGAAATGCGTGCACGCATGCACGCAAACCGAGGACCGAACCTAAGGCATAGTATGCAACTCTAACAAGGCATGGCAAGGCATGAAATATGGCATACAAGCATGTAATTTCCAGCACTAAAATGTGATGCAAAATGGCCTCGAAACATGGAAAAAAGGCACCCGATGCATGAGATGAAACCCGAAACTTGAAACTAGGCACATGGAATGACTTATAGCTATACAAAGCATGCATTATTTGATCATGAAGCATGAAGACAGAGCCAAGGCAGTCCCAAAACATGAATATTTCCAGTTCAAAGCATGGCCAAAAGATGCTAGCATGGTGGACTAAAATAGCTTGCAAGATTGGCTGGCAAACATGAGTTATATGGAAAGTATAGGATGCACATGAAATCTTACCAAACCAGAAAAAATCAGTGAATAAAACATGTGAAAATATGACCAAATAACCATGGAGATGCAACCAATACATGCAAAAATAATGAGTTACTTTGGAGGGCCATGCAAGGAGTTATTAAGCACATGCAAGGTAGACATTTAGCATGACATAAAAAACTATGAAAATCAAATATGGTAGTCCTAAAACTCACCAAATTGACCCTGGAAAGTGACTTCGAAGCATGCAAGGTAGGGTCTCTTTGGAAGGCCAAAAAGGCCACCAAACAAGAGAAGGAGAGAGGGGGTCACCCCCCTCTAATCTTGGCTCTCAAAACAGTGTTCCAACCACTGAAAATCTACTGGATTTTAGTGGCTAGAAGGCCAAACAAAGCATGCAATTGGGGCTTAGGTGTAACGCTCAAAACAAGGGATAATCAAGCATACAAGGAAGCATGTGACCTCAAATAAAATAATTCCCTTAATAAAACATGAAGATGATGTCAAAACAAGCCTTTTTCCAGTTTATAACAAGTCTCAAAAATGACCATAAATAGGGCTAATCTATCATGCAAATATGGCCCTAAAAGAGAGAATAGAGACAAGGGACAGCAGCTGGCCCCAAACAGTGAAGAGCCCTTCAAAAAAGTTTAAGAGGGGCTCAAAATGAAGCACTTTACAGTTTACATCAAGTCTCAAAAATGAACAAAAGTGAGGCTAAATCAGCATGCAAGAAAAAGGCCTAAAAGAGGGATAAAGAGGCAAGTGGTAGCAGCTGACCTCAAACAGAGGAGAGCCGTTCAACAAAGTTGAAGAGAGACTCAAAACAAGACATTTCACAGTTTATGACCAAGTCCAACACAGCTCACAAATAAGCCTAAAATATCATGCAAAAATAGGCCTAAAAGAGAGTTTAAACACAAAGGGGGAGGAGGAGACCTCAAATAGAGAAAGACCCTTGATCAAACATGGAGAAGAGCTTGAAATATGACTATTTCCAGTTTGGGTCAGAGCCCAAAAATGCAAGCAACAAAGGCTAAGAAAGCATGCAAAATAGAGCTAAAAGAGAGGGAAAAGAGGCTTACCCTTGTAGCCTAAGTCCTCAACAACTTTTGGTCCAAGAATTGGTGCTCCTAGCCTTTGGAAATCAGCTTCAAAGGGCTGGAATGGAGGGTGGAGGTGTGGTGCTATAAGTGGTAGTGTAAAGGGGGCAAGAACCTTAGGGTTTGAAGGGTTTGGAAGAGAGAGAGAGGGAGAGTTGTATGCAATGCCCCAGCAGGTTTTGTCAACCCTTAGAAATGAGGTAGGGTGCTAGTTATATAGAGGGAGAGAGGTTAAGGAAAATGGGTGGAAAAACAAATTCAAATTCCCCCCCCAAAGGCAGCCCCTCGAATACAGAATCTGGAGGAAAACAGAGGGTACAGCTGGAAGGCACTTGGAGAGAGGATCATGGCCGGCTAGGTTCAAAAGGTTCAGGTGGCCGGCCGGCCAGGGGTCAAAAGGGTCAATCAAAATTGCTGGTCGGCCACCCCAAAAAGGTGGCCTCCCATGTGTGCACAACACAAATATGTGGTCAAAACCCAGAAAATATGAACCAAGAGAGAGAAAAGCCAACTTTTTAGAGGGGTTCAAAAGGGTTAGAAACAATTACTGGCCGGCCTATTCACATTGGTGGCCTCCCAAGCGTGTACAACACAAATATGGGGTTTAGGGCTAAAGAAAGTGGCCCGGGAGTGGTCAACATTAGCTTTTTAGTGCGGAAAACGGGCGACGAAGTGCGATGAAGAAATAAAGCTGGCTTTTCAGAACAATTGCTGGCCTTCCACCCTCCTACAAGCTTCCTAACAATGAAAATAAGGTCTCCACCAAAAATGAACCAAAACGGATGCAAAGCGAAGGTTCGGGGACCGAAACGCGCGGCTTGGGGCCCCGAAAACAGGCTGTTAGGCACCAGAAGTGGCGTTCGACCACAAAGTTGGTCTTTCAAACCACAGTGTCCCTCAAAAGGGAGGAAATAAGGTGTATGCCAAAAACCGGAGCAAATGGAGGTGGTTAGGCGGTCCCGAACTGAGGCACACGGCCGTCGGCTCCGAAAAATCGGAAACTGGGCTCCAAACAGGAAAAATGGCCTACGGCCACGAAACGTAGCCTACGGCCACTGAGAGATGGTCTACGAGACCTCTCCCTTCCTTTGGGAAGAGAAAATAGAGAAAACGAGACCTAGTTCACAGACCGAGGCAAAGCACGAAAGAGTCCAGAAATCTGGAGGCAAGGCTTGCAGCTGGGACTCTGAAACTTCTGAACAAGCACAATATGCAATATCACCGAGCGCTCAATCAGTGACGTCTGAGTTTTAAGGTCGGTCAAAAGTGGGGTGTCTACAGTTGCCCCTCTTTGACAGAACTCGGAAGTCATAAGTGACGGGAGTGAATGTCAAAGCCCAGAGACGACCCATTTTTGACAAGGCCGAAGACTTAGACAAACAGGCGAGATAAACAGAGATGCGCCCGCAGCCGTGCCCGCAGGCAGGGGCAAAATGCAACCGACAAGCCAAGAAGTCGAAGGTAACTTATGATTATGCAAAGGTAGCCCTAGCGAAGCAATCATACACAATGAATGCGACAGTTTAAGCAGGCGAATGAAATCAAATCAATCTACATTACATGCAGAAAGGATGCAAGAGAATTATGCAAACTACATTACTCCAGTTCGTCTGGTCGCACCAGCTTCAAATGAACCGTACATACAATATCGTGCCTCATGCTGCTGGGGATCTTTTGCTTCTTCTCAGTTGAACTGCAGGTACTACTTTTCTCCCTAACTATGGTTGCAGCTTTCCCTATTCTCCAACAGGGTGACAGACTAGGTTGGTTCAGTATCCAGAATTAAGGTGCATACACATGCTATCTCAATCTATGGGGCTGCCATACAGATTTCAAGCCGAGAATATACCCCTGGGTATTTAAACCAGACTTTAGTCTCGGAAATCTCGAACCTTTGCGTTCTAGGCGTGAGCCATTTGAACTCTAGTTTCCACCGCCTCAGTTGGTCTCCTAGGAACTCACCGTAAACACAGGTAGGTGGCTATACCAGACTGCCGAAAGTCGTTCGGGCACGACAAACACCAAAGGAATTACACCTTTAGAGGATTTAAGGTCTCCTAGACCAGAGAGTGCATAAGGCAGTGCGAATGATACAAAAATACAATGTGCACAAGACAGTGCGATGTACAAAATAGTGCGATGCTAAAGGTGTACAAACCAGTACGAGCAGGGTGAATGCACAAAACAGTGCGATACAGATAAGGTGTGCAAGATAGCGCGATGCTATGCACTAACAAGTGCAGGTAAGGTACGCAAGATAGTGCGATGCGATACGCAAAGCATAAGACAGTGCGATGCGAAATAGTGCGATGAATGCAATGCACAAAACAGTGCGAATGAGGTGCGCAAGATAGCGCAATAAAATGCATGCACAACGCAAGACTTGGCACAGGGCTTACGACATAGCATTCCATTCATTTGGCACACGACTCACAACACAACACTTTGTTTGTTTGGCACGCGACTCACAACACAATATTCTGTTCATTTGGCACGCAGCTCAAAACATAGCACTCTGTTTATCTGGGCACACAGCTATTTTGGGCACACAGCTCATTTCGGGCACACAGCTCATAACACTGCTCAATCTGAACACTCAGTCCATAACACAACATTTGGTTTGCATTTTGAACACACAGCTCAAGCATTTGAATTTCTGAACACGCAGCTCAAACTTTTTGGCGTGAACACGTAGCCCACATTTTTGAACCTGAACACACAGCTCAAACTTTTGTCGTGAACACGCAGCCCACATTTTCTTGAAATCTGAACACGCAGCTCAAACTTGTTGTCGTGAACACACAACTCACAGTTTTTGAAAGTTGAACACGCAGCTCAAACTTTTGAATTTCTGAACACGCGGCCCATCTTTTATTGTGAACACGCAGCACACACTTGTTGAAAGTTGAACACGTAGCCCAAACTTTTGAATTTTTGAACACACAGCACATTTTTTGATTGTGAACACGCACCACACACTTGTTGAAAGTTTAACACGCAGCTCAAACTTTTGAATTTCTGAACATGCAGCCCATTTTTTGATTGTGAACACGCAGCACACATTTGTTGAAAGTTGAACACGCAGCTCAAACTTTTGAACTTCTGAACACGCAGCCCATTTTTTGATTGTGAACACGCAGCACACACTTGTTGAAAGTTGAACACGCAGCTCAAACTTTTGAACTTCTGAACACGCAGCCCATTTTTTGATTGTCAACACGCAGCACACACTTGTTGAAAGTTGAACACGCAGCTCAAACTTTTGAACTTCTGAACACGCAGCCCATTTTTTGATTCTGAACACGCGGCACACACTTGTTGAAAGTTGAACACGCAGCTCAAACTTTTGAACTTCTGAACACGCACCCCATTTTTTGATTGTGAACACGCGGCGCGCACTTGTTGAAAGTCGAACACGCAGCCCAAACTTTTGAATTTCTGAACACGCAGCCCATATTTTGAATGTGAACACGCAGCACACATTTGTTGAAAGTTGAACACGCAGCTCAAACTTTTGAACTTCTGAACACGCAGCCCATTTTTTGATTGTGAACACGCAGCACACACTTGTTGAAAGTTGAACACGCAGCTCAAAATTTTGAATTTCTGAACACGCAATCCATTTTTTGATTGTGAACACGCAACACACATTTCTTGAAAGTTGAACACGCAGCTCAATCTTTTGAACTTCTGAACACACAGCCCATTTTTTGATTGTGAACACGCAACACACACTTGTTGAAAGTTGAACACGCAGCTCAAACTTTTGAACTTCAGAACACGCAGCCCATTTTTTGATTGTGAACAAGCGGCGCACACTTGTTGAAAGTCGAACACGCAGCCCAAACTTTTGAATTTCTGAACACACAGCCCATATTTTGAATGTGAACACGCAGCACACATTTGTTGAAAGTTGAACACGCAGCTCAAACTTTTGAACTTCTGAACACACAGCCCATTTTTTGATAGTTGAACACGCAGTCCGAACTCTTGATGGTGAACACACAGCCCACAGTTTTTAAAAGTTGAACACGCAGCTCATTCATTTCATTTGCACGCAGCTTATACATCCCACTTTGAACACACAGCTCACACATTTCACTTGTGAACACGCAACCCACACATTTCTCTTCTGAACACGCAGCTCATTCATTTCATTTGCACGCAGCTTATACTGAACACACAGTTCATACACTTCACTTCTGAACACACAGCTCATTCACTTCAGTTTGAACACGCAGCTCACATTCTTCAATTATGAACACACAGCTCATATACTTCAACTCTGAACACATAACTCATATACTTCATGTTGAACACACAGCTCACATACTTCAATTCTGAACACACAGCTCATATACTTTAATTCTGAACACACAGCTCATATACTTTATGTTGAACGTGCAGCTCACGTACTACAATTCTGAACACACAGCTCATATACTTCAATTTTTGAACACGCAGCTCATAACATAACACTGCTCAATTTGAACACATGGCTCATAACTCAGTAGTCTTTTAATTTTGAACACACAGCTCATTCTGAACATACAAGATGCGATGACGGAACTTGCAGAAGTTGAAACAAACTCAGATGTCCGACATCTTCCTCTTTTCCGTTTGCTTCGAAGTTTGGAACCTATATAGCTTCAGATGGGTTCTGGCTTTAATGTTCCCACATGACTCGGGTTGAACCCTGCGGTTTTTTGAAAGAACAAAATCTTGTTTTGCACAAATGTGGAGAACGACACGGCACTCTGAGCACAAGACAATTTTTTGAAATTAAGAAATGTGTTCTTAACTGGGTATTGGGCCTACGACTGAACACAGCGAAAAAGACTCAACAACGGAAAACAAAAGGTAAACAACCTGAACACAATGAGACACGCTCGGAAAGACTCAAGGCAAGAATCGAGACAAACAAAACAAAAGACACGACACACAGACGTGTTACAAAGACGAGAGACCTCTCAGTACGCGAGGAGCCAGTTTCTTCGGGTATTGTTTCCCACCCTTTCTCATTTGTGATTCTCACATCACTCGGCCATCAGGCTCTGTTTTTGCTGAAAAAGCCCTTTTCCTCACTTTTTCTCTCAGCGTACATCTCTCTATTCTTTAATCTCTCATTTTTTATCGCTCCCCTGGGTGGTTGATGGATGAACAGGAAGTTGCGGGCTCACGTCCAACATAATCAGCTCGCGGCTATTTCCCCCGGTGACATCTGTCGATGCGCCGGATGAGGGAATGGAGTATCTTGATCCATTCCAATTCGTGCTTCGCACTCGGCTTGATACCTCGCTGCTTGGAGGATGAAAGAGCTTTTAGCCCTTTGTTGTTAACTTCAGTTATGCCCTTTTCTGGCGGGTAGAGTGTCCTTTCTAGCAAGTAGAGTGCCCTTTTCTGGCAAGTATGTTGACAACGGGGAAAAGACAGAACACCTGACTTAACTTTGCCCTTAGTTCATTATTTTGACCATTTTTTGTTTTTGACGTTCTATTAAAACGATTTTGACCAACATGAGAGTTAGATTAACATGCTTGTTCGATTTTCTGATTTAAAATCATGCAAGTTAGGTTATGAGCACTGGAAATTTTCCTTTTTGGGTCTAAGAAATGGTCCAGTTTTGGAAAAAAAGAATAATTTTTCGAGAAAATTAGTCAACTTCATTAAAAAAATTCTCAAAACTGTTTTTGCAAATGACCGCTGCTCAACGAGCACGGAACCTACTCTTGAGATGCACAACCTCAGATCCGAAGGAAAATTGCCCCTTGCTTGGAGGACACTGCATGGCAACGGAAAGTTGCCCCTTGTTTGAATGGCACCACGGCGCATTGAATGGCAACGGAAAGTTGCCCCTTGTTTGAATGGCACCGCAGCGCATTGTAGTCAATCCTCAGAGTGACGATCACAACCGAACTCCCAGATACAAAAAAGACAAAGATGACCAGAACCATCACATGGACATAGTTGAGTTTGAAGTGTTTTACAGCTGGACTTCAGAATGAAGTTGCCTACGTATCCAAAGATGGCAATCAAGCCTTACGTAGTTCGGGGTTAAGGTACACTCGGGTATTTAACCTCTCCTTTTGCGCTCTAACTTTTGCCAAGGCCGCCCTTCCGGGTTTTCAACCTTGCGAGCTATGTTCTTCTTTTCTTTTCAAGTCTTTTCATTTGTTCATTCTTTTTCAGAATTTTTCATTTCTTTTTCTTTTTTTTTTTTTGCATTTTTCTTCTTTTTTTTTTCTTTTTCTTGCTCTAACTTTTGCCTGGGTCGCCCTTCCGAGTTTTCGGCCCAGCGAGCCTCTCAAGGGTAAAAGTGTAGCTTAGTCCATGTCAAATGGTTCTGAGATCTCGAATCCATCTGAATCCAAGAGAGTGGCTGCTTTTCGCTGACGATGCAGGAGTCCATCCTGTGGATGCTGAATTTGCCCCTAGTGTTGTAGATCAGAACTCGATTTTTCTTCAGCAATACTTTCTTCTTTCTTCCCCTCTAGGATTTAGCATTCTTGCTGATCTTTGTTAGCTTGAGAAACATCCCAATTTTTTGACTCTTCGAGCACATCTGACAGTTTTGCCCCTAGTTTGAGGGCTTTTGATCTAGCATCGCAAGCTTCCTTTGAAAACACTTGATCTTCTTGATCTGACTTTTCTTGCCCCTAGTTCAAGGGCTGCTTCAAATCTGGCCACGCAAGCCTCACATTATGGTTGACCTTTGAACTTTCCGAGTCCGAGTTCGAGGTTTAAAAGCAAGGGGTCAAGTCTCGAGGCTGAGAGCGATCCTAGGCTGCACAATCTCAAGAGCGATTCCACACAGGTCTTCGCAGGACCGCGCAAAACATTTTTTGAAATCTTTTAAGAAAGCGACTAGTCGCTTGCGCTGAAGACAATGTAGAACCAATCTGGATCAAGCCAGGATCCTTCTCAGTACTCACATTAACAAGCATGATCTCATTCATTAAGGGCTTAGCATGCCTCTCTTTCTCTCAGTTGATCAAATTTTTGCAAATCCCGAGGAATTCCTTCCTCTTTGTTTTCACCACAGTGTTAGAAAAAGTTTTAAAAACTTAGGTCAATGCAATGAGTTCAAGGCACAGAAAAGACACAGTTCTGGTCAAATACTGCCATCTCAATCAGAACTTCTGGCACAATTGGCACACGGCAGAAGCAAATACAAGAGCGTGAAAATTACCGCTGTTCCATTCAAATTTGTTGGTGTAACTGGCTCCAAGCAGGAACAGACTCAAAGCAAAACGAAAAGACAAACACAAAACAAAATGGTGATGCCCGAGGTAACACCCCCGGAATCACCCAACCTTTGTACAACAGGACTGACTCGATACAACAAGACAGACCCTTCATCAAGAAGACTGACTCGAGACAATGAGACGGACTCAAAACAAAACTACAGAACTGACTCAACACCCAAGTCAGAAACTACAAAACTAGTATTCGCAAATGCTCAAAATAGTGCGTGCCATATGCCACATCCGAGGTAAATCGTGCGCCGCCCGTAGGTGGTCGAACCCCTGATCACATACTTGCATTATCCTCGAAATCCACCAACCCGGTGGTGACAGACTTTGCCGAGCTTGGAGGGAGGATGACTTCATTGTCAATCAAATCTTACACTTCGTGGCGAAGACGGAAGCAGTTGTCGGTGCTGTGACCAGTTTGTTGATGGTATGCACAGTACTGGGTACCATCATGCTTAACTGGAAGGGGACTCGGGAGAGGCCGAGGCTCGAGGGGTTTGAGATGCCCTTTTTTGACGAGGATTTGAAGGGCCTTAGACAAAGGCATGTAGAGGGCATGGAAGACCCTGCGACCTCGGGGCGGATACTTCGATGTTTGCTGACTTTTGCTGGACGCACTCAAAAAAGGGTCGGCAGGTGCTGCCTTGGCTCTCAGATCTTTTCCAGGTGCAGGGTTAGGATTGGAAGGAACTGTTCTGGTACGACGGTCCCCATCTCAATTTTCCCTCTGGCTTAAACTGCTCTCGGCCTGAGTGGGGAAGGTGTCATCCACAGTTTTTACAGCAACAGCGAGCACCTGTTGTTTATTCAATCCTTCGGCTTTCAAAGCCTCAACAGCCCATAGGAGTTGTTCGTAGGGATCGGTGTCTACCTTCATCTTGTTTTTACCACTCGCCTCGGCTTGGTAGAAGGTTTGAGTTGCTACATCAGAGTGAAGCCCCGTTGTCGACATGCCATTGCTAGAACTTGGGATGGCTTCAGGTTGGCTAAGTTCGATTACAATTCGTCCCAGTAGCGGGGGCTCCTCCGGTATGAAGTTCCCGGCATACGATGTGGTTGGTGGTGGAGCCGACATTCCGTAGGCTAGATCAGCCACGGATCTCTGAAGGTCGCCAATCCTTCCCATCAACTCAAACGTGGTAGGCTCACGAGCTTGAAACAACTGGGGTGTCCAGACCGGGTGCGCGGCAGGTGACCTAGGTGGGTGTGGTACTTCAACGTCGGTCTCACCCTGCAATGTGATTCCTTGGTCTATTGCGGCTGCCATAACCACAATTTCTTTCGAATTTTGCGTCATCACGAGTCTGTTGAACTGAACGGAGGTGATGTGACTGGTGACTGACGAATCAGATGGACTGGACTGGTGACGGACGGATCAGATAGACCGGATTGGTGACTGACGGATCTGATGAACCGGTAAGCCTTTTCTTGTCTTGCCTCAGCAAAGGAGAACACTGGTTGTTCTGAACCGAGTCTCTGAACTGAAAGAGAAAACATGCAGCATCTCAGCCCAATCCCCACCAATACAGACATGAACATAACTGAATAACTACATTCGACCACTGATCACTGTTCCCAAAATTAGTGCCCAAAACTGAATCTGATACCCGTAGATATAACTGATTCCCAAAATACTGAACTGGTGCCCGCAGGCCTGATGCCCAAACTTGCAAACTGATACATGCATTCCTGTAGAGACGCACTCTAAAGCACATAACAAACAAGTGAGAGCCAAAACACCCCTATGTTGGGGTAAGGTTTCCCTGTCCTATTTTGTCAGGAACTAGGGTTTCACTATGCACGCAGCAGTTCCAGACAACCTATCGGGTAAGCAACCTGTCCTAGTTTGGAATGGTCACTACAGATTTCAAATATGCACTAGGTCGAATGGTCAAAAGGGTGCCCCGGTAAAACCGGGGTTTGTGTTCCCATACTGGCAGAGCCCATAACTGGTCAGCTTTATGGTCATGCCTTGACAAGACAAGCGTCCGGCAAATCGTTCAGGAATAACAGATGGCAAACATGGTGTCCTAGGCGCACCAATGCACATGCAATGCAAAGAAACACATAAGTGTAGTCAAAAACAGATATCATGGGTTCGAGTCAAGTTCTCTAAGTCCCCAGCAGAGTCGCCAGAAACTGTAGACGTCCCCGAACGCCCCAGGAGGATGAGTCCCGTTCTATTCATTTGGGCTCACTACAAGTTCGGACTCTCAAATTGTCACGGTTCTTAATCTGGACCAAAAAGTCCAAATTTGGCAAATCGTTTTGAGAAAACAGATTTTTTGAAAGAAGTGCCAAACATGGACTACTTTGCCAGATACAAAGTCGCCACCTAAATGTTTTATTTCAGGAAATTTAGGAAACCCTGACTCGTTTGCCTAAGGCCACGTGTCCATCATCACCAAAGTTGCCTCAGCTCGGGAACTTGGGTGCGATTGGGGAAGGTCACTTCGTGAGCACCCCCGCTCGCCCGATCAAAGATCGGCCTCTACTGACCATGATATCGAGTTTTGAAAACATTATGTACTCTTATTCTGGTTATTAGCCTAGATTTACTATGTGATGCGCACAGCATACAAGTATAGACTGGATCGTCTGAATTGGAACAAAACATTTCATGTTTATTTTTGAAAGTGGTTTGATGGTGCTACCCGCAAGTAGGCTAAGACGTGGATTTGCCACCCTCGGGTGGGCTTAGAAAAACATGATTTTGCCACTATCTAGTGGGCTTAAAACTCACAGTCAATGCATTTATTCCAATTCAAATAATCCAATCTTCACCCACAGGCATTCAGGCAGTTATATCACATAAGCATATAGCCTCATGGTAAGCATGCTATCATGGCAGTCACTCACACACATGCAAGGATGCTAAAGCATAAACACTTACCGAGTACTCCAAGCCAAAACAAAAGCTATGTTAGAAATCCATGCATGACCCTAACTATACAGAAATGCCTAATGCAACACATGCAAAATGCAACTAAGATAGGCTCGGCTATTCTAAAGATGGCATATGAAATGCTACAACTAACATGTATTCAGCTTGGAATTGAGATACAAATGCAGTTAGTATGATGAGCCGAGCCCGATGCATGCAAGACAGATGAATGAATGCAAACATGCTATCATACTGTATGCTAATTGAAACATGTCCTAATCTAACCATCATAAGCTGATAAATAAAAGGGAGAAACACGTGGGATTGGAAGATATACATCACACACACGCACACTTATTACAACATTGCCCTCGCGCAGAGGGTCCGAATAAATAATACAGTCCCAAATGAATAAATAATACAGTCCCAAATAAATACAGAATCCTAATTAATTAACAAATTAATCTAGGAAAGCAGTAAATTGGCACGTAAATCCATGAACCGCCTCAGCTCTGTTCCAAATGATGAATGATGCATGCTCGGGTTGCCTTGTGCGGAGAATCCCTTGCGATGCCCCGGTTTGCCTCTGTTTGCAATTATTCTTGGGATGCGTGCCAGGCTCCGGAAGGTTGCTGATTTCTGATTTGCTGCAACAGAGAGCAACAAAGGGGCATGGCAAAGTATTTTCACATAGGTATGCATGACTACTCTTCAGGGAGTGTAGTCCTCGATCCTTGTGCCACAAATCACGCATCTCGATGCATGATGGCCGAGAAGTTGAATTGCATGACTCAATATGAAATGAATGCACATATGGACACAACAAGGCCTAGACTCCATTATGGATAATCCGGAGTGTCGGCGACCGGGAATTGAGACACGTTCCGTCACTCAGAGTACGAAACGTCCCTCGTTTTCCGTGCTTGGTCTAACTCCTATCCCAAGCACAATGCAATATGCATGACATGCATGAATGCATGACATGCATGAATGCAATCCTAACATGCAACCTATCATACGTAATGCTATGAAATGGCACACACAATGCACGATGTAACGAGGCATACATAATGCTCTAACATACAACCTTGCATACGCAATGCTATGAAATGAAATGGCATACACAATGCATAATGGACTTACACTAACATGAGTGGACCTCAGCCACATTCACATCAGTAGCCATTACGTGAAAATGAGAGTCTCAAAATGCGTGCACACATGCACGCAAACTGAGGACCGAACCTAAGGCATAGTATGCAACTCTAACAGGGCATGGCAAGGCATGAAATACGACATACAAGCATGTAATTTCCAGCACTAAAATGTGATGCAAAATGGCCCCGAAACATGGAAAAATGGCACCCGATGCATGAGATGAAACCCGAAACTCGAAACTAGGCACATGGAATGACTTATAGCTATACAAAGCATGCATTATTTGATCATGAAGCATGAAGACAGAGCCAAGGCAGTCCCAAAACATGAATATTTCCAGTTCAAAGCGTGGCCAAAAGATGCTAGCATGGTGGACTAAAATAGCATGCAAGATTGGCTGGCAAACATGAGTTATATGGAAAGTATAGGATGCACATGAAATCTTACCAAACCAGCAAAAATCAGTGAGTAAAACATGTGAAAATATGACCAAATAACCATGGAGATGCAACCAATACATGCAAAAATAATGAGTTACTTTGGAGGGCCATGCAAGGAGTTATTAAGCACATGCAAGGTAGACATTTAGCATGGCATAAAAAACTATGAAAATCAAATATGGTAGTCCTAAAACTCACCAAATTGACCCTGGAAAGTGACTTCGAAGCATGCAAGGTAGGGTCTCTTTGGAAGGCCAAAAAGGCCACCAAACAAGAGAAGGAGAGAGGGGGTCACCCCCCTCTAATCTTGGCTCTCAAAAAAGTGTTCAAGCCGCCAAAAATCCACTGGATTTCAGTGGCTAGAAGGACAAACAAAGCATGCAATTGGGGCTTAGGTGTAAGGCTCAAAACAAGGGACAATCAAGCATACAAGGAAGCATGTGACCTCAAATAAAATAATGCCCTTAATAAAACATGAAGATGATGTCAAAAAAATCCTTTTTCCAGTTTATAACAAGTCTCAAAAATGAACATAAATAGGGCTAATCTATCAGGCAAAAATGGCCCTAAAAGAGAGAATAGAGACAAGGGACAACAGCTGGCCCAAAACAGTGAAGAGCCCTTCAACAAAGTTGAAGAGGGGCTCAAAATGAAGCACTTTACAGTTTATATCAAGTCTCGAAAATGAACAAAAGTGAGGCTAAATCAGCATGCAAGAAAAAGGCCTAAAAGAGGGATAAAGAGGCAAGTGGTTGCAGCTGACCTCAAACAAAGGAGAGCCCTTCAATAAAGTTGAATAGGGGATCAAAAAAAGACATTTCACAGTTTATGACCAAGTCCAAAACAGCACAAAAATAAGCCTAAAATATCATGCAAAAATAGGCCTAAAAGAGAGTTTAAACACAAAGGGGGAGGAGGAGACCTCAAACAGAGAAAGACCCTTGATCAAACATGGAGAAGAGCTCGAAATATGACTATTTCCAGTTTGGGTCGGAGCCCAGAAATGCAAGAACCAAAGGCTAAGAAAGCATGCAAAATAGAGCTAAAAGAGAGAGAAAAGAGGCTTACCCTTGTAGCCTAAGTCTTCAACAACTTTTGGTCCAACAAATGGTGCTCCTAGCCTCTGAAATCAGCTTCAAAGGGCTGGAATGGAGGGTGGAGGTGTGGTGCTATGAGTGGTAGTGTAAAGGCGGCAAGAACCTTAGGGTTTGAAGGGTTTGGAAGAGAGGGAGAGGGAGAGTTGTATACAATGCCCCAGCTGGTTTTGTCAACCATTAGAAATGAGGTAGGGCGCTGGTTATATAGAGGGAGGGAGGTTAAGAAAAAGGAGGGGAAAAACAAATTCAAATTTCCCCCCCAAAAGGCAGCCCCTCGAATACAGAATCTGGGAGAAAACAGAGGGTACAGTTGGAAGGCACTTGGAGAGAGGATCATGGCCAGCCAGGTTCAAAAGGTTCAGGTGGCCGGCCGGCCACCCCCCCTGGCCGGCCGGGCAGGGGTCAAAAGGGTCAATCAAAATTGCTGGCCGGCCACCCCAAAAAGGTGGCCTCCTATGTGTGCACAACACAAATATGTGGTTAAAACTCAGAAAATATGAACTAGGAGAGAGAAAAGCCAACTTTTTAGAGGGGTTCAAAAGGGTCAGAAAGAATTACTGGCCATCCTATTCACATTGGTGGGCTCCCAGGTGTGTACAACACAAATATGGGGTTTAGGGCTAAAGAAAGTGGCCCGGGAGTGGTCAACATTAGCTTTTTAGTGAGGAAAACGGGCGACGGAGAGCGATGAAGATATAAAGCTAGCTTTTCAGAACAATTACTGGCCTCCCACCCTCCTACAAGCTTCCAGACAATGAAAATAAGGTCTCCACCAAAAATGAACCAAAACGGATGCAAAGCGAAGGTTCGGGGACCGAAACGCGCGGCTCGGGACCTCGAAAACAGGCTATTAGGCACTGGAAGTAGCGTTCGACCACGAAGTTGGTCTTTCAGACCCCAGTGTCCCTCAAAAGGGAGGAAATAAGGTGTATGCCAAAAACCGGAGCAAACGGAGGTGGTTAGGCGGTCCCGAACCGAGGTACACGGCCGTCGGCTCTGAAAAACTAGAAACCGGGCTCCAAACGGGAAAAATGGCCTACGGCCACTGAGAGATGGTCTAAAAGACCTCTCTCTCCCTTTGGGAAGAGAAAACAGAGAAAACGAGACCTGGTTCGCAGACCGAGGCAAAGCACGAAAGAGTCCGAAAATCCGGAGGCAAGGCTTGCAGCCAGGACTCTGAAACTTCTGAACGAGCACAATATGCAATATCACCGAGCGCTCAATCAGTGACGTCTGAGTCTTAAGGTCGGTCAAAAATTGGGTGTCTACAGAAGCGTTCAGCTTCATTTTGTACTTGCGTAAAATGCCGAATGTCTCTTCTAGGTCGGGCAGATGAGTTTGCCCTTCTTTTGACTTGACCACCATATCGTCAATGTACACTTCCATAGTACGGCCGAGTTGCTCCTTGAACATGGCAGTGACTAGTCTTTGGTAAGTTGCCCCTGCATTCTTCAACCCAAAAGGCATAACCTTATAGCAATAGGTTTCTCTTGGGGTGAGGAATACAGTTTTGTCTTGGTACTCCAGATGCATGGCGATTTGATGGTAGCCTCTATAGGCATCGAGGAAGCTCATACGTTGATGACGTGCCGTGGCATCTACGAGTTGGTCAATTATGGAGAGAGGAAAACAATCCTTGGGGCAAGCTTTATTTAAATCCGTGAAGTCCACACAAACACGCCAAGTTCCATTCTTCTTCTTTACCACCACAGTATTCAACAGCCATGTAGGATAGGTCACTTCCTGGATTGCCCCGGCATCAAGTAACTGATCAACTTCTTCAACAATAGCAGCAGTGTGTTCTGCGGCTGACCGCCGGCTTCTCTAAATGATCGGCATACATTTGGGGTTAACATTCAGACGGTGCTCAGAAACAAATGGATCTACTCTCGGCATCTCATACGGCGACAATGCAAATACATCAAGGTTTCCGAGCAAGAAGGTAATTAACTATTGCCTGTTAGTTTTATTTAAGGAGGCGCCGACCATGAAGAACTTGTCAGGATCCTCGTCAATTTCAACTCGGTCTGGGGCTTCCGTGGCCTTTTCACTTGAGAGCCGTCCAACATCGTCCAGGCTCTCATGATCCGGCACCTCAATAGAGTTCACCTCCAGCTCTCTTGGTGTCTTTGCGGCGAGAAGATAACATGCTTGTGTCGATTGCTAGGAACCACGGATTTGTTCAATGCCTTGTTCAGTCGGGAAGCGGAGTAGTTGATGGTAGGTGCTGGGCACGGCATGCAGGGCATGTAGCCAAGTTCGTCCCATGATAAGATTATACGGCGAAGGCAGCTTGACAACCAAGAATTCCACATCTAATGTTCGGGAGCCCGCTCGAACTGGTAGTGTGATTTTTCCCAACGGGTATTCTGGATTAGCATTGAAGCCGAAAAACGGATAAGGAGCCGGAGACAGGTCTAACTCAGTGAACCCGAGTTTGATGATGGTCTTGTAATACATAACCTCTGAGGTACTTCCCTGGTCTATGAGAATGCGTTCAACGGTGAATCGATTTACCCGTAATTCGATGACCAATGGATCAATGTGAGGAGTGTTACGCCGATCAAATCAGAATCATTGAAGGTAATACTCGGAGCTTCATAGGGCCATTTTGCTGGTGTGATTTGCTTTTGGGGGCCAGGATGAGACTGAATTGAATGTACGGCGAGGGCTGTCAACAGGCTGTATATCATATGGATTACGCCGAGCGGAGGTGAATCCTGTCTTAGGGAAACTATTTTGGTTAAGTTGTTCTTTCGGACATGTTGCTGGAGCCGACCGTCTTGTACCAACTCCTCAAGGTGGTCTTTCAAAGCATAGCAACTGTGGGTATCATGACCGTGATCTTTGTGATATTCGCACCGAATATCCCGTCTCCTTGTGTCAGGAGGTCCCACCATCTTAGGCGGCCACTTGAAGAATGGCAGATATTGAATTTTAGTCATAACCGTGCTGATCGGCTCCGACAACTCCGTATATTTCTTGGTCGCGCGTCTTGCACGTCTGTTAGCCATTTGAAGTTGTTCATTAGCATGGCGAGAGCATTGGTCGTTTGATCGGCAAGAATTTATCTGATCTCGTTTAGCCCGGCCCTGTGGTTCAGGGCTCCATGATGGTACAAAACTTATCGGCTGAATAATTTCAGATGGGGCCGTCTTGATGGCTTGGTGCCCGACTTTGACCCGCATTGCATCATCTTCAACTTTGCAATATTCCTCGACTTTCTTCATCAATGACTAAACTATTTTGAGGGGCCTTCTAGTCAAGGAACTGTGGAGGGCAGTATCAGGATGCAACCCCATTTTAAAGGCGGTGATGGCCATGGAGTCGTTGCAGGCATCATCCACAAGATTAAAGCATTTCCAATAACGCGCCGAATATGCCTGTAATGTTTCCCCTGACTGGATTTGCATTGCCCAGAGAGAATCGGTCTGCTTCGGCTGGACCTTATTGGTGATGAACCTTGCCCTTAAGGATTTTTGGAGTTGATGAAAGCTCTTAATCAATGCCGGTTCCAATTTATAATACCATCTGACGGCCAACGGTGCCAAACTGTTAGGAAATATTTGGCACATGAGGGCCTCGTCGTCCGCATGCAACGTCATAGCTTGCTTTAAATGTCGGATGTGATTAGTGGGGTCTAATTTCCCGTCGTACAGGGTGAACGATGGGGCTTTAAACTTTTTGGGTTGTACTGCCATCGCGATCTGTCGCACAAAGGGATTATGCTGGTCCTCTTCGCCTAAACCATTTCGCCTTCACTTATGGCGTGCACGCAGACTCTCTTCTGAGGAACTGGTGGTTTCAACTCGTCCTTTCCTTTTGGGTTCCGAGGATAATGAGTCAAAATCACTGCCACTTTTTTATCTTCGAACTCGAGGTTGTCGATCATCTTCTCTCAGAGGTCGTCTGGGATCTTGGTATGCAGCTTTCTTGGATTTTTCTACTTCTAAGGCCAAATCTTGACGGAGGCGCTCGTTCTTAGCGATCATGTTTTCCATCCTCTGTACGATTTGTTTCGCCTGTTCCATGATCACCTGCATTGTCTCATGTGCTGAAGTCGATGATGAGTTCTGGGCAAGTGAGTCGAAGTTCAAGTCACGTCTTGCGGCGATAGTTTCCAATCCAAGCATGTTTGTTGGAGTGAGGTCATCTCTCAGTGTGGTTTCGTCAGTGACTATTGAAGGATCTTCCGTTACGTCCGCCATGGATGTAGTTGAGTATTCCCACAGACGGCGCCAATTGTGGAGAAGTGGTTTAGAAATACTCTTTTGATCCACTGGGACGCTCGAGATCCTCAACTAGTGACTTGAAAAGGGATGAACACTCCGGTTGGGGGTGCCGGAATTAGCACTCCGACGGTTAAGTCAGTATATGCTCTCTTAGTTACTTATATTTTAAGTTAAGCGTAATAGTTCTCACATACCTCTTTTTGGTTGCTGTTCTTCTATTTATATACACTCTCAATCCTTAGGATGGGACCCACTACTAATCTGTCGTGTGATTGCTCACTCGACCCTTTTTTCGTCGTAACCTGACTTCCAATCGGCCCCTCGTTCGACTGGTTGTGCGGCCAACTAAGCTATTCGACATCCAGAACGTACAAGACAGGCAAGTATATGTACCAATTATCTAAATGTGTATTCGGCCTATCTGCGTCCATTTTTATCCGGCTCCCACACCAAACTATGTAACCAACATATGAAAACTCATGGCTAGTGAATTTGAACTACAAAACAAAGCACAAAATCAAAAGCAAATCAAAATTTAAATATCCTATAAGATTTCCTCACCTTATCCATACAATTTAGTAAATCAGCTTCACTACTCCTAAATCAAGAGTCAATGTTGTTAGAATAAACTGCAATATTACTAGAAACAGAAAATAGGAAATTAACATGTATTCCTCAATCTCTCTATGTCATCATGGAGACACATTAATGAACTGACCCAACCTAGTGCAATTCAAACAAGAGAGCATAAATTTTCTTCCTTATCTCAATTTCGTCTTTTCTTCTTTTTTTTTTTCTCTTTTTCTATCTTAAATGAATTCTTCTAAATAAGTGAAGCATTTGTGCTACACAAGTGACATTTGGATAACGGTATTGAATGTGTGTTCGGCATGTATTTGGATATTCACCCAACAAGCTTGTTGTACAATTCTGAGTTTTCCATAGAGCTATGCATAAAACTCCCATATTATGCATGAAATGTTTTATGTGATCCTGTAAATCCAATTTTATCCTGTAAAATTAAAGACTAATAATAAGAAATATAAATCACCTTGTTTGGCTCTAATTTTTATGTTTTGAAAATTGAATTTTTTATTTTTGTTTTTAGTGAATTTTTTTAGTATTTTAAGTAATTTTTTTTTTTACACTTTTAGATGTACCTAACATAGATCAACCTAAAAGTTAAAATATTTTAAAAAATTAATAAATATACAACAATACGAAAATATATTAAATTTTCATATATTTTTTTATATATATTTTTGCTATTTAGTGCAATTTTAATTTTTTTTTTACAAATATTATACTTTTTAATTGTATTTATATTAAGTGTATCTAAAAATTAAAAAAATATTAAAATATTAAAAAATCAACTAAAAATTAAAAAACAGGAAAAATAAAAAAAAAATCAATTAAGAAAATTTAAACCAAATAAGGTGAATATTTTTATTTATTTATTATTTTCTTAAAATTGGTAAAAATAAGGTGTCAAAACATACTTTGATATCATAAATTCTATAATGAATTTAGTATTTAAAAATTTTCTAATTTCAATAGTGTGTAATAATACTGTGTTTATAAAGAAAATCTGTATCTGGTTTACTATCAAATGGATCCGAAATTGAGTAAAATTGACATGTTACTCTGTTTGACAGTAACATGTTACTTTATTTCACAACAACATGTTATTCTGTCTCACAATAATATGTTACTCTGGTGATATTGTCCAAGAAAGAAAAAAAAAATTATATTTTACTTTGTCTATTCAATTATGTGTTTTCTCCTTAGAAAGTTTATGAAGAAAAATAAATTGAGTTGTACTTTTCACCAAACAATGGTCCATTGGAGAGAGTTTTTAGGAATGGTTTGGGATGATCTAAATAAGTGCATTTTTTGACCTTTTGTGAAATATGGGTTGTGTATAAGTTGAGTTTAAAGTAATGTGATAGAGAAGTGATGTGACTTAAATAAAATGATATGTCTTAAATAAGATAGTAACTTTTTGACTTTTTTAAAATACCCCAACAAGGCCTAAATTTCCATAATATTATTGGAGACATTGGCCATGGCCAATTCTCTCTCTCTCTCTCTCTACCCCCACCATTCTACATCAATTTGGTATCAAATCTTACATTGATCCTTTTTCGTTGGAAGAGTTAGCCATCATCATAGACAATGGTACCACCTTCATTGTCAGCCATTGTCATTGTCAACATCAGTAGAGTCCTCCAACACCTTTTTCTCATTGTTTCTTTTGTTGTCGTCATCATCAATAAAAGATGAGATCATCATCACCGCCATTGATCACAATCGAAGCTTCCCTTATCACTGCCATAGATCACAACCAAAGCTTTCCTATCTCGTCATCCTTGCTGTAGTTTGTAGGTCAGCATCACACCAACGTTGTTTATTGAGAATGACGACAGAAGACGAGACAAGTAGAGTTTCAAGACCCGTTGGTTCGGCCCTCTCCCCTTCACCCTTAAACCGACCGTAAATCTAAAACTTGAGGCCCCAACCTAACACCTTTGTGGTCCAACCCTGCTTTATAGCCAAAACTATTATCCCAGTGTATTTCCTATAATCCAACCTTTTTGCCTAACTGATAGCTCAACCTGATATCGAACCAATCAGCCCACCAGAACCCAGTCATTTAATCCCAAGAACCAACCCAAATTCTTCAAACAACCCAACCTAAATCCTTTTCCTTCAAAACCTGTCGTTAACTTTTAAAACATACCCCAATCCATTATATTTTTAAAAAACCAAAGGCTTCAACCCCAAACCAACCCACATACATCACCCACAATCAAATTTACTAGGTCCAAAACTTATGACTTAAGCCCAAAATTAAGCTCCATCCAGCCCAAAACCTCCTTACCTAAGACACATTGACCAACACTGAGTTAAACTTAAAAGTTGAAGCCCTAAACCAATACCACAAGGAGTTGAAGATGACATTGACCCAAGTGCAAGTTACCTTTGAATAAGTCTAGTTTTGAAAGACAAAGGAAAGGATAGGGGTATGATTATTGCACCTTTGAGTACTTCTCTGCCTCATGATGTTGGGTATGAACACGAACGAATGCTAGAGGATCATCGCTTGTCTGATGTAGACTAGACAAGAGTGCCAAGTTATAAATTGCAGATTTTAATGAGGACCATGATCCAGAGGTATTTTTTGATTAGTTAGGTAGTTTATGTTAGAAAATCATACACATATAATATAATCATATATGTATGGATATACAGCAGAATAAAATTTATACTAACCTCCTCCAGCCATTGTTAATCAAGTTGTGTGATGTGTGTAATTCTTCTGAACCTCTCAATATTATATCACTCACTTTACACTTTATGAATAAGTGTTTTCTAACCTATGCAGAACTTGAGTGCCTCATTGATGGAAAATCACAGGCCTATTTATAACTGCTAAGTCAGGGACCCTTATCGGATAGATACATTATCAAATAAACCTTGTTAGTTTCCTTCCATCAAGGAAACTTGGAAATTGATAGGCTTCCTGATATTTTAGGCAACTTCAATAATTATCACCCATAATTATCAAAAGATAAATATACATATAAGGATAAATATATAAATAATATATAATATATATAATTTGCAAATATTAATATGTATGTAGGCCACATTAAGTCTCCTCTTAGGAGACGCAGCTTACATTCTCCCACTTGGTCCACAAATCATATAAATACTGTATTGGGTGATATGTACTGAATTATGGCCATTAAACTTTGCCTAAACTTTAATATTGAAATCCTCACACTCCATTGCCAAGTGTTACTACACGAATCATAGCGGTTATGCCTCATTTAATGGACATTTCCTTCTATAAATTACAATGTATAACACTTTTCAATGAGTACTAAATAAAATACTTCAATTTAGAAATGACTAATAAATAGCCATTCGGGTCCTACTTTACTTATCCCAATGGATAACAAACATGACAAATACTTTAAGTGCACAATAAAGGTCATGTATTTATTCTAAATAAATATTGTTTTCAATAGTGAATCCCTCAAAATGAGAAAGTAATTTCATACATTAAAAGAGCTAGTTAGTCCCTGTAGACCGCCCCGTACTCCACTCTGCACGCAAGAGCGCGAATCGTAGTTCTTAGATACTACAGTTCGGACTCCTGTCACAGTTCTGAATCTAATCTTACAAAGTGCAATGTAAGACTGATAAATCACCAAAGAGTCCAAATCTGACAAATCGGTTTGGAAAACTAATTTTAATCAAAAAACGCCAAACATGGACTGCTTTGCTAGATTTCAGAGTCGCCACCTAAATATTTTATTTTGGGGAAATTTAGGAAACCCTGACTCGTGCCTAAGGCCACGTGTCCGTCATCACCAAAGTTACCTTGGCTCGGGAACTTGGGTACGAGAGGGGAAGGTCTTGAAATGAGCACCCTCGCTCGCCCGATCAAAGATCGGCCTCTACTAACATGATATGTCATTTTTGAAAACATATGTGTTCTTATTCCGGTTATTAATCTAGAATTACTATATGATGCGCACAGCATACAAGTATAGACTAAATCACTCAAGTTGGAACAAAACATCTCATGTTTGTTTGTTTGAAAATGGTTTGAAGGTGCTACTCGCAAGTAGGCTAAAGACGCGGATTTGCCACCCTCAAGTGGGCTTAGAAAAACAAGGTGATTTTCCACTTCAAGTGGGCTTAAAATGCACATTTTGATGAATTGTTCCAATTCAAGCAATGAAGCCTTCATCCACAGGCATTCATGCAGTTAAACACTTAAGCAGTTAGCCTTATGGCAAGCATGCTATACATGGCAACATACACATCTCATGCAGTATGCTAAAGCGTAAAAGCTTACCTAGTACTCCGAGCCAAAACAAAAGCTAGTTAGAAATCAATGCATGACCCTAGCTATGTCAAGAATGCCTAATGCAACACATGCAAAATGCAACTAAGATAGGCTCAGCTATTCTAAAATGTCATGTGAATGCAACTTGATAACATGTATTCAAATTGGTATTGAAATACTATGCAGTTTGAATGATGCGCCGAGCCCGGTGCAAGCAAGACAAATGAATGATGCACGCATGCGAAGCATAAGGTATGTTAATCGAAATATGTCCTAAACTAACCATCGAAAGCAGTTAAGTAAAAGGGAGAAAGAAATGGGGGTTGGAAGACATGCATCACACACACGCGCACTTATTACAAAATTCGCCCTCTCGACGAAGGGTCTGAATGAAACGAAAGCTAACTAGCTACGCTAATTAAGCTAACTGTTACAAACCAACTAATTAACTAACTATTCTAGCTAATTAATTATTACAAATCAAATTGAATTAAATAATCACCTAATCTAAGCTAATTAATTAAACTAATTAATTACAACACATGTAATTAACTACAACTAGCTAATAAAGCGGTAAAATGGCCTCGCGGGCGAGGGATGTATGCATGCTCGGTCGACTTCGCTCAGAAATCCACTACCGTGCCTCGTGATGCCTCTGTTTGCACTCTTTTGTACTTTTGAAAATTATACCAACTTCCAAGAAGCTTCTGATCCACCTTAGGACCATGCTGAGGGGTGGTCGGCCAAGAGGAGTGGCCATCGGCCAGAGTTTATGGCTATCGACCAATTTTGATAGTCGATTGGCAGACTAAGTGGTCGATCGGCAGCTCGGATGGCCGGTTGGCCACTACTTCCTGCAAATTCTCCTTTTGCTGCAACATAGCACAAACAAGGGCATGGCAGTGTATTTGCAAGGTATGCGTGCACAACCACCCTCCCTATCATTTCTCAAGCTCAAAGGAGTGTAGTGCTTAGCTCTCGAGCCATCAATCACGCATCTCAATGCATGATGGCCAAAGAGACCGAGTTGCACAAATCAATGTCAATGAATGCACACAAATACCACATAAGACTCGATGAATCTCCACCTTATCATACATGATCAAAGGTGTCGGTGACTAAGAAATGAGGCACGTTTCATCACTTTGAGTATGAAACGTGCGACATTCCTTGTGTTTGGATTGACGTCCAACCCAAACACAATGCAACACACAACATGCTAACACAATGCAATGCACACAACATGCTAACACAATGCAATGCAACAACATGCAAACAACAATGCAATGCAACAACATGCAAACAACAATGCAATGCAACAACATGCAAACAACAATGCAATGCAACAACATGCAAACAACATGAACATGGCAAGGGCTATTTAATGCAACACTCAATGGACCAAACCAACCTCAAACAAGCCTCATGCATGCCAAGACAATGGCCAAAACATTTTGAAAAATGAAGTCCAAAAACGTATACAAGCATGCATGCCAATTAGCTCATGGATAAGGCATTAAGGTGCAACTCTCAAGAGCACTTAAAGAGTGAAAAACATGGAAGTGTGACAACACTATATGCTCTGAAATATCATGTTAAATGATGCCAAAACATGCGCATATGACAAATGAGGCATGCTAGGAGGCCCAAAGCTTATGGCTAGCAAAGGTACTTGTACCATAGCCATATCAAGCAAGCCCCAAAGGGCCAAGGTGACTTAAAATAGTCCCAAGGTAGGTCGAAACAAGACCAAAACATGCATGGAGTATAGCCAAAACAAGCTAGCATGAAGGCATGAAGCATGGAGCATGCAAGGCCAACAAGGAGGATTAAACTACACCTACCAAAACCAACCATGAGGTGACTCCACCAACCAAAATCAGAGTTATGACATGTTAAATAATAACCAAAAACATGCTGGAATGGAATCAACACATGCTAGAAAGATGAGCCAAAACCTTAAGCATACAAGACTAGTTTGCAAGGATTACACTACAAGTGTATTAAGCATGCAAGAGACAATCAAACCAACCCAAAACAGAGTTATACCATGTTAGAATAAGGCCCTAAACATGCTAAGATAGAGTCAAAACATGCTAGAAAGACATGCTCCTTTGCAAAGCTATAAGTAGGATTATACTACAAGTACAAGAAGCATGCAAAGGGTGACCAAGACAACCAAAACCAGAGTTATGGCAGGTCTGGAAAGTCACAAAAATGAGCTCAAACAAAGCCTCAAGAAGATAGAAATGCATTCTCCTTTGGTTGGCCATCAACACAAGCCAACAAGAGTAGGGGAGGGGGGCGACACCCTTCTATTTGAGACCTCAAAACAGACTTTCCACCACTGAAATTCCTCTGGAATTCAGTGGTAGAAAGGTCATGCAAAGGCTAAAACAAAAGCCTAAAGTGAAGGCACAAAACAAAGCCAAACAAGGCACCAAAGGGGGTAGATCACCCCCAACACCAAAGAGGCCTCAAACAAACATGTTAAGAACTTAAAATCAAAACTTTTTGCAGTTTAAAGTTAGGCCTAAATCAGCATGAAAAGGGGGCCAAAGGCTTAATCAAAAAATAAAGCTTGAAGGGGATAGAAACTCACCCTTGAAGAACAACTTCAAAGCTGCAACTCCAACAACTTTTTTGGACCAAAAGCAATCCAAAAACTCCAAAACTAGCTTCAAGGTGCCTCAGCTCCAAAGCAAAGGTGTTTCACTATGTGTTTGTGTGCAAAAGTATGAAGAAATGGCACTTTTGAGCACAAACAAGTGCAAATATAGATAGAGAGGGAGAAATATAAAGAGAGATATATGTTTTTTATCTCAAATTTTCAGAATCCCTGGAAAGGGAGAGGGACCTCCCTTCTTATAGAAATTCAAGTCCTAAGCTTGTTAGACAAGCTAAAGGCTTGGTTCAATCCCTCCATACACGTGTATGGAGGATGAAATCTATGCTCACCAGCTGTCATAGCTGGCACAAAAATATCTACAAAAGCAAATAACAAGGCCTCGGCCAACAAACATGGCCAACCGGCCAAAAAGGGTGCCGACTGGCCATAAAAGGTGCCGACCGGCCAACACTGATGGCCGATGGAAGGAAGGAATGGCCGATAGGCATGAGGCCTGGCCGATGGGTTGTAGAGCTGGCCAACAAGCCACCCTCTTCCCTCAGAAACGAAACCACAAGCTCTTGGTCCACAACCAACCACAAAACAGACAAGTTGAAAGGCTCCAAGGCAAGGCACGCAGCCAAGACCTTTAGAAACTCAAAACGAACACGAGCATGGATGATCATCGAGTGTTTAAACGATGACGTCCAAGTCTTGAGGACGGTCAAAAATGGGGTGTCTACAGTCCCATATGAACCACATGATCATTGTGTACTTTAGCCGGCAATCCTTTTGTCATGGGATCTGTAACCATCAGCTCAGTGTCGATGTGCTCAATAGTAATTTCTTGCATCTTGACTCTCTCTCTAACAACAAGATACTTTATGTCAATATGTTTATTTCAGCTGCCACTTTTATTGTTTTTAGAAACGAAAACTGCATCCGAATTATCATAGTAAATCCTTAGTGGTCTTGATATGGAATCAACAATCCTTAGTCCTGTGATAAAATTTCTTAACCATAAGGCCTATGTTGTAGCTTCATAGCATGTAACAAATTCTGCTTGCATAGTAGACGAAGCAGTTATGGACTATTTGATGCTTCTCCAAGATACAGCTCCTTCAGCAAGAAGAAATATATATCCTGAAGTAGATCTTCTAGTGTTGGAACATTCAACAAAATCTGAATCTGAATATCCAATCACCTTTAGTGAATCTGTATGTCTATATGTAAGCTTGTAGTCCTTAGTTCCTTGCAAATACCTCATAACCTTCTTAGCAGCTTTCCAGTGCTCAAGGCCTGGATTACTTTGATATCTGCCTAACATTCCTACCACAAACCCAATATCAGGTCTTGTACAAACCTGAGCATACATGAGACTACCTACTGCAGATGCGTAACGTATGTTTTTCATCTATTCTTTCTCCAAATCATTTTGTGGTGATTGATTTAGACTAAATTTGTCTCCTTTGACAATAGGTGCTACAGAAGGTGAATCAAGGTCCATGCACCCCAAAATCAAAAGAATCTTATCTTTCCAGTCAGAAAAATTTTCACCACTCAAAAATGGAATATGAGATGATTTAGAACTCAATAATGTAGTAGGAATGACTGCAACAACCAAGAACAAATCATGCTACGGAAAAAATAAAAAAAAAAAAGTAAATTCTAATCTCCCTGTGGGTAAAGATTGCAACTTGCATCGAATCTACTTAACTTTATCAATAAGACTAGTAAATATCTCTCACAAAATAAAATAATTCCATTATCTGTGGATATAGAAATTTTTTTATTTTGATATTAAGGTACTATCTTATTCCAAATAAATTAATAAAACAATTATCTTCCTGTGGGGAAAATAATTAATTTTACTAATTTAAATGCAAGTAATAAGATGTCATCTAATATAATTATTTTTCTAAATTTATACACATAACAATAATTTAAGATGCTGTGGCTATTCTCAAATTACTATAGTGCTCAACCATCTTATAAATTCGGCACCATATAACCTTTAACAGAAAAGAAAACAAACTCAAATATAATGGTTCCAAGATATTTAATTTTTGTAAACAAACCCAAATATTGTTCCATAACTATTTACAGAATTTATTTATTTATTTATTTATTTTTTTAATTACCCTTTGACATACGTGCACATGCATTCTCATTTACACACATACACAGATGAAGACAGTTTAAAACTGAAGCTATTCTTGCATCCTAGTCATGATGAAGACAATTACACAATTGCAAGAACGGTATTGACAAAAAAAAAAGTTTATAAGAACGTCAATGATATATATATATATATATATTGAATCTATACAATTGTAAGAACAGGATTGACCGGCAAAAAAAAAAAAAAAAGTTTATAAGAATGTCAATGAGATATATATATATATATATATTGAATCTATATACTGATCAACATGGATTTGGAGATAAGCTCTGATACCACAATGTTGGAAAATCATACACATATAATATAATCATATATGTATGGGTATACAGCAGAATAAAATTTATACTAACCTCCTCCAGCCATTGTTGATCAAGTTGTGTGATGTGTGTAATTCTTATGAACCTCTCAATATTATATCACTCACTTTACACTTTATGAATAAGTGTCTTCTAACCTATGTAGAACTTGAGTGCCTCATTGATGGAAAACCACAGGCCTATTTATAACTGCTAGGTCAAGGACCCTTATCAGATAGATACATTATCAGATAAACCTTGTTAGTTTCTTTCCATCAAGGAAACTTAATTAGTGGAAATTGATAGGCCATAGCCAAACCGCTATTTAGAGTTCTTGATATAACTTCAATAATTATTACCCACAATTATCAAAAGACAAATATACATATAAGGATAAATATATAAATAAAATATAATATATAATTTACAAATATTAATATGTATGTGGGCCACACTAAATCTCCTCTTATGAGATGCAGCTTACAGTTTCAAGAGGGTTTTTTTTTTTTTTTTTTTTGTCGGTATCACACGACAGAGGAAAGAAAATATTTTTTTTGTGGGAGAAAATTTTAAGTGAACATCTAGAATTTGGTAGGCTAAATATCAGTGAAAACATAATGAAGCTAGACATAATTGGGATTAAGTCCATGGATAACTACCGTTGGTTGTTTTACAATTTGGCTACCAGGTCCACGTTCTCATCGATTGAAGATGACATGATTTCCATGTACTGTTAGGGGTTCAATCCGCAACTCAATCTGAAACTCTTTGGTGTATTGGCTGCTAATAGAATTTACATACATAAGATGCAATCCAAATAGCATTTCAAATGGAAGACTTTTGTGAAACTCATTTATAGAAAACTTCCTAATCGGCCTTCCCATTCTACTCCAAGTCCTTTTCAGTCTTTGTATTGAGATAACATTAAGTCCAAGTGTTTTAATTGTCCACGTTTTAGACATCAAGCTCAAGATTGCCTTTCTCCCAAGATTAATGTCCCAACTAAACCAGTTATTGAAAATGAAGACTTTGGGACGTAAAAGAATCTGAGAAACAAAGCTTGATGAACAGGTTGTTGACCCCCTTGATTCGGAATCCTATGATGATCTCCTTAATGATATGTTTGGTATTTTTTGACCATTGTTGGCTTCTACAAAACAAGCCATAAAAGAACCCGAAAAGCTACAAAGAGTCAAGATTTTTGATACAAGGGTGAATTGGTGATCAAGTGTATTCTTTGGTGATTGATACTAGGAGTTGCACTAATGTTGTGTCTGAAGAAGCCGTGAAGAAATTGGGTTTGAAAATGGAGTCGTATCTTGAACTTAATTTTCCTTAATACTAAACTCAAGGTCAACACACCAAAATTAAACACTAAATTATACCAAATTCCTTAGAATAATAGTAAGTCCAAGTATCGATCCACAGAGACAATTGGGAAATTAAACTAATTTTAATTGTTAAATTCCTAAATTAATTTTGATAAAAAAGATTGATTGTTCATAACCTAATAATGATTAAATTAAATAAGCTAATAAACTAGCCATTATAAATAAAAATGAATTTACTAATTTGGGGAAAAACCTAGGGCGATGAGTTCACCACTAGTTATGTAAATAAGGTTTCAATTTGAAATCAATTATGCTATGGTTCGAACAGAATAATACTTCGCAACTACAAGTTCGAAGCATTTGTCAAGAAAATCATCACGTTCAATGTACGGGCACGAACCATCTCAAGTAGTATGAATCGTTCGCTCTAAACTATGGTAACGACACGAGTCGTCCTTCGTAGTATGGTTCGTCTCATACCTTGAATATGAAAGAATAGAAAACTATTGTATGGAAAGCATTCAACAATCACAGAAAGCCGAATACTTGAAGAAATAGTGGAAATATATATATATATATATGAAACTTCTAAAACACCATACAATTGTTCAAACCTTTACATAATCAAAAACCAAAAAGAAAACCTAATTACATAGCTAGGGTTTCATCAAAACCCTAGAAAAGAAGAGCCAAGCCACTCATGGAGGAGTGGGAAGAGATGGAACCCTCCATGGGAATTTGCTTTGAAGATTGAGAATCACCTTTTTCCAAACCCTAGCCTCTTCTTTCTCCTTCAAAATTTCAGAACCCTAATCCATCCTCCCTTTCTTCTTTTTATACCTCTGCTGTCTTTCAAATAGGTTTAAAACAGTGGCACGATTTGTAACGCCCTCAAAAGATAACAATTAAACCCATCAATATAGACATACATTGATATATATAAAAATTCCACATTCTTCTATCCATCAGAGTTTCATTACAAAAAGTATTACATGTTAACGACAAAAGCAAATGCCCTAGAGGCTTACAGCTTTTCAAGCTAACACTTGGTTACAACAAAAGAGTATTAACTCATTTACACATTAAGCCCTTGGCTTGAATATACATGTAATACATCAAAAGGGAAAAAGGCAACAAAAGTCTGCCCGCCTCTAGCCTCCCAAGCTACGTCCTTGGAGGTGGCATGCTACCTGTACCTGAAAATGATGTTCCCATATAGGGTGAGCCACAGCCCAACAGAGATATACTAAACCAACTATGAGCAATGACTAAAAGATTAGCAATAGATAGATGGCCAACACCGATACATCCGCATATATCACGTCACAATTTCATAACATATGAGTCTATGTCACTTTCCATTTTCCATCCTTATTTAATAGATAAGCATATTAGCTATATCAACACATCAACAGATAAACATCTTACGCATCAACAGATAAGCATATAAGCTGTATCCACACTTCACTAGACAAGCATAAGAGTTGTATCTACACTTCACTAGACAAGCATATGAGCTGTATCTACACTTCACTTGACAAGCATATGAGTTGTATCTACACTTCTCAAAGATAAGCCTATGAGCTGTATCTTCACTTCTCTAGACAAGCATATGAGCTGTGTCTACGGAGTTCATCCCCCATCTCCTCCAATCTTATCCGATTTAGAGGTACATCCCCCATCTTCCCCTAAACCGCGGAGTACATCCCCCATCTCCTCCTCTACACACAATGCATATAAACACAAGGGTTCTATACACAATCAGTCAATACATAGAATTAATGTTTTCAATTCACCGTCATACTCTATGACACATTCACTCGATTAGTTTTAGTTTGCCTAATCATCATGCATTGTCTACAACAATCAAGACTATCCTCCACCGATAGCCCAAAGCAGTTATTTCTAAATAGAAAATAAATGCACAAAATGGATATTAAATCGACATTTCAATTAGGTGAGCAATAAATGATCCAACCACACTCTTTAGTCCCATACATTCTCGATTTCAACATTCTCAATTCAATTCCTCATTTCCAACAATTAATTATACAAATTAATTAACCAATGTAATTAGGGCATATTCCATAATTAACATCACAACCCTTAGGTTCCATTTTCATTAATGTTTTAACATTAATTTCACTTTTCCATGCCAAACATGCATTTAGGTTTTATATGATTAAAACCCCAACTTTTGTAAAATTACACAAAGGCCCGAACTTTCTCAAAATTACCCAACAACTCCCAACATATCGAAATGCCAAAATTTAAAGACAAAACTCATAAAGAGGAGTAGGATATCCTTACCTCAAAAGATGACTCCCAACCGAGAAGACGAAGAAAACGGAAGTGCTCCAAACCACAAACTTTTCGGATCAAAAGGTAGCCCTCGACGATCAACAACTCTTTTGTAAAGGCCAAAGGTGAGCAAATCACTCCTACTAGATCAATATCTAGAGAGAAGGTAGAGTCCTAGAGTGAGAAGCTCAACAATGGGGTTTTTGGAAAAGTAAGAGAGAGAAGAGAAATGGAAAAAGTGATTTGAAAAGTCAAAACACGGAGCTTTAACCCAGTCGCCCCACTCGAGCGTCCAACGCCCCGCTCGAGCGTCACTCACAGACTCCCGCTCGAGCGTCAACAATTCCGCTCGAGCGGCGAATACACACTTCCAGAACTTTTACAGAACCAGGTCTCCGCTCGAGCGTCAACCCTCCCGCTCGAGCGTCACACACAACAACCCGCTCGAGCGTACAACTCTGCAGAGGAGATACTAGAAGATGGAAAACTACGCTCGAGCGTCGAAAACCCCGCTCAAGCGGACAGACAACAACGAAGAGCCCGCTCGAGCGTCAAAATCCTCGCTCGAGCGTGAAGGCCAAAATCTGGGCAACTACTCTTGGTTTCTAAGTCCAACCAACCTGTTTCAAACTCGCCCAACACAACCTAAGACTCGAATGCAAGGAGTAAAGGATGTAAACAAGACATATACAACAACCAACTCCACGGAACCTAAGTCTGGGTACAACAGTAAAAGAAAAGGGGAAACCGGGATCGCTATACGATTTTTGAGGTGCTGCCGCACGTGCGGGAAAAGTCAACGCACGTGCGGGAAACACTTTTCTCCACAAGTCTTGCATTTTTGCTCATTTTATGCTCCCACTATGTACAACCTGATTGACATTAAACATGCATAAAATATATAGTTTGACAAGCAAGTAGAGTTAAGAGATTGTAATTAACGGCCTCAGTGTTGCACAATTCGGCCTTAATCAGTCACGTGAAATTCAACATCGACAAGCACAAAGAGATGGTCATATGTGATGTTTTGCCTCTTAAGCTCTGTCATATTCTTCAGGCATAGATTTGAGCTGTGATGTCACTCATGCGGTCCGTGCTAACATCTACTCTTTCATTGATGGCTCTACAGAATACACCCTTATTTGTGCCCACCGACAACTCCTTGTTCTGATGGAATTCTTGGTCGGTCTTCTAACTTGCTGGAATTGAGTTCTTTTTAGTGTAGGAGAATTGATGGTGCAACCTTAACTCTTTGGAGGCCCATTATCCACTTTGGAAGCCTAAGGTGAAGCCTGTGGTTCCATTGTGTGGACCGAAGAATTTTTTGTGCCAATAAATGTAATTGGTAAATTACACTATTATTTAGACAAATATTAGTAAGGAATTTTGATTTTGTTTCCAATATTTTAGGAACTAGTTTCTTAATATAATTAGGGTTTTGGCACAAAGAGTAATGTTTTCATTTCTTCGTTGAGATTGAAATGAGATATCTGTTGTGGCCAATTTGTTTCTCTCTTTCCCTAAACCATTCTACATTGTCCTGTCCTGGCATGAAAGTTTCAGCATGCATAAGCAGTTGAATTTAAATACTGCCACATAGTTATTCAACTTAGTAGTCTTGTGTAATTGTTCTTCCAATTGTATGTGGTTGCCCCAACTTAGCAGTCTTATGTAATCTGTTATGATGATAGAAATTGTACAGTTTTGTTAAATAAAAAAATGATGGAAGAAAGAATCTAGTGAGATGCAGCTTTATATCAAAAAACAGTTTCAGGGGAGACGGGAAAAATATTCCTTCCTTTTTTAATGGTTAATAAGAATTACACCTAATATGAATTAACCACTTTAATATTTAATATTCAATGTCATAAAATTATATCATGATATAAATTTTAAATCATGAAAATATATAAATATTTAACAATAATAGACAATAAGTGTGCATAATTTAAACAAAGCAAAAACATAATCCTCTAATGTGATACAATCAAATAAATATATTTATTTAATAGTCCGAACGATTCAGCAAAATTCTAAAATTGCGCTTAATCTATGCACTTTATCATAACGGCAAGTAATACACTCAATTCAATAACATATTATGATGATTATAAAAATTATTATCACTAAAATTGATAATAAATCAAAACATGCATATGAACAGCATATAGAATTACATAAAAGTTTGCACCTAACATATCACAAAACAAAGTGAGTGAGGGAGTCCATGATGTGCATACTTAGTTACGATTTAGAAATCAAGAATGAAATCTTCTTTCACACGACCTTTGACTTTTAACAACGCAAAAAGAGTTTCTTTGATGCATAATGAATATGAAAGAGATTAGATGTACCATTCAGACACTGCCTAATAAATATGGCATGCAGCTTACAAGGTTGAACATACAGCGTATATTCAAGATAACCAACACATGCCGAGGGTTCAAACCTTATGAACAAAAAATATGTTGTTATGAATAATTATAACTATAATAACAATATTCATAAATATATTATTATTCCAAGGTGTATTGATTCACAAACTAAAGCTCTGATACCACATGTAAGATTTAATAATACATGTAACCATAATAATAATGCGGAATTAAACTTTACAGGATCTTGAATTCAATACAACTCAAGAATAAAACGAACATACCTTTGTCAGCCATTGAATTAGAGAAGTTGAGAAAATACCCCTAATAGTTGAACCTTTAATTCTTGGCTCACCTTCTTCTCTCTGTCTCTCACTTTATTAGGATGACTATAAAACTTAGAGTGATGGAATAATACTCATGATATGAAAGGGGAGTCACCCATCCTTATATAGAGGAGAGAAGAGGGCCAGATAAACTCTATCAGAAGAATTCCTAATCTATCAAGGTTTCCTTCTTATCTTAGAAGAGTGATTATATTAAAATTCTATTTACTAAACTTGATCTCAAATATTGGCTTTATCTATTTGTGGAGTCCAAATAAATTAAAACATGTAGAAATTATGTAGGCTATTGGGCCACACTAGAAAAATAAATCCAACATTCTCCCACTTGGCCCATTAAGCCGATTATGATACAATTATGAGTTTTTTCAAAAATATGTAACTTAAAAAATTTTGACTCATTGGATTCCACACTAAAAACTTTGACACGTGATCACGAATTTTTTAAAAATAGCCAATAAGTTCAGATATATTAGAAACTATAATACTGTGATTACTTCAGATCACCAATGTGAGTCATAGCGGTTATATAACATTTATGTCATATTTCCTTCTATGTACTACACCATCGATAACCTTCACCAACCCAGTCCATTATCAGGATATATAATTATTTTCCTGAAAGGCCCCTGTAATTTGTCTTTTTAAGACATTCCCTGTTTATCAATATTCAATTTAATGTGTACACACACTTTTAGAACAGAAAAAACAGAAACAAAATTATTATTGCGCAAATAGTGTCAAATGAAAATAAGCACTCACGATTAACCATACACATCAAGGGTTGCTTAAAAGACCCATCCTGATAACATGCTCTTTGTATGTCTTTGGTGGCAATCCCTTTGTGAATGGATCAACAATCATAAGAGATGTGCTTAAGTTTTCAATTAATACTTGTTGTTTCTGGACTCTTTCTCTAACAACTAAGTACTTTACTTCCATGTGTTTAGAACCACTGGAGTACTTTCCATACTTAGAGAAGAAAACTGTTGCGGTATTGTCACAATATATCTTCAGTGGCCTGGTAATTGAGTCAACAACACTAAGTCCTGAGATGAAATTTCGCAACCATAAAGCATGATTTGTAGCCTCAAAGCAAATGGAATGTCCTTCATTTGTTTTCTTTTCAAGTCATTCCTTGGACACTGTTTTTCACTTAATTTATCACCCTTCATCATGGGTGCATCACCGGTTGAACAAAACTGCATATTGAATCTCTCCAAAACACGATCAATATATCCTTTCTATGATAGTCCTAGCAATCCTCGAGATCGATCCCCAAAGATCTCCATGCCAAAACATAGTTTGCCTCACCTATATCGACCATTTTAAAGTTTTTTTTTTTTTTTTTTTGAGAGATATTCCTTGGTTTCATGTAATAAGCCAAGGTCATTACTAGCTAACAAAATATCATCCACATATAGCACAAAAATAATGAACTTGCTCCCACTAACCTTCAGATATATACACTGATCAACTGCATTTTCCTTTAATCCGAAAGAGATAATGGTATCATTAAACCTTAAATACCATTGCTTGGAAGCTTGTTTAAGGCCGTATATGGATTTCTTTAATTTGCAAGCTAAATGTTCTTTACCTTTCTTTGCAAATCCTTCTAGCTGCCCCATATAAATTTCTTCATCCAAATTCCCATTTAGAAAAACAGTTTTCACATCCATTTGATGCAACTCTAAGTCATAATGAGCTACCAATGCTAGGATGATTCTAAGCGAGTCCTTCTTAGATACTGGAGAGAAGGTCTCTGTATAGTCTATGCCTTCTTTTTGAGTAAAACCTTTGGCAACAAGTCTGGCTTTAAATCGTTCGATATTGCCTTTTGCGTCACGCTTGGTCTTGAAGACCCATTTACACCTGACCTTTTTGCAGTTATTAGGCAATTCGACGAGATCCCAAACACTATTCTGTTCCATGGATTTTAACTCTTCATTTATAGCATTGACCCATTTAGAAGAATCATCACTATTCATGGCTTGTGAAAATGAGACTGGATCTTTGTTAATCCCAATATCAAAATCAGATTCCTGTAGATACACCATGTAATCATCTGGAATGGCATGCTTTTTTTCCCTCTGAGATCTTCTCAGAACTGCCGGTTGCGGTGGTTCTACAATATTTTCAATGGTGGTATCTTCATGAAGTGGTGAAACATGAGGTGCTGAAGGATTTTCATCATGTTGTTCGTTTTCCTCATCCTGTGAAATAGTCTGAGGAACAACAACTTTTCGATAAGGGTCAAATGTTGGCACATCTACCCTAATTTCCTCGAAATTCACCACTCGTGTTTTCTCACTCCCACTGATTTCACCATTCTCTAGGAATCTAGCATTACCAGCCTCCACTATCCTCGTACTGTGATTAGGACAATAAAATTTGTACCCTTTAGACTTGTCTGGATAACTAATGAAATATCCAGATATTGTTCTTGAGTCCAACTTTTTCTCTTGTGGGTTGAAGATTCTTGCCTCTGCTGGACAACCCCAAATATGTAAGTGTCTCAAACTAGGTTTCCTACCAGTCCACAACTCAAAAGGAGTTGTTGGGACCGCCTTACTAGGAACCCTATTTAAGATATACATTGCAGTTTTTAAAGCTTCACCCCACATTGAAATAGGTACAATTGAGTAACTTAACATACTCCTAACCATATCTTTAAGTGTACGATTATGCCTTTCAGCAACTCCATTCTGCTGTGGCGTACCAGGCATTGTATATTGAGCACAAATGCCTTTCTTTTCTAAGAATTTGGCAAATGGGCCAGGATTTTGGCCTGACTCATCATATTTACCATAATATTCACCACCCCTGTCTGATCTCACTATTTTAACCTTTCTATCTAATTGTCTCTCGACTTCAGTTATGTATACCTCAAGGATGTCAATAGCCTGAGACTTTTCATGAATTAGATACACATATCCATAACGTGAGAAGTCATCCATAAATATGATAAAATATTTTTCACCACTAAGACATGGGATGTTGAGTGGCCCGCAAATATCTGTATGAATTATCTCAAGAAGCTCATTACTTCTTGTGGCACCTTTCTTGGTGTGTTTGGTTTGCTTTCCTTTAATGCAATCCACACATATCTGAAAGTCAGTGAAGTCTAGGTTTTCCAAAATCCTATTCTTCACCAATTTTTCAATTCTATTTCTGGAGATATGCCCCAACCGTCTATGCCACAAGATCGATGATTTTTTCATTAATTAGACCACGTTTTAAACCAATATTCGAATGCAGAGTTACTAATGATTGTGCAAACTCATGATTTAAGGTAATTTTATATAAACCATCACATAAATTACCAGAACCAATCACTTTTGAATTAAACATTAAATTGAGTTTTCCACAATTAAATAAAACTGAATACCCAACACGATCCAATTTGGATAACGAAACTAAATTCCTAGAAATTGAAGGAACATAAAAAGTGTCTTCTAGATCCATCTGATGACCCGTCTCTAAGATCAGTCGATAGGTTCCTACAGCTACGACTTCAGCTTTGAGACGGTTCCCCATATAGACAAATCTTTCACTTTCCTTCGGTTTCCTGGTTGAGAGGTATCCCTGCATGTCATTTGTAATGTGGGTCGTGGCCCCCAGAGTCAATCCACCACGTATTAAAAGGTACTTCAGCAAGATTTGATTCATAACAAACAAAAGAAAATTTCTTACATTTCTCTTTGAACCAAGCCTTTCGCTTGTTGCAGTCTTTCTTCACATGTCCCTTCTTGCCACAAAAGTAGCACTTGACAGTGAAACCATTCTTGGCCTGATTTTCTTCCCCAGGTTCATTCTTTTTCTTTGGTGGATTTTTCTTTGATTTTACAAACTTACCCTTCTTTTTCTTTATAGCTCCATGAGTTACAGCCAATGCAGTTTGACGTCCTTCCTCCCTCAACCTCACTTCCTCCTGAACACACATATTAGTCAACTCATTCAAATTCCACTTATCTTTATTGGTGTTATAGTGAATTTTGAATGCGCTGTATTGTGATGGAAGTGAGTTGAGAATAAGCTGCACGAGGAAAGTTTCATCAACTTGCATTCCTAAAGTTTTAAGCTTTGCAGCTTTGTCGCCATATTGAGGATGTGATCCTAAACTCCTCGGTGGCCATTATATTTCATTGTTGTTAATTCAGCCATAATAGTGCCAGCAAGTGGCTTGTCGATCTTCAACAGCCTTTAACCAAATTTTACTTTAAGCGTTAGGATAACGTCACTAAAGAGTCCTTTGGTTAATAACCAAGTAAGATCCCAGGAAGGTCGGAGGAGTTAATATAGCCTCCCTTCTAAGTCCAACCACCTTAGATAGCAAGCTATCTTTTTGACAGATCTTAAGAGGTATTAACACAAGATCCCATAAGTAACATGGAAAAAGGCATAAACAATATACATATTAAAGCTTTGAGAATTACGATGAACTATTGATATCACATAAGTCTTTCCTTTGGGAAAAACTTAGGTATATCTATTGTCCACTCGTCAAGAATCATTTATGTAGGTCTAAAGTAATTTATGCAATTTTTCAACTAGTCATGTTACCTTTGGGTATTCAATTCTAATCTGTCAAATTACATAAGTTATATTATCCTACCCAGTTTATAATTATTTGAAAGTGACTCTCCTTTGGGCTAGTCTCAATCTCCTAATTATAACTGCAATTGAGAATATTATCGACCTTAATGTTACCCTTTTTAACAATTCTTTTATGTAGTTCTATATTCATAAGTTTTACAAATCTATGCCACTTTGGCAGCAACTAAATTAGTAAACCCTATGAATACGGAACTAACCAACAATATTCTCTATTCATTAATTTTGAGTTATTTAATTATCATTAATTCAATCACAATTTTAATGAGATCACTATTTTTATGATTTCTAAAATTTCTTTTATGTGATTGCTATTACCAATATAATAATAATAACTCTGGATGAACAGGAATATTTATATATGTATTATAACAATCATGAATATCTAAAATAATGGTTAATAAGAATTACACCTAATATGAATTAACCACTTTAATATTTAATATTCAATGTCATAAAATTATATCATGATATAAATTTTAAATCATGAAAATATATAAATATTTAACAATAATAGACAATAAGTGTGCATAATTTAAACAAAGCAAAAACATAATCCTCTAATGTGATACAATCAAATAAATATATTTATTTAATAGTCCGAACGATTCAGCAAAATTCTAAAATTGCTTTTAATCTATGCACTTTATCATAACGGCAAGCAATACACTCAATTCAATAACATAGTATGATGATTATAAAAATTATTATCACTAAAATTGATAATAAATCAAAACATGCATATGAACAGCATATAGAATTACATAAAAGTTTGCACCTAACATATCACAAAACAAAGTGAGTGAGGGAGTCCATGATGTGCATACTTAGTTACGATTTAGAAATCAAGAATGAAATCTTCTTTCACACGACCTTTGACTTTTAACAACGCAAAAAGAGTTTCTTTGATGCATAATGAATATGAAAGAGATTAGATGTACCATTCAGACACTGCCTAATAAATATGGCATGCAGCTTACAAGGTTGAACATACAGCGTATATTCAAGATAACCAACACATGCCGAGGGTTCAAACCTTATGAACAAAAATTATGTTGTTATGAATAATTATAACTATAATAACAATATTCATAAATATATTATTATTCCAAGGTGTATTGATTCACAAACTAAAGCTCTGATACCACATGTAAGATTTAATAATACATGTAACCATAATAATAATGCGGAATTAAACTTTACAGGATCTTGAATTCAATACAACTCAAGAATAAAACGAACATACCTTTGTCAGCCATTGAATTAGAGAAGTTGAGAAAATACCCCTAATAGTTGAACCTTTAATTCTTGGCTCACCTTCTTCTCTCTGTCTCTCACTTTATTAGGATGACTATAAAACTTAGAGTGATGGAATAATACTCATGATATGAAAGGGGAGTCACCCATCCTTATATAGAGGAGAGAAGAGGGCCAGATAAACTCTATCAGAAGAATTCCTAATCCATCAAGGTTTCCTTCTTATCTTAGAAGAGTGATTATATTAAAATTCTATTTACTAAACTTGATCTCAAATATTGGCTTTATCTATTTGTGGAGTCCAAATAAATTAAAACATGTAGAAAATATGTAGGCGATTGGGCCACACTAGAAAAATAAATCCAACAACTAATGGCAGTATGAAAACAATATTCACGTGTTTTGTAGCTTCTGCCAAATTATGATTCACTTTTGATTTATGGAGAAGGTGAAAACATGAATGGATATTTCTTTATATTTATTGGGGAACAGATTCAATTAATCCCTCATATCTCTTCACAAATTACATGCTTTCCTTTAAAAAATCCATCTTGCTCAACTGCTTTTGGTGGTTGGAATCTGTTTGGGTTATCTAAGCAACTGTTTTGATATTTGTTCTGACCATCTCTTTGTTCTGTTCCCAGATTTGATGGCAACATAAAATCTGCTGGACGCATCACCATTCAGTCATTCTGTGCTCCACAATGTGAATATTCCAATATGGTTAGTGGCAAAGAGATGGGAGATTCTATTTGGGGGATTTGGTGATAGCCCCCTCACTATCTAATTTGTCTTTCAAAAGGACAAGAATTATATAAGTACTTTCAAAACCCCTTGATATTTTAAAACTTGTTTCTTTTACTATATTACCCTCATATCTATCAGCTCTCCTATTAAGCCATCTTCACTATGTATTTCAGAGTAAAATTTTACTTTGTATAAGAGTAAAATTTTACTCTGTATAAAAGTAAAATTTTATACTCTGAAACTAAAGTAAAATTTTACTCTGAATAAGAGTAAAATTTTACTCTGAATAATAGTAAAATTTTACACTCTGAAACTAAAAGTAAAATTTTACACTCTGAAACTAAAAGTAAAATTTTACTCTGGTTCTGTCAAATGAAAAAAACAGAGCAATAGAACCAGAGTAAAATTTTACTCTGGTTCTATCAAATGAAATTAGATCATTCACAGCCACTGTTCTTCTGTTTCTTCACAGTTACTTGCCTCTTTCGTATCACCTCTTTGGCTTCTCTGTTATCTATTACATATACACAATCCATATTGCTCACTCACGATACAAAAATTTATAAAAATCAAAAACAATTTTACAACAAAAAGTTGAGAGAACATAGTAACAACTCATCAATAGATCAATTTAAGAACTTAACAACACTATCCAAATGAAAAATCTCTCCCTCACACACGCACACACACACACACACACAAACACACACATATATATATGAAAAATCTGAAAAACTGTGTTCAAATATGGAAATTTTGAACAGTCGCGCGATTCGTCTCTATACTCTTTCACAATTCGAATTTTTGATCGACGAGGCTATCATCAACGGCAAGAACATGAACTTCATGAGAATTGGAAGGCGATACATCGACGTCGTCGAAGCTTTCTCTGATCATCTCCGACGATCTCTTCCACTGCGAAACCTATGCGCCATTCAAAGAAAATTCTCTCCAACTGAGAGTGATTTAGGTATATTCACAGTTTTAGTTGAAATCACGAGAGCTTCGAACGAATCCAATTCAAACCCTAGGAATGGAAGAGAGAAGGAAAAAAGAGTGGAGAAGGTGAGGAAATTTAGTTGAGGGTATAATAGTCTAATAAAATATTTAAATAATAAATTTTGTCCTTTATGCAAAATTTTATAATTATGAGGGGGTTTAGAAAATATAATTTTTTTCTTAGTCCTTTTAACAATGAAAGGAAGGTAAAGGGGGTTTATAGCTAAATTTCCCTATAAAATAAATTTAAATTATAGATTGATTTTCTATGCAAAATTATAGATAAAAAAATCTAATGCTACTTAAAATAGATAGTAGGCCTTATAGGTAACGGGTTAAGTGTGCCTTTTGGTCAATATGTTACAAAAGAAGAATGGATTGGGGCCCACAAGATGAAAGCAGAAGGAAAGAGATTCTTTCCGTTCTACATACGTAATGAACGATTTTCATTAAAAATATAAATTTATAATTATTTTAAATTTTAAAAACTATTATACTTATGTAATACAATACCTGAACCGAGAGCAACCCTTGCTTCTTCTTAGGCACCAGCTTACCTTCAATGCTGTAATCAGGGTTGTAGAAATTGAGACCTTGAAGCTCTACATGGGCAAAAGCTGCAATGAAGTCCACTCCACGGTTGTTGCAGAGAAGCTGAGGTTCACCCACAGTGTTGTGCACAACCTCCCCAGCAAATGGATAGTAAGAAACTAAAGCTTGAGACATGGCCTTCTTCAAAACACCGATCATGGAGGCAAATGTGAACAACATTAAGCCCCCTTCTTTTCCAATGAGTCTTGTGGTGGTGGTGGTTGGATTCTTATAACAAAAGAACACAGCGACGTCGACAGGAGGCAAGAGCAAGTCATGGTTGGAAAGCGGTAGCAAATGCACACGCATCGGCAACGCTGCCGCCACCACTTCTGTCTTCCTCACCTCCACCACCACCAACTCTCCTTTCGCACTCATTTTTTGTTTATTTCAAAGAGAACTGAGTTGGGGATATGGGAGGCGACGACGGAAAATTTATAATGGAAAAATGCACGTGCACATAATATAGACATGGGTGGGCCTTCTCTAAGTTACGAGAAATTCTATGAAACGTACCCTGTGCAGTGGAAAAAGAAAAATGAGTGGGAGCTCTAATTAAAGTTATCACTAAAGATGTGGCAGTGAGTCTCACCCACTGTCACAGTATGTGTTGTGTGTGTGTGTATGTTTGTTTTTTCTTTTCATTTTCCACCTCATTAGTGGTGGTTTAGATCCACCAAATTATGTCTCTACGATGACCGGTGGAAAAATGCACCTACACATAATACAGACAGAGATGGGTGGGCTTTGTCTACGTTGCGAGAAATTCTATGATACGGGCCCTGTGCCTCAATTATCACGTGTGTTTTTTAATTTTTTTTTATTTTATAATCAAGTATCTGGGTCAATACCCATTCGGAATAACGCATCTCGACTAATTTTTTTTTTTTTAATTTTATAATCGAGTATCTGTGCCAGCACCCATTCAGAGTGACGCATCTCGACTAATCTCGGCTTTTTTTTTTTTAATTTTATAATCGAGTATCTGGGCCAGCACCCATTCGGAGTGACGCATCTCGACTAATCTTAGAACTATGAGCCGATTGGCCAGGTAAAGACGCAATGGCCCGCCAGTAGCTAATTGGGGATAAGATTCGAACCAGGCAAAGATGCAGTAGTCCGTCAGTAGGGTCCAATTGTCTAGGCAAAGACACAATGGCCCGCCAGTAGCCAATTGGAGATGAGATTCGAACCAGTTAAAGATGTAGTGGCCTTCTAGTAACTAGCTAGGGGTGGGATTCGAACTTGAAACCTAGAGAGGAGCATACTCCTATAGGTCTTTGGTCCCTTTCCCCTCAACCAATCGGGCTACCCTTGCGGGCAAGGTTCTGAAAAGCGGTTGCGGTCGCTATAACGGTAGCGGTGGCGCGGTTGCGGTTGCGGAGTGTAAAGGCGGTAGCGTAACGGTTGCGGTAACCGGAACCGTGAATTTTTTTATTTTTCACACAATTTGAAAAAAACTTACCGATATGCATATTTTTTTTCCATGATCATATTTATTGGGTTTAAAATAAATATTGATCAATTTTTGTAAATTTTTAAGTATGATATAATATATTTCATATTTTTAAATCACCATAAATTGAGTTTTTTACATCTAATTTTAATAATTAATGACTTTATATTATATAAAAAATCAATCACTAACTATTATATATAAGATAAATAATGACAAAAGTAAGAGAATAAATAAGAGCCTAAATATATATATATACATATTTTAATCAAGCCAAATAGAAAATGACCACACTTATTAATATTATTATTATTTTCAAACAATATATAGATAGACACACACAAACAAAATAGTTGAGTGATAGCAGCTAAATAGAATAGCGTAGGTATTATAGTTTCAACAAATCAATAACATATTCTTCATTTTCCCTCTTCTCTCTCTCTCTATCTCTTGCTCCTCCTATAGCGATCCCAGTTTTCCTTTCATTGTTTAATTGTATTTCAGACTCGGTTCCGTGGATGTGTTGTTGTCTTTTTCTAGTTTCCATCCTTTACTCTTTGTATATGAGTCTTGGGTCGTGTTGGGTAGGTTTAAAACACATTGGTTGTGTTTGGAAACCAAGGGTTAGTGTCCATTAAATTTTCATAATGGTTCATTTAATATCCTTATTAGTGGTTACAAACTTGTTCATTTAATATCCTTATTAGTGGTTCATTTAATATCCTTATTAGTGGTTCATTTAATATCCTTATTAGTGGTTACAAACTTGTTCATTTAATATCCTTATTAGTAGTTCAGTTACTACCCTTATTAGTTGTCCATTCATATTTGTAACTGTGTTCATTTAATGCTAGTTAGTGTTCATTCAATTCTAACTTGTCCTTTCATTTTCCAATTAATGGGCTTTAATAACAACCTTTCAATATCACTTGTTCATCTCCCTCTAGTGTAAATCTATACTAAGTCCTTTGTAAGAAAGGTAGAGTGGGTTGAGGGCTTTTTTTTTTAATCTGAAAGTTTGGCGATTTGGAGCACTTTGGTTTTTGGCCTTCATCTTCTCCATTTGAGGTAGGGATTTCTTTGTTCTTTTTCAATACTCCATCTATAGATAGACATGTGGTAATTTTGTATTGCATGAAAATCATATCCGTGTTGGATTTGTTTGAAAATCATGAGGGGAACCTAGGGTTGGTTGTTTGAGAATGGTTTTGTTATCACTGACTGTGGTTTGGACTAATCAGAGAGTAAAATTAGCATGTTATTGTTGAAAGAAGAGAAAGCACTAAATTATATTTTGATTTGGTAAAATAAAAAGGATTTACGGTTGAACAATGTTGGTAATTTCTATTGTTAATATGAGTTGTGTAGAAGGTGTTAACAGTTAAGGGATTAATTAAGGTATTGGGGTTATTTTGAAATGAACGTATTGAATCAAGTTGGGTTATGGCTTATTATCCATGGAATTGATTTTGTAAAATGAAGAAAATGTAATTGGTTTTGTGAAAAGGGAAAAGTGTTTTTGGAATAAGTGATGGAACATGTTGACTTAAGAAAATTATGTAGTTGATCTTGAAAATGGTAAATGAAATGTTAACTCTATGTGAGTCTCGGAGAGTAAATTTGAGAATTAAACTATTGTATCATGAGTGTCGAATACACATATTTGGGGGTTTTATCCTTACCTATCGTACTAGTGTCGTTGTTGGGTTTAAGGTTTGCTTGAGAGTTGAGTCTCTTTTATTAGGTGTACTGAATACATGCATCTAGAGGTTTTGTCCTTAGTCATCGGTGGAGGATGACATTGGTGTGTTGAATTGTGATGTATGCGTTACACTTGTGTTGGTTAAACATTATTGAATAGTTTATGTGTATGTATTACACTTGTTATTGATGCTTTGTTGTATTGTGGAATTTGTATATGATAATTGTTTACATACATTGTTTTGTGTGGGAGGAGATAGGGGATGTACTCCACGGTTTAGGGGAAGATAGGGGATGGACCTCTAAACCGGAAACTGTTTGACATTGATACAGCACTACAATGTGTATCATTTGTGAAGTATAGAAGTGTTTTTGTTTGATATTGATACAACACCAAAATGTGTATTATTTGTGAAGTATGGAAGTGTTTTTGTCTGAGATTGATACAGGACTAAAATGTGTATCTATTATGAGGTATGAAATGTTTAAAATGAGTTATTATCTCGCTTATCGCTTTGGCATATCCTTAGCTTACTGTGCATATAGCCGGTAAAACAGAGTTTTAATTGTTATCGTCAGTGTGTCTAAGTATGTTATTGGTTGCGGTGGTTACAGTTTTGAAAGGCCGAGCTGCCTCATTTGTGGATTATATACATGTTGATGATTTGTTATTTCCCTTTTATTTAAGGCATGCATGTATTGATATGAATGTATTGGGAACAAACCAAAATGCCATTTTGAGATTTTGGAAAGTGTGAAGGAAAATGGGGTATTTGTGAACATGTTTTCAAAAAAGGTCATTTTGTTGTAAGTACGGAAAATGGGGGAAGAGTAATGGGCTTGGTGAAATTGTTTTTCTAAAACTGTTATAGTTATGAAAGTTTGGAAAAAATGAGTAATAAAAAGGAAAGGGAAAAAGGTGAACCGCTTATAGCGTCGAATAAAATGGCTGTTTTCGATAAAAGTTCATACTTATGTATATTTTGTATAAACTGCCACATTACTATTCTAGTATGAGAATGAACATTCATGATCATAGCTATCTGTAAGTTGTTATTGTTGGAGATCATGTTGAGATCCCTACTGGACTATATGTTCATCCCACGTTGTTGAATCTTTTTCAGGTGATAGCCAGGATGTTCTACAAGGTTTTGGATCTTCTTATTTGTTGGCCACGGGGCCTCTTTTGTGTTGGCGGAATGCCATTTATGTAAAAGGGTTATACCCTTCTTCTTGACTTTTAATGATGTAAGCCCAAGGGCAATTTATTTAGTGTTCTCATGTTGTATTTACTTGCATACGAATGAGAGCAATGTTATTCACTTCTACAAGTTGAATATACGAGTTTATTTCCGCATGTTATCTCTGAAATGGAATTAAGTAAATGAAATTAGTAATACTTCGAGTAATAAAAAGTGGGGCGTGACAACTTGGTATCAGAGCGAGCCGGGTTTGAATACTTTGGGCTCGTGGGAAGTAGTTTTTACTATAGTGGGTTTGTTTCATGTGGTGAGGACGTTGCATATAGTTAACATGAATGTTAGGACTTGTATGTTGCATTTATGTGGGCATGGGATTAAGTTTTCTGGATAGTACTCATAGCCGGTGAACTTTCTTTGAGGTCCTCTTGGAAACACGCCTGATCAACGTGGTTTCTGATAGGAATTCCTTGAGAGTTCCGGGATGAGTGACTATCTTTATGGACTTGATTCGATTATGTGTTTAAATGTTTAAATGTTTATATGCAATAGAAATGTATGTTTAGGGTGGTAAGTGTATGCCTCGGGGAAGGCTGTTGTGTTGTGCAGTAAGTGTGGTTTTGTTTTTGGACTTTATAGGATGTCTACACGAGGGAGCATGAGATTTGTATCTCGGGTTAGAGGAAATGGTACCAGTGTGTTGATTAGTGTTTTGGGCTTTGCTAGTTAATGAGTTTGTTGTGATCCCATCAGTTATATATTTGGGTGGTGTTCGTATTGTGACTTGTTATCGGTTGGTGACTATGTGTGGGTGAAATGAGTTAGTGGTGTTATTGGTTATTGGGTATGGTTTGTGAGTGGGAAGAGAATTTCTTGAGTGGATGCTGGCGGTAATCTTTGAAACGAAAATCAGTTTGTGTCCTCGGATAACGAGGGTAGCATTGGTTAAAATTGTCATTTGTATTAGGGATTGGGTGATTGAGGCTGACCATGTCAGTCTTGAGTTTGAGGAGAAGGGCAGGCTTGCTATGTAGGCTTGGGGGTGAAGACTCCCTTAAAAGCAGTGTTGGTGTGGTTTGATTTTAGGAAATCCGGTGAGATTCCAAAATTTGGGGGTTTGTGTAGGGAACTCCGTGCTTGGGGTAAATGGTTTTGAGTGGCACATCAGTGTGTCGTTTACTAAGTGTGGCGGTTTATTGAGTTGATTAGTCAACTTGTTGGCATCGAGTTTTGGTTGGCATTGGTCACCTTGAGGATAGTCGTGATTGTTGTAGACATTCCATGTGGATTAGGGAAAACTAAAACTAACCATATTGGTTAAGTCATTGATTTTGACTGTTGAATTAATACAAAAAATACGTGTATTGATTGTGTGTTGTATATGACAAGTGTTTGATTCATTGCATATGCATTTTGTTTGGGAGGAGATAGGGGATGTACTCCACGGTTTAGGGGAAGATAGGGGATGGACCTCTAAACCGGATTTTGTTTGGGAGGAGATAGGGGATGGACTCCATTAGCACCACTATATGTGTGCTTATTGATTTTTGGAAGTGTTTTTTTTTTACATGTTGTTGATACAGAAAATTTGTGTATCAATTGAAGTATGGAAATGTTTATATATGAGTTGTAGTCTCATTAATAGCTCAGCTAGGCAATGGGCCATGTTTATGATTTTAAATTGATTAAGTAAAGGAAGGTAGGATGAAATTCCAAAATCATGAATTTCTTATGCCTTATGTGTTGATAGCAAGGTTGTTATTTCTATTAACTATTATTATAGAAATGTTATGTTTTATGTTGGTTGTGGCATCACCGTGTGAGTGGTGGGTGTTATGTTGGAAATAGATTGGAACATAAATTCTTCCTAGTGTTTTGGCCTTCTAAGGGCGCTGTTAAAAAGGAAAATGTTGAGGATTCGATTTAATTTGAATGTTATGAGAATTTCCAAACGAGTAGTTTTTGGCAAATAAACTGGAGATGTTTATGTATTATGGGTTTATGAAAAATGTTTACAAAACTTTTGAGTTTCACATGGAAAATGCAAAATTTATTTTTGAATGCCAATGTTGAAAATTTGATTATCTTTGAGAAATGTCTCATGAACAAAAGAATGATTTTTCTTATATTTATACAAAAGATTTGCTTTGATTGTCTTATGTGAAGTTATGAATGTTGAGTAGTGACATAGCTTGGAGCGCTAGTCGGGTGTTTTGGTGATTTGTTTCGGGAAGGGTTTGGTTTTGTTGAGGCTTTTGTGCCTGAGGGTTTCCTTTTGAAACGTGTCTCCTTGGTAAGCCCTTTCTTTTGTGAGAGTTAACCAGAGGTTTGTGGTGAGAATAGTTTCTTTTCTAAGTGCTCGGGTGTTGAGTGCTATGTGATTAGTTGGCCTTGTGTTTCTGGTGTATTCTTAATTTCGGGGACGAAATTCTTTAAGGGGGGGAGGTTATAGCGATCCCAGTTTTCCTTTCATTGTTTAATTGTATTTCAGACTCGTTCCGTGGATGTGTTGTTGTCTTTTTCTAGTTTCCATCCTTTACTCTTTGTATATGAGTCTTGGGTCGTGTTGGGTAGGTTTAAAACACATTGGTTGTGTTTGGAAACCAAGGGTTAGTGTCCATTAAATTTTCATAATGGTTCATTTAATATCCTTATTAGTGGTTACAAACTTGTTCATTTAATATCCTTATTAGTGGTTCATTTAATATCCTTATTAGTGGTTACAAACTTGTTCATTTAATATCCTTATTAGTAGTTCAGTTACTACCCTTATTAGTTGTCCATTCATATTTGTAACTGTGTTCATTTAATGCTAGTTAGTGTTCATTCAATTCTAACTTGTCCTTTCATTTTCCAATTAATGGGCTTTAATAACAACCTTTCAATATCACTTGTTCATCTCCCTCTAGTGTAAATCTATACTAAGTCCTTTGTAAGAAAGGTAGAGTGGGTTGAGGGCTTTTTTTTTTAATCTGAAAGTTTGGCGATTTGGAGCACTTTGGTTTTTGGCCTTCATCTTCTCCATTTGAGGTAGGGATTTCTTTGTTCTTTTTCAATACTCCATCTATAGATAGACATGTGGTAATTTTGTATTGCATGAAAATCATATCCGTGTTGGATTTGTTTGAAAATCATGAGGGGAACCTAGGGTTGGTTGTTTGAGAATGGTTTTGTTATCACTGACTGTGGTTTGGACTAATCAGAGAGTAAAATTAGCATGTTATTGTTGAAAGAAGAGAAAGCACTAAATTATATTTTGATTTGGTAAAATAAAAAGGATTTACGGTTGAACAATGTTGGTAATTTCTATTGTTAATATGAGTTGTGTAGAAGGTGTTAACAGTTAAGGGATTAATTAAGGTATTGGGGTTATTTTGAAATGAACGTATTGAATCAAGTTGGGTTATGGCTTATTATCCATGGAATTGATTTTGTAAAATGAAGAAAATGTAATTGGTTTTGTGAGAAGGGAAAAGTGTTTTTGGAATAAGTGATGGAACATGTTGACTTAAGAAAATTATGTAGTTGATCTTGAAAATGGTAAATGAAATGTTAACTCTATGTGAGTCTCGGAGAGTAAATTTGAGAATTAAACTATTGTATCATGAGTGTCGAATACACATATTTGGGGGTTTTATCCTTACCTATCGTACTAGTGTCGTTGTTGGGTTTAAGGTTTGCTTGAGAGTTGAGTCTCTTTTATTAGGTGTACTGAATACATGCATCTAGAGGTTTTGTCCTTAGTCATCGGTGGAGGATGACATTGGTGTGTTGAATTGTGATGTATGCGTTACACTTGTGTTGGTTAAACATTATTGAATAGTTTATGTGTATGTATTACACTTGTTATTGATGCTTTGTTGTATTGTGGAATTTGTATATGATAATTGTTTACATACATTGTTTTGTGTGGGAGGAGATAGGGGATGTACTCCACGGTTTAGGGGAAGATAGGGGATGGACCTCTAAACCGGAAACTGTTTGACATTGATACAGCACTACAATGTGTATCATTTGTGAAGTATAGAAGTGTTTTTGTTTGATATTTATACAACACCAAAATGTGTATTATTTGTGAAGTATGGAAGTGTTTTTGTCTGAGATTGATACAGGACTAAAATGTGTATCTATTATGAGGTATGAAATGTTTAAAATGAGTTATTATCTCGCTTATCGCTTTGGCATATCCTTAGCTTACTGTGCATATAGCCGGTAAAACAGAGTTTTAATTGTTATCGTCAGTGTGTCTAAGTATGTTATTGGTTGCGGTGGTTACAGTTTTGAAAGGCCGAGCTGCCTCATTTGTGGATTATATACATGTTGATGATTTGTTATTTCCCTTTTATTTAAGGCATGCATGTATTGATATGAATGTATTGGGAACAAACCAAAATGCCATTTTGAGATTTTGGAAAGTGTGAAGGAAAATGGGGTATTTGTGAACATGTTTTCAAAAAAGGTCATTTTGTTGTAAGTACGGAAAATGGGGGAAGAGTAATGGGCTTGGTGAAATTGTTTTTCTAAAACTGTTATAGTTATGAAAGTTTGGAAAAAATGAGTAATAAAAAGGAAAGGGAAAAAGGTGAACCGCTTATAGCGTCGAATAAAATGGCTGTTTTCGATAAAAGTTCATACTTATGTATATTTTGTATAAACTGCCACATTACTATTCTAGTATGAGAATGAACATTCATGATCATAGCTATCTGTAAGTTGTTATTGTTGGAGATCATGTTGAGATCCCTACTGGACTATATGTTCATCCCACGTTGTTGAATCTTTTTCAGGTGATAGCCAGGATGTTCTACAAGGTTTTGGATCTTCTTATTTGTTGGCCACGGGGCCTCTTTTGTGTTGGCGGAATGCCATTTATGTAAAAGGGTTATACCCTTCTTCTTGACTTTTAATGATGTAAGCCCAAGGGCAATTTATTTAGTGTTCTCATGTTGTATTTACTTGCATACGAATGAGAGCAATGTTATTCACTTCTACAAGTTGAATATACGAGTTTATTTCCGCATGTTATCTCTGAAATGGAATTAAGTAAATGAAATTAGTAATACTTCGAGTAATAAAAAGTGGGGCGTGACACCTCCATCTTCTCTATTTATCTTCCCTCTTCTCTCTATCCCTCTTCCCCCATTTTTAGCTTTTTTTTTTTGTGTGTTTTTTCGAAAGAAGCAGTTCAGAACCGTTACTTAACAGTGCGTAACAGACCGTTATGGCACCGTTACAACCGCTACGGCAGTCGCTACGGCCGACACATCTGTGAATCCCAATCACATTGCAAAAGCGGTCGTAACGGGTGGCGATAACCACCACAATCGTTACGTAACGACGTTACGTAACGGTTGCGGCCGCTTTTTAAAACCTTACTTGCAGGTTACCTCAATTATCACGCTAGTAGTATTTGGTTAAGATTTATTGTGATTTTAGCTATAACTTTGTTGTAATTTTGTTATATAAATTGTAAAGTTAGTTATGACATTATGATATTGGTTATAATTTTAATTTAATTATGATTCAAAACATTTTAGTTATACCTTGTTGTATTTTGTTATGACTCAATTTTTTTAATTATAACTCTAAAAGGATTTAATTATGACTGAAAAATCTAGAAATCCCCTAAATGTTGATTTGTGATTATGTATCAATTTTAAGCAGCATATAACAATCCCAATCAAATAATCAAGACAAATTGACACAACGATTTTACGTGAAAAAACCACAATTGGACACCTCCAATTGTGATAAAAAAAACCACGGGCAATAGCCACAAAACAATCCACTAAGAAGATATAAAGGAATTACACAGTTATACTCTTAATTACCTAGCGAATCCACGCCCGAATTGAACCAACCTCTATGTGCATCTTCCAACCCCGTCTTCACCTCGGAATTGTCTTGACGATGAGCCACTTCGGAATCCACCAAAGCTTCAGGCTCGAATTCTTCAGAATCCACCGAAGAACAACTCTCTCTTTTGTGTAGAACAAACAAATAATCCTTTGATGTATACTCTTTAAACCATGAGTTGAATACTCAATCAAAACATCAAAGAAAACTAGCAAAATATCCCCAGATATAAACCCTAGAACCCAAGAAGAATATCTGGAGAAGTAATCCTAAATTCTGACAGAAACCCGTACTCATAGAAATCTGGAACTGTGAGGCTCGCTCGAGCGAAGACTCTCTCGCTCGAGGGAGGAACCAAAAACACGTGTTTTCCATAAGTAGCTACGCTCGAGCCACGAAACCTTCGCTCGAGCGTACATTCATCTCTTTCAGGTTTTTTGCCAGACGCAGCCTTCGCTCGAGTGAGCACTCCTTCACTCGAGCGAGCAATGGCGGACATACAACTTCGAATATAATTTTGCATTTTGCTTCGGGGGTGCTGCCCCTCGACCCCGCCATGGCGCTGCCCCAGATCCGCCAAGGGGCGCTGCCCCCTCGACCCCCGCGAGCTGACCGGGCAACTCGATCCCCGTCATAATTAGCGAAGTGGCAATCTTGAAAGTATTAACATCACAAATTTCTCTGCAAGGTACAATTCGGGTTGGATTCGCATCTAAACACTCATTGCCTCATTGAAATAAAAAGTGCGAAAATAAACACAACTTAAAGGAGTTTTGCCAAACGGGGTTGCCAAGAATAAAAATCTAAGAATCTCCCCCTTTGGCAATGCCGTGACAAAACACACCTAACAAATAAAATCCTAAACACCCCAACCCTCACAGCCAATAAAAATAAACTTTTTTCTCAAGGTCATGATCTGCAAAACAACTATTAGTCCCACAAGAGTATATGAAAAAGCAATAAACATGTGACACAATTATCTTGAAACATGAGATGGAAAACATGAATAGATGAAAACTAAGACTCATGAAAAACAACTCTCAAACAACAAAAGCAAGATCGTAAACCACACAAGCAATGATATGACAATGTAAATATGAACATGTAAGAAGGAAATAATAAGGAAGCAGTGCATAGTAACATGCAAAACAACTATAGCCAATCTCCCTTACCAAACAAATCAAAGCAAACTCTTGTAATGATAAACCAAACTCCCCTTCACTAAAAACAATGAACAAGAAGAAAAACAACAAAAGTAATATGGTGGAACAAGCAAGAAATCTCAGATTTGTACCTTAAAACACACAAGATTATCCAAGAAGCAAAATTACTAGTAAACACAATGTGCACAGTCTGTAGAAGATTTCTCATGAAAAAAAGTGATGCATTATGTGAAAAGCATAGATCCCATGATAAAAGTGTGTGTGTGACTCTTGGATTTCGACAAACATTAGATTCAATCCTAGTAGTGATCTGAAAGTTGGACCTCCAACAAGAGAATCTAAGCACAACAAAGGAAAGTCAAACCACTAGGAATCAAGGGGTATTTGGTGAGTAAAGGCGGAAGCTCCCCCTCAACCAATGAATCATTTATTTTTTCCTTTTTTTTTTTTTACATCTTTTGCTTTTCTTTCTTTTGAACATCCTTTTTTTTCTTTCTTTTGCATATTTTTTCTTTCTTTTGCACACTCATTGGCAGCTGACACGCTCAAGAGTATGGGAACCGACCCAGAGAAGTATGGGTGTAATAAGGATGGCCTGGTTGGTGACTCTGAGGTAGCCTTTTCCTCATGGCTGGACTACAAAGAATAGCGGGGCAAGCCGTGGAGATGCAAAAAGATGGAAGATGGTTAAGAGACTCAACATCACCTATGATATACTAGTATAAGTCAATTCCTCTAGAAATGCAAAAGATCAATGACAGAAGTCTATAGAGAAAAAATAATCACTAAGGCGGAAGACTCCAAAATTTGCTAATCCAAGAGTGTGTACAGAATGAGACATACTAATAAAAAAATACGCACTCTAAAATGAGTAATGACCACAGAAAGCACACATATATTAACATGTAATGGATATTCTCATCAATTCCAATATATACCAAGGACCACTCAAAAATTTCAAGCTTACAAAACCATACTAAGAAAATTTTTTGGGATTTTTTTTTTTTCAAAAATAAAGCAAGACAAAAAAATGAACAAGCACACATTTAATGAAAAAAAAAACACACAGAAACCCAAAAACTAAAATGACAAAACACATTAACACAAGTCAAATTTTCTCACCCAAACTGCTTTAGTACGAACAAAGTTGTGAGCATTGCGGTTCTTGGGTGGTGTCTTGACGTTGTGGTTCCCTTTGCTTTCAATGAGAACCCGTCTCGACTTGGTTTCCAACTTCCTATATCTAGGTCAAGGTAAACACAATCTCTGTTCATGTTTGGTCTCAAGCAAATCGAAATAGCAAGGTTTATTATGACCCTTGGCCTCCTTACGACCAATGACGTGTCTCTTACCCCATGAGATGTTAGAATTTCTTACATCTCTATGAGACACTCTCCCATGCAATTTATAACAATAAGTTCGAATATGACCATGCATACCACAATGATGACAAATAAAGACAGAGTGTAGCTTCTTTTCTTTGGCCTTACCAACTCTAGGAAGATTGAGAAATCCATCCTCATGTTGAATTTTTTGATGTCCCTTTCCTTGAGTTCTTGTAACATGAGATGTGGATGCACTCTATTTTTGCTCTTTCTTACCACCAAATCCAAAGCCAATGCCACTCTTGTCAAAACAAATTTGCCTAAAGTCTTTAATCCTCTGTTCCAAAGACCAATGGTAGCCATAGCACACTTGAGTTCTTCCTCTTTCTTGATCATTAGTTCTTCCAAAGCAACTTGAGACATCTCAAGAGTTTCAATTTTTTCTTCATATGTTGCATAGATTTGCTGTAGCTCATTTCTATAGCGATCCCGGATTTACCCTTGTTATATAGTGATCCGGACATGTGTCCGTGGATGTTGGTAGTTGATCATTATCTTGTTTACATCCTTTCTTACCTTGTATTTGAGTTATAGGATGTGTTGGGCAGGTTTGTTACAGGTTGGTTGAGTTTAGAAACCAAAACTAGTTGCCCAAATTTTGGCCTGTCCGCTCGAGCGGGGGTTTTGACGCTCGAGCGGGGAATACACCCATCCAGTATTTCCTGTGCAGTGTTGGACGCTCGAGCGGGGGATTGGACGCTCGAGCGGGAGGTTGTGAGTGACGCTCGAGCGGGGCTTCGAGCGCTCGAGCGGAGACCTGTTGTGTCGAGATGCTGGGAGAGTGCATCCGGGGCTCGAGCGGGAGTTTGGCCGCTCGAGCGGGAGTCTGTGAGTGTCGCTCGAGCGGGGGTTTGGACGGTCGAGCGGGGCGACGGGGTTTAAGTTTTGAGTTTTGGCTTTTCAAATCACTTTTTCTCTTTCTCTTCTCTCTCCTACTTTCCCAAAAACACCATTGTTGAGCCTCTCACTCTAGAACCCTACCTTCTCTCTAGGTTTTGATCTAGTAGGAGTGGTTTGCTCATCTTTGGCCTTTACAAAAAAGTTGTTGATCGTCGAGGGCTAATTTTTAATCTAAAAATTTCAGGATTTGGAGCACGTTGGGTTTTGTCATCTTCTCCCTTGGGGCTCCGGGTTTGAGGTAGGGATATCCTACTCCTCTCTATGGATTTTGTCTTTAAATTTTAGTATTTTGAGATGTTGGGGTTGGTTTGGTAATTTTGTGAAAGTTTGGGGCTTTTGTGTTATTTTACACAAGTTGGGGTTTTATTTATAATAAACCTAGATGCATGTTTGGCATAGAGAAATGGAATAAGTGTTGAATCATTGATGAAAATGGGACCTTAAGGGTTGTAATGTTAATTATGGAAAATGCCCTAATTACATTGTTTGATTAATTGGGTTAATTAATCGTGAGAAATGAGGTTATGAAATAGGAATGTTGAGATTGGGAATGTATGGGGTTAAAGGGTGTAGTTGAATTATTTATCACTCACCGAATTGAAATGTTGATTGAATATCCATTTGTGCATTTATTTTCTGTTTAGAAATAACTGCTTTGGGCTATTGGTGGAGGATAGTCGTGATTGTTGTAGATAATGCATGATGATTAGGCAAATGAAAACTAATTAATGGAATGTGTCATGGAATTTGACGGTTGATAGAATACATTAACTGTATGTATTGAATGATTGTATATAGAACCAATGTGTTTGTATACGTTATGTGTAGAGGAGGAGATGGGGGATGTACTCCGCGGTTTAGGGGAAGATGGGGGATGTACCTCTAAACCGGATAGTATTGGGAGAAGATAGGGGATGAACTCCGTAGATACAGCTCATATGCTTGTCTAGAGAAGTGAAGATAGAGCTCATATGCTTATCTTTGTGAAGTGTAGATACAGCTTATATGCTTATCTGTGAATGTGAGATATAATTTTTATACATATCTGCTGAGATGATGATAGAGCTAATATGCTTATCTGTTGAAAAAGGGAAAATGAAAAGTAACTTTGACTCATAAGTCGTATGACATAAAGTGTGATTTATGTGGATGTATCAGTGTTGGCCATCTATCAATTGCTAATCTTTTAGTCATTGTTCATGGTTGGTTTAGTGTATTTCTACTGGGCTGTGGCTCACCCTATATGGGAATATCATTTTCAGGTACAGGTAGCATGCCACCTCCAAGGTCATAGCTTGGGAGGCTAGAGGCAGGCAGATTTTTGTTGTTTAAGTTCCTTTTTGATGTATTACATGTATATTCAAGTCGAGGGCTTAATGTGTAAGTGAGTTAGCACTCTTTTGTTGTAACCAAGTGTTAACTTGGAAAGCTGTAAGCCCGTAGGGCATTTTGTTTTTGTTGTTAACATGTAATACTTTTGTAATGAAACTCTGATGAATAGAAGAATGTGGATATTTCGTATGTCAATGAATGTTTTATTTGATGGATTTAATGTTATTATTTTGGGGGCGTTACATCCGAATGAGTTTATCGGGGATCCGAAGGAGCCACTGAAGGCTGATGAGTGGCTAGAGCAAATGTGTAAGATGTTCGAGATGCTTGGCATCTAGGACGGAGCACTGAAAGTGACCTTGGCATCCTTCCAGCTGAAGGGAGATGCGGGTCAATGGTGGAAGTACGAGAAGGCTCGTGTTGGTGGTACATGGGAGGCGTTTGTGAATGCTTTTCAGGAGAGGTTTTTGTCTGCAGCAGCTAGGGAGAAGCTGAGGGATCAGTTTAGCCGGCTTAAACAGCAGGGCTTGTCAGTGGCCGAGTTTGAGGCTACTTTTACCAGTCTGTCCAGGTTTGCACCTGAACTGGTGGTGTCTGAGGAACGCCGTTGCTATGAGTTTGAGCGGAAGTTGAGGCGGGGCCTCAAGTTAAGAGTTGGTGGGTCTTACATCCGAGAGTATAGACACCTGGTAGATGCTGCTGCTCATATGGAAATTATGATGCAGGAAGAGGAGGAAGAGCAGAAGGGCTCCAAGAGGGGCCAGGATGGCCAGGGTGATGGCAAGAGACAGAGAGGTTATAATCCTCAGCAGCCTCAGGGTGCAGTTTCTAGATCGACCTTTCTAGTGCCGAGTGCAGGCTCAGGGAGAGGCAATCAGGGGGAGTTTGCTTGTTACAAGTGTGGCCAGCTGGGTCACAAGGTTTCAGTTTGCCCGCAGAAGGGTGGGGGTCAGAGAGCTGCTTCTTTTTCAGCTAGACCGCAGAGTCAGAGTTTTGGCAGGGGGCAGCCCTTGTCTTGTTATCAGTGTGGACAGCCTGGGCACCTGAAGAGGTTTTGCCCGCAGTTGAGTGCCACTTCGGGAGCGTCTGGTTCCAGGCCGACGCAGAGTTTCCAGCCAGCTCAGTCTGTGCAGGACTCGAGGGCCAATCCGGGGGCTTCGTCATCCCAGTCAGTGCAACAGTCGTATGCTCCTAGAGGTGAGCAGGTAGATCAGGGGCCTACAAGGCGCGTGTATGCTGTTACCGCGCAGGATTTAGTACCGGCTCCATCGGTAGTGAGAGGTACTTTTCTGTTTTGTAACTCGGTTGCTAGTGTGTTGATTGACACGGGTGCATCTCATTCTTTTGTATCTGTTGCATTTGTATCTGTTTTGGAATTGGAGTTAGCACAATTAGCATCTCCTATTTGTGTAGTGTCACCTCTTGGGGGTGAACTGATCCTGAAACAAGGTGTTAGAGGTTGTGATATAGAGGTCGCCGACCATAGGCTTCCTTTTCCGTTTGTTGTCATGCCCATGAAGGGCTTTGATGTTATTTTGGGTATGGACTGGCTATCGTCATACCGAGCTGTTATCGATTGCTACCGCCAGAGGGTCACGTTATGTACCTTGAGCGGGGAGTGGTTCCATTTCTTGGGAGACCAGGTTGGTAGTGTTTTGCCACTGGGGTATGATTCGCGAGGGCGAAGTGAGCTTAGTGGTCTACTTGCTAGCTTTGAGAGTGGTGAGGGTGATGAAACCCAGGTTGTATTGCCGAGGGTGGTTTGTGAGTATTCGGATGTCTTTCCCGAAGACCTTGTTAGTTTGCCACCTCACCGAGAGATAGAGTTCTCTATTGATCTAGTGCCCGGCACGGCGCCGATTCCTATGGCACCTTACCGTTTTGCTCCAGCAGAGTTGATTGAGTTGAAAGTTCAGCTCCAGGAATTGCTAGATAAGGGTTTTGTTCGCCCTAGTGTTTCACCGTGGGGAGCGCCGGCCCTCTTTGCTAAAAAGAAAGATGGTGCCTTGAGATTGTGTATAGACTACCGGAAGTTGAATCGGGCTACGGTCAAGAATAAGTACCCTATGCCCCGTATAGATGATTTGTTTCACCAGTTGAAGGGTTCCCGTTGTTTCTCTAAGATAGACTTGAGATCGGGTTACCACCAGTTGAGGGTCAGGGAGGAGGATATTCCTAAGACGGCATTCCGTACGCGGTATGGCCATTATGAGTTTCTGGTGATGCCATTTGGGCTTACCAATGCACCGGCAGTCTTTATGGACTTGATGAACCGGATTTTTCGGGAATTCTTAGATCGATTCGTAGTCGTTTTCGTGGACGACATCCTTATCTATTCGCCTTCAGAGGAGGAGCACGAGGAACACTTGAGAGTGGTGCTCGATTTGCTTAGAGCCCATAGGCTGTATGCCAAATTTGGGAAGTGTGAGTTCTGGCTAGGAGAAGTCAAGTTCTTAGGACATGTGGTTTCCGGGGAAGGGGTGTCTGTAGATACATCCAAGATTGAGGCAGTGCATGATTGGGCACAGCCTAAGAGTGTGTTTGAGATCCGCAGTTTTCTGGGATTAGCTGGGTATTACCGCCGGTTTGTGAAAGATTTCTCCAGGTTAGCGTCACCATTGACTAGGCTGACTCGGAAGGGAGTCAAGTTTGTGTGGAGTGAGACTTGTGAAAAGTCGTTCCAAGAGCTGAAAGTTAGATTGACCACCGCTCCGGTGTTGATTATTCCGGAGAGAGGGTTGGGTTATGCGGTTTATTGTGATGCCTCACGAGAGGGTTTGGGTTGTGTATTGATGCAAGAAGGGAAAGTGGTAGCTTATGGCTCACGTCAGTTAAAAATTCACGAGAGGAATTACCCCACACACGACCTAGAGTTAGCAGCAGTGATCTTTGCCTTGAAAGATTTGGAGGCACTACCTTTATGGTGAGAAGTTCGAGGTGTTCTCGGACCATAAGAGTTTGAAGTATCTGTTTACACAGAGAGACTTGAATTTGAGGCAGAGGAGATGGATGGAGTTCATTGAGGACTACGACTTTGAGTTGCATTATCACCCGGGAAAGGCCAATGTTGTGGCCGATGCCCTTAGTAGGAAATCCATTAGCGACGTAGCTTGTATTGCCGTCCGAGAATGGGAGATGTTGGGAGCTTTTGGCGAGTTTGATTTGCTACTGGGCGAATCTGTTGAGGCTGCGGCCTTGTTTTCCGTTGTCGCGCAGCCTACACTTATAACTAGAGTGTTAGAGGCACAGAGAGGTGACCTTGAGGTAGAATCCCTCCGAGAGAAAATCTCAGGTGGGAAGGTTGAGAAGGGTTTGACGGTGTATCCCGACCTGAGTGTGAGATACCGAGACCGTTTGTTTGTGCCGGAGTCTTGCCGAGAGGAAGTACTCTGAGAGTTTCACCATTCACGTCTTGCGGTGCATTCGGGAGGCACTAAGATGTATCAGGATTTGGGTCGCCAGTTTTGGTGGCGGGGTATCAAGAGAGATGTGGCCATTTTCGTATTGAAGTGCCTTACTTGCTAGCAAGTGAAGGCCGAGCATCAGAGGCCAGCGGGTTTGTTGCAACCCTTGCCTATTGCCGAGTGGAAGTGGGAGCATGTCATTATGGACTTCATTGTAGGTCTTCCAAGGACTCAGCGGGGTAGTGACGCCATTTGGGTGGTTGTAGACCGGTTGACTAAGTCGGCGCACTTCATTCCTATGCGCGTGAGAGATTCGGTAGACCATCTTGCCGACTTGTATATTCGGGACATAGTGAGATTGCACGGGGTCCCAGTGACGATCGTCTCGGATAGAGATCCTCGTTTTACAGCTAGGTTGTGGCAGAGTTTGCAGAGTGCCTTGGGCACTAAGTTGACTTTTAGTACGGCTTATCATCCGCAGACTGACCGGCAGTCCGAGCGTACTATTCAGATCCTTGAGGATATGCTTCGGGGTTGTGTCCTTGACTTTAGTGGGATGTGGGAGAGGCACTTACCATTGGTAGAGTTTGCCTACAACAACAGTTTTCAGTCTAGTATCGGTATGGCACCGTTTGAGGCCTTGTATGGCCGATCGTATAGGTCTCCAGTTTGTTGGGCCGAGGTGGGTGATGCACCTCTGTTGGGTCCAGAGTTGGTTAGGGAGACGACGGAGAAAGTTGAACTTATCCATAGGAGGCTTGTTACAGCCCAGAGTCGTCAGAAATCTTATGCTGACCATAGGAGGAGGCCTTTGGCGTTTGAGGTAAGTGATCATGTTTTCTTGAAAATATCACCTAGGCGAGGTTTGATGAGGTTCGGGAATAGTGGGAAGTTATCCCCTCGGTTTATTGGCCCTTTTGAGATCCTTGAGAGGATTGGGGAAGTCGCTTACCGTTTGGCTTTACCGCCGCAGTGGTCCGGGGTGCATGACGTCTTTCATGTTAGTATGCTTCGGAAGTATGAGCCGGATCCATCGCATGTGTTAGATTGGACTGACTTAGAGGTAGATGAGGATGCCTCGTATGATGAGAGACCAGTTCGGGTCTTGGATAGACGGGATCAAGTCCTGCGTGGCAAGACCATCCCTTTAGTGAAGGTTTTGTGGAAACATCACGGAGTGGAGGAGGCCACTTGGGAACGTGAGTTTGAAGTCCGCGAGAAATATCCGGACTTGTTTGTTGTTATATAATCTTGTATTTACATTTTGGACTATTGTTGAACTTAAGAGCTTTTTATATGTCTTAAGTTGTGAAACATTGAAAATGTTTTGATTTATTGAAAGTATGTTTTGGAACTTGTCTCATATGGAAGTTGAATATAACATTATATATGTTGAAATTGGAAAGGAAATACGTAATGTTGATGCATGTTGAAGGTACATATGTTGTTCACATATTGTGAAATGCCTCTTGTTAAAGGGATGGGATGACCGGTAATGGGTCGAGTTTTTGAATGTTAAATTGTAACATTGTTAAAAATGGAGAAAAACCTGTTTTTGAAAACTTGTGCTTAATTTCGAGGGCGAAATTCTTTAAGGGGGGGAGGTTATAGCGATCCCAGATTTACCCTTGTTATATAGTGATCTGGACATGTGTCCGTGGATGTTGGTAGTTGATCATTATCTTGTTTACATCCTTTCTTACCCTGTATTTGAGTTATAGGATGTGTTGGGCAGGTTTGTTACAGGTTGGTTGAGTTTAGAAACCAAAACTAGTTGCCCAGATTTTGGCCTGTCCGCTCGAGCGGGGGTTTTGACGCTCGAGCGGGGAATACACCCATCCAGTATTTCCTGTACAGTGTTGGACGCTCGAGCGGGGGATTGGACGCTCGAGCGGGAGGTTGTGAGTGACGCTCGAACGGGGCTTCGAGGGCTCGAGCGGGGACCTGTTGTGTCGAGATGCTGGGAGAGTGCATCCGGCGCTTGAGCGGGAGTTTGGCCGCTCGAGCGGGAGTCTGTGAGTGCCGCTCGAGCGGGGGTTTGGACGCTCGAGCGGGGCGACGGGGTTTAAGTTTTGAGTTTTGGCTTTTCAAATCACTTTTTCGCTCTCTCTTCTCTCTTCTACTTTCCCAAAAACACCATTGTTGAGCCTCTCACTCTAGAACCCTACCTTCTCTCTAGGTTTTGATCTAGTAGGAGTGGTTTGCTCATCTTTGGCCTTTACAAAAAAGTTGTTGATCGTCGAGGGCTACTTTTTTAATCTGAAAATTTCGGGATTTGGAGCACGTTGCGTTTTGTCATCTTCTCCCTTGGGGCTCCGGGTTTGAGGTAGGGATATCCTACTCCTCTCTATGGATTTTGTCTTTAAATTTTAGTATTTTGAGATGTTGGGGTTGGTTTGGTAATTTTGTGAAAGTTTGGGGCTTTTGTGTTATTTTACACAAGTTGGGGTTTTATTTATAATAAACCTAGATGCATGGTTGGCATAGAGAAATGGAGTAAGTGTTGAATCATTGATGAAAATGGGACCTTAAGGGTTGTAATGTTAATTATGGAAAATGCCCTAATTACATTGTTTGATTAATTGGGTTAATTAATCGTGAGAAATGAGGTTATGAAATAGGAATGTTGAGATTGGGAATGTATGGGGTTAAAGGGTGTAGTTGAATTATTTATCACTCACCGAATTGAAATGTTGATTGAATATCCATTTGTGCATTTATTTTCTGTTTAGAAATAACTGCTTTGGGCTATCGGTGGAGGATAGTCGTGATTGTTGTAGACAATGCATGATGATTGGGCAAATGAAAACTAATCAATGGAATGTGTCATGGAATTTGACGGTTGATAGAATACATTAACTGTATGTATTGAATGATTGTATATAGAACCAATGTGTTTGTATACGTTATGTGTAGAGGAGGAGATGGGGGATGTACTCCGCGGTTTAGGGGAAGATGGGGGATGTACCTCTAAACCGGATAGTATTGGGAGAAGATAGGGGATGAACTTCATAGATACAACTCATATGCTTGTCTAGAGAAGTGAAGATAGAGCTCATATGCTTATCTTTGTGAAGTGTAGATACAACTTATATGCTTATCTGTGAATGTGGGATATAGTTTTTATACATATCTGCTGAGATGATGATAGAGCTAATATGCTTATCTGTTGAAAAAGGGAAAATAAAAAGTAACTTTAACTCATAAGTCGTATGACATAAAGTGTGATTTATGTGGATGTATCAGTGTTGGCCATCTATCAATTGCTAATCTTTTAGTCATTGTTCATGGTTGGTTTAGTGTATTTCTACTGGGCTGTGGCTCACCCTATATGGGAATATCATTTTCAGGTACAGGTAGCATGCCACCTCCAAGGTCATAGCTTGGGAGGCTAGAGGCGGGCAGATTTTTGTTGTTTAAGTTCCTTTTTGATGTATTACATGTATATTCAAGCCGAGGGCTTAATGTGTAAGTGAGTTAGCACTCTTTTGTTGTAACCAAGTGTTAACTTGGAAAGCTGTAAGCCCATAGGGCATTTTGCTTTTGTTGTTAACATGTAATACTTTTGTAATGAAACTCTGATGAATAGAAGAATGTGGATATTTCGTATGTCAATAAATGTTTTATTTGATGGATTTAATGTTATTATTTCGAGGGCATTACAATTTCTCTCTGTCTCACAAGCAAGAGTTTTGCACAAAGAGCTTGTCGATCATTAGCTATCTTGATGGCATCAATCCTAGCCTTGGAAATCTCCTCCTTTAGTTTGACATTCTCACTTTCACATGCTTTGAGTTTCATAGTGAGTTTGTCATTCAATTTGGATAACTTAAGAGATTCCTTATACAACTTTTCATAAGCTTGCTCAAGCTCTTCATCATCACTCTCTGTGGATTCATCATCAGTGGCATTCTCAACTGTAGACGTCCCCGAACGCCCCGGGAGGGTGAGTCCCGTTCTGTTCATTTGTGGGGTCACTACAGCTCGGACTCTCAAATTATCACGGTTCTTAATCTGAACCAAAGAGTCCAAATCTGGCAAATCATTTTGAGAAACAGATTTTTGAAAAGAAGTGCCAAACATGGACTGCTTTGCCAGATACAGAGTCGCCACCTAAATATTTTTTATGGGGGAATTTAGGAAACCTTGACTCGGTGCCGAAGGCCACATGTCCGTCATCACCGGAGTTTCTCGGCTCGGGAGCTAGGGTACGATTAGGGAAGGTCAGCTATGAGCCCCCCCTCTCGCCCGATCCGAAGATCGGCCTCTACTAACTGTGATATCCGTTTTTGAAAACATTATGTGTTCTTATTCCAATTGTTAGCCTAGAATTACTATGTTATGCGCACAGCAAACAAGTATAGACTAGATTGCCTAATTTGGAAAGAAACATTGCATATCCGTTTGTCTTTAAAAAAAAAGTACTTTGGAATTTGCTACTCGCAAGTAGGCTAAAATACGGATTTCAACGAAATTTTCCAACTCAAACAATCTAACCTTCACCCACAGGCATTCAAACAATTTATAACACATAAGCATCTAGCCACATGGTAAGCATGCTATCAGGTTAACATTCACACGCATGTGAGATGCTAAAGCATAAATACTTACATCGTACTCCGTGCCAAAACAATAAACTAGTTAGCAAACATGCGTGATCCTAGTTCATGTCAAGTTGACTAATGCAGCACATGCAAGATGCAATTAGAGTAGGCTCGGCTAACCTAAACATGGCATGTGAAATGCAACCAATTAATGCACGTATTCAATTTGGGATTGAAATACAAATGTAGTTAGAATGATGTACCGAGCCCGGTGCATGCAAAACAAATGTATGGATGCACACATGCATAGCATAAGGTATGCTAATTTAAACATGCCCTAATCTACCATCATAAGCAGGTAAATAAAAGGGAAGAAAGAAGTGGGGGTTGGAAGACTTTCACACACTCACCCACACTTATTACAGAATTGGCCTCACTCGGAGGGTCCAAATAAATATTACAGTCCGAATAAATAATACTAAATTAATTATTACAAAATTTCTAATCTAATTAACAAATTAAATGCAAAGAGAGGATGGCCGCAGCCCCCGCCTCGGGATACGTGAATGATGAATGCTCGGATTTATCTTCCCCCGAAAGCCCGGAAACCCATACCATGCCACTGCTGCCTCTGTTAATGCTTCCCTGCTCCTCTGAAAATTGCCAAAGTCTCAGGGTATCTTCAATGAGAACTGCATAACACCACCGGCTAAGTGAAATGACCACCGGCCATGGGAAATTTCCATCGGCTGCTTTCAAGTCCATCGGCCTCATATCCTTTGCCGGTCGGCATTCTTCAGTGCTGGTCGGCAGAAACTTCCTGCAGAAGCTGGTTTTTGACAGCAACAAGGACAGACAGTGCATGGCATAGAATTTCAAGCACATGTATGCGCGGGCACACTCCCTATCATGCAAGGGACTCAAGGGAGCATGACCCTCGACCCTCGGGCCATCAATTATGCATGATGGCCTAAGAGGCCAAGTTTTGTAACTTTGATATCAAATGAAATGCAAGCACAAAACACATCAAAGGGCCCCAACCCCTATCATGATTGATCAAGAGGCAAGGAATGCATGCTCAATGAAATGCAACCTAGGCATGGAGGCTAAGTATGCAACATGAACATGCAAATGAGCAATGTATACTAGGCGCGCAACCTAAACATGTAAGTAAACATGGCATGCAACAACATGCGATGATGGACTAAAACTAACATGGATAGCTCGCAAGCATGCCAAAATCGGTGGCCATTAGATGAAAATGAGACTCTCGAAACGCGTGCACGCATGCACGCAAACCGAGGACCAACCCTTAGGCACCGAAATGCCACTCTAATGAGACATGGAAAAGACATGGAATATGATATGCAAACATGCAAAAATCAGTAGCAAAATGAGGGGCAAAACAGCCCCGGAACAAGGCGAAATGACACCCGATGCATGGAATTTCTCCCGAAATGCAAAACTAGGTACATAAAATGGCTTACAGCTATACAAAGCATGCATAATTGGTACATGGAATGAAAATACAGAAGCAAGGCAGCCCAAAAATAAGCATTTTTACAGTTCAAAGCATGGCTAAACAGTAAGCACAAGTGGGACTAAATTATCATACAAAAATGGCTTCGCAAGGGAGGCAATGAAGCAAGTGGTAGATGCAAAGCCCAAACAGAAAAAGACTCTTCTACAACACTGAAGAGAGACCAAAAATATGACTACTTACAGTTTATGGAAACCCCCAAAACAATATACAAGTATGCTCAAAATGCCATGCAAGGTAGGGCCCAAAAGAGGTCAAAACACAAAGTATACAAAAAATTCATCAAACAGCCAAAGACCCTTAATGAAACATGACAAGGGGGTCAAAATATGGCCACTTTCAGTTCGGACCAAGGTCCAAAAACAGAAGAAAAATAGGCTAAAAAAACATGCAAAATGAGGCAAAAACATGGATTTCAAAGCAAGTAGCACATGGGGTATCTAAACGGTGATGATCCCTTCTTCAATGTTGAAGAAGGGCTCAAAAAAGGCTCACTTACAGTTTATGACATGCCCCAAAACAGATTACACATAGGCCAAAAATAACATGCAAGATTAGGGCCTAAAGGAGAGATAAAGAAGGAAGTGTAAGATGGGGACCTCAAATGACAAAATTCAATTAATGAATCATGAAATAGAGCTCAAATAAATGGTACTTTCAGTTTTGGTCGGAGCTCAAAACAACAAGCAAAATAGCTAGAAAAATGTTGCAAAATTAAGCTCAAAAAGAGGGAATTGACATTTACCCTTGAAGACCAACCCTTGGTTGCTTCTTGGCTTGAGAAGTAATGCCTCCTAGCTGCTGGAAAGCTCCCTAAGCTGCTGGAAATGGAGTAGTGGTGGTGATGCTAGGTAGTGATGAAGGAATGGTGCAAGGAACTTGGATGCTTGAGCTTGAAAGAGAGAGATGGAGGGAGATGTATAGAGAGAGGGTATATATATAAGATATATATGCCCTAGGTCTTGTTTTTGCTCAACCAAAACAATGGAGGAGGATGGCTTTCTTTTATAGAGCAAGGAAATGGCATAAAGCTTCTCAAAGAAGCTATACAAAAGGGTCAAAGGGACCAAGCTTCTAAGAGAAGCTAATGCAAAGGTGCAAGCTTCTTGAGGAAGCCAAGACAAGGGGTCAAAGCTTCCTCAAGAAGCTTTGAGCAAAGGGTGCAAAAAAGAGGGTCAAAAGGGGTGCAAAGGGTGCAAAACAGCCACACACGTGCATGGGGAGCAGGGTCTGTGCATTCCAGCTGCCACAGCTGGCATCCATTCAATCTGTAGAATACTCCAGAAGGTCATCAGCTAGCAAACTTGGTCGGTCAGCCATCTTTTCTGGCCTGTCGGCCATCTATTTGGCCGGTCGGCCATTTGTTTTGGCCGGTCGGCAGGAAAAATCTGCTCTGCAGGTCCAACTTCAAACGGGCATAACTTCTTCATATCAACTCCTTTTCAGGTCATTCTTGTGTAAAAATTGAAGCCCCGGAAGTAATCGTTCCAATGGCACCAGCCTTGCATCAAAATTCCAACTGTGCAAAAAGTTATGCTTGCTTTAGTGAAGGCTGCTCAGTTTCGGTCTAACCGGGATGATGCCCAACTTCAACCAATCATATCTTCGCCCTCCGGTCTCGGATTTAAGAGATTCTTGAATGAAAAATGAAGCCCGGAAGTTTTCTTTCCAACGGTGGTGGCCTCATACCTTAACTCAAAGTGTATAGACAAATAAGCTTGATTTAGCGAGGACTGCTCGTCCCTCTCTTAGCAATTCTTGCCTATCTTCTTCTCCAACTTGGCTTCTCCCCTCTTCTCCTCTTTTCTTCAACTTCAAACCCCTAAGCAAGGTGTTTTGAAAGATTTTTCAAAGATTTTGTCTCTCTTTCATTCATTTCCACTTTGTCCTTGCTCGGTTTATCGAAAAGCACATTTTTTGACAAAATGTGAACCTCGGAACATCGTAGAAACTTTATTTCAAAAATGTTTTGAAAGAGAGGGTTTTAAGGTCTAAAAACCATTCAAAATAGCTTTGGTCCAAAATGGGGTGTGAAGTTGGGATTTGACCCTCTCATTGCCGAAGAAATTGAACCTTTGCCCTTGCACACCTTTCATCATCGAGCAAACCATCAGTAGCGCCCAAGTCTTAAGGGCGGTCAAAAATGGGGTGTCTACATCAACCGACCTCTTCGGATACTCTGTTTGTCCTTCAGTTTCGGAAGCCACCATGAAAGCAAGGAAATGTTTATGTCCCTCTTCGCCTTGATCTTCGTTGTCACTTTTATTTTCATCAAATTCTGATTCATCATCCTAAGTGATGGCGAGGGCTTTCTTCTTCTTCAAACGAGTGGGGCATTCTAGAGCAAAGTGGTCAAATTCTTGGCATTCATAGCATTGGACTCTTGCAGAGTTCCCTTGTATCTTTCCTTTCTCCTTCTTAGCTATAGAATTAATTTTGAGTTTATCTTTGCCTTTATATTTATGAGTATGAGTAGATTCCAAAAGATTAGGATCTTTTTCAAAAAAGATTTTTTAAATTGTTTAACAAAAGCAACCGTAATCTTGGAATCTATCTCACAATTCTCATCAGGATCCTCTCCAACTCTATGAGCACTACTAAAGCAATAGCATCTTTTTGTCTCTTTTTGAAATTCCTATGTGCCTCATAAGTTTGGAGATTTCCAATCAATTGATCCAGCTTGAGGTTGTCAACATCTTGAGCCTCCTCAATAGCCGTAACTTTTGGTTGGAACCGATCGGGCAAGGATCTGAAAATTTTTCCCACAACTTTGGATTATGGTATTTTTTCACCTAAATTGAAGCTGAAATTTACAATGTCACTCAACTTCGTATAAAATTCATCAAAGGTCTCACTATCTTTCATTGAAAGGTTTTCGAAACTAGACGTGAGCCTTTGAAGTTTTGAGCGTTTAACAGAAGGAGTGCCCTCATGAATAGTTTGTAAGATATCACAAGCCTCTTTTGCGACTTCACAATTGCAAATACAACTAAACTCTTCAGGTGTGACAGCGCAAAAGAGAGAACTGATAGCTTTACTATTCTAGCTACTATTTTGGTAATCAATTGTGTCACACTTATCAATTGGTTTGGGGAAAGTTACTCCATCAACGGTAATTGTTGGTTCGGTCCATCCATTCATGACAGATTACCAAACTTTTTCATCTATAGATTTCAAAAACGATCTCATCCGAGCTTTCCAAAAAGAATAATTGGATCCGTCAAGTAGGGGTGGTCGAACCATAGAATTTCCCTCACGTATTGAATCCATTATCACAAATCAAACAAGATCTCGTTCTAAAAGATGTTTTTTTTAAAAAAATAGAACGACCCGCTTTGATACCAAATTGAAAAATCTAGAAATCCCCTAGATGTTGATTTATGATTATGTATCAATTTTAAGCAGTATATAACAATCCCAATCAAACAATCAAGACAAATTGATACAACGATTTTACGTTGAAAAACCACAATTGGACACCTCCAATTGTGATAAAAAAAACCACGGACAACAGTCACAAAACAATCTACTAAGAAGATATAAAGGAATTACACAGGTATACTCTTAATTACCTAGCGAATCCACGCCCGAATTGAACCAACCTCTATGTGCCTCTTCCAACCCCATCTTCACCTCAGAATTGTCTTAACGATGAGCCACTCCGGAAGCCACCAAAGCTTCAGGCTCGAATTCTTCAGAATCCACCGAAGAACAACTCTCTCTTTTGTGTAGAACAAACAAATAATCCTTTGATGTATACTCTTTAAATCATGAGTTGAATACTCAATCAAAACATCAAAGAAAACTAGCAAAATATCCCCAGAAATAAACCCTAGAACCCAAGAAGAAGATCTGGGGAAGTAATCCTAAATTCTGACATAAACCCGTACTTATAGAAATCTGGAACTGCGAGGCTCACTCGAGCGAAGACTCTCTCGCTCGAGCGAGGAACCAAAAACGCGTGTTTTCCATAAGTGGCTTCGCTCGAGCCATGAAACCTTCGCTCGAGCGTACATTCATCTCTTTCAGGTTTTTTCCTAGACGCAACCTTCGCTCGAGCGAGCAAGGGCGGACATGCAACTTCGAATGCAATTTTGCATTTTGCTTCGGGGGCGCTGCCCCGGATCCGCCAAGCGGCGCTGCCCCCTGGACCCCCGCGAGTTGACTGGGCAGCTCGATCCCCGTCATAATCAGCGAAGTGGCAATCTTGAAAGTATTAACATCACAAACTTCTCTGCAAGGCACAATTCGGGTTGGATTCGCATCTAAACGCTCATAGTCTCACTGAAATAAAAAATACGAAAACAAATACAACTTAAAGGTGTTTTGTCAAACGGGGTTGCCAAGAATAAAAACTTAACAATGACATTTATGGTAATTAACCTCACAAATATCACAACTAGAATATGATATAGCTGTGTACCCAAGGATTGATCTGGGGGGCGGGGTGTGGTCGCACTCCAAAAATTATAAAAAAAAATGCATATTATTCTACTAATTAGTAACATAATTTTATGATAATTAACCTCACAAATATCACAACTCACATATGATACAGCTGTGTACCCAAGGATTGATCTAGGGGGCGAGGTATGGTTGCACTCCAAAAATTATAAAAAAAAAATGTAAATTATTCTTCTAATTAGTAAAATAATTTAAAAAAATGAGAAATTATATACATTTGCCCCTCCAAAATTTGAATCCTAGAATCATCAAATACCATAACATAATCTGTATGTTCTACACAATTATATATATATATATATATTTGTTCAATAATAGTTTTTTTTTAAATTAAAAAAAATTACAGAATTATGTATGTTATTATAGTATTTTTAACTTAAAAACACAACACCCATCGTAATGATAATAATTTAAATAAAGATATTATGATTATTTTTTATAACCAAAATAATAAAATGTATATATATTTTTGGCATATTTATTTATTTTTTGTAAATAACTTATATATTTATATTAAAAATTATTACACATAATTAAGTATATTGATATATGAAAAAATTATATAATACTGGGTCAACCTAAAATACAGAGTTTGTTCTAGTCTTACATTGGGCTCGATTTAAAAATTGATCAGTTAATAATAATCAATTTAAACTTGTGTTTAATAATTTGTTAAGTTATGATGGGTATGAGCTAACACTAGATCAAATACTAATAGTGTAGAAATTGAATTTGATTGATTTTTATGTTATACATCAATATAATTTTTAGACAATCATTTTGGTTCAAGCCCAACCATCACATTGCCCACTTATTTATCTTTTAAAATGATAAAAATATTGTAAAATGTTTTATAACCAAAAAAAAAATATATATATATATATATATATGAATATGTATTTGGCATATTTATTAATATTCTAAAACTTCAATTAAGAAATTATATATTTATTCTTAAAATGTGTCTAATAGTAAATTATATTTACATCTGAAAGAATTATTTAAGATTGATTAAACTAGTTCGTAGATTTTATTTTTAGTATAGAACTTGATTAAAAAAGTGAAGTCTCAAAACAAATTATAATTTTCAATTTAAATTTTATGAAACTTTTATTTAATACAAATCTTCACGTAAAATGTTTTAATATTTTAAAAATAATTAATTATTTGTGAAATGAGTTACCGTTATAAAAACATTAAAAAAAATTGTCCTTTAGTAGTGTGAAAATTGATTAACCAAAGAATTAAATTGATGAGATATAGATTTTTTTTTTTTTGAAAAAAAAAATCCATGAATGTGTGCTTATAATCATACACACTTAATTTCTTTTTACACCCATCACATGTATTAAAAAATTTATAATTTAGGCATAAATATTAGTACATATGAGTGTACAAAAAAGAAAAAAAAAATGTACAAAAGAAATTAAATGTGTGTTATTAAATCATAATATTTTGAAGGTTTTGAATTTTTATCATGAATTTTTAAGATTTGAGAGCAATTATATATGGTATGAATAATATAGTAATATAGTAAAAAACAAGTTTTAATTTTTTTTAAAAGGAATAAAAATCAGTGTTTCCTTCAGAAAACTATAAATTATGGAATTAATAATATTTTGAAAACTATTACTTTAATGAATTAGACAATATTAGTTTTTAAAATTTATTTTTAATTCAATAAATTCATAAATTTATTATGAGGTTTTGGACACGAAAACCTCATTTTGCTTATATAATATAGAGATTTGCTAACCAAAATATTTTTGTGTCTGTCATTTATTAATTGTTTTTTTTTTTTTAAGTGGAAAACTTCTTTTTTGTTTGATTGTAAGGAAATAATGATTTTAGGGAATAATTTTAGGAATGGATTTAATTTGAAAAATTGAAAAAGAGTAAAATTATATATGAAACTGAGCGTGGGATTTATAAATTAATTTTTTTAATTGAAAAATTTAGAAATTGAGATTGAGTGTGTGGAGTTCTTACATTCCTTCTCATTAGAAACTTTATTTTCTTTAATATATAGTATAGATGAATGACTACTCTTGAAATTATAATTGTCGTTCATATTCCACCCCTTGAGTAATGTTGATATATACATTCAAGAACCAAAAAACATTTTAGGATCCAAATAGAAGGTGTACATGAAATCTATTATGAATGTTTACATAGTACATCATTCCAATTATTCGAATCAACATCCAATTCAATGTAGATATACAAATTTTAAGATTTACAGTAAATCAAACCCATAAAATGATTCACTTTGCATTGTTGTGAAAGAATAATTCAGTGCAGACATTCAAGTGCAAAATCTAATGTGTGAAATGGTCTCACATTGATAAGTGTATATATACCATAAATAATACGTTATAAATATCGGTATATATAGGATGTTCGGTGATTGTTATTTTCTAGTACAACAGTCACGGTTGTGCTTTTAGTGATCTTATTTCGATAATTCGGACCGTTCAATTTTTAGAGTTCGTCAAGTACAATATTTTTGTAAAAAATTAAATTAATCGGATATTAGTAGCCTTTTTATCAAAAACAAATTTGTATCTAATAAAATAAAAGGTAGAGGTGAGTTTGAATGTTAACTTGAATAAAAATATGATTCGATCAATTGTTATCAATTTCTGTGCAATTTAATTTTTTTACATAACACTCTAAAAAATAACAATTCATGTTATCAAAATAAAACCTAGAATTGGTCCCACCGAAAGAACAAGAGTGACTGATACAGAATAGTCTCCCCATTTTCATGTACATATACCATAACAATGTTGTAAAATTGTCAAAAGCAGATGTCATAGACACACAAAATTCGCGTTAATTACATACAAAACTCTCACGACTTTTCCCCATGAAACGTAATTTTCAACTAACTTTAATGGGTGATTCTATTTGCACACTTTTAATTTTCTCAGTATATATCATCATTTAGTTCGCATTAATAATGTTTTGAATTTTTGATTTTTCACTCAACATACACACCATAATATTACTCTTTTAGCCTAACCCACATAACACAATACACATCCTAACACAAGATGATGTACACGCCATCAATATTGAAAAGACAAAATGGTCTAAAATATAATTCATGATAATTTTAGATTTCTATGTGTCTCTCTCTTCCCGATATGTGTTGAATCTATGAAAGCAACGTGAGAGCAAAAGCGAGAATCAAACGGTGAGCCGAAATTTTACGATGACGAAGCAATTAGTGTGGTATTTTGCAAAAATTTAAACAAAGAAATAGTTTTAGTATTGTTCATAAATACAGTATTGAAAAAACTTAATATGTTCAGAAATTGATATTCAAACCAAATCAAAATGTCCAATTTTTTATGTATGAAAGTTTAACATATGATCAACTTTAATAATATGAAGAAAATGAATCTGTTCAAATATAAATAATTAAACATTTTGTAGATGTTTAACTCTATGTGCACACGGAATGAATAAGTTATTGTTGTAAAGATAAACAGCGGTCTTTTGTTCCAAATTGATACGGACAAGATAAATAGCAAAGTAAACTGACATTTTCATTACTGTTTTGTTCCAAATCAATGTCATCCATAGAATGTGAAATTTTAAAATCAATTGATTTCAGTGTTTTAGAACCCTAAATCTTCCAAAACAATAATATTTTGAGTTTGAAAAATAATAGAATAGAGATTTGTTCTAGGTAATGGTGCATATAAAGATATTTGTGTTTTCATATGTAAATCGTTGAAATGAGTGTATACACACCCATATTGTCCTTAATAATCATTTTATTTGAGGATATTATTATTATATAAATTTATTGGCTAAATGGTGTGTACTGCGAGAATTTATGGTATGTAAATAGAATTACTAAAATTTAAATTAGTGTTAAGTTCCCCATATCAACTTGATGAATTCGATTGGAAAAAAAAATAATAAAAAAAAAACTTCATGAATTTGGAGGCTTCAGAATTCAAGTTGAAGAAGAGAGTCTAGAATGAAGAAAAAACTTCATGAATTCTCCAGTAGTTTCCACCTTCTTCTTTTGTTCTTCAAATTCAAATTGAATTCCTCTTCTTCAATTTGGAACTCTTTGAACCTTCTTGTCCAAACTCAAATTGAGTTTGATTTTCAACATATAGCATGGGTTTTCACTAGTACTCTTAATGATAATACCAAATTAATGAGATTCACATTAGACCTGTTGAAAAGTTTTGAAATTTGAACTCACAAAAAGCCACACTGACTTTCACTTTTGGTCATGGAATGTGATAATTGGCGACCAAATTTTTTGGTCGTGGAATGTGGCAATGGGCGACTAACATGTTTGGTCGGGAATATGTCACTTTTCGCGACTAAAGTGTTTTAGCGACTAAATGGATTAGTCGCAGTAATGATATATTTAGCGATCAAAAATTTAGTCGGCAAATTTAACTTTTTCCCGACTAAATTTGTTGGTCGTGGAAATGGGCAACAATTGCCGACCAAACTATTTGGTCGTTGAATGTGCGAATTGGCGACTAACATGTTTGGTGGGGAAAATATGACTTTTCGTGACTAAAGTGTTTTAGCTACTAAATGGATTAGTTGCAGTAATTATATATTTAGCGACCAAAAATTTAGTCGGCAAATATAACTTTTTCGCGACTAAAAAATTTTTTAGTCGCTAATTACTTTCCGCGACCCTCAATTGGCGACCAAAGTGGTGACCAAAAAAATTAGTCGCGGATAACTTTTGCCGACCAAATTTTTAGTCGGCAAAAGTGCGAATTCTTGTAGTGATATAATATGAGTCCTTGTGTAGGAACCCACATTTTACGTCTTAATCATGTTCATGAGCATCTGTATGATTATGGCTTGTTAAGCTTGCATGTGTATGTTTGTGACTTGTTCTGCTTAAGTGAGTGAGATCCATGTCTTGTTTTGATGCCTTGTGATTTGTCTAAGTGTTGTGTGCTTGCCTTGCTCCTTCCTTGATGTGAAACCTAGGTCACGCCTTGCCTAAGTTATGATTAGCCGATGTTATGCCAAGCCTAGGTTACGTTACGCCTAGACCATTCCGAGCCGAGGTTATCCTAAGCCTAGGAGTATCTTCGAACCCCTTTGTTGACCTCCATCCTTGCTTTGACGCATAGGCCGAGATGTTACCTTTGCACCCAAGTGATCTCGTCCTGGAGTGGTATGACCTGGACCGAGGTGTGGCACATCTAGGCCAAGGTGTGGCACAGCTTAGTCAAGAGTTGTCCTTCCTAGTCGAGGTCATTGTCACCTTAGTTGCCGAAGCCCTTTTGTTAGCCGATGTCACCCCTTGCCGGAGTGCCATTCCGTGTAGCTCGTTAGATACGCCTCGTTATTAGCTGATGTCATTGCCTCGTCAGAGAGCCCATACCGCTTTACTTGTTGAACACCCTTTCGCCATGCCTTGTCTGGTCTGTCAACCACCTTTTCAGGGAAAACCCAACCAGTCGCCGCCACGTGTCCCCGCTGAGGGTTAACCCCAGAACCGGGTAAGGGAAACTATCATTTGGTGTCATAACCTCGCCTTTTAGAGAGAGAAGCTCTAGGAGGAAGAAGAAGTTTTAGAGTGAGAAAGTTAGTCTGTAAGCTTGATTCCAAGAGATCGAAGCGTTAGATTCGTGTATTGAGGTTAGATCCTTGGCTTACTCTTGTTGTTCCTTGTGTTTATCTAGCTGCATTGCATGATCGAACCTGTTCTGCACATCATGCATTAATTTGAAACTGATTTTAGAAAGAGAAAATAATGTTCATACGTTCTTGAAGAAAAAGTCTTGTTTTGATCCGAAAGCTTGCATAGAGAATCATGTTTTTGTGTTTATTTCCGCAAGAACTTCAAGTACGGGTACCCAGGTCCATGTTTTCAAACTCGTAGCATGAAAATCCCATATTTTTGTAATAACAGGTTGTAAATGAACATTCATATTCTTCATGTTTTCGTACTCATGTTCTTCATGTTCATCAGCAGAGGGAAACCCAGAGTTTCCCGACCTCTTTTCCATGCATATGGCCCTCGGGGACATACCTCGGCAAGGAGGTGTGGAACCTCGGCCTAGACCTGATTAGTGCCCAGCATGTTTTTCCGAGATCATTGGTATACATATGAAACTTGCTTGAAAGTGCATTCAATAGACTTTGCCATGTGTTTGTAGGACTTGGGCTTGTCTCGACCCCGACGTTTGAAGAGCTATGTGAGTGGTATTTTTAATAAAGCTATGTTATACTTGTTTTGATAAATCTCGTTTTGCTTTGTTTTGATGAAAAGTATTTGATTTAGCATGAATGACTATCCCTATTTGTATATCAAGCACTATCTTGTTTTGATGACATGTCTTGAAAGCCCTTAGTGCCAGGGGACTATAATGCAACTGCACTCTTGTCTTGAAAGTCCTTAGTGCCAGGGGACTATAATGCAACTGCACTCTTGTCTTGAAAGTCCTTAGTGCCAGGGGACTATAATGCAACTGCACTCTTGTCTTGAAAGTCCTTAGTGCCATGGGACTATAATGCAACTGCACTCTTGTCTTGAAAGTCCTTAGTGGCAGGGGACTATAATGCAACTGCACTCTTGTCTTGAAAGTCCTTAGTGCCAGGGGACTATAATGCAACTGCACTCTTGTCTTGACATGTCATCGCCCCTTTGTAATATGTAGATGTTATAAACATCCAAGGAACTTGAAAGACCGGCAGTGAACTTGATTTTTCCCCTTGATTGTAAAGTATGCTATGTATTGTTTTGAAAGAGACCCTGGATATCAATCATGCAAAACCTTTATTTCTAATATCATTCACTGAGTATCCAAGCTCACCCTCTCTATATATATGTAGGTGATGAACAAGAAGGCAATGAGGCCTAGACGTAATGCCGACATGTTTTCGGATACATTACCGACCTGTTTTGGGATTGCATTTTGTACCATCTTGAAGATCATGCTTCTTAGCTTATATTTCGTATGTACTTGTATACGTCGGCTTGAGAAGCCTTTTGGTCAAGATGTATTTTGTATCTTATTTCCTTATTGTATTTAAGTTTTAAGGCTTGGTAAAAAAATGTATGCCATTCCATTGGACTTATGCACGGCTCTTATGGACTACTCAGATTTTTGTATATATATTGCTTCCGCACTTGTAAGCCCCATATTTCATACTCTGATTGTGTGTGATTTTTGTAAGTCGGCCTTCGGTAACCTCGGGTTACTGGCCATCACGACACCAAACCACTAGGGGCGGTTTGGGGGCGTGAAAGATTGGTATCTGTGTGGGTGATTTTCCGACCACATTGCCCGCTTAGTAACCAGCTGGAGAGCACTGGCAGAATAGATGGCACCTGACGGACCTACAACAGAAATATAAGAATCCCGCAGTGGTTTCGACCACCCGGGGGCACTCCGACGATCAAGTCAGTATATCTCTCCAAGATAAATCAAGTACTAAACTCACAAGCTTAGGTATCAAAAGCATACCTTAGACCCATTGGGGTGCCTCTCTTTTATAGCCAATACAATCCTAGTCCCAAAAGGAGCCTGGCCCTAATGGACTTAGGATTACTACTAATCTGGGACTCCCAGTGGGATTAGGATAAACTCTCTAAGAGTCTTATCTTTACCCAAACTGAAGTCTTCTCCCAATCTAGAACTCTTGTCCATATCCAAGTTGAGTTCCCTCTTTATTCTAGGACTCTTGTCCCTTATCCGCTTATCTCGGATTCCGATATCTTCGGAGGCAACCTCGGCCTAGCCGAGATGACCTCGGCACAACGACCAAGACACGTGGCACCTCGGCTGACACGTCGGCGTCACCTTGCCACGTGTTGGTATTCAGAAAATATATCCCCACAACTGCCCCTTAGGTTCTATTACCTCGGCATTCTGAGGTGATGGAACCTACACTGTTCATTCACCTGTGCCCCTCTGTCCGAGATCAAACTCGCCGACCTCAAAGTTCCCTGGACTTTACTGTCCACTGGTGTCAAGAGTCAAGTTTCATGCTTTCCAAGCTACTTGAAATCGTACCTCCTAGCCGAGATTCTGGTTCCATTAATTCGTAAACTCCAAGAGTTTTGCAACTGCTCCACTCACACTCTCTGGTGAGTTCCCGATTTCCAGTCACCTATTTGACTCCGGCGATTTTCATATCGGTGTTCATTTCACTTTTGTAGGTTCATAAACTCTTACTTTTTTATTAAGCTCAATCTTTCATAACTCTTCTGATTTACTTTGAATATGTTTATTTGCCATCTGTGGCCTTCTGTTCTCGTCTGTCTTCAAGTTTTTGATTTCTTATTTGCTAAAATTCCTGGAACTGTTCTTTGTCATATCCGTTTTCTGTTGCGAGCATCATGTCTGGTTCATTACTTTCTTGTTCTTCACATACTTACTTAGTGCCTGTGCACTTGGCTTTATTCTTTGAACTTTGTCATCTTCTTGACTTATGTTTTTCTCTTTTTTCATTTAATCCTCTGGCTTCTTCGCTTTCTAGCTCTTTTGCTTGAATCCGCCATTTGTTCCAAGCTTTCAAGCTTCTGCAACTGTCTTCGTTTTTCTCCTCCGGTGAAGCTTTACGTCATTCTGTCATTGTCGTCAGACTTCGGCAATTCTCATTCCAGCTTCCCTCTTTCTGGTAAGCCACTGTTCCTCTTGGTTTTATTTCTTGTTGCTTTCCAAGAAGCTCTGCTTTATTGTTAATCACCATTGCTTGTTTTACCCGTTATTTCCAAATCATCTTCTTAAATACACACTTGTGCAATCTTTTTGCCTTGATTTCTTGATAGCTTCATCATCATTCTTGATTACGAATTACATTCATGTTTCTGTTTTCTGTGTCTTTTTCCAGATTCTTGCTTTCAATCTTTGCCTTCAAACTCCGAGGTGCCAATCGCCAAGAAGAGCTTTGATCAAACTCTTCAGGAGGTCGACGCTGAGCTCGTGGCTGAGAAGGCTGCTGAGAAGTTCTTTCCAACTGTCTTCTGGGGGTGAGACACAACCTACCGCTGATGCCGAGTAGTTTGCTTCCTTCTTGAAATTGGTGCCGAGGTAACGGTAGAAAAACTCCTCCAACTGACTGCCGAGGCTGAACCATTGTCGTCCGTCGAAGCAGATTAGTCCGACGTTTTTGTTTTCAGTCCCTAGTTCTTTAAGGTCTTCATTTTTGTACTTGCCAACCTTCTCAGCTCTTAACAAGCTAGTTGGTCATCCCGATTGATCATATCTCGGAAACGTCTTTCAGTGTTTATCTCGGCTATACCAAACTTGTAAATTGCTACAAATTTCAACAAGTGGTAGACTTCATAATCTTTGTTTAACTCATTTTGTAATTTTGCTCAAAAATTTCAACAAGTGTTAACATTCCTTGCTCCTTAATTATCATTCCTTCCCCCTGCACATTCTCCCTGCCCCATAATGTGAACATTAGGATCACATTAGGGAAGTGGGCTTCGTGCTGTAGTCACAAACCTGATGTGTTCTTCTTTCGCCAATGTATTAAAACTTCTGGTGTTTAATTCACCCCCCTTTAGACCCTCTTTCTCTTGGCCTTTGCAAACTATCATCGCTGTTTCCTGAAGCATTTATTCCTTTCACAATTCTGGTCACCACTTTTGGCGTGCACTTTAGTGGTTCTAATCAAAACGACGTTTGACTCCGGCGAATCTTTTGCCGACATTTAACTTTGTGCACTCTTTAACTTGTAAATTCTCTCAGAATTTCAACAAGTGTTAAACATCATGTCGGTTTAACTTCGGTTAAGTATCATCTCAGTTTAACTTCAGTTAAACATCACCTCAGTTTAACTTCGGTTAGACATCATCTCGGCTTAACTTCGGTTAAGCATCATCTCAGTTTTTGAAGTTTTTTCTTTTTTTGTCGCTTGTACTCTTGTACCTTTTTGTTCTTTAGATATTGTAAGCTCTGCATATGGCCGATGTGCCTCCTTGTTCTTCAATGTCTAATTCAACTTTCCTTCTCTGAATGAAGTGCTCTTCGTCGCCCTCCTGGACGAGGATTTTCTTCAGTGTCTCTTCATTCGTTTTGGCAGGCTCCTTGTCGACATCATCTAGGACCTCCATGTCCTCGTCTTCAATCTCTGCCTTCCCTGGTTCCCGAATATTGCAGGTAGTTTTCATTGCTGCCATGGAGCAATTCTTTACCTGCAGTTGGTCTCCTCTAACTTCTTCAATCCCATGTTCTGTGGGGAACCGCAATAGTTGATGCAACGTTGAGGGAACTGCCCCCATTGCATGCAACCATGGCCTTCCCAAGATGATGTTGTAAGGTGAAGGCGTGTCAAGCATGACGAATTCTGTTTTGATCTTCTTCTAACTGCTCTTGCATGATTCTATACTTAGAATATTTTGTATGCCTTTCATACTTTGCCATCTTTGTGCAATCTTCTCGGGGTTACATACCTCGGGTATAAAAACTTTTACTTTGACAAGATACTGACCTGCAAACTTTTCATAATTTCTAACAAATGTGAAACATATACTACTCAATGTTAACTTTGCAAACCTTTTTCTCAAGTTTCAACAAGTTTTTAAACGGTATCTCGGTCTAGCCTACTTGTAAATTGCTACAAATTTCAACAAGGATTAACATAACAAGTGTTAAACAATAATCTATTTGTAAATTGCTACGAATTTCAACAAGTGTTTAAACAACATACTTAGCTTTTTCCTCAACCTGTAAATTGCTGCAATTTTCAACAAGTGTTAATCATATACCGTAAATTTTTCTCAAGTTATAACAATGATCTACTTGTAAATTGCTACAAATTTCAACAAGTGTTTAAACAATATACTTAGCTTTTACCTCAACCTGTAAATTGCTGCAAATTTCAACAGATGATCACATGTCGGCTCAACATTATTTTGTAAATTGCTACAAATTTCAACAAGTGTTAAGCATCTTCTTTGGTTGGACCAACCTGTAGTTTGCTATAAGTGTGCAAACTATAACCTCGGTTTCATTTCGACTTATAAATTGCTACAAATTTCAACAAGTGAAGAGAACCAGTAATCTCGGCTTAACTTCAACTTGTAAATTGCTACAAATTTCAACAAGTGAAGATAAGGAATCAGCTTAATTCCAACTTGTAAATTGCTACAAATTTCAACAAGTGAATTAAGGAATAATCTTGGCTTAACTTCGATTTGTAAATTGCTATAAATTTCAACAAGTGAAGATAAGGAATCAGCTTAACTCCAACTTGTAAATTGCTACAAATTTCAACAAGTGAAGATAAGGAATCAGCTTAATTCCAACTTGTAAATTGCTACAAATTTCAACAAGTGAATTAAGGAATAATCTCGGCTTAACTTCGACTTGTAAATTGCTACAAATTTCAACAAGTGAAGATAAGGAATCAGCTTAACTCCAACTTGTAAATTGCTACAAATTTCAACAAGTGAAGATAAGGAATCAGCTTAATTCCAACTTGTAAATTGCTACAAATTTCAACAAGTGAATTAAGGAATCAGCTTAATTCCAACTTGTAAATTGTTACAAATTTCAACAAGTGAATTAAGGAATCATCTCAGCTTAACTTCAACTTGTAAATTGCTACAAATTTCAACAAGCGAAGGTAAGGAACCATCTCAGCTTAACTTCAACTTGTAAATTGCTACAAATTTCAACAAGTGAAGGTAAGGAACCATCTCAGCTTAATTTCAACTAAGCATCATCTCGGCTTAACTTCGGTTAAGCATCGTCTCGGTTTCACTTCGGTTAAACATCATCTGGGCTTAACTTCGGTTAAGCATCATCTCGGCTTAACTTCGGTTAAGCATCGTCTCGGTTTCACTTCGGTTAAACATCATCTGGGCTTAACTTCGGTTAAGCAACATCTCGGCTTAACTTTGGTTAAGCATCGTCTCGGTTTAACTTCGGTTAAGCATCATCTGGGCTTAACTTCGGTTAAGCATCATCTCGGCTTAACTTCGGTTAAGCATCATCTTGGTTTAACCAACTTGTAAATTGCTACAAATTTCAACAAGTGGTAAATGCATTCTTCTTCTCTATGCCCCCAGTGTGAACTTAAAATCCACTTGGGTTCTCATCATACATGTAGCTTTGACCTTGTCGCCGAGGTTGTCGGCCTTGGTTTCTCTATTGATCTTACTTGGCTCCAACCTGAGTTTGATTTTTGGCCTCGCATCGGCGAGCCATTTCTCTTTTCTTGTTCCGACGCCTTTGTTCCCGGCATGTCTTCCTCGGCCTTAGCATACTTCTCAATTCTGGCCAACTTTAGTCTGATCTTGTGTGTTTCTTTTTTATCTTCTGGGATCTGAGATCTGCTCATTGTGCTCTTCTCTTCTCGGACTCAGGTGCCGAGATCTTATCTTCTGGAATCTTGGATCTGCTCACTCAAGTTGAGCTCTTCTTTTCTCGGACCTACTCATCTAGGCTGAGATCATGTCTTCTAGGATCTGGGATCCGGGATTTGCTTACTTAGGTTGAGCTCTTCTATACTTGAATGTTATCTCCTTGGGAGCGCTCATGCCCCCTGTCTTTGCATCCCTTCTGGAAGGGTCTTCGTTCCTCCGCAGGTATCTATCCTTCCATACTTTGAGGTCATCTTCGTTGTAGTATCCGCTTCGATCTGTTGTCTTTGGTGCGTCACCTTCCTGGCCGGCGTCTTTCACTCCGTGACTCTGGTCACGAGTTTCTGTGTTGTGATCGTCCTCTTCAATGTCGAGATCGATAGGTCTCCCACTCCCAGTAGGAGCATTGTCTCTAATCTGATCCTTCTGTCCGTCATTGGCCATCTATTCTTCTTTCTTTCCCACAGACGACGCCAAATTGTGTGGGTGATTTTCCGACCACACTGCCCGCTTAGTAACCAGCTGGAGGGCACTGGCAGAATAGATGGCACCTGACGGACCTGTAACAGAAATATAAGAATCCCGCGGTGGTTTCGACCACCCGGGGGCACTCCGACGATCAAGTCAGTATATCTCTCAAAGATAAATCAAGTACTAAACTCACAAGCTTGAGTATCAAAAGCATACCTTAGACCCATGGGGGTGCCTCTCTTTTATAGCCAATACAATCCTAGTCCCAAAAGGAGCCTGGCCCTAATGGACTTAGGATTACTGCTAATCTGGGACTCCCAGTGGGATTAGGATAAACTCTCTAAGAGTCTTATCTTTACCCAAACTGAAGTCTTCTCCCAATCTAGGACTCTTGTCCATATCCAAGTTGAGTTCCCTCTTTATTCTAGGACTCTTGTCCCTTACCCGCTTATCTCAGATTTCGATATCTTCGGAGGCAACCTCGGCCTAGCCGAGATGACCTCGGCACAACGACCAAGACACGTGGCACCTCGGCTGACACGTCGGCGTCACCTTGCCACGTGTTGCTATTCAGAAAATATATCCCCACAGTATCAGAGCCCAAGTTCCTTATAGTACGTTAATCACACACCTTGAGTCCTAAAGAGCATAGGATTTCCTTTAGAATGATGTTAGGACTGCATCATATTGCTTGCTACTTGACTATGTGTGCATCATTTCGGCATAGACGCCTGTTACTTGCATACGTATTATCTGTTCAGTTGTTTTGAAGTCTCATCTTACGTCCTCCTAGCATCATGAGGAGAGGTAGACCTCCAGTTAGTCGAGATCATTCAGAAGATAGATTGGAGAGATTGGAAAGGTTAGTCGAAGGCTTGGTTTGTGAGCAGAGACAACCCAGGCCACAGGATACTGGTACCACTTCCACGCAGGCCGAGCAGACGAATGGCCGATATACGGCTCCGCCTCCTCCATTGCCACAAGTGCCTCTACCGCAAGCTTTGTATGGAAACGACACGATAACCCTAATCAGAGAGTTCAAGAAAATGAAACCGCCGAGATTTCAAGGAGGTATAGAACCAATGAAAGCCGAGGCATGGGTTTTAGAGATGGAGAAGTTGTTTGAAATTTTCCCCAGTATAGATGCCCAGAAGGTATCTTTGGTAGCATTCACATTAGACGACGACGCTCGTAGGTGGTGGATGATGGTCTGAGAAAGCAATCCGGGTTTGACTTGGGCCAAATTTTTGGAGTTGTTCTACAACAAGCATTTCCCCCTTAGCGTCCGAGATCGAAAGACCACAGAGTTCCAGAATCTGATGCAAGGGAACAAGACAGTGGCAGAATACGATCGTGCCTTTACTGAACTAGCGAGATATGTGCCTCACATGGTTGACGACGAGTACCGAAAGGCAAGGAAGTTCGAAAGTGGGTTGCGTGGACCGAGACAAGATCGGGTCAACATGCTCAATATGCTGACATACGCCGGAGTACTGGACAAGGCCATCCTGGCTGAAGCTAACTTGAACCGATACCAGGGTTCAGGTGAGGGTCAGAGGAAGAGACAGAATTATGATAATCGCCGAGCTCCGTTCAATGCCAAGAAGAAGATGAATATGGACAGTTCCAGCAACTCAAATCAAGAAGGTAATGCTAAGCCGTTGTGTGCGAGTTGTGGGAAGCTACATTTCGGGGTCTGTCGTTGGGCAACAGGGGCTTGCTACGAGTGTGGCGAGATTGGTCATCGTGTGAAGGACTGCCCGAAAGCCAAGGCTGATGACGGAAAGAGGAATGGAAGCACCTCGGGCCCTGCACAGAACAACAACGTCAGGAGGATAGAGGCAAGGCAAGGCAGAGTTTTTGCATTGGTACCAGGAGACGCCCAGAGTGCCGAGGCGGTAGTGTCAGGTACCCTTCCAATTTGTTCTCAAGATGCATACGTATTGATTGATTCGGGTTCTACGCATTCATTTGTATCTACTATGTTCGCCGAGAAGTTGAATAGGGAATTAGAACCCCTCGATTATGTATTATCTGTGTCTACTCCATCTGGGAGAAATATGATTGTTACATCCATTTATAGGGCGTGTATTGTTGTGATTGGGGGTGTAGGGTTGTTAGTTGATTTGATGCCATTAAGCATGACTCACTTCGATGTCATATTGGGAATGGTTAGTAGCGAATCATGCATCCATTAATTGTGTTACTAAGAGTGTCACATTGAAGACCCCAAATCTAGCCGAGGTCATTTTCTAGGGTAAAGGAGTAGTACCCCCACCTTACTTAATCTCATCCATGAAAGCCTACAAGTTGATCCAAAAAGGATGTCAGGGGTATTTGTGCAGTATACTAAGTGATTTGAATGGAAGTGTTGAGTTAGCCGACATACCCGTTGTTGAGGAATTCCCCGACGTCTTTCCAAATGAGCTGCCTGGCCACCATGTCGATAGGGAAATAGAGTTTACTGTGGACATCCTGTCAGGAACACAACCTATCTCCAAAACACCCTACAGAATGGCCCCAGCCGAACTAAGAGAACTGAAATCGCAATTACAAGAATTGTTGGATAAGGGATTTGTTAGGCCGAGCACTTCATCGTGGGGAGCACCCGTTCTATTTGTTAAGAAAAAGGATGGCACACTTCGTCTTTGCATTGACTACAGAGAACTTAATAAGGTGACCATTAAGAACAAGTACCCTTTGCCTAGGATCGACGATTTGCTTGATCAACTACGAGGAGCACGAGTCTTTTCCAAGATTGACCTTAGGTCGGGCTACCACCAGTTGAAGGTTAAAGCTGAGGAAATTGAGAAAACTACTTTTCGGACAAGATATGGCCACTACGAATTTTTGGTAATGCCCTTCGGAGTGACCAATGCCCCAGCAGCGTTCATGGACTTGATGAACAGAGTCTTTAAGCCGTATCTAGATGAGTTCGTAATTATTTTTATTGACGACATATTGATCTACTCCGAGAGTACGAACGAGCACGAGAATCATCTGAGACTTGCCCTGCAAATCTTGAGAGATAAGAAGTTGTACGCCAAGTTGAGTAAATGCGAGTTTTGGCTTTCCAGCATTTCATTTTTAGGGCATGTGATTAATGAAGATGGTATATCAGTTGACCCCAGTAAGATTGAAGCTATTGTGAATTGGCCAACGCCGACCAACGTGTCCGAGGTTCGTAGTTTTTTGGGTTTGGCTGGTTATTACAGAAAGTTTGTGAAGGATTTCTCGAGGATCGCAGTACCATTGACACAACTAACTAAGAAGGGAGCAGCTTATGAATGGACTAATGATAGAGAATCAGCCTTTCAGGAGTTGAAGACGAGGTTAGTTACAGCACCAGTTCTTGTACTACCATCAGCTAATGAGGAATTTCAGATTTACAGTGATGCTTCACATAAGGGTTTAGGTTGCGTGTTAATGCAAGGAGGTAAAGTCATAGCGTACGCGTCTCGTCAGTTGAAGCCCAACGAAAAGAACTATCCTACCCATGATTTGGAACTGGCGGCCGTGGTTTTTGCTTTGAAGATATGGCGTCATTACTTGTATGGAACATCTTGCCAAGTTTTCACCGACCACAAAAGTCTGAAGTACTTGTTCACTCAAAAAGAGTTAAATATGAGGCAGAGAAGATGGCTCGAGCTATTGAAGGACTATGACATGCAGATTCAGTATCATCCAGGTAAGGCAAATTCCGTAGCCGACGCGTTGAGCAGGAAGCTAGTTGGAAGTTTGGTGTGCCTGACAACGATCTCAGTGGAACCGACCATTATTGAGGAAGTGAAGACCAGACAAATGGAGGATAAATTCCTCAAAAAGATAATTGATGAATTCATCACCAAGCCGAGGCCAGGGTACACAATGGAAAATCAAGTGCTTAAGTTTGAAGGAAGATTGTGCGTGGCCGACGTGCCAGAGTTGAAAAGGAAGATTTTTCAAGAGGCCCATAGCTCCAAATTTGCCATTCATCCAGGGAGCACCAAGATGTATCAGGACGTAAAGCGGACTTTTTGGTGGCCAAACATGAAAAGAGAGATAGCTGAGTTCGTATTTCAGTGTCTGTGTTGTCAGCAAGTGAAGGCAGAACACCAGAGACCGGCAGGACCTCTTCAACCCTTGTCAATTCCTGAGTGGAAATGGGAACACATCTCCATGGATTTCGTAGTAGGTTTGCCGAGGACGCAGAAAGGTATGAACTCGATTTGGGTTGTAGTTGATAGATTTACTAAGTCAGCACACTTTTTACCTGTCAAGACTACGTTTAATGCCGACCGACTTGCCGAACTGTACATGAATGAGATTGTTAGGCTTCATGGCGTGCCGATGTCCATTGTGTCAGACCGAGATCCGAAGTTCGTTTCTAGATTTTGGCAGAGTCTACAGGGAGCCTTGGGAACCGATTTGAAATTTAGCACAGACTTTCACCCCCAGACCGACGGGCAAACGGAAAGAACGATCCAGACACTCGAAGACATGCTCAGACTGTGCGTGTTGGATTTCCAAGGAAGTTGGGAATCGCATTTTCCATTAGTGGAGTTCGCGTACAACAACAGTTATCAAGCCAGCATAGGCATGGCGCCGTATGAAGCTTTGTATGGAAGGGAATGCAGATCGCCGATATGTTGGACTGAAGTAGGGGACAAAGCTCTAATTGGCCCCGAGTTGGTTCGAACGACAACTGAAAAGATTAAACTCATTCAGCAGAGGATTAAAACCGCACAGAGTCGACAGAAGAGTTATGCCGACCAGAGAAGGAGGAAGTTAGAATTTGAAATTGGGGATCATGTATTTTTAAAGGTCTCGCCGATGACAGGAGTTTCGAGATTTGGGAAGAAGGGCAAACTTGCACCCCGATACATTGGACCATTTGAAATTCTTGAGAGAGTTAACACCGTTGCTTACAGACTTGCTTTGCCGCCAGATTTGAGCCAAGTCCACAGCGTGTTCCATGTTTCGATGTTGAGGAAATATATCCGAGACCCACTGCATGTGATAGATTATTTCGGGGTTGTAATTAATGAAGATCTAGGCTACGAAGAGAAACCAATGAGAATTATGGACAGACAAGTGAGACGGTTGAGAAACAAGTCGATACCGATGGTAAAAATCGAATGGGCGAAGCATTATGGCAAGGAAGCCACATGGGAAAAGGAAGAGGAAATGAAAATCCATTATCCGGAGTTATTCGTAGGGCAAGGTAACTTGAGTTTGGGGACCAAACTTCTTTAAGGAGGGTAGACTGTAGGAACCCACATTTTACGTCTTAATCATGTTCATGGGCATCTGTATGATTATGGCTTGTTAAGCTTGCATGTGTATGTTTGTGACTTGTTCTGCTTAAGTGAGTGAGATCCATGTCTTGTTTTGATGCCTTGTGATTTGTCTAAGTGTTGTGTGCTTGCCTTGCTCCTTCCTTGATGTGAAACCTAGGTCACGCCTTGCCTAAGTTATGATTAGCCGATGTTATGCCAAGCCTAGGTTACGTTACGCCTAGACCATTCCGATCTAAGGTTATCCTCAGCCTAGGAGTATCTTCGAACCCCTTTGTTGACCTCCATCCTTGCTTTGACGCATAGGCCGAGATGTTACCTTTGCACCCAAGTGATCTCGTCCTGGAGTGGTATGACCTGGACCGAGGTGTGGCACATCTAGGCCAAGGTGTGGCACAGCTTAGTCAAGAGTTGTCCTTCCTAGCCGAGGTCATTGTCACCTTAGTTGCCGAAGCCCTTTTGTTAGCCAATGTCACCCCTTGCCGGAGTGCCATTCTGTGTAGCTCGTTAGATACGCCTTGTTATTAGCTGATGTCATTGCCTCATCAGAGAGCCCATACCGCTTTACTTGTTGAACACACTTTTGCCATGCCTTGTCTGGTCTGTCAGCCACCTTTTCAGGGAAAACCCAACCAGTCGCCGCCACGTGTCCTCGCTGAGGGTTAACCCCAGAACCGGGTAAGGGAAACTATCATTTGGTGTCATAACCTCGCCTTTTAGAGAGAGAAGCTCTAGGAGGAAGAGGAAGTTTTATAGTGAGAAAGTAAGTCTTCAAGCTTGATTCCAAGAGATCGAAGCGTTAGATTCGTGTATTGGGGTTAGATCCTTGGCTTACTCTTGTTGTTCCTTGTGTTTATCTAGCTGCATTGCATGATCGAACCTGTTCTGCACGTCATGCATTAATTTGAAACTGATTTTAGAAAGAGAAAATAATGTTCATACGTTCTTGAAGAAAAAGTGTTGTTTTGATCCGAAAGCTTGCATAGAGAATCATGTTTTTGTGTTTATTTCCGCAAGAACTTCAAGTACGGGTACCCAGGTCCATGTTTTCAAACTCGTAGCATGAAAATCCCATATTTTTGTAATAACAGGTTGTAAATGAACATTCATATTCTTCATGTTTTCGTACTCATGTTCTTCAAGTTCATCAGCAGAGGGAAACCCAGAGTTTCCCGACCTCTTTTCCTTGCATGTGGCCCTCGGGGACATACCTCAGCAAGGAGGTGTGGAACCTCGGCCTAGACCTGATTAGTGCCCAGCATGTTTTTCCGAGATCATTGGTATACATATGAAACTTGTTTGAAAGTGCATTCAATAGACTTTGCCATGTGTTTGTAGGACTTGGGCTTGTCTCGACCCCGACGTTTGAAGAGCTATGTGAGTGGTATTTTTAATAAAGCTATGTTATACTTGTTTTGATAAATCTCGTTTTGCTTTGTTTTGATGAAAAGTATTTGATTTAGCATGAATGACTATCCCTATTTGTATATCAAGCACTATCTTGTTTTGATGACATGTCTTGAAAGTCCTTAGTGCCAGGGGACTATAATGCAACTGCACCCTTGTCTTGAAAGTCCTTAGTGCCAGGGGACTATAATGCAACTGCACTCTTGTCTTGAAAGTCCTTAGTGCCAGGGGACTATAATGCAACTGCACTCTTGTCTTGACATGTCATCGCCCCTTTGTAATATGTAGATGTTATTAACATCCAAGGAACTTGAAAGACCGGCAGTGAACTTGATTTTTCCCCTTGATTGTAAAGTATGCTATGTATTGTTTTGAAAGAGACCCTGGATATCAATCATGCAAAACCTTTATTTCTAATATCATTCACTGAGTATCCAAGCTCACCCTCTCTATATATATGTAGGTGATGAACAAGAAGGCAATAAGGCCTAGACGTAATGCCGACATGTTTTTGGGTACATTGCCGACCTGTTTTGGGATTGCATTTTGTACCATCTTGAAGATCATGCTTCTTAGCTTATATTTCATATGTACTTGTATACGTCGGCTTGAGAAGCCTTTTGGTCAAGATGTATTTTGTATCTTATTTCCTTATTGTATTTAAGTTTTAAGGCTTGGTAAAAAAATGTATGTCATTCCATTGGACTTTTGCACGGCTCTTATGGACTACTCAGATTTTTGTATATATATTGCTTCCGCACTTGTAAGCCCCATATTTCATACTCTGATTGTGTGTGATTTTTGTAAGTCGGCCTTCGGTAACCTCGGGTTACTGGCCATCACGGCACCAAACCACTAGGGGCGGTTTGGGGGCGTGACACCTTGCGGACCACACCTATTGATTTAATTGTTTATGATGACTACTCTTTTTCATGAACACAGACGAAACAATACTGATACTAATGTACAAATAAAAAAATTAATGCAAAATTTTTATACATAATGATGTAATTTAATAGTGACTTTTTATTTTAAAATAAAATATTTATAAAGATAATTTATATTTACAATAATATTATTACAACATCATTTTTATAATATATTTTGTATAAATTTTATGTATGAATAGAATTTCCAGGTGTTGTTTGATTAGCAAGATTAATAGTGAAGTGATTAATAATTCATACAATTAGTATAAAATTAATTATCTAACTGAATTATTTGGATAAATAATTCAATTTTGCTCACATTTATTTTGCAATAGATATAAAAATATATAATCCTAATTATATGTTAATGCTACATTATTAGTTGTACAAATTAAAATATTCACTAATTTTATTAAATCGAATATCCATGGAAATCCCAAACATTCAAATATGAGTCACATGATTAATAATCTCAGCCACCCAATCAAACAGCCCTTACAGTCCAAAATGAATAATGCTATATATACTAATTAGTGTACTAACTAATATATCAATTGATGATGTGACATAATTTAAAATATTTTTGGTATTTATAATTTGTATAATGAGTAGGGTCAATAATAATGTCATAACTAGTGTTGGTACACTAATTGGTGTATGTAGCACTACTCATTGGGATCCTTTGGAGAGTGGGCGAGGTTTTTACGCGCTATTAACCTACAATATGTGCACGCTCCATATCGTTGTAAAACAATCTCACCACCAATAGGTGACTCTACATAGAGAGGAGATGCTAACTAAGCCAACTCTAACCCCAAAACCAATGCAAATGCAGACGAGATAAATGAATGGGATGCACCCGTATCAATCAACACATTAGCAACTGAATTGCAAAACAAGAAAGTACCTTTCATTACTGAAGGAGCTGGTACAAGATCTGGTGCGGTAACAGCATACACACGCCTTGTAGGTCTATGCTCAACCTGCTCACCCCTCGGAGCATAAGCCTGATACAATGACTGAGCCGAAGAAGCTTCATGATTAGCCCTCGAGGCCTGTGCTGACTGTGCCGGCTAGTGGCTTTGTGTCTGCCTCGAATCAGACGTACTAGGCGTGCCACCCAACTGAGTGCAAAACCTCTTTATGTGCCCCGCCTGCCCACACTGATAACAAGTGAGCGGATGGCCTCTCCCCTGACTCTGGCTCTGAGAACGAGCCGAAGACAATGCAGACCGCTGCCCTCCTCCTCTCTGCGGGCAAGCTGGAGACTTGTGGCCTAACTGACCACACTTGAAACAAGTGACATCTCCTTGACCACCTCCCCTGGAACCCGAACTCGGTACTGGAAAAGCGGACCTCGACTGAGCTCCTTAGGACTACTGTGGGTTAAAATCCCTCTACCTCTTACTGGCCCCATTTGGTAGAGCAGTGAGAAAGTGATTATAACTTATAGCCTAACAGTTTATAACTCATAGCTGTGAACATAACCTGATTTTTGACTTATAAATTAAGCTTCTCCTCCCCCACTCAAAGAATAAGTTGATTTTTGACTTACAAAAAGCTATAAGCTGTATTGTTAACTGAACCAAACACATCGAAATAGCTTAAATTAAGCTAAAAGCTGAAATAAGCTGGAAATAAGCCCTACCAAACAGGGCCACTGTCTCCCTGAACATCCTGACTCCTCTTGAAGCCCCTTATCCGCTCTTCCTCAATTTGCATTACAGTCTCAAGATGAGCCGTCACTTCCACAAGGCGTCCATAAATTGTCCTGGCTACTTTGAACATGAGCCCAGACCTCAACCTCTTTTCGAACTCTAAACAACGGCGCTCCTCAATCGCTACGAGTTCTAGTGCAAACCTCGACAAGCTTGTAAATGTAGCCTCAAACTCAGCAACCGGAGTGTTCAACTGCACAAGCTTAGAGAATTGGTCTCTCAATTTCTCCCTAACAATGGGAGGCAAAAACTTCTCCTGGAAGGTGCTGACAAAAGCCTTCCAGATCACCCTAATGCGCCCACATGCATACTTTCACCACTGACCAGTATCTCTCTTCAATTTGAAGGATGCCAAGGTCACTCAAAGTTGGTTGTCCTCAATGCCGAGCATCTCAAACATCTTCACTATCTACCCTAGCCATTCATCTACCTTCAGTGGCTCCTTGGGACCATCCAAAAATCATCCGGATTTAACCGAAAAAACCCCTGCTTGAGGAATGACAGCCCTGTCTTAGCTACTTGGCCCTGGACTTGATTCTCAACTCTAAGAATGTCCATAGACTCTTGCAATGCTCCGACTATTTCACGGGCTAAGGCACCCATGGCCTGCTGATCGACTGGTTCAACTACATTAGCTTAACCAACTCCTTCTTCTTGCACCGGAATATCATTCGGTAAAGACACCTCCTACCTCCTAGGCCTACCACGCCTACCACCACCACGCCCACGTCTTGACATCCTAATGAAAGTAACATAAGAGATTGGCACATTTACAAATGTGCTAAAACTAACTCACTCGCGTTCTAATGCGGTGGACAACAGTAATTCATTCCACATAAGCACGTTGTCACATAAACACATATAAATTTTATTTCTGGATAATGACCGTCCCATTGCGTTGCCAGAGTTCCAATTAGAAACAGCAGTGATCAAGTGCTCTTCTAATGGTACTTCTAGAAACCCGTGGACTCGATCAACATCCTAGAAACTAAATCCCATATCCATATAACCACATAAGGATGTTATCATGTAAACACATCATACATACTAAAGTCTCTATCAAACGAGACAAACCCATTGTGGTACTAACCACTTCCCATGTACCCAAAGTATTCAAACCCGGTATGCTCTAATACCAAGTTGTAACACCCCAAAATAAACACAATATACATGTCTCATACAACTAACCAACAATAGCATAGATAAAATGATAAGTTTTCATTAATCAGAGTTTGATATACAAAAGGTGACACATGCGATATACATTCATAAACAGAGTAACTTGAATCTACAGCATGTGTTACAAGTAGTAAAGGGAATGAAAGCTAAATAGATATTCATATGCCCTAAAGGTTTACATCTCTCCAAGTCACTACTTGGTTACAACAAAAATATGAGTCTAGCTCAACACAATTAAAGCATTTGGCTATACAAAATAAATACAACAAAAGAGAAGCTCTTGCTCCAAATCCCTCCAAACTACTATCTTGGCAAAGGCATATCACCGACACCTGGAAATGGTTTTTTCCAAATAGAGTAAGCCAAAGCCTAGTAAAAACAACCCAACACAATGCATGAATCTTAACAAAGATATAAGTATGATATGCATATCCAATGCCCATGATAAAATCATTTATAACTCTTTTACAAAACCATGCCATGCCAAGTTTTATGTCTCAATTCATTTTATCTCATTTAATGAGTCATTCACTATTTCATTTAGACAACTAATTTAAGGGTACAACTTAGTGGGTCTCTAACCAACACAACCATTATACAAATACTTTAATTGTTTCATTTTACAGATATTTCGTCCGCGGGAATCGACACTCATGTATACGTGCGGTTTTTGGGACTTTTACCCTAGACACACAGGCCAGCTTAATTCAGTGGAGTCTATCCCATTTCTTCTCCCAAACATCATACATTTACAATGTATTAAAGACATAGTCATATTCAATGACAACAGATAAGAGATTAGTTTCAATTCACCTAATCCTCATGTAATTTCTACAACAATCATAGCTATCCTCCACCGATAGCCCAAAACAAATATTTCTAAATAGATCTACAATTTTCAAGACAAATAAATTATCCAAATTTCCATAAGTGAGTGGTAATACATATCCAACTCCACAATTTATATAAACATTCATCCAATTTAATATTCCGAATACTAATTTCATTTATTTATACAAAATAACTATTTGAGACATTTTAGGACAAAACTCCATTTTCTTCCAAAATCCATACTGGGTAACAAAATCAACAAATTTATCACAACACAACCTCACATCTACTCCCATAACCATTTTTAATGCATACATTTGAAAATCCCTATTTTGATTTTTAAACCAAAAACCTAGTTTTGTTCAAAATTATTCCAAATTCAAATATTCTTTACACATCAACAAATAATTAAGTTAAAACTCATAGAAGAGTGTAAAAAGTCCCTACCTCAAGCTTAGAAGACCAAGGAAGAAATGGAGGAACTCTAAATACACCGAAACCAAGCTTTATTCAGATCAAATGAGAGCCCCTTGAGTGCTTTATCTTTTTAACAAAGAGAGTAGGGTAGAGAGATCCTTAGTTCTAGGTGTATTTGTAGAGAAAAGTAGGGTTTTAGAGAGAGTGTGTGTCGATCTAGGGTTTTGAGAGAAAAAAAAGATGAAAAAGTGATGTAAAAAGGTGTTGTTGTGAACTGATATACGCGAACTCGCTCGAGCGCAGAAGTTGTCGCTCAAGCGACCAGACACAATAAGTTATTCCACTCGAGCATAAGAAACTCTGCTCGAGCGCAGAATTCACACTCCCAGAAGTTTTACAGACAGAAGGCCGTCGCTAAAGTGTAAAAAGTCTCGCTCGGGCGAAGAACACTACCTCCTCGGTATCTCTACAGGCCTGCAAAAGTACTAGGAGTTCACAAAGCTCGCTCGAGCTAAGAGGCCAGTTTCTAAACAACAACAATTTGAACCAATTAGCAACCAACCTGTTCCAAACACACCCAAGACACTCCAATACTCAAACTCAATGAGAAATGAGGGAAATAGGACATTAACAACAATACAAAACCACAAAACCCGAGTCCAAGATACAAAAGGATCGGGTTAAAACCAGAATCACTATAAAAATTACCATTCTATATTTGAAGAATACAGGGTCATGGGCGCCGTATATTGATTTTTTTTTTTAAAAAAAGGCCCCCAAATATTTTTGGCTATTATACTAGTCCACAAAAAAAATCCACCTAAATTTAAAAGGACTCAACAAAATTCGATAAAGATTCAAAACTAATAAATGATTGAGGTGTGAAAATTATATGGAGAGATGCACCTCTGAATCTCTGCATAAGATTGGAGTCTTGAATAATAGCATCTCTTTTGTGTGAAACTAAAGCAGCAGAGTGTGAAAGTTAGAGTTGTAGCTTCTACAGGTGTATGCCACTATTTTTTTTTTTTTTTGCCGTAGTTATGAAGCTTCCTTTCATGGTGGAATAATGATTCTTAATGATCTCAGTGATCTCATTAAAGTAAGAGTAGCTTTTGGTGGAAATCATTTGATCTAGGATGCCCATTTCCTATCATTGTTCTTATTTTCAATAAGTAGCATCCGAGCAGTAGTCTGTGAGAACAAGGTAGGGAATAGCAGTTGGGCTCTCTTTGTGTTACTGATATGTTACTTGTTTCTTTTCTTTTCTATCTTTGTTCCTTTAGTTGGTTGCTCACCAATTTGGGGGTGTAGCATATGATAGGATGGGTTTTTTGGTGCCAACCTAATTAGGATAATCGTGCTCATCGTGATGCTTTTTTGCACTCACCTATTTTTATTGATGTAATTTGTTCTTGTACCTTGTACCGTGCTATTTCATCAATAAAGTTTCTCTTTTTCTGATCAAAAATAAATAAATAAATGATTGATGTAGTGAATTATTTAAACTAATAGATGATTGTTTTTACTTCAAAAAATCGAAAAGCCTATTTATTTGATGAGTTATTCGAAATTAATGGATGGTTGTTTTCCAAATTTATGAATTGTATATAGATTGCGATTAATTACATTAGTTACAATTATTTCTGAAGAAAAAAAAAATCAAATTTCAAATTAAATAAATCTTATCTATGCCAGTTATAAAAAATTTATTATTTTATTAAAAACATCAAATTTAATATTTTGTTATTTTAAATAAATCTTACCATTGTTTTATTATTTTATTCAGCAGCTAGCTAGTTCTAAATATTTTGATCAACCTTCTATTTATTTATTTTGTTTATATGATTTTGTATGGATTATGAATCTCCTCAATTTTATTAGATTTGAACGAGTTTTGGTGTGGGTAGGAAAATGATATAGGGTTTGCATGTTTATTATGCATGTTTAAGTTCAGAATTTATCATAAATTTGTATTTAATTTTATCCTTTATAAATTCATAAACTGTATAATAAATTTTAATTTTCTAAATTTCTCAAATAAAATTAATTTATACAGTGATGTAGTGGCTTTCATTTATTTAAATGTAGTGGCTTCTATATATACTTTGAATTAATGTTAGTTTTTATTAATTTTGATTATTTGGTAAAATGATAGTAATCTACATTGCAAATACACACAAACATATATAAATTTTGCCGTGTCCATATCTCTATTTTTTTGAAATCACTGTGTCCCATGTCCGTATCTGTGTGCGTGTTCGTATTGAAAAAACTAGAAATCCCCTAGATGTTGATTTGTGATTATGTAACAATTTTAAGCAGAATATAACAATCCCAATCAAACAATCAAGACAAAGAGACACAGTGATTTAACGTGGAAAAAACCACAATTGGACACCTCCAACTGTGATCAAAAAACCACGGGCAACAGCCACAAGACAATCCACTAAGAAGAATTAAAGGAATTACACAGGTATACTCTCAATTACCTAGCGAATCCACAACGCCTAATTGAACCAACCTTTATGTGCCTCTTCCAACCCCATCTTCACCACGGAATTGTCTTTCTGATGAGCCACTCCGGATTCCACCAAAGCTTCAGGCTCGAATTCTTCAGAATCCACAACTGAAGAATAACTCTCTCTTTTGTAGAACAAAACAAACCTTTGATGTACTCTCTTTAGATCATGAGTTGAATACTCAATAAAAACATCAAAGAAAACTCCCAAAGTATCCCCAGATATAAACCCTAGAAACCAAAAAGAAGATCTGGAGAGGTTCACCTCAAAATCTGACCCAATAAGCGAATTTATAGAATCTGTCCCGCGATCTCCGCTCGAGCTCAACACAGCCCGCTCGAGCGGACTGACCAAAAACTGCGTGCGAACAAACAGAGATGCGCTCGAGCGTAGGAGAATCCGCTCGAGCGTAAAATCACACCTTCCAGTATTTTTACAGGCGACTGCAGAGATGCTGAGAGCTTCCAATCCCCGCTCGAGCGCCCGATGTCCCGCTCGAGCGGACAGGCCAAAACTGGAAAATCTGGAAAAATAAAACATGATCGACTGGCGCTGCCCCGGACCCGCCAAGGGGCGCTGCCCCCTGGACCCCCGCGAGCTGACCGGGCAGCTCGATCCCCGTCATAATCAGCGAAGTGGCAATCTTGAAAGCTTTATCAACACAAACTTCTCTGAAAAGCACAATTCGGGTTGGATTCGCATCTAAACACTCATCGCCTCACTGAAAATAAAAATGCGAATAAAATTACAACTCAAAGGAGTTTTGTCAAACGGGATTGCCAAGAAATAAAACCGAACAATCTCCCCCTTTGGCAATGCCGTGAAAAAACACACCTAACAAATAAAATCCTAAACACCCCAACCCAAGACAGCCAACAAAAGCCAACTTCTTTCTCAAGGTCATGATCTGCAAAACAGTTATTAGTGCCACAATCTTCAAAACAATTATTAGTCCCACAAGGATATATAAAACAAACAATAGACATAAGACACGATTTTCTTAAAACATGAGATGGAAAACATGAATAGATGAAACCTAAGACTCATGAAAAACAACTCTCAAACAACACAAGCAAGATCATAAACCACACAAGCAATGATATGACGCTGTAAAAACCAGGAACATACAAGAAGGGCAAATAGTGCAAAGCAACATGAAAAACAATATAGCCAATCTCCCTTATCAAACATAACAAAGTGTTCATGCTAAACAACTCTTGCAATGCAAAACCAAATTCCCTTACCAACCCAAATCAAGATGAATCAAACTCCCCCTCACTAAAAGCAACCACAAACACTGAAAAACAGTGAACAAGAAGAGAATGATAAAAATAATATGGTGGAGCAAGCAAGGAATTTCAGATTAGTACCTTAAAACACATAAGATTATCCAAGAAGCACCATTACAAGAAAACACAATGTGCACAGTCTGTAGAAGATTCCTCATGAAAGAAAGTGATGCATTATGTGAAAAGCATAGATCCCATGAAAAAAAGTGTGTGTGTGACTCTTGGAGTTCGACAAACACTAGATTCAATCCTAGTAGTGATATGAAAGCTGGACCTCCGACAAGAGAATCTTAAGCACGACAAAGGAAAGTCAAACCACTAGGAATCAAGGGGTATTTGGTGAGTAAAGGCGGAGGCTCCCCCTCAATCAATGAATCTTTTTCCTTTTTTTTTTTTTTTTCTTTTCTTTCTTTTTCACATTTTCTCTTTTCTTTCTTGTGCGTATTTTTCCTTTTTCTTTTCCTTTTTCTTTTTCTTTTTTTTCTTTTTCTTTTGCACAATCATTGGTGGCTGACACGCTCAAGAGTATGGAAACCGAACCAGAGAAGCATGGATATAATAAGGATGGCCTGGTTGGTGACTCTGAGGTAGCCTTTTCCTCATGGCTAGATTGCAAAGAATTAAGGGGAAAGCCATGGAGGTGCAAAAAGATGGTAGGTGGTTAAGAGACTCAACATCACCCATGATATGCTAGTATAGGTCAATTCCTCTAGAAACACAAAAGATCAATGACAGAAGTCCATAGAAAAAAAATAATCACTAGGGCGGAAGACTCCAGAATTTGCTAATCCAAGAATGTGTACAGAATGAGACATACTAATCAAAGAACACACACTCCAAAATGAGTAATGACCACAGAAAGCACACACATATTAACATGTAATAGATATTCTCATCAATTCCAATATGTACCAAGGACCACTCAAAAATTTCAAGCTTGCAAAACCATACTAAGAAAATCTTTTAGGGATTTTTTTTTTTTTTTTTTTTCTAGAATTTTTTTCTTAACCAAAGCAAGACAAAAAACAAACAAGCACACATTAAAAGACCCAAAGAGAAACACACAAAAAACTATAAACTAAAACGACCAAACAAATTAACACAAGTCAACTTTTCTCACCCAAATCTTTTTGGTCTTAACAAAATTAGGTCCAGTGGTCTTGGTAAAAGTCGTGGTGTTATGAACACCCTCATGAATCTTGGTATTCCGCTTAGACATGTAAATCGAATTTCTACCCTTTTGAGGCACTCTCCCATGCAACTTATAACAGTAAGGGCGAATATGACCATGCATACCACAATGATGACAAATAAAAACAGGGTGTACCTTCTTTTCTTTTACCTTACCAACTCTAGGGAGTTTGAGAAGTCTTTCATCTTGTTGAATCTTTTGTCCTCCCTTTCCTTGAGTTCTTGTATCATAAGATGAGGAAGCAATCTGTTTTTGCTCTTTCTTACCACTAAAGCCAATGCCACTCTTGTCACAACTCATTTGTTGAGACCCAATGATATCCTCCAAAGTCTTTGATCCTTTGTTCCAAAGACCAATGGTAGCCATAGCACACTTGAGCTCTTCCTCTTTCTTGACCATTAGTTCTTCCAAAGCAACTTGTGACATCTCGAGAGATTCAACCTTTTCTTCATACATGACATGGGTTTGCAGTAGCTCATTCCTCTCCGTCTCACAAGTCAACAGTTTTGCACAAAGAACTTGTTGATCATCAGCTATCTTGATGGCATTGATCCTAGCCTTGGAAATCTCCTCCTTAAGTTTGACATTCTCACATTCACATGCTTTGAGTTTCTTTGTGAGTTTGTCATTCAATTTGAATAACTTAAGAGACTCCTTATACAACTTTTCATAAGCTTGCTCAAGCTCTTCATGATCGCTCTCCGAGGATTCATCATCAGTGATATTCTCAACTGACCTCTTTGGAGAATCTGTTTGTCCTTCAGCTTCAGAAGCCGCCATGAAAGCAAGAAATTGTTTATGACCCTCTTCGCCTTGACCTTCATTCTCACTTTCATCTTCATCAGATTCAGATTCATCATCCCAAGTGATGGCAAGGGCTTTCTTCTTCTTCAAACGAGTGGGGCATTTTTGAGCAAAATGGCCAAATCCTTGGCATTCATAGCATTGGAGTCTTTCAGAGTTTCCTTGCATCTTTCCTTTCTCCTTCTTGGCTAGCGAATTAATTTTGAGTTTATCTTTGCCTTTAGACTTATGAGAATGAGTAGATTCCAAAAGATTAGGATTCTTTTTCAAAAAAGATTTTTTAAATTGTTTAACAAAAGCAGCCATAATCTTGGAATCTATATCACAATCCTCATCAGAATCCTCTCTAACTTTATGAGCACTACTAAAAGCAATATCTTTTTGTTTCTGTTTGAAATTCCTGTGTGCCTCATAAGTTTGGAGATTTCCAACCAACTGATCCAGCTTGAGGTTGTCAACATCTTGAGCCTCCTCAATAGCCGTAACTTTTGGTTGGAACCGATCGGGCAAGGATCTCAAAATTTTTCCCACAACTTTGGATTCAGGAATTTTTTCACCTAAATTGAAGCTGGAATTTACAATGTCACTCAACTTCGCATAAAATTCATCAAAGGTCTCACTATCTTTCATTGAAAGGTTTTCGAAACTAGATGTGAGCCTTTGAAGTTTTGAGCGTTTAACAGAAGGAGTGCCCTCATGAATAGTTTGTAAGATATCCCAAGCCTCTTTTGCGACTTCATAATTACAAATACGACTAAATTCTTCAGGTGTGACAGCGCAAAAGAGAGAATTGATAGCTTTACTATTCCAGCTACTATTTTGGTAATCAGTTGTGTCCCACTGATCAATTGGTTTGGGGATTGTAACTCCATCAACAGTAATTGTTGGTTCAGTCCACCCATTCATGACGGATTGCCAAACTTTTTCATCAATAGATTTTAAAAAAGATCTCATCCGAGCTTTCCAAAAAGGATAATTGGATCCGTCAAGTAGGGGTGGTCGAACCATAGAATTTCCTTCACGAATTGTATCCATTATCACAAATCAAACAAGATCTCGTTCTAAAAGAAAATATTTTTTTTAAAAAAATAGAACGACCCGCTCTGATACCAATTGAAAAAACTAGAAATCCCCTAGATGTTGATTTGTGATTATGTAACAATTTTAAGCAGAATATAACAATCCCAATCAAACAATCAAGACAAAGAGACACAGTGATTTAACGTGGAAAAAACCACAATTGGACACCTCCAACTGTGATCAAAAAACCACGGGCAACAGCCACAAGACAATCCACTAAGAAGAATTAAAGGAATTACACAGGTATACTCTCAATTACCTAGCGAATCCACAACGCCTAATTGAACCAACCTTTATGTGCCTCTTCCAACCCCATCTTCACCACGGAATTGTCTTTCTGATGAGCCACTCCGGATTCCACCAAAGCTTCAGGCTCGAATTCTTCAGAATCCACAACTGAAGAATAACTCTCTCTTTTGTAGAACAAAACAAACCTTTGATGTACTCTCTTTAGATCATGAGTTGAATACTCAATAAAAACATCAAAGAAAACTCCCAAAGTATCCCCAGATATAAACCCTAGAAACCAAAAAGAAGATCTGGAGAGGTTCACCTCAAAATCTGACCCAATAAGCAAATTTATAGAATCTGTCCCGCGATCTCCGCTCGAGCTCAACACAGCCCGCTCGAGCGGACTGACCAAAAACTGCGTGCGAACAAACAGAGATGCGCTCGAGTGTAGGAGAATCCGCTCGAGCGTAAAATCACACCTTCCAGTATTTTTACAGGCGACTGCAGAGATGCTGAGAGCTTCCAATCCCCGCTCGAGCGCCCGATGTCCCGCTCGAGCGGACAGGCCAAAACTGGAAAATCTGGAAAAATAAAACATGATCGACTGGCGCTGCCCCGGACCCGCCAAGGGGCGCTGCCCCCTGGACCCCCGCGAGCTGACCGGGCAGCTCGATCCCCGTCATAATCAGCGAAGTGGCAATCTTGAAAGCTTTATCAACACAAACTTCTCTGAAAAGCACAATTCGGGTTGGATTCGCATCTAAACACTCATCGCCTCACTGAAAATAAAAATGCGAATAAAATTATAACTCAAAGGAGTTTTGTCAAACGGGATTGCCAAGAAATAAAACCTAACAGTGTCCATACTTCATAGCATGGTAGCGTCTTCTTTATTACGCTGCCAGAGTGTTGGGTATACCTCCTTAGGGGGATATGGGACTTAATTAGTTTATTAAAAAAATTTAATTTGATTTGGTGTTGGTTATAATATATTTTTAATATATTAGATCTAACCTTTGGAGACCCAATAGGTATTTAATAATTTGTTTGGTGGCAACTAAGGTTTTGACAAAAAGCCCAAGAGTTCACAATTGGTATTATATATACTTGCTAGGAGGCAGCGGCTAAGTCAATTCGGTGGGTTTGGTATATGCATAGTGCTTGGTGTATAGATTTTCAATTGGTGGCTGCTGTAAGGATTGGTCATTTTTCGGCTGGTGCTTGGGGATTCTTTGGATGCTTTGAAGCATTATTTGTGTATATATTCGGCTGATTTGGAATATTATTTTGTGTAACGCCCCACTTTTTATTACTCGAAGTCATTACCAAATTCATTAGCTTAATTCAATTACAAGGATAACATGCGGAAATAAACTCATATATTCAATCCGTAGAAGTGATTAACGATACTCTCATTCGTATGCAAAGTAAATATTACATGAGCATACTTAATAAATTGCCCTTGGGCTTACATCACTTAAGGTACAAGAAGAAGGGTGTAACCCTTTTACAACAATGGCATTCCGCCAACATAACTGAGGCCCCGTGGCCAGTAAACAAGTAGATCCCAAACTTGCAGCTCAACCTGCTTAATACCTGAAAAAGATTTAACAACGTGGGATGAACATATAGTCCAGTAGGGAACTCAACATGATCCTCAACAATAACAACTTACAGATAGCTATGATCATGAACACTCATTCTCATACTAGAATAGTAATGTGACAGTTTATACAAAATATATATGTATGAACTTTTCTCGAAAACAACCGTTTCATTCAACGCTACAAGTGGTTTGTCTTTCCTTTTTCCTTTCATTAACCCCCGTTCTCAATCTGTCATAACATTAACAAATACTTAGGAAGTAATCACACTAAGCCCGATACTCTCTTCCATTTCCTATACATACTCAGATGTACCTTTTCAAACATGTTTATCTTTAAAACATACGTTCTCCTCCACACTTTCCAAAAGACAAAAAGACATTTTGGTTCGTTTCCATTACTATCATAACTATACATGCATATCTTTGTAAAAATATAAATTTACAAACCACCAACGTGTATACAATCAACCAATGGAGTAACTCGGTCCTCCGAACTGTAACCAATCAAAATCCATGATATTTTCAGTTACAACGAAACAACAACAATCCCACTTTGCTCTACTAGCTATGAGTTTAGTAAGCCAAAGATATACGGAAATAACTACAACCAACTTCGCTCTACTAGCTATGTGCGTAGTAAGCCAACAATATACCTTTTACAACAACAAGCCAGTTTACCAGGCGCTAGCTGGAGGGGTATGGTACCTTCGATTATTAGCGCAGACAGTTCTCCAGGCGCTAGCTGGAAGGTCACGGTACCTCTGATTATTAGCGCAAGGTATAACACCACCAACCAAATGCAACAAGGCACAACCAACATGTATAACACATATACATAAACCATCTGGATACAAACAATGTGTTAAAGTATATGAACACATGACTACCTCTTCCCAAGCAAGCATACATATATAATGTATCTCAATAATTCATCACATACGATGTTCCATTAACAATGGTATAATGCATACACGACAATTCAACCCAACCATGTCATCCTCCACCGATGACCAAAGACAAAACCTCTAGATGCAAATATATTGTACATCTATTAACAGACTCAATTATCATGAGATCACAAACCCATTAACAACCCAAGCATGGTAGTTACAATTTATTCCCCCAAATGTGTACACTCGACGCGCATGATACAACAATCCAATTCCCATATTTATTTTCTATGACTCACATAGAGTTAAAGTTTCATTCTTCACTTTCAGAATCAACTTTCATAATTTTCCAAATCAATATGTTCCACCACTTATTCCAAAAACACTTTTCTCATTTTCCCAAAATCAATTCCATTCCTTCCATAACCTTCCAAATTAATTATGCAAATTAAATCATAAACATTAAGTTAGGGTTTTTCTCCCTCTTTTAATTCATCATGACACATATAAATTAGGGCTTTTCTATATTTCAACAACAACATGCTATTTCACGCCACAAATAGTCCAATGAACACCCAAAGACAATAAATCCATTTTTAATCAACCAACTCTAGGTTCCCTCATGATTTTCAAACAAACCCAACATAGGTATGGTTTTCATGCAATACAAAACTACCACATGTCTATCTATAGACGAAGTATTGAAAAAGAACAAGGAAATCCCTACCTCAAATGGAGAACTCAAATGGAGAAGATGACCCGAAATCAAAGTGCTCCAAATCCCAAATTTCTTGGATCATGACGAAGCCCTCGACGATCAACACATTTCTTGCAAAGGCCCAAGGTGAGGAAAACACTCTAGCTAGATCAATCCTAAGAGAGAAGTTAGGTTTTAGAGTGAGGTGCTCTCCAATGGCTTTTTCGGAAAAGTAAGAGAGAGAAAGGAAATCAAAAAGTGATTCAAAAGGCTGAATCTCGGTGTGTTATACAGGTCGCCCTGCTCGAGCGTGGAAACCCCCGCTCGAGCCTCACTCACAGACTCCCGCTCAAGCGCCAAAAACCCCGCTCGAGCGGCGGATACAACCATCCAGAAGTTTTGCAGAACAAGCCCCTGCTTGAGCGTCCAACTCCCCGCTCGAGCGTCTCACACAAACTCCCGCTTGAGCGTCAAACCTCACGCTCGAGCGTCCAACACTACAGAGGAAATACTGGGAAGGTGATTTTCCCGCTCGAGTGCCGAAACCCCCGCTCGAGCGGAGAGGTCAAAAAACTGGGCAAAGATTCTAGGTTTTAAAACACAACCAACATCACCCAACAAGTCCAACACAACCCAAAACTCTAAGATAAAGAGTAAGGGACAGAAAAGAGAATGAGACAACAACAACAAATCTACGGAACCGAGTCCGGATTACGGTTCAATAACAACAGGGAATATCGGGATCGCTATATTTTGCGTCTTCTATAATTTTGTTTTGAAGGTTTTTGTTCATCTATTTGGTGGGGTTTTTGCTCTTGATTATTTGTGATTATTTGGAATTCACATAAGGGTGGTTTTGTGAGACCATTCGTGTCTCGTTTGTAATCGTTTGGAAACTTTTTGATTGATAGTGGAATCGGATTTTGATCTCGTAGACGTACCTCACATTGAGGGAACCACGTAAAAATTCTTGTTTCGTTATTGATTTAATTTTTCCATATTAGGTTTTATTCCCATTGCTTGATTTACTAGTGGGGAACCATATATTTTCCCTAACACATAGCAGGTACTCATCAAGTCATTTCTTCATAGTTTATGATTTATATTTTCAAATTTCCAATGATGGTGTATTTTGTTGGCTTGAGTAATATATAGATGGTTCTTCAATGTTCTAAGTAGAACGAAAAATTAAAATTTGCATTACCAATTTATTCATTTGTATTTTCTTTAAAAATAGTCTTTTTAATCGATTTCTTTGATTTCCAACTATGTTTCTTTGTTTTCTATGTCAAATTTTATTCTGTTGCATACTTCTTTGCTTCTCTAAATGTTAATTTTGTGCACTTCCAGATCGCGTTAACCATTTGGAAACATTCTTTTCAATTGCAAGAACTTAAGTTATAATTTGTTGGGAGGTTCTCTACCTTTAGGCCTGGGTCTTAATTCTCTTAAAAAGTTGTAAGGTTACAAACATCAATACATTAGGGTACATAGCATTGTTCCTTACTCTATATGAAGTCTTCTTATGTCATCTTATAACTTAATCTGTATCATTTCTAATGCCCAGAGGCATTCTGAGATTTACCTTTCATTGACTGGTTGATAAATGTATGCTTTAGAATCTTCTCTCTTTTCACATATGTTATTGTGCTTTATGTAAACAATTTTCTTTATAGTTACTTGGCTTAAAACTATCATGTTTATTTTCTCGGACTTCTCATCTTATTTTTTAAATTAGCTATAGTCTCCACCATATATTTGAATCCCTTCACAAGGAATGTTGTTTGCATACATACCCAACAATTTCTATGTGGCTATTCATATTCTATAATGCTTGTGAAAGTGAAACGAAGGGATTTACATATGTTTAAGTGAAACAAAATGGAACAGATGTGCATGTATCAATCCTTTAAAACACTTCTGCTAGATTGAGCTGAAATAAAATAGAAGAGAGAAAATTAAAGTTTTCATATTTTTAATGCTCCTTTGTTGCCATTGGCACATGTTTCCTCAAGAAAAACAAGTTGGCAACCTTCATGCAATGTAGTTTGTTCCACTTTAACCAATGAATTAGAAATTTCAACATGCACATAACTCTAAAAAATCTAGAAAACCTAGGGCCTGGGACTTCAGCAACCAGCAGCATCAAAATAAAAAATAACCGTAAAGGCCAACTGGTCCCTGCTACATAGACTATATACACCACCACTAATGGCAGACTCCACAGTTCCCTAGTACAACCCACCAAGATAAGCAAAATAAAATAAACATTTTTTGATATTAAAGATATTAGACATAAGGTAATAACATAAGAAAATAACAACAGAGTATAGCCATAGTAGATCAGCAAGAGGGCGCAAGATGTAGCCATTCCATGATTCCACTTCTTGTCAAACTCCAGCAGCAAGAATAACCAATGTTGATATCACAGTAGTTCCTTCCATGGAAATGTATTGGTTGTAGCCACCACCAAGGAAGAGTGCCATTTTGTTGAGACTCAAATGATCCTGGCAAGGGAGCTTTAAGTATTACCAACACATAGGTAGCACCAACCATTTAGCAACAAATAGGTGAAGGCTAGTGCCACTCAACCCACCATGTGACCTCTCATTTCTAATATTATGTAGCATTGAGATATGTGGCTCACAACACTCAACCCTTAGAATATCTTCAAGTTCCATGGACAACATCTACACAACACAACAAACAGTTAGTAAAACACATAGTGTACTGCTCCCCTTCATTCAATTCTCATATAGAGAAACTCCTATCACTTAGTAGCCCTCCCATAGCTGGATATATGGAGCTTCAAAATGGATTCTGGTAAATTCCATTACTAAAAAAACCAAGAATCAACTGTTGATCTAGGCAAATTGTATACAGATAACAGTCTTACAACATGTAATACATTTCTATAACAATCTAAAACATAACACTTTAGGTATGAAAATAGGTTACAAAACTCTATGAAGAAAATCACCAAAAATTTGAATTAGCCACAGAAATACCCAATAATCAGTTCAAACACTTAGTAAGGACCAAAGTGACTTACACAAACTCATGGAACAAGCACTAGACTCCTGATTTCAAAATTAAGCTCAAACTTGCATTTTTTGAACTCTTTGTTTGGGGGGAAATAAGTTATAATATAAAACAACACAACTGAACAAGTTTACAAGGGACATACCCCAGGCCCTAACAAAAACTATACATAAACAAGCCCTAATGAAAACAAAACCACCAACTGGACTAGTAAGGGACTACCTAGGCTGCAAACATCATAGACCTGTTCATAACCCCCATCCAAGTTGGAGGGAGGAGATGAACAAACCTTAACAAGCCTAGTTAAGCAGGAGCACCAAAATGATAATATAGCAACATAAACTAGCAGCAACTGGAGCAACCCAAACATCCAAGCTGAGCTTCCATAATCAACAATAGTAAGAGATGGCCAAACAAAAGCCAAAAATAATTACACTACCCAAAATAACTCATACATAGCCCGTAGGAGAAGGCTAAAAAGAAACCAAAAATAATTACACTGCCCAGTGTTCTAGTATTACAAGACACTCCTATATCCTCTCATCACTAGGCCCACACCAAAGAATTCCCTATTAACGTACCAGCATAGATCTAATCCTACAAGAAAAGGTTAGGGACACTCCTTTATGATTATTTACATCTCTTAACCCACAAGCTCACAACTGCCCACCTTTTAACTATATGCTCACACCACACTTAATCCACAATCCCTAAAGAGAAAGGCCAACAAATAACCTACATAGCAAACTGTTAGGGAAAACATGTATAATGACATATAATGGCTCACATTCACTCAACCCTGAGTATAGGTAACACTTCACTTTCAACTCAATGCTTCAAACATCTGCTCCAAGCACCATAACTAGGTATACTAGTAATCAAATGAGGCCAGGGCGACCTGTAGAAACTGTTAGATACACCTACTAAAACATCAATTAGGATCTGCACAGAGGATAAATGAGGGCAACCTTCAAGTAGCTAAAAACCATGCATCATTTGGATTCGTTTCCAAATTTTTAAGTGACAGTACTCTAAATCTAACCATATTAAAGCTGTTCAAACCAATGATTTCTTCAGGAATTTTTTCTTTGGTGAAGACTCTATTATTCCTCTCAAGCCAAATAAGGTAAATAGTGCAGGTAAGATCAAGCCTAAAGATAATAGAGCCAAGTGAGTTACCATTAATAGATTTCGCAATATGAGACACCAAACCAGACCAGTTTAACACAGGCCAAGCCACATTTTAAAATAGGGAAAACCATTTAATAATCATGAAAATGCCCAAGAATTGGTTTGAGCACCTTATTAAGGACAAAAGTGACTTGTAGAAACTCATGATATAAGCACGAAACTTTTGGTTTGGAAATTAGGCTCAATTTTTAACTAATTCAAAAAAAGATGAATTACTCATGTTTTTACACTTAAAAATGAAATAACTTTAATTAATGCAATTAATTTTAACTATATTTGTATATTATTTTTGAAGTTAATGCATTGATAAAATACTCATGTTTTTATCCTTTTGTTCACAGGTTGGTGACGGATGTTCGTGGTTCAGTAGTGATATATATGGTCATTAAAGATATGATAATTTGTCATTTTGCACGTAGGCATTCATTTTATTTTTCTTTGTTTCATTTTATAGGTTATTTTGTTGAATATTTAGATACTTTTAGGAATTATTATGTTTGGGATTTATGGATATAGTTAGATACATTTTAGGATTCTTATGTTTAGTATTGTTGGATATTTGAATAAAATTTGAAATATTAAAATGCATTTGATATTAATTTGGTTACATTGCTAATTGTTATTGTAAAACAAGCATATAACGTAGCGGGTAAAAAAATTCAGATCATACCTTGAGGTGATAGAACCTGAAGTGAAGAATCTCGTGGGTAAATCACGTGCTTCTAAAAATGCGAACAATGAACACCTAGCAGTGGAGTGATACCACAGTATGAGTATCACCCACACAGTCACAGTACAGAGGCTGGATCGTTCTTTTCATGGGAGAGAATCAAAGAGAGAGTCTAGGAAAAAAGGTTATGGGTAAAAACCACATAACGTACGTGATATCAATATATTATATAAAATATATAATCAGATATATAAATATATATATATATATATATCAATCTATCCATATCAGTTGATATGATAGATATAGATATCATGAGTGGTTATCCAAATAAGTTTTGAATTCAAATTCAAACTTACATGGATAAGGTTCAAAAGGTTCATAGCTCATACCACATGAGCTCCCAATTTCTAACATCTCCCACTCGCTCATGAGTTGGCATGACACAGCCACATCTCTATCTCAATCTCCCCAAATATTAAATAATCACATCCTAGCCAATGAATCGTGCGACTGCTGAGAAACACCTGCATGTGGAAGCTCTATACTAGAAACTCAAAAAAGAGCCAGCATAGAGACATCAACCCAAAAAATAGAAATAATGTCTCATATACCCCAGACCCATCTAATTACACCGGTCCAAAAAACATCTCTAATCCCTCGAAAAGAGCATGTTTGACCCTCTCAATTCTTGCAATATATTCACACTCAATCTGCCTCTCATATAGAGCGATGTGAGTTGCCAGCAATGAATATACAACAGTGGTGTAATACTAGATGATCTTCCCTTTGCTCTCATACCATTTAGTTTAGGATTGACCGTTTTCCCAGTGATATCCCTTAAGGCCGAATCATACATGACCGCAGACAACATATCAAAGTAGCAGAACATCAACCCCTTACCTTATGACATAGTCAAAAGTCACAAAAGGGTACATAAATGAAAGTCATATCAATAATGACACGTAAGACTCACACGGTGAGGAAACAGGGATCCATTATCTCACCTCATTACTCGGTCGCCAAGCACATGTAGTATGAATACATGTTACGGTGGAGTAACTCTTCCAAAAAAAGTGACGTCATACTCGATACACTATACAGATATTAGTCTAGTCGCTTTCTAGCGCCTAACCCAAATTCTCTATTTGCTCACCTTCCAGGCGCCAAATGTGATCTCGCATCTGGCTAATCATAACAAGCACAACATGGAAAGTGGGTACAAACATCCATGTTTGGTCCTTATCACGACCTTATCTTGGTTGTAACCAAGGAGACATACATAGCGGATAATTTAAGCCTTTCTTGGCTCTAAATAAAAATAAACCACTAGTCTCATCCTTGCTCGCTTCTAAGCGCCAAGGGCGATTGCTTGTGTGAGTGAGCCAATCTTGCCTGCTGACATCATCACATGCTAATCATTATGACACAAACCATAATAGTGTCAACATCCCATCATCTCATAACAAATAAGTGATCGATTTTTATAAAAAAACTCGACCACAGCTTGCGCAATTCTAGACTCCAAACATAAGCCTTATCAGCACCTCTTGCGATAAGTATGTACAATGGAATCCACCATGTGCGCCTCACATGAAGTGATTCAAGATCACTACCTCTTGCACAATAACCTCTCTAAAGATATTTTGGTGACCAATTTGCGTTTATTCTGGATGCGCAAGAGGAAGTCTTCTCATGGTCTACACTTTTCTCAATGGTGCGACTTTTCGGTATCTAGCGAGCCTTATGCCTCAACAATGACTATCCAAATTGCGCATAACTTTAGAACAGTTTCGCATCATAATGGAAAGGCAACCAAATTATAGAAATGGTTAATCCTCAAAGACTTTGTCTTAAACTGCGCCACGTTGATCCACTTTCTAAAAACAGGGGACTAGAGCCTTTGGCATTATCCTAGGCTCTTTATCATCTTGTGGAGCAATCATGAATGTTTCCCTCTCACTCACCCAGTGATGACGTGAAAAATTTTCACATTTGCTACCACGCAACAAAAAATGTAGAGTATTCTTCTCTAATGGAGTAATCCACTTGTAGGCACATCGCTTCCACTATCTCTAGGATATTGGAAATTTCTTTCCATTCTTAACTAGGCTACATAAAAGCGCTATGCTTAGAATTTTCTATCTTATAGAGTTCCAAAACTCTATTCACGTCACCTTTACTAAGAAAACTTTATGTGACTTAGTTATACTACCACAAAGCTGCTTACCTATATATACATGACCCGGAGGGTTTACATGACAGCATACAATAATGCGCCACATGACCCTATGTGTTTACAAGACAGCATACAATAATGTGCTATAGAACCCTAGGTCTTAACTTCGCAACCTTATGAGAAGTAAGATAAGGATAAGCTGCTTAACGGTTACAGATCGTCCATAGATGGCTCTCCGCTAACCCATTACTCAAATGGAGTGTAAAATCTGATATAGAGGGCACTTAGTCAGGGATATAGGCAACAAACTAGTGCAATTCCCAATTGGGAAACATTTTGCGCCATCATCCACCTAACATTAACAATATTTAATTCCTTATCTCTACTACACCATTGTGTTGTTGAGTACTAGGAATAATCAATTTCTAAGAATCCATTTCTCTTCACAGAGTTTTCTAAAATAACTCAAATAGATACTCGCCACCTTGGTCAAAACTAAAAGCACGAAAGTTGTTATCTAATTGATCTCAACCTCATATGTGAAATGTCAAAAATTATCTTAAAACTTTTGACTTATGGGAGATCAAATAGTCTTGACTCAGATGCGTATCGTAATCTATAAATGTGTCAAGATTGAGGCTTAGCTATCATACCCTTACACATATCTAGTCACAAATATTATAGTGGACTAAATGCGCCAAAACGAATGACCTTTTACGACTTTCCTACTTACTTGTGCGCAACCATTGTGAACAAAGTTACACATTCATATGAGAGCAGGATGTCACAAGCGAGTGGGCCTGAAAGGGCCTACTCAAACCATCCATGTCATCTTCTCATTAATGTGATTAAGTATAACAAACCACCGACTAATTCCAATCATTCTAATGTGTGAGTTCTCGAAGACAAGTTTAAAAGGTTTAGGCCCAAATAAGTAATGACTCACGACTAATTCATGTCACTAGATCATAAAAGGATGTCACGGAGATATCAAGTGCGCTTAAGTCACAAATTTAACTAGTAAGTGCTAATCCCCTGCACCTTCAAGTCAATTTTATTCTCCATACACTTTACTGCATCTAGTTGAAAGATGGCGATGCTCCTCTTGCCATCTTTGTTTCTCGTTTCATAGTTACTTGCAATTAATTCTACTATCCACAAGAAGGAAAGAATAAGCTATCAATCTATGACAGCTCCTGAAATAACTTAAGCGCGAATTAGGCTAAAGAGTCTAATTCAACACAATGCTCTCACAAGCCATGCGTCAAATTCTTAGAGTCATAACAACCTTGTCGGCGTTGACCTTTTCATTACTATGCTGCAACGTTTGCTCTTAGTGGTAAACATTATTCAAAAACATTAGCCTAGCTAAGGAACCATACAAAGAAGCACCTCCTCATGTCTCACACTCAAGTGTGGAAACAGTAAGTGTCCAAACTTATACAACTTGGCAATGTTAATAGATTTTGCAGCCACTTGGCGCTATTCTCTTCACTTAGTATTAATAGATTTTTCTACTACTAAGCGCTAATCTTTTAACTTCAAGTGATACTTTAATGCACACTATTATAGTGCATGAAATTTTGCTCCATCCACTGCCAACAGTTGGATAGAGAGCAAAACACTACTCATATTGGCTACTCATCTTACACTTAATGACTAATTCATTTAAGCTCGCAGTTCTTGGATGACGTGACTCTTGAATGTTACTTCTTCCAATGATGCAACATCATTACAAGTCAAATTACAAAGTCAATCCACACAGCTCAATAGTCAAGATCATATATAGATCTATTGAGGGCTTACTAATTTCACAACTCCAAAACTCGCCAACCAAAACTACGTAGCGTGCCGCTAACCATAGCGCACACATTAGTTTTTATTGTGCCAAACAAGGCAACAAAACCACAGCAACTTTGAGTCATGTTTCCTTACTTTGGCTCAATTAAGGTCTGACCTAAAGTCTCCAAGACTTTTGCTCATCTAAAGAATAGGGTTACATTGTTCACATTTGAACATCTCTACTAAGTCTAGGTCAACCAAATTAACTTCTATAAGCTAAGTCAATTTAGAGAGAAATTCACATTGGGATTAATTTGATTAGCATAATATAATTTTTCCGCAAAAATCTAAATTAAATAGTGACAATATTACACAAGTCACAAGATCGAAAATCCACTATGCTCGTAATCATCTCTTGCACCACAGGTGACAATTATCCAAAATTTAATTTTATTTTATTTATGCGCAAAATATTAGTTTTCGGGAGTAAATCTACAAAGATTTCTCTCAATCGAACAACCTCCCACTGACTATGGCATGTCTAAAAACATGATAAAATATTCTAATTCCATACAATAGCATCATAATGTAGATTCACAATCAACACATGCTATGTTACAATTAATAATGGAATTTAAATAAATAAAAAAATTAATCATGCTATTCGAATCATAACATATTAGAAACTCTAGGCAAAAACAACAATATGTTATATTTAATAATCAGATTATGCCATAATAGAAAGTATATCACTTCTAAAATTTTTTGGAATTTTCTGGTATTTTCTAGAATTTTAAATAATTAATGAACACACATGAAATCATAAATAAATATTCCAGAATCTGGAAAAATACAACAATCATACCAGCAAATAGTAAACCATTACAGTGGCCTACAGTAAAAATTTCAGCTCCAGAAACTTAATCACGCAACACCAGAAGCATTTTATAGTAGAAATAATGAATTATTATTTCAGGAAAAATATTTTTTATTTTCATAAAATTTTGAAAATTTTACAGAAGATAGAAAATTTAATTCTGAGTCTAACAGCACCAACCACGCTTAAAACAAAGCTATAACGAATTACTTATGACCATTTAACACAATTCTAGATTTAAAAAAAAAAAACAAAAAAAACAAACAAACAGACCCTTACACCCAGCCGTTAAACCAGCCAAGCCAACGCGGAAAATGGAGCGGCTCGGCTTGGTGTGCCGCTCAGTGCACGGCTCGCATGTGGTAGCTCACGTGGCGCGGCTCGAAGCGGCTCGGCTTAACACGCTCGTGGAAGGGTGCAAGTCGTACGCGTGGACGACGCAGACAGTGCGCGCATGGCAGCACGTAGGAAGCGGGCCTGGCACGTGGTAACGCGTGGCAGCCGCTGACGACGTCATTTGGTGCGTGAGGCTCACATGGCGCCTTCCGGGGTGTTTTTTGGTCCAATTTTGGTACTTCCGGACTCCATTTTCCAAAATAAAAACATTTGTGGTCTCAAAAAAGACATTTAATGAACATAAAAGATGAGGTGTATTACACTCTCTCTCTAATGAAAGTGGAAGTGCAAAAATCCTGCACTTCATCTTCCTCCTCAAGCCACCAAAAAAATAAAACGAACCCAAATTAAGGTTTGATGTATCTCATTAACCGTAAATCCAAATCTAACAAATAATATATGGTTTCGATGGTCTCGAAACAAGGATTCTAAATATGTAAGATTTGCAGACTGAAATTAAAGCATGTAAAACCATCATGCATGTAAAGTTTCGAATATATAAAATGGGTCTCCATTTTTCATTGAAATCTAACCAGCGGGTAAAAAAATTCAAATCATACCTTGAGGTGATAGAACCTAAAGCGAAGAATCTCGTGAGTAATCACATGCTTCTAAAATGCGAACAACAAACACCCAGCAGTGGAGTGATACCAGAATATGAGTATCACCCACACAGTCACACTGCAGAGGCTAGATCGTTCTCTTCATGGGAGAGAGTTAGAGAGAGAGTTTAGGAAACAAGGTTATGGGTAAAAACCACATAACGTACGTGATATCAATATATTATATAAAATATATAATCAGACATATAACCATATATATCAATCTATCCATATCAGTTGATATGATAGATATAGATATCATGAGTAGTTATCCAAACAAGTTTTGAATTCAAATTCAAACTTACATGGATAAGGTTCAAAAGGTTCAAACGTCATGCCACATGGGCGCCCAATTTCTAATAATTATGATGCTGTGTTAAATTTAGTTTGTATTATTTGTTATATATAATTTTTTTTGTATATTTTACAGACAAATAGAGGTTACAGAGAAATTGGATTATTCTCATGTTTCTTGGTGGCTCCTTCCAGTTGTTGGTGCTTGTGTGTGATATTGTTTTTATTTTGATTTGCTCTTCTATGTGAACTGTCCATGGGCTTCTTTTGTGATAGCTTGGATGATTATTGTTTTTTGTTTGTAATAACATTAGTTGAGTTTCCATTTCCCAAGTGGTTTATATGCCCTGTTTGGGCCTGTTCTAGACATCCATATTATTATATGTGATTCTTGAATAGGTTAGTGTGATTCTTAAACAGGTTATAAATGTGTTTCTAGTGCTGGTTTGTTGGTTTGCTATTTGAATAGGTGCTGGTGCAAGTTTGTTGTTGTGCTACTGGAGCTGGTGTGTTTTGCTGACATATGCTGCTAGCATGCTATAGTGCTCTTGTGTCGTGCGTTGCTTTGATGTTGTACTGTTGGCCTGCTGGAGTGTTGCAGTGCTTCTATGTGCTGGTGTGTTGCTGTATGCTATCTGTCCGTTATGTGTTGTCTATTGTATCTTGCAGTCTATTGTTGTCTGTTTCTATATGTTGCTGTCTGTTGTAATCTATTAGTTGTGTTTATTTTGTTAGTTTTCTTTTGGTTTGGTGGGAAATGTTGTTTAGTTGTTAGGCTTTGGTGCCTTATTTAGCTTTCGTTGTCTTGTGTTTTGTTGTTGATAGCTCTGCTGTGCTTGAGGAATGCCTATTGTAAATTTGTAAATCTTATAAAAAATATATATGATTTTCAATTATTTTTGCTGATGCAAATTTGTTGTTGCCAAAAATTAAAGCTTTCTCGACAAATAACTAGTCAGCAAATGTGTTACCAAAAGTTTATTTTCGCCGACTTATATTGTGTTGCTAGAAGTGTATTTTTTGCTAATGCAAATTTGTCGTTGCTAAAAGTAAAGCTTTCTCGACAAACAAATCTTTGTCAAATGGCAACATTTACCGGCGTAAATGTGCCACCAAAAGTTTACTTTTACCGACTCATATTTTGTTGCTAACAATATATTTTATGCCAATGCAAATTTGTGTTGGGAAAAGTACTACACAATCATCATATTCGAACTACTTTTACCGACGCAAGGTGAATTGCCGACGATGGATGAAGGCTTTTATCGACGACTATGTTTGTCGCTAAAGGCATTACTTTTACTAATGCAATGATAATTTCGTCGGTAAAACTTTTGCCAACTCACTTTTATCTACAGGTTGTCGACGTAGCTCTATGTATCGACAAAATTTTTTGCCGACAAGTTTTTCCTTTTGGCAACATATTTTTATTGCGTTGCAAAAAATGCAATTTCTTGTAGAGACATCACTCTGATGGAGGAATTATAAATAAATATTAAAAAAAAATGTGTTAATTAGGTCTCATTTTGCAATTCATTCTTTTAACTTAAAAGTTAAAAATCACTAAATAAATTAAAAAGTCAACAACATATACCAAAAAGTCAAAAATCTCATTTTCTCTCATTTTCTTTTTTTTCCTTGTTCTTTGTGTTTTTAGTGAATTTTTTTCTTAATTTTTTGAATAAAATTTAAAATCTTTAAATTCTATTCAACAAGACGAAATCAAATGTAGAGCTTGTTTGGGGAGACAATTTGGGCTAAAATAGCCATATAAGACAAAATAGGTTATTTTAGCCATAATCATTACATTTTTTCTCTCACAAAAATCAAAAATGTCAAAAAATCTTACACAAACAAGATTTTCAATCCCAGACTAAAATAACCAAAAGGTCAACTAACATCCCTAACGGGCTCTAAAATCATGCAGTAGATTGGTTTTTAATTACACTACCCAAGCAGATGATACGGTTTGAATGGGTTGTATTTGGTCATTTTCTCTTGCGGAGAGAGACATTCTCAATATGGGATTTGTGGGTAAAAAAGCACATAAAATTATATAATAACTGGTGTTCCACTGATGCTACGCATGAGTTGTATTTATAATAATTTGTATATATATGAATTGTGATTTTTAAAATTTTTTTTCATTTTTTTTGGCATACAGAAAAAAAGAATATAACAAATGCAGCATATCTTCAATCAATTATTTCATATTTGCTTTTATTCAAAATTTAAAAATAATATACAGGCAAAATTTATAACTAAATTACGAAAAAAATTATTCCTAAAGATATTTTTTTACTTCTATATAAGTACTTAAAAAAATAACCTTGAAAAAGGTAGTTAATATAAATATTATACATTAAGTAAAAAAATGAGGCTAGCAATTATGCTTACATAAATTTACTGTAGTTTTAATTTCAAATTTTTTTTAAAAAAAAACTATTTTAAATGCATTTTATTTAGCTAGTACCAAATAGAATTTTCTTAACAGAAAGGAAAGCTATAAAATTTTGCTGCAAATTTTTATATGTCTATTATTAAACATTCTATTCTACTTATTTGTTTGTTTGCTTGTTTGTTTTGGGAGTTTTGATTTTTGATTTTTGTTCCACATTCATCGTATTTTTTTATTTATTTTTCTTCTTCTTACTTGATTTTCGCATGATATTTCTTTTATAGTGCATCTCCGAGTGTATTAATGAAAATATCATACACTTAATAATGCACAAAATTACAATATATAGAAGAAAAAAAAAAGTAAGTAATTGCCCAAAACTAAAACTACTTTAAGAAAAAATAAAAACAAAAATAAAATTGTTTGAAATAGAAAATGATTTATTTATTTATTAATTTTTAAAAATAAAATTTTACAAAAAACAAAGAAAACTATATATATATATATAAATATAAAGTATAGAAACCAAACATAAAACATAATACAAAAAATAAATGAATTATAAGATTTTCAAGAAGTGAGACTCACAAACAAATTTCGAAAAATCTTGTCTATTCATACACTTTTTGTGTATATTTTTTTTGTACCTTTAATCCCGAGAATAACATTGAAATAGTTTGCACTTTTTGCATTAGGTCTATCTAATAGCTTTAGCAAACATAGATGTAATAAATTTCATAACACAAAATACAAACAATTGTGAGACAAAGTATCTAAAAAAATAAAACCAACATTCAATGATGATGTAGAAGCACACCTGACGTTTTAATTGGAGGTATAACTACATAAATCGTCATAAAAGAGGAAGACAACCTTTATTTTTTGTCACAACAATTACATAACTCAATATATAATTTTAATATCTCTCACTCTTCCACGCGTCCAATTCTCCATCAATATTAGAATGAATACATGAACCAAAAACAAAAAAAAAAAAGGAACATTTGAGAAGACAAAGAAATGTGGTTTGAGGCCTTTCAATTGTTGAATTCTATTCATTAATAGTTATTAGGCTTCAATGGTCGGGTTTTTAATATTTGTTAGCCATTAAAACTGAATTATTCAGTTTCATCTATATTCAGTTGATAATTTAAGAGTAAACATCCGTCAAGCAACACACAAATACTTGGCACATTTTTTGAGCATTATTAATGAAATGCATAGTATAATTTTTTTTTTTTTTTTTTGCAATTGCAACTTGTTATTTTTTTTAATAAGAATTTATATTTATTTTAGATATATTTTTAATATATAAATTATTTTTTACAGTGTAATTTTTTTCTCTTATTTTTTTTCACAATTACAACCTGTTATTTTTTTAATATAGAAATTATTTTTTTTAGATTTTAATGAAATGCACAGTGTAATTTTTTTTCTCTTTTTTTCACAATTGCAACTTGTTATTTTTTAATAAGAATTTATATTTGTTTTAGATATTTTTTTAATATACAAATTATTTTTTTTTAGATTTCAATGAAATGCAGAGTGTAATTTTTTTTTCTTTTTTTTTTTGCATTATTTTTTAATAAGAATTTATATTTCTTTAAAATATTTTTTAATATACAAATTATTTTTGTACAGTATATTTTTTTCTCTTTTTTTTTCGCAATTGCAATCTATTATTTTTAATAAGAATTTATTATTGTGTTTAGGTTTTTTTTTAATATACAAATTTTTTTTTTAGATTTTTTACAAAAATAATTTTACAATCCTATCACTAACCACAGTGTGAGAAGTTGAAAATAGTGCGGTAGTAAGTATGAGAGAAGTCAAAAAGACTTGTTGGTTGGAAAAAGTCAATAAATGTTGAGATTTTTTTTTTAATCAACAAATTAAAAAATTAACATTGAGATATTAGAACTTGTGAATTAGAAATCGCATTTTCTTTATATAATATATAAATAGATAACTAATCAAATTACTTTAATACTTTCCAAAACTAACATTCAAAAGATAACTGTGGATAATAAAGCACATAAAATTATAATTATAACTAATCAAATTACTCTAATACTTTCCAAAACTAACATTCAAAAGATAAATGAAGAAAGGGTCTTGCCATGAGCCACTGGCCACAAAGCCATCAAACGATCCGGTCCATAAAATCTGAGCCCTTGCGGACCACCCCTATTATTTAATTGTTTATGATGACTAATCTTTTTCACGAACACAGACGAAACAGTAATTATATACAAATAAAAAAGTAATACAAAATTTTTATATACAAATAAAAAAATTAATACAAAATTTTTATGGCTTTGTTTGCCATATAGGGTTTGGGTTAAAATAGTCACAAAAAGATATAATTTACTAAAAATTCAATAAGACAAAACATCACATCCAAAACATCACAATAGTTAAAAAAGTCAAAAACTTATCCAAAATAAGGTTTTTTAGCCTCAGGCTAGAATAACCAAAAAATCAACCCATATTCCAAAACGAAGGCATAATAATGTCATTTAATAGTGACTTTTCATTTTAAAATAAAATATTTATAAAGATAATTTATATTTATAATATTATTGCAACATCCATTTTATAATATATTTTGTATAAATTTTATATATGAATTGAATTTTCAGGTATTGTTTGATTAGCAAGATTAATAGTGAAGCGACTAATAATTTATAAAATTAGTATAGAATTAATTATCTAGTTGAATTAGTTGGATAAATAATTCAATTCTGTTCACGTTCATTTTGCAATGGATGTAGAAATATATAATCATAATTATATGTTAATGCTACATTATTAGTTGTACAAATTAAAAAATTCATTCATTTTATTAAAATCGAATATCCATCAAAATCCCATACATTCAAATATGAGTCACATGATTAATAATCTTATCCACCCAATTAAACAGCTCTTACTGTCCAAATTGTGACAATCGCCTCATTTAAAAAGTTAGTTATTTTAATAAATTATTTTAATAAGTTAAAATTTTTGTGTTTGAGAATATGATTAAATTTTTTATAATTTAATATGATATTTGTGAGAAAAAAAAATAAAATATGAGTTTGATATAATATTTTGCCCTATTAACTATTTTAACTTATTTTATATTTTTGTGAATTTTAGTATAAAAAAATATTTTTAAAAAAAAATCAAAAACCCAAGTGATATTTAGTTAATTATGATTGTTATATGAATAATGACCAATGAGGTCTTTGATTATATCTCAAGTGATATTTAGTTATAACCTTGTTCATAATTCGTTGTGAGATTAGTTATAACTTAACCTTAAAGAGTTGGCCTAGTGGTTAAGATTTGAGGTTTGGGGGATATGCTTCTTCTAATGTCTCAAATTTGAAACTTCGTAAGTGTAAATAATTTCTTGTGGCCATGCTTATATAGGACAAAAGCCTTGGTTTTAATCGAGACTCTTTCAAGTGAACAGTAGGATTGATCTCCTGAACTAGTCAGATCTCCTGAACTAGTCAGTTCAAAAAAACAATTTAACTTGCATATAATATATTCTTTCTCTGGGGTGTAGGGAAGAAGTCATCTTAAATTACTGATTTAAAAGATAATGTAAAAAATGTAAACTTGTAGAGTGGAGCATTGAACTCTGGATTATTTTTTCATGATGGGGAGAAGGTAAAGTTGGAACGTATTCATTGATTTAAGTGATAATTTAAAAAATGTTAACTTATCAGAGTAGGTGAAATTAAAATATATTATTGAGCATCGAACTCTGAATAACTTGTCCATGATGGGGAAAAGGTGAAATTAAAATATATTATTGATTTAAATGATAATGTAAAAAATATTAACTTAGCAGAGTGAAGCATTGAACTCTGGATAATTTTTCAATGATGTTGGGAGCACGTGAAGTTTAAATGTTGAAATTAAAGACATAGATGTGACATTGATCAAAACTTATGGTTGTTCGACAACTGATAATTGGAATTCGAATACTTTTCCGTGGAACAAACCTAGCAATGGCTGATCTCACCGGCTAGGAAATGTCTCGCTGATTTCATCGACTACGTCAGCCCATTCCAGTCCTCAACTGCTATATATATCCACGGAACCCAAACGACAGACCCAACACATGTCACTGCTTTGCACCACTAGCCAATAGCATATCCCTCTTTTTGTTGTCTCTCTAGATTTCTTAACATTCTGTTCTCTTTCTCTCTCTGTCATGGCAAAATTACCTGCTGAGCAACAACACCCAGTGGAGGCCTTGGGATGGGCAGCCAGAGACACATCTGGTGTCCTCTCTCCTTTCAAATTCTCTAGAAGGTATATTACTTTTCTTTTTTTCTTTTTTTTTTCTTTTCATTCGATTAATGTATAATATATGGTTGTGTTTAATCGGCAGTATGTTATTTTATTAATTGGGTTTTTGTGTGGTATAGGACAACCGGAGAAAAAGACGTAACATTCAAAGTATTGTATTGTGGGGTTTGTCATTCTGACCTTCACACAATCAAGAACGAATGGGGCAACACCAACTATCCTTCTCTCCCTGGGTACCACTTCATGCATCTTTCATTCTCTCTCCAAACATTTTTAAAAAATACAAGAACCAAACCAAATCAATCGGACCATTATCAGTTGGGTTGGTTGGGTTATGTCAATGCATTGCTCTGTTTTTGTGTCTAAAACCAGAAGCTATACAATTTCAACCCAAAACAAGAAGCTATAAAATTTGATTTATATTGAGATGCCTTCATTCATATATTTGCACATTCGTTGTAACTAAAAAGGTTTGTTGTTTATATTAGCATTCGTGCATGCATACATATATTTTACTTGTATAAATATCTTGACAATGCAATCTTCATTTTTAATTTGTAATTTTGAAACATGTTACTTTGTATCTAAGTCCATTGAGTCTATTATGCATTTCTTATTTCTTAAAATTAAAAATTGGTTTCAATTTTTAGAAAATTCTACTTTTTTATTTTTCGTATTTAATGTTTTTGATGAATTTTTTTAATATTTTAAACAATTTTTTTTAAATTTTTAATTACACCTAACATAAAAACACTTAAAAAGTATAATATTTGTGGAAAAAAAATCTTTAAAAAATACATTAAATACCAAAAAATACAAAAAAAAACACAAAAAAATGAAAATTCAGTTCATTTTTCGTATTTTTGTGTATTTATTAAAATTTTAAAATATTTTTTCACAAATATTTTACTATTTAGATACATGTCTAAAAAAGTAAAAAAAAATTCTTAAAACTTAAAAAAAATATTCGCTAAAAGCAAAAAAACACAAAAAATAAAAAATTCAATTTTCAAACCCAACACACTATATACACTACAAGAAAAAGCAGATTTCGAGACTAAAAATAAATTTTTCGTCGCTAAAAGTAGCAAAATTGGCGACTAAAATTCAATTAGTCGCCAAAAGTGAACACTTTTGGCGACTAAAACAGTATTTAATGTTTTGGCGACTAAAACAGTTTAGTAGCCGAATGTAGGGGTTTTAGCGACTAAAAGTCAGTTTAGTCGCCGAATGTAGGGGTTTTAACGACTAAAAAAATTTTAGTAGCCAAAAGTGAAGGTTTTTGGCGACTAAAAACATTTAGTAGCCAAAAGTATACGTTTTGGCGACTAAAAAATAGTTTGGTCAGCGATTATACGTGTTTTACCGACAAAAATCAATTTCGTAGCCAAAAGTGAACCTTTTTGGCTACTAAAAAAAATTTAGTAGCTAAAAGTCAAGAATTGCCGACTAAAATGCAGTTTAGTCGCCCAAAGTACAGGTTTTGGCGACTAAAATTCAGTTTAGTCACCAAAAGTGCTATCCTTAGGCGGGATTCAATTCTTTTAGCGACAAAACAGAAATTAGTAGCCAAAAAATATAGAATTCGCGACTAAAATTCAGATTTAGTCGCCAAAAGTGCTATCCTATTTTTTTTAGTAAATAATTTTGTATTAATACTGATCAATATAGTATATAAATAATATATGTTGCATTAATATTCATGTAGTGGTGTAGTGGGGTGAGAGTGTTGGTAAAGGTTGAGAATGTTGGGAGGTTGGTGGTTCGAAACTTGGGAATAGTAGAGGCAATTTTCTTTTCTTTTTTTTTCTGAAATTGGCTTTTGGCGACAAAAGTCTGTGGTCACCGAAAGATTGGCTATTGGCGACGAAAAGTTTAGTCGAGAAATGTATAAATAAAAAAAAAATTCACTATTGGCGACTAAAAGTTTAGTCGCTAAATGTATAATTTCCAAAAATGGAATTGACTATTGGCGACAAATTCTTTAGTCGCTAAAGACCTGTACATTGCCGACTAACAGTTTTTTAGTCGCCAAAGGTATTCACGACCATGTATTCGCGACAAAACCGGCGACTAAAATATTCAGTCGGGGAAAGTGAAAATTCGACATTTGGCGACTAAAAAAGGACTTTTGGCGACTAAAAATTTAGTCGCCAAAGGTGTGTTTTCTTGTAGTGATAGTCCTTTTTTTTTTTTTCCTTGTTCTTTGTGTTTTTTTATAATGATTAGGCTTGTTTATTGCACTTATTTATTTATTTATGTATTTCTTTTGATTATGTGACAGTGACATTTTTATAATTAAATGTCATTTTAGTGGGCATTCTCTTTTAAAATAACAATTCCAAATGAAATTATGTCATTTAAATAAATAATTTCTATTGGTATATCAGTACTAAATTGTTCTTACATCCCATTAATAGAAATTGGTACTTAGATGATGAAATTCTAACCACTTAATTAATAAAATCTAACATATGAATCGATATAAAATTGCCAACTCCTTACTTAGTACGATATGACATGTTTCATTTGAATTGACAAATGCAGGCACGAGATAGTGGGTGTGGTAACGGAGGTAGGTAGCAAGGTGCAGAAATTCAAAGTTGGAGACAAAGTTGGGGTGGGATGTTTGGTTGGGTCTTGTCACTCTTGTGACAATTGTGCTAATGATCTAGAAAACTATTGTCCTAAAATGTTATTCACCTACAATTCCATCTACTATGATGGAACCCCAAACTATGGAGGTTACTCTAATATTATGGTGGCTGATGAGCACTTCGTGATTCGCATCCCTGACAGTCTTCCTCTTGATGGTTGTGCACCTCTTCTTTGTGCTGGGATCACTACTTATAGTCCTCTAAAACACTTTGGGCTTGACCAGCCTGGTATGCATGTGGGTGTGGTTGGTCTTGGTGGGCTTGGTCATGCAGCTGTAAAATTTGCCAAAGCTTTTGGTGTTAAAGTGACTGTGATTAGTACCTCTCCCGACAAGAAGAAAGAAGCTATTGAACGGCTTGGTGCTGATTCTTTTTTGGTTAGCCGTGACCCAACTCAGATGCAGGTAACCATTTTTTTCCTTATTAGCTTTGAGTCTTGTTATGATCAAAAGTTCATGAGAATTCTTGATTGATAACTTTTTTTTTCTTCTTGTTTTGATGTGTCGAATGTAATAGCTTGTTATGGGCACAATGGATGGTATCATTGATACGGTTTCTGCACCTCACCCTCTTCTACCATTGATTGGTTTGTTGAAATCTCATGGAAAGCTCATCTTGGTTGGTGCACCAGAGAAGCCACTTGAGCTTCCAGTCTTTCCTCTGCTCATGGGTAAGCATTTAATTTGTTTTGAGGAATGTATGTAAAAGCACACAACACTTTTATGTACACAAATTCTAAACATAGAAAAAATACAACAAACGTTCATACGGTTCAACCATAGAAAAATACTCCCAACGCTTACGTACACCCTTGTGAGTGCTCGTATTTTTTGGGGTTGAATTAGCTACCTAACTGTTCTTGAGCAAAATATAATGAAAGGCTCCTCGGCTTTGTGAATTAGAAATTATATGTACGAAAGGCTCCAAACGCTTAATACACAATGTTTGAATGGCAGGGAGGAAAATTGTGGCTGGAAGTTGCATTGGAGGCATAAAAGAGACACAAGAGATGATAGATTTTGCAGCAAAACACAACATAACGGCAGACATTGAGGTGATACCGATGGACTACGTGAATACTGCAATGGAGCGCCTCGTGAAAGCTGATGTTAGATATCGGTTTGTGATTGATATAGGGAATACATTAAAAATGGCTTAAAGTTTTTGCGTTGTGGCTCCTGAATTTGGCTTTTCTTTTTGAACTGACTTGTGCTGTTGGATAGGGATATCTCACAGATTGCAAGTCTTAGAAGTTCTGCACTTATTTTTCTTGTTTTGTTGCTACTGGTTATTTATTTCTTCTTGTCATTCAAATTTCCAACAGTGTATTCACTTTTTCATTTTGAATAAATGATAGTGGTCAATTTTGCTAGAATAAAACTGTCTGCAATTTATTCTCCAAAATAAAACTCATAGACGCTACATTGCTAAGTTTATGTAGTTAATGAAAAATGTAAATATTAGTAAGTTAAGCATTGAAAGTATCCGAGAGGTATACTATCAGAAAAACTTCTTAACCAGTTGGGTAGTTTAAGAAAACAATAGTGCTAAAATGAAAAGGAATGTGAAATGTGAATTAAATACAACTATATTTCACACATATTTTTTCTTCTCCCGTTCCTTTTTCAAATGCATCTCCAAATCTATAAACTAAATACAGCCTTGGAGTATCTATCTATATCTATACCAACTATAATTGCAAAACATTGTGTTGTTGCCTTTAACAAACTCTAGATCCAATTTTTTCATATTTTCAAATTTAAATAAAAAAATAAAAATACGCATGTCGCAATACTATAGTGTGTTTGATTTCAGTTTTCTGGATTAAGTTTTTTAGAAATTGAGTTTTTTGGTTTTTGTATTCTTTTGTTTTTAGTGAATATTTTTTAAATTTTAAATATTTTTTTTACTTTTTTAGATGCACCTTAGTTAGATATGTCTAAAAAGTAAAAAATTTGTGCAAAAATATTTTAAAAAATTAATAAATATATAAAAATACAAAAAATGTACTGAATTCTTGTATTCTTTTTGTATTTTCGGTATTTAGTGAATTTTTAAAAGATTTTTTTTACAATTTTTTTACTTTTTCGGTGTATTTATGTTAGGTATGTCTAAAAAGTAAAAAAAAAAATTGCTTGAAATATTAAAAAAAATCAGTAAAAACAAAAAAACACGAAAAATAAGAATGTAGAATTTTCTGAAAAATGTTTTTTGAAAAATGAAAACAAGCAATTTTTTTTGAAATTCAATAGGTATTAGTTTTTCTTCATTTTTAATAATTAACTTCCCAAAAATATATGTTTGAAAATTAAGTCAAAATCTTAAATTTGGAAATTTAAAATTAATGTGTTATTATTAAATCTTTCTTTATATAACAATGATTCAATTATTATTATTTTTAATTGTAGCCCTCTAGAACATTTAAAATGAAAAATAAATAAATTTTAAATTTGGTATCTGGAATTATGTTTTTTCAAAAATATAAGGTAAGTTACACTTTGCCCCCTTTATGTTTGGTCACTTTTACATTTTGGCACTTAAAATCTTTTTTTTTTTTTTCACTTTAGCTCTTCATGTTTCAAAATTTTCTCAATTTACTCTTAAAGTCAATCAGAAAATGACACATTGACAATTACATGACATAAAAATATTTTATTATATGCAACTCACATCTCTAACATAAACTTAAATTCTAATATAATAATATATATTTTTTATGTTATGTGACAGTTATTATGGGCTTTTTTGTCTAATTTTGAACAGAAATTAGTTTTAAGAGTAAACTGAGAAAAACTTGAAAAATATAAACAGCCAAAGTGAGAAAAAATAAAATTTAAGGACCAAAGTAGAAAAGTGGTCAAACATAAAAGGGACAAAGTGTAATTTACCCAAAATATAAATATTTATTTGTAAATACATTATTAAAATTGCCCTAAAATTTTAATGAACTAAAGATTAAATTACAAATACATTTCCTGAGGTATACTTAAAATATGGATTCTCTCTTATAATTTAGAAAATTACAAATATCCCTTCTAGGAATTTTTTATTTAACAGAATTAACTAGAAAAAATAAAATTCCTAACTGCAATCCTATATAATAATAAAATTACCTGAACTATTAATTGAAATATATTTATGATATCATTAAAAATTGTTAATTGACTTGATGATTTATTGATAAAATGGTCCACTTGTTATAAAATTAGAAATTTCAAGGGATAGAATGTAATTTTTAAAATCACAAGGGATAATTTGTATTTTAAATAAATCTAAAGAGATGTATTTATAATTTATCTTTTTTAAAAAATATTATAATTGTCTCAAATAAATATGTCAATTTTTTAAGATGCCTCTTCGAAATTATATGTGCTAACTTTTTTTTTCAATACGATAATGTGGAATAGGTGTAAATGCGGCCTCATTTGAGCTTCTTAAGCATGCTTGAAAGCATGAAAGAATCAACCCCACACCAATAACTCTGGAATTTTTGAATAATTTCTACAATTTAGCCCAAGAAATAGCAGCTGTGATAGGAATAGTGGTCGAAGTTCTTATGCCCACCGAATAATGGAATTGGGGTGGCAGTTGTCCGAGTTGTTGTGCTGTTTATGGGGTTTGTTTTGAAGTTTATTTTGATATTTTAATTGTAGAATATATTTATAAAAATTTTAATTGATCGATCTCATATTCTTATTATTGAATTTTATTTGTATTTACAAAAGTAATAGTAAATGTGATTTAAAAAATAAAACTGAATACAAATATAATTTGATGAATCGATTATCGATATTTAATCAATTTAGTTATTACAATTATATTCTACTCAATATACCTTAAAAAGTGAACAATTTAAATTATAAAAATAATTCTGAAATCAGTGACTATGCAGTAGCGGGTAATTATTCAGTAATCTCGGAATATGGATACGTAGTATTCCATAGTATTATGATTGGTGGAGAAAGTGGATAGGTGAAGTATTGTGTTAAGTGATTGAAAAATATGAAAGAATACATTAAGCCATGGTTTGGCTAACATTTTGGAGCTAAACAATGAGAAAAAGACAAAATAGGCTATGTAAGTCAATAAGATAAAATACTACTTTTTTTCATAATCATTACGTTTTTTCTCTCACAAAAAAAAAAAAAATCCCAAAACAAAACCAAACGAGGCTAAAAAAGTCACGCTAAAAAAGTCTCAAGATAAAAAAATTGGCTAAAAAAGCCAATATCAAACGAACCATAAATGATGATTGATTAGAAAATAAAGACACATTCCATTGGGAATATTGAATAATGAAAAAAAATTGGAAGCTCTAAATTAAGGGGGTATTTGTTTGGGTTTGTTTGAACCAACTTATAATTTTTAGCTTTGGAAAATTTATTTTGGACTGTTTGGTTAAACTTATTTCAAACAATTTCTGATTCTAACAACTTATTTTAACTCAAAAAAACTGATTCTGAGAAACTGCTCACCCCTTACTTCTGATTATCAGCTTTTGCTGTGGATATCTTAATTTACGATTATACTCTTAGATTTTTTTTATTTTTTATTTTTTAAAAAATAGAAAAAGACTCAAATGGATTATAGATTATTATTGTTATTTTTTATGAAAAATGTCGACAAGTAGTGAATAATAAAAAATAAAAGTTAATTGAAAAATCTACTTCACAGCTTATTTAACAAACACTACTCAGCAACTTAAATCTGTAATCTAATAGTTATAGCAAACAGATTAACAGTCTTTAATTAAAATCATAATCTATAATCTGTTAAGTCATAATCTATAATTAAGTAATAATCAAACTAAAGAAATCGTACTGTGAGATTGCAACCGGTGGTGTGAAGGAAGTAGGAGGATGGCAACCAGTGGTGCATGGGAGAAGGAGCCAGGTATGGAGGTGTGAAGAGATTGACAGAAAGGATAATGCTATTTACACAGTTTTTGTTGATAACATTCCATGGTCCATGACTCCAAAGGGTCTTTACTCTCTGTTTGGAAAGTTTGGGGTTGTAAGTGATGTGTTCATTCCAAACAAGATAAGGAAAGTTACAAAGATAAGATTTGGCTTTGTCAGATGCGATTGTCGTGTTGCAGTATCTATGGCGATCAAAAAAGGAAATGGTTTGTGGTGTGATGACAAGGCGTTGAAGGTCAAGGAAGCAGAGTTCGGGAAAGATCCAAGGGAAAAACTTAGCGGTACAATCCAAGTAGTCACCAATGAAGGAAGGGGAAAAAATACCGTAGGAAGCTTAAAAGAGCAAATGGATAAGACAGGGCTAAGGAGTATAGGATTTAAGTCCTATGCTGAGGTTGTGAACAATGACTCATGCAAAGTGTATAAAGAACACACAATTGTTGCTCATGAAGTGGGGAATGAGTGGCTGTTTGACAGCCTCTTTGTGAAGTTAAAGAGTTATCACGCTTTTTCCATTTTTCAGAAAAGCAGTTCTTGAAAAAGGGACAAAAGGTGTCCTTGTCTAGAAAGGGAGGGGAAGGATGGCTGTAGTTTCATTTAGCTCACCGGAACACTTAAAGGAGAATCAAGTTTTACTCAAAGAATGCTTGCAGGAATGGTGTGAATCTGTCTTAGGATGGAGTGAGGGTGCCCACGTAGAGCAAGAAAGGAGAGTATGGCTTTGTTGTTATGGTGTGCCGTTTAACCTCTAGAGTACTGATAAGTTCACAAAGATTGGAAAACTTTGGGGCGAGGTAATCAAGCTTGACGAAAAAACATCTCGACAAATTTCCTTTAGGTGTGGAAGAGTCAAAGTGGCTACAAAATATATGGATTCCATCAATACAGTTATTCAGGTTTGTTGTAAGGATAGAATTTTTCCTGTCAGAGTTTGTGAAGAGCAATTCATGGTATCTAAAGTGGTTAATGTGGCATATATGTGCACCATGCATGATTGTTCCAACTCATACAAACTGGAAAAGCTGGGAGGCAGCCATGGCAACAGCTCGGAGGATGAGACCGATGGGGTGGTTGGAGTGGAGATGAATGATGTGGCAAGATCACAACGGAATAAGGTGGCAATTGTTGACAAGGTGGCAATGATCAAGTTAGTACGGGGGAGAAGGAGAAGAACGGTTCTAATTCCTCTTTTGTGGGGGAAACTGTTAGTAATTATTTCGGAAACATAATGGTGTCAGAGGCATGCAAAACTCAGACAGTTGAGGAGGCACTAACCAGAGGAGTAATGATATTGGAGAAAGTGCAAGGGTGGAAAAGGTTACCACGTCTGGGTTTATGAAAAGCCTAAGTGGGAATGGGTGTGAGGAGCCTGGAATAAATATTCAAATTCTATTGGGTAAGGCCCAATTAGCAAACAGACTGCCTAAGCCCAAGTCTACGCCAACAGTGATGGACCATAATCACAATATTAAGAAGGGCAATCAGGCCCTATTACGGTCTATTCTCTCATCACCTAAACCCCAGCCCACAGCTATGCGTGGGCTATTTGTGGAGGAATCAAGCAAGGCCAAACTCCAAAATAGCAAGATTTTTAGATCTAAGCAAGCTTTTGCTCCAGCAAAATGAAGCAGGGGAGGAAGGTATGCTCGGAATAAAGGGAAGGGATTAAGAGGTGGAGGGATGTCAATGATGAATAAGTGGTATAAAGGACCAGTGTTTAGAGTGGCAGCATCAGCTTTTTCTCGTTCAAGTTCGAGTGAGCAGCATTTAGCTAGAGTGATGAGCATATTAGCGGAGGCCAGAGAAACTATAAAACTGGGTAAAGATCTGGGCATCGATTTTGATAACAACGATGAAGAAGCTATAAAAAGAATTGTTGAGCTCGAAGAAGATAATGCTCTGAAAGTTGCGCAGGAGAATGATGTTGTTCGTAATTGAATGGTATTATATGGTGGTCTTGGTGTTTTTCTCAAGTTTTAATGAAGCTATTGTCGTGGAATGTAAGGGGTTTAGGGAGACCGAAAAAAAGGAGGTCTGTAAAAAATCTGGTCAAAGAAAGAAGAATTGATGTTGTGTTTTTGCAAGAAACAAAGAAATCAGTACTGACGTCTGACATAGTTAAATTGCTATGGCTTAGTGATGATATGGAATACATATCGGTAGATGCTGAAGGTTTGGCTAGGGGACTTTTGTGCATTTGGAAGTCTAGTGTATTTTCACTTTTACAATGCTGCAGCACAAGGAATTTCATTCTTTTATCAGGTACGATTCATCCAGAATTTCAATGTGTTTTGATTAATATTTATGCTCCTAATGATGTTGTTAGAAGAAGTTATCTATGGAATGTACTGGTAAATTTGAAGTCACAGTTTAAAGAGTCTTGGTGTATAGGGGGGATTTCAATGAGATTAGAAAGTTGGGTGAAAGAAAGGGGTGTTCAATGAGGGATAGAGGAATGAGGGCTTTCAATGATTTCATTGAAAGCCTTAAATTATCCGATTTACCAATGCAAGGTAGGCAATTTACATAGAGTAATTCAAGTGATGGAGGAAGGTGGAGTCGAATTGACAGAATTTTACTCTCAACAGAGTGGTTGGAAAAATATAATTTTAAACTTTGGGGCCTTCCAAGAGAGGTATCTGACCATAGTTACGAGCCAAGACCATTTCGTTTTATTAATGCATGGGTTTTACACCCTCAGTTTTTATTAGTTATGAAGAACTCCTGGTTGGATTCAGTTGTCTCAGGTTAGGCGGGGTATGTCATTCAAATAAAGCTTAGGAAGCTCAGATTGAATCTAAAGAAATGGAACACTAAGGTATATGAGAATACCACTCACTCTATCAAGGTCGTAAAGGAGGAACTACACAAGCTTGATTTATTGGCTGAGCTTAGGGATTTGTCTGTAGGTGAAGTTGAAAGAAGAAGAGAGATCAAAAAATAATTATGGTCACTAAACAAAAAACATGAATGGATGTGGCTCCAAAAATCTAGAATGGATTGGGGTTTGAAAGGGGATAAAAATACGACATTTTTTCATATTGTGGCTTCCAGCAGGCAAACACAGAAATCTATTAAATTCGATATCAGTGGGAGGGGTTCTATTTGAAGATCCACACGGGGTAAAGCATGAGATATTTAAGCATTTCAAGAATCTATTCTCACAAGATTAGAGGTCTAGGCCCAAGCTGATTGAGCATTTCACTTCTATTGGCAGTGATTGTCTTGCTGAAAATCTTGAAGCCAGGTTCACTGAAGGGAAATATGGGATGTCGTCAAGAGTTGTGATGGTAATAAAGCTCCGAGTCCTGACGGGTTTAATTTATTGTTCTTTCAAAAATGTTGGAAGATTCTCAAAGATGATATCCTTCAATTCTTCAATGAGTTCCATGAAAATGGGAAGTTAGTAAGGGGTATTAACAGTTCTTTTATCACTCTTCTCCCTAAAGTGGATGGACCAGCCCAAATTTCTGATTATAGACCAATCAGTCTAATTGGGTCTATGTATAAAATTCTAGCCAAAGTTCTTACTAATAGGTTGGAGCTAGTGGTCCATAGAGTGATTGGAGAGGCACAATCTGCTTTCCTTGGGGAAGGAATATTATGGATTGGGTATTAATAGCAAATGAAGTGGTTGATTGGTGAAAGAAAAATAGAAAACAGGGCCTGATTCTAAAACTTGATTTTGAAAAAACGTACGATTTTGTCAGGTGGGAGTGTTTGCTTTCTATGATGAACAAATTTGGTTTTGGGGGTAAATGGCGAAATTGGATTAAGGAGTGCCTAACCTTATCCCGACTTTCAGTCCTTGTCAATGGGTCTCTAACTCTTGAATTCACTCCAGAAAAAGGTCTCAGGCAAGGGGATCCAATGTATCCTTTCCTCTTTAATCTTGTAGCTGAAGGTTTAAATCTGTTGTTGCAAAAGGCAAGATCAAGAGGCCTAATAACAGGGGCTGTGATAGGTCATGGTGAAGCCAAAACAACGGTAACCCATCTTCAATTTGCTGATGATACGATAATTTTTTGTGAAGGAGGTGGGGAGGAGGTGATGTTAATTAAAAGGATTTTGAGATGCTTTCAGTTAGTTTCAGGCCTGAAAATAAATTTCCATAAGAGTATTGTGTGTGGTGTTGGAGTGCTTGAGCAAGTGGTGGAGGAGTGTGCAACTAGACTGCACTGCACAAGACATAAGTTACCTATTCTTTATCTTGGGATGCCTCTAGGTGCCAATCCCAGAATGAAGAAAACATGGTGACCTGTCATTGATAAGATGAATGCTAGATTAGCCTCTTAGAAAAGGAAGTTGCTATTTTTTGGTGGGCGGTTCACCCTCATTAAATTTGTTTTATCCAACCTTCCTGTGTACTATTTATCTTTATTTAAGTTATCACAATCAGTAGTGAAGGAAATTGAGAGCATTCAAGTAGCTTTCCTTTGGGAAGGATCTGGTTTAAAGAGGAAGATCCATCTTATCAAATGGGAGGAGGTTACCGAACGAAAGGATCAAGGATGGCTGGGCATTAGAAGAATCAAAGATGTGAATGACTGTTTGTCAGTTAAATGGTGGTGGCGTTTTGGTTCTGAAGATAGTACTCTTTGGAAAAGAGTCCTATGTAGTAGGTATCAGTCTATGTGTGGGCGTTGGCTTCCTTGTACAAACTTTAGTGGCAGCTATTCATCATTATGGGGTGAGATTTTGAATATTGGTCAGTCAAACCCTTTTTACTGAGCCTTTTTTTGGATAATTCACAGATAGTTATGGAGAATGGGTGTAGAGTTCATTTTTTGGATGATCATTGGCTGGGGAATTATTGTATCAAGAGTGATTTTCCTAGGCTCTACTGTTTATCATCTCAGAAGGATTTGTCTTTGAGCATGATGATTGAAAGGATAAGGAACTCAGGTATTTGGAACCTCAATTTCAGAAAGCCCTTATTTGCTTGGGAGTCTGAGGAGTTGGCAAGATTATACTCTGTTATGAATCAAGTGGAGTTGATGACTTCAAGTAGGGAGGATCATTTGAAGTGGATGGCATGTCAATCAGGTCAATTTAGTGTCTCTTCCCTCTATAATCTGTTAGTTCCTACAAATTCTGTGCTAGTTACTAAGCTGCTGTGGAATAATGTGGCTCCACCAAAAGCCCAATTCCTTAGTTGGTTGGCTTGGAAGGGGAGATTGAAGATTGCTAGGTTTTTACGTCACATTGGTGTGCTGAATCAGAATACTTCTGTCAATTGTGTGTTCTGTGGTCAAGCCGTAGAAATAGTAAACCATGTTCTTCTTTGGTGTCCTATTGTTTGGAAAGTGTGGTCATGCCTCAAGAATTGGTAGGGGATGCACTGGGTAATACCTGATAATGTTAATGGGCTACTGCAGTGGTGATGGGGTTATAAATGGAGAAAGTTCGAAAATAAAATTTGGAAGGCCATTCCGATGGCTGTCATGTGGTCATTATGGAAAATTAGAAATGATGTGGTCTTTAACGGGAGAATCTTCCTGTTGGATGAATTATGCGAATTGATTAAGGTGAGAATTGCCTTTTGGGTTAAATCTCTATCAAAGGAGCCTCCGTATTCAGTTTAGGATATTATTATTAACTTGCAGCATATCAGAGCTATCAGTTACTAGACATTGTATCTGTATGTTGGGGGTGTGGATGTTCTGCAAGGTAAGTATGCAGCTGTCTGTCTGTGCATTGTTCTGGTTTGGGAGTATTGCTGCTGTCTGTTCTGAGTATGCTGGTTTTGCAATTTCAAGACCTATATGTAGAGACTCATGAGCTGTGGGTGTTGAACCGAACTGTATTTGTTGTTTTATAAGGTTTGCTGGTTGCATATATATGCTATCTTTCCTTTGGCTTGGATCTCCAATTACAAGCACATGCTCTTTTTATGTCTTTGTAATGGTAACAGATGATGCATTGGTGGAGGTTAAGATGGTTTTGAGCTTGGGAGTGAGGATGCTGTGCCTATGAGTAAGGTGAGCTGCAGTGGATGTTAACACATTGATGGTTAGGTATAAATATGAAGGACAAGGTAATGGAGGAATTTGTGACACAGGGGAGTTAAGTTGCTGTTGTATTTGAGGCTGCTGTATTTGTAAGCATTGATGCAGGCTTTGTTATCCTGTCTTCTTCCTCTATTCCTTTTGGTTGCTCTTCATTGGTTCCCATCGGAGAGGTACAGGTTCAACTGTTGTTTAGCTCATTAGTTCTGGTGCTGGGATTGAGGTGTTGCTGATGCAAATATGTTGTTGAAGCTGCTGTATTGCTGTTGTTTTCTCCAGCAGTGTTGATGTATTATTGCACTACTGATGGTGTGTTGTTTATTTATCGCGTTTTGGTTGCTTTTGATTGGTTTCTCACCAATCTTGGGTTGTGCTAGCATATGATTGTGCTTCCTTTGCGGTGCCAACCTAGTTAGGATTGTTGAGGTTAGCTATGATGCTCTGTGCATTTCCCCGCTTTGTTGATGTAAACTTTGCGTGTATATTGTTTTTTATCAATAAAGCTTTTTTGCTGATAAAAAAAAAGAGAAGAAGTTATAATCTATAATATATTTTAACAGCTACACTAAACGGGGCCTAAAAGTTCTAATAACTCTAATCGGTGTGTGAGTCTCATATAATGTGATGTTTTTTTTTTCTTTTTTTCTTTTTTGCATCATTAGTACACTTTTAAAACTTTCAAATTAGAGGAACGTATTATTTCTGTTAAATAATTTCCCTGTAGCAGCACATGGTTGGCCTGATGGCCTTGGACATCAGCATCAATCAGTGACTGTGCAGCAGGACATGGTTGGCCTAATGGCCTTGGACATCATCATCAATTCAAATGGTAACAAATTGTATTGATAATTAAAGTTTCGTTTCACATTGGTTAATATAATTTTTTTATTTTATATTGAGACTTTTTTAATTTAATTTTTTTAATCTTATTTAGTTTGAATTTTTTAATTTTTATGAAAGAAAAAATATAATGATTGTAAGTTGAATGTGATATTTTATCTTATTAATTTATTTAACGTAAATTATTATTTTATACTTTTTTAACCCAAAATAATAGCCACACCAAGGTTAAAGTAACAAAGGACACATGCTTCAAGGATGTCATATTTCTAAAAATAAATAATAAAAAAATAAAAAAAGTAACTCAATAAAGTTTGGATGGAAGTTACTGAAAAATCTAGAAATCCCCTAGATGTTGATTTGTGATTATGTATCAATTTTAAGCAGAATATAACAATCCCAATCAAACAATCAAGACAAAGAGACACAGTGATTTAACGTGGAAAAAACCACAATTGGACACCTCCAACTGTGATCAAAAAACCACGGGCAACAGCCACAAGAACAATCCACTAAGAAGAATAAAAGGAATTACACAGGTATACTCTCAATTACCTAACGAATCCACAACGCCTAATTGAACCAACCTTTAAGTGTCTCTTCCAACCCCATCTTCACCACGGAATTGTCTTTCTGATGAGCCACTCCGGATTCCACCAAAGCTTCAGGCTCGAATTCTTCAGAATCCACAACTGAAGAATAACTCTCTCTTTTGTGTATAACAAACAAACCTTTGATGTACTCTCTTTAGATCATGAGTTGAATACTCAATAAAAACATCAAAGAAAACTCCCAAAGTATCCCCAGATATAAACCCTAGAAACCAAAAAGAAGATCTGGAGCAGTTATCCTAAAATCTGACCCAACACGCGAATTTATAGAATCTGTCCCGCGATCTCCGCTCGAGCTCAACACAGCCCGCTCGAGCGGACTGACCAAAAACTGCGTGTGAATAAACTGAGATGCGCTCGAGCGTAGGAGCATCCGCTCGAGCGTAAAATCACACATTCCAGTATTTTTACAGGCGACTGCAGAGATGCTGAGAGCTTCCAATCCACGCTCGAGCGCCCGATGTCCCGCTCGAGCGGACAGGCCAAAACTGGAAAATCTGGAAAAATAAAACATGATCGAATGGCAACTTTGAATGCATTTTTGCATTTTGCTTCGGGGGCGCTGCCCCTCAACCCCGCCGTGGCGCTGCCCCGGACCCGCCAAGGGGCGCTGCCCCCTGGACCCCCGCGAGCTGACCGGGCAACTCGATCCCCGTCATAATCAGCGAAGTGGCAATCTTGAAAGCTTTATCATCACAAACTTCTCTGAAATGCTTGATTCGGGTTGGATTCGCATCTAACAACTCATAGCCTCACTGAAATAAAAATGCGAATAAAATTACAACTCAAATGAGTTTTGTCAAACGGGATTGCCAAGAAATAAAACCTAACAGTTACGATTTTTATTTTATTTTTATTTTATGGAAATTATGAACAATGAAATTATGATGTATATTTTTAAACAATCCCGCTAGGTAGTTCAAAAAATTAGAGGTTTGAGTGGCCTGAAATCACAAAGCGACGTCATTTTGCCTTTTTCTTTTTTTCTTTTTTCTTTTCTTCTTTCTTTCCATAACTCACAGAAGAAGAAGAAGAAGAAAGAAGAGAAAGGAGAGAAGAGGAAAGAAATAGAGCAGAGAGATTTAAACCCAAAAATCAAAAATCAAAACCAATACAAATCAAACTCACAAATCCATGAAAGACACACACACACACACACACATATACAGATCTGGAAAATCAAAAGCCAAATTCATGAAACACACACACGCATTTATACCTATATATACTTATCCATTTATATACCTATATATAAGGAACATAAAATTATTAAAAATAAAAAAAAAAATTCCACACAAATTGGGTCATCCATCCCCTCTTTGAGCAAGAGCACAGAGATGACAAAACTCAAAAGAGAAAGAACATATTAATTTATAACACATACTAGTAGGAAGTTGTATAGTATTAGACAATTGGGATAGCATAGCAAAATGTCCATAGCCTTCTCTCAGCAGAGCTTGCTAATCAACGCTCTCACTCCATCCCACAAACCCAACAACAAGAAGAACTTGATTCCTTTGAATTCCATACCCATCCATGAAACACACACACACACACACACACACACACATACACACACACACATATAGAAAAAGAGAAGAGAAGAGGAGAGAAGATCGCCGACAGTGTAGCAGTGACAGAAGAGAAAGAGGCGACGGCAGCGACGTGAGAAGATCGGCTCCCCCTCCCTCTTCTCTCTTCCTTTCTTCTTTCTTCCTCTCTCTTCTCTTTCACTCTCTCTTCCTCCCTCTCTCTGTTTCATAGATAAAAGAGAGAGGGGGAAAAAAAATCAAAACGACGTCATTTTGAATTCAGGCCACTCGAGCCTCAGAAATTTCAAGCTCTGAAACATTTTTCATTTTTAAAATTACGACGTTGGTAGATTAAAAAATAAAATTTCGATTTAATTAATCTAAACTAAAGGTTCCTATTAAATTATGAATGTTTAATTAATAATTTAATATTTAAAAATATGATAAAAGTACTATTTAAGGTAAAGCATCAATAAATTTTAAAAAGTGATTTTATGAACTGTTTAGTTATTCTTTTTTTCTTATGGATTCAAAAGTTTCATTCTAATGTGAATTACATAAATAGTCAAAATGTGAGTTTTCTCATAATATTGAAATTATTAAACGTAACACTTCAAAAAAACTTCCTAGTATACTTTTTCTAAGCGTGGTACTCTAATGTAACACTCAAAAAATATAACACACCAAAAAATTTTTAGCATACTTTTTCCAAACGTAACATTTCAATCAATGAAACACACAAAAACTGCTTACCCAAACGTAACACTCTAATATAACACACTAAAAAAACTCAATGCATTTTTTCTAAACGTAACACTCCAATCAATGTAATACTCAAAAACTCTTTAATATACTTTTCTCAAACATAATAACATAACATTTTTTAAAAAAATTCTTAATATGTTTTTCCCAAACGTAACATTACAATCAATGTAATACACAAAAACTCTTTAGTGTATTTTTCCCAAAAGAAATACTCTAATGTAACATACTAAAAAATTCATTAGTATACTTTTTCCAAACATAACATGTAACATTCGAAAAAATTTCTTATTATATTCCCAAACGTAACACTCCAATCAAGGCAACACATAAAAACTTCTTAATGTACTTTTTCCAAATATAGCACCATAATATAATACTCCAATATAACACCAGAAAATCACGCTACAGAAAATATAGATTTTCTTGCTCGACAACCAATACTTCAACCAATAATTCCTCCAAAAAGAATCTTTTACACCTTACCTTTCCATTTCAACGCTAAAAATGAAAAAATTAGAAAAATGAATCATAAAAGGCATTTACTTAAAGTCAAATGGTACCAAATCAAATAAATATGGCTTTTCAAAACAAAAAAGACTAATTGATTCATAAAAAAATTTCAGGACTAAATGGATCAACATTCTCCCATATAAAATTTATGAATAAATTTTCCTACTATTTAGTTAATGTGTTGCTGTGATTGGTTTAAATTTTATTTTGTATTTTAAGTTCAAATTTTATTTATTTTATTTTGTTGTAATCTAGATTTATTAAATCATAAAGCAATAACATGTATTTTTAGATTTTTTAATTATTATAATGCTTTCTTTATATCTTGATCAATATAAATAAATTTAGTTTATAATTTTAGGAGTAAAATACAAACATACCTCATAAGATTTGTTTAAAATACAAATTTTTTCCTATAATTTTGAAACTACACTAATCACCAGTTTTAATAAAAGGAGTATTAGTAATTTTAAAATTATAAGAAAAAATTTGTAGTTTAAGCAAATCTTATGAGGCGTGTTTGTATTTTACTCCTAAAATTATACACTAAATTTATTTATATAGATGAAGATAAAAAGAAAGCATTATAATAATTAAAAATCTAAAAATACGATGTTATTGCTTTAGATTTGTGGGACATTCAACAGAACCATCAACAAATTGCAGTAGATTTGTGGCTCTGAGTATATTTTGGAATTGATTCTTCCAAACAATATAATTCGATGAATCCAACTTGACAGTAACAAAGAATTCAGATTCAAAATCAAGAGTGTGAGATTCAAAGGAAGAGGAATTGAAGAATCCTCCATGAACGCCATTGAAGCTAAGCTCGTTAGAGCACAAGCTCTGATATCATGAAGAAGATATGAAACTATTCATTCATTATTTCAAAAGAGTATACTCACTCTGTTTATATACATCAGTAAAGAATCAATAACCAACTATATCTATTCTATATCTAACACACTCTAATTAATTCAGTTACATAAACAGAATAGGGCTTTGATATGCTACAACACAGCCGTATCAGTTCTGGTAAATATATTGAAAGGCTTAATCGATGCCTTAATTTCTAGGATGTCATGCCCATGTTTTTAGTCTCTTTAATCTTTATTAGTTCTTCAAATCGCGAATGATATGTAATAACACAATGTTTCAATGATAGGGAGAAAGATAGCGGCTGAAAGTTGCATTGGAGGCATGAAGGAGACACAAGAGATGATAGATTTTGTGACAAAACACAATATAGCGGCAGATATGGAGCTGATACCGATGGATTACGTGAACACTGCAATGGAACGCCTTGGGAAAGTCGATGTTAGTTATCGATTCGTGATTGATGTATGGAACACATTAATACTGTGTTTGGTTAGGAGATTTGAGAAGGGATTTGGAAAGGGAAATAGAAAATGTAGGTAAAATGTGAATAAATCATGCCTATATTTCACATAGTTTCACACACATTTTCTCTTTCCCTTTCCAAATTCCTCCCCAAATTCCCCAACCAAACATAGCATAAAGGCAGCCTAATCTTCTAGCCTTGGCTTTTGAATTTCGCATTTTTTTTAGGTGTGTCTTGTCTTGTTAGATAAGAGTCTTTTACACTTATTTCCCATCTTTCGTTCTTCCTGTGATTTAGCACTCCAAGTTTTAGTAGTTTATCTCATTTTGAATAAATCATATTATGCGGGTAAAAATCATACCAAATTGTTGATGATGAGAACTGTTTTTCTTGAGGTTGAGAAGTGACACTGAATATTAAGAGCAATGATACATTTTTTAATTTTAGAATTTTAATTAAACTCTAACGATATGGCAAGGAATAAAAAAAAATTAAAAAATAAGATCAAAATATCACATCACAATAAAACTTACTTCTATTAGAGTTTATTAAAGCTTCTTATTAGAGTTTTCAATTATTATTATTTTTTTTTGGTGAATATTAAATATGAATGCGCAAAGATATTCACCAACAAAACCAAGTTCAATAATTGCTTAGTGGTGCCGTCAAATGACCAGGCACTCTAGTGCCTAAGTCAACAACTCACTCAAGAATATTTAGCATCCGTTTGGAAAGTGGGTTGACTTTTTGACTTTTTAATTTTTTTAGTTATTTTATCCTGGGCTAAAAAACTTGATTTGGGAAGAGCTTTTTGACTTTTTTAGCTTTTTTGTGAGAGAAGAGTATAATGATTATGAGTTTGATGTGATGTTTTGCTTGTTGTGATTAAAATAGCATACTTTGTCTTTTGTGGCTAAAATAGCCACAAAAGCCCTTGCCAATTGCTCTAATACTGAAAGCTATTGAGCCTTTATATTGGTTATTTTGGAAACAAGGTTGAAAATCAATTTATATGTTTTATGATTTTTTTAAGTCATATTATTTTTTTATTTTTTATACATTTTTTTTTAAAAAAAAATTAAAAAAATTTAAAAATCAATTTTTAATTTAATTCTCAAAATAAGTCATAGTAGTGTCATTCATCCATTTAGGTTTCGTCATTCATCCATTTTGGTTTCTTTTTCCATATAAGAATGTACTTGCCTAGAAACTATTCTCTATATGGGGCTCCTTTCTTAATTGGATTATGTTAGGTAGTTCCTTATCACATTGGGATTACTCAATCTAAAGCACCGTTAATCTCAGTGATTCATATCATTTCATTGACACCTTTGTTTGAGCTCTTGCCACATCAGCTGACATCATTAACCCATCTAGTCCTACTTAAAATTTTTCCACACAAATGGTTTTTAATTTTTCCAAGATAAAGCTTTGCAATTTATTCTCCAAAAAATAACTTGTTAGTGCTAGAATACTATTCTAGTTAGATTTGTTAATTCCTTAGACTCATGGAAAATTTAGCAAAAATTCTTCCATTGGACCCTTGTTTAATGAAAAAGACAGCTTAATTTATTTTGCTTCATAAACTCCCTAAGAATAAAATACGTAAGTGTTTTGGGAAGTTGGTAAAAAAACTGACATTTTAGATTTTTTGGTGGCTTTTTTGGCAAAAAGCTGGGTTGTTTTAGGTAAAAAAAACTGACTTTTTTGGCTAAAAAAACTAAAAGAAGTGATGGAGACCTCCTCCAATCACCACCCCCACACACATGTGGTAGGTAATGATTGGAGGACAAGGGAAATAAAAAAAAAAAAAAAAATTCAACCAATGAGAGAGACGGCGGTCAAAGGGCGTGGGAAAAAAAGGGGGTCTTAGACATTTTTGAAAAACTAAAAAGCGAAGAAGCTGACTTTTTTGATGTGTTCCCAAAAGACTCCATAATTGAGTAAAGATAAAATAAAATATCTTCTTTTTTTTTCTTGGACAATATTGTCAGAGTAACATGTTACTGTTGTTTACATCAATTTTGATGGTAATAATTTTTTTTTTAAAGAATTTTATAGTCAACATGAATCTTATTTGATAGATCTTGATAAGAGAATTTTAAAAATATTAATTTTATTAAAAACCGACATCTATATCAAAAGTTATATTATTTTAAAGTTTAATATTTTGATAATAATGATATGTTCAAGGAAAACTTTTTGTGATTATCCTTAATGCATTAAAATTTAATTATGAGGGAGTTTGGCCAAATCCCCTATATATTAGCTATAATTGACTTTTTCAGTCGTAATTATTTTTAGAATCTATCATAGTTGGGATCATCTTGGAAGAATGCAAGCTAATAAAATAAGAGCAAATCAAACAGATGTAAATGAATTTGTTGATTTTTCAATTTGCACTTTTATGGAATACACAACCAAAAAAAAAAAATGTTAATAAATAAAAAATACATTTCGTGGTGTGTATAGCGTGGGTTCACTGCTACTAAAAGGAGAATGAGTAATTATGGTAAGTAATCTAACTTTATGATTTTCTTATAATAAATTTTTTTTTTTTTGCCATTTTTAGTGATACGTTTAAAAAGTAAGATTTTTGTTATTTTACATAGATAAGTTAATATGTTACAACTTCTTAATGTTAACCCAAAAAAAATAAATAATAAAAAAAATGCATATGATTTTAAATTTTGAATTAAAAGTTAATTTATAATAGGAGTATTTTTATAATAAAAAAAATTATTTATAGTATTTATGTTCCAACTAGTGATCATTTATTCTTAGGAGTCTCTCAAATTCATTCAAATTCATAGCATAACTTGAAAAAAAATTCAATCTAAAATCCTGTGACTAGTTTTGGGGATGTTTGACCTGATTTGGCATTAAGCTTTGCTATTGCGGAAACAATTAGATCTTTATGAAAAATGCTTTGGAGCTCTAATTTTTGAGCTCTAAAGGTAGAGTTGGCAGTTGGCTCCACCCACACTGATGTGATGTTTTGGTCTTGGTTTATTTTTATTTTATTTTTTTTTTATTTATTGCCATGTCATTAGTGTTCCATTAGAGCACCAAAATTAGTGGTATGAATCATTGTCAGATCTTTATCTATCTAAAGACTTGCCTTAGTATCTTGAAGTCTTGCGTATACATATGCCAGGTGAAAATTTATATTCCTAAATTACCTTTTAATCTCACTTAGTAGTTATCACACATTAATAAAGGTTAATACAATTTTATTTTACACATAAATTAAATTATGAAAAAAAATCTATATTAAACAAATATTTATATAATACATGCATTTACATATAGAAACACTAATTATCTATACTATTATCTAAAACAAAGTTTTAAACAGGTCTATTAAAGTCATATATCACGTCTTTTCGGTTGATTTGATACCTATTATGCTATTAATATCTATTAGTAAAAATTTAGTTTAACAAACACAAAAGATCAAACTTTAGTTGAGTTTTACACCTTAAACAGATTAAAGATTTCTTTAGAAGTAGTTAAATGAAGAAGAAAAACTAGAACAAAATAGAATATGTATCATTTAAATAAATTATCACTTGTTACAAGTTACATGAACTTAAACAAGAATAAAAACTAAAAAATACATCAATTTGATAGAAGAAAAGAAATAGGGGTTGAAAAAAGTTATCAATGATTTACTCTTATAATTACTAATTTGACTATTCCTAATTAGAAACTAATATCACGATGTATAAATGATTTGATTTGATTGTTTTCTTTTTCTTATTTATAGGCAAAGACTCTCAAAAACAGCTTTCTTAATTCATGTGCCATCTTCTACAATGTTTATCATAAACAGTCACCACTTTTGCCTATTGATCAAAGTCACGTATCCTTCAATATAGTAACTTCCTCTACTTTTTCGGAAGATTATTTTCTCCAATTCCTTAAAATTTGCACATTATCAATTGACCATAACTGTGTCCTATTTGTGCTCTTTTTTTGCCATTCAATTTGAAACTCATGATTTGTAAAGACCACCATCATGTGTCACTCATGGCTTGCTTTGCTTATATCGACAGACAATTTAGAAAATGGGTGCAAAGAATATGTTATTGAGATGAGTTATGTTAGAGACCCCAATCAAATTATCAAATATTCTATCAAATCTTTTACATATGTGTGGGACCTACATACATATGAAGTTTGTATGTCCCACACCCATGTGAAAGGTTTGGTAATCCATTTGGGGTCCATAACATTTTCCTATTAAGATATGACTTGCATAATAATAATAATATGGTCATAATCACTTTAAAAAAAATAATTTATGATTTGTGTTATAATATCTAAGAGAGAGAAAGAGAATATTATATTGAATATTGTAATAATATATACAAAACTCTTTTATATAAGCGGAGAAAAATCTAAATATGATAATGAATATAATATAACATATATGATAGACAAAATATATAATTATTATATTTAACACTCCCTCAAATTCAAGTAAGGAGACCAATTTAAGTTTAGAGAGAGAAACTAAACATGAAACAAAACTAAAAAATAAATAAAACATGGATAGATCCGAGGTAAATAGATTGCAAAATTCAAATGAGAGCGCAAGGGTGCTTGAGATAGATCAAATGTCAAAGGTAATGCTAGGAGACAGTGTATGGTCATGTTGGACCGTTGTAGAAGAAGAACAGGTGTCCAACCAGCAAATGTGACACACACATAACTTATTTGAAGTAAAAGGAAAGACAGGGTGAAGCAAAAGCACACCAAAAAAAAAAAAAAAAAAAAAAATTTGCGAGTAAAAAAAATATGATAGAGATATTTGAGATAGAAATAAACCAGCAAACAAAGGAGATCATCAAGAAATGAGACTGAAAGGAAAATATAGCAGTGGAATGTGTTGAGATTTGGCAGGCGGCCAAAGCAAAGTTGCCGCCCGCCAGTAAGGCAAAGAACATCAAGAGCTTAATCTATAACTCTGATACGATGTTACAATATGTAAGAGAGAGAAAGAGAATATTAAATTGAATATTATAACAAGAATAAAGCTTCGGACCCCCAGTGGGGGTGCTGGGGTCCCTTCCCACTGGTCCAAAAAAAATACTTTTTTTTTTTTTTTTTTGGTTTTCAGCCAACCCCAGGCCGACACGTGGCACTGGGGGGGTCACTGGGGGTCACCCCCATTGGGGGTCTGTAGCATTGCTGTTATAACAATGTATACAAGACTCCTTTATATAAAAGGAGAGAAATCTAAATATGTTAATAAATATAAAATGACATGTATGATAGACAGAATATATAGTTATTATATTTAATAATTTGAATTGACAGACCACAATAAGATTAGATTTGATCACAATTAATTGGCCATAATCGACATGAAAATTAAAATATGACGTCAACAATACCTTTATTATTATTTTATTTTATTTTTATTTACTTGAATTGTACACGTTAGGCAACAACTTAATTATTAGAGTAACTCCAATGCTACCTTTTAGTTTTTATTGCTAAAGTATAAAAAATGAATGCTTTTTATTTTATCTAATTAAATTTTTATTATATGTTTTAACACTGCTCTTTATTTTACTTATTTATTTACTTAAACTGTACAAAGAATCTTTTAAAACTCTCCAAATATAACTAATTTAAAAAACTTTTATTAAAATAGTTAGTCCCTCCGTCCTAAAATATTAATCCTTTATTCTATTTTTTATTGTCCAAAAATATTAGTCTCTTTTCAAAAATTAAGGACTAAAATAATATGAATTTCTTAGTTTGTCTTTTTTTTTTTTAAATTCATTAATAACACAAAAAATACAATTATGATAATTGATATTCTTAAAAAAATATACTATCAAAAAGTAATTTTAAAAGATTAAAATATTTTTAAGTACAATAATTGTACTAAAAAAAGTTAAGTTCTCACAAAAAAAAAAAAAAAAACTATTTTGGTGGAGGAAATAATAAATAATAATCAACGTATCTATTTTAAAGAGCTTATTACAAATACTCTTTTAAAAACATAGAAATCACCATTTCACACCTTCTACTCTAGACTAGAGGAGAGGATTCCTGATCCTACAAACGAGTCTGGATCCCCTCTTTGCAAGCCTTCCATGCAATCCTCCTTGCAACGGCTGAGCAAAGGTCATAAAAAAATAAAAAATAAAAAATAAATAAAGAAATTGAATTTTCATTTTCTTTCCCCCCAAAGACACATAACAGAGCCTACACAGATTTTGGTTCTACAAATTTTGGTTTGGAATCACACTCACAAAAACACACTCATTCTTTCTTTTCCGTCGAATCCACCCTCACCGGCGACCCAGTCTCAGCCGTTGTAGATCCGACGACGGGGAAACACTCTCGACGCCGTTACAGATTCTGTCTACTTGGCAAACCAAAGCCGTCATGCTCTTCTCCTCCACCTCACCAGCAGACCCTCGCTACAGCGACCAAATGTTAGTCTTCATTGTCTCTGTCTCTGTAATTGGTTTGCCGTCACTCCCCAAACCGAATCCATTGATGTCTGTAATAACATTGATGTCTGAAGACTGACCTCATTGTCTCTGTCTATAATTGCAATGAGGCTGAAGACTAACCTCATTGTAATTACACTGTATAGGCTGAAGACTAACCTCATTGTCTCTGTCTGCAATTACAGAGACAGAAATTGAAACAAAATAAAACATAGTCTTCATTGTATGTCTGTAATAACAATGAAATACATTCAATTTACACTGCCAATGGTATTTCAGTGTTAAAAATATTGTTTATTTGTATGATTGTTCAGAATCAAATGTGTACCAGTGAAATACATTCAATGTTAAAAATACATCCAATGAAATACATTCAATGGTATACATTCAACATTGTGTATTTCAATGATTTTTCAATGTTAAAAATACTGTGTCAATGAAATACATTCAATTTCATGTGAACCTATAGACAGATAAAAAAATTCACTTGTTATAATTGATTTAATATTTTGTATTTTTATTTGTTATACATTCAATTCACTTGTTATACATTCAATTCAGTGTTACAGGTGACAAATTGTATTTTTATGTTATTTTGTATCCGTTGAGCTACAATAGGTTTGCCAAACCCTGTGTAGTGACCCAACCCAAAACTAAACGACTCTTGTTGCCCATGAATCATTGTTACCAAAGGTACTTGGCTTGCATACCTTTTCTTAGACACTTTAAAGAGAACCAAGTAGTTGGAGTTTGGGATTATATAATTTAATTAATTTATTATGTGATCTTAATTGGGGCTGGCCATATGGTTCTCATTTCTTGTTTCTAGTGTGATTGATTTATTATTTGATCTTAATTGCATACCTTTTGTCTCTTTAATTGATTTATTATTTGATCTTAATTGCATAACTTTTGTGTAGTTCTCATTTCTTAGACACTTTAATTGATTTGTTCTTGTTTTCTTTTGTCTATGAAATAAATATATTATTTATGTAGCTAAGATTTTATTTATATGGGTTTTCAGTTGCATTTTGATATGGATATGGAACCTGAGAATGATTGTGCTTGGAAGCCAAAACATGGAATGACATTTGATTCTGAACAAAGTGTGTATGATTTTTATAATACATATGGAGGAAGAATCGAGTTTAGCATAAGAAGGGATTTTTGTAGGAAGAACAAGTTCACTAACCAACTTATTTGTAGATTTTTGGTTTGCAACAAGGAGGGATTTTGGAAGGTTGACAAACGAGACCCATTGGCAAAAAATCCTAGAGCTGAAACTAGGACTGGTTGTGAGGCTCGACTTTATGTTAAATTAGATGAGGGTACTGGGAGATTTGTTGTGACTGATTTCAAAGAAAAACATAACCATGATCTTGTATCACCGGAGTGTGCCCATATGTTGCCGTCACAAAGAAAGATATCGACTACCCAAGCAATTGAGTTAGATTTGGCGGCACAATCTGGTCTTCATTTAGGCCAGTCTATTGAACTCATGGGTAAGGAAGCCGGTGGGAGGCAATGTCTTTGGTTTACAAAATTAGATCAAAAAAATTATTTGAGAACCAAAAGACAACAAAGTTTAGCATATGGGGAAGTAGGTAATGTGTTGCAATACTTTAAAGAAAAATCTTTGCAGAATCCTTCCTTCTTTTGTGCTTTTCAATTAGATAATGAGGAGCAAATAACCAATATGTTTTGAGTCGATGCACAAATGATCATGGATTATGCCCAATTTGGTGATGTTGTCACATTTGATATGACTTACAAGTTAAACAAAGAACATAGACCCTTTGCATCTTTTGTGGGATTCAGCCATCATAGGGAAACAATTATATTTGGTGCAACATTATTGTATGATGAGACCGCCGAATCGTTTGTATGGTTGTTTGAAAATTTTCTAGAGGCTATGTCAAGAAAGGCACCAAAAATTTTCTACAACAATCAAGATATCGTTATACCTGACACAAGTCGCCGATTGTGTAATTGGCATTTGATGCAAAATGCATTAAAACATGTTAATTGTTTGTTCTAAGATAAGGAGGTAAAGGGTTTACTAAATAAATTCTTCTTTGACATTGAAGATGCAAATCAATGGAAGTTAGAGTGGGCGGAAATGCTTGATAAATATGATGTGTGTGAAAACCATTGGTTGAAATTGACTTTTGCGGTGAAAGAAAAATGGGGCTAGCCATATGTTAGATCAACATCGGCTGCGGGAATGAGTACCACACAACTTAATGAATCTTTTAATGCTTTTTTGAAGGATTACATTCGTTCTGATTTTAACTTAAATGAATTCTTCATGTATTTCGAAAGGGTACTTTACGAGAAGCGATGCAAGGAGTTAGAAGTAGGATATGCTTTGTGCCAAAGGTTGCCAAAGGCGAAAGCAATTCAAATGGGTAATGTCTACACAAAAAAGATATTTGAGGAATTTCAAAATGAGTACTTTCGATCCATTGAATCAGACATAGAAGCAATTGAATATGGCGATGCTAGTACCATTTACACAGTTGTTGATGTTGCTAACAAACATGCAAGGAAAGTGAAGATGGAGAGGGATGGCTCTTTGGGTTGTAATTGTACAGAGTTTGAAAGGGAAGAAATCTTGTGTTGCCACTCATTGAAGGTTATTAGAGACATATTGAAGATGAAAGAGGTTCCTCCACAATACATTCTAAAGAGGTGGACCAAACAAGCAAGAGCCGAAACTGTGAAGGACATTAAGGGGAATAACATTCAAGTAGATGTGAAATTCCAACAAGCCTCGCAGTATAAGACATTGATGACAACATTTAGAGCACTAGCAAGTAGAGCTGCTGAAACTGAAGAAACTTATGATTTTTGTATTGTACACCTTGTTACATTAGGTGCAAATGTTGAAGGCAAGTTAAGTGCTCATTTTGGTGTTGGAAATGAAGTAAGTAATGATGATGACACCCAAAGCTTTGAAATGGATTGCGAAGATATGAATCATGTTGTGTAACCAAAAGGATTGAAGAAAAATGTGGCAACTAGTATGGCAAAATGAGGGTAAAAGGTGGATTCGAAGCAGCATTGGTATCAAACTCCAAAAAAAAAATCTCGTGCTAATAGCTTGGCTTCGTCACAATCTATTGCAAGTCCAACAGTTTTACCTTCTCCATTATCTGTTTGAGGAGATATCTATGTTCGTCAACATGTTCCTCCTCTTCAACCTCTTCCTCTCCTTCATCCTCTTCCTCCATCTTTGCCCATGGATGGTAATTCTATTCCTCCACCATTGATGTATCCCACATATCATGTAAGTGTTACTTTAACATTGTATTTTTTGTGTAGATATAATATGTGACTCAAACCATGATTGCAAAGCCTAATATATGACATTGTTGTAGGCGAACAATTTGCGGGATATGTATGTAGTGCCAAATTCTTTGCCAAATTCATGCCTCAACGGTATTCTGTGCAACCAACATTCCAGTCACTACTTCAAGGTTCATGTGGATATGACATTGGGTTTCAATACTCTCAAGAATCAAACAGTCCAATGTGTAGTCAAGTTCGTCCTTGATGCCTTTTTAATTTGTAGTTGCTGAAAATTCTTGCTTTTTAGTTACTGAAAATTTTGTTAGAACATGTATTTACTTGCCGAAAATTCATTTTAAAGTATGTATTTAGTTGCTGAAAAATGTGGAAAATTCTATCTTTTTCCGTTTTAGGCTATGGACAAGCAGAAAGAGAAGCAAACTGAAGCTGAAATTGGCCTGGAAAGTGAAGTCATAGCAGCTCAAATTGTGAAGCAAACTGCTGCTGGAAAGTGATGTTGCTGCACAAATTGTGATGTTGCTGGAAAGTGAAGTAATGGCTTGTATGTGTGTTCAAATGGCTTGCTGGCTGGAAACTGATGTTCAAATTGTGTGTTCAAAGTGTTCAAATTGGCTGGAAAGTGATGTTCAAAGTGATGTTCAAACTGCTGCTGTATGTGTGTTCAAATTATGTTCAAAATGTGTGTTCAAACTACTGTTGTATGTGTGTTCAAATTGTGTTGTTGCTGGAAAGTCAAGTAATGGCTTGTATGTGTGTTCAAATGGCTTGTGAAGTAATGTCTTGCTGGAAAATTCTGTGTACTTATGTGTTCAAATGTTAATGGCTTGTATGTTAATGGGTTGTATGTGCGGACCAATGTGTTAATTTAGATGGACCAATGTGAGCAAACTTCACTTGATATTAATTTACACTTGATGTTATATTTCATTTTCTTCTGATTGATTTTTAAATGGAACAATGTGTGTGTTCAAATTTTTAGATTTTGTTTTTTGTGAAAGAATAGGTACATAGATTTGCAACAGATCTGCCAAATAGCATCCACAGATTTTCTTGTGTGAAAGAACAGGCACACAAATCTGCAACAAATCTGCCAAATAGATGCTTGGGTGCAATTTTGTTTAGATGTAATTTTGACGCCAAACATATTTGCCAGTTGATGCAATTTTGTTTAGATGTTTGGGTGATGTTCACTTTTGTTTAGATGCCAAATAGCAGCCACAGATCTGCAACAGATCTGCCAAATAACTTACATGTGGATGCAATTTTGTTTACATGCAATTTGCTGCAATTTTGATGCAATATAGATGCAATTTTGATGCCAAACAGATCTGTCAATTCATGCAATTTTGTTTACATGCTTGGGTGATGTTCAATTTTGTTTAGATGCCAAATAGCAGCTACATATCTGCAACAGATCTGCCAAACAGATCTGCAATAGATAACAGATGCAATTTGATGCAATGCAAATGCAATTTTGATGCAATACAGATACAATTTTGATGCAATACAGATGCAATTTTGATGCCAAACAAATCTTCAACAAATAACAGAACTTGTTCATTAGAACCAAATCATCAACAAACAGCATCCACAGATCTGCCAAATCTGCTTTAAACTTGCTAACAGATAATATTTGAGCCCACAGATAAGTGACAAACAGATACTAGTTGACATATAACAGATCTGCCAAATCTGTTCATTAGAAACAAACATGCAACAAATAACAGAAGTTGTTCATTATAATCAAAATTCATTCACCAAATAACAAAACCTGCAACAGATAACAGGCCACAGATAAGTGACAAAGCTTCTACAAAATTCATTCATCCACAAAGCATCCACAAAATTCATCTACCTAGCATCCACAAAATTCATCCACAGATCTGCCAAATAGCATCCGCAAAACTCTAACAATGAGACCAATGTTTCCCGAATTTCATTCCATAATAAAATTCTAAGTTACATCATAATAACTTATAAAACTCATTCCATACATTCATTCCATAATAAAATTCATTCCACAAAGCTATTAAGTAAGTTACATAAGTTACATAAGTTACATCATAATAACATTTATTCCATAAACATAAGTTACATCATGAAGTACAATACAACCAAAAATGGTAGAAACTTTTATTCAATTTCTCAAAATACAATAAAGTACAAAAGTTACATGATAAAGTACAAAATGATAGAAAATATAATGAAATACACCATCGCTTTGATATTATTTTCTATCCTTTCAAGCCTTTGACCATAGTCATTTTCCATGTCATGAAGCCTCGTCCTTACATCGTTAAAGTCTTCTACTGTTATAGCATCACAAGCTCTAGTGTTGGAACGGATTCTGGACGTAACGTCTTCATCATTTTCATCCACGAACTTGAAGTAATTGCAATGGGGAGTGGGAGTGTTACTCTACAATGCATGACAATCAGTTAGTTGAATAAGACAAATATTAATGTGACTACTAAAGGATTAAAATTTCCAATACATACTTACATATTTTGATGGGCAAACAAAGAACAAACGCCATTGATTTCCATTCTCATTGGTTCTTACAATATATATGGCAGCGGTTCTTCCACAATTGCACAACCTCAGTAGTAATCTTATGTTGCTAATGTTAGAAGAAGAAGCCATTTTTTAAATCTGCATACATGAGAAACATCTATTTGTGTATGTTCCATAATGTTATGTTCCATAATAAAATTCTATGTTGCTAATGCTATGCTTGTGTTTGATAGGGTTAATAGCAATTCTATTTGAATTTGAGGGACAGAGTGTATGTCATTACTGTTAACATTGTATTTGTTCAAACTACCATGCTTAATAGCATTTGAACAGAGGTTACACAGACTAAACTATTAATAACATTTGAACAAACATGGCAGTTCAATGTCAGTCATTTTCTTCAGTTTCAAACATAGCATTTGTGATTAAGACTGAACAGAGGTCATTTTCTTTAGTCATTTGAACACACATAGCAATTTCAAACTGAACAAACATAGCAGTTTTACAAACGTAGCAGTTCAATGTCAATTCATATGCAGTTTTACAAACATAGCAGTTCAATGTCAATTCAATTATCAATCACACATGTTACACAAAATTATGCATCTTGATAATTATCAATCTACATAATTATGATTCCATGTTATCAATTGGCATAATCATACTATTTATCAATCTGCATAATTATGATTCCACAATATGCATATATGATTTCAAAATTTAGCAACTGTAGTTCCACATTTTAATGATATATGTTCCACTATTTATCAATCTGCATAATTTGGCTCCGAAATGCATATATGTTTCTCACAATATGTTCCATATTTATCAATCATACTATTTATCAATCTGCATAAGAGTAATTTTGAAAGCCCTAATTTTTAAATTTCAAATCTATTTTATCAATCACAACCCTAACCTTTTGATTTCAGTGTTTCGAGGACGAACCTGGTTCATTTATGGCCTGAAAACCTACGTTCTCCTCAACAAATTCCTTTGCTCCAGCCGATGGTGGTCGCAGTGGAGCTATGGTTTGTGAAGCAGAGAAAAAGAGGGCTACAGCGGTGGGTTGGGTTTACGAGTGGGTCGCTGTCGGGAGTGGTCGCCGGTGAGGCTGGGTTTGGTGCAGGAGGAGTGAGTGTGAGAGTGAGGGAGATTGAGAGTGAGAGTGAAGTGTATACTCTGTATAACCTGTATAGCAAAGCGGGAAAGTGAAAATTCAATTTATTTATTTATTTTTATTTTTTTTATGGCCGTTGAATGTGCAACGGCTAATCTCAGCCGTTGGATGTGCAACGACTATTGCAAGGAGGGGATCCGGACTCCCTCCAAACAGCACCCAACCCCACCGACATCAGATAAGTACGTCTCCAGTCATACGTAATCAATGATGTCATCCTTTCCTTTATTATAGTACCCTTCTTTCAAGTCTCTAGAACTCTCTCGCTCTCAATACCCAAAAAATAAAGTATTAAAAGAGCTGAAAATGACTTCATCTACTATTATTCAATGAGAGAAAATGATAGTACTGACATGTGCAATTTTTTATTTTTTTCCCATTTTCTAGTAGCTATAAAGTAATTACGAAAGAGAGTGGTCTCTCGGGGTTTGCTCTCCATCTTTAAGCAAGATATTCATCATCTACGTAGCCAAAAGCAAGCGATCGTTTCAAATGTCTACAGGTATGTTTTTGCTTGTATAGCCTTTATTATTAATTAATTGGAACATGATTGTATTATAAGGTTTGTTTATCAAAAATTAATCGGATTTTTAATTCTAACAGAGCACCCTGTTAAGGCATTTGGATGGGCTGCCCACGACCCATCCGGAGTTCTGTCTCCCTTCAACTTCTCCAGGAGGTAAGGGTTTTTTTTTTATTTTTATTTTTTAATTTTATTTATTTCTGACTTGGAAAATATTTATATTAAAACAACAACATAGAAACAAGACTAAAGCGTCATACAAACATGTTGTGTTTTGAGAAATTGGTAAAAAAATATTTTTTAAATTATTTTTTGTGATTTTTCGGCTTTTTGTGTTAAAAGAGTTGGCTTTTTTTTTGTAATTTTTTTTGTGTAAAAAAGTTAAAAAATTATCTTTTGTGGAAGTTCTCAAAACACCCCATATAAGCAAAATGAAAAAAAAAACAAAAAAAAAAAAAACAAAAAAAACAAAAACAAAAACAAGCAAACAAAAAATAAATTTGTCCAAAAACAAATCAGTTACGATATAAGAAAAATATAGATCTTTTTGAAGATGTAGTCCGGAAAGTAAAATGTACATCAAATCAAGCACGATCTTGAAAGCCCACCAACGTCGATACGTCCCTCGTCACAGCTGCCAATTCCTAATTCTTGCCACTTTTTTTTTTTTTTTGGGTTGAATAATTTGTTTAGGGAGTTGATAATCATTTCTATGCTTATAAAATCATTTGGAACACTCCATTTGGATCAACTAATTTGATAAGAAATAAAGAGGAGAATTTAAGGGGCGCGAATTGATGAAAAATAGTGACATTTTGTAAGAAAGAGAACCCTTCATAATACTCTGTTTATAAATTATAGATTTCATTTCTCACCAAAGTGGTGAGATTATGAACTTTTTCATAATACTTAGACTGCTCGTTAAAATGCAAAACATATAAAGAAAAAAAATGTCACCCATATTCCAATTTAAATATAAAAAAATGATTCATCTCCTAATTTTGTCCCCAATTTCACCCAATGATGTGCAATTAGAGGGGTTAAAATGGGAGAGAGAAGTGTGGGACCACATCATTGGGGTGGAATTAGAGAATGTAGTGGACTGATAAGAAAACGGTATAGTTTTTTACCAAATCTCTCGTATGAGTGTGGGACTCACACAAAATTTGGTAGAAAATTTGATAATTTATTTGGAATCCCTATTATCACTTGGACTGATAAATATAATAGTGAGAAAAAATGTAGTTTTTTTTTTTTTTTTGGTCATTTAGACGAAAGACAACTATCATTCATTTTCTTTTTCTCATCCCGCGATCCAAACAATATTAGAGCATCTCCAATGGAGCTGCTATTCAACTTGTCAAAGCTAAAATTTCACAAGAATGACAAAAAGAGGGTTTCCAATTGCATGCTATTCTATTTGCCAAAGATAGCAGATGCCATTTCTGTTCTCAAATTTGGCAGGCTGAATAGCAGCTGCCAAACCTGCCAGATCAGCAAATCTCAACAGATTTTTGGCAACAAATGCAGTTGAAGAAACAGATTTGAAACAATATAAAACCCAAAAAATTCAGAATCAAACTCAAATATCAGAATCAAACCCAATTTACAATTTTTTTTTCCAAATTCACAAATTTTAGAATAAATTTGACAAACCCAAATTCAGTTTCTCTTAAAAAATTTTTTTTTAATCATTTATCACCAAATCAGTCAATCAAAATAGAGTGTAAAATTAGATGGATATTATCACAATAAACCAAACCAAAATAGGCTTGAGTTGTTTGAAAATCAAAATAAATATCAAAATAAAATCAATGGATGAACAAAAATAGGATGAACAAAAATTAAACCAAAAATCAAAATAAATAATTACGAAAAATCGGGGAGTACAGACCTGAGTTCTTTGAAGATATGAAGATGATTGAGTTCTTTGAAGATCTGGTTTGACGCCATCGCGAGACTTGAGTTTGAAAAATCGCGATCACCTCCACATCAACAACCAGAAAAATAAACAAAAAATCAAAGCATATATATATGAGTATGTATATAGATGGAAATCGTACCAGAGACAGAGGGAGAGAGAGGAAATGGGGGGCGAAATGAGAGAGAGAGAGAGAGAGATCAGTTTGAGGAGAGAGAAGACAAAGTGAGAGGGAGAGAGAAGACAATGCGAGAGTGAGAGAGCGAGAGTGAGAGTGAGAGATTGGTTTGAAAGAGGGAAGACAGTGTGAGAGTGAGAGAGAGAGATCGGTTTGAGAGGAAAGACAGAGTGAGGAGGAGAGGGAAGACAGTGCGAGAGTGAGAGATTGGTTCGAGAGGGAAGACAGAGTGATGAGAGGGAGAGAAAAGATAGTGTGAGAGTGAGAGTGAGAGGGAGAGGGAAAAGGTTGGATGATTCTAGAGAATCATCTCAACCATTGAACATATAGACGTGGACGGTTGTGATCTCCCCTCTGCACTTAAAACGGCCGTTGTGCTCTGTTTGTTTTTTTTTTTTTTTGTAAAAATAAATAAATAAATAAATAATTTTTTGTGACAACAACTATCTTTAAATAATTTTTTGTGTATTTTCTACAAAAGAATGTAATATTATTTTTGCAATGTATAATGTTGACTATTTTCTAGTATAATTTAATTTTTTTCAATAAAGTATAAAGAAAAAATAAATATATTTTTTCAAATGAAGGAAATGAAAAGATAAAATACATTAACTGACATTAAATGAAGATATTTTTATTATAATAAAAAGACATTAATGACATTAAAAAAATTGGTGATTGTTTATTTTTTATGTGTAGTTAAAAAAATTTATGAAATATGTAATGATATGTTTTTCGGTGGGGTGAATTATATTTAATTTTTTTTTCCAATTTTTTAATTTTTTATATTTGCCTAGTCAGGAATAATATAAATATATAATTTTTTTTACAAACAGTTAAAAAAAGGTCAAAAAAGACAAAAAAATAAACAAAAATAAAATCACAAAAAAACCTATATCCAAACAATATCTACAAACTTAAAGGGAAAGTTGGTTGAGATTTGCCAAAATAGCAAATGACCATTGGAGCACTATTGCTATAATTTGGCAAAATAACACTATTCATTGTCAAATTATAACAATAGCAATGACATTATAGCAACAATGGTTGGAGATGCTCCTGGTTTGGGTTTTATTGTTGTGGAGGATGTTGACAGTGATGGATATGATGATGTTGACGATGATGGTTGCAGGGCGACCGGGGATGAAGATGTTAGGTTCAAAATTCTGTACTGTGGAATCTGCCATTCCGATCTTCACTGCGTTAAGAACGAATGGGGCATCTCCAAGTACCCCCTTGTCCCCGGGTATGTTTCCAAAAACCCCTCTGTAATATATTTCTTGGAGTGTATTAGTTTGTGCTTTGGAGGATTCTGATGCTGATCCTTGTATTAGTCTCTTCATATTTAAATTGCTGATACAATCAGCAGAATTTTATAGAAATTAGAACTGATAATTCGAGATTTATTGGTGTAATTCAACAAGTGTACTTAATTGTGTAGTTGTGTACGCAAACTTGTCCTATAACTGAAAAGCATTTGTGAAGAAAATGGTGCTCTCTCATACACTCAACTCAACATACCTTTGTCACTATTACTTGTGGAAAGCACTAGGAATTCAGATGCAATGCTTATTCATGGAACTTATTTTTCCCATGTGTAATCGAATTGGAAGGACATAAGAACAAGCGAAAAAAAACTGGAGCTGGCTTTGTTATTTGCTAGTCTATCGCGTGACAATGTCTCATTCTTTCAGTTTCCATGACCCGTGTGGACATTTTTTTGCACTGCAGACTGCTATTACAAATGCATATTAGCTCACTTATAATGGAATCCTAAAATGTAACTGCCAAGTGGCATAGATATTGGTGGTTGTATTATTTATGATATTTATTAAAGTTTTTAATCTACACCTGTTTTTGACTCTGGTTCACATTAAGGTGTCAATGTTACCACATTGATTTTTTGTCCTACTCCTTTAATTACACCTGGAAAGATGTTCTAATTTTAAATTTCTAATAACTCATTTAATGACACTTCGACATACGTGTGTGAATACAATTTATATATGTAGGCTTGAGATTGTGGGTGTAGTGACAGAGGTGGGTAGCAAGGTACAAAAGTTCAAAGTTGGAGACAAAGTTGGTGTTGGTTGCATGGTTGGAGCGTGTCATATGGAGGCTACAACTCCATATACTATGATGGAACCATGACATATACTATGATGGAACGACCTTGAAAATTACTGTCCAAAAGTGATTCTCACCTACAACTCCATATACTATGATGGAACCATGACATATGGAGGCTATTCTGATCACATGGTTGCTACCGAGCGCTATGTGGTTCGGATTCCTGACAATCTGCCTCTTGATGCATGTGCTCCTCTCCTTTGCGCTGGGATCACAACTTATAGCCCCCTAAGATATTTTGGACTTGATAAGCCTGGTCTGAATTTGGGCGTGGTGGGTCTAGGTGGGCTGGGCCATGTAGCTGTGAAGTTTGCCAAGGCTTTTGGGCTTATTGTCACTGTGATCAGTACCTCTCCTCGCAAGAAGAAGGAAGCTATTGAACATCTTGGTGCGGATTCATTTCTGATTAGCACTGACCCTAATGAGATGCAGGTAACCATTTTTCCTCCCTTATGTATGATATTATAACTTCATGGAGATTCTTGAGTGTTTACTGATATGTTGAGTAACATAGGCTGCTATGGGACTTTGGATGGACTTATTGACACAGTCTCTGCAGTTCACTCTCTACTACCATTGCTTGGTCCGTTAAAGTCTCATGGAAAGCTGGTCTTGGTTGGTGCACCAGAAAAGCCATTTGAATTACCAGCCTTTCCTTTGCTTATGGGTAAGCATTCGAGATTGCTTTAATAAATAGCAAAACATATATTTTACCTAAGCAATAGAGGCATTGCATTCCACATTTAGGTTATTAGGCTGGTAGTGTTTTTGTTCTACACAAAGAAAGCAGAAAAATTATTGCTTGGCTTAGATAGTGTGGCCCTGTACTTTATTTTATATATGTTGAAATGCATATATACATCCCTTTGATCCTTTCTACTGTTTAAATAAATAAATGTTAGCTAATATGGGATTCAGAATGACAGGGAGGAAAATAGTAGCGGGAAGTAACATTGGGGGTATGAAGGAGACACAAGAAATGATTGATTTTGCAGGAAAACACAACATAACTGCGGACATTGAGGTCATCCCAGCGGACTATGTGAACACTGCTATGGAGCGTCTTGCCAAAGCTGATGTTAAGTACCGATTTGTCATTGACATTGGAAACACACTGAAAGCTGCCTAGTCTTTACCCTTATGCTTCCTGAATTTAGTTTGATGTAGTGACATGGTCACCAATATGGGAGACTATTAAGTTGTCTACTGTCTTTATTTTTTTTTGTAATGTCAGGCTTTTCTACCGGTTACATCCTGTGTCTCCTAGCCCAACTTAATTTTTAAGTGCACTTTTGAAGATCTCAAATGCATTGCTACAAAATAGTTGACTTCACTGCTTGACATTATGTAAAGAGTGCGTGAGAAGCATTACCCAAAAAGACAAAGTCTTCACTCCTTCGTAATCAAATTAACTATGTCTGCATCTGTAGGTAACAATGTCAATGTTTGGGGTTCCATTTTTTATGCTTGAATTCTAATTGTGATATTGTGGTTAGGGGTAGTGATAAGGGGTTTGTAGAGGTGGCATTGGTATCTACAAAGGTATTCTTGGTACTTAGAGCCCCAAATGTGCTGATATCATAAGATTCTATCAACAGTTTAATGGTTGATTTAACAGAATGGGGGTCTTATATATTGTTTGAAAAAATAGGAAAAATTAGTGTAATTTTTAAATTACAAGTGGAGTCCCTGCAATTATGCAAAACTTCAAGGGAGGTAGATGTAATAATTTTATCTAAGTTAGTAGTACCCAAAAGTAACCACCACCCTCACTATCCAATTAAAAAACATTTTCAACATAATCTTCATTAACTTCCTCACATATAAGAGTTGAATAATGAAAAAAAAAAAATAAATAAATAAAAAAAGTCATTTGGCAAGAAAGGTTGTGGCTAAAATAGTCAAATAAAAATAAAAATTTATTTTTTTCACATATTTTTTCAAAAAAAATCTAAAAAAATTGAAATTTTTTTTTTTTTTTTTTACTTTTCAAAATAGGCTAAAATAGGTTAAAATAGCTTAATAGAACAAAATATCACATTCAAATTATAATCATTTTACTCTTTCTCTCACAATCATTAAATGAACTAAAAAAAAAATCAATTATTTCCTCAAATACAATTTTTTTTAACTAGACTAAAATAATAAAAAAGTCAATTAAGTTGCCATTTGGAAGCAATTTTTTTTGCCTAAAAAGACAAAATAGACTAAGGCCTCGTTTGGGAATATGTTATTTTAGTAACTTTTTTGCTTTTTAACTAAAATATGAGATAAAAAAAAAATTTAATATGTTTATAATGACTTTTTGATTTTTTACGAAAAAATATGCAGAAAGTAGAGAGAATGAAATCTTTGGTAGTGTTTGGTAGAGTTTTAGAATTATGATTTGAGAATAGAGTTGTATTTTGAGTTTGTGGGTTTTAGAATTATGATTTGAGTGCGAAAAATTTGTTTAGTTATGAGTATTGAATTGAGTTTGAAATTTTTGATGTGACATATGATATTTAATTCAATTCAAAAACTTACAATTCATAACCAAACACACAACTCAAAATTCTATTCAAAACTCATAAAAAAATTTAAAAAATTCTGAAAATATTTTTTATTTAAAATATAAAATACAACATATGCCAATTTTCCAAAAAGAAAAGAAAAGAAAAGAAAAGAGCATCGTTCCGATCAATCGGCTGGATGACCGGGTAGGCCAAATTTCAAAATTCAAAACCCCGCTTGAAACAAGTTTGCAAAAGTGGGTGTAGAATTAATTTTTGAAAGTTGTATCCAAACACCGCACTCAAATATGAGTGTGGAATCATTATTAGAACTGCATACCAAACACAACCTTTGACTTTTTAGTATAAGTTATAGGTTCTTTGGTTTTTTTAGTAATTTTTTGACTTTTAGGTTAAAAGTGTTGCATGCCAAACGAGGCCTAAATAGCCAATAAAATAAAATGTTACGTCTAAATCATAATTATTTCACTTTATCTCTCATAATCATCATATGCAAACCCCAAAAAAAATCACAATTTCTTCCCAAACGAAGCTAATTTAGCCAAGCTAAATTAGCAAAAAAAAATCAGACTAAATTAGCCAACTTCCCAAACCAATCTAACAATTGATCTATCTATTATTTACAACAATTTCACTGACTTTCAAAATATTTTGCAAATATTCGAAGCCATTGACAGAGTGGCTGCATTTGTAGTTGAGACCTGAGATGCAACACCAATTTGATAACATCTTTATTTTATCCATCTATCCACACACATTGTTTAAGAAGTCTCCCAGTGCTCTTCAAATGTAACTAAACTGAAATTTTTTTGTTAAAATAACTATTGTCCTAACTAGTTCATTGGAGAAAGTTAAATAGAATGATGCTAATTATAATAGCCAGCGAGCGTATGGGGATGCTCTAAGTGGGGATCAGCCAAGGCATTAAAATCTGAGAAGAATGTATGAACCAACAGAAAATCCAGTTTAAACTCGTATCAAGCACATAATGTAAAAATGTTATATTGCTCATCCCAATTCACAACTAGAATTTCCTCAAAAAATAAATAAATAAAATCAAAGTTTACCAAGGTTTTTTCATAATTTTAGAACTGTATTGCAGTTGTAGTGACACATAATATGCAAATACTGAAAGAACCAAGACATGGGATGGGAAAGAAAAGAATCCAATCAATGTTGTAGATCCTCATTTTTGCTGCACATGACTGAACTTGTTTCACCAATTTCACATGACCATATGGTAAAAGCTGGCACAAGGTCAAAAGAATTCAATCAAATATAGAAATATAAAATCAACCTTGTTACATGCATATTTAGGGAGGTTCCTGCGTTTTGATTTTGACCACATTTACATAATAGCCATGTGACAAAGCAGTCAAAAATCAAGTCTTCCACTGCTGGAAATAGGGGGTTAGAGGCGTTTAAAAAACGCCGTTATAGGTCTCAAAAACGCCGTCAAATCTTTTGGTGATGTTTAGCACCAAACGTCGAAGATGCGGCCGTCGCTATAACTTTATGGCACTTTAAAAACGTCGCTATATTACTATAGGCAGCGTTTTCTAAAAAAAAGATATTGATAATGCTCATTGCGATAGCAGCAGCAGCCGCTAGAACGAGTGGTAGAAGCCAATCACTAGGATTTCCATTAGCAAAGCATAATGAAGCAGGTTTAAGCCTATTTAAGTAAAAGAAGACATTTTAGAAAGAGAAAAGGGTATAAGAGACTATTAACAATGGCACCAGAATCTCTTCGGGGTCATTCTGTTTCCCCACACCATTTCTGTTTCCACACTACAAAGGACATTAGCACACACCGCATTTCTTTTCATTCAGTACTAAGTTTCTAAATCTAAGGGTGTGGAAATTTTTAGGTGTGTGAATTGAGAAAAATTGGCACATGGAAATAGAATGGGAAATTTAGCTATAAACCCCCTTTACCTTCCTTTCATTGTTAAAAGGACTAAGAAAAAAATTATATTTTCTAAACCCCCTCATAATTATAAAATTTTGCATAAAGGACAAAATTTATTATTTAAATATTTTATTAGACTATTATACCCTCAACTAAATTTCCTCACCTTCTCCACTCTTTTTTCCTTCTCTCTTCCATTCCTAGGGTTTGAATTGGATTCGTTCGAAGCTCTCGTGATTTCAACCAAAACTGTGAATATACCTAAATCACTCTCAGTTGCAAAGAATTTTCTTTGAATGGCGCATAGGTTTCGCAGTGGAAGAGATCGTCGGAGATGATCAGAGAAAGCTTCGACGACGTCGATGTATCGCCTTCTAATTCTCATGAAGTTCATGTTCTTGCCGTTGATGATAGCCTCGTCGATCAAAAATTCGAATTGTGAAAGAGTATAGAGACGAATCGCGCGACTGTTCAAAATTTTCATATTTGAACACAGTTCTTCAGATTTTTCATATATATATGTGTGTGTTTGTGTGTGTGTGTGTGTGTGTGTGTGTGTGAGGGAGAGATTTTTCATTTGGATAGTGTTGTTAAGTTCTTAAATTGATCTATTGATGAGTTGTTACTATGTTCTCTCAACTTTTTGTTGTAAAATTGTTTTTGATTTTGATAAATTTTTGTGTCGTGAGTGAGCAATATGGATTGTGTATATGTAATAGATAACAGAGAAGCCAAAGAGGTGATACGAAAGAGGCAAGTAACTGTGAAGAAACAGAAGACCAGTGGCTGTGAATGATCTAATTTCATTTGATAGAACCAGAGTAAAATTTTACTCTGGTTCTATTGCTCTGTTTTTTTCATTTGACAGAATCAGAGTAAAATTTTACTTTTATACAGAGTAAAATTTTACTTTTAGTTTCAGAGTGTAAAATTTACTCTTATTCAGAGTAAAATTTTACTTTTATACAGAGTAAAATTTTACTTTTATACAGAGTAAAATTTTACTTTTAGTTTCAAAGTGTAAAATTTTACTCTTATTCAGAGTAAAATTTTACTTTTATACAGAGTAAAATTTTACTTTTAGTTTCAGAGTGTAAAATTTTACTCTTATTCAGAGTAAAATTTTACTTTAGTTTCAAAGTATAAAATTTTACATTTATACAGAGTAAAATTTTACTTTCATACAGAGTAAAATTTTACTCTGAAATACATAGTGAAGATGACTTAATAGGAGAGCTGATAGATATGAGGGTAATATAGTAAAAGAAACAAGTTTTAAAATATCAGGGGGTTTTGAAAGTACTTATATAATTGTTGTCCTTTTGAAAGACAAATTGGATAGTGAGGGGGATATCACGAAATCCCCCTATTTTATATGTGGAACTTACATTATATCAATTCAATTTTTACTACACAATTCAATTTTGAATAAAATTAATTTTTTGTAAATTAGTAAAATTATTAATTTTTAATTTTAAACCAAGATTCATCCCTTTATATATTCCGTGGGAATCAAACTATACATAACTAAACTATGTAACCAACATATGAAAACTCTTGACTAGTGAATTTAAACTACAAAACAAAGCATAGAATAGAAAGCAAATCAAAGTTTAAGGCCTCGTTTGGCAAGTAGTTGTTTTAACTTAAAAGTTAAAAAGTTACTGAAAAAATTAAAAAGCCTATAACATATATCAAAAAATCAAAGATTCTCTTTTCTCTTTATTTTTTGCACATTTTTTCGTAAAAAGTCAAAAAATACCCCAAACGTACTAGTTTTTTTACCTCATATTTTAGCCAAAAAATCAAAAAAATTACTAAAATAACATGTTCCCAAACGAGGCCTAAATATCCTATAAGATTTCCTCACTTTGTCCATACAATTTAGTAAATCAGCTTCACTGTTTCTGAATCAAGAGTCAATGTTGTTGGAATAAACTGCAAGGAAATTAACATGTATTCCTCAATCTCTTTCTATATCATCATGGAGACACATTAATAAACTGACCCAACCTAGTGCCATTTAAACAAAAGAGCATAAATTTGCTTCCTTATCTCAATTTCATCTTTTCTTTTTTTGTCTCTTTTTCTATCTGAAATGAATTCTTCTAAATAAGTGAAGCATTCGTGCCACACAAGTGACATTTGGATAAAGGTATATATTGAATGTGTGTTCGGCATGTATTTGGATATTCACCCAACAAGCTTGTTGTACAATTCGAGATTTTCATAGAGCTATGCATAAAATTCCCATATTATACATGAAATGTTTAATGTGATCTTGTAAACCCCATTTTATCTTGTAAAATTAAAGAATAATAATAAGAAATATAAATCACCTTTGTTTGGCTCTAATTTCTAAACTCAATGTTTTGAAAATTGAATTTTTTTTGCTTTTGTTTTTAGTGAATTTTTTTTAATATTTTAAGTAACACTTTTTTTAATACCTTTTAGATATACCTAACCTACATCTACCTAAAAGGTAAAACATTTAAAAAAAAATCAATAAATACACAACAATACGAAAATATATTAAATTTTCATTTTTTTTAAATATATTTTTGGTATTTAGTGAATTCTTAAATTTTTTTTTACAAATATTATACTTTTTAATAGTATTTATATTAAATGTGTCTAAAAAATTAAAAAAAAATTGTTTAAAATATTTTAAAAAATTAACTAAAAATTTAATAACACAAAATATAAAAATAAAAAATTCAATTTTAAAAAAATTGAATTAAGAAAATTTAAACCAAACAAGGTGAATATTTTTATTTATTTATTATTTTCTTAAAATTGGTAAAAATAAGGTGTCAACACATACTTTGATATCATAAATTCTATAATGAATTTTAAAATTTTCTAATTTTAATAGTATGTAATAATACTGTGTTTATAAAGAAAATCTATATCTAGTTTACTATCAAATGGATACGAAATTGAGTAAAATTTGTATTACAAATATATTTCAATACTACACACATATTAGTGAGTTTAAAGTTAAAATTCTATTTTCTTAATATTTTTAATAAAATTAGAGCTGTCGAACTTGGATTTTCACTTTTAGTAGTTATTTGGGAAAAATCTAAATTTTTAATAGCCAAGATTGAAATATTATTTAATTTTATTGCTTTTCTCAGACTCTTGAAAGATTTGCTCAAAGAAAAAAATGCCCTTCAAGAAGAGTACACATCAGTGGAATATTTTCCCAAAGTATATATAATAAAAATTATAAAGATATTTCCTAACATGTTCAATACAAGTACACATTACAAATTTTTAATTAAACTATAAAATGGCATTAAAAATGTTAATGTCAATATAATGAAGCTAACTCTTTGACAAAACACTAATCTAATATATGAATGGATTTTTTATTAGATTTTTTTATCAGTAAATAAAATATAATAGATTCACATTAATAAATATGTGGGACTTATACATTTATCTCTACTGAAAAACAATTTAACAAAAATAATGAAAAAAAAATTGTTGAGTTAAATCAACGTTGTCAAATTTTCTTATTTTCGTATCCCAATTTATTTTTAATTATTAAATTATATGTAAATTTTGATACGTGATGAATGATTATGAGTATACTTGAAAAAGAAAATAGAAAATTTTGAAACGTACAATCCCGTAGCTAGATGGAGGGTCCTATCTTAACTTTTTATTTTTATATTGACTTGCTCAAATAAGTGAGGCAGATTATGCTGTTTGGCTCCGTGGGTCTGTTACGGATCGATCTTGATGATTAGAATTATTTATTTTGTTGAGCGTTTTCTTTATTTCATTCACTAAAAAAATTAAATCGATCTAATAATCATAACTTATTCAATTTATAGCGTTTATCGGCAAAAAAATGAATGGTTTATTTTTAACGCGATAAATTGAATAAATTATGATCACTGAATCGAGTTAATTTTTTTGTGTGGATGAAATATACGAAATGTCCAACAAAATAAATAATTTGTATTATCAAAATGGGACCTGTGCTGAGCTGCACAAGCCTCTTCCTCCATAAATAAAAGGGGAATTTTCAATGCAAGGTAAGTTTTAAAAAATAATTACAAATAAGTGGTAAACTTTATGGATATTAATAATTAAAATTATAAATTTTTTCATGAATTTGTAATAATTCTCTGAAATTAACATTGAATAAATAAAAAACCAAATTTTACTTTACCCCTGTATGATTTAACCCATGTGTGAATTACCCGCTTCACATTTGGAAATAACCACATAGCACCGTTGTGGTTTGTGAATTGAAATGCATTGTTAAACATTTCATCTAATTTAACAGAAGTATGAAATACATCAAGGGGTTAGATGGTCATTTTCAAATTTCAAGTGGTAAATCACATTGAATAAAGAACAACGGTTATAGTACATTTTGTCTCCCAAACAAAAGATGAAAATATTCGTAATTCACAAACTCATGTTATTTATATACAGAGGTATTTTAATTTTTTTTATTAAATGATTACGGGCTTAACTGTGCATTTCAATTCACAAGCCACAAGAGGCCATGTAGTTTCCAAATAAAAAGGGTGTAATCCGCACATGAGCCAAACCATAAGAGATAAAGTAAAATTTGTCCTAAATAAAATCTAAAGAAAATAACAGATCAGGAGAAAAAAAGTTTCAAAAATAAATTATAAATTAATGAAAAATTTCATTGGTATCAATAATAAAAATCTTAATTTTGTCATGTATTTGTAATATTTTTTTTAATTGAAAAAAAAATCAAAAATCAAAAATTAAGAATTCAAAATTGAATATTGAATATTGAATTTTGTAAATCAACAATTAGTTTAATAAATTATTTAATATGTACACACACACACACACAGTAATTATAAAAAAAATTATAAATCAGTTGAAAGACAAAAAAAAAAAAAAAAATTGCAAAACCATAAAAAAAATTATCACTTCAATTGCAATTTCCCCAAAAAATACACACAACAATCAGTTACAAAACATTCATAAGAGATGAATCCCATCATGAGACCAATACACTCTGAATGTTTTGTCATTGGTTTTCTGCAATAAAAGTGCTGATAATGCAATTACATTTAAGCATGCCAATGCCATAGAGTAGTGGTGGACTAGTGGTGGCTTGCACGTTTGACCATCGGGTGGCCGACGCTTACTCCACCAACATGTTTCTTGTCTCGTGGGCAGAGATGGCTCAGCACAAACAACTGTCTTTGCTGCCATCAATCGGAGGATCATTACTCAGCCCTCGACAGCCCGGAAGGTATAATCCTTTCTTGGATGACATGTATGTGCCTGTCTCTGCCCTACCACCACTACCCAAAAATCCGAAGCCCAATGTCGATGAGTTGATAAGTCGCATCTATTATATTGAGGTTGATCAACTCAGTCGTCTCCAGTCATTAGCCAATCGTGGTACTAGCGGACGAGGGAGGACCAAGCTTGAGGCATTTAGTGCCTTCTTGTGGAAACTAGTTGCTGCTAGGGAAGCTGAAAGGGACAAGATTTGCAGGATGGGTATTGTAGTAGATGGACGAATGAGATTGAGAGAAGCAGATGCATATATCAAAAAGGCAACCCTGATGGATGCTTACTTTGGGAACGTTTTGTCCATTCCGTTTTGCAAGGAAAGAGCGGGCGACCTCAAGGAGAAGCCGTTGAGTTGGGTGGCAGAGGCAGTTCATGACTGCTTGGCAAATGCAGCGACGAAGGAGCATTTCTTGGACCTAATAGATTGGGTAGAGGCTCACCGTCCTGAACCAGCTCTGGCAAAGATATATGCCGGTAGTAGTGGAAAAGAGGACGATGGACCGGCTTTTGTGGTGTCATCTGGCCGACAATTTCCAGTCTCAAAGGTGGATTTCGGTTGGGGAAGGCCGACGCTTGGGTCTTACCACTTCCCATGGGGTGGGGAGGCTGGCTATGTCATGCCCATGCCAAGTCCTCTGCAAAATGGTGACTGGATTGTCTACATTCACATGCTGAAAGAGCAATTGAAGTTCATAGAGACCAAAGCTGCTCATGTGTTTAAGCCCTTAACCTTTGATTATCTGAATCTTAACTAGCAAAAGAATGAGAAAAAAATTGTGTACAAGTCGGTGGTTTTTATGAATTAACAACATAAGCACTCTTTGTTCAAAAAAACCTAAGCACTCTGCTCCTTCCTCCCCAATGAATTTGATCCTTTGCCATGCAAGTTTCTACCGAGATCTTGTTTTGCTATTCAGTAAAAAAACATGCCACAGCCCTCTCTTTTTTGATGTTTTTCTGTGTACTGCTTGTACTCTTTTTTCATCAATAAAACCATTCAGTTCTGAAATATCATGAGTGCCACCTCCTCCCTCCTACAACATAATCAAAATCCAATTTTAGGTATCATCTAGTTCATATATAAACCCCCAATATAAATTATACTGAAAAATACATAATGATCTGTAACAAACAAAAACAAGAAGAGCAAGTTATTTGAAAATTAAATTGTCACAGAAGAAATAATTATTTGATCGCTTACGAAAAAACTGATAATAAAAAGTAAATTATTAATATCTTTGGACGTGTGAGGATAGTATTCTCTAATTAAGCGAAAACTATACAATAGTTTTGGAGTATTATGTGATCATATCCCTCACCAATAACCATTTATTATATCTTCTAATGTTCCTCAATCACCTAACACAAATAACACTACAGGAAAACATAGCAAAAAACACGGAGCTTTTAGTGACGCCGCGCCCCCCGCCGCAAAAAACGGTTTTTTGCGACGGTAATGTCACCCGTCGCAAATAATAGTCTTTAGCGACGGCACTTACCCGTCGGTAATGAAACTAAGCGGAGGGGTCGGAAATGCGGAAGTATTAGCGACGGTAAAGAAAACCGTCGCAAAACACCTTTTTTTTGAGACGGCATATCTCATTTGCGACGGAAATTTGCCGTCGCAAAAAAGTATTAATTCAAACGGCGCCGTTTTACGAACTACTGCCTTCTATTTGCGACGGTCTACAGCATACCATCGCAAAAAGTCAAAATAAAAAAATCCCCCCTCTTCTTTTTCCTGTTGCCGCTCAATCCTTCCTCCCCAAATCCCTAACTTCACCCCCAAATTTCTCAAACGGGCTACGAGCAAGACAGCGGTGGTGCGGCGGCGACGGCGACAAGTAGTGGTGCTCCGGCGACGACTCTCTCTCGCTCTGCGTATGCTCTCTCTCTCTCTCTCTCTCTCTCTCGGTCTCTGTATATATATATATATATATAGATGAATGTCTATATATATAAATCTGTATATATATGCAATGTATATAAATCTATATATATATAAATCTGAAATCTGTCTATATATATATATAAATCTGTCTATATATATATAAATCTGTCTATATATGTATAAATCAGTTAATCTTAATCTGAAATGTGTTTATTGTATTTAAATCTTAATTTTTTTTTTATAAATCTGTTTATTGTATTTAAAATAATCTTAAATAACTGTTTATTGGTTTATTGGTTTATATATATCTGTTTATTATGGTTTATAAATCTATTTATAAATCTATTTTATTGGTTTATAAATCTGTTTATTGTATATAAAATAATCTTAAATAATCAGATTTCAGAGATGTCTATATATATCTGTTTATTGGTTTATTTAAAATACAATAAACAGATTTCAGAGATGTCTATATAAATCTGTCTATATATACAATAATCTTAAAATACAGTACCATAATAAATCTGTTTATTATGATAGAATTTCTTTTTTTTTTTGTATTTTTGATATCATACACATGTAATGGTTCGATTACAAATTTAAATTGCAAATGTTTAAATAAGTCATAAAAATATTTAAGAGAAAATAAAAAAAATACAAAAAAAAAACAGGATTTTAACCCTTATAATAAAATAAATCTTAAAATTTTAATTTAATTAATTTAAACCTTAAATAGGAATTTTAGACATTTCGTTAATTTGCCCAATAGGATGTCGAGTGAATATTTATGTGTAGGTATTATATTTAGAGTTACTTTGGTGAGATATTCTTGTGGATGTGTACAGATGATGGATAAGAGTTGGATTGATTTGCCAAATAGGATGTCGAGTGAATATATTAATGGGATTGATGAATTCCTTGTGTTTGCCTACACCAATAGGGTTGAAGGTTCGATGATCAGTTGTCCGTGTAGGAAGTGTGAGAATCGATACTATTTTGTACGAGATGGTGTACGGGAGCATCTGATTTTGAATGGTTTTTTTTAAAAAATACAAACATTGGATTAATCATGGGGAATCTTACATATCTCTGCATAGTAATCGAGAGAATGAAACATTAGCTAATTTAGACATTGGAGATGATATGATTGGAATGATACAAGGGGCTATGGAAAATCCACATGCCGGTACAAGTGTTGAGGGTGATGAACCACAGGGGCCTGATCCCCATGCATCTGAACCCCAGCTCGGTCCAAATGCAGAGACTGCAAAGTATTTCAAACTTCTTCAAGATGCACAAACTGAATTGTATCCGGGTTGTCAGACGTTCACATCTTTGTCATTCATTGTTCGACTTCTACATTTGAAGGTGCTTAATCAGTGGACGGACAAGTCTGTTGACATGTTGCTTGAGTTATTGAATGAGGCGTTTCCGTTGGGTGTGAAACTCCCGGACTCATATTATAAAGCTCAAAAGGTCATAACAGATTTGGGCTTCACTTATGAGACGTGGGATGCATGTCCCAACAGTTGCATATTGTTTCGAAACGAGGACGCCAATCTTGATAAATGTGTCATATGCAACAGTTCTAGATGGAAACCAAATGGTGATGGTGGTTCAAATGGTCCTAACACAGGTGGCAAACAAATAGCTGCAAAACAGATGAGGTATTTTCCTTTAAAGTCAAGGTTGCAGAGGTTGTTTATGTCATCCAAGACGGCCAAGTTAATGAGATGGCATGCAGAGGAACGAACTGATGATGGTGTCTTCAGGCATCCTGCTGACTCCCTTGCATGGAAAGATTTTGACCGTCTGAATATTGACTTTAGTAATGATTGCCGAAGTGTAAGGCTTGGCTTAGCATCTGATGGTTTTAACCCATTCAGGACGATGAACATAGTTCATAGCACTTGGCCTGTTGTGCTCATTCCATACAACTTGCCGCCATGGATGTGCATGAAGCAACCATTTCTAATTTTATCTGTGTTTATTGACGGCCCGAAAGGACCTGGTGACAAGATTGATGTTTATATGCAACCGTTGATTGAGGAGTTGAAAGAACTATGGAATGAGGGTGTGTCAACATTTGATGCATCAACAAATCAAATGTTTCAAATGCATGCAGCTTTACTGTGGACAATTAGTGATTTTCCTGCATACGCAAACTTGTCAGGATGGAGCACTAAAGGAGAATATGCATGTCCTTGTTGCAATAAGGAAACTACATCGTGTTGGTTGAAGCATAGTAGGAAACAATTATACTTGGGTCATCGCAGATTTTTACCTACTGGCCATAAATTTCGGAAGGATAAAGTATCATTTGATGGTAGTCGGGAAGTCAGACTCAAACCAAAATTGTTGTCTGGAATTGAGATGTTGCTACAATTAGAATCTGAGGGTATTTTAACCCAATACAATAGGGATGACCTTAAGGAGAGGCATAGGAGACAGGTAGAGAAGGAGAAAGCTGGACATCGCACCCATAGTTGGAAGAAAAAGAGTATCTTTTATGAATTGCCATATTGGGAGCACAATCTAATAAGACACAACCTCGATGTGATGCATATAGAGAAGAATGTTTGTGACAATGTGTTGTGGACAATATTAGGGGTTGCAGGAAAATCGAAGGATGGTGTTAATGCTCGGCGTGATTTACAAGATATGAATATTAGAAAACCCCTACATTTGCAGTTAAGAGGGTCGAATAAAGCCTATTTACCACCAGCACAATTCACGATGACCAAGGATGAGAAAGATTTGTTCTTGAAAGTGTTGAAGGAAGTAAGAGTTCCCGACGGGTATTCATCCAATATATCACGTCGTGTGCGCTTACATGATAGAAGCATTGGGGGTCTTAAGAGCCATGATAGTCATATTCTGATGCAACAACTTATTCCATTGGCTATTCGCAGATCGTTACCGAAGAATGTAATTGAACCCTTGATTGAATTGAGCAATTTCTTTAGACAATTGTGTTCGAAAGTGAATCGTGCGACGGATTTACAATATATTAAAGATCGTATCGCTGTACCACTTTGTCATCTAGAGAAAATATTTCCTCCGAGTTTTTTTGATATAATGGAGCACTTGCCTATACATCTAGCTGATGAAGCGTTATTGGGTGGAGCGATTCAGTTTCGATAGATGTATCCAATTGAGAGGTATCTTCTTACTTTGAAGCAATACGTGCGTAATAGAGCTCGTCATGAAGGATCAATTGCTAAAGGATATCTTATGGAAGAATGCATGAATTTTTGTGCACAATATCTCAGTGATGTGGAAACCAAATCTAGTCGACCCGTGAGGAACTATAGTGGTGCTGATAATTTGGGTCACGCTACTGGTGAAAACACAAGCTTTTATCTTGATAATACTTCTTGGGTACAAGCTCATCAGTACATCTTATGCAATACAAGCGCGGTTCAACCATTCATAAAGTAGGTTAAGTCACTCACTCAATATTTTATTATGTTTTATTGAATTTTCAACTAAAATTTTTGTATGGCTAAAATTTCAATCTACACAGCAAACACCTTGAAGTACTTAAGCTCAAAATGCCTCGTGTCGACGATCATCAACTTCGGCGTGAACATTTTGAAACTTTTCACATTTGGTTCAAGGAACATGTATGTATTTAACTCTATAGATTCTAGTTACTTAAGTCGATCTACATTTTAAATTTTACATTTTCGTGTTAAATAGGTCCAAACTTTGCGAAGGACTACTGATGTCATACTTTCTGAAGAGATTATTCTATTGGCAAATGGTCCTCATAACCTGGCAAGGAGGTTCAACGGGTATATACTGAATGGGTTTCGGTATTGAGTAAAGGCCATGGATGATCGTCGAGCCACACAAAATTGTGGTGTAGCTTTGAAGGCAGATACCATAAGTTATGCTAGTCGAAAAGACAAGAATCCTCGTCTGGGGTCTGTGTACTATTATGGACAATTGACAGATATTGTTGAGATTCGATATTCCAATGAGAAGAAACATGTGTTGTTTAAGTGTGATTGGATTGACAACATTCACGGAAAGAAAGAAGATGTCTTCAATTTCACGTTGGTGAACTTCAATCATTTGTTGTACCAAGATGATCGAATTACCAATGAACCTTTCATCTTGGCGTCCCAAGCAGAGCAAGTTTGGTATGTTGCAGACCCGTTACAACCAGACTGGCAAGTCGTGGTGAAGATGTCTCAAAGAGGTTTATTTGATATGAGTTCAACTGATCCACAAATCGAGCCTTACATGAGCCAACAATTGGAAGAAAATATAATGCTTCGTGATGAAGAAGTTGGTTGGGTGAGGGAAGCCGCAGAAGGGGAAACAGTTGATGTTCAAATAGGCTGATATGTAATCAACATTAGTAATTCAATTAAGGCCAAGGTTGTAGTTAATCATCAATTTCTTAATTTACTTTGTCTTTGTAATTGTATTAGTTCAATTCATGTCATATTATAGTTGATGACAAACCATTGTCTATGTTTCTAATGTCAATTAATGTTATATTGCTTGCAGATTATTATGGGAAGGAAGAGGAAGCCTGATCATCCCCGGCGCATGATGTCTGATGTGCTACATAACAGGACATCAGTAGCACCACCATTAGAAGAGGCATCACATCGGCCAGCATCGGAGGGGCCATTAGTGCCACCACCATCTGAGGGGCCATTACCACCGTATCGACCACCATCAGTGGCACCACAGTAGCTACCATGTACTCAGCCTCCACGCCTACCATCGGTGCGTCCACCATCAGTGGCACCACAGCAGCTATCATCATCAGCTTATGAGCCATCCGCAGGTATTTAAATTTGCTTTGATTTGCATGAAAATTATTTACACATACATTTATTTATGCTCATTATATATAACTTGTTTATTCTTATTGTATTTTGCAGACCCTTCGACTTCTTCACAGCCCACATCAGGTTTATTTGATATGATTTGTATTCACATTATTTAAATTTGCATTTGGTTGTTACCATTGCATATTGTTTATTATTATTGTATATCGCAGGTCATGTTAGTTCTTCATCAACCTCGACTAGGCGTGGTAGAGGATGTGCCAAGGGCATTAAAGAGTGGGGTACTGGTAAAAAACTGCACATACAATTTGATGGAAATTACTGCCCAATAGGGGATAACGTGGCCAAGTTAACTACTCAACTTGGCATTATTGTCCGGAATGGTAACATTGTTCCTCTTACTTTTGTTGACTGGAACAGTGTGCCTGATGATATTGTTGATGCTATCTGGAAGGATGTGAAGGTAAAAGTATATTTTTGTCCACAAATTCGAATTCCAAATTTGTGTTATACTTAGCCTTAAACTTTGTGTTTTATAGGACAATTTGAATATATGTCCAGAGGAGTACAAGCCAATCTGCATGAAAAACTGCAACAGCATATGGAAGGATCACAAGAACAAGCTTAAGGCTAAGTATTTCAAGCCTAGAAGCTCTGATCCTAATCTGAAGGATGATGTTCCTATGAACGTTGTGCCAAGCCAGTGGGAACAACTTGTGGAGTATTGGCGTACTTCCGATGTTGAGGTATACAATTACGTTATATTTATGATATGTAAACATACAAATCATATTTACATACTTACATTTGTTGAACTTGTTATAGAAAATTGCAAGTAGGAACGCTAAAAATCGGCGAGCTCACGGCATAGCTCATACCACAGGGCATACTACTTTCTCTCAGATACGGCATGAGGTTTACATTTTATTATTTTATTTTTGTATATAAATAAACATTGTATATTTTCAAATTATTTGGATTCTAATTTTCATATTTCTAAAAAAAATTTAGATGACCAGTAAGGGGGAGTCTACTGATAAGATGAATGTTTGGCTTATGACACGTAGAGTAGATGACCTAGAGGTTATCCAGACCTTGGTAGTTTCCAAACACCTTTGATTGTATTTAAAGTTTATTTTTTGTGTGTCAACCATCTTAATTTGGCGTATACTTGTGTGTCTTATTCAATACAGGATGAGTTTAATCGTCAACTCTCTATGCTACCTGAGGATGGTCGGACTTTGGAGGCTAGGAATGCCATTTTCCATGAGTTGATAGGTCATGACAGACATGGATATTGTCGCACATACGGGAGAATCGTGCCTCGGAGAGTGGTGTATAAAGATGGTGCTGGGCCATCACAGTTAACACCCCAGCCATCGACTATTGATCAGATCACGCAGTAGGTTCATGCTGAGCTAAGGGATGAGTTGAGGGAGGAGCTGGGAGCAGAGTTCTCTACACATTTGCAGCAGATGAGAGCTGAGATGATGGCCCTTGTGTCACAGGGGGCGAGTGTGGATCCCAACAGACAGGTTCCATATAAACATCACAATTGTTTGATAGTTCAATTTTCACTCAAGATTATGTATGAAATTCGAATATGATTAACACATTATGCACTGACTAACATAGGTTCCTGATGCATCGAGTGGCCACCGGGCATTTAGGGAATCTGCAGAAGACGAGAATCCATATACACCACCACCAGAAGATCAGGTATAAAATGTATCTTTGCATTCTAAGCTAAAACGCATCTTTGCGTTCTTTACTTGAATTCGAGGCGTTAACGCCCCAAAATCACCAAACGGCGTCAGTTTAGGACAAAACTTGGCACACACGACCTCCTAGGCACGAGAGACTTGTGGGAGAAAATGGGGCTCGAATCGGGTTCCCTGTTTGGGAGTTAGAGCCGGATTTCACTTTAGGCAAACTACTTCCTTAAGAAACTTGAATTCGAGGAGTTGATGCCCCAAATTCACCAAACGGCGTCAGTTTAGCATGAAACTTGGCACACACGACCGCCTAGGCACGAGAGACTTGTGGGAGAAGACGGGGCTCGAATTGGGTTCCTGGTTTGGGAGTTAGAGTCGGATTTCACTTTAGGCAAACTACTTCTTTAAGAAACTTTAATTCGAGGCGTTAACGCCCCAAAATCACCAAACGGCGTCGGTTTAGCACGAAACTTGGCACACATGACCGCCTAGGCACGAGAGACTTGTGGGAGAAGACGGGGCTCGAATCGGGTTCCCGGTTTGGGAGTTAGAGCCGGATTTCACTTTAGGCAAACTACTTCCTTAAGAAACTTGAATTTGAGGCGTTAACGCCCCAAAATCACCAAACGGCGTCGGTTTAGCACGAAACTTGGCACACACGATCGCCTAGCCACGAGAGACTTGTGGGAGAAGACGGGGCTCGAATCAGGTTCCCGGTTTGGGAGTTAGAGTCGGATTTCACTTTAGGCAAACTACTTCTTTAAGAAACTTTAATTCGAGGCGTTAACGCCCCAAAATCACCAAACGGCGTCGGTTTAGCACGAAACTTGGTACACACGACCACCTAGGCAAGAGAGACTTGTGGGAGAAGACGGGGCTCGAATCGGGTTCCCGGTTTGGAAGTTAGAGCCGGATTTCGGTCCAGTCAAAATTATTTACTAAACTATCTTTCTAATTATATAGTAGTCAATTTTTTTTTTTATTTTTCTATAATTAAAATATTAACACCATTATATGGTTTTTAATTATTTTTATCTTGTTTTTTTCAGATATTTCCTGAGTAGCAGTTGGCTTCTTCTGGAATGCGGGCGCATCAAGATTATGACCAATTTTTGTTTTTGTAACCCACGAACGAATGAAGACGAAAACTTTTGGTTTTGATTTTGATTTATGTTATTTAAATTTGTGAGCAACATTATGTATGTATTATGCGACGTTATGTAGTGGCATAATTTTTATTGTTATGAATTTTTATTTATGTATTGCTATGAATGGAACAATATTATTAATTTTCATTATTTGTCAATTTTTGTTTATGTACGTATTTATATTATTCTGTAATTTTTCAATTTTTTTATAGTTATTTTTTTATCTAATACAGGTTATTTTAATTTTTTTAATAATTTTTTAGCAGATTTTTTTTTTTTTTTTTTTTTTTTTTTTTTTTTTGAGATGGGAGAAGAACCCATCGCAAAAAACAATAATAGGCTTTTGCGACGGCACCAACACAGTCGCAAAAGCTGTGCAATTGGAATTTACAAGACACCTTTAGCGACCGTAACCGTTGCCGTCGCCAATACTTATAAGATGCCAGAGTTTTAGCAACGGTAATGTTGTCGTCTCAAAAACTCACTTTTAGCGACGGGAATTACGTGCCGTCGTGAAAACTGATTTTTTTTCCATTATTGGCGACAGGAAAAGTGCCGTCGCAAAAAACACACCTTACCGTCGCAGAAACTAATGGCGACGGTACTTACCGTCGCTAAAGCTCTTTTGCAACCCCCTTTGTCGCGACCCCCCCTTACCGTCGTAAAAAGCCAAATTACCGTCGCAAAAAGTATTAGTGACGGCTTTCGGGGCATTTGCGACGGCTCTTTACCGTCGCAAAAAATGCCTTTTTTTGTAGTGTAATTAATACTTTACCTTTTTCACCAATCATGTTATCATAGAACACCATTTGACCATATTCCCAAAATACTAAATAATTATCCTCGAGTAAGAATGCATCTTTGGTTGTTTCAATAAACTTGCAGCCATTGCAACTCCCAAAAATAAAATAAAATAAAATGTCGTTTTGAGCCAACAACCGCCATGTTAAGAAAATGGTCCCAAAAAGTTTATAATTTATAGGGAAACTATTTTCCAAAAAATTTCAAGATTTGAGCCTTTCTAAAAAATAAATTTTTAATTTTATAAATTTAAACACTCGTTGGAAAATGATACTTTAGGCATTTTATATATGAGATATTCTATTTACACACCACACATCATCTCAGTGCACACCAAACACAATTTTGACATTATTATTTTTGCTCAATGCACACCATCCATTTTCTACCTAAAATATCCTCATCTTCTTCAACCACCCCACCAACCCTAACCCTAACCCTAGTCGCCGCCACTCGCCATCGGCCGTCACCTCCTCCTCATTTTTCTCTAGCGAATTTCTTCCTCACTTCTCCATTCATCACTCCTCCTCCCTTACCATCGCCAGCCTCACCCCCAAACCCTTTTCCACCTCCCTTCTTCTCTCCATTAGTGGCTCCACACCTCCCGACTATCGTCGCCGCAACCTCTCATCCCATCACATCTTCTTCTTCTTCTTCTTCTTCTTATTTTCTCTCTCTAAAAACTACCAAACCCACCCTCACCACTGTGTCACTACCCAAATCCGCCCCTATAGATTTAGCGCCGTAACCAGCAAGTAATCGTAAGATTACCAAAGGCCTCTGAGACAAATTAGCAAAATAAGGGGCTAGCAGAAGCAAATATCAAACATATAATGTCCATAGAGTTGTGCAAACTTATATAGGACAGAAAATTTAAACTTATATTCACATATATTTTGATGTCATACTAGTGTCAACACATCGTCACAAGTACAGATAGAACAAAAGGGACTTAGCCCTATGTAAAAAATAAACAAAAGACAATAAGAGCTTAAGACTTGATCACAAAACATTGATTACGGAACTCATCCACAAAAGATGTAACACTCCATAAATTTTCCCTCTGCTTAAACGCAAGAATTGACGCTCTAGCGGTCTTGTGAGGCTCCCAGTACTTTTGCAGTCTGTCCGAGATTCTAAGAGTTATGAGTTTCTGTTCGAGCGCGGGAGTGGTCGCTCAAGCGTCGGCTTTGTTGGTCTGTTCGCTCAAGCGCAAGATTGGACCAAAAACTTTGACTCGGATAATTTTCCTCTGAATAACCATCATTCTTTTACTCTTTTCTTTTTCCACCCTTTGAATTTGGGTGTGCGGCTAGAACCATTGGAAAGCTTGTTTCCGGGGTTTCGGTTTAGACACAAAAACGACCTAAACTGGAGTCCAAATGAGAGAGTTATGCTCGTTTGAAGTTTGAATATCTGTGCTGAAAGCTCAAGTGCAGGAAGTGGAGCTCTAGCGGATTGCACGAATTCAGCAAAGTGCCTTTCTAGATCATTCTCTCCACTTTTCTTTTCTCTCTTCCTTCCTCTCATCCTAAGACTGAAAACCCTTGATTTCTTGACCCAAATACCTTCTATTTCTCAAAGATTTGGCCAAGATCTCTTACCAAAAGTGAAGAATACATGAAGATCTCATTTTCCTACTGATTGGATTTTTGGTTTTATGAAGGAATCTCTTGGAGCCTTGCTTTCTTGCTTGATCACTGAGGTAGGGGTTTTTAGTTCTCCTTCAATACTCTCATTTATAGATAGATTTGTACTATTTTCTTACATAAATACAAAATTTATATTTTTAAGCACATTGTGAAAAAACTTGAGATTGGGGGTTTAGGGTTTGAAGGATTGGGGTATACTTGTTGGGTTATTATTTTGAGTTATGAATTTGGTTGTATAAGCAATAGTAGAGTTGGAACAAAAAATGTTTTGTGAAAATTTTTAATTTCTTTTAAAAACCCTAGTTTGGTTCATGAAGATAGATGATAGTTTTGCTTAAGTTAAAAGTAGTATCATGAAATTGAGGTGCTAAATTACACATATACAAGTTTAATTGAAATTTTAAAGATTTTGAAAATTTATGTAAAAGTTGCGATTGAACTCTTAATGTTGATATTTTAAATTATATTATGGGCTGTGATTGAGACCCCCTCAATCACCATCCCCCCCCCACACACGTGGCGGTGGTGATTGGAGGAGAATGAAAAAAAAAAGAAAAAAAAAATTGGCCAATCAGGAAAGAGAGGGGGTGGTCAAAGGGGGTGGGGGGAAAGGGGGTCTTGATCATTTTTGTTATATTATACTATGAAACCAAACTTGGGGGGAAGAAACTATTAATGGTATGGACGATATGAGCGTTATAGCGATCCCGGGTTTACCCTTGTTGTACAGTGATCCGGACATGTGTCCGTGGATGTTGGTAGTTGTTTATTATTTTGTTTACATCCTTTTTACTTCGTAATTGAGTTATAGGATGTGTTGGGCAGGTTTGTTACAGGTTGGTTGAGTTCAGAAACCAAAACTAGTTGCCCAGGTTTTGGCCTGTACGCTCGAGCGGGGGTTTTGGCGCTCGAGCGGAGATTACACCCATTCAGTATTTTCCTGTGCAGCGTTGTACGCTCGAGCGTGGTATTGGCCGCTCGAGCGGGGTTGTCTGAGTGCCGCTCGAGCGTAGAGTTGGAAGCTCGAGCGGAGGCCTGGTTCTGCATAAATGCTGGGAGAGTGCATCCTGCGCTCGAGCGGAAGTTTGGACGCTCGAGCGGGGTGTTTTACGCTCGAGCGGGCGACTGGGTTTAAGTCCCGAAATTGTGACTTTTCAAATCACTTTTTACTTTCTCTTCTCTCTCTTACTTTTCCAAAATCACCATTGTTGAGCCTCTCACTCTAGACTCTACCTTCTCTCTAGGTTTTGATCTAGTAGGAGTGATTTGCTCACCTTTGGCCTTTACAAAAAAGTTGTTGATCGTCGAGGGCTTCAATTTAATCTGAAAATCTCGGGTTTTGGAGCACGTTGGGTTTTGTCGTCTTCTCCCTTGGAACTCCGAATTTGAGGTAGGGATATCCTACTCCTCTCTATGGATTTTGTCTTTAAATTTTGGTATTTTGAGATGTTGGGCTTGGCTTGGTAATTTTGTGAAAGTTTGGGGCTTTTGTGTAATTTTACAAAAGTTGGGGTTTTATTCATAATAAACCTAGATGCATGTTTGGCATAGAGAAATGGAATTGATGTTAAATCGTTGATGAAAATGGGACCTAAGGGTGGAAATGTTAATTATGGGAATTGACCTAATTACATTGCTTAATTAATTGGGATAATTAATTGAGAAGAATGAGGAAATGAAATGTTGATTGAATATCCATTGTGCATTTATTTTCTGTTTAGAAATAACTGCTTTGGGCTATCGGTGAAGGATAGTCGTGATTGTTGTAGACAATGCATGATGATTAGGCAAACTGAAACTAATCAATGAAGTGTGTCATGGAACTTGACGGTTGATAGAATACATTAACTACATGTATTGAGTGATTGTATATAGAACCAATGTGTTTGTATACGTTATGTGTAGAGGAGGAGATGGGGGATGTACTCCGCGGTTTAGGGGAAGATAGGGGATGTACCTCTAAACCGGATAGTGTTGGGAGAAGATAGGGGATGAACTCCGTAGATACAGCTCATATGCTTGTCTAGAGAAGTGAAGATAGAGCTCTTATGCTTATCTTTGTGAAATGTGGATATAGCTTATATGCTTATCTGTGGGTATTGTTGTTATACATATCTGTTGTAGAATGTGGATATAGCTTATATGCTTATCTGTGGATATTGTTGTTATACATATCTGTTGTAGAATGTGGATATAGCTTATTTGCTTATCTGAGAATGTGGATATTGTTGTTATACATATCTGTTGTAGAATGTGGATATAGCTTATTTGCTTATCTGAGAATGTGGATATTGTTGTTATACATATCTGTTGTAGAATGTGGATATAGCTTATTTGCTTATCTGAGAATGTGGATATTGTTGTTATACATATCTGTTGAGAATGTGGGTAGTGCTTATATGCCTATCTGTTGAAAAAGGGAAAATGAAAAGTAATTTGGGCTCATAAGTCGTATGACATAAATATGTGATTTATGTGATCGTATCAGTGTTGGCCATCTATCAATTGCTAATATTTTAGTCATTGTTCATGGTTGGTTTAGTGTATTTCTACTGGGCTGTGGCTCACCCTATATGGGAATATCATTTTCAGGTGCAGGAAGCATGCCACCTCCAAGGACATAGCTTGGGAGGCTAAGACGGACATAATGGTGTCGTTTTACTTTTTGATGTATTACATGTAAATACAAGCCAAGGGCTTAATGTGTATGAGTTAGTACTCTTTTGGTTGTAACCAAGTGTTAACTTGGAAAACTGTAAGCCTGTAGGGCATTTGCTTTTGTTGTTAACATGTAATACTTTTTGTAATGAAACTCTGAGAAATGAAAGAATGTGAAACTTTTGAATATCAATGCCTGTCTTATTTGTTGGGTTTAATGTTATTATTTTTTAGGGCGTTACAACTTGGTATCAGAGCGTACCGGGTTCGAATACTTTGGGTACGTGGGAAGTGATTAGTATCACAATGGGTTTGTCTCGCTTGATAGAGACTTAGATGTAGTATCATATGCTATGTGCTTACTTGATAACATGCTTATGTGACTATGTGGGTATGGGATTTATTTTCTAGGATGTTGATTGGATCCTTGGGTTTCTGGGAGTCTTGTTGGAAAAGCACTTGATCAATGCTATTTCTAACCGGAACTCTAGTAACGCCTCGGGACTATCATTATCCGGAAATGAAATTCGTAAGTGCTTATGTGTTTATGTGCTTACGTGGAATGAATTACAGTTGTCCATGCATTAGGACGTGAGTGTTTAGTTTCGGCACATTTGTGAATGTGCTAATGTTCTGTGTTACCTTTATTAGGATGTCAGGACGAGGAAGAGGTGCTAGGCGTGGTAGACCTGCGAGGCAGGAGGTACCATTACAGGGTGAGATTCCGGTAGTGCAGAAGGGAGTTGGCCAGGCCAATGTGGCCGAACCAGTGGGTCAGCAGGCCATGGGTGGCTTGGCCAGAGAGATAGCAGGAGCTTTGGGTATTCTTAGAGCTGGGAGTCAGGCAGCTGAGGCAGGGTCTTCTTTCTTGAAGAGGGAGTTTTTCCGGTCTAATCCGGATGAGTTTGTCGAGGATCCGAAGGAGCCACTGAAAGCGGATGAGTGGCTAGAGCAAATGAGTAAGACGTTCGAGATGCTTGGCATCGAGGACGGAGCACTGAAAGTGACCTTGGCATCCTTTCAACTGAAGGGAGATGCGGGTCAATGGTGGAAGTATGAGAAGGCTCGTGTGGGTGGTACTTGGGAGGCGTTTGTGAATGCTTTTTAGGGGAGGTTTTTGTCTGCAGCAGCTAGGGAGAAGCTGAGGGATCAGTTCAGCCGGCTTAATCAGCAGGGCTTGTCAGTGGCCGAGTTTGAGGCTACTTTTACCAGTCTGTCCAGGTTTGCACCGGAACTGGTGGCGTCCGAGGAACGCCGTTGCTATGAGTTTGAGCGGAAGTTGAGGCGGGGCCTCAAGTTGAGAGTTGGTGGGTCTTACATTCGAAAGTATAGACACCTGGTAGATGCTGCAGCTCATATGGAGCTCATGATGCAAGAGGAGGATGAGGGGCAGAGAGGCTCCAAGAGGAGCCAGGATGGTCAGGGTGATGGCAGGAGACAGAGGGGTTCTAACCCTCAGCAGTCGCAGGGTGGTGTTGCTAGATCGACCTTCCCAGTGCCGAGTGCAGGCTCCGGGAGAGGTGGTCAGGGGGAATTCACCTGTTACAAGTGTGGCCAGCTGGGTCACAAGGTTTCTGTTTGCCCACAGAAGGGTGGGGGTCAGAGAGCTGTTTCTTCTTCAGCTAGACCGCAGAGTCAGAGTTTGGGCAGGGGGTAGCCCTTGTCTTGTTATCAGTGTGGACAGCCTGGGCACCTGAAGAGGTTTTGCCCGCAGTTGAGTGCCACTTCGGGAGCGTCTGGTTCTAGGCAGACGCAGGGTTTTCAGCCAGCTCAGTCTGTGCAGGCCTCGAGGGCCAATCCGGGAGCTTCGTCATCCCAGTCTGTGCAGCAGTCTTTTGCTCCGAGAGGTGAGCAGGTAGACCAGGGGCCTACGGGGTGCGTGTATGCTGTTACCGCGCAGGATTTAGTGCCAGCTCCATCAGTAGTGAGAGGTACTTTTCTGTTTTGCAACTCGGTTGCTAATGTGTTGATAGACACGAGTACATCTCATTCTTTTGTATCTGCTGCATTTGCATCGGTTTTGGAATTGGAGTTAGCACAGTTAGCATCTCCTATTTGTGTGGTATCGCCTTTGGGTGGTGAGTTGATCTTGAAACAGGGTGTTAGAGGATGTGATATAGAGGTCGCCGACTATAGGCTTCCTTTTCCGTTTGTTGTCATGCCCATGAAGGGTTTTGATGTTATTTTGGGTATGGACTGGTTATCGTCATACCGGGCTGTTATCGATTGCTACCGCCAGAGGGTCACGTTATGTACCTTGAGCGGGGAGTGGTTCCATTTCTTGGGAGACCGGGTTGGTAGTGTTTTGCCACCGGGGTATGATTCGCGAGGGCGAAGTGAGCTTAGTGGTCTACTTGCTAGCTTTGAGAGTAGTGAGTGTGATGAGACCCAGATTGTATTTCCGAGGGTGGTTTGTGAGTATTCGGATGTCTTTCCCGAAGATCTTGTTAGTTTGCCACCTCACCGAGAGATAGAGTTCTCTATTGATTTAGTGCCCGGCACGGCGCCGATTTCTATGGCACCTTTTCGTTTTGCTCCAGCAGAGTTGGTTGAGTTGAAGGTTCAGCTCCAGGAATTGCTCGATAAGGGCTTTGTTCGCCCTAGTGTTTCGCCGTGAGGAGCGCCGGCCCTCTTTGTTAAAAAGAAAGATGGTGCCTTGAGATTGTGTATTGACTACCGGAAGTTGAATCGGGCTACGGTTAAGAATAAGTATCCTATGCCCCGTATAGATGACCTGTTTGACCAGTTGAAGGGTTCCCGTTGTTTCTCTAAGATAGACTTGAGATCGGGTTACCACCAGTTGAGGGTCAGGGAAGAGGATATTCTGAAGACGGCATTCCGTACGCGGTATGGCCATTACGAGTTTCTGGTGAGGCCATTACGAGTTTCTGGTGATGCCATTTGGGCTTACCAATGCACCAGCAGTCTTTATGGACTTGATGAACCGGATTTTTCGGGAGTTCTTAGACCGATTTGTGGTCGTCTTTGTGGACGACATCCTTATCTATTCGCCTTCAGAGGGGGAGCACGAGGCACACTTGAGAGTGGTGCTTGAGTTGCTTAGAGCCCATAGGCTGTATGCCAAGTTTGGGAAGTGTGAGTTCTGGCTGAGGGAAGTCAAATTCTTAGGTCACGTGGTATCCGGGGAAGGGGTGTCTGTTGATACATCCAAGATTGAGGCAGTGCAAGATTGGGCACAGCCTAAGAGTGTGTTTGAGATCCGCAGTTTTCTGGGATTGGCTGGGTATTACCGTCGGTTTGTGAAAGATTTCTCCAGGCTAGCGTCACCGTTGACTAGACTGACTCGGAAGGGAGTCAAGTTTGTGTGGAGTGAGACTTGTGAAAAGTCATTCCAAGAGCTGAAAGTTAGATTGACCACCGCTCCGGTGTTGATTATTCCGGAGAGAGGGTTGGGTTATGCGGTTTATTGTGATGCCTCACGAGAGGGTTTGGGTTGTGTGTTAATGCAAGAGGGGAAAGTGGTAGCTTATGGCTCACGTCAGTTGAAAATACACGAGAAGAATTACCCCACACACGACCTAGAGTTAGCGGCTGTGATCTTTGCCTTGAAAATCTGGAGGCACTACCTTTATGGTGAGAAGTTCGAGGTGTTCTCGGACCACAAGAGTTTGAAGTATCTGTTTACACAGAAAGACTTGAATTTGAGGCAGAGAAGGTGGATGGAGTTCATCGAAGATTATGATTTTGAGTTGCACTATCATCCGGGAAAGGCCAATGTAGTGGCCGATGCCCTTAGTAGGAAATCCATTAGTGATGTAGCTTGTATAGCCATCCGGGAATGGGAGATGTTGGGAGCACTTGGCGAGTTTGATTTGCTACTGGGCGAATCTATTGGGGCTGCGGCCTTGTTTTCTGTTGTTGCGCAGCCTACACTTGTGATTAGAGTGTTAGAGGCACAGAGAGGTGACCTTGAGGTAGAATCTCTCCGAGAGAAGATCTCCAGTGGGAAAGTTGAGAAGGGTTTGACGGTGTATCCCGACCTGAGTGTGAGATACCGAGACCGTTTGTTTGTGCCGGAGTCTTGCCGTGAGGAAGTACTCTGAGAGTTTCACCATTCGCGCCTTGCGGTGCATCCGGGAGGTACTAAGATGTATCAGGATTTGGGTCGCCAGTTTTGGTGGCGGGGTATGAAGAGAGATGTGGTGGTTTTCGTATCGAAGTGCCTTACTTGCCAGCAAGTGAAGGCCGAGCATCAGAGGCCAGCGGGTTTGTTGTAACCCTTGCCTATTGCCGAGTGGAAGTAGGAGCATGTCACTATGGACTTCGTTGTAGGTCTTCCGAGGACTCAGCGGGGTAGTGATGCTATTTGGGTGGTTGTAGACCAGTTGACTAAGTCGGCGCACTTTATTCCTATGCGCGTGAGAGATTCGGTAGATCATCTTGCCGATTTGTATATTCGGGACGTAGTGAGATTGCACGGGGTCCCAGTGACGATCGTCTCAGATAGAGATCCTCGTTTTACTGCTAGGTTGTGGCAGAGTTTGCAGAGTGCCTTGGGCACTGAGTTGACCTTTAGTACGGCTTATCATCCTCAGACTGACGGGCAGTCCGAGCGTACTATTCAGATCCTCGAGGATATGCTTCGGGGTTGTGTCCTTGACTTTAGCGGGACGTGGGAGAGGCACTTGCCCTTGGTAGAGTTTGCCTACAATAACAGCTTTCAGTCTAGCATCGGTATGGCACCGTTTGAGGCCTTGTATGGCCGACCGTGTAGGTCTCCAGTTTGTTGGGCCGAGGTGGGTGATGCACCTTTGTTGGGTCCGGAGTTGGTTTGGGAGACGACGGAGAAAGTTGAGCTTATCCGTAGGAGGCTTGTTACAGCCAGAGTCGACAAAAGAGTTATGCCGACCGTAGGAGGGGGCCTTTGGCGTTTGAGGTAGGTGATCATGTCTTTCTGAAGATATCACCTAGGCGAGGCTTGATGAGGTTTGGGAAGAGTGGGAAGTTATCCCCTCGGTTTACTGGTCCTTTTGAGATCCTTGAGAGGATTGGCGAGGTTGCTTATCGGTTAGCCTTACCGCCGCAGTTGTCCGGAGTGCATGACGTGTTTCATGTGAGTATGCTTTGGAAGTATGAGCCAGATCCATCACATGTGTTGGATTGGACCGATTTAGAGGTAGATGAGGATGTTTCGTATGAGGAGAGACCGGTTCGGGTCTTGGATAGGCGGGATCAGGTCCTGCGTGGCAAGACCATTCCTTTGGTGAAAGTCTTGTGGAAACATCACGGAGTGGAGGAGGCCACTTGGGAACGTGAGTTGGAAGTCCGAGAGAAATATCCGGACTTGTTTGTTGATATGTAATTTTGTGTTTAAATTTTGAACAATTGTTGAACTTAAGAGCTTTCATATATGTCTTAAGTTGTGAAACATTGAAAATGTTTTGGTTTATTGGATGTATGTTTTGGAACTTGCCTCGTGTGGAAGTTGAATGTGACATTGTATATGTTGAATATATTGTTGAAATTGGAAAGATAGTGCACAATGTTGATGCATGTTGGAAGTACATATGTTGTTTACATATTGTGGAATGTCTCTTGTTAAAGGGATGGGCTGACCGGTAATGGGTCGAATTGTTGAATGTTAAAGTGTAACATTGTTTAAAATGAAGAAAAACTTGTTTTCGAAAACTTGTGCTTAATTTCGCGGACGAAATTCTTTAAGGGGGGGAGGTTATAGCGATCCCGGGTTTACCCTTGTTGTACAGTGATCCGGACATGTGTCCGTGGATGTTGGTAGTTGTTTATTATTTTGTTTACATCCTTTTTACTTCGTAATTGAGTTATAGGATGTGTTGGGCAGGTTTGTTACAGGTTGGTTAAGTTTAGAAACCAAAACTAGTTGCCCAGGTTTTGGCCTGTACGCTCGAGCGGGGGTTTTGGCGCTCGAGCGGAGATTACACCCATTCAGTATTTTCCTGTGCAGCGTTGTACGCTCGAGCATGGTATTGGCCGCTCGAGCGGGGTTGTCTGAGTGCCGCTCGAGCGTAGAGTTGGAAGCTCGAGCGGAGGCCTGGTTCTGTATAAATGCTAGGAGAGTGCATCCGGCGCTCGAGCGAAAGTTTGGACGCTCGAGCGGGAGTCTGTGAGTGACGCTCGAGCGGGGTGTTTTACGCTCGAGCGGGCGACTGGGTTTAAGTCCCGAAATTGTGACATTTCAAATCACTTTTTACTTTCTCTTCTCTATCTTACTTTTCCAAAATCACCATTGTTGAGCCTCTCACTCTAGACTCTACCTTCTCTCTAGGTTTTGATCTAGTAGGAGTGATTTGCTCACCTTTGGCCTTTACAAAAAAGTTGTTGATCGTCGAGGGCTTCATTTTAATCTGAAAATCTCAGGTTTTGGAGCACGTTGGGTTTTGTCGTCTTCTCCCTTGGAACTCCGAATTTGAGGTAGGGATATCCTACTCCTCTCTATGGATTTTGTCTTTAAATTTTGGTATTTTGAGATGTTGGGCTTGGCTTGGTAATTTTGTGAAAGTTTGGGGCTTTTGTGTAATTTTACAAAAGTTGGGGTTTTATTCATAATAAACCTAGATGCATGTTTGGCATAGAGAAATGGAATTGATGTTAAATCGTTGATGAAAATGGGACCTAAGGGTGGAAATGTTAATTATGGGAATTGACCTAATTACATTGTTTAATTAATTGGGATAATTAATTGAGAAGAATGAGGAAATGAAATGTTGATTGAATATCCATTGTGCATTTATTTTCTGTTTAGAAATAACTGCTTTGGGCTATCGGTGAAGGATAGTCGTGATTGTTGTAGACAATGCATGATGATTAGGCAAACTGAAACTAATCAATGAAGTGTGTCATGGAACTTGACGGTTGATAGAATACATTAACTACATGTATTGAGTGATTGTATATAGACCCAATGTGTTTGTATACGTTATGTGTAGATGAGGAGATGGGGGATGTACTCCGCGGTTTAGGGGAAGATAGGGGATGTACCTCTAAACCGGATAGTGTTGGGAGAAGATAGGGGATGAACTCCGTAGATACAGCTCATATGCTTGTCTAGAGAAGTGAAGATAGAGCTCTTATGCTTATCTTTGTGAAATGTGGATATAGCTTATATGCTTATCTGTGGGTATTGTTGTTATACATATCTGTTGTAGAATGTGGATATAGCTTATATGCTTATCTGTGGATATTGTTGTTATACATATCTGTTGTAGAATGTGGATATAGCTTATTTGCTTATCTGAGAATGTGGATATTGTTGTTATACATATCTGTTGTAGAATGTGGATATAGCTTATTTGCTTATCTGAGAATGTGGATATTGTTGTTATACATATCTGTTGTAGAATGTGGATATAGCTTATTTGCTTATCTGAGAATGTGGATATTGTTGTTATACATATCTGTTGAGAATGTGGGTAGTGCTTATATGCCTATCTGTTGAAAAAGGGAAAATGAAAAGTAATTTGGGCTCATAAGTCGTATGACATAAATATGTGATTTATGTGATCGTATCAGTGTTGGCCATCTATAAATTGCTAATATTTTAGTCATTGTTCATGGTTGGTTTAGTGTATTTCTACTGGGCTGTGGCTCACCCTATATGGGAATATCATTTTCAGGTGCAGGAAGCATGCCACCTCCAAGGACATAGCTTGGGAGGCTAAGACGGATATAATGGTGTCGTTTTACTTTTTGATGTATTACATGTAAATACAAGCCAAGGGCTTAATGTGTATGAGTTAGTACTCTTTTGGTTGTAACCAAGTGTTAACTTGGAAAACTGTAAGCCTGTAGGGCATTTGCTTTTGTTGTTAACATGTAACACTTTTTGTAATGAAACTCTGAGAAATGAAAGAATGTGGAACTTTTGAATATCAATGCCTGTCTTATTTGTTGGGTTTAATGTTATTATTTTTGAGGGCGTTACAATCGTTGTGATGAAATGATGATGTGGAGGTTTAAGAGTTTGTATTGAATTTTGTCGAATTGTATTAAATGGTGCTGAATTGTATTGAGTTAAGTTGAAATGTGTTGAATTTTGTTGTGTTATATTAAGTTGGGTTGAGTTGAGTTGAGTTGTGTTGGGTTGTGTTATGGTTTGTACCCGCGCGGGGAGTCAAAAATATTTTTGAGTGCCCACATCCTTCCGTATGATAGTCGGCAAAAGTGAAAAAAACAATGATTTTAAAAATGTTTTTTGGTGCCCACGTCGTGCCGTATAATAGTCGGCAAATGTGGAAAATGATTTTAAAGTTGGAAATGGTTTTTGGGTGTCTACGTCCTGTCGTATGACAGTCGGTAAATGTAGAAAACATGATTTTTGAGAAAATGGTTATTAGGAGTTCACTTCCTGTCGTATAATAGTCGGTAAAAGGTGGAGGGTGTAATGAATTGGCTGCCCACTATCACGCCGTACAATAGTCGACAAAAGGTGGAAGGTGTTATGAATTGGCTGCCTGCTATCATGTCGTATAATAGTTGGCAAAAGGTGGAGGGTGTTATGAATTGGGTGTCCGTTATCTCATTGTATCAAGTCGGCAAAAGATGGAATGTGTTGTAAAATGCGTTGAATCGGTGATGATATGTGTGACTTGTGATGAACTTATGAAATTACAATTTGATGTGTAATTTAGTATGGAAGGGTAATACATATAGAAATTATTTGAAAAGAATGGATAAGGAAATAATAATTAGATAAGGGATTGGTGATAATGAACTCACTAGGTTATATGTAATTATAAGGAGAGATAAGAGTTTTGTTTCATAATTAATTGAGAAATTGAATTAAGTGGGTTTATTATTCTTGTGTTATGTTGAATTATAATTGATATTGCAAATGTGGATGTGAGGTAGTTGTTAGACAAATAGGAGTTGAGTGTAGGAGAATTGTTATTGAAAATAAAGAAGATTTGGATTTTTACGTTATGGAGTTATAATAATGGGAATTAGTAAAAGCGAAAAATGAAAATAAAAAGAGGATTATTAAAATGGAAATTAAATGAAGAATATTTTGGAATTGGTTAACAAATTCAAAATGATGTTGTTCCTTAAACATATTTGTTTATGAAAATGATTTATGGTTTTTCTGATAATGAAGGATAATTTTTATAGCTGAAAGTTTTCCTTAAATGTTCAAAGAAATTTTGAGAAAAAGATACTCTACAAATAATATTTTGAACTTACAAAATGTCACCTTACTATATGGTATCACTCTACATGCATGATCATTTCTATCTGTGTGTTAGTTATTATTGTAAAACTATAAAATTCCTACTGGGCAATTGTGCTCGTCCCTTATTGTTTTATTTTTTTTTCAAGGTATTTTGATCCAATAGTTGAAGAGTTAAGAAGTCCAAGAGTCTCTTTTGTGTAATTTCGTTGTGGATGTGAAGGAAATAAATATTGTATATTGATATTTGTAATTATTTATTTGTAGCTCCATAGCGGAAGCTTGGCCTGTATCATTGTTATTGTTGTATTCATTGAGAGAGAGAATATGTATTATTATGTTTCTATTACTCAAGGGTAATATATATATATATATATTTAAAAAAAGGAAGAGAGATAGCTAAATTAAAGGCTTTTGGTAATGTTTCTGAGTAGTTAAAAATTGGGGCATGACAAAAGACTTTCAGAAACTGACGTAGGCCAAAAGGTACCACATTGAGGTCGCTTAAGTTACATTTATAGTCTTTAAATTTTGTTTATTTGGTGGAGATGATGTGTTTAGTGCACTTGTACAAATTTGGAAGGACATATTCAAATTCAATCAAAAAGAGCACGACAGCAGATTATTCGTGCGAAAAGCGAAATATCCAAGCCAGCCACCTCATCGCACGTACGACCAAGATTCACCACACGTGCAGCCCACCACCACTCGAGTGGCCCATATGGGCGCTCCAGCGGCCTACCTAGGGTTGCGTGCATGAAATTTTCAGTCTATTTTGCTGGGAATAAAAGGAAGAAAAATAGGCTGGAATAGGGTTCGAAAATTATTCTAAGGAAAGGGAGGCTAGGGTTTTGAAAAGGATTTTCTTCAAGCTTCAAGGAGAACTTTCATGCGAGCTTCCATCTCTTCCACCTCTTCCCACTTCTCCATGAGTGGCTAGGCTCTTATTTTCTAGGGTTTTGATGAAACCCTAGCCATGTAAAGGGATTGTTCTTAAGCTTTGATTGTGAAACGATTTGAACAAATGTATGGACGTTTTAGAAGTTTATAATAATTGTTATTTTCATCTCTTCAAGTATTTTACTCTATGTAATTATTTAATGCTTTCCATACATTAGTTTTCTTTGCGTTTGTGTTCAAAGTACGAGATGAATCATGCTACGAGAGACGGGTCGTGTTGCTACCATAGTTTAGAGCAAACGCCTCAGCTACTCGGGATGATTCATGCCATTACGTTGAATGCAACAACCCTCTTGATCAATATTTCAAATTGTAGTTGTGAAATATTGGGTATTTCAAACCAGATTGCAATTAATGGCCGACGTTAAATCTCATTTATGCGGTTAGTGGTGAATTCTTTGCCCTAAGATTTTTTAAAAAATTAATATCTCAAACCCTAATTTTAATTGTCAATTTAATTATTTAATTTCATTTAATTCTTGTTTAGTTATAATATCCATTAATCTTTTTAATCAAAATTAATTTAGGAATCTAGCAATTAAATTAGTTTAATTTCTCATTTGTCCCTTTGGATCGATACCTAGACTTGCCATTATTCTAAAAGAATCTGGTATAGTTTAGTGTTTATATTTGGTGTGTGTAACGACCCATCAAATTTTGAAATTGATAGGCATCTTTAAAAATGGTGTGCTAATAAAATCCGCTTTGTAAAATCTTGGCAGCTGTTTTATGCCCACTAAAATGACCGCCACAGGCAGAAGAATGACAAAATGTAAGAATGCTATGCACCTCACTCTCCGGCACACACTGTCAGATCATTTGGTCAAAGCAATATTTAAACAACTCTGGATCCTCCCAAAAATAATACCTGAGCTGCAAAAAGAATCGGTCTTTGTCTTGCTTAGACCAATTTTTAGGAATTTGCCCAATGGCCAAGTAATTCACAATATGTGCCAGCCACGGGGGGCTCGCTCATGACACCGTAAGAAGTTGTTTATCCGGAAACGAATCATGCAAAATTAAAGGGTCACTAGTATACTCAACAAGGACTTGGGAGAAGTGATTGGCCGCCATATTCTAAGATCATTTCTTATCTCGAATCTTTAAGTCAAATTCTTAAAGCAACAATATCCATCTAATCAGCCTAGGGTTGGACTTTTTCTTTGATAATAAATACCGCAAAGCGGCGTGGTCAGTGAAGACTATGACCTTGGAACCTAAAAGATAGGACCAGAATTTATCTAAGGCAAAGACCACAACTAGCAACTCTTTCTTGGCGGTAGTGTAATTCAATTGTGCATCCGAGAGAGTACGACTAACACAGTATATAGCATAGGGTGCCCTATTGACCCTTTGGCCCAACACAACCCCAACTACATAATCTGTGGCATCACACATGATTTCAAAGGGAAGCGACCAATCCGGTGATTTCATGATTAGGGCGGTAGTAAGGGCCACTCTCAGTGTTTCAAAGACTTTCAAGCATACCTCATCAAAGATAAAAAGTGCGTCCTTAGCAAGTCAACTACACAAATGACGAAATATTTTATTAAAGTCTTTGATGACCTTACAGTAAAAACTTGCATAACCTAGGAAAGACCTAATTTGACGCACAAAATTGAGTGGAGGAAGGCCTGCAATGATGTTAACCTCTATGCCTCGAGGGGACACAATGTGTCACAACCTCCATGTGAGACACGGTAGTTGGATTGACAGAACCGATCTAGACTCGAAGTCTCAAGCCTGGTCACGTGCCTGATCACCTACATATATAATATAAATAGTGAGCTGGAGCCTAGTAAATAACAATAGAATAAATGTTTTATGAACGATATCCATAACAGATTCAGAATTCAGATCAGAAACAGATTTTTTTGCATATTCAAATTTGTAAAGAGTTATGTATGGCACATCCAATAGCTAACAGATTAGATTGGTCATAAAAACCCACGTGTAGAGTAATTGGTCGTAAAGACGCATATTCACTTGAGATGGTCATTAAGACCCACGCGCAAAGTAGTTGGTCATAAAGACCCATATTCACTTGAGATGGCCATTAAGGCCTACGTCCAGAATAGATAGTTGATTATGCATAATCAATTCCATGAATGGAACCCACGTAAAACCTTGGTACCAGGTAACAGATAACACATGACAAATTCACATGATGCTAAGGATGCCACGAGTATATTTCAAAAACTTGGACATCCATTCATGAATCACAAAATGACATTTCAGAAAACAAATCATATCTTATCAGTCAGAAAATATTTATAGTCAAACATAGTTTTATAGAGTTGTTACTCACAGATAGCTCCAGAAGCAGAAAAATAGCTTGGACAAATAAGATGGATACTAGCATGTGGCCTACACAAACACGTGACAGATACATATTGAAACACACGCTCTGTAAACGTTCTAGGAGCTCTCATTTGAGGATGCAATTTTACACTTTGAAACACTTAGCAAAATTTTGAAAAACAGGATAGTTCGCTCAAGCGGACCCCTTAGTCTGCAAAATTTCTAGGAGCTCTCATTTTAGGCTCGAGCCAACTTTTTGGTCGCTCGAGCCATGAGCCTAACAAAGGTGAGTTCACTCAAGTGAAGCTTTGGTCGCTTGAGCCAACTACACTGTCTGCAAAACTTCAGAGAGCTCGCAAAGTACGCTTGAGTGAAGAGTTCATCGCTCGAGCGAACCCTGCGAACCCTAAAATTTCCAGATTGTTCTTCAAGCTGCAAACCTCAGCTTCAAAGTATCAAAACTCATTCTTTTGGGACAAAACTCAAGAAAACACTTAGAAAATTGTATAACATCATGATAAGGCCCAAAAACATGCCAATTCCTTAAAACTAAGCTTGAACTTGTATATATATAACATGCATGCAATGTTTGAGTTCAAACTCCTTAAATCATGAGCAGATGAAGTATTAAAACTTGAAATCATGGTAAGCTCTCATGATATAACAAAATATGATCTCGCATGTAAGAAGTTATTGGAAATTAAACTCAAAATGGATGAATTATGTGTGCATGCATGAATTGATTCCCAATTCTACATTCAAAGCTCAATTCTCTTGTTTAATCTCTTAAACTTTTTGAATTACATTCTTGATGACTCATACACTTAATTCATGGGTTGAATTCTTAACTCTACTCCTCAATTGGGTTCTAGATTGTTAATTCTTTGAGTTACCAAGCCAATTTTCGCAATTCCCTTACAATTCCTTCTTTCTTGTTCTTTGATCACACTATTATCCTCACATATACTCTCTCTCTCTCTCTCTCTCTCTCTCTCTCTCTCTCTCTCTCTCTTACGGTTTGAGGCTCAAAATGATGAAGAAAGATGAGTTCTAGAACTTATGTCACATATTTATAGATTGGATTAAGTTAACTTAAGTTTAATTAAGCTTGCTTATATCTAATTGAATCTAATTAGTTTATTCTAATTATTTGATTCCGAATCAAAATCTAATTAAAATTACCATAATACTCTAAAAATTCTAACTACCACATACATCTAGTCGATTTTGGGTTTGGATGCCGATAAGGCCTTCAGTTTTCGTACCAAAGTAGAAATTCAGACAGATATTCCTACAAGAAATAGATATAAACACAAATAACTCATGAGATGCATAATTAACTCATAATTACTTATTAAACACGTATTAGGCATTCCTAATTAAGGGTTAGTAGCTAATCATAGAGTGGGGTTGTTACACACTGCGACCCCCCCTTCACAGCAATCTTTCCTAACCCATTTGAAAGGAGCTTCTCATCGAAGACAGTTGCAACAGTGAAGCTTCGAATCGGAGCTTGAAATCCTAGATCGGAGCTTTGAAACTGGTTTGCACGATCGAACTCCTACAAACTCTAGATCTAGATCTGAAAACCCTTAGGATTTCTCTTTCTCTCTCTTTATCCACGATGGAGAAAAGCAGGTTTGCCGAAGGGAAAAGGGTCGCCAGCGAGGTAGAGAAGTTATGGAGTTTACTATGGTGGCTGGGTTTCAGTGACAGTGGCCGGAAGTGGAAGCAGGCGGCAAAGACTAATGGTAGGTGGTGGTGCCCAAAAGAGTCTAGAGTTTAGAATTATGTCCAAAACGGTAATTTGATAAAGTGCTGTAAGCGTAATACAAAAAATTATGGAAATGGTGTGTATTGAGAGATTTTGTAGTATGTAAATAGAATTACTCTTTATTTATACTTACATTGAGTTTAAAAACTAAACTACTATTTTTTCGTCAATTTTATTTAACGAAAATACATTAATGATTTAGATTGAAAGCAAATTACAATATTAAGGTTTAAATTGATAAATTAAAAACACATAGTTTATTTTGTTACAAACTCAAATTCTGATATATTTTTTTCATAATTATCCCTAATTTAAATTTATAGCCCAAGTATCTAACATAGGAAGAAAAAATATTAAAAATAAAATAAAATTTTACTTTATTTAGAAACTTTTCCAAAAATTAATCAATTTAACCCCACTGATAATAGAGCATTGCTAGGAACACAGATGTGTTCCATTGCATGAAATACAAATGAAAGATTAATGAGGCATTGCTAGCAATACAGATGTGTTCCATTGAATGAAATACAGATGAAAGATTAATGATAAGTTCCACATGATATAGGGTCTACATATGAGACCTACTATTTGTTTCACATCTGTTACATTCCTTGGAATACATCTGTCTTTATAGATTATTGCTGATAAAATCATAAGACATATCTCTCCCTGATGGACTTTACATGTAGTTCAAGGCTAGGCATGGGCCTAAGCCGATGCAGTAAAAGCCCAATTTGAGTCGATATCTGATCATTTTAATTTTTTATATGAATATTCTATTCAATAATGTCTAAAAATTGAATGATTTAGATCACTGAATTGGCCCTACAATGGGCCCACTAAGCCCAAATGTTCTATCAAATTGAGTGGCCAACTTGAGAGAATCTAAATCCAATTTTTATGTCTTAAAATATAGAATATTTAATCAAAAAATAATACTAATGTTTTAAAAAATAAACTGGTTTAAATGCCTTTCTAGTTATTTGGTGTTGGATTTGAAGAAGATTTTTTTTTTTTTTTTGTGAATATTCCAAAAAATTAAATTATTTATGTAAATAGTCAGCTTTTTAAATTATTTACTAAATTAACTCATTTTTTAAAATCGCAAGTTTAAAATACGATTTCATGGTGAAATCATATATTGAATATGCAATTTCATATTAACACGATCCACATTTACACACCAATAAATCAAGTCAATATAAAATCGCATTTGAAAAATCGCATTTCATGAGGAAGTTTGGTGGCTTTGTGGCCAGTGGCTCATGGCAAGACCCTTTCTTCATTTAGTTGGTTTATCTATTGAATGTTAGTTTTGGAAAGTATTAGAGTAATTTGATTAGTTATAATTATATAATTTTATGTGCTTTTTTACCCACAAATCCCATATTGAGAATGTCTCTCTCCATTAGAGGAAAACACCAAATACAACCCATTCAAACCGTATCACCTATTTTGGAAGTGTAATTAAAAACCAATCTACTGCATGATTTTAGAAGGAAAGCATGTTACATTTCATTTCGTCTTGTTGAATAGAATTTTAAACTTTTAAATTTTATTAAAAAAAATTTAAAAAAATATATTAAAAATAAGCCAACACAAAAGTCACAAAGAAAGCAAACCTTGAACACCAAACATCAACATTATGTTTCAAACATCTGATTCAATGTAGATATAGGGCATCCAGATTTAATGTTGATATTTACATTCAAAAACCACAAAATATTTTAAGATCCAAATCGAAGGTGTACATGATATCTATTATGAATGTTTACATGGTACATCGTTCCAATTATTCGAATCAACATCCAATTCAATGTAGATATACAAATTTTATGATTTACAGCAAATCAAGCCCATAAAATGATTCACTTTTCATTGTTGTGAAAGAATAATTCAGTGCAGACATTCAAGTGCAAAATCTAATGTGTGAAATCATCTCACATTGATAAATGTGTATATACCATAAATAATATACATTATAAATATCGGTATATATAGGATGTTAGGTGATTGTTATTTTTTAGTACAACAGTCACGGTTGTGTTTTCAATGATCCTATCTCGATAATTTGAGCGTTCAATTTTTAGAGTCCATCAAATACAATATTTTTGTAAAAAATTAAGGCTTTGTTTGGGAAGCAAAAGTTAGGGCTTTTTTGGCTAATTTAGCCACAAAAAACAAAATAGACTTTTTAACTCAATAAGACAAAAAATTACATGCAACCCATAATCATTACATTATTTCTCTTACAAAAAACCAAAAAAGCCTAAAGCCATTCCCAAACCAGACTTTTTAGCCCCGGGCTAAAATAGCTGAAAAAACCAAAAAGCGAAAAAGCCAACCCACTCCCCAAACGAACCTTAAGTTAATCGGATATTAGTAACCTTTTGATCAAAGCACATTTGTATCTAATAAAATGGAAGGTAGATGTGAGTTTGAATGTTAACTTGAATAAAAACGGTAGTGCTACATACACCAATTAATGTACGCACTAGTGTACCAATAATGTTATGCCATTATTACTGACCCCACCAATTATATAAATTATAAATACCCAAAACTTCTAAAATTATACCACATCATCTATTAGTATACTAATGAATATGTTAATTGGTACATATGACATTATTCGAATAAAAATATGTTTTGATCAAATATTATCAATTTCTATGCAATTTAATTTTTTACATAACACTCTTAAAATAACAATTCATGTTATCAAAATAGAACCTAGAGTTGGTCCCACTGAAAGAACAAGAGCGACTGATATACAATAGTCTCCCCATTTTCATGTACATTTTTTTTTCTGGTACATTGGAAATTAAAAAACCAGAACAACAAAAACACAGACAAGAGAGGCAGCTAAGCTAGAGCCTCCAAAACGCTGTGCCCACCATATCTGCTACAATCAAGCTTCTAACTTCTAGAGAAGGTTCCTTCATAACCAGCAAGTACTCCACTTGATCTGCACCCATGTTGGCGAGCTTGTCCGCACATTGGTTGGCCTCTCTCACAATGTACTGGATGGAACAATTGCACCGCTGGAGCAGGTGACGAGCATCTTCCATAATGGCTCTATACGGGCAGTTTGGGGAAGGCCCGTTTGTGATCATTTCTTGGGCTATGATGGAGTCAGTCTCAATGACAACTTCGGCGAGACCTTTCTCGAGCACTATGGTAAGACCTCTGTAGATGCCCCACATTTCTGCTTCCAAGCTAAAGCATGTCTCTAACTTCCCAAAAAACCGCACAGCCAAATGCCAGATTCATCGCGAAAGAGGCCTCCAAACCCCTCTGCTCCTGGATCGCCCCGAGCACAGCCACCTGTGTTTAATTTGATTTTCCTTGCAAGAGGAGGGTATCAAATAATCTTATCAGCAGGTTTATGAGCATAAACAATAGAAGATAAGAAAGCATGATTTATCTCTGCAACATAATTAAGAATACAGGTGCAAGCATTCAAAACAGTAGTTTCAATATTATCAAAAACTTTCTTGTTCCTATCTTTCCATATCTGCCAAAGTGTCACAAAAAAAACACGGCACCAATGGGGATCACTCCTCTTATGAGACTTCAAGTCCTTCCTAATCCAGTCAACCAGATTAAGGTGGTTGATGGTTGACACCCACTACAGACCAGCAATATTGGTCCATATGTTTTTTGAAACAATGCAACCACGTAGAAGGTGATCCATGTCCTCATTATGCCAATTACATCTGGGACAATTAGCATTCAAAGCCATGCCTCTATTCTTTCTCATAGCATTGGTTAAGAGTCTCCTATGGCAAATCAACCGTAGGAAACCTTTCAGTTTGTGAGGTATTTTAAGTTTCCACACCCACGCAATCTCCAAATTACACTCAAGCTGCCCAGAAGCAGCTTTATACGCAGCAGTCATAGAAAACCCTCCTAAACCACCCTTCCAGTGAGGGCTATCAGGAAAGGTAACAAATTGGGGAAGAGGAATTTTTAAAACACTTGCAATAGCGTTACTAGGAATATGAGACCGGATGTGGTTCACATCCCATTTGCCCTCCTCATTTATAAGGACATCCACCGTAGCGTTATTGGTAAGCTGGTGGTTTGGAAATTTAGTAGCAAGAGTTTCCTTTCCACACCACCAGTCAAACCCGATGGATATAGTAGCACTATCACCCATTCCCCATTGAGTACCTTTCCTCAAGATATATCTTGTTTTGAGGATGCCTCTCCAAGTGTGAGAAGACCTTTTCTTAGAAGAATAGCTCATAAAAGACTCATGTCGGAGATATTTCTCCTTCAAGACTTGCACCCAAAGGCTAGTATCATTGCATAACAATCTCCACCCCAACTTTGATAGGAGGGCCAGGTTCTACAAGTAAGCTTTTTTCAGACCAAGCCCTCCTATCTTCTTGCTATTACAGACCATATCCCAATTCATGAGATGTACTTTTTTGCCATTTTCATAATCTCCCCAAAGAAAATTACGATTAAGTTTGTTAATATCTCTGCATATACTCATAGGGAGATCAAGAGTTTGCATAGTGTAAAAAGGAAGGGCAGAAGTGACAGATTGAATTAAGGTGGCCCTTCCAGCCAAAGAAAGCATATTGGCTTTCCACCCGACAACTTGTTTTGAATCCTTTCAGTTATATGACTGAAATGAGCACGATTACATCTGCCATGTAACATGGGAATGCCCAAGTACTTACCCAAATCTTGGGTGAGGGAAATTCCACAACAATTACTCAAAACTCTTGCTTTCTGGATCCCCACATTGGGCGAGACAAAAAGCTTAGATTTATGGAGGCTCACCTTAAGGCCCGAGAGCTCACTGAACTCCTTCAACACCCCCATAACAAAGTTACACATCTTTTCATCATCTCTCCCAAACAAAAACAGATCATCAGCAAAGAAAGGTGAGAAAACATAGGGCCTCTGTTAGATGCTTTTACCCCTATCCATACTTTGTTATGGACTTTCTCAAGGATCATATTAGAGAGTCTTTCCATGCATAACACAAAGAGGTAAGGGGATAAGGGATCCCCTGTCTCAACCCCTTCTTAAAACAAAATCCCTTAAGTTTTTCCCCATTCCACAAAATGGAGGCAGAAACATTTGTGACACAATTCATGATGAGATCCACCCAATGATCATTAAGACCAAGATTATTTAAAGTTTGATATAAAAATTCCCAAGACACGTTATCATAGGCTTTTTCTAGATCAATTTTAAGAATCATATCACCTTTATTGCCTTTCTTACCTTTAAGAGTGTGGAGGATCTCTTGGTCAATGATAACATTATCACTGGTGGAGCGTCCAGGAATAAAGCTACTTTGGAAAGGTCCAACAATATCGGTCAAAAAGGGGTCTAAGTCTATTAACAAGAATTTTGGTGAGGGTTTTGTAGAGAACATTGCAAAGGCTAATGGGGCGGAAGTGGGATATAGATTCAGGGTTAGCAACTTTAGGAATAAGGGTGAGGAGAGTTTTATTCATGCTATCAGGAATGTGTTTGTTGGCAAAGCAATTTTGTATAAACTTACAAACAGAAGATCCAACAATGTCCCAATGCTTGTGATAGAAGAGGGATGGAATACCATCACTACCAGGTGCTTTAAAAGCTTTAACACTCTTAATGGCATCCCACACCTCCTTACCAGAAATAGGCTTACAAAGGGACCTGTTATCATCCAGACTAATTTTAGCCTGCAGAGGGTTAGGGCCAACACTCAGAGTGTCACTAGTACCTTTCTTAAAAAGGTTACAAAAATAGTTGTGTACATGGTTTTTGAGGTCAATGGGGTCAGTGATCCACCCATTCTCAGAATTTTTCAGAGTTACCACTCTCATCCTCCTCCTTTTAGCAATAGTAGAGACGTGGAAATATCTCATATTCCTCTCACCCATGGTGATCCAGTTAGCCCTGGACTTTTGAAACCACAATAGCTCTTCTTGGTACAAAATATTGTTATAGTCCCTAACAAGTTCTTTTTCAAGTAAGAATAGATTATGGGAATAAACAAAGGATTGGGCTTTTTGGATGCCCTCAATACGTCCAAGAAGCCACCTTTTTTTCAAAAAATATTGCCAAAATGATTTTTGTTCCAAGCAGAAATATTTCTAGTGAACAAATTCAGAGTATCAATAATAGATTCATTATTAGTAGCCCAAGAGTTTTCAACAATAGATTTAAATGTAATATCAGTAAGCCAAGCGGCCTCCAATCTGAAAGGTCTGGCTAAGGGGTTAGGAGAGTCCATACCTTGTGTGAACACAATCAAAGGAGAGTGGTTAGAGTAGGTTCTTGGTAAATTACGAATTGCACCTTCAGTGAAAGCTATACACCATTCAAAATTGCAAACAGCACGGTCTAGTCTCTCCAATGTGTTAGCCTGTCCTTGCCTTCCATTGGACCAAGTGAGTTGGGGCCCAGAGCACCCAAAATCCAACAGATTACACCTATTCATTCTGGCATTGAACTTACGGGTTCGAGCATGAGAGAGGGTTAGGCTGAGACTACGTTTTTCCCCTGAGAAGCTATGTCATTGAAATCTCCAGCCACAAGCCAAGGCAGATTCATGTTGTCGGCAATAGATTCAAGATTATCCCATAACAGTTCACAATTTCTGGAAATTGGGATGGCATAAACCACTGACAGGACCCAATTTGCATGGTTATCACGTTGAATTTTTGCATGAATAACTTGGGCATTAACCTCAAGGGCTTTTACAGTAGCTTTAAAAGGACCCCAAAGGACCTAGATGCCCCCACACCTACCAACAAGGTCTACATGGGAAGAAGCAGTGAACCCCAATTTGTTAAAAAAAGAACCCATTGAACTAAGCTCAAATTTTGTTTCCATCAGAACAATAATAGAAGGTCTGTGATTTTTCTCAAGTTCCTTCATGGTTCTTCTAAAAACTTTGTTGCCAGCATCACGACAGTTCCATATGAGCAACTTCATTGAGACATAATTTGGGAAATTAGGAAAAGAGGCAAATTCAGGAATGCCTAGAGTCTTCCTGATTTTCATCCGATCGAAGACACCCGAGTTCAGGGAACTCACTCTGACTATGGTGTTTTGGATGCCATAGTGGTTCATCTTCTCTTTCTTGATTATGAGACGAGCTTCGCCAATCCACCAGTTTATGCTTACTAGGTGAGTGGCTTCTTTCTCTTGATCGAATGCAAGATAGATCATGCAAGCCTAACTCTGTGATGGTTCTCCAATGGAATCTCCATAGCTGGGTAAACTCACTGGGTTTGATAAATGGATAGTCACAGGCAAAGACGGGTGGGGTCAAGGGGTTTTTTTGTGGTGGCCATTTGTGGCTGTGCTTTTTGGACCAAAGGTGTAAAGGGTGAGGGTGGTGCAACTGGACATGGAGCTACTAGTGGAGCTAAACTTTCTGAGGCTAGACCTTCCATCATAACATATGTGTCTGCCAAGGCTGTGAAAGGGTTATGCACATCAGTGCTTTTTGCAGGGACTGAACTGACATCAGCTAGAAGATCTGGAGTGATCTGGTTTGTCTTGGAAGACTAAGTTCCATTCATAGCCCCTTGGTTATAATGAAACTGCTTACCTGGCCCCTTTCCATGGGCTTTGTCTTTAGATTTTGATCTGGGCTCTTTCTTGTTGGCATAGTTCTATTTTGGGCTCCTCCGACTAACCAACATCCATGGGCCAAAGCCCTCTGTAGGTTGATCCGAAATTGGGTCTGATGAGTGGGCCTTACCACTCTCACTACAGCTGGGCCTACTCTTCTTCTCATTCTCAACGGTCAAATTTTTTGCAGGCACCTCCTTTGGAGCAATGGCGCCGGACAGATTCACCGAAACAGCGCTGCAACGATCCCTCCGATGACCCACTCTGCCGCAATTAAAACAAAAGGAGTGAAAGTGTTCATATTCAATCCCATAAGAATATTTCCCAATAGCAAAATAGGCTGTTAAAGGTTGACTCAAATCAACTTCTATGCAAACCCGAGCAAACCTACCTCTTGTTCACGTTACTGTGTTAATGTCAATTTTCAGGGGCTTGCCAATGGATTTGGCAATGTGGTAAAGCACCCTCTCATTATAATATTCTATGGGTAGTTGTGGAAATCTAACCCAGATAGCAGTGGTGACTTCTCTTGCTTGAGATGGCTTGAAATCATGGCACCATTTACGTACAGTGAGGTAGTGATCCAAAATTATCCATGGCCCCCCTGATAAGACTTTCATGTAATCATCTTTCATTTGGAATTTGAAAAGAAAGAACCCTAATCCCAAATCAATTGCCTCAAAGTCACCTTGGAGGTCCTAAATTTTCCTAACTTTTAGAGTTAGAAGTTTGTAGCCAATATTTCTCCCAAGCGGTTTAACAATGAGGCAGTCTTTCCACGGCCTTCTTATCTTATTCAGCAAATTTTTGGGAAGTTTGATTCGAGGGAAGCCCAGATCTAGCTCATCCAGACATAATTCTTCTTCCATGCTCTCTGGTTCAGATTCATCGTCATCCGTGGATAATCGATCAAGATCATCGTCAAAAGCTCGCTCATCGTAGCATCTGTTTATTAGTGCCTCCTTGAAGGACTTCGAAGCATGAGGCTTCGATAAGCTTCGAGCCTCTGTGTTGGCCTCGAGAGTATTCAAGGCATCCAATGGACCCTCAAAAGCTGGAGGAGGCTCTGCCATGTTATCATCATCATCGCCCCCATGGGCTTTCAGTTTCTTAGTACTCCGAGAAAGATGATCTTTCTCCTCTGAGGATTGCTATTCTCGTTGATCACCGATTGTGCCGTTGGAAACAGTTGGAGACATTTTTTCAACATTCGTCTTTAGTTTTCATGTACATATACCATAACAATGTCGTAAAAAAAATGATGCCATAGATGTCATAGACACGCAAAATTCACGTTGCATACAAAATTCTCACACGACTTTTCTCCATGAAATGTAATTTTTAACTAAATTTAAAGTGTGATTTTATTTACACACTTTTAATTTTCTCAGTATATATCATCATTTAGTTCACATAAATAATGTTTTGAATTTTTGATTTGTCTCTCAACATACACACTATAATATTACTCTTTTAGCTCAACTCACACAACACAATACACACCCTAACACAAGATGATATACATACCCTCAAAATTGAAAAGACAAAATGGTCTAAAATATAATTCACGGTAATTTTAGATTTATGCGTGTCTCTCTCTTTCCTGATATGTGTTGAATATATGAAAGCAACGTGAGAGCAAAGGCGAGAATCAAACGGCAGGTGGAAATTTTACGACGACGAAGCAATTAGTGTGGTATTTTGTAAAAATTTAAACAAAGAAATAGTTTTAGTATTGTTCATAAATACAATGTTGAAAAAACTTAATATGTTCACAAATTTACTAAACCAAAATGTCCAATTTTTTATGTATGAACATTTAACATTTGATCAACTTTAATAATATGAACAAAATGATTCTTTTCAAATATAAATAATTGAACATTTTGTAAATGTTTAACTTCTATGTGCACATGAAACGAATAAGTTATTGTTGTAAAGATAAACAGCGGTCTTTTGTTCCAAATCAATATGAACAAGATAAATAGCAAAGTAAATTGATATTTTCATTACTGTTTTATTCCAAATCAATGTCATCCATAATATGTAAAATTTTAAAATCAATTGATTTCAATGTTTTAAAATCCTAATTTTTCAAAACAATAATATTTTAAGTTTGAAAAATAATAAAAAAAAATATTTGTTGTAGGTAATGGTGCGTATAGAGATATTTGTGTTTTCATATGTAAATTGTTGAAATGAGTATATACACACCCATATTATCATTAATAGTCATTTTATTTGAGGATATTATTATTCTATAAATTTGTTAGTTAAATGGTGTGTACTGAGAGAATTGATAGTGTGTAAATAGAATTATATACCCAAATTTAAATTAGTGTTAAGTTCCCATATCAACTTATTGAATTCGATTTAAAAAAAAGAAAAAGAAAAAAAATCTTCATGAATTTGAAGGCTACAAAGTTCAAGTTTAAGAAGAGAGTCTAGAATGAAGAAGAAATTTCATGAATTCTCTAGAAGCTTCTAGCTTCTTCTTCTTCTTTTCTTCAAATTCAAATTGAATTCCTCTTTTTCAATTTGGAACTCTTGGGAACCTTTTTGTCCAAACTCAAATTGAGTTTGATTTCCAACATATAGCACGGGTTTTCACTAGTACTCATAATGATAATACCAATTTAATGAGATTCACATGAGACCTATTGAAAAGTTTTGAAATTTGAGGTCAGAAAAACCGCACTGACTTTCACTTTAATAGATAATTTAGTTGAAATATACAAAAAAATAATTAACTTATAATTTCTCTTTTATTTATATGTTTAAGTTGAATATTTATGACTTTTCTTTTGATCATGTTAAGACAATATATTTTTTATATGTATTATTTTAGTATCAGATCTTAGTTATTTCTCATTCTTGAATCGAAATATAACTAAAGTACATAACAATTGATATATACAGGAAAAAAATTATATGTATTATTTTAGTATCAGATCTTAGTTATTTCTCATTCTTGAATCGAAATATAACAAAAGTACATAATAATTGATATATAAATTTATTTAGATCTTGGCCCCTCTGTAATAAAAATTTTGGTTCTGCCTCTGTCCATGGTTGATGAGCCGGATTAAACTTTCGGCGTTGTTTTCGCCGACGACCAACAAGGACCAATGTAGCAGTAATAGATCCGGTTCGTATTTTAAAATCAGCTGCCGAAATTGGCCTAGATCTCCGCGATCCATTTGCAAAATAATTCAAACTCCCCCAATTATTTTGGCTTATATAATTTCCCGCCTGCGCTTGCCTTTTTAGATTTTTAATCCTGGCCGCAGATCGGGGAGCGGCGCTTGCCTTTTTAGATTTTTAATCCTGGTCGCAGATCTGGACGCGGAGCGGAAGCCCTAAACGACAACACGCCGCGAATTGCAGAAGGGAGCACCAATCAGGGGACGACACGTGGCGCGGGAGGGGGGGAGCGTCCCAGGTAATATTAGTTGGACACTCCGGGGCACCTATATAACTCACTCCCTAACTCTCTTCCACCAGTAAAGTTTTTCAGAGAGTGACTTACGTCATCCGAGAGAGTAAGTGACGTCATTGAGAGTGAGTTATGGCATCAATGCGACGTCGTTTTAGAGTCCAAAACAAGAACATCTTCCTCACATATGCCCAATGTTCTATACCTAAAGAGAGATTATTAGAAAAAATTAGAGCGCTCTTCACAACTAGGCCACCAAATTATGTGAGGGTTGCACGTGAATTACATGAGAACGGACAACCACATCTCCATGCCCTTGTTCAATTTCCATACCGTTTTCAGACGCAGAATGAACGGTTCTTCGACGTTACTCACGACCGAACTAGTCGCCATTTCCATCCGAATGTACAAGGGGCCTACAACCAACAGAATGTACTGGAATACATCTCCAAACACGGGGATTACACGGAATGGGGTGAATTCTGTGAGAGGAGCTGCTGCGCTAACCAGAGTAACAAAGAAAATATATATCGCGATGCACTCGCTGCCGGCACCAAGGACGAAGCACTAGCAGTGGTACGAAACGACGATCCAAAATGTTTCTGGTTAAATTATGACAAATTGTCATCAAATTATGACCGGATTTCATTTAATCCACCATTGCCGTATGTTCATCCATTTACAGACACAGTATGGATCGTTCCAACAGCCATACAGCAATGGGTTGCAGACAATATTAAAGACGAAGCCCAAAGACCGCACAGGCCCAAGAGCATTATAATTGAAGGCCCATCTAGAATTGGGAAAACATGTTGGGCCCGGTCTTTGGGACCACATAATTATTATTCTGGCCACATCAACCTGAGGGACCACAAGGACGACGCTTTCTACAACATAATCGATGATGTGGCCCCATAATTTTTGAAACATTGGCGCGAGTTTATTGGAGTGCAATGGGATTTTTTTTCAAATTGTAAATATGCCCACCCAAAGAACATAACGGGTGGGATTCCAAGTATTATATTATGCAACCCCGGAGCCGACTCCAGTTACAAAGAGTTTTTGGAAAAACATGAACACGCCGGGCTCAAAGCGTGGACGATCCGAAACGTAGAATTCTATATAGTCGACGAGCCCCTGTTCGCCAGAACCAATCGAGAAGAGGCATCGTAATGCCAAGAAGAAGGCCCAACGCAGGAAGATATTCCACTTCCAATGCGGCTGTTCAATATTCCAAACGAACGGCTGCGTCGAACCACATACATTGGAGAGAGAGGACGCTGTCAGGGGTATTTTACGATACTTTGAAGAACCCGATGTGGTTCAAAGCAATGGACATGTCCAGACCGGCCAATCAGGGGGTGCACAAGATAGAATGCCTCTTCAACTACAACCTCCGGAAAGCATTGAGAATCCGAACATTTACCGCGACAATGTTGCTCGTTGATATTAGATCTAATTCAATTCACTCTTGATTGGATTACATCTATCATTGATTGTTTAAGGATTGTTATTCATTATCAATATTGAATCATAACTACAAATCACAATCTCAAGAATTTTAGGTTTTTTTTATCTTTTTTTTTTTTTAAGAGCATTGCTAATCAGGCTAAAAAATTAGACTCAATTTTTGACCTAGTGATGTGTCAAGAAGATGATTGGTTGATAATTAAAGATTCTCTAATTATCAACCAATCAGTTTCGCGACGTATCATTGAGTTTAGAAAATATGTATAAATAGCATATTTGTATATGATTTTTCTTTTTTTTTTTTAATTATTGGAAAAATAATTTACAATTGCTTAAATCAAGTGAGACTTGTACATTATTTTGAGAAGGTCAATAATATCATCGTAGTCATAATAATTTCTGAAGTCACAAATGATAAATTATTTTTAGGTAATGTTAGGAATACCAAATTTTCTATTAAATAAATGACCAAACGTCTCACATGGGTGTAGGGTCCGCAATTTTGTGGAATCCACACCCATGTGAGACATTTAGTTATTTATTTGGTGGAAAATTTGGGACCTATAACATTTTTCATTATTTTTTCTAATTAGACAATAACGTAAATTAACGATAAATGCATTAGATTATTCTTGAGTTAAAATGGATATTTTGAAAAATAAAATTACTAAATCATCAAAATTTGTTACTTAACCCAATATAAAATACTTGTTACTACGGGAGGCTAAAAGAAGCTGTGATTGAGGAGGACCAAAAGTTATGGTCAGGATAACTTCCTGACAAGCCTGAAGACATGTCATTCGAAAATTTAGGTCTTGGTGGACTGATCTAGCGTGAAGGTTCAAAACTAGAAGTTTGGAACCAGAATTAAGGTTTTAGGTCCAGACATTTAGGTTCAAGACTAGAGGAGCATAAAGCATGCGTTAGGGGAATAGACTTAATCAAGACGTGTTCTTAAACTTTAGGGCCCAACAAACTCCTAAACATTCGCGCTTAGTGGAACACAATTCCTAGAGAAAACGGGTTGATGTGAGGAGTGAAAAGAGGGCTAACATCCCACAATGGCTAGTATGAGCATGCTATAAATAAAGATAATTTCCAAGTTTAAGGCACACAATCACTTCCACCTGAACCTTTACTCATATATTCTACACCTTTGTCTACTGTTTTAGTAACTTAGGCATCGGAGTGTCCCCGTGCTATTCCCCAACTAGACCCTTCATCATTTGTGAGCGATTTTAAGTCCAAAGTGATACAACACTGTTGTAGCGTCGTAGTCAAGTGGTACAATTTTTACCCACCACAATTACGTTATTTAAGATCTCAAGGGGTGGAACATGTTTTTTTTGGAACTTTAGGCATTCAAATGTATTTATTGAAAATATCTAAGGGTAATTGTAATTTACAATTTATTTTGTTGTTATCATGATGTGATGCCTTCACTACAACATATAATAGTTTGAGAAGGAGTTTGGATTGTCTTTAGTCCTCCATCAGACTAGACGGTCCAATCTGGCCCAGTAGGCTGATTTTTGGACCCTACTTCGATGATCCGAACTATTCACATTTTAGGTTTCGTCGAGTGCAACATCCCTGCAAAAAATAAGTCCATCAAATACTGAAAATTACATTTTCGAATTAATTTTGTACGAACCGTTTATTTCTTCACCGTCCATTTTTTCATACAAAACTTATTCGAACACGTGATTGTCGTTATTTGATCAACTTAATTTTTTGTACTCGACGAATCCTAAAATATTAACGGTTCGAATTATCGATACGGGGCCTAAAATTGAGCCCATTGAGCCCAACGGTACCCCTCTAGTCAGATGGAGGACTGGAGAGAAGCCATAGCCTTTAAGAAACTAATTCTTTTCATTCCAAGTGAAATATTTTGCACTATACACTAAAAAATACATTTTTAGGGATTGTAGTAAATACATTAATAAACAGATACACTTTTAGTGACAAAATAATTTCATATAAAAAAGGTTTACTTTTTGAAATGAAAATTTTGATTAAAAAAATATAATAATTCATTACTAAACGTATAATTTTGTCGCTAAAAATATAATAAGAATGCCTAGCTTCAATAGACTTCAGCTCAGTGCTTATCTTGGACTCTCCAATAGATAAAGATAAACTCCATAAGAGCTTTATCCTTATCCAGGCTGAGGTCCTTCCTCATTCTAGGACTCTTATCCCTTATCCGCTTATCCCAGACTCTGATTTCTTTGGAGATAACCTCGGCCTAGCCAAGATCACCCCGACGTCACGACCAAGACACGTGGCACCTCGGTTGACACTTCAGTGTCACCTTGGCCACGTGTTGGCACTCAGGAATTATGTCCCCACAACTGCCCCTTAGGTTCTATTACCTCGGCATCCTGAGGTGATGGAACCTATATCGTCATATCGTATAGCATGTCGGCTATCTTGCTCTATCATCCATTTACCGAGGTCATCATACGTCGGCTTCACACGACCAGGTCCTATAGTCTGTCTCATCAAGGCTTTTAGAACCAATAACCTAGTTTATTCAAGTTATTTAGCCGAGATCTTCCTAACAGCCGAGGTCATTGCTTCATTAAACCAAGAACTCCAAGAGTTTTATCACGCATATGAGCTGTCACGTACAATATTTCAACCGTTTCTACCACACATCTGTCCCCCACTGGACCGTGTCTGATACGCACCATTAAGTCACCTTGCGCCTGCGTGCGTTGTCTAACAAATACGTCGTTCTAGGCTCATCAATTTCATTTTGTCGCCTTTTCGCATTTTTGACAAAACTAGCACCCTCTCTTTTCGTCTTTTCATTTTACATCATTGTCTTCGTGCAAAAACTCTCTCTCTCTTTACTCTCTAAAATCCTCCATTGCTGCTTTCGCGAAGCTTTCTGCGACCAGTCTCACTCTCTCCTCCGGCGAGGCTTCTGTTGCACTTCCTTGCTTCCGGCTACCGTCTGATCCCGACAAACTTTACTTCGGCTTCATTTTTCTTGGGTGAGTCACAGTTCCTTTGTATTTTAATTCCTTGTTTCTCTTCAAAAAGTTTTGCTTTATTATTCGTTGCCATTGCTGTTTTGCTCAAGTTCTTGATTTATGAATCACGTATCTAAGCACATTTATTTTACGATTTTGCTTTTGCCCAATTCATGTCTTGAATACACACACATTGCTCACAAGTTTATTCACTTTTGCCACTGTTCTTGGCCTCGCACCCTTGTGCACACTTTGTCACAGTGTTCTTGATAGTTCATCACTGTTCTTGATTCTGAAACACGTTCTTGTTTTCTGTTTTCTATGTCTTTTCCAGATTCGTGCCTTCAATCTTCATTTCCATAGATCTAGGTTTGGGATTTGCTTGTAGAACCCACAAATTTTAGGAAAAACTGGAACGAATTCCCCTTAAAATCCCCACAAATTCTTACCCCACCTCACATTTAGGTTTTAGCCGAGGTCCTTCAAAAACCGTCATAAAACACTTCCTTCTGAAATCCTATACCTTCTCCTTAAGCCAACATCATGAGTATGTGGAAGCATAGGGTAGACACCCCGACCAAGTTAGAATACTTTAGGCGGGAGTTTTCCATTCCAGCCGACGTTCACCTTAGGTTGGCTGGGGAGGACGACTCCATTATGCCTACAGTCAACTCCATGTCCTTCCCAGTCGTCACCTTCATTGAGTGTGGACTCAGGCTTCCACTAGACATCCTTTTTCGAGAAGTCCACCATTATTACAAGCTTAACCCAATGCAGTTAACCATTAACTCATACAGAGTCATTAATGGTATCATAGCCTTAGCACGCCGAGAAAATGTTAGGGTGACCTTAGCTGACATCCAATACTGCTACACCATGTGTGGCCTCAAATTAGAAAAAGGCTATGTCTACTACCTCAAACCAAGGTCTACTGAATACAAACTTGTTACCAACCTCCCAGACTCCAACAAGGGAGCCGGGGATGATTACTTCATTGTCTTGGGCAACTGGGAGTTTGTTCCAAATGACGACCTTCACCTCTACCCTCTCAGCCGAACAGTATTCGTAGAGGGTAATGGTAAGAGCCAAGTGCTACATTTTTTTAAGCCTTTAATACTTCGTTCTTTCCATATGTTCTAACGTCTGTTTTTCTTGCAGTTCTTCCATAACCACCAAAAGACTTCTGCAAGTCCTTATTCCCCAGCAAGGATCTTAAGAAGTTGCTGGACCTGCCAGTCCACAAGCAAAGAGCTCCTTTATTGCTTAACTTCATCCCGACCTACAAGTCGGTACTTCCCGACATCTCAAGGAAGCAGAAAAGCAAGTCTTCTCCTTTCGCCACAACTCCACCAACAACTTCATCATCTCGGATAGATTAGGGGTTAACCTCAGATCCAACAGAACAACCATCTACCTTGGCTCCACAACTGATCCCACCACGTCGACGCTGATGCCGACGCCGAACTGCAATTCTTGGCGAGATGGGTCGCAAGAAGGCAGTCGCAGAAGATCTTCTAGCCAACATCCCCGACACCATCAACGCTCAACCAACACCAAAGCCCAAAAGAATGAAGAAGGCCCAGCCTAAGGCAACGGTGACTCAGATTGACACTGAGGACACCTTGCCAATTTCAAAATTGGCTGAGAGCGAGAAGATCCCTCCATCCCCGAAAAGTGGCCCGCCAAGGCCGAACCATCCCAATCAACTCGGTCAAAGAGGCCGAGGTCCGAATCGGCAACAGCTTCGGGCTCCATGAAGTCTGACTCCCCTGGGCCCCCCCAATCACACTGGAGGATAGGCCGGTCAGAGCTGCCGATAGTGTTGATGACGTTAACGTCAGCGTTGCCTTTACTACAGCTTTGCTCTTTCCGGGAGATCTTGATCGCAACGCCGAGATGAGCCAGTATGAAAACTTCACCTTGATGCTGCAACACTCCGTTCAAGTAAGTCCCTTCACTTTGTAATTTTCTTTCTCTATTTTTCCATACTTACAGAATTTCTACTAACTTTTGTTCTATCCATTTTCTTCTAGGCGATCCAGCACGCCCACTCCTTCTCTATGCAATCTTTTGAAATAAGTAAGGAGTTGGCCGACAAGATCATGGAGGTTGGTGGTTTACAGAAGGCTATCAAAAGGGCCGAGGCAAAAATGAAGACCTTGTCAGATCAGGCTGCGACAACCATTAAAGCCAAAGACATGGCCGAGGAAAAAGCAGATACTGCAGAGGCCATTAAGAAGGTTCTTGAGGCCGAAGAAAAGACGGCCGATGTCTAAAAAGAACTCCAAGATGCCTTAGCCACAAAGGAGGCCGAGATCAAGGCCGCCGATGAGAAGGTATACGCAGAGGGAGCGACCGACGTCAAGGAGGACTACAAAAAACAAGTGAAGCAAGCATGCAACAAGGGTTTCACCCTTGGTTGGATGGCTGCTCTCAAGAAGTTGGACATCCCGAGGACTCCCTCCTCAAGAATGCCGACGAGCTCCCCCTGTCATTCCCGCCTACTCCAAGCCAATCTGACGACGATTCTGAGTCTGAAGAGGAAGCTTTGGTTAGAAAGACGAAGGACATTGCTGGGGCCAAGCCCCCTATTCTGAATGAGCAAGTCTTGGACTTGACTCAGGATGAGGAAGTTAAGGTCTCCAAAGACACTCCTCCTGAGAAGGCAAAATTGGACGCGCCTATTGCCGACAAGAGCCTCGGCCAAACTCTTCAAGAAATTAATGCCGAGCTCGCGGCCGAGAGGGCCGTTGAGATGTCTTCTCAGCTATCTTCTGAACTCCAGACCTAACCAGTCATAGACGCCGAAGAGTCTTAGTTTGACGTTCTTCTCTCTTCTCTTTTTTTTTTCCCTGTACCTTTTACTTTTTTCTTTCTTTTTAAAACGGTGTAAGTTTTAATTTGGCCGACATGTCATCTTTTGAATGTTAATACAACTTCCTCTCCTAAATGCTTGTATCTTTGTCTTCCTTTTACTATCTTGTATGATTCTATATTTAGAATAATTTGGATGTCTTCAAAATACACCTTATCTGTGCGATCTTCTCGGGGTGAAATACGTCGGTTATACCCACCAACGGTTTATCTCGGCCTGGACTTACTATTTTAAACCAACATCCTTCAACATGACCTCGATTTAACTTCAACTTGTAAATTTTTCTTAAAATTTCAACAAGTGTTAAACATGATCTCGGTCTAACTTCAACTTGTAAATTTTTCTCAAATTTCAACAAGTGTTAAACATGACATCGGTTTAACTTCAACTTGTAAATTTTTCTCAAATTTGAACAAGTGTCAAACATGATCTCGGTTTAACTTCAACTTGTAAATTTTTCTCAAATTTCAACAAGTGTCAAACATGATCTCAGTTTAACTTCAACTTGTAATTTTTTTTTCAAATTTCAACAAGTGTTAAACATGGCCTCGGTTTAATTTCAACTTGTAAATTTTTCTCAAATTTCAACAAGTGTTAAACATGGCCTCGGTTTAACTTCAACTTGTAAATTTTTCTCAAATTTCAACAAGTGTTAAACATGACATCGATTTAACTTCAATTGTAAATCTAAATTTCAACAAGCATTAGACATGACCTTAGTTTAACTTCAACTTGTAAACTCAAGTTTCAACAAGTGTTAAGCATGACCTCAGTTTAACTTCAACTTGTAAACTTAAATTTCAACAAGTGTTAAACTAATTTTAGCTTGTAAATTCTACCTTTCTAGGAACCATTTTCCAACTCTCTGCCCCCTAATGTGAACTTAAGTTCCACTTGGGTTCTCATTATGCATGTATTCCAGAAACATCGTCAATTATCTGATCAATCACAAGTGTAAAAAATCAAGCTAAAACTTTATTTATTACTTCAGCTAATAACAAAGAACAAGAAAGTCTAATGATAAAAAAATTCCAGATTGCAAGTATTCCAGGGCCTTGGCAACTCTTTGCCTTCATTATCTTCAAGCCGATATGCCCCATTGCCCAATACCGAGATGATTCTATAGGGTCCCTCCCAATTCGGGCCAAGCTTGCCCTCTCTGGGATCCTTCTTGCTGCCGACGACCTTTCTCAAGACGAGGTCACCGACTTGAAACTCCCTTGGGTTGACCTTCTTATTATAAGCCCTGGCAAGCTGCAGCTGGTATGCCGCCAGCTGAATTGTAGTTCTCTCATTTCTTTCTTCTAGCAGATCCATATCTCGAGCTAATAATACATCATTAGTCTCATTCTCTACTCCCTGAGTTTTGATTCCTGGGATACCGACCTCTAGTGGAATTACTGCTTCTGTGCCATAAGCCATGGCAAATGGGGATTCCCCTGTTGATCTTCTCGGCGTAGTCCGATATGCCCAGAGTACACTGGGCAACTCATCCACTCATTTTCCCTTTAATGCTTGTAGCCTCTTCTTGATCCCATCTAAGATAACTTTGTTGGACGCTTCTGCTTGTCCATTGCTTTGAAGAAAACTTGGGGTTGAAAAATAATTCTTGAAAATTTTGCACAGAAGCTCTTGATTAGCTTATTGTCAAATTGTGTTCCATTGTCTGCAACTATTGCTCTTGGGATCCCAAACCTGGTGATAATGTTCTTCCATATGAAGCTCTTCACATCCACGTCTCGAATCTTGGCAAGGGGTTCAACTTCTATCCACTTGGTGAAGTAATCTGTTGCTACCAGTAGGTACTTCTTTTGCCCAGTTACTTAGGGCAGTTTTCCAACAAGATCCATGCCCCATTGGGCAAAAGGCCATGGACTGGATACTGGGTTCAGGTCTGCTGCTGGTTGGTGTATTAGTGGTGCAAACCTTTGGTACTTTTCACACTTCTTGACATAGGTTTCTGCATCTTTTTGGATGTAGGGCCGCCAATACCCCTGGGTAATGGCCCTATGAGCAAGTGATCTGTCCCCAACATGGCTTCCACATACTCCTTCATGTATTTCGTACAAAAAATCTTCAACTTGTGAAGGATATACACACCTCAAAAGGGGTACAGTGAAGGATCTTCTGTAAAGATGTCCCTTTGCTGGCAGACTGAATCTTGCTGACTTCAATCTGATCTTGTGTGCCTCTTTGTGATCATCTGGCAGTTTTCCTTCTTTCAGGAATGTTATTATTGCATCCATCCAGCTTGGTCCTATGTCCACACACATTGCTTCACGCTCTGTGGTCAGTGGTTCGATGCTCGGGCCAGACAAGTAGTCAACCATTATTCTCCTTGCCTTTCCAAGTTGTATTGCACTAGCCAGGTTGGCCAGTGCATCTGCGTGACTGTTATCATCTCGACTAATCTGTTGTAGTTGTCAATTCTAAAACAGGGCCACCAATCTGCCGACCTCCTTTACATAGGCCGACATCCTTTCGTCTCAAGCTGCGAACTCGCCTGTTGTCTGGTTGGCTATAAGCTGAGAGTCACAGAAGACTATCACCTCATCTGCTTCTACTGCTACTGCCAGTTTCAGTCCTGTAATTAGTGTTTCATACTCTGCTTCATTGTTTGAGGCCTTAAATCCCAAACGAATGGATTGTTCTAGTATCTATCCACCTAGAGATACCAGTACTACTCCTGCCCCCGCTCCTTGTCGGTTTGAACTCCCATCAACAAACAGTCGAAAGGAGTCGCCGATGTAAATACTGCAGGGCCTGAGTTTTCCTTTCTTCCTTTGTTCTATTGCCTTCGACTGGGCTCCTCTCTGCTCGCTTGGACATTGTTCACCTCGGCTCAACGGAGTCCGATGTACGATGGATCCTAGCGTGAACTCAGCCAAAACTTGGCCTTTGATTGCTGTTCTGGGTCTGTATTCCAGGTCATACTGGCCCAAGGCCACTGCCCACCTGGCTATTCTGCCTGTCAAATCTCCTTGCTGCAGCAGGGACTTCAAAGGATATTTAGTTAGCACCACAATTTTGTGGGCTTGAATGTAATGGTTCAATTTCTTTGAAGCCATTACTAAAGCTAGCACCAACTTCTCTAAGGGTAAATACCTAGTTTCTACATCAGCCAGGGTTTTGCTTACATAGTAAACAACCTTTTGTTCCCCTTTTTCTTCTCGGATTACCACTGCACTCACCGCATGTTCCGAAACTACTAAGTACAGGAACAGCTCCTCTCCAAGTTTTGGATTTGAGAGAACTGGAGCCGTGGTCAAATACTTCTACAAGTCGGCCAAGGTGACTTTGCATTCTTCTGTCCATAAGAAGTCTGTGGCTTTCTTCACAAAGCTGAAGAAGGGTTGGCATTTGTCTGAGCTTCTGCTTATGAACCTATTCAAGGTTGCGGCCCTTCCAGTCAACATCTGTACTTGCTTCGCCGATGTTGGGCTTTTCAGTTCTAGGATGGCCTTGATCTGATCTGGGCTGGCCTCAATGCCCTTTCTGGTCACCAAGTATCCCAAGAACTTACTAGATCCAACTCCAAATGCACACTTCGATGCATTGGGTCAGAGCGAATATGTTTTTAGGATGTCAAAGACTGCCTTTAAGTCTTCCAGATGGTCCTTAGATTCCCTGGTCTTCACGACCATGTCATTGATGTATACCCCCACTGTTCGGTTAATTAGGTGTCTGAACATCTTGGTTACCAATCTCTAGTAAGTTGCTCCAGTATTTTTCAACCCAAAAGGCATCACTCTGTAGCAATACAGCCCCTTTGGGGTGATAAACGCAGTCTTCTCCTCCTCTGAGGGGTACATGGCTATCTGATGGTACCCCCTATAGGCATCTAGGAAGCTCATTCTTCCATGCCCTGAAGTGGCATCCACCAGTTAGTCAATCTTAGCTAAAGGAAAATTGTCTTTGGCACAGGCCTTGTTTAGGCTGGTAAAGTCCACGCAGACCCTCCATTTACCATTCTTTTTCTTCACCATCACTGTATTCGATAGCCTTGTCGGGTAATTTACCTCTCGAATGGCTCTGGCCTCCAGAAATTTGTCTACTTCCTCTTCCACTGCCTTAACATGCATCAACATCGTTCTTCTTACCCGTTGGATTACAAGTTTGGCCGATTTGTCTACGTTCAGTTTATGGCAAGTGACCTCGGGGTCAATGCCTAGCATTTCATAAGGCGTCCAGGCAAACACTTTAATGTTTGCTCTCAAGAAATCCTCCAGTTCTTTTTTCTCTTCTTCAGCTAAGCCCGAGCCGAGAAGGAAGAAGTGTTCTTCGTCCCCCTGCTGGACGAGGATTTTCTTTAGGGCTTTTTCACTCTTCTCGGCTGGCTTCTTACCGGCGTCCTCTAGGACTTCCATGTCCTCGTCTTCGATCTCTGCCCTTTCTGGTTCTCGTATGCTGCAAGTGGATTTCATTGCTGCCATGGAGCAGTTCTTTGCCTGTAGCTGGTCCCCTCTGACCTCCTCTATCCTATGCTCTGTTGGGAACCGCAATAGCTGATGCAATGTTGAGGGAACAACCCTCATTGCATGCAAGCATGGCCTTCCCAGGATAGCATTGTAAGGGGAGGGTGTGTCGATTATGGTGAACTCTGTCTTTATCTTCTTGGTGCCAGCCTACACCTCCAAGCTTACTGCTCCTAGTGGCCATGTCGGCATTTAATTGAACCCGACCATTGGGCCATTGGATTGCTCCATATCGTCTGGGTGAAGGCCAAGCTCCTTGTAACATGACATACATGATGTCACAAGAGCTGCCTTGGTCAATTAAGATGCGCTTCACTTGGCACTCCCCAACCTGAAGGGATACTACCAAGGCATCGTTGTGCGAATATTGTACCATCTCCAAGTCAGCTTTGGTAAAGGACACTACTGGTCCCTGGCACTCCTCGGCCCGAGGTCTTTTCTACCGGACTCGGTACACATGCTGCAAGTGCTTTACCTTCTGGGTCTCCCCCTGTATTTTGTTTTCGGTGACCTTTGAGTGAATTACATTAATTACTCGAGGTCCGCCTGCCTGCGGTTGCTATGCTGGGGGAGGTGGAGCCGCTGGTGCCTGAGGCAGTCTTGCCTGCTCTTCCCTTGTCCTGGCCTCATCTACAAGTTCCCTTAAATGGCCTTGCCTTACCAGGTCTTCCAGGTGTGCCTTCAGGGCTCTGCAACCTTGAGTCAGACGCCTATCTTTATTGTGGTAAGCACAATGCTTACCAAGGCTTCTTTCCATAAACTCTCATGGTACCCTTACTGGTGCTCTGAAATAGGGCTGGGTTCGGATTTTATCGAGGACTTTGTGAATTGGGATTCGGAATACAGTTGTGACTGCCTGTGTAGCCCTTAGTCCTGTCTCTAATTTATTGTGTCCACCATCACCTTGGCCTTGCTTCGGCGAGCCATTTTTCTTCTCTGGTTTCGACGCCTTTGTCCCTGGCGTGTCTTCCTCGGCTCTGGCATATTTCTCAATTTTGGCCATGAGCTCTTCCATGCTTTTTGGCAATGTCTTTGCCAATGACTTTCGTAGTGGACAATCATCTTTTAGGCCGTTCTTGAAAGACACAACCGCCACATCTTGGTTGCACTCGAGTATTCGGTTGAACAGCTCATAATACCTTTTAGCGTAGGCCCTAAGGCCTTCATCCTCACTGATTCTCAAAGCATCAAGGCATCTACCCTTAATGGCTGTAGTTTGTTTGTCACGAACCTGGCCACAAACATCTCGACCAGGCCTTCTCAGGTCTTCACAGTTCCTTTAGGCAATTTATGAAACCAATCCAATGCAATTTCCCCGAAAGATGAGGGGAACACCTTGCAAAGCAACGGCGCGTTCCCAGTGCACAATGCCATCGAGTTCAGGTATAAACTGACGTGAAAGTTGGGGTCTGACTTACCATCGTATATCTGGAACCTCGGCATACTGAATCTTTTCGGGGCCTCAAATTTGTCCAACTCCACCAAGAATGGTGTTCTTGGCTTAACAAGGGAAGTTACCTCAAATTTGTTGCTTTCTCTTGAGGTAATCTCTCAAATCCTCTTTGGTCCGCCCAGGAGCTCAGCTATCTCCTGATTTCAATCTTTTCGGTGCACTACTGTCTGTGTCATTGTGAGTCCTCTTGGTCCTCTCTCCATTGGTTGCGTCGAAGCACAACTCCCGCCCTTGGACATGTCGATGCTGTTTGGGGTCGGCTTCCTTGGTGCGATGCGTCCTCCTTGATTCTTCCCTTCTTGACTCCCCTCGCCCAACCTCCCTTGAAGGCCTGTGAGAGTGTTTCTCAGCCGTGGTGTGCTAAGGGACTGTAGGGACTATTTTCTGCCCCTCTTGTTGGGTATCTTTCTTTGCCGCTGGAATCGGCGTATCTTGCAGTGGGTATGGTAGCTGCATGACGTTATTCTGCATCATGAAATTGACCACTGTTTGTAGGTCCGCCAATTTGTTCGCCATGGCCTTTACCTCATCGTACCTCTGCAAGCATCTTTCTTTCCATACTTGGAGGTCGTCCTCGTTGTAGTACCCACTTCGGTCCATTTTTTTTGGTACGTCGCCTTCCTAGCCGACGTCATTTCCTTCGTGATTCTTATCGTGAGTCTCTCTATTGCAATTGTCTCTTTCGACGTCAAGGTCTACAGGTTTCCCACTCCCAATAGGGGTGTCGTTCCCAACCTTCTCTTTCTGTCCGTCGCTGGCCATCTATTCTTCTTTCTTTCCCACAGACAGTGCCAAATTATGTGTGTCAATTTCCGACCACACTGCCAATCAAGCACTCAGCTGGAGAGCACCGACAGAATAGATTAAACCTGAACGACCTGCAACAGAAAGAAGAGATTCCGGCGGTGGTTCTTCCACCCGAGGGCACTCCGACGATCAAGTCAGTTATCTCTCAAAGATAAAAATGCTTAACTCACTATTCAGAATACAAATTCCGTACCTTAGACCCATGGGGGTGCCTCTCTTTTATAGCCAACTCAACCCTAGTCCCAATTGAAGCCTAGCTTCAATGGACTTCAGCTCAGTGCTTATCTTGGACTCTCCAATAGATAAAGATAAACTCCCTAAGAGCTTTATCCTTATCCAGGCCGAGGTCCTTCCTCATTCTAGGACTCTTGTCCCTTATCCGCTTATCCCGAACTCCGATTTCTTCGGAGATAACCACGGCCTAGCCAAGATCACATCGGCGTCATGACCAGGACACGTGGCACCTAGGCTGACACTTCGGCGTCACCTTGGCCACGTGTTGGCACTCAAGAAATATGTCCCCACATTTATCAATTAAAATATTTCATTCATAAAAAATAGTTCTTTTCTAAATTTTTTTGTATAAAATATTAATTTTGAGAAATATCCAATATTTAGTAAGGATAGAGGAAATGACTAACCTGGTCATCTGCGATATTTTAGTCCTCCTATTCGTTGAAAAGTTCACTCATCTCCACTTTGTCCATTGTATGTGAAGGATAAGGAACAATTCACGTTGGCCACAAATGGAAGAACAAGTAAGATATTTTCATCATATTGTCCATAGTATACTATTTTCATAACTATGGGATTATTTGGAAAGTAAAAAAATATTCAAAAGGTTATTATTAAAGTCAACTTTTCTCGTTATATTTTTACACGTTAGCTAATTCCCAAACGAATCGCATATAACTAAATTGCACCTTTTAAAGTCAAGATGCATTCAAACTTCAAGTTACTGATCAGACATATGAGCTAAAAATATAACGACATTGTTTTTATATGTTAGAATATAATAGTAGTATATTAGCTAGCTGTATATGAGTTGTCTACCAACCAGCTTTCATAATGTTGTTCCTTAGTGCATTGCTTCTTTCGGCCACTTTTGGTCCCTCTGTACACACTCTCCCCTATAAAGGAAAGTCTTCTCTGAACATTGTAACTATACATTCAATATACATAAACATCAATTCAATACACAATTTATTCTCTCTCTTTCTCTGTATATTAAATTAACATGATATCAGAACTATAAGATTTAGGCCTGTATTTCTTTCTCACCGGCGGGCAGCCAGCCGGCAACTTTGCCTTCGCTGCCCGCTGGAATTTTCTACACATGCCTTCTCTCTTTGCAACTTCTTCGCATTTCCTTATCTTCTTTTTCATCCACAGTTTTACAGAGGCAGCTATGGAGATTTCCTCAATTCGACTACAACCCAACAAAATTCTATATCTCCCGGATACCACTTGTATGACTCGAGATTCTATTTCCTTAATGGGTTCTGCTCCCTGCGCATGATTTAATGTGACCAACAACTCCATACCACCAACCATAAGGGACTACTGAAAAACCCATACTAGTCTTTCGAGTCATTCCGGATCTCATTCCTCCTCGAAATGGCTTCGCTGAACCAACCCACGACCAGCTATGGCCAAACAAGTGGAAAGCCCCCTAAGACTATGCCATTTGATTGATTCAAGTTCCGTGCTACTTACCACTCCTCGAGGCCAAGGACGAGGTTCAACCGTCATTCCAGGATTTGCAGTTCTCCGGCGATACTCCTGCTGGCTCCGATGTCAGTGTTTGTAGGTTTGCCTCTGTTTCAATGGCAGAGGATATTGGTGCCCAAAGACGTGGTGCTCTTCACCGTCGGAATGATTGTCGGCGCCGCTGTGAAGACCGTCACAGCTCCTCTTGACCGTATCAAGCCTCTTATGCAGACTCATGGATTGCGAGCTGGCCAATAAGACATCAGAAGCAGCATTGGAACCAGCAGGGCTAGTAGCAGTGGCCGTAGCCCATGCATTTGCACTCTTTGTTGGAGTGTCCGTGGCGGCCAACATCTCAAGTGGCCATTTGAATCCAGCTGTCACCGTTGCTTTCCGCCGCGAAAGCATCTGCTGGTCTGACGACAACTGCCATTTTCAGCTACCACTCACTCACTCTCACCTCAAAATCTAAGGTCAAACCTCTCGCTACTCTTCCACTCTCTCATCCCAACTTGCTCCTCCCAAATTGTAGGTGCATACTCCTTCCAATTTAGATCCTTATTCTGATTTGATGAAGAAGCAGAAGAAGATGAACAAGAAAAACATGAATGTTCATTCAAGAATGAATCCAATAACCCCAAATTTCCACCACCTAAGAAAGTCACACCATAGCTGAAAGGCTCACGATCTTTCACCGGCAGCGAAAACAAGTAGTGCAACGCATCAAGCTTCACTACTGGTTCATCTTTTGTCAAAGGCCATTAAAGATCATCACCAACTTTGATATTTTATTTGAAAGGAGCAATAATGGAGGCATGGGTGGTGTGTGAGGATGAGAGCATCAGTTCAGATATTTTTACTTTATTATTGGTAGGACAACCTGTGTGTGTTGTTTTTCTAACTACACTGCCAAACAGGTACACAGCTGGAGAACACCGGCAAAATAGATTGCGCCCGAACGACCTGTCACTGGAAGAAAAGACTCCGGCGGTGGTTCTTCCACCCGGGGACACTCCAACGATCAAGTCAGTAATCAGTATCTCTTAAAGATAATAATTAGTGCTTAACTCACTAGTCATAACACAAAAAGCGTACCTTAGACCCATGAGGGTGCCTTACTTTTATAGCCAACACTGACATGATCCCTGTAGAAGCCTAGCTTTAATGGACTCTGGCTCAATGCTTATCATGGACTCCTAAATAGATAAAGATAAACTCTCTAAGAGCTTTATCTTTATCCATACTGAGGTCCTCCCCCATTCAAGGACTCTTGTCCCTTATCCGCTCATCTCAGATTCCGGTATCTCCACAGATAACCTCGGCTTAACTGAGATTACCTCGGCGTCAAGTCAAGGACACATGGCACCTCGGCTGGCATTTCGGTGCCACCTTGGCCACGTGTTGCTACCCAAAAAAATATGTCCCTACAAATGCCCCCTGGGTTATATTACCTCAACATCCTGAGATGATGGAACCTATCTCTTCAAACCATATAGCATGTCGGCTAAGCTGGCTCTATCATTTATTACCGAGGTCATCACTCGTCGGCTCCATATGACCAAGACTTGTAGTCTGTTTGCATCAATGCCCTTGAACCAATAACCAAGTTTTTTCAAGTTTCCTTAACCGAGATCGTCCCCCTAGCTGAGGTCTTTGCTTTATTAAATCAAGAACTCCAAGAGTTTCTACACGCATATGAGCTATCACGCATGGTTTCTTAACCGTTCTTGCCACACGTCTCTTTCCCATTGATCTGTACTTGACACACACCATCAAGTTGCATCACACTTGCGTGCACCGCCTAACAAGCACGTTGTCCTAGGCACACTAATTGCGATTTGTCGCATTTTTGTGTTTTGACAAAAACACATCCCTCTCTCTTCGTCATTTCACTTTTGCATCTTCGTCTTCTCCAAACTCTCTCTCTATCTCCCAAATCCTCCATTTTCATTCTCGAAGCTTTCTGTAACTACTTCATTCTTCCCCTCTGGCAAGGCTTTCAACGTTCTGTTACTCGTACCACCAGCATTCAACTTCGGCATTCATTTCACCGACATCACTCTTCCTAGTAAGCCATTGCTTCCATTCGTTTCAATTTTTTGTTTTACTTCAAACTTTGCTATGCTTGTACATGGCCATTGCAAATATGTTCATGCTCTTAAATAGTCATTTGTGTGTTGAATTCCCCCATTTGTCATCTGTTTCATGATTCTGATTTTGTACAATCTGTTGCTTGTATACACACACACATACACACATGTTATCCATACACTTGACGTTCTTGATGGCTTGTCACTGTTCTTGTTTTTGTGCACATTTATATTTTATGCAATGTTCTTGAACCCCTTATGATTTTCATGAGTCTGAATCTCTATTCTTCTCTGTTTTCTTGTTGCTTTTTTTCCAGATTCTTGCCCTCAATTCTTGTTTCCACAGTCCTAGGTTTTGGGATTTGTTGTAGAACTTACAAATTTTAGGAAAAATTGAAAGAAATTCCCCTTAGATCCTTCAAAACTCTTGCCCCAGCATACGTTTAGGTTTTGCTGAGGTCCCTCAAACCTTAACAAACCACTCCCTTCTGAAATCCAACACTTTTCCCTGAAGCTGACATCATGGGTATGTGGAGGTGGAAGGTAGACACCCCAATTAAGCTAGAATATTTCAGGCAGGAGTTTGCCATCCTTGCCGATGTTCACCTCAGGTTGACTAGGAAGGAAGACTCCATCATGCCCAAAGACAACTCCATGCACTTTCCAGTCGTAGCCTTCGTAGAGTGTGGACTTAGGCTCCCTCTCGATATCCTCCTCCGAGAAGTCCTTCACTATTATAAACTCAACCCAATGCAATTAGCCATTAACTCTTACAGAGTCATCAACGGTATTATCACCTTAGCTAGCCGAGAAAATGCTAGGGTAACTCTAGCCGACATCCAGTACTGTTACACCATGTGTAGCCTTAAGTCAGAAAAAGGCTACATTTACTACCTTAAGCCGAGGTCGACGGAATACAAACTCATCGCCGACCTCGCTGATTCTAACAAGGGCGACGATTACTTCATCGTCTCGGGCAACTGGGAGTTCCTTCCAGATGATGACCTTCACCACTACCTTTTAAGCCATACATTGTTCAGAAAGGGAGATGGTAAGAGCCAAGTGTTACTTTTATTTGCTTCTCAAGTCTTTTTTACTTTGATATTTTTGTATGCTCTAATGTCTGTATGTTTTATTTTGTAGTTCTTCCTTAGCCTCCAAAGAACTTCCGCAAAAACTTTTATCCCAGCAAGGATTTTAAGAGGCTGTTGGGTCTGCCAATTGACCAACAAAAAGCCCTTTTGCTGCTCAACTACATCCCGACGTACAAATCTGTACTTCCCGACGTCCCAAGAAAAAGCAAGTCTCCTCCTTCAGCAACAACTCCCCAAGCCGAATCATCAAGGCCCGACCAAGGATCAATATCTGGTCTTGTGAAGCAACCATCAACCTCTGCTCCACAATTGATCCCACCTTCTCAACGCCAACACTGATGTCGAACTCCACTGCTTGCACCAGTAGGTAGAACTCGAAGCCAAAGATGCCGAAGTGCCGAGGCGTCCTCATACGATCCAGCCAACCCCCCAACTGTACTTCCAGCCATCCATTTCGGCACTAAGGTCACCGTTGCCGTAGACACCGACGAGATAGGTTGTAAAAGGCTGTAGCAGACGACTTTCTAGCCGACATCCCCAACATCATCACCATACAGTCTTCACCATCGCAATCTCAGACAAAGCCAAAGTAAAAAAGGTTGAAGAAAGCCCAAGCGAAGGCAACGGTAACTTAGATCGATTCTAAGGATACCATGCCGATCTCAAAAATGGCTGAGGTGGAAAAAAGTACCTCTGCCGCCAAAAAGAGGCCCGCAGAGGTTGCTCCCTTTGAATCGACGACCCGGTCGAAGAAGTTGAGGTCAGAGTCTGCGACAACCTCGGGGTCCATGAAATCTGATCCCCCCTGGGCCCCTCCAATCACCATTAAGGACAAGCCAGTTAGAGTCGGCGACAGCGCGACTGACATTGAAGTCGGCGTTGCCCTCTCTACTACCTTGCTCTTCCCAAAAGACCTCGAACGTAACGCCGAGGTCAGCGAGTATGAAAACTTCGCTCTGATGTTTCAGCACTCCGTACAAGTAAGTCCCTAACACTTGGTACTTTTCATTCTCTGTTTTTCCATACTTAGAGAATTTTTCTAACTTTTGTTTTGTCCATTTCTTCTAGACGATCCAGTATGCCTACTCCTTCGCGATGTAGGCCTTCGACATCAAGAAGGAGTTGGTCAACAAGACCAAGGAGGCTGCTGGCTTGCTAAAGACCGTGAACAAAGCCGAGGCCAAGATAAAGACACTGATAGATCAGGCCAAAGCAACAAAACAGGCCCAAGACGAGGCCGGAGAGAGGGCAGACGCTGCTGAGGCCGTTGCTAAGGTCCTTGAAGCTGAAAAGAAAGAAGCCGAAGCAAAGACCGCTGAAGCCCAAGCTGAGCTCATCGCTACCTTGGCCACAAAGGACGCTAAGATCAAAGCGGCGGACGAGAAAACATACGCCGAGGGGGCAGCCGACGTCCGCGAGGACTACAAGAAATAAGTGAAACAGACATGCAACAAAGGTTTCACCCTGGGTTGGATGGCTGCTTTAAAGGAGTTAGCTGTCCTTGAGGACTCAACTCTCCGAGATAATAATCTCCTCGTCCTGCCATTTCCTCCTACTCCTAGCCAATCCGAAGTTGAGTTCGAAAAAGATGCCGAGGTCGACAAGTCTGAGAAGGCCGAAGCTGCTGAGGCCAAGTCCCCAACTCTGAATGAGTAAGTAGACTTGACTCAGGATGAGGAGGACGAGGTCCAAAAGACCACCTCTAAGGCCCAGGTCGAGGCTGCCAGCAAGAGCATTGATGATATACTTCACTAGATTGATGCTGAGGTAGAGGCTGACAAAAGTACAACACCTCCGGCCGACGAAGCTAATCCTAGTACTTAGGATATTTCTGCTTTTCTTGTATTTTTTTTGTTTCTTTTTAGCTATAATACTTTGTCTTTAAACAATGTTAGCTCTGTGTTTGGCCGATGTGCCACTTTTGTAATTTGATCAAGTAGTCTCTTTGTAGGCCAAAGTGCCTTTTTTCCTTTTGAATGCAAGTCTTCTTTTTTGACTAAGTGTTCGAATGCTTGTCTTTCCTTTATTGTCTTGTATGATTCCATACTTAGAATATTTTGCATGTCTTCAATACTTTGGATATATCTGCTGAATGTTTATCTCGGCCTTGTCTTAACACTTGAAAAACATTGTAAAAAAGTTTTCAGCTATCAAGACTTTTGTCTTCCATTATTTTCCAAGTTTTAACAATATGGTAATCTCGGCAAGTACGTAGGTACTTCTTTCAACATAACCTTGGCTTAACTTCAATTTGTAAATTGTTCTTAAAATTTCAACAAGTGTTAAACCAATTTTCTTTCAACATGACTTCGGCTTAACTTCAACTTGTAAATTTTTAAAATTTCAACAAGTGTTAAACCAACTTTAGCTTGTAAATTATTTTCCAACTCTCTGCCCCCTAATGTGAACTTAAGTTTCACTTATGTTCACATTAAATATGTACCTATGACCTTGTCACTGAAATCAGATTCAAACAGAGACTAGTCGAGGTTATCAACCTTGGTCTCGGTTAATCTAACTAATATGCCTTTAGTGTCATTCAAAGTTTTCATTCTGTCGACATAGCAAATCTAGGTTAATTCAACTTAGTTCAACTTGATTATATGCAAGTATAGTTCAACTCTGCCATATAATAAGTCTAAGTTATTCGTCATGTTTCAACTAGAAACATTAGTTCAACTCTATTATATGCAAGTATAATTCAACTCTGCCATATAATAAGTCTAAGTTATTAGTCATGTTTCAATTAGAAACATCGCTAACTTAGTTCAACTCTATTATATGCAAGTATAATTAAACTCTGCCATATAATAAGTCCAAGTTATTCGTAATGTTTCAATTAGAAATATCACCAACTTAGTTCAACTCTATTATATGCAAGTATAATTCAACTCTGCCATATAATAAGTCTAAGTTATTCGTTATGTTTCAATCAGAAACATCGTTAACTTAGTTCAACTCTATTATATGCAAGTATAATTCAACTCTGCCATATAATAAGTCTAAGTTATTCATCATGTTTCAATCAGAAACATCACCAAGTGACTGGTCGATCATTTTACACAAGTTTGAAATCAAAAATCGAGCTAAAATTTTATTAATTACTTCGACTAATAACAAAAGAGTTTAAAGAAAGAAACAAAATGAAATCTTAACGATAGAAGAACTTCAGGTGGCAAGTATTCCAAGGTTTTGGCAATTCTTTGCCTTCACTATCTTCAAGCTGATATGCCTCATTGCCCAGGACCGAGATGATTCTATAAGGTCCCTCCCAGTTTGGACCAAGCTTGCCCTTAGGATCCTTCTTGTTGCCGACGACCTTTCTCAAGACAAGGTCTCCAACTTGAAACTCTCGTGGGTTGACCTTCTTGTTGTAAGCCCTAGCAAGCTGTTGCTGGTATGTCCCCAGCTGAATTGCTACTTTCTCCCTTCTTTCTTTCAATAGGTCCAGATCTCGGGCTAAAAATGCATCATTAGTCCCATTCTCTACTCCTTGGGTTCTGATTCCTGGGATGCCGACCTCTAATAGGATTACTGCCTCTGTGCCATAAGCCATAGCAAATGGGGATTCCCCAGTTAATCTTCTCGGCGTAGTCTGGTATGCTCAGACTACACTGGGCAGCTCATCCACCCACGTTCCTTTTGCTGCTCCCAGCCTCTTCTTGATCCCATCCAAGATAACCTTATTGGATGCTTCTGCTTGACCATTGCTTTAAGGGAAGCTTGGAGTAGAGTAATAATTCTTGATCCTGTACTTTACACAGAAGCTCTTGATTACCTTACTGTCAAACTGCATACCATTGTTTGCTATTATTGCCCTTGGGATCCCAAACCTGGTGATGATGTTCTTCCATATAAAACTCTTCACATCAACATCTCGAATCTTTGCAAAGGGTTCAGCTTCCACCCACTTGGTGAAGTAGTCTGTTGCCACTAGTAGGAACTTCCTTTGTCCAGTTGCCTGAGGCAGCTGTCCAATAAGATCCATGCCCCATTGGGCAAATGGCCAAGGGCTGGATACTGGGTTTAAATCTGTTGTTGGCTGGTGTATCAAAGGTGCAAACCTCTAACACTTCTCACACTTTTTGACATAAGGTTCAACATCTTTCTGAATGTAGGGCCACCAGTACCCTTGAGTAATGGCCCTATAAGTAAGTGACCTGCCCCCAGTGTGGCTTCCACATTCTCCTTCATGTATTTCATACAGGAAGTCTTCAACTTGTGAAGGATGCACACACCTCAAAAAGGGTCCAGTAAAAGATCTTTTGTAGAGATGCCCTTCTGCTGTCACACTGAATCTTGCCGACTTCAGTCTTATCTTGTGTGCTTCTTTATGATCATCTAGCAGTTTTCCCTCTTTAAGGAATACTATTATTGCATCCACCTAGCTTGGTCCCATCTCCACACACATTGCTTCATGCTCTGTGTTCAGTGGTTTTACACTTGGACCTGATAAGTAGTCAATCATGATTGTCCTTGCCTCTCCTGGTTTCATTGCACTAGCTACGTTAGCCAAGGCATCAGCATGGCTGTTGTCATCTCGGTCGACTTGCTGTAGTCGGCAATTTTGGAACAATGCCATCAGTCTGTCCACCTCCTTTACATAGGCCACCATCCTTTCATCTCGGGCTGCGTATTCGCATGTTGCCTGGTTGAAGATAAGCTGTGAGTCACAGAAGACCATTACCTCGTCGACTTCCATTATTGTTGCCAACTTTAATCCTGTTATCAGTGCTTCATACTCTGCTTCATTGTTTGAGGCCTTAAACTCCAAATAAATGGATTGTTCCAACATCTGCCCATCCGGTGATACTAGCACTACTCCTGCCCCTACTCCTTGTCGGTTTGAACTTTCATCAACAAACAGGCGGAATGAGTCGCCGACATAAATGCTGCAGGGCATGAATTTTTTTTCTTTCCTCTGTTCTGCTATCCCTAGCTGAGTTTCTCTTTGTTCATCTGGACATCGTATACCTCGGCTCAATGGAGCCCGATGTATGATGGCACCTGGTGTGAACTCGACCACGAAGTCGGCCAAAACTTGGCCTTTGATTATTGTTCTGGGTCTGAATTCCAGATCATATTGGCCCAACACCACTGCCCACCTGGCTATCCTACCTGTCAGATCTCCTTGCTGCAACAAGGACTTCAAAGGATGCTCAGTTAATACCACAATTTTGTGGGCTTGAAAGTAATGATTTAGCTTCTTGGAGTCTATCACTAAAACCAGTGTCAACTTCTCCAAGGGCAGGTATCTCCTCTCTGCATCTGCTAGGGTTTTACTCACGTAGTAAACTACCCTCTGTTCTCTCTTTTCTTCTCTGATTACTACTACACTTATTGCATGTTCTGAAAACCACTAAGTATAGGAACAGCTCCTCTCCAGGTACTGGATTTGAGAGAACTGGAGTTGTGGTCAAGTATTTCTTCAAGTCAGCTAAGGCGGCTTCACACTCTTCTGTCCATAAGAAGTTTGTGGTTTTATTCACTAAACTGAAGAAAGGTTTGCATTTGTCAGAACTTTTGCTTATGAATCTATTTAGGGCTGCAGCCCTTCCAGTCAACATCTGCACTTACTTTGCCGATATTGGGCTGTTTAACTCCAAGATGGCCTTGATTTGATCCGGGCTTGCCTCAATGCCCTTTCTGGTGACCAAGTATCCCAGGAATTTCCCTGATCTCATTCCAAATGCACACTTCGATGCATTGAGTCGAAGCCAAAATGTCCTTAGGATATCAAAGCTTATCTTTAGGTCGGCCAGATGATCCTCAGGTTCCTTGGTCTTCACGACCATGTCATCAATGTATACCACCACTATTTTGCCTATTAGATGCCTGAACATCTTAGTCACCAATATCTGGTAAGTTGCTCTTGCATTTTTCAACCCAAAAGGCATCACTCAGTAGCAATACAACCCTTTTGGGGTGATAAATGCAGTCTTCTCCTCATCTGGGAGGTACATGGCTATCTGATGATAGCCTCTGTAGGCGTCCAGGAAGCTCATCCTTCCACGCTCTAAAGTGGCATCCACCAATTGGTCAATCTTGGGTAGTGGGAAACTGTCTTTGGGACAAGCCTTGTTCAGGCTGGTGAAATCCACGCAGACCCTCCACTTCCCATTCTTTTTCTTTACAACCACCATGTTTGATAACCATGTCGGGTAATTTACCTCTCGAATGGCTGCGGCCTCTAGAAGTTTATCCACTTCATCTTCTACTGCCTCAACATGCATCAACGTCGGCCTTCTTGCTCACTGGATGACAGGTTTAGCCAACTTGTCCACATTCAGTTTATAGCAAGTGACCTCGAGGTCAATGCCAGGCATCTCGTACGGTGTCTAAGCAAACACCTCATGGTTTGCTCTCAAGAATGATTCTAATTCCCTTTCCTCTTCCTCAGCCAAGCCTGAGTCGAGGAGGAAGAAGCGCTCTTCATCCCCTTACTGGACTAAGATCTTCTTCAGGGCTTCCTCACTTTTCTCGGCTGGTTCCTTGCTGACGTCCTCAAGGACCTCCATGTCCTCATCTTTAATCTCTGCTACTTCAGCTTCTTGTATGTTGCAGATGGATTTCATTACTGCCATGGAGCAATTCTTTGCCTACACTTGATCCCCTCTAACATCCTTAATTCCATGCTCTGTTGGGAATCGCAACAACTGGTGCAATATTGAGGGAACAGCCCCCATTGCATGCAGCCATGGCCTTCCTAGGATAGCATTGTAAGGAGATGAAGTGTCAATTATTGTGAACCCAGTTTTTACCTTCTTGGTGCCAGCCTGTACGTCCAAACTTACTGCTCCCAAGGGCCACGTTGGCGTTCCATTGAATGCGACCATTGGACCATTGGATTGCTCCAGATCATCTTGGTGAAGACCAAGCTCCTTGTAACATCTAACATACATGATGTCACAAGAGCTACCTTGGTCGATTAGAATTTGCTTTACCTGGCACTCTCCAATCTGGAGGGATATTACCAAGGCATCGTTGTGTGGATGCTGCACCATCTCTAGGTCGTCTTCAGTAAAGGATACCACTGGTCCCTAGCACTCGTCTGCCCTAGGTCTCTTCTGTCGGACCTGATACACATGTTGCAAGTGTTTTACCTTCTAAGTTTCATCACGTATCTCGTTCTCATTGACCTTCAAGTGAATCACATTGATCACTCGAGGTCCGCCTACTTGTAGTTACGGTGCTGGTGGAGGTGGTGCTGCCGGTGCATGAGGCAGTCTTGCTTGCTCTTCCCTTGTCCTGGTCTCATCTACCAGATTCCTTAGATGACAATGTCTTACCAAGTCTTCCAGATGTGCCTTTAGGGCTCTGCACTCTTGAGTTAGATGCCCATCCTCGTTGTGGTAGGCACAGTGTTTCCCCTGACTTCTTCCCATAAATTCGCCAGGAATCCTCTCTGGTGCTCTATAATAGGGCTAATTTTGGATTCTTTCCAAGACTTTGTAGACCGAAATTCGGAACACAGTTGTGACTGCCTGTGTAGCCCTCAGTCCTGTCTCTTGCTTGTTGTACCCACCATTACCTCGGCCTCGCTTTGGTGAGTTGTTTCTCTTCTCTTGTTTTGACGCCTTTGTCCTCGGTGTGTCCTCCTCTGCCCTGGCATACTTTTCTATCCTAGCCATGAGTTCCTCCATGCTTTTTGGTAGTGTCTTTGCCAGTGATTTTCGAAGCAGACAATTATTTTTCAGGCCGTTCTTAAAAGATACGACCGCCACCTCTTGGTTATATCCAAGTATTCAGTTGAACACCTCATTATACCTTTTGGTATAGGCTTCAAGGCTTTCATCCTCGCCAATTCTCAGAGCCATCAGGGAGTCCACCCTTAACGGATGTAGTTTGTTTGTCATAAACCTGGCCACAAACATCTCGGCCAGGCCTTCCCAGCTTTTCACAGTTCCTTTCGACAACTTGTGAAACTAGTCTGATGCAATTTCCCTAACGGATGAGGGGAACACTTTGCAGAGTAACGGCTCATTCCTGGTGTACAGTGCCATCGAGTTCAGGTATAAGCCGACGTAAAAGTTAGGGTCAGACTTACCATCGTATATCGGAATCTGGCATGCGGAACGTCTTCGGGGCCTCCAACTTGTTCAACTCTACCAAGAACGGCATTCTCGGCTTGACCGATGAGGTTACCTCGGCATCTTGTTGCTTCCTCTGGAGGTAATCCCTTAGATCCTCCTTTGTTCGTCCAGGAGCTCGGCTATCAATGGATTTTAGCCTTTTCGGTGCGCTACTCCCAGTATCGTTATGAGTTCTCTTGGACCTCTCTCTGCTCGTTGCATCGAAACAAAGTTCTTTGGGGTCAGCTTCTTTGGTATGATCCGTCCTCTGAGAATCTCCCTTCATTGACTCTCCTTGCCCGACCGCCCTTGAAGGCCGGTGAGAGTGTTCCTTGGTCTTGGTGTGCTAGGGGACTACATGGGCTGTTTTCTGCCCCTCCTTCTGTGCATTGTTCTTGGCCACTGGAATCGGCGAGTCTTGTAATGGGAACGGTGGCTGCATGACGTTGTTCTGCATTATGAAATTAAAGACCGATTGCAGGTCTGCCAATTTGTTCGCCATTCCCTTCATCTCTCTGTCCCTCCACAGGCATCTATCTTTCCATATCTGGAGGTCGTCCTCATTATAATACCCACCTCGATCTGACTTCTTTGGTACGTCGCCCTCCTTGCCGACGTCTTTCTCTCTAGGATTATGATCTCGAGTTTCTTCATTGCAGTTATCCTCTTCCACGTTAGGGTCAATATGCTTACCACTCCCAGTAGGGATGTCGTTCCCAACCTTTTCTTTCTGTCCGTCGTTGGCCATCTATTCTCCCTTCTTTCCCATAGACGGTTCCAAATTATGTGTGTTGTTTTTCTGACCACACTGCCAAATAGGTACTCAGCTGGAGAACACCGGTAGAATAGATTGCGCCCAAACGACCTATCACTGGAAAAAAGACTCCAGTGGTGGTTCTTCCACTCGAGGGCATTCCGACGATCAAGTCAGCAATCAGTATCTCTCAAAGATAATAATTAGTGCTTAACTCACTAGTCATAATACAAAAAGCGTACCTTAGGCCCACAAGGATGCCTCACTTTTATAGCCAACACTGACCTAATCCCTGTAGAAGCCTAGCTTCAATGGACTCTGATGCAATGCTTATCCTAGACTCCCAAATAAATAGAGATAAACTCTCTAAGAGCTTTATCTTTATCCAGACTGAGGTCCTCCCCCATTCTAGGACTCTTGTCCCTTATCCGCTCATCTCGGATTCCGGTATCTTGGCAGATAACCTCAGCCTAACCGAGCTTACCTCGGCGTCAAGTCAAGGACACGTGGCACCTCGACTGGCATTTCGATGCCACCTTGGCCACGTGTTACTACCCAAAAAATATGTCCCCACACAACCCATTTTCTTTTCTTTTTTTCTTTATTATTATTATTATTTTTTAATCAAACCCCTGTTTCCCACTATCCAAAAAAAAAAAACAAACAAACAAACAAATAAACACCACCACCAAACCAAAACCATGTGTTGGTTTTCACCAAACCAATGAGCCAACTATCACCCACGTTGCTCTACTTTCCCATGTAAATAACACATCTTCAATAGCTCCACTTTCCATTACACCACCAAAAAAAAAAAAAAGGCACAAAGAAAAGCAAAACATAACAACCAAACCACAAACACCACCAACAAGGGCTTTATTTTCTTTTTCGATGACGGCCATCCCGCCTGCCTCACTTACTCGCCTCTGCTACCGATCTCTTCCTCTTGCCTTCATCTTGAGCGACCCTTGAGAGCCCTACCTCCGTACTTCCAAGCCCGCTGAGCGCCATGCCTCCCTGTTGCTCCTCAACCGCAGAGTACGGCGGCACTCCGAATCGCACCATGACGGTGGCCTTCCGTTTTAGCTCTTTGTTCTCCACTTTCAGCGCACAAATCTTTGCTCGCGCATCCTTGTACATACGTTGCAGTAGAGAGAGTTAGGCATTTAACTGTTGTACCTCACTTATCCTATTCTGCAGCCAGTGAGACAAGTTAGTGACCACAGTCATGGTCTCCACACATGACTTTAGCGTATAATGGTTGGCCTCAATGTCAGATTGAGCCGCCATTATTTGCTTAACTGACAACATAGGAAAGTTTAGAGTAGTAAAAGCAGGGGCAGGGGCACTCTGTCTAGGGGCGCTTATCGGTTCATTCAGGTCTGGAAAGAGGGTAAGCGAACCATGGGAAGACGAGGCCATATCAGAGGATGCACAAGCAAGGGGTAGTATAGTGGAAGAAAGGGATTGCAGAGTGATTTCAGATTGGTTCGTCACTTTGTTTTTCTCTGCCTCTCTATCTAGTCTCAGCCTCGATTTAAAGAGAACAAAAAGATGAAGAAGACAGAGAGGGCGCGAGACCCGAGGTAGACACAACGCTCTGTCGGTCACGTGAACTACACTAGACACGACGCTCGATGCCACAGTGTCCGGCGTGACTTTTGAAAGTTCGGGCATGACTTTCTACAAAGGTGCGACATATATATATATATATGTATATATCTTTGGGCAGCCTATATACACGACCATACCGTGTATTTTACAATGGTTCGACACGACCTTATAGTGTTTTCTACAGCGGTTCAACACGACCACACAGTGTCTTCTACAACGGTCTGACACGACCACACAGTGTCTTCTACATCGGTCTGACACGACCACACAGTGTTTTCTTCAGCGATCCAACATGACCACACAGTGTCCTCTACAACGGTTCGACATGACCACACAGTGTCTTCTACAACGGTCTGACACGACCACATAGTGTCTTCTACAACGGTCTGACCCAACTACACAGTATCTTCAACACCAGTCTGACACGAACATACAGTGTCTCCTATCCTCTTTTATTTTATTTTCCCATTTTGTTACTCTTTTCAAACTCAAGTTGGTTTGAACTTATCCTCCTTGAGTTTAAGGGGGGATGTTAGAATATATTAGTAGTATACTAGCCAGCTGTATATGAGCTGTCTACTAACCAGCTTTCATCATGTTGTTCCTTAGTGCATTGCTTCTTTCGGCCACTTTTGACCCCTCTGTACACACTTTCCCCTATAAAGGAGAGTCTTCTCTGAACATTGTAAATACACATTCAATATACATAAACATCAATTCAATACACAATTTATTCTCTCTCTTTCTTGATACATAATTCTAACATTATCAATTAAAAATATTTGATTCTTAATTTGATTTCGTTTCTAAATTTTTGTCCATAAATATTAATTTGACAAATATCCAATTTTTAGTCCGCACAGAGGACATGAATGACTTGGTCATCTGGGATATTTAGTGTTAACATTCATTGAGAAAGTTCACTCATCCCCTTGTCCATTGTAGGTGAAGGATAAGAAAGGATTCACATTAGCCACATGTGGAAGAACTAGGAAGATATTTTCATTAAACAATGGTATTATTTTCGTAACTACGTAACCAAAATTGCACCTTTGTCACTATTTATGTTGCCTTTGGTTCATATAAGAATTTAGACAGAGAGAGGGAAGGGATAAGGGAAAAAGTAGGTGAAATCTGAATGAAATATAAGTATAATTCACTTATATTTCACACATTTTTTTTAATTTTCTTTTCAAAATATCTTCTCAAATTTATGGTGTAATCACAACCTTAAAGATGCAATATTCAAACTTCCAAGTTAGCAGACAGGCATTTGAATTTAGTCCAAGGACGTGTTACATGCCTAGTGATAATTGATTTATGTGTATGACGTTTAAAAGGAGCAACGTGTTGTGAAGAAAAATGTTTGGAACCCCCCTTTGGGGATGACTTTCACACCCTCAAAGTGATTTTGGCCCTCCGTATATGTGTGAGGCTCACTCATGTATGTATAAGATCCACATTATGAGTGGTTCAGATTTGTAGGGGTCTTGTGAAGGTGGGGGTCTCAATCATTGCTCTTTAATAAAGCAAAAACATGCACGCCCAAGACGCTATTATACACATTATTGTCAAAAAATTGTATTACCGTATGGGATGAGATTATCTTAAATTGGCCATCCAACTTTATAGGGCATTCGCGCTTGGTGTGTTCATTTTGGAGTTGATTTTAATAATCTAAATCTTTCGCTTTTGTTGAGTAAAATATTCATACTAAAAATTATGATAATTGATAACTATTTGTTTGAATCCCATTAAATTTTAAAAAAATGAACGACAATTATAATTTCAAAAGTGACCATTCATCTATACTATATATTAAGGAAAATGAAGTTTATAATGAGAAGGGATGTGAGAGCTCCACATACTCAATCTCAATTTCTTAATTTTTCAATTAAAAAAATTAATTTATAAATCCCACGCTCAATTTTATATATAATTTTACTCTTTTTCAATTTTTCAAATTAAACAAAGAAGGCATCTTCCATTCCTAAAATTATTCCCTAAAATCATTCTTTCCTTACAATCAAACAAAAAAGAAGTTTTTCAATTAAAAAATAATAATTAATAAATCACACACTCAAAAATATTTTGGTTAGCAAATCTCTATATTATATAAGCAACAAGAAGTTTTCGAGAGGAGTATTGTGAGAGATTCAAAACCTCATAATAAATTTGTGAATTTATTAAATTAAAAATAAAATTTAAAAAGTAATATTGGCTAATCCATTAAAGTAATAGTTTTCAAAATATTATTAATTCCATAATTTATAGTTTTCAAAAGGAAACACTAATTGTATTCCTTTTATAATAAAAAAAAATTAAAACTTGCTTTTTACTATATTAATATATTATTCATACCATATATAACTGCTCTCAAATCTTTAAAATTCCTGATAAAAATTTAGAACCTCCAAAATATTAAGATTTAATTACACACATTTAATTTCTTTTGTATATATTTTTTTTCTTTTTTGATTTGTTTTGTACACTCATATGTACTAATATCTATGCCTAAATTATAAATTTTTTAATACACGTGATGGGTGTGAAAAGAAATTAAGTGTGTATGATTATAAGCACACATTCATCGATTTTGTTTTCAAAAAAAAAAAATCTATATCTCATCAGTTTAATTCTTTGGTTAATTAATTTTCACACTACTAAAAGACAATTTTTTTAGTGTTTTATAATGGTAACTCATTTCACAAATAATTAATTATTTTTAAAATATTAAAACATTTTACGTTAAGATTTGTATTAAATAAATGTTTCATAAAGTTTAAATTGAAAATTATAATTTGTTTTGAGGTTTCACTTTTTAATCAAGTTCTATACTAAAAATAAAATCTACAAACTAGCTTAATCTGATATTAAATAATTCTTTCAGATGTAAATATAATTTAATATTAGACATATTTTAAGAATAAATATATAATTTCTTTATTGAAGTTTTAGAATACTAATAAATATGCCAAATATACATATTCATTTTATTTTTTTATTTTGGATATAAAACATTTTACAATATTTTTATCATTTTAAAAAATAAATAAGTGGGCAATGTGATTTTTGGGCATGAACCAAAATGATTATCTAAAAATTATATTGATGTATAACATAAAAATCAACCAAATTCAATTTCTACACTTCTTTTAGTATTTGATTTACTATTAGCTCATACCCATCATAACTTAACAAATTATTAAACATAAGCTTAAATTGATTATTATTAACTGTTTTCGCTAATTACCTGATCAATTTTTAAATCGAGCCCAAGGGAGGATTAGAACATACTCTATATTTTAGGTCGACCGCAGTATTATAAATTTTTTTCATACATCAATATACTTAATTATTTCCAACCTTGACTTGCTCTTGCCTCCTGTCGACGTCACTGTGTTCTTCTGTTACAAGAATCCCACCACCACCACCACAGGACTCACTAGAAAAGATGGGGGCTTAATGCTGTTCACATTTGCCTCCATGGTCGGTGATTTGAAGAAGGCCATGTCTCAAGCTTTAGTTTGTTCCTACCCATTTGCTGGGGAGGTTGTGCACAACACTGTGGGTGAACCTCAGCTTCTCTGCAACAACCGTGTAGTGGACTACATTGAAGCTTTTGCCCACGTAGAGCTTCAAGGTCTCAATTTTTACAATCCTGATGACAGCATTGAAGGTAAGTTGGTGCCTAAGAAGAAGCAAGGGGTGCTCTCGGTTCAGTTATTGACCCGTTTGGTAGAGCCGTAGAAAAGTGATTATACATTATAACTTAACATATTATGACTTATACCTATGCACATAAGCTGTTAACCTGTTTGGTGCAGTTATGGGATTATGGATTTAAGCAGCAGGGTAGTGTTTGGTTAATAAGCTGTAAAATAACTTTTTACTGTATAATTGTCCTTTCTACCCTTATATGATATAAAAATAATTATTTTGTCATTTTTTTCAGTTTTAATTTAAAAATATATATATATATTTCATTAATAAAAGTTAATATAAGTAGTATTAATTAGTATCAATTAATATAAAAATTGATACATTTGCTAAAAATGTAATAGAAGTATTATTGTCACAATTATTTTCCATTATAAATTAATTAGTATCAATTAATTGCTTGATTAGTATCAATTAATACTAAAATTATTAATTAGTATCAATTAATGGCTTAATTAGTCTCAATTAATATTAAAATTATTAATTAATATAAATTAAAATTAATATTTAATTTTTATTAGTATCAATTAATATTAATAATCAAAAATTGTTATTAATTAGTATCAATTAATAATTAATTCATTACAAAAGTATGCAATATTAATTTATTAATAATTAATATCAATTAATATTGATTTTTTTTAATTAATATTGATTTTTTTTTCTTTTCCTTCAGCAATATACAATTTTTTATTTTTTAATTAATATAAAAATATACAATATGAATTTATTAATAATTAATAACAATTAAATTTATTTTTCAATTAATATTGATTTTTTTCTTTTTCTGCAGAAATATACAATTTTTTATTTTTTAAATAATATTAATTAATAATATTAATATTTGAGTATTGACGAAGGTATTTAAGTAATTTTAGCCCCCCAACACCAGCTACGCGCTTAAGTAAAAAATTTAAACACTCCTTGACCAGCTTTTGAGATAAGCTGAGAAATAGCTTGATTTAGTTAACTTAAACTGCACCAAACACAATATTTTAGCTTAAATTAAACTAAAAATTAAAATAAGCAGCTTATAAGCTCTACTAAACAGGCCTATTGTATTATATAAGTATAATAATTTTTAAAATTTAAAATAATTATAAATTTATATTTTTAATGAAAATCGTTCATTAAAGTCTTTCCTTCCACTTTCATCTTGTGGCCCCAATCAATTATTCTTTTGTAACATGCTAACTAAACGGCACATTTAGCCCGTTACTGTCTACTATCCATTTTAAGTAGCACTAGATTTTTTATCTACAATCTTACATAGAAAATTAATCTACGATTTAAATTTATTCTATACGTAGAACTTACATTATACTAATTTAATTTTCATCACATAATTTAATTCTAAATAAAATTAATTTTGCGTGAATTGGTAAAATTACTGATTTTTAAATTTAAACCAAGAATCATCCCTCAATATATTCCGTATGAGTCAAACTACACATAACCAAATGTAGGGAAGTGGTTTGGAAATACTCTTTTGATCCACTGGGACGCTCCAGATCCTCAGCTAGTGACCTGAAAAGAGATGAACACTCCGATCGGGGGTGCCGGAATTAGCACTCTGACGGTTAAGTCAGTGTATGCTCTCTTAGTTACTTGTATCTTAAGTTAAGCGTAATAGTTCTCACATACCTCTCTTTGATTGATGTTCTTCTATTTATATACACTCCTAATCCTCAGGATGGGGCCCACTACTAATCTGTCGTGTGATTGCTCACTCGGCCCTTCTTTCGTTGTAACCCGACTTCCAATCGACCCCTCGTTCGGCTGGTTGTGCGGCTGACTAAGCTATTTGGTATCCAAAACGTACAAGACAGGCGAGTACATGTACTGATTATCTAAATGTGTATTCAGCCTATCTGCGTCCATTTTTATCTGGCTCCCACAATTGCCCCCCAAACACCCCACTAGCGCTAGTTAGTTGGCATGTTTGGGTGGTTGGTTTCGAACTTGAAAAGTCAAAAATTTAGCGGTTAACCTCATGCCAACGTGTGTCAGAACGCACACGTTTTTTGGTCATCATTACGAATTCCCGCCTCTTCGCACGCGTCCTCCATTTAATGTGATTTATAACTTTGTCTCTTCAAATGTATAATCTGAATACTCAAAGTTTCTGGCTCACCTTCTAGTTCAACTCCTTCACATCGCGACCTCTACAATTTCCTTCTGTCTCTCATTATATCTCCTGCTCCTTGTAAGTTTTCTTCTCCTTCACTCCCAATGCCATTTCCTTGTTTACTTTTAGTCTTGCATAATCTTTAGGTCGGCCGTGATGGCAAAAAATTTGAAAGAGCTCCTTTTTGCGGATCGAATTTCCGGCTTCCGATGCCATTATTCCATTCCCGACGACGTCCATCTGTCACTTGTGGCAGACAGCACCACTGATATGGAGAAGACCGATGAGAGTACAATCATCTTTTCTCTCGTATCGATTACTGAGGGCGGAGTCCGTTTTCCCCTTCACCCATTTTTAAGAGCCGTCCTTCGACATTGGGGTCTAATTCCTTCCTAGCCCAACGTGAATTTTTTTCACATCATAATGGGCATTACAGAGTTGAACCGTCGTCTTAGGATTAACTTAGGTATACCTGCAATTCGGCATTGTTATGCCTTGGCCAAGTCTACTGGCCGGTTGGGACGCTATTTTCTCAAGGCCAAAAATACCGAACATTACCTAATGACTATGCTTGCCAGCTCTGGCAAGCGTGTTGACGATGTCATAGTCGTTGTCCGAGGCAACTGGGAATTCGGCGAGGGTGAAGATCGCCTAGATCCCGTGCCAAGGCGAAAAGGCGAACCAGGTGGCCGTATAGCTCGCTCTAGTTTCTCCGTCTACCTTATTTGTATTCGGCTCGCCGTCCATGTGTTTACCGTTTTGTTTTTGCAGGTAACAATTTGAAGAAAGTGTTGGTTTCATCCGACGACGCTGTACTTGCAGACATTAGAGTCGCTCTTCAATTCATTGGCCATCCAAACTTGCCGAAACAAGCGAGGGCAGCCCATATTCTTTTGCGATACACGCCGTCTTACTCTACATTTTTGGCGGCTGAACACATTCCAATTCCGATTGGTAAGATCATCTTACCACCCTTATCTTCCCCAGCTTCAAAAACATAAAGGAGGTTGGTTTAGAAGCCTCTGAATCGGAACAAGAGGAATAACAAGCAGCCGATCCGGTTGCCGAGAACCTGAACTAGTCGGAAGTCGAGATAGAAGAAGCACTTAATTCAGCTTTTGAGGAGGCCGAATTGAATTCGTCTGACCCTTTGCCCGCCTCAGACCAAGGGGACTTTTTCGAAGACATTTTTACAACCTTAGGGGACTTGCCCGGCTCTTGCCCTGACAACATGGCTGGCGAGTCGCTCACCCAAATGGCCAAACGGAGGAACACCGAGAGGATGGCCGCCCGAAGAAGGGTTGAAGCTGAGCAAAACCAACCTCCGCCCCTTCCACCTGACGCCAGGGAAGAAACTCCACCCGTTCCTGTTGAAGAGGTGGCTCAGAGTGAAATGGCCAAAACAGAAATTGTTGTCAATCAACAGGAGGCTCAAGTGACGGAGTACAGGGGTGAAAGGCGCCCAGCCGATCACGACACTGTTTATTCGGAAGATCCAATACATAAACGGCCACGTTTGGAAGAATCAAACTTGGTTGTGCCGTTTACAGTGCAACCAAAGATAAAAAACTTGTCGATTAGCTCTGATTCATCGGCTATAAGGGACCCAGCTGTCGCCTTGAGCCTGGCTTCCTCCATTTCTCTGCCGACTGACAAAGCGACTTTTAGGGCAGAGGCTGATCTGCTGGCTATCGCGTTAGCCGCTCAATCGACGATACTAGTATGTACTCCTTTACAGATTTGCAAGGCTTAAACAGGAGTTTCTATATTAGCTTACTGGTCCCTTCTTTTGTAGGCGACGGGGAGAATAGCCGAGATTGGATGTCGCCAGCACGACGCAATTGAGCAAATCGGCTTTCTTACAGCCAAATTAGAAAATGAGAAGGGGAGAGCAGTTGAGGCATCACTCTGAGCTGAGTCTGAGGCCGCGAAAGCGGCGGAAGAGAGAGCTAGGTCCGATGCAGAAGCAAATGAAGCCAGGACCACTGTCGCACTGAAAATGGCCACTGAGGAAAAGGCGAAAGTGAACGAAGAGGTGCTCAGACTGGCCAATGAAATGATTGCAAAGCTGGAGGCTGACCTGGAACAGTCTAGGCGGGCGAAAGTGAACGCCGAGTCTACTATTTCCGAGTCGTTCTAGTCTAGCAAGAATGCGGCCTTGGCGGACTACGTCGAAGAAGTGCCAAAATTTGAAAATAGGGGGTTCAAACACGGCTGGCTCAAGGCCTTGGATGCCGCTAACGTGACATCAGAACAGCCAATTCTATACGAGCAGGTAGACGTTGAGCCGCTGGAGTCTGACCCCGAAGATAGTTGAATATTTTCCATTTTGCTTTGGGTACTAAGTGTATGTAGATTTTGTTGTATGTATTAGGTTTTTGTTTTTATAAGAAACTGATATAGTGTAGTTTTCATTTGTAAAATGAATTCTATTCGTGCTCAATTTACGAATGAAAATTATTTTTGCTATTTGCACGTAGCTTATGAATGGAAATTATTTTTGCCTTTTGTGCTCATTGAATGTGCTTGTTAGCAGCCAAGTAAGATGTAAAATCATGAAATGAATGAAAAGAGCTGCTGAATTAAAAATAACTGTAAAGTGTTGCAGCTTAGCCGAATATACTAGTGAATATGCCCTTGCCGCGACAGGTTAATGAACCAGTCAGACTAATGAACTGAAAAAATCTGAAAACGGCAATTCAAGAATTTGCTGGGGCACAACGGAAATTCGACTAAGCTTTGATAGTTATGCCGAATAGATTGATTAATCTACCCTTGCCCCAGTAAGTTAATGAACCAAGATAGACTAAAAATGGCAGTTCAGTAATTTGCTAGGGCACAACGGGAATTCGGCTAAGCTTTGATAGTTATGTCGAATGGATTAATTAATCTGCCCTTACCCCAGCAAGTTAATGAACCAAGACAGACTGAAAACGACAGTTCAGTAATTTGCTGGGGCACAATGGCAATTCGGCTGAGCGCTGATAGATATGCCGAATAGATTGATGAATCTACCCCTGCCCCAGCAAGTTAATGAACCAAGACAGACCGAAGACGGTAGTTCAGTAATTTGCTGGGGCACAACGAAAATTCAGCTAAGCTTTGATAATTATGCCAAATGGATTGATTAATCTGCCCTTGCCCCAGCAATTTAATGAACCAAGACAGACTAAAAATGACAGTTCAGTAATTTGCTGGGGCATAATGGGAATTCGGCTAGGCTTTGATAGTTATGCCGAATGGATTGATTAATCTGCCATTGCCCCAGCAAGTTAATGAACCAAGACAGACTGAAAATAGCAATTCAGTAACTTGCTGGGGCACAATGGCAATTCGGCTGAGCTTTGATAGATATGCCGAATAGATTGATAAATCCACCCTTGCACCAGCCAGCACTTGAACTGGGACGCCAAAAATAGTTAGTTTGTCGCGTGAGGCTTTGAAGTTTAGCATTAATGATAACGCCTCGAGGCTGCTGCCCCGTGAGGAATAAATGGGGGCGAGTGCTTCGTGCACGTAGGTCTTGTTTATGTGTTCAGACTCAACAACTCAGTTCAGTCCGTTGAGGAAGGTTAGACAAGTGCGAATGTCAAATAGATTGTTCTTCAACAGCGGAGGAGAGGGAAGGACATTGGCTGACCTAGAAGGAGAAATGAATCGAAGTGGCGAACCTGTGCGCATGGGAAGTAGGACTTCGAGGGAGTGGGAGAGACGCCATTCCCCTTGTCGTCGAAGTAGGTCACCTGGGAGGGAAAAGCAGCAACAAGGTAGATCCCCTTAACCCTACCCCGGAAGAGAATCCGAGGCGACACCGCGCCCGTTGAGTTTTGCAGTCTTCGTGGGGAATAAACCAATGACAGAAGTGGATTCAATCGTTCGTGACCCAAATGTGGCAGTCAAGTTCGCTCGACAGATTTTTCCACCTGAAGTCCAGCAGTCGATGGTAGGTCCACAGGATTTCGAAGTGTTTCGGGAAGGCGTTCATGGGCCGGTGAAAGGGCTGTACACCACCTATGAAATCGGCATGCGTCTTCATGTCGTACAACGGGATATAGAGCAGAGAGACGAACGTATATGAAGCTTAGAAGCTCGCGTGGAGAAGGCTGAGCGCGAACTAAGAAAGATCAAGACTGCCGAGTCACAATCGGCCAGCCATCCTAACCCGGTCGTGGAGGAAAGGCTGACTCAACGGCTAATAAGTCATGCAATTGCCGATCGAGATACGACTAGCATGTTTGCAACAGGGCCTATGAAAAAGGCTTTCACGACGGCCGAAAGGTCGAGATATACAAGACCAAGGAAAAACTTGCCGAGGAGGTCTGCCGATGTGAAAATCATGGATTTAAGCACGGCTAGATCAAGGCACTTCAGGTTGCGGATGCTCTCCAGGCAGCATGCGTTGATTCGGCATCGCCGCTATATCAAGGTCATCATTGTCCCTTTTCAGCCTTCGAAGTCGAGAAGAGCGATGATGAGGGAGATGCCGAATAAAAGTAGACATTGTAATGCTCAAACGCAAATTGAATGTAAATTATGTATTTATTGGTTAATCTAATAAAACACTTTATTTCGAATGTTTGCATGTTTCAACTTGCGTTTATACACTTTATGCCAGTCGATCAATTTAATGAAACATTTCATTTTGAATGCTTGCATGTTTCAATTTTCGCTGTGTGTCGTGAGATCCACGAAGAGCGCTCTGAATTCAGATTCCTTATTCGGCCCAATCGTGACCTGCACGGGTGGGGCTCTGAATTCAGAGGCTTTTTTATCTTGGCCAATCATGAGATCCACGAAGGGCGCTCCGAATCCGGAGTCTTTATTCGGCCCAAACGTGACCTGCACGGATGGGGCTCCGAATTTGGAGGCCTTTTTATCCTGGTCAATCGTGAGATTCACGAAGGGCACTCCGAATCCGGAGTCTTTATTCGGCCCAAACGTGACTTGCACGGATGGGGCTCCGAATTCAGAGGCTTTTTTTATCCTGGCCAATCGTAAGATCCACGAAAGGCGCTCCGAATCCGGAGTCTTTATTCGGTCCAGACGTGACTTGCACGGATGGGGCTCCGAATTCAGAGGCTTGTTTATCTTGGCCAATCGTGAGATCCACAAAGGGCGCTCCAAATCCAGAGTCTTTATTCGGCCCAATTGTGACCTGCACGGATGGGGCTCCGAATTCGGAGGTTTTTTTTTTTTTTTTATATCTTGGCCAATCGTGAGATCTACGAAGGGCGCTCCAAATCCAGAGTCTTTTTTTGGCCCAAACGTGACCTGCACGGATGGGGCTCCGAATTCAGAGGCTTTTTTTTTTTTTATCTTAGCCAATCGTAAGATCCACGAAGGGCGCTCCGAATCCAGAGTCTTTTTTTTCGGCCCAAATGTGACCTGCACAGATGGGGCTCCGAATTCGGAGGCTTTTTTATCTTAGCCAATCGTGAGATCCATGAAGGGCGCTCCGAATCCGGAATCTTTTTTTGGCCCAAACGTGACCTGTACGGATGGGGCTCCAAATTCGGAGGCTTTTTTATCTTGGCCAATCGTGAGGTCCACAAAGGGCACTCCAAATCTGGAGTCTTTTTTCGGCCCAAACGTGACCTGCATGGATGGGGCTCCGAATTCGAAGGCTTTTTATCTTGGCCAATCGTTAGGTCCATGAAGGGTGCTCTGAATCCGGAGTCTTTATTCAGCATACTTTTGTGCTGAGTTTCACACAGAAAATAGGAAACTTTGCATTGCAAAAGCGAAATGTTTACATGGTGAATCACTCAAAACAAGTATCATGTCCCATAGGTCGGGTTCAATGATAGAATTTACGCAAATGTGGGAAATTCCAAGGGCGTGGCAGACTCCTCCCAGACATGTCTTTGAGCCGACATGCCCTTGTTCTTGCGATTGAGTCGACCTGATAGGGGCCGCCCAGTTAGGACCCAATTTTCCATCAGTCGGATTCTTGGCAGCTGGAAGCACTTTCTTCAGGACCAATTCGCCTAATACATAGCAGCGTAGCTGAACACGTTGATTATACAACTTAGTAAGCTGCTCCTGGTACCGTGCCATGGACGCAAGGGCACGGTCTCTTCGTTCTTCAATCAGAGTTAAATCCAAGGCCAACATCATGTCATTTCGGCCTATATCAAAGACTTTTGATTTCAAGGTTGAGAGACTAATCTCCAAGGGGATGATTATTTGATTTCCGAAGCACAAAGCAAACGGCGTTTTCTCGGAGTAATGCGATGAGCCCACAATACACTCGACAATTCTTTGACCCATCTGCCTTTAGCTTTCTCCAGCCTCTTCTTGATGTCGTCCAAAATGGCTTTGTTGGAGGCTTCAGCTTGGCCATTACTCTGTGGATAAGCCGGGGTGGAGAAATAGGGCCGAATACCATACTTACTGTACAGCTCTCGGTAGACACCGCAATCAAACTGGGTGCAGTTATCAGAAATGTGTGCTCTTGGAATATCGAATTGCGTTACAATATTTCTCTGTAGAAAACGCTTCACATCAGTATCTCAAATGTGCGTCAGTGCCTCCGCTTCTACCCATTTTGTGAAATAATCTGTTGCGACAATCAAAAATCGCTTGTTGCTGGGGGCGTGAGGCAGTGGTCCGACGATGTCAAGTCCCCATTGGAAAAATGGCCAAAGACTAGTTAAAGAGCTTAACTCTTCAGTAGGCAGATGGGTTTAGGGAGAAAACTTCTAGCACTGTTCACACTTCTTCACGTAACATTCGGCATCAGCTCTCATTGTCAGCCAATAATACCCCTGTGTCACAGCTTGGTGGGCCAAAGAGCGCCCACTAGAATGGGCACCACAGCTACCTTCATGTATTTCAGTTAGGAGTCCCTCGACTTTATCCAAATGAACGCATTCTAGGTACGAGCCAGAAAGGGATTTTTTGTAAAGTTTTCCTTGCGGATCCAAATAGTATCGCAGGGCTTTGTTTCGTAGCTTGTGTGTTTCTTTCTTATCCAACGGGAGCTGTTCGGAATATAAGAATGCAACAATGGAGTCCATCCAACTCGGACCTGACTCTATGACATTGATATGGACTTCCTCTGAAGGGCCAATGCTCGGATTAAGGATAAAACCCACCTTAATTGTCCGTTTAATCTCTGAGTTAGTGGTGGAGGCTAAGAAAGTCAGGGCGTCTGCATGTGTGTTCTGATCACGGGTTATTTGGTTCAATTCATGATGGTCAAATTTTGCTAGTAAGGCATTTCCCATTTTCATGTAAGCGGCCATACGGTCGTTTTTGGCCGCGTATTCCCCCTTTAGCTGATTGATCACCAGTTTTGAATCACAAAATATAAGTAGACGTCGAGCACCCAGAAGATGCGCATTCCGCAAGCCGATTAGCAGGGCATCGTATTCGGCTTCATTGTTCGACGCTTCGAAGCTGAGTTTGATAGCCTGCTCAATTATTGCTCTGTTAGGAGCCATGATTACTACTTCGGCCTCGCTGCCACGTTGATTGGATGATCCGTCACAGTACAGCTACCAAATGTCCCCAACATGAATTCTTCAGTTCGGCCTAGGTTGTATTTCATCAGACTCGAAGTTGGTAAGACCCCCAATGAATTCGGCCACAAAGTCGGCAAGCACTTGCCCCTTGATTATGGTTCTAGGCAGAAACTGAATATCATACTGGCCGAGTTCAAGAGCCCATTTTGAAACACACCCTGACGCTTCTGCCCTACGGAGTACTGACCGAAGGGGGTGGTTCATTAGTACCCCGATGGTATGCCCCTAAAAGTAATGCATCAGCTTTCTTGCTGCCGTGACGAGGACTAGGAGGAGTTTTTCCAACGGAAGGTAACGTGTTTCGGCGTCAACCATTGCTTTGCTCACATAGTACACTGGCCGCTGCTCCCCAAGCTCTTCCTTTAACAGTACGGCGCTGACTGCCCGGTCGGAAACTGCCAGATATAAAATGAACGGGTCACCTACCGAAGGTGTTGTCAAGAATGGAACTGATCGGAGGTAGGTCTTCAGACCGTTGAAAGCGACTTCGCACTCGGAGGTCCATTCAAAAGCCTTGCCCTTCCGTAGGGTATGAAAGAATTGTCGACAGCGGTCTGTGGAACGACTAATGAACCTGTTGAGTGCGGTGGCCATCCCCATCAACTTTTGAACCTCCTTCACCTATCGAGGGGAGCCGAGTTCCAAGATTACTGTGATTTGCCTCGGGTTGGCTTCGATTCCTCGGTGATTGACAATGTAGCCAAGGAATTTGCTGGATCCAATCCCAAATGCACACTTGGAAGTATTCGGCTTTATTTTGTACTTGCGTAAAATGCCGAACGTCTCTTCCAGGTCGGCCAGATAAGTTTTCTCTTCTTTTGACTTGACCACCATATCGTCAATGTACACTTCCATAGTACGGCCGAGTTGCTCCTTGAACATGGTAGTGACTAGTCTTTGGTAAGTTGCCCCTGCATTCTTCAGCCCAAAAGGCATAACCTTATAGCAATAGGTTCCTCTTGGGGTGAGGAATGCAGTTTTGTCTTGGTACTCCAGATGCATGGCGATTTGATAGTAGCCTCTGTAGGCATCGAGGAAGCTCATATGTTGATGACGTGCCGTGGCATCTACGAGTTGGTCAATTCTGGAGAGAGGAAAACAATCCTTGGGGAAAGCTTTATTTAAATCCGTGAAGTCCACACAGACACACCAAGTTCCATTCTTCTTCTTTACCACCACAGTATTCGACAGCCATGTAGGATAGGTCACTTCCCGGATTGCCCCGGCATCAAGTAACAGGTCAACTTCTTCAACAATGGCAGCAGTGTGTTCTGCGGCCGACCGCCGGCTTCTCTAAATGATCAGCATACATTTGGGGTCAACATTCAGACGGTGCTCAGAAACAGATGGATCTACCCCCGGTATCTCATACGGCGACAATACGAATACAACAAGGTTGCCGAGCAAGAAGGTAATTAACTACTGCCTGTTAGTTTTATTTAAGGAGGCGCCGACCATGAAGAACTTGTCAGGATCCCCGTCAATTTCAACTCGGTCTAGGGCTTCCGTGGCTTTTTCACTTGGGAGCCGTCCAACATCGTCTAAGCTCTCATGATCCGACACCTCAATAGAGTTCACCTCCAGCTCTCTTGGTGTCTTTGTGGCGAGAAGATAACATGCTTGTGCCGATTTCTGGGAACAACGGATTTGTTCAATGCCTCGTTCAGTCGGGAAGCGAAGCAGTTGATGATAGGTGCTGGGCACGACATGCATGGCATGCAGCCAAGTTCGTCCCATGATAAGATTATACGGTGAAGGCAGCTTGACAACCAAGAATTCCACATCTAATGTTCGGGAGCCCGCTCAAACTGGTAGTGTGATTTTGCCCAACGGGTATTCTGGATTAGTATTGAAGCCGAAAAACGGATAAGGAGCCGGAGACAGGTCTAACTCAGTGAACCCGAGTTTGATGAAGGTCTTGTAATACATAACCTCCGAGGTGGTCCCCTGGTCTATGAGAATGCGTTCAACGGTGAATCGATGTACGTGTAATTCAATGACCAATGGATCAATGGGGGAGTGTTACATCGATCAAATCAGAATCATTGAAGGTAATACTCGGAGCTTCATAGGGCCATTTTGCTGGTGTGATTTGCTTTTGGGGGCCAGGATGAGACTAAATTGAATGTACAGCGAGGGCTGTCAACAGGCTGTATATTATATGGATTACGCCGAGCGGAGGTGAATCCTGTCTTAGGGCAACTGTTTTAGTTGAGTTGTTCTTTCGGACGTGTTGCTGGAGCCGACCGTCTTGTACCAACTCCTCAAGGTGGTCTTTCAAAGCATAGCAACTGTCAGTATCATGACCGTGATCTTTGTGATATTCGCACCGCCTATCCCGTCTCCTTGTGTCGGGAGGTCCCACCATCTTGGGCGGCCACTTGAAGAATGGCAGATATTGAATTTTAGTCATAACCGTGCTGATCGGCTCCGACAACTCCGTATATTTCTTGGTCGTGCGTCTTGCACGTCTGTCATCCACTTGAAGTTGTTCATTAGCATGGCGGGAGTATTGGTCGTTTGATCAGTGTAAATTTATTTTATCTCGTTTAGCCCGGCCCTATAGTTCAGGGCTCCGTGATGGTACAGAACTTATCGGTTGAATAATTTCAGATGGGGCCGTCTTGATGGCCTGGTGCCTGACTTTAACCCGCATTGCGTCATCTTCAACTTTGCAATATTCCTCGACTTTCTTCATCAACGACTAAACTGTTTTGGGGGGCCTTCTAGTCAAGGAACTGCGGAGGGCACTATCAGGATGCAACCCCATTTTAAAGGCGGTGATGGCCATGGAGTCGTTGCAGGCATCATTCACAAGATTAAAGCATTCCCAATAGCGCGCCGAATATGCCTGTAATGTTTCCCCTGACTGGATTTGCATTGCCCAGAGAGAATCAGTCCGCTTCGGCTGGACCTCATTGGTAATGAACCTTGCCCTTAAGGATTTTTGGAGTTGATGAAAGCTCTTAATCGATGCCGGTTCCAATTTATAATACCATCTGACGGACAACGGTCCCAAACTGTTAGGAAATATTCGGTACATGAGGGCCTCGTCGTCCGCATGCAACGTCATAGCTTGCTTAAAATGTCGGATGTGATCAGTGGGGTCTAATTTCCCGTCGTACGGGGTAAACGATGGGGCTTTAAACTTTTTGGGTAGTACTGCCATCGCGATCCGTTGCACAAAGGGATTATGATGGTCCTCTTTGCCTAAACCATTTCATCTTCGCTTATGGCGTGCACACAGACTCTCTTCTGAGGAACTGGTGGTTTCAACTCGTCCTTTCCTTTTGGGTTCCAGGGATAATGAGTCAGAATCACTGTCACTTTTTTATCTTCGAACTCGAGGTTGTCGATCATCTTCTCTCAGAGGTCGTCTGGGATCTTGGCGTGCAGCTTGCTTGGATTTTGCTACTTCTAAGGCCAAATCTTGACGGAGGTGCTCGTTCTCAGCGATCATGTTTTCCATCCTCTATTCGATTTGCTTCGCCTGTTCCATGATCGCCTGCATTGTCTCATGTGCTGAAGTCGAGGATGAGTTCTGGGCAAGTGAGTCGAAGTTCAAGGCACGTCTTGCGATGATAGTTTCCGGTCCAAGCATGTTTGTTGGAGTGAGGTCATCTCTCTATGTGGTTTCGTTAGTGACTATTGGAGGGTCTTCCGTTACGTTCGCCATGGATGTAGTTGAGTATTCCCACAGACGGCACCAATTGTGGGGAAGTGGTTTGGAAATACTCTTTTGATCCACTGGGACGCTCGAGATCCTCAGCTAGTGACTTGAAAAGGGATGAACACTCCGGTTGGGGGTGCCAGAATTAGCACTCTGACGGTTAAGTCAGTGTCTGCTCTCTTAGTTACTTATATCTTAAGTTAAGCGTAATAGTTCTCACATACCTCTCTTTGGTTGCTGTTCTTCTATTTATATACACTCCCAATCCTCAGGATGGGGCCCACTACTAATCTGTCGTGTGATTGCTCACTCGACCCTTCTTTCGTCGTAACCTGACTTCCAATCGGCCCCTCGTTCGGCTGGTTGTGTGGCCGACTAAGCTATTCGACATCCAGAACGTACAAGACGGGCAAGTACATGTACCGATTATCTAAATGTGTATTCGGCCTATCTGCGTCCATTTTTATCCGACTCCCACACCAAACTATGTAACCAACATATGAAAACTCGTGGCTAGTGAATTTGAACTACAAAACAAAGCACAGAATCAAAAGCAAATCAAAATTTAAATATCCTATAAGATTTCCTCACCTTAACCATACAATTTAGTAAATCAGCATCACTACTCCTAAATCAAGAGTCAATGTTGTTAGAATAAACTGCAATATTACCAGAAACAGAAAATAGGAAAGTAACATGTATTCCTCAATCTCTCTATATCATCATGGAGACACATTAATGAACTGACCTAACCTAGTGCAATTCAAACAAAAGAGCATAAATTTGCTTCCTTATCTCAATTTCATCTTTTCTTTTTTTGTCTCTTTTTCTATCTTAAACGAATTCTTCTAAATAAGTGAAGCATTTGTGCTACACAAGTGACATTTGGATAACGGTATTGAATGTGTGTTCGGCATGTATTTGGATATTCACCCAACAAGCTTGTTGTACAATTCTGAGTTTTCCATAGAGCTATGCATAAAACTCCCATATTATGCATGAAATGTTTTATGTGATCCTGTAAATCCAATTTTATCCTGTAAAATAAAAGAATAATAATAAGAAATATAAATCACCTTGTTTGGCTCTAATTTTTATGTTTTGAAAATTGAATTTTTTATTTTTTTTTAGTGAATTTTTTTAGTATTTTAAGTAAATTTTTTTTTTACACTTTTAGATGTACCTAACCTAGATCAACCTAAAAGTTAAAATATTAAAAAAAAATTAATAAATATATAACAATACGAAAATATATTAAATTTTCATATTTTTTTTATATATTTCTGGTATTTAGTGAAATTTTAATTTTTTTTTACAAATATTATACTTTTTAATTGTATTTATATTAAGTGTATCTAAAAATTAAAAAAATATTAAAATATTAAAAAAATCAACTGAAAATTAAAAAACAGGAAAAATAAAAAAAATCAATTAAGAAAATTTAAACCAAATAAGGTGAATATTTTTATTTATTTATTAATTTCTTAAAATTGGTAGAAATAAGGTGTCAAAACATACTTTGATATCATAAATTCTATAATGAATTTAGTATTTTAAAATTTTCTAATTTTAATAGTGTGTAATAATACTATGTTTATAAAGAAAATTTGTATCTGGTTTACTATCAAATGGATCCGAAATTGAGTAAAATTTGACATGTTACTCTGTTTGACAGTAACATGTTACTCTATTTCACGGCAACATATTATTCTGTCTCACAGTAATATGTTACTCTGGTGATATTGTCCAAGAAAGAAAAAAAAAATTATATTTTACTTTGTCTATTCAATTATGTGTTTTCTCCTTAGAAAGTTTATAAAGAAAAGTAAATTGAGTTGTACTTTTCACCAAACAATGGTCCATTGGAGAGAGGTTTTAGGGATGGTTTGGCATGATCTAAATAAGTACACTTTTTGACCTTTTGTGAAATATGGGTTGTGTATAAGTTGAGTTTAAAGTGATGTGATAGAGAAGTGATGTGACTTAAATAAAATAATATGTCTTAAATAAGATAGTAACTTTTTGAATTTTTTAAAGTACCCCAACAAGGCCTAAATTTCCATAATATTATTGGAGACATTGGCCATGGCCAATTCTCTCTCTCTCCTTCTGCCCCCCACTATTCTACATCAATTTGGTATCAAATCTTACATTGATCCTTTTCCGTTAGAAGAGTTAGCCATCGTCATCGACAATGGTACCACCTTCATTGTCAGCCATTGTCATTGTAAACATCAGTAGAGTCCTCCAACACCTTCTACTCACTGTTTCTTTTGTTGTCGTCATCATCAATAAAAGATGAGATCATCATCACCGCCATAGATCACAACCGAAGCTTCCCTCATCACTGCCATAGATCACAACCAAAGCTTTCCTATCTCGTCGTCCTTGCTGTAATTTGTAGGTCAGCATCATACCAACGTTGTTTATTGAGAATGACGACAGAAGACAAGACAAGTAGAGTTTCAAGACCCGTTGGTTCGGCCCTCTCCCCTTCACCCTTAAACCGACCATAAATCTAAAACTTGAGGCCCTAACCTAACACCTCTGTGGTCCAACCCTGCTTTATAGCCAAAACTATTATCCTAGTGTATTTCCTATAATCCAACCTTTTTGCCTAACTGATAGCTTAACCTGATACCGAACCAATCAGCCCACCAGAACCCAGTCATTTAATCCCAAGAACCAACCCAGATTCTTCAAACAACCCAACCTAAATCTTTTTCCTTCAAAACCTATCCTTAACTTTTAAAACTTACCCCAATCCATTATATTTTTAAAAAACCAAAGGCTTCAACCCCAAACCAACCCACATACATCACCCACAATCAAATTTACTAGGTTCAAAGCTTATGACTTAAGCCCAAAATCAAGCTCCATCCAGCCCAAAACCTCCTTACCTAAGACACGTTGACCAACACTGAGTTAAACTTAAAAATTGAAGCCCTATACCAATACCACAAGGAGTTGAAGATGACATTGACCCAAGTGCAAGTTACCTTTGAATAAGCCTAGTTTTGAAAGACAAAGGAAAGGATAGGGGTATGATTATTGCAACTTTGAGTACTTCTCTGCCTCATGATGTTGGGTATGAACATGAACGAATGCTAGAGGATCATCACTTGTCTAATGTAGACTAGACAAGAGTGCCAAGTTGTAAATTGCAGATTTTAATGAGGACCATGATCCAGAGGTATTTTTTGATTGGTTAGGTATTTTATGTTGGAAAATCATACACATATAATATAATCATATATGTATGGATATACAGCGGAATAAAATTTATACTAACCTCCTCTAGCCATTGTTGATCAAGTTGTGTCATGTGTGTAATTCTTCTGAACCTCTCAATATTATATCACTCACTTTACACTTTATGAATAAGTGTCTTCTAACCTATGCAGAACTTGAGTGCCTCATTGATGGAAAATCACAGGCCTATTTATAACTGCTAAGTCAGGGACCCTTATCAGATAGATACATTATCAAATAAACCTTGTTAGTTTCCTTCCATCAAGGAAACTTAATTAGTGGAAATTGATAGGCTTCCTGATATTTTAGGCAACTTCAATAATTATCACCCATAATTATCAAAAGATAAATATACATATAAGGATAAATATATAAATAATATATAATATATATAATTTACAAATATTAATGTGTATGTAGGCCACATTAAGTCTCCTCTTAGGAGACGCAGCTTATATTCTCCCACTTGGTCCACAAATCATATAAATACTGTATTGGGTGATATGTACTGAATTATGGCCATTAAACTTTGCCTAAACTTTAATATTGAAATCCTCACACTCCATTGCCAAGTGTTACTACACGAATCATAGCGGTTATGCCTCATTTAATAGACATTTCCTTCCATAAATTACAATGTATAACACTTTTCAATGAGTACTAAATAAAATTTTTCAATTTACAAATGACTAATAAATAGCCATTCGGGTCCTACTTTACTTATCCCAATGGATAACAAACATGACAAATACTTTAAGTGCACAATAAAGGTCATGTATTTATTCTAAATAAATATTGTTTTCAATAGTGAATCCCTCAAAATGAGAAAGTAATTTCATACATCAAAAGAGCTAGTTAGTCCCAGTAGACCGCCCCGAACTCCACGCCGCACGCGAGAGCGCGAATCGTAGTTCTTAGCTACTACAGTTCGGACTACTGTCACGGTTCTGAATCTAATCTTACAAAGTGCAATGTAAGACTGATAAATCACCAAAGAGTCCAAATCTGGCAAATCGGTTTGGAAAACTAATTTTAATCAAAAAGCGCCAGACATGGACTGCTTTGCCAGATTTCAGAGTCGCCACCTAAATATTTTATTTTGAAAAAATTTAGGAAACCCTAACTCGTGCCTAAGGCCACGTGTCCGTCATCACCAAAGTTGCCTTGGCTCGGGAACTTGGGTACGAGAAGGGAAGGTCATGAAATGAGCACCCCCGCTCGCCTGATCAAAGATCGGCCTCTACTAACATGATATGTCAGTTTTGAAAACACATGTGTTCTTATTCCGGTTATTAATCTAGAATTACTATGTGATGCGCACAGCATACAAGTATAGACTAAATCGCTCAAGTTGGAACAAAACATCTCATGTTTGTTTGTTTGAAAATGGTTTGAAGGTGCTACTCGCAAGTAGGCTAATGACGCAGATTTGCCACCCTCAAGTGGGCTTAGAAAAACAAGGTGATTTTCCACTTCAAGTGGGCTTAAAACGCATATTTTGGTGAATTGTTCCAATTCAAGCAATGAAGCCTTCATCCACAGGCATTCATGCAGTTAAACACTTAAGCAGTTAGCCTCATGGCAAGCATGCTATACATGGCAACATACACATCTCATGCAGTATGCTAAAGCGTAAAAGCTTACCTAATACTCCAAGCCAAAACAAAAGCTAGTTAGAAATCAATGCATGACCCTAGCTATGTCAAGAATGCCTAATGCAACACATGCGAAATGCAACTAAGATAGGCTCAGTTATTCTAAAATGTCATGTGAAGGCAACTTGATAACATGTATTCAAATTGGTATTGAAATACTATGCAGTTTGAATGATGTGCCGAGCCCGGTGCAAGGAAGACAAATGAATGATGCACGTATGCGAAGCATAAGGTATGCTAATCGAAATATGTCCTAAACTAACCATCAAAAGCAGTTAAGTAAAAGGGAGAAAGAAATGGGGGTTGGAAGACATGCATCACACACACACACACTTATTACAAAATTCGCCCTCTCGACGAAGGGTCTGAATGAAACGAAAGCTAACTAGCTACGCTAATTAAGCTAACTGTTACAAACCAACTAATTAACTAACTATTCTAGCTAATTAATTATTACAAATCAAATTAAATTAAATAATCACCTAATCTAAGCTAATTAATTAAACTAATTAATTACAACACATGTAATTAACTACAACTAGCTAATAAAGCGGTAAAATGGCCTCGCGGGCGAGCGATGTATGCATGCTCGGTCGACTTCGCTCAGAAATCCACTACCGTGCCTCGTGATGCCTCTGTTTGCACTCTTTTGTACTTCTGAAAATTATACCAACTTCCAAGAAGCTTCTGATCCACCTTAGGACCACGCTGAGGGGTGGTCGACCAAGAGGAGTGGCCATCGGCCAGAGTTTATGGCTATCGACCAATTTTGATAGCCGATCGATAGACTAAGTGATCAATCGGCAGCTCGGATGGCCGGTTAGCCACTGCTTCCTGCATATTCTCTTTTTGCTGCAACAGAGCACAAACAAGGGCATGGCAGTGTATTTGCAAGGTATGCGTGCACAACCACCCTCCCTATCATTTCTCAAAGCTCAAAGGAGTGTAGTGCTCAGCTCTCGAGCCATCAATCACACATCTCAATGCATGATGGCCAAAGAGACCGAGTTGCACAAATCAATGTCAATGAATGCACACAAATACCACATAAGAGTCGATGAATCTCCGCCTTATCATACATGATCAAAGGTGTCGGTGACTAAGAAATGAGGCACGTTTCATCACTTTGAGTATGAAACGTGCGACATTCCTCATGTTTAGATTGACATGCAACCCAAACACAATGCAACACACAACATGCTAACACAAGGCAATGCACACAACATGTTAACACAATGCAATGCAACAACATGCAAACAATAATGCAATGCAACAACATGCAAACAACAATGCAATGTAACAACATGCTAACACAATGCAATGCAACAACATGCAAACAACAATGCAATGCAACAACATGCAAACAACATGAACATGGCAAGGGCTATGTAATGCAACACTCAATGGACCAAACCAACCTCAAACAAGCCTCATGCATGCCAAGACAATGGCCAAAACATTCTGAAAAATGAAGTCCAAAAACGTATACAAGCATGCATGCTAATTGGTTCATGGATAAGGCATTAAGGTGCAACTCTCAAGAGCACTTAAAGAGTGAAAAACATGAAAGTGTGACAACACTATATGCTCTGAAATATCATGTTAAATGATGCCAAAACATGCGCATATGACAAATGAGGCATGCTAGGAGGCTCAAAACTTATGGCTAGTAAAGGTACTTGTACCATAGCCATATCAAGCAAGACCCAAAGGGCCAAGGTGACTTAAAATAGTCCCAAGGTAGGTCAAAACAAGACCAAAACATGCATGGAGTATAGCCAAAACAAGCTAGCATGAAGGCATGGAGCATGCAAGGCCAACAAGGAGGATTACACTACACCTACCAAAACCAACCATGAGGTGACTCCACCAACCAAAATCAGAGTTATGACATGTTAAATAATAACCAAAAACATGTTGGAATGGAATCAACACATGCTAGAAAGATGAGCCAAAACCTTAAGCATACGAGGCTAGTTTGCAAGGATTACACTACAAGTGTATTAAGCATGCAAGACACAATCAAACCAACCCAAAAAAGAGTTATACCATGTTAGAATAAGGCCTTAAACATGCTAAGATAGAGCCAAAACATGCTAGAAAGACATGCTCCTTTGCAAAGCTATAAGTAGGATTATACTACAAGTACAGGAAGCATGCAAAGGGTGACCAAGATAACCAAAACAAGAGTTATGGAAAGTCTGGAAAGTCACAAAAATGAGCTCAAACAAAGCCTCAAAAAGATAGAAATGCATGCTCTTTTGGTTGGCCATCAACACAAGCTAACAAGAGTAGGGGAGGGGGGGCGACCCCCTCCTATTTGAGACCTCAAAACAGACTTTCCACCACTGAAATTCCTATGGAATTTAGTGGTATAAAGGTCATGCAAAGGCTAAAACAAAAGCCTAAAGTGAAGGCACAAAACAAAGCCAAACAAGGCACCAAAGGGGGTAGATCACCCCCAACACCAAAGAGGCCTTAAACAAACATGTTAAGAACTTAAAATCAAAACTTTTTGCAGTTTAAAGTTAGGCCTAAATTAGCATGCAAAGGGGGCCAAAGGCTTAATCAAAAAATAAAGCTTTAAGGGATTAGAAACTCACCCTTGAAGAACAACTTCAAAGTTGCAACTCCAGCAACCGAGACCTTCAGAAACTCAAAACGAACACGAGCATGGATGATCATCGAGTGTTCAAATGATGACGTCCAAGTCATGAGGACGGTCAAAAATGGGGTGTCTACAGTCCCATATGAACCACATGATCATTGTGTACTTTAGCCGGCAATCCTTTTGTCATGGGATCTGTAACCATCAGCTCAGTGTCGATGTGCTCAATAGCAATTTCTTGCATCTTGACTTTCTCTCTAACAACAATATACTTTATGTCAATATGTTTATTTCGGCTGCAACTTTTATTGTTTTTAGAAAAGAAAACTGCATCTGAATTATCACAGTAAATCCTTAGTGGTCTTGATATGGAATCAACAATCCTTAGTCCTGTGATAAAATTTCTTAACCATAAGGCCTGTGTTGTAGCTTCATAGCATGCAACAAATTCTGCTTGCATAGTAGACGAAGCAGTTATGGACTACTTGATGCTTCTCCAAGATACAGCTCCTTCAGCAAGAAGAAATATATATCCTGAAGTAGATCTTCTAGTGTCGGAACATCCAACAAAATCTGAATCTGAATATCCAATCACCTTTAGTGAATCTGCATGTCTATATGTAAGCTTATAGTCCTTAGTTCCTTGCAAATACCTCATAACCTTCTTAGCAGCTTTCCAGTGCGCAAGGCCTAGATTACTTTGATATCTGCCTAACATTCCTACCACAAACCTAATATCAGGTCTTGTACAAACCTAAGCATACATGAGACTACCTACTGCAGATGCATAACGTATGTTTTTCATCTATTCTTACTCCAAATCATTTTGTGGTGATTGATTTAGACTAAATTTGTCTCCTTTGACAATAGGTGCTACAGAAGGTGAACAAGACTTCATGTTAAATCTTTCCAAAACCTGTTCAATGTAGGCCTTCTAAGATAGTTCCAATGTTTTACAAGATCTATCTCTATGAATCTCTATGCCAATGGCATATGAGCCTTCGCCCATATCCTTCATTTCAAAGTTTTCAAAAAGAAATTCTTTCGTTTCATGTAGCAAACCCAAATTACTACTCGCAAGTAGAATGCCATCTACATACAGGACTAAGAATATGTATTTACTCCCACTAACCTTAAGGTATATACAATTATCAACAATGTTCTCCGTAAACCCGAATGAAGTAACAATGTTGTGAAATTTTAAATACCATTGGCGGGAGGCCTGTTTAAGTCCATATATAGATTTCTTTAACTTACAAACCAAGTGATTATCCTTTGAGGAAAATCCCTCAGGATGAACTATGTATACCTCTTCTTCAAGATCCCCATTAAGAAAAGTCGTTTTCGCATCTATTTGGTGTAACTCTAAATCAAAATGAGCTACTAAAGCCATGATTATTCAAAATGAGTCCTTCTTAGAAACCGGAGAGAAGGTCTCATGGTAATCAATTCCTTCCTTTTGGGTAAAACCTTTGGCTACAAGTCTGGCTTTATATCGTTCAATGTTACCAGAAGAATTCCTTTTGGTCTTATAGACCCATTAACAGCCAATGACCTTAGCTTCTTTTGGTAACTCAACAAGATCCCAAACTTTGTTTGTGGCCATTGATTTCATTTCTTGTTTCATAGCATCATACCATAAATTGGAATTAATTCCATTCATGGCTTGTGAAAATGAACTAGGATCAGCTTTAGGTCCAACATCAAAGTCAGATTCTTGTAGATATACAAGGTAATCACTAGAAATAGCTAATTTCTTTTCTCTTGTGGATCTCCTTACTCCTATTGGTTCATTTAAATTTTGAATAAGAGGTTCTGTATTGATTTGTTCCTCATGGTGCGGTTGTTCTGGTATTGGTTGTTCTTCAATGATATTTGGAATAACACTTAGAACAACAACCAATTCCCCAATTGGTTTCTCAATATGGTCCCTTATTTTCTCGAATTCTATGACACGAGAAAAACCACTCCCACTTTACCCATGATCCTCAAGAAATTTTGCATTTCTAGCCTCAACAATTTTAAGTGTGTGTGAAGGGCAATAAAATTTAAAACCTTTGGAGTTTTCAGCGTAGCCAATGAAAAAACCACTAACTGTTCTTGGGTCCAATTTCTTTAAGTGTGGGTAATAAACCCTTACCTCAACTGGACAACCCATATGTGCAAATGTCTCTATAGCGATCCCGGGTTTACCCTTGTTGTACAGTGATCCGGACATGTGTCCGTGGATGTTGGTAGTTGTTTATTATTTTGTTTACATCCTTTTTACTTCGTAATTGAGTTATAGGATGTGTTAGGCAGGTTTGTTACAGGTTGGTTGAGTTTAGAAACCAAAACTAGTTGCCCAGGTTTTGGCCTGTACGCTCGAGCGGGGGTTTTGGCGCTCGAGCGGAGATTACACCCATTCAGTATTTTCCTGTGCAGTGTTGTACGCTCGAGCGTGGGATTGGCCGCTCGAGCGGGGTTGTCTGAGTGCCGCTCGAGCGTAGAGTTGGAAGCTCGAGCGGAGGCCTGGTTCTGTATAAATGCTGGGAGAGTGCATCCAGCGCTCGAGCGGAAGTTTGGACGCTCGAGCGGGAGTCTGTGAGTGATGCTCGAGCGGGGTGTTTTACGCTCGAGCGGGAGACTGGGTTTAAGTCCCGAAATTGTGACTTTTCAAATCACTTTTTACTTTCTCTTCTCTCTCTTACTTTTCCAAAATCACCATTGTTGAGCCTCTCACTCTAGAACTCTACCTTCTCTCTAGGTTTTGATCTAGTAGGAGTGATTTACTCACCTTTGGCCTTTACAAAAAAGTTGTTGATCGTCGAGGGCTACTTTTTAATCTGAAAATCTCGGGTTTTGGAGCACGTTGGGTTTTGTTGTCTTCTCCTTTGGGACTCCGAATTTGAGGTAGGGATATCCTACTCCTCTCTATGGATTTTGTCTTTAAATTTTAGTATTTTGAGACGTTGGGGTTGGTTTGGTAATTTGTGAAAGTTTGGGGCTTTTGTGCAATTTTACAAAAGTTGGGGTTTTATTCATAATAAACCTAGATGCATGTCTGGCATAGAGAAATGGAATAAATGTTGAATCATTGATGAAAATGTGACCTAAGGGTTGAAATGGTAATTATGGATAACGACCTAATTACATTGTTTGATTAATTGGGATAATTAATTGTGAGAAATGAGGAAATGAAATGTTGATTGAATATCCATTGTGCATTTATTTTCTGTTTAGAAATAACTGCTTTGGGCTATCGGTGGAGGATAGTCGTGATTGTTGTAGACAATGCATGATGATTAGGCAAACAAAAACTAATCAATGGAATGTGTCATGGAATTTGACGGATGATTGGATACATTAACTGTATGTATTGAATGATGGTATATAGAACCAATGTGTTTGTATACGTTATGTGTAGAGGAGGAGATGGGGGATGTACTCCGTGGTTTAGGGGAAGATAGGGGATGTACCTCTAAACCGGATAGTGTTGGGAGAAGATAGGGGATGAACTCCGTAGATACAGCTCATATGCTTATCTAGAGAAGTGAAGATAGAGCTCATATGCTTATCTTTGTGAAGTGTGGATATAGCTTATATGCTTATCTGTGGATATTGTTGTTATACATATCTGTTGTAGAATGTGGATATAGCTTATATGCTTATCTGTGGACATTGTTGTTATACATATCTGTTGTAGAATGTGGATATAGCTTATATGCTTATCTGTGGACATTGTTGTTATACATATCTGTTGTAGAATGTGGATATAGCTTATTTGCTTATCTGAGAATGTGGATATTGTTGTTATACATATCTGTTGAGCATGTGGGTAGTGCTTATATGCCTATCTGTTGAAAAAGGGAAAATGAGAAGTAACTTGGACTTATAAGTCGTATGACATAAATATGTGATTTATGTGAATGTATCAGTGTTGACCATCTATCAATTTCTAATCTTTTAGTCATTGTTCATGGTTGGTTTAGTGTATTTCTACTGGGCTGTGGCTCACCCTATATGGGAATATCATTTTCAGGTACAGGTAGCATGCCACCTCCAAGGACATGGCTTGGGAGGCTAGAGGCGGACATACTTTTGTCGTTTTACTTTCTTATGTATTACATGTAAATTCAAGCCAAGGGCTTAATGTGTAATGAGTTAGTACTCTTTTGTTGTAACCAAGTGTTAACTTGGAAAGCTGTAAGCCCATAGGGCTGTTGCTTTTGTTGTTAACATGTAATACTTATGTAATGGAATTCTGATAATTGAAAGAATGTGAAACGTTTACATATCAATGCATGTCTTACTTGATGGGTTTAATGTTATTATTTTGTGGGCGTTACAACGTGGTGTCAAAGCGTACCGGGTTCGAATACTTTGGGTACGTGGGAAGTGATTAGTATCACAATGGGTTTGTCTCGCTTGATAGAGACTTAGATGTAGTGCCATATGCTATGTGCTTAATTGATAACATGCTTATGTGACTATGTGGGTATGGGATTTAGTTTCTAGGATGTTGATTGGATCCTTGGGTTTCTGGGAATCTTGTTGGAAAAGCACTTGATCAATGCTGTTTCTAACCGGAACTCTAGTAACGCCTCGGGACTATCATCATCCGGAAATGAAATTCGTAAGTGCTTATGTGTTTATGTGCTTATGTGGAGTGAATTACAGTTGTCCATGCATTAGGACGTGAGTGTTTAGTTTCGGCACATTTGTGAATGTGCTAATGTTCTGTGTTACCTTTATTAGGATGTCAGGACGAGGAAGAGGTGCTAGGCGTGGTAGACCTGCGAGGCAGGAAGCACCGTTACCGGGGGAGATTCCGGTAGTGCAGGAGGGAGTTGGCCAGGCCAATGTGGCCGAACCAGTGGGTCAGCAGGCCATGGGTGCCTTGGCCAGAGAGATAGCAGGAGCTTTGGGTATTCTTAGAGCTGGGAGTCAGGCAGCTGAGGCAGGGCCTTCTTTCTTGAAGAGGGAGTTTTTCTGGTCTAATCCGGATGAGTTTGTCGGGGATCCGAAAGAGCCACTGAAAGCGGATGAGTGGCTAGAGCAAATGAGTAAGATGTTCGAGATGCTTGGCATCGAGGACGGAGCACTGAAAGTGACCTTGGCATCCTTTCAACTGAAAGGAGATGCGGGTCAATGGTGGAAGTATGAGAAGGCTCGTGTTGGTGGTACTTGGGAGGCGTTTATAAATGCTTTTCAGGAGAGGTTTTTGTCTGCAGCAGCTAGGGAGAAGCTGAGGGATCAGTTTAGCTGGCTTAATCAGCAGGGCTTGTCAGTGGCCGAGTTTGAGGCTACTTTTACCAGTCTGTCCAGGTTTGCACCTGAACTGGTGGCGTCTGAGGAACGCTGTTGCTATGAGTTTGAGCGGAAGTTGAGGCGGGGCCTCAAGCTGAGAGTTGGTGGGTCTTACATCCGAGAGTATAGACACCTAGTGGATGCTGCAGCTCATATGGAGCTCATGATGCAGGAGGAGGATGAGGGGCAGAGAGGCTCCAAGAGGAGCCAAGATGGCCAGGGTGATGGCAGGAAGCAGAGGGGTTCTAACCCTCAGCAGTCGCAGGGTGGTGTTGCTAGATCGACCTTTCCAGTGCCGAGTGCAGGCTCCGGGAGAGGTGGTCAGGGGAATTTCACCTGTTACAAGTGTGGCCAGCTGGGTCACAAGGTTTCTGTTTGCCCGCAGAAGGGTGGGGGTCAGAGAGCTGCTTCTTCTTCAGCTAGACCGCAGAGTCAGAGTTTGGGCAGGGGGCAGCCCTTGTCTTGTTATCAGTGTGGGCAGCCTGGGCACCTGAAGAGGTTTTGCCCGCAGTTGAGTGCCACTTCGGGAGCGTCTGGTTCTAGGCAGACGCAAGGTTTTCAGCCAGCTCAGTCTGTGCAGGCCTCGAGGGCCAATCCGGGAGCTTCGTCATCCCAGTCTGTGCAGCAGTCTTTTGCTCCGTGAGGTGAGCAGGTAGACCAGGGGCCTACGGGGCGCGTGTATGCTGTTACCGCGCAGGATTTAGTACCGGCTCCGTCGGTAGTGAGAGGTACTTTTCTATTTTGCAACTCGGTTGCTAATGTGTTGATAGACACGGGTGCATCTCATTCTTTTGTATCTGCTGCATTTGCATCTATCTTGGAATTGGAGTTAGCACAGTTAGCATCTCCTATTTGTGTGGTATCGCCTTTGGGTGGTGAGTTGATCCTGAAACAGGGTGTTAGAGGATGTGATATAGAGGTCGCCGACTATAGGCTTCCTTTTCCGTTTGTTGTCATGCCCATGAAGGGTTTTGATGTTATTTTGGGTATGGACTGGCTATCGTCATACCGGGCTGTTATCGATTGCTACCGCCAGAGGGTCACGTTATGTACCTTGAGCGGGGAGTGGTTCCATTTCTTGGGAGACCGGGTTGGTAGTGTGTTGCCACCGGGGTATGATTCGCGAGGGCGAAATGAGCTTAGTGGTCTACTTGCCAGCTTTAAGAGTGGTGAGAGTGGTGAGACCCAGATTGTGTTGCCGAGGGTGGTTTGTGAGTATTCGGATGTCTTTCCCGAAGATCTTGTTAGTTTGCCACCTCACCGAGAGATAGAGTTCTCTATTGATTTAGTGCCTGGTGCGGCGCCGATTTCTATGGCACCTTACCGTTTTGCTCCAGCAGAGTTGGTTGAGTTGAAAGTTCAGCTCCAGGAATTGCTAGATAAGAGCTTTGTTCGCCCTAGTGTTTCGCCGTGGGGAGCACCGGCCCTCTTTGTTAAAAAGAAAGATGGTGCTTTGAGATTGTGTATTGACTACCGGAAGTTGAATCGAGCTACGGTTAAGAATAAGTATCCTATGCCCCGTATAGATGATTTGTTTGACCAGTTGAAGGATTCCCGTTGTTTCTCTAAGATAGATTTGAGATCGGGTTACCACCAGTTGAGGGTCAGGGAGGAGGATATTCCGAAGACGGCATTCCGCACGCGGTATGGCCATTATGAGTTTCTGGTGATGCCATTTGGGCTTACCAATGCACCGGCAGTCTTTATGGACTTGATGAACCGGATCTTCCGGGAATTCTTGGATCGGTTTGTAGTCATTTTTGTGGACGACATTCTTATCTATTCGCCTTCTGAGGGGGAGCACGAGGAACACTTGAGAGTGGTGCTTGAGTTACTTAGAGCCCATAGGCTGTATGCCAAGTTTGGGAAGTGTGAGTTCTGGCTGAGGGAAGTCAAATTCTTAGGCCACGTGGTATCTGGGGAAGGGGTGTCTGTTGATGCATCCAAGGTTGAGGCAGTGCAAGATTGGACACAGCCTAAGAGTGTGTTTGAGATCCGCAATTTTCTGGGATTAGCTGGGTATTATCGTCGGTTTGTAAGAGATTTCTCCAGGTTAGCGTCACCGTTGACTAGACTGACTCAGAAGGGAGTCAAGTTTGTGTGGAGTGAGACTTGTGAAAAGTCGTTCCAAGAGCTGAAAGTTAGATTGACCACCGCTCCGGTGTTGATTATTCCGGAGAGAGGGTTGGGTTATGCGGTTTATTGTGATGCCTCACGAGAGGGTTTGGGTTGTGTGTTGATGCAAGAGGGGAAAGTGGTAGCTTATGGCTCACGTCAGTTGAAAATACACGAGAAGAATTACCCCACACACGACCTAGAGTTAGCAGCAGTGATCTTTGCCTTGAAAATTTGGAGGCACTACCTTTATGGAGAGAGGTTCGAGGTATTCTCGGATCATAAGAGTTTGAAGTATCTGTTTACACAGAGAGACTTGAATTTGAGGCAGAGGAGATGGATGGTGTTCATCGAGGATTATGATTTTGAGTTGCATTATCATCTGGGAAAGGCCAATGTTGTGGCCGATGCCCTTAGTAGGAAGACCATTAGTGATGTAGCTTGTATAGCAATCCGGGAATGGGAGATGTTGGGAGCACTTGGCGAGTTTGATTTGCTACTGGGCGAATCTGTAGAGGCTGCGGCCTTGTTTTCTGTTGTTGCGCAGCCTACACTTGTGACTAGAGTGTTAGAGACACAGAGAAGTGATCTTGAAGTAGAATCCCTCCGAGAGAAGATCTCTAGTGGGAAGGTTGAGAAGGGTTTGACGGTGTATCCCGACCTGAGTGTGAGATACCGAGACCGTTTGTTTGTGCCGGAGTCTTGCCGTGAGGAAGTACTCCGAGAGTTTCACCATTCGCGCCTTGCGGTGCATCTGGGAGGTACTAAGATGTATCAGGATTTGGGTCGCCAGTTTTAGTGGCGGGGTATGAAGAGAGATGTGGCTGTTTTCGTATCGAAGTGCCTTACTTGCCAGCAAGTGATGGCCGAGCATCAGAGGCCAGCGGGTTTGTTGCAACCCTTGCCTATTGCCGAGTGGAAGTGGGAGCATGTCACTATGGACTTCGTTGTAGGTCTTCCGAGGACTCAGCGGGGTAGTGATGCTATTTGGGTGGTTGTAGACCGGTTGACTAAGTCGGCGCACTTTATTCCTATGCGCGTGAGAGATTCGGTAGATCATCTTGCCGATTTGTATATTCAGGACGTAGTGAGATTGCACGGGGTCCCAGTGACGATCGTCTCAGATAGAGATCCTCGTTTTACTGCTAGGTTGTGGTAGAGTTTGCAGAGTGCCTTGGGCACTGAGTTGACCTTTAGTACGGCTTATCATCCTCAGACTGACGGGCAGTCCAAGCGTACTATTCAGATCCTCGAGGATATGCTTCGGGGTTGTGTCCTTGACTTTAGCGGGACGTGGGAAAGGCACTTGCCCTTGGTAGAGTTTGCCTACAATAACAGCTTTCAGTCTAGCATCGGTATGGCACTGTTTGAGGCCTTGTATGGCCGACCGTGTAGGTCTCCAGTTTGTTGGGCTGAGGTGGGTGATGCACCTTTGTTGGGTCCGGAGTTGGTTAGGGAGACGACGGAGAAAGTTGAGCTTATCCGTAGGAGGCTTGTTACAGCCCAGAGTCAACAAAAGAGTTATGCCGACCGTAGGAGGAGGCCTTTGGCGTTTGAGGTAGGTGATCATGTCTTTCTGAAGATATCACCTAGGCGAGGCTAGATGAGGTTTGGGAAGAGTGGGAAGTTATCCCCTCAGTTTATTGGTCCTTTTGAGATCCTTGAGAGGATTGGCGAGGTTGCTTATCGGTTAGCCTTACCGCCGCAGTTGTCCGGAGTGCATGACATGTTTCATGTGAGTATGCTTCGGAAGTATGAGCCAGATCCATCACATGTGTTGGATTGGACCGATTTAGAGGTAGATGAGGATGTTTCGTATGAGGAGAGACCGGTTCGGGTCTTGGATAGGCGGGATCAGGTCCTGCGTGGCAAGACCATTCCTTTGGTGAAAGTCTTGTGGAAACATCACGGAGTGGAGGAGGCCACTTGGGAACGTGAGTTAGAAGTCCGCGAGAAATATCCGGACTTGTTTGTTGATATGTAATCTTGTATTTAGATTTTGAACTATTGTTGAACTTAAGAGCTTTTATATATGTCTTAAGTTGTGAAACATTGAAAATGTTTTGGTTTATTGGAAGTATGTTTTGGAACTTGCCTCGTATGGAAGTTGAATGTAACATTGTATATGTTGAATATACTGTTGAAATTGGAAAGATAGTGCATAATGTTGATGCATGTTGGAAGTACATATGTTGTTTACATATTGTGGAATGTCTCTTGTTAAAGGGATGGGATGACCGGTAATGGGTCGAATTGTTGAATGTTAAAGTGTAACATTGTTTAAAATGAAGAAAAACTTGTTTTTGAAAACTTGTGCTTAATTTTGGGGACGAAATTCTTTAAGGGGGGGAGGTTATAGTGATCCCGGGTTTACCCTTGTTGTACAGTGATCCGGACATGTGTCCGTGGATGTTGGTAGTTGTTTATTATTTTGTTTACATCCTTTTTACATCGTAATTGAGTTATAGGATGTGTTGGGCAGGTTTGTTACAGGTTGGTTGAGTTTAGAAACCAAAACTAGTTGCCCAGGTTTTGGCCTGTACGCTCGAGCGGGGGTTTTGGCGCTCGACCGGAGATTACACCCATTCAGTATTTTCCTGTGCAGCGTTGTACGCTCGAGCGTGGGATTGGCCGCTCGAGCGGGGTTGTCTGAGTACCGCTCGAGCGTAGAGTTGGAAGCTCGAGCGGAGGCCTGGTTCTGTATAAATGCTGGGATAGTGCATCCGGCGCTCGAGCGGAAGTTTGGACGCTCGAGCGGGAGTCTGTGAGTGACGCTCGAGCGGGGTGTTTTACGCTCGAGCGGGAGACTGGGTTTAAGTCCCGAAATTGTGACTTTTCAAATCACTTTTTACTTTCTCTTCTCTCTCTTACTTTTCCAAAATCACCATTGTTGAGCCTCTCACTCTAGAACTCTACCTTCTCTCTAGGTTTTGATCTAGTAGGAGTGATTTACTCACCTTTGGCCTTTACAAAAAAGTTGTTGATCGTCGAGGGCTACTTTTTAATCTAAAAATCTCAGGTTTTGGAGCACATTGGGTTTTGTTGTCTTCTCCTTTGGGACTCCGAATTTGAGGTAGGGATATCCTACTCCTCTCTATGGATTTTGTCTTTAAATTTTAGTATTTTGAGACGTTGGGGTTGGTTTGGTAATTTGTGAAAGTTTGGGGCTTTTGTGCAATTTTACAAAAGTTGGGGTTTTATTCATAATAAACCTAGATGCATGTTTGGCATAGAGAAATGGAATAAATGTTGAATCATTGATGAAAATGTGACCTAAGGGTTGAAATGGTAATTATGGATAACGACCTAATTACATTGTTTGATTAATTGGGATAATTAATTGTGAGAAATGAGGAAATGAAATGTTGATTGAATATCCATTGTGCATTTATTTTCTGTTTAGAAATAACTGCTTTGGGCTATCGGTGGAGGATAGTCGTGATTGTTGTAGACAATGCATGATGATTAGGCAAACAAAAACTAATCAATGGAATGTGTCATGGAATTTGACGGATGATTGGATACATTAACTGTATGTATTGAATGATGGTATATAGAACCAATGTGTTTGTATACGTTATGTGTAGAGGAGGAGATGGGGGATGTACTCCGCGGTTTAGAGGAAGATAGGGGATGTACCTCTAAACCGGATAGTGTTGGGAGAAGATAGGGGATGAACTCCGTAGATACAGCTCATATGCTTGTCTAGAGAAGTGAAGATAGAGCTCATATGCTTATCTTTGTGAAGTGTGGATACAGCTTATATGCTTATCTGTGGATATTGTTGTTATACATATCTGTTGTAGAATGTGGATATAGCTTATATGCTTATCTGTGGACATTGTTGTTATACATATCTGTTGTAGAATGTGGATATAGCTTATATGCTTATCTGTGGACATTGTTGTTATACATATCTGTTGTAGAATGTGGATATAGCTTATTTGCTTATCTGAGAATGTGGATATTGTTGTTATACATATCTGTTGAGCATGTGGGTAGTGCTTATATGCCTATCTGTTGAAAAAGGGAAAATGAGAAGTAACTTGGACTTATAAGTCGTATGACATAAATATGTGATTTATGTGAATGTATCAGTGTTGACCATCTATCAATTTCTAATCTTTTAGTCATTGTTCATGGTTGGTTTAGTGTATTTCTACTGGGCTGTGGCTCACCCTATATGGGAATATCATTTTCAGGTACAGGTAGCATGCCACCTCCAAGGACATAGCTTGGGAGGCTAGAGGCGGACATACTTTTGTCGTTTTACTTTCTTATGTATTACATGTAAATTCAAGCCAAGGGCTTAATGTGTAATGAGTTAGTACTCTTTTGTTGTAACCAAGTGTTAACTTGGAAAGCTGTAAGCCCATAGGGCAGTTGCTTTTGTTGTTAACATGTAATACTTATGTAATGGAATTCTGATAATTGAAAGAATGTGAAACGTTTACATATCAATGCATGTCTTACTTGATGGGTTTAATGTTATTATTTTGTGGGCGTTACAGTCTCAAACTTGGTTTCCTTCCTTTTCATAATTCAAAAGGTGTTTTAGGAACAACTTTAGATGGAACCTGATTTAAGACATACACAGCGGTTTTCAAAGCTTCACTTTACAAATTTATGGGAACATTGAAATAACTAAGCATGCTCCTTACCATCTCCATAAGTGTACGGTTCCTCCTTTTAGCTACACTATTTTGTTGTGGTGTACCAGGCATTGAATATTGGGCAATTATCCCTTCTTCTTTAAGAAACCTAGCAAATGGACCAGGTATTTATCCAGATTCTGTGTACTTTCCATAATATTCTCCACCTCTATCTGATCTCATGATTTTAATGCTCTTTTCTGTTTGTTTCTCTGCCTCTGCTTTATAGGCTTTAAAAGCATCAAGTGCCTCAGCCTTATCAAATAAAAGATAGAGATACATATATCGTGTATGATCATCAATAAATGAGACAAAATATCTCTGACCATTGAAACAAGTTGGAGTAAATGGTCCACAGAGGACTGTGTGTATGATCTCAAGAATATTAGAACTTCTTTTGGCACCTTTAGTGGACTTGTTGGTTTGCTTTCCCTTAATGCAATCCACACAAGTACCAAAATCAGTAAAATCAAGAGTATTTAAAACTCCATCATTTACTAATCTTTTTATCCTTTCCATTGAGATATGTCCCAATCTTCTATGCCATAACATAGAGGAGTTCTCATTGGTAACTCTTCTCTTTATGCCAATTCCACTATGTAAGGTTATAAGACTATTTTCATATGAAAGATCCAAATTAAATTTATATAAACCATCAGTTAAAAAACCATTGCCAATAATAGCATTATTTTTCAATAAATTGAAACTCGAACTAACAAAACTAAATGTATATCCAAAAGGTACTAATTTTGAAATCGAAACTAAATTTCTAGAAAATGATGGAACATAAAAAGTGTTTTCAAGATTCAAAACAAAGCCAGAATTTAAAATTAATCCAAAAGTTTCCACAGCCTCCACATGTGAACGCATCCCATTTCTCGAATAGATGCCCTGTTCACTTGTTGTCAATTTCCTTAGGATGAGAAAGCCCTGCCCAATATTGGCAACATGAATTGTAGAACCAGAATCAATCCACCATGTATTATCAGGAGCTTTAACAAAGTTAGATTCATAGCACACAAGAGAGAATAGATTACCTTTTTTCTCGAGCCTTTTCTTGTACTTAGGACAATCCTTCTTCATGTGTCCCTTTTTCTTGCAAAGGAAGCATTCACCTTTATTGCCATAACGCTTCATTTGCACTTTCTGTTGTGGAACAGTTTTGTCCTTTCGGCCTTTTCCTTTTCCATGAAATGCAAGATTGGCAATCTCTAGTTTTTCATGCTTTAATCTCTCTTCCTCTTGAACACACATGGCCAAAAGTTCATTTACTGACCATTTCTCCTTCCGTGTGTTATAGGAAATTTTGAAAGCACTATATTCCATAGGAAGAGAGTTAAGGATAAAATGTACTAAGAATGACTCAGAAATTTTTGTCTCCAATGTTTTAAGTTGAGCTACAATGTCCCGCATTTCCATAATGTGTTCACGCACACCTTTAGAACCATTAAGTCTCATGCCTGAGAGCTTCTTCATTAGGGTGTTGGCTAATGCTTTATCAGATGTCACAAATTGCTCTTCAATAGCCTTCATGAAGACCTTAACCTTGTCGCAGTCAGGGATTGAACCCCTAATGCCCTTACTGATATGGGACTTGATGAGCATTAAACTTAAGCAATTAGATCGTTCCCACAGCTCATAAGAAGCCCTCTCAGTTAGTGTACTTGATTCCGTGGGAACAGGTGGTTCGTCCACACAAATCGCCAAATCAAGGTCCATGCACCCCAAAGTCAAAAGAATCTTATCTTTCCAGTCAGAAAAATTTTCACCACTCAAAAATGGAATATGAGATGATTTAGAACTCAATAATGTAGTAGGAATGACTGCAACAACAAAGAACAAATCATGCTACGGAAAAAATAAAAAATAAAGTAAATTCTAATCTCCATGTGGGTAAAGATTGCAACTTGCATCGAATCTACTTAACTTTATCAATAAGACTAGTAAATATCTCTCACAAAATAAAATAATTCCATTATCTGTGGACATAGAATTTTTTTTTTATTTTGATATTTAAGTTACTATCTTATTCCAAATAAATTAATAAAACAATTATCTTCCTGTGGGTAAAATAATTAATTTTACTAATTTAAATGCAAGTAATACGATGTCATCTAATATAATTATTTTTCTAACTTTATACACATAACAATAATTTAAGATGCTGTGGCTATTCTCAAATTACTATAGTGCTCAACCATCTTATAAATTCGGCACCATATAACCTTTAACAGAATAGAAAACAAACTCAAATATAATGGTCCCAAGATATTTAATTTCTATAAACAAACCCAAATATCGTTCCACAACTATTTACATAATTTATTTATTTATTTATTTTTATTTTTTTTAATTACCCTTTGACATACGTGCACATGCATTCTCATTTACACACATACACAGATGAAGACAGTTTAAAGCTGAAGCTATTCTTGCATCCTAGTCATGATGAAGACAATTACACATTTGCAAGAACGGTCTTGACGAAAAAAAAAGTTTATAAGAACGTCAATGATATATATATATATATATATATTGAATCTATACAATTGCAAGAACAGGATTGACCGGGAAAAAAAAAGTTTATAAGAACGTCAATGATATATATATATATTGAATCTATATACTGATCAACATGGATTTGGAGATAAGCTCTGATACCACAATGTTGGAAAATCATACACATATAATATAATCATATATGTATGGATATACAGCGGAATAAAATTTATACTAACCTCCTCCAGCCATTGTTGATCAAGTTGTGTGATGTGTGTAATTCTTATGAACCTCTCAATATTATATCACTCACTTTACACTTTATGAATAAGTGTCTTCTAACCTATGTAGAACTTGAGTGCCTCATTGATGAAAACCCACAAGCCTATTTATAACTGCTAGGTCAGGGACCCTTATCAGATAGATACATTATCAGATAAACCTTGTTAGTTTCTTTCCGTCAAGGAAACTTAATTAGTGGAAATTGATAGGCCTTAGCCAAACCACTATTTAGAGTTCTTGATATAACTTCAATAATTATTACCCATAATTATCAAAAGATAAATATACATATAAGGATAAATATATAAATAAAATATAATATATATAATTTACAAATATTAATATGTATGTGGGCCACACTAAATCTCCTCTTATGAGATGCAGCATACAGTTTCAAGAGGTTTTTTTTTTTTTTTTTTGTCGGTATCACACGACAGAGGAAAGAAAATATTTTTTTTGTGGGAGAAAATTTGAAGTGAACATCTAGAATTTGATAGGCTAAATATCAGTGAAAACATAATGAAGCTAGACATAATTGGGATTAAGTCCATGGACAACTACCGTTGGTTGTTTTACAATTTGGCTACCAGGTCCAAGTTCTCATCGATTGAAGATGACATGATTTCCATGTACTGTTAGGGGTTGAATCCGCAACTCAATCTGAAACTCTTTGGTGGATTGGCTGCTAATAGAATTTACATACAGAAGATGCAATCCAAGTAGCATTTCAAATGGAAGACTTTTGTGAAACTCATTTATAGAAAACTTCCTGATTGGCCTTCCCATTCTACTCCAAGTCCTTTTCAATCTTTGTATTGAGATAACATTAAGTCCAAGTGTTTTAATTGTCCACGTTTTAGACATCAAGCTCAAGATTGCCTTTCTCCCAAGATTAATGTGCCAATTAAACCAGTTATTGAAAATGAAGACTTTGGGAGGTAAAAAAATCTGAGAAACAAAGCTTGATGAACAGGTTGTTGACCCCCTTGATTCGGAATCCTATGATGATCTCCTTAATGATATGTTTGGTATTTTTTGACCATTGTTGGCTTCTACAAAACAAGCCATAAAAGAACCCGGAAAGCTACAAAGAGTCAAGATTTTTGATACAAGGGTGAATTGGTGATCAAGTGTATTCTTTGGTGATTGATACTAGGAGTTGCACTAATGTTGTGTCTGAAGAAGCCGTGAAGAAATTGGGTTTGAAAATGGAGTCGTATCTTGAACTTAATTTTCCTCAATACTAAACTCAAGGTCAACACACCAAAATTAAACACTAAATTATACCAAATTCCTTAGAATAATAGTAAGTCCAAGTATTGATCCACAGGGACAATTGGGAAATTAAACTAATTTTAATTGTTAAATTCCTAAATTAATTTTGATAAAAAAGATTGATTGTTCATAACCTAATAATGATTAAATTAAATAAGCTAATAAACTAGCCGTTATAAATAAAGATGAATTTACTGATTTGGGGAAAAACCTAGGGCGATGAGTTCACCACTAGTTATGTAAATAAGGTTTCAATTTGAAATCAATTATGCTATGGTTCGAACAGAATAATACTTCGCAACTACAAGTTCGAAGCATTTGTCAAGAAAATCATCACGTTCAATGTACGGGCACGAACCATCTCAAGTAGTATGAATCATTCACTCTAAACTATGGTAACGACACGACTCGTCCCTCGTAGTATGGTTCGTCTCATACCTTGAATATGAAAGAATAGAAAACTATTGTATGGAAAGCATTCAACAACCACAGAAAGTCGAATACTTGAAGAAATAGTGAAAAATACATATACGAAACTTCTAAAACACCATACAATTGTTCAAACCTTTACATAATCAAAAACCAAAAAGAAAACCTAATTACATAGCTAGGGTTTCATCAAAACCCTAGAAAAGAAGAGCCTAGCCACTCATGGAGGAGTGGAAAGAGATGGGACCCTCCATGGGAATTTGCTTTGAAGATTGAGAATCACCTTTTTCCAAACCCTAGCCTCCTCTTTCTCCTTCAAAATTTCAGAACCCTAATCCATCCTCCCTTTCTTCTTTTTATACCTCTGCTGTCTTTCAAACAGGTTTAAAACAGCGGCACAATTTTTGAGGTGCTGCTGCACGTGCGGGAAAAGTCAATGCACGTGCAGGAAACACTTTTCTCCACAAGTCTTGCATTTTTGCTCATTTTATGCTCCCACTATGTACAACCTGATTGACATTAAACATGCATAAAATATATAATTTGACAAGCAAGTAGAGTTAAGAGATTGTAATTAACGGCCTCAGTGTTGCACAATTCGACCTTAATCAGTCACGTGACATTCAACATCGACAAGCACAAAGAGATGGTCATATGTGATGTTTTGCCTCTTAAGCTCTGTCATATTCTTCAGGCATAGATTTGAGCTGTGATGTCACTCATGCGGTCCGTGCTAACATCTACTCTTTCATTGATGGCTCTACAGAATACACCCTTATTTGTGCCCACCGACAACTCCTTGTTCTGATGGAATTCTTGGTCGGTCTGCTAACTTGCTGGAGTTGAGTTCTTTTTAGTGTAGGAGAATTGATGGTGCAACCTTAACTCTTTGGAGGCCCATTATCCACTTTGGAAGCCTAAGGTGAAGCCTGTGGTTCCATTGTGTGGACCGAAGAATTTTTTGGACCAACAAATGTAATTGGTAAATTACATTATTATTTAGACAAATATTAGTAACGAAATTTGATTTTGTTTCCAATATTTTAGGAACTAGTTTCTTAATATAATTAGGGTTTTGGCACAAAGAGTAATGTTTTCATTTCTTCGTTAAGATTGAAATGAGATATCTGTTGTGGCCAATTCGTTTCTCTCTTTCCCTAAACCATTCTACATTGTCCTGTCCTGGCATGAAAGTTTCAGCATGCATAAGCAGTTGAATTTAAATACTGCCACATAGTTATTCAACTCAGTAGTCTTGTGTAATTGTTCTTCCAATTGTATGTGGTTGCCCCAACTCAGCAGTCTTATGTAATCTGTTATGATGATGGAAATTGTACAGTTTTGTTAAATAAAAAAATGATGGAAGAAAGAATCTAGTGAGATGTAGCTTTATATCAAAAAACAGTTTCAGGGGAGACGGGAAAAATATTCCTTCCTTTTTTTTGATGTCAAACTCCCCATCAATTCTAAAACATAGAAAATTGAAAGGATTTAGAACAAAGATGCTTCACTTTCTACTATGCTTCAATTGTTTTGGATGGAATTCACCACTCCTTTTTGAAGGTTACAATCCTTGATTTTGCATTTGTACTTCTGCTGAATTCTATTATATTTCATATGCTGGACAAACTTTTCAAGCTAGAATCAGCTTACTTTTCAAGACGGATTCAGGAGCTGTTTATCTGTCTTTGATCCAATTTTTGGATTTTTAGAGGCCTTTGAGTAGACATTTGATATATAGATGGTATAGATCCTATTGTACAAGGGTTGCACCCCCTTGGTGCCTCTTTTAATGTAATTTTATATAAAAATAAAAAATAAAAATTCTTAGTTCCTATGGTCTCCCATATGCATTTGAGCTGCTAATGGCAGTATGAAAACAATATTCACGTGTTTTGCAGCTTCTGCCAAATTATGATTCACTTTTGATTTATGGAGAAGGTGAAAACATGAATGGATATTTCTTTATATTTATTGGGGAACAGATTCAATTAATCCCTCATATCTCTTCACAAATTACATGTTTTCCGTTAAAAAATCCATCTTGCTCAACTGCTTTTGGTGGTTGGAATCTGTTTGGGTCATCTAAGCAACTGTTTTCATATTTGTTCTGACCATCTCTTTGTTCTGTTCCCAGATTTGATGGCAACATAAAATCTGCTGACGCATCACCATTCAATCATTCTGTGCTCCACAATGTGAATATTCCAATATGGTTAGTGGCAAAGAGATGGGAGATTCTATTTCCATGTGCCAATTTTTCTCAATTCACACACCTAACAATTTCCACACCCTTAGATTTAGAAACTTAGTACTGAATGAAAACCAATGGTTCAGATATGAACTACTAAATGAAAAGAAATGCGGTGTGTGCTAATGTCCTTTGTAGTGTGGAAACAGAAATAGTGTGGGGAAACAGAATGACCCCGAAGAGATTCTGGTGGCATTGTTAATAGTCTCTTATACCCTTTTCTCTTTCTAAAATGTCTTCTTTTACTTAAATAGGCTTAAACCTGCTTCATTATGCTTTGCTAATGGAAATCCTAGTGATTGGCTTCTACCACTTGTTCTAGCGGCTGCTGCTGCTATCTCAATGAGCATTATCAATATCTTTTTTCACACATAATCATTGTAGGAATGGGAAATGCTTTCCTTTATCAGATCTTTGAAAAGCATGGTTCGATCTTCAAATGCAGTTGCTGTTATAACCTTTCCACCTTCCCTTGTTTCACCATCCATTGCAAAGAGATGGCAGCATTTGGCTGACACCTTACTATCCGTCAGAGCAATTCCAGGTATGCCATTGGCTTAGTAGCATTGTTAGGTTTACTATCTGAATGTTAATCCTTAAACCGGGGTTTGTATCAGATGAGGACAAGGAGTTGGCAAACCTTCTCACTGGTTATCAGGACATGGTTGGCCTTCTCAATGTGCACAACGTGGCCCGTCTTAACACCCAGGTAGGAGATGAGTGTGTTTTGCACTAGTGCTCTCTTCTACTTCATATGTTATTTTCTATTATCATTTTACTCATTGCCAACTGTACGAGCGTGAAATAATACAATTTTTTACCCACAAATTATTGGATCTGCCGAATAATTAATTTAATCTGTTGGGAAATTATCTACTTTAATTGCAGTTGGTTGATTCAAACTTATCCACAGGTTCCAGTTATTTTGGAGGCAACAACATTCTCAATGAAGCTGAAAAAGCTGAGGTCATTGGTTTTAGAATGTCTAAATCAAGCCCCCATAGATGGTTCAAGTGGGAGTTCTTATGGCACGTCTGGTAGCTGTTCTGGGTCGACTAAGCCAGGGATCCCAATCTGTTCAAAATCATTTTTTTTTAGAAAACGCCGCCTATAGTAATATAGCGACGTTTTTAAAAGCGCCATAAAGTTATAGCGACGGCCGCATCTTCGACGTTTGGTGCTAAACGTCACCAAAAGATTTGACGGCGTTTTTGAGACCTATAGCGGCGTTTTTTAAACGCCTCTAAACCCCTGTTTCCAGCAATGGGAGACTTGATTTTTGACTGCTTTGTCACATGGCTATTATGTAAATGTGGTCAAAATCAAAACGCAGGAACCTCCCTAAATATGCGTGTAACAAGGTTGATTTTATATTTCTATATTTGATTGAATTCTTTTGACCTTGTGCCAGCTTTTACCATATGGTCACGTGAAATTGGTGAAACAAGTTCAGTCATGTGCAGCAAAAATGAGGATCTACAGCATTGATTGGATTCTTTTCTTTCCCATCCCATGTCTTGGTTCTTTCAGTATTTGCATATTATATGTCACTACAACTGCAATACAGTTCTAAAATTATGAAAAAACCTTGGTAAACTTTGGTTTTATTTATTTATTTTTTGAGGAAATTCTAGTTGTGAATTGGGATGAGCAATATAACATTTTTACATTATGTGCTTGATACGAGTTTAAACTGGATTTTCTGTTGGTTCATACATTCTTCTCAGATTTTAATGCCTTGGCTGATCCCCACTTAGAGCATCCCCATACGCTCGCTGGCTATTATAATTAGCATCATTCTATTTAACTTTCTCCAATGAACTAGTTAGGACAATAGTTATTTTAACAAAAAATTTTCAGTTTAGTTACATTTGAAGAGTATTGGGAGACTTCTTAAACAATGTGTGTGGATAGATGGATAAAATAAAGATGTTATCAAATTGGTGTTGCATCTCAGGTCTCAACTACAAATGCAGTCACTCTGTCAATGGCTTCGAATATTTACAAAATATTTTGAAAGTCAGTGAAATTGTTGTAAATAATAGATAGATCAATTGTTAGACTGGTTTGGGAAGTTGGCTAATTTAGTCTGATTTTTTTTGCTAATTTAGCTTGACTAAATTAGCTTTGTTTGGGAAGAAATTATGATTTTTTTTGGGTTTGGATGTGATGATTGTGAGAGATAAAGTGAAATAATTATGATTTAGACGTAACATTTTATTTTATTGGCTATTTAGGCCTCGTTTGGCATGCAACACTTTTAACCTAAAAGTCAAAAAGTTACTAAAAAAACTAAAGAACCTATAACTTATACTAAAAAGTCAAAGGTTGTGTTTGGTATGCAGTTCTAATCATGATTCCACACTCATATTCGAGTGCGGTGTTTGGATACAACTTTCAAAAATTAAATCTACACCCACTTTTGCAAACTTGTTTCAAGTGGGGTTTTGAATTTTGAAATTTGGCCTACCCGGTCATCCGGCCGATTGATCGGAACGATGCTCTTTTCTTTTCTTTTTTTTTTTTTTTGGAAAATTGGCATATGTTGTTTTTATATTTTAAATAAAAAATATTTTCGGAATTTTTTAAAATTTTTTATGAGTTTTGAATAGAATTTTGAGTTGTGTGTTTGGTTATGAATTGTAAGTTTTTGAATTGAATTAAATATCATATGTCACATCAAAAATTTCAAACTCAATTCAAAACTCATAACCAAACAAATTTTTCACACTCAAATCATAATTCTAAAACCCACAAACTTAAAATACAACTCTATCCTCAAATCATAATTCTAAAACTCTACCAAACACTACCAAAGATTTCATTCTCTTTACTTTTTGCATATCTTTTCGTAAAAAATTAAAAAGTCATTATAAACATATTAGTTTTTTTTTTTTTTTTATCTATCTCATATTTTAGTTAAAAAGCAAAAAAGTTACTAAAATAACATATTCCCAAACGAGGCCTTAGTCTATTTTGTCTTTTTAGCCAAAAAAAATTGCTTCCAAATGGCAACTTAATTGACTTTTTTATTATTTTAGTCTAGTTAAAAAAATTGTATTTGAGAAAATAATTGATTTTTTTTTAGTTCATTTAATGATTGTGAGAGAAAGAGTAAAATGATTATAATTTGAATGTGATATTTTGTTCTATTAATCTATTTTAACCTATTTTGGCCTATTTTGAAAAGTAAAAAAAAAAAAAAAAAAAAATTCAATTTTTTTAGATTTTTTTTGAAAACATATGTAAAAAAAATAAATTTTTATTTTTATTTGACTATTTTAGCCAAAACCTTTCTTCCCAAATGACTTTTTTTATTTATTTAATTTTTTTTTTCATTATTCAACTCTTATATGTGAGGAAGTTGATGAAGATTATGTTGAAAATGATTTTTAATTGGATAGTGAGGGTGGTGGTTACTTTTGGGTACTACTAACTTAGATAAAATTACTACATCTACCTCCCTTGAAGTTTTGCATAATTGCAGGGACTCCACTTGTAATTTAAAAATTACACTAATTTTTCCTATTTTTTCAAACAATATATATAAGATCCCCATTCTATTAAATCAACCATTAAACTGTTGATAGAATCTTATGATATCAGCACATTTGGGGCTCTAAGTACCAAGAATACCATCAAACCCCTTATCACTACCCCTAGCCACAATATCACAATTAGAATTCATGCATAAAAAATGGAACCCCAAACATTGACATTGTTACCTACAGATGCAGACATGGTTAATTTGATTACGAAGGAGTGAAGACTTTGTCTTTTTGGGTAATGCTTCTCACGCACTCTTTACATAATGTCAAGCAGTGAAGTCAACTATTTTGTAGCAATGCATTTGAGATCTTCAAAAGTGCACTTAAAAATTAAGTTGGGCTAGGAGACACAGGATGTAACCGGTAGAAAAGATGTTCCAACATTGGTAACAAAATGCCTAACATTACAAAAAGAAAATAAAGACAGTAGACAACTTAATAGTCTCCCATATTGGTGACCATGTCACTACATCAAACTAAATTCAGGAAGCATAAGGGTAAAGACTAGGCAGCTTTCAGTGTGTTTCCAATGTCAATGACAAATCGGTACTTAACATCAGCTTTGGCAAGACGCTCCATAGCAGTGTTCACATAGTCCGCTGGGATGACCTCAATGTCCGCAGTTATGTTGTGTTTTCCTGCAAAATCAATCATTTCTTGTGTCTCCTTCATACCCCCAATGTTACTTCCCGCTACTATTTTCCTCCCTGTCATTCCGAATCCCATATTAGCTAACATTTATTTATTTAAACAGTAGAAAGGATCAAAGGGATGTATATATATGCATTTCAACATATATAAAATAAAAAGCAGGGCCACACTATCTAAGCCAAGCAATAATTTTTCTGCTTTCTTTGTAAAATATATGTTTTGCTATTTATTAAAGCAATCTCAAATGCTTACCCATAAGCAAAGGAAAAGCTGGTAATTCAAATGGCTTTTCTGGTGCACCAACCAAGATGAGCTTTCCATGAGACTTTAACAGACCAAGCAATGGTAGTAGAGAGTGAACTGCAGAGACTGTGTCAATAATTCCATCCAAAGTGCCCATAGCAGCCTATGTAACTCAACATGTCAGTAAACACTTAGAATCTCCATGAAGTTATAATATCATATATAAGGGAGGAAAAATGGTTACCTGCATCTCATTAGGGTCAGTGCTAATCAGAAATGAATCCGCACCAAGATGTTCAATAGCTTCCTTCTTCTTGCGAGGAGAGGTACTGATCACAGTGACAATAAGCCCAAAAGCCTTGGCAAACTTCACAGCTACATGGCCCAGCCCATCTAGACCCACCACGCCCAAATTCAGACCAGGCTTATCAAGTCCAAAATATCTTAGGGGGCTATAAGTTGTGATCCTAGTGCAAAGGAGAGGAGCACATGCATCAAGAGGCAGATTGTCAGGAATCCGAACCACATAGCGCTCAGTAGCAACCATGTGATCAGAATTTTCAAGGTCGTTCTTGCAGCTGTCACATGAGTGACACGCTCCAACCATGCAACCAACACCAACTTTGTCTCCAACTTTGAACTTTTGTACCTTGCTACCCACCTCTGTCACTACACCCACAATCTCATGCCTACATATATAAATTGTATTCACACACGTATGTCGAAGTGTGATTAAATGAGTTATTAGAAATTTAAAATCAGAACATCTTTCCAGGTGTAATTAAAGGAGTAGGATAAAAAATCAATGTGGTAACATTGACATCTTAATGTGAACCAGAGTCAAAAACAGGTGTAGATTTATTAAAAATGGCAGAGCCAGAAAAATCAAGAGGTGCAAATTTTATATTTACTTTAGATACAAAACCAATATATGTGTGTGTGTGTAGTTTAAAAACTTTAATAAATATCATAAATAATACAACCACCAATAGCTATACCATTTGGCAGTTACATTTGAGGATTCCATTATAAGTGAGCTAATATGCATTTGAAATAGCAGTCTGCGGTGCAAAAAAATGTCCACACGGGTCATGGAAACTGAAAGAATGAGACATTGTCACGCGATAGACTAGCAAACAACATAGCCAGCTCTAGTTTTTTTTCGCTTGTTCTTATGTCCTCCTTCCAATTCGATTACACATGGGAAAAATAAGTTCCATGAATAAGCATTGCATCTGAATTCCTAGTGCTTTCCACAAGTAATAGTGACAAAGGTATGTTGAGTTGAGTGTATGAGAGAGCACCATTTTCTTCACAAATTCTTTTCAGTTATAGGACAAGTTTTCGTACACAACTACACAATTAAGTACACTTGTTGAATTACACCAATAAATCTCGAATTATCAGTTCTAATTTCTATAAAATTCTGCTGATTGTATCAGCAATTTAAATATGAAGAGACTAATACAAGGATCAGCATCAGAATCCTCCAAAGCACAAACTAAAACACTCCAAGAAATATATTACAGAGGGGTTTTTGGAAACATACCCGGGGACAAGGGGGTACTTGGAGATGCCCCATTCGTTCTTAACGCAGTGAAGATCGGAATGGCAGATTCCACAGTACAGAATTTTGAACCTAACATCTTCATCCCCTGTCGCCCTGCAACCATCATCGTCAACATCATCATATCCATCACTGTCAACATCCTCCACAACAATAAAACCCAAACTAGGAGCATCTCCAATCATTGTTGCTATAATGTCATTGCTATTGTTATAATTTGACAATGAATAGTGTTATTTTGCCAAATTATAGCAATAGTGCTCCAATGGTCATTTGCTATTTTGGCAAATCTCAACCAACTTTCCCTTTAAGTTTGTAGATATTGTTTGGATATAGGTTTTTTTGTGATTTTATTTTTGTTTATTTTTTTGTCTTTTTTGACTTTTTTTTAACCGTTTGTAAAAAAAATTATATATTTATATTATTCCTGACTAGGCAAATATAAAAAATTAAAAAAAATTAAAAAATTGGAAAAAAAAAAATTAAATATAATTCACCCCACCGAAAAACATATTATTACATATTTAATAAATTTTTTTAACTACACATAAAAAATAAACAATCACCAATTTTTTTAATGTCATTAATGTCTTTTTATTATAATAAAAATATCTTCATTTAATGAAAGTTAATGAATTTTATCTTTTCATTTCCTTCATTTGAAAAAATAATTAGACTTTATTGAAAAAAATTAAATTATACTAAAAAATAGTCAACATTATACATTGCAAAAATAATATTACATTCTTTTGTAGAAAATACACAAAAAATTCTTTGAAGATAGCTGTCGTCACAAAAAATTATTTATTTATTTATTTATTTTTACAAAAAAAAAAAAACAAACAGAGCACAACGGCCGTTTTAAGTGCAGAGGGGAGATCACAACCGTCCACGTCTATATGTTCAATGGTTGAGATGATTCTCTAGAATCATCCAACCCTTTCCCTCTCCCTCTCACTCTCACACTATCTTTTCTCTCCCTCTTATCACTCTGTCTTCCCTCTCAAACCAATCTCTCACTCTCGCACTGTCTTCCCTCTCCCTCTCACTCTGTCTTTCCTCTCAAACCGATCTCTCTCTCTCACTCTCGCACTGTCTTCCCTCTTCCAAACCAATCTCTCACTCTCACTCTCGCTCTCTCACTCTCGCATTGTCTTCTCTCTCCCTCTCACTTTGTTTTCTCTCTCCTCAAACTGATCTCTCTCTCTCTCTCTCTCTCTCATTTCGCCCCCCATTTCCTCTCTCTCCCTCTGTCTCTGGTACGATTTCCATCTATATACATACTCATATATATATGCTTTGATTTTTTGTTTATTTTTCTGGTTGTTGATGTGGAGGTGATCGCGATTTTTCAAACTCAAGTCTCGCGATGGCGTCAAACCAGATCTTCAAAGAACTCAATCATCTCCATATCTTCAAAGAACTCAGGTCTGTGCTCCCCGATTTTTCGTAATTATTTATTTTGATTTTTGGTTTAATTTTTGTTCATCCATTGATTTTATTTTGATCTTTATTTTGATTTTCAAACAACTCAAGACTATTTTGGTTTGGTTTATTGTGATAATATCCATCTAATTTTTACACTCTATTTTGATTGACTGATTTGGTGATAAATGATTAAAAAATTTTTTTTAAGAGAAACTGAATTTGGCTTTGTCAAATTTATCTTGAAATTTGTGAATTTGGCAAAAAAAATTGTAAATTGGGTTTGATTTTGATATTTGAGTTTGATTCTAAATTTTTTGGGTTTTATATTATTTCAAATCTGTTTCTTCAACTGCATTTGGTGCCAAAAATCTGTTGAGATTTGCTGATCTGGCAAGTTTGGCTGCTGCTATTCAGCCTGCCAAATTTGAGAACAGAAATGGCATCTGCTATCTTTGGCAAATAGAATAACATGCAATTGGAAACCCTCTTTTTGTCATTCTTGTCAAATTTTAGCTTTGACAAGTTGAATAGCAGCTCCATTGGAGATGCTCTAATATTGTTTGGATCGCGGGATGAGAAAAAGAAAATGAATGATAGTTGTCTTTCGTCTAAATGACCAAAAAAAAAAAAAAAAAAAAACTACGTTTTTTCTCACTATTATATTTATCAGTCCAAGTGATAATAGGGATCCCAAATAAATTATCAAATTTTCTACGAAATTTTGTGTGAGTCCCACACTCATGCGAGAGATTTGGTAAAAAACTATACCGTTTTCTTGTCAGTTCGCTACATTCTCTAATTCCACCCCAATGATGTGGTCCCACACTTCTCTCTCCCATTTTAACCCCTCTAATTCCACATCATTGGGTGAAATTGGGGACAAAATTAGGAGATGAATCATTTTTTTATATTTAAATTGGAATATGGGTGACATTTTTTTTCTTTATATGTTTTCATTTTAACGAGCAGTCTGAGTATTATGAAAAAGTTCATAATCTCACCACTTTGGTGAGAAATGAATCTATAATTTATAAACAGAGTATTATGAAGGGTTCTCTTTCTTACAAAATGTCACTATTTTTCATCAATTCGCACCCCTTAAATTCTCCTCTTTATTTCTTATCAAATCAGTTGATCCAAACGGAGTGTTCCAAATGATTTTATAAGCATAGAAATGATTATCAACTCCCCAAACAAATTATTCAACCCAAAAAAAAAAAAAAAAAAAAAAAAAAAATTGAGTGGCAAGAATTAGGAATTGGCAGCTGTGACGAGGGACGTATCGACGTCGGTGGGCTTTCAAGATCTTGCTTGATTTGATGTACATTTTACTTTCCGGACTACATCTTCAAAAAGATCGATATTTTTGTTATATCGTAACTGATTTGTTTTTGGACAATTTATTTTTTGTTTGCTTTTTTTTTTATTGTTTTTTTTTTCCATTTTGCTTATATGGGGTGTTTTGAGAACTTCCACAAAAGATAATTTTTAACTTTTTTACACACAAAAAATTACAAAAAAAAAGCCAACTCTTTTAACACAAAAAGCCCAAAAATCACAAAAAATAATTTAAAAAATATTTTTTTACCAATTTCTCAAAACACAACATGTTTGTATGACGCTTTAGTCTTGTTTCTATGTTGTTGTTTTAATATAAATATTTTCCAAGTCAGAAATAAATAAAATTAAAAAAAAAAAAAAAAACCCTTACCTCTTGGAGAAGTTGAAAGAAGACAGAACTCTGGATGTTGAATATCTTGCTTAAAGATGGAGAGCAAACCCAGATAGACCACTCTCTTTCGTAATTACTTTATAGCTACTAGAAAATGGGAAAAAAATAAAAAATTGCACATGTCAGTACTATCATTTTCTCTCATTGAATAATAGTAGATGAAGTCATTTTCAGCTCTTTTAATACTTCTATTTTTTGGGTATTGAGAGCGAGAGAGTTCTAGAGACTGGAAAGAAGGGTACTATAATAAAGGAAAGGATGACGTCATTGATTACGTATGACTGGAGACGTACTTATCTGATGTCGGTGGGGTTGGGTGCTGTTTGGAGGGAGTCCGAATCCCCTCCTTACAAGCCCTCCTTGTAATAGTCGTTGCATATCCAATGGCCATAAAAAAAATAAAAATAAATAAATAAATTGAATTTTCACTTTCCCGCTTTGCTATATAGGTTATACAGTGTATACACTTCACTCTCACTCTCAATCTCCCTCACTCTTACACTCACTTCTCCTGCACCAAACCTAGCCTCACCGGCGACCACTCCCGACAGCAACCCACTCGTAAACCCAACCCACCGCTGTAGCCCTCTTTTTCTCTGCTTGGACCATAGCTCCACCGCGACCACCATCGGCTGGAGCGAAGGAATTTGTTGAGGAGAACGTGGGTTTTCAGGCCATAAATGAACCAGGTTCGTCCTCGAAACACTGAAATCAAAAGGTTAGGGTTGTGATTGATAAAATAGATTTGAAATTTGAAAATTAGGGCTTTCAAAATTACTCTTATGCAGATTGATAAATAGTATAATTGGAACATATTGTGAGGAACATATATGCATTTCGGAGCCAAATTATGCAGATTGATAAATAGTGGAACATATATCATTAAAATGTGGAACTACAGTAGCTAAATTTTGAAATCATATATGCATATTGTGGAATCATAATTATGCAGATTGATAAATAGTATGATTGATAAATAGTATGATTATGCCAATTGATAACATGGAATCATAATTATGTAGATTGATAATTATCAAGATGTATAATTTTGTGTAACATGTGTGATTGATAATTGAATTGACATTGAACTGCTATGTTTGTAAAACTGCATATGAATTGACATTAAACTGCTATGTTTGTTCAGTTTGAAATTGCTATGTGTGTTCAAATGACTGAAGAAAATGACCTTTGTTCAGTCTTAATCACAAATGCTATATTTGAAACTGAAGAAAATGACTGACATTGAACTGCCATGTTTGTTCAAATGCTATTAATAGTTTAGTCTGTGTAACCTCTGTTCAAATGCTATTAAACATGGCAGTTTGAAAAAATATAATGTTAACAGTAATGACATACACTCTGTCCCTCAAATTCAAATAGAATTGTTATTAACCCTATCAAACACAAGCATAGCATTAGCAACATAGAATTTTATTATGGAACATAACATTATGGAATATACACAAATAGATGTTTCTCATGTATGCAGATTTAAAAAATGGCTTCTTCTTCTAACATTAGCAACATAAGATTACTACCGAGGCTGTGCAATTGTGGAAGAACCGCTGCCATATATATTGTAAGAACCAATGAGAATGGAAATCAAGGGCGTTTGTTCTTTGTTTGCCCATCAAAATATGTAAGTATGTATTGGAAATTTTAATCCTTCAGTAGTCACATTAATATTTGTCTTATTCAACTAACTGATTGTCATGCATTGTAGAGTAACACTCCCACTCCCCATTGCAATTACTTCAAGTTCGTGGATGAAGATGATGAAGGCGTTACGTCCAGAATCCGTTCCAACACTAGAGCTTGTGATGCTATAACAATAGAAGACTTTAATGATGTAAGGATGAGGCTTCATGACATGGAAAATGACTATGGTCAAAGGCTTGAAAGGATAAAAAATAACATCAAAGGGATGGTGTATTTCATTGTATTTTCTATCATTTTGTACTTTATCATGTAACTTTTGTACTTTATTGTATTTTGAGAAATTGAATAAAAGTTTCTACCATTTTTGGTTGTATTGTACTTCATGATGTAACTTATGTTTATGGAATAAATGTTATTATGATGTAACTTATGTAACTTATGTAACTTACTTAATAGCTTTTTGGAATGAATTTTATTATGGAATGAATGTATGGAATGAGTTTTATAAGTTATTATGATGTAACTTAGAATTTTATTATGGAATGAAATTTGGGAAACATTGGTCTCATTGTTAGAGTTTTGTGGATGCTATTTGGCAAATCTGTGGATGAATTTTGTGGATGCTATGTGGATGAATTTTGTGGATGCTTTGTGGATGAATGAATTTTGTAGATGCTTTATCACTTATCTGTGCCCTGTTATCTGTTGCAGGTTTTGTTATTTTGGTGAATGAATTTTGATTATAATGAACAACTTCTGTTATCTGTTGTAGGTTTGTTTCTAATGAACAGATTTGGCAGATCTGTTATATGTCAACTAGTATCTGTTTGTCACTTATCTGTGGCCTCAAATATTATCTGTTAGCAAGTTTAAAGCAGATTTGACAGATCTGTGGATGTTGTTTGTTGATGCTTTGGTTCTAATGAACAAGTTCTATTATCTGTTAAAGATTTGTTTGGTATCAAAATTGCATCTGTATTGCATCAAAATTGTATCTGTATTGCATCAAATTGCATTTGTATTGCATCAAATTGCATCTGTTATCTATTGCAGATCTGTTTGGCAGATTTGTTGCAGATATGTAACTGCTGCTATTTAGCAGATATGTGACTCCTATTTGGCATCTAAACAAAATTGAACATCACCCAAGCATGTAAACAAAATTGCATGAACTGGCAGATCTGTTTGGCATCAAAATTGCATCTGTATTTCATCAGAATTGTAGCAAATTGCATGTAAACAAAATTGCATCCACATGTAAGTTATTTGGCAGATCTGTTGCAGATCTGTGGCTGCTATTTGGCATCTAAACAAAAGTGAACATCACCCAAACATCTAAACAAAATTGCATCAACTGGCAAATATGTTTGGCGTCAAAATTGCATCTAAACAAAATTGCACCCAAGCATCTATTTGGCAGATTTGTTGCAGATTTGTGTACTTGTTCTTTCACACAAGAAAATCTGTGGATGCTATTTGGCAGATCTGTTGCAAATCTATGTACCTATTCTTTCACACAAAACAAAATCTAAAAATTTGAACACACACATTGGTCCATTTGAAAATCAATCAGAAGAAAATGAAATATAACATCAAGTGTAAATTAACATCAAGTGAAGTTTGCTCACATTGGTCCATCTAAATTAACAGATTGGTCCACACATACAAGCCATTAACATACAAGCCATTAACATTTGAACACACAGGTACACAGAATTTTCCAGTAAGCCATTACTTCACAAGCCATTTGAACACACATACAAGCCATTACTTGACTTTCCAGCAACAACACAATTTGAACACACATACAACAGTAGTTTGAACACACATTTTGAACATAATTTGAACACACATACAGCAGCGGTTTGAACATCAGTTTGAACATCACTTTCCAGCCAATTTGAACACTTTGAACACACAATTTGAACATCACTTTCTAGCTAGCAAGCCATTTGAACACACATACAAACCATTACTTCACTTTCCAGCAACATCACAATTTGTGCAGTAACATCACTTTCCAACAGCAGTTTGCTTCACAATTTGAGCTGCTATGACTTCACTTTCCATGCCAATTTCAGCTTCAGTTTGCTTCTCTTTCTGCTTGTCCATAGCCTAAAATGGAAAAAGACAGAATTTTCCACAATTTTCAGCAGCTAAATACATACTTTAAAATGAATTTTCGGCAAGTAAATACATGTTCTAACAAAATTTTCAGTAAGTAAAAAGCAAGAATTTTCAGCAACTACAAATTAAAAAGGCAGCAAGGACGAACCTGACTACACATTGGACTGTTTGATTCTTGAGAATATCGAAACTCAATGTCATATCCACATGAACCTTGAAGTAGTGACTGGAATGTTGGTTGCGCAGAATACCATTGAGGCATTGAATTTGGCAAAGAATTTGGCACTACATACATATCCCGCAAATTGTTCGCCTACAACAATGTCATATATTAGGCTTTGCAATCATGGTTTGAGTCACATATTATATCTACACAAAAAATACAATGTTAAAGTAACACTTACATGATATGTGGGATACATCAATGGTGGAGGAATAGAATTACCACCCATGGGCAAAGATGGAGGAAGAGGATGAAGGAGAGGAAGAGGTTGAAGAGGAGGAACATGTTGACGAACATAGATATCTCCTCAAACAGATAATGGAGAAGGTACAACTGTTGGACTTGCAATAGATTGTGACGAAGCCAAGCTGTTAGCATGGGATTTTTTTTTGGAGTTCGCTACCAATGCCGCTTCGAATCCACCTTTTACCCTCATTTTGCCCTACTAGTTGCCACATTTTTCTTCAATCCTTTTGGTTGCATAACATGATTCATATCTTCGCAATCCATTTCAAAGCTTTGGGTGTCATCATCATTACTTACTTCATTTCCAACACCAAAATGAGCACTTAACTTGCCTTCAACATTTGCACCTAATGTAACAAGGTGTGCAATACAAAAATCATAAGTTTCTTCAGTTTCAGCAGCTCTACTTGCTAGTGCTCTAAATGTTGTCATCAATGTCTTATACTACAAGGCTTGTTGGAATTTCACATCTACTTGAATGTCATTCCTCTTAATGTCCTTCACAGTTTCGGCTCTTGCTTGTTTGGTCCACCTCTTTAGAATGTATTGTGGAGGAACCTCTTTCATCTTCAATATGTCTCTAATAACCTTCAATGAGTGACAACACAAGATTTCTTCCCTTTCAAACTCTGTACAATTACAACTGAAAGAGCCATCCCTCCCCATCTTCAATTTCCTTGCATGTTTGTTAGCAACATCAACAACTGTGTAAATGGTACGAGCATCGCCATATTCAATTGCTTCTATGTCTGATTCAATGGATCGAAAGTACTCATTTTGAAATTTCTCAAATATCTTTTTTGTGTAGACATTACCCATTTGAATTAACATTCTTATTGTTGCTTTCACCTTTGGCAACCTTTGGCACAAAGCATATCCTACTTCTAACTCCTTGCATCGCTTCTCGTAAAGTACCCTTTTGAAATGCATGAAGAATTCATTTAAGTTAAAATCAGAACGAATGTAATCCTTCAAAAAAAGCATTAAAAGATTCATTAAGCTGTGTGATACTCATTCCCGCAGCCCATGTTGATCTAACATATGGCCAACCCCATTTTTCTTTTACCACAAAAGTCAATTTCAACCAATGGTTTTCACGCACATCATATTTATCAAGCATTTCCGCCCACTCTAACTTCCATTGATTTGCATCTTCAATGTCAAAGAAGAATTTATTTAGTAAACCCTTTACCCCCTTATCTTAGAACAAACAATTAACATGTTTTAATGCATTTTGCATCAAATGCCAATTACACAATCGGTGACTTGTGTCAGGCATAACGATAGGTATGGCTTTAGCCATTATAGCATCTTGATTGCTGAACAAAGTTTTTGGTGCCTTTCTTGACATAGCCTCTAGAAAATTTTCAAACAACCATACAAACGATTCGGCGGTCTCATCATACAACAATGTTGCACCAAATATAACTGTTTCCCTATGATGGCTGAATCCCACAAAAGATGCAAAGGGTCTATGTTCTTTGTTTAACTTGCAAGTCGTATCAAATGTGACAACATCACCAAATTGGGCATAATCCACGATCATTTGTGCATCGGCCCAAAACATATTGGTTATTTGCTCCTCATTATCTAATTGAAAAGCATAAAAGAAGGAAGGATTCTGCAAAGATTTTTCTTTAAAGTATTGCAACACATTGCCTACTTCCTCATATGTTAAACTTTGTTGTCTTTTGGTTCTCAAATAATTTTTTTGATCTAATTTTGTAAACCCAAGACATTGCCTCCCACCAGCTTCCTTACCCATGAGTTCAAAAGACTGGCCTAAACGAAGACCAGATTGTGCCGCCAAATCTAACTCAATTGCTTGGGTAGTCGATATCTTTCTTTGTGATGGCAACGTGTGGGCACACTCTGGTGATACAAGATCATGGTTATGTTTTTCTTTGAAATTAGTCACAACAAATCTCCCAGTACCCTCATCTAATTTAACATAAAGTCGAGCCTCACAACCAGTCCTAGTTTCAGCTCTAGGATTTTTTGCCAATGGGTCTCGTTTGTCAACCTTCCGAAATCCCTCCTTGTTGCAAACCAAAAGTCTACAAATAAGTTGGTTAGTGAACTTGTTCTTCCTACAAAAATCCCTTCTTATGCTAAACCCGATTCTTCCTCCATATGTATTATAAAAACCATACACACTTTGTTCAGAATCAAATGTCATTCCATGTTTTGGCTTCCAAGCACAATCATTCTCAGGTTCCATATCCATATTAAAATGCAACTGAAAACCCATATAAATAAAATCTTAGCTACATAAATAATATATTTATTTCATAGACAAAAGAAAACAAGAACAAATCAATTAAAGTGTCTAAGAAATGAGAACTACACAAAAGTTATGCAATTAAGATCAAATAATAAATCAATTAAAGAGACAAAAGGTATGCAATTAAGATCAAATAAGAAATCAATTAAACTAGAAACAAGAAATGAGAACCATATGGCCAGCCCCAATTAAGATCAAATAATAAATTAATTAAACTATATAATCCCAAACTCCAACTACTTGGTTCTCCTTCAAGTGTCTAAGAAAAGGTATGCAAGCCAAGTACCTTTGGTAACAATGATTCATAGGCAACAAGAGTCGTTTAGTTTTGGGTTGGGTCACTACACAGGGTTTGGCAATCCTATTGTAGCTCAACGGATACAAAATAGCATAAAAATACAATTTGTCACCTTTAACACTGAAATTGAATGTATAACAAGTGAATTGCATGTATAACAAATAAAAATACAAAATATTAAATCAATTATAACAAGTGAATTTTTTTATCTGTCTATAGGTTCACATGAAATTGAATGTATTTCATTGACACAGTATTTTTAACACTGAAAAACCATTGAAATACACAATGTTGATTGTATACCATTGAATGCATTTCATTGGATGTATTTTTAACATTGAATGTATTTCACTGGTACACATTTGATTCTGAACAATCATACAAATAAACAATATTTTTAACACTGAAATACCATTGACAGTGTAAATTGAATGTATTTCATTGTTATTACAGACATACAATGAAGACTATGTTTTGTTTTGTTTCAATTTCTGTCTCTGTAATTGCAGACAGAGACAATGAGGTTAGTCTTCAGCCTATACAGTGTAATTACAATGAGGTTAGTCTTCAGCCTCATTGCAATTACAGACAGAGACAATGAGGTCAGTCTTCAGACATCAATGTTATTACAGACATCAATGGATTCGGTTTGGGGAGTGACGGCAAACCAATTACAGAGACAGAGACAATGGAGACTAACATTTGGTCGCTGTAGCGAGGGTCTGCCGGTGAGGTGGAGGAGAAGAGCATGATGGCTCTGGTTTGCCAAGTAGACAAAATCTGTAACGGCGTCGAGAGTGTTTCCCCGTCGTCGGATCTACAACGGCTGAGACTGGGTCGCCGGTGAGGGTGGATTCGACGGAGAAGAAGGAATTAGTGTGTTTTTGTGAGTGTGATTCCAAACCAAAATCTGTAGAACCAAAATCTGTGTAGGCTCTGTTCTGTGTCTTTGGGTGGAAAGAAAATGAAAATTCAATTTCTTTATTTATTTTTTATTTTTTTATTTTTTTTATGGCCTTTGCTCAGCCGTTGCAAGGAGGATTGCAAGGAAGGCTTGCAAGGAGGGGATCCAGACTCGTTTGGAGGATCAAGAATCCTCTCCTCTAGTCTAGAGTAGAAGGTGTGAAATGGTGATTTCTATGTTTTTAAAAGAGTATTTGTAATAAGCTCTTTAAAATAGATACGTTGATTATTATTTATTATTTCCTCCATCAAAATAGTTTTTTTTTTTTTTTTGAGAACTTAACTTTTTTTAGTACAATTATTGTACTTAGAAATATTTTAATCTTTTAAAATTACTTTTTGATAGTATATTTTTTTAAGAATATCAATTATCATAATTGTATTTTTTGTGTTATTAATGAATTTTAAAAAAAATAAGAAATTCATATTATTTTAGTCCTTAATTTTTGAAAAGAGACTAATATTTTGGGACAATAAAAAATAGAATAAAGGATTAATATTTTAGGACGGAGGGAGTAACTATTTTAATAAAAGTTTTTTAAATTAGTTATATTTGGAGAGTTTTAAAATATTCTTTGTACAGTTTAAGTAAATAAATAAGTAAAATAAAGAGCAGTGTTAAAGCACATAAATAAAAATTTAATTAGATAAAATAAAAAGCATTCATTTTTTATACTTTAGCAATAAAAACTAAAAGGTAGTGTTGGAGTTACTCTAATAATTAAGTTGTTGCCTAACGTGTAAAATTCAAGTAAATAAAAATAAAATAAAAAAATAATAAAGGTATTGTTGACATCATATTTTAATTTTCATGTCGATTATGGCCAATTAATTGTGATCAAATCTAATCTTATTGTGGTCTGTCAATTCAAATTATTAAATATAATAACTATATATTCTGTCTATCATACATGTCATATTATATTTATTAACATATTTAGATTTCTCTCCTTTTATATAAAGGAGTCTTGTATGCATTGTTATAATATTCAATATAATATTCTCTTTCTCTCTCTTACATATTGTAACATCGTATCAGAGTTATAGATTAAGCTCTTGATGTTCTTTGCCTTACTGGCGGGCAGCAACTTTGCTTTGGCCGCCTGCCGAATCTCAGCACATTCCACTGCTATATTTTCCTTTCAGTCGCATTTCTTGATGATCTCCTTTGTTTGCTGGTTTATTTCTATCCCAAATATCTCTATCATATTTTTTTTACTCGCAAAATTTTATTTTATTTTTGGGTGTGCTTTTGCTCCACCCTGTCTTTCCTTTTACTTCAAATAAGTTATGTGTGTGTCACATTTGCTGGTTGGACACCCGTTCTTCTTCTACAACGGTCCAACATGACCATACACTGTCTCCTGCATTAACTTTGACATTTGATCTATCTCAAGCACCCTTGCGCTCTCATTTGAACTTTGCAATCTATTTACCTCGGATCTATCCATGTTTTATTTATTTTTTAGTTCTGTTTCATGTTTAGTTTCTCTCTCTAAACTTAAATTGGTATCCTTACTTGAATTTGAGGGAGTGTTAAATATAATAATTATATATTTTGTCTATCATATATGTTATATTATATTCATTATCATATTTAGATTTTTCTCCTCTTATATAAAAGAGTTTTGTATATATTATTACAATATTTAATATAATATTCTCTTTCTCTCTCTTAGATATTATAACACAAATCATAAATTATTTTTTTTTAAAGTGATTATGACCATATTATTATTATTATGCAAGTCATATCTTAATAGGAAAATGTTATGGATCTCAAATGGATTACCAAATATTTTATCAAATCTTTCACATGGGTGTGAGACCTACAAACTTCATATGTATGTAGGTCCCACACCTATATGAAAGATTTGATAGAACATTTGATAATTTGATTGGGGCCTCTAACATAACTCATCTCAATAACATATTGTTTGCACCCATTTTGTAAATTGTCTGTCGATATAAGCAAAGCAAGCCATGAGTGACACATGATGGTGGTCTTGACAAATCATGAGTTTCAAATTGAATGGCAAAAAAAGAGCACAAATACGACACAGTTATGGTCAATTGATAATGTGCAAATTTTAAGGAAATGGAGAAAATAATCTTTCGAAAAAGTAGAGGAAGTTACTATATTGAATGATACGTGACTTTGATCAATAGGCAAAAGTGGTGACTGTTTATGATAAACATTGTAGAAGATGGCACATGAATTAAGAAAGCTGTTTTTGAGAGTCTTTGCCTATAAATAAGAAAAAGAAAACAATCAAATCAAATCATTTATACATCGTGATATTAGTTTCTAATTAGGAATAGTCAAATTAGTAATTATAAGAGTAAATCAGTGATAACTTTTTTCAACTCCTATTTCTTTTCTTCTATCAAATTGATGTATTTTTTAATTTTTATTCTTGTTTAAGTTCATGTAACTTGTAACAAGTGATAATTTATTTAAATGATACATATTCTATTTTGTTCTAGTTTTTCTTCTTCATTTAACTACTTCTAAAGAAATCTTTAATCTGTTTAAGGTATAAAACTCAACTAAAGTTTGATCTTTTGTGTTTGTTAAACTAAATTTTTACTAATAGATATTGATAGCATAATAGGTATTAAATCAACCGAAAAGACATGATATATGACTTTAATAGACCTGTTTAAAACTTTGTTTTAGATAATAGTATAGATAATTAGTGTTTCTATATGTAAATGCATGTATTATATAAATATTTGTTTAATATAGATTTTTTTCATAATTTAATTTATGTGTAAAATAAAATTGTATTAACCTTTATTAATGTGTGATAACTACTAAGTGAGATTAAAAGGTAATTTAGGAATATAAATTTTCACTTGGCATATGTATACGCAAGACTTCAAGATACTAAGGCAAGTCTTTAGATAGATAAAGATTCAGCAATGATTCATACCAATAATTTTGGTGCTCTAATGGAGCACTAATGACATGGCAATAAATAAAAAAAATAAAATAAAAATAAACCAAGACCAAAACATCACATCAGTGTGGGTGGAGCCAATTGCCAACTCATTAGAGCTACCTTTAAAGCTCAAAAATTAGAGCTCCAAAGTATTTTTCGTAAAGATCTAATTGTTTCCGCAATAGCAAAGCTTAATGCCAAATCAGGTCAAACATCCCCAAAACTAGTCACAGGATTTTAGATTGAATTTTTTTTCAAGTTATGCTATGACTTTGAACGAATTTGAGAGACTCGTAAGAATAAATGATCACTAGTTGGAACATAAATACTATAAATAATATTTTTTTTATTATAAAAATACTCCTATTATAAATTAACTTTTAATTCAAAATTTAAAATCATATGCATTTTTTTTATTATTTATTTTTTTGGGGTTAACATTAAGAAGTTGTAAGATATTAACTTATCTATATAAAATAACAAAAATCTTACTTTTTAAACGTATCACTAAAAATGGCAAAAAGAAAAAAATTATTATAAGAAAATCATAAAGTTAGATTACTTACCATAATTACTCACTCTCCTTTTAGTAGCAGTGAACCCACGCTATACACACCACGAAATGTATTTTTTATTTATTAACATTTTTTTTTTTTGGTTGTGTATTCTATAAAAGTGCAAATTGAAATATCAACAAATTCATTTACATCTGTTTGATTTGCTCTTAATTTATTAGCTTGCATTCTTCCAAGATGATCCCAACTAAGATAGATTCTAAAAATAATTACGACTCAAATAGTCAATTATAGCTAATATATAGCACCAAGGATCCTCTAGAGTGAGAGAAGCTAGAGAGCGAGAGAGAGACTCTGAAATGTTTCTATATTTGTTATCATTTACAAAGAGAATGAAGTCTCTCTTTATAGAGAGAAATATGGGCATTGGATACCAAAAAACCCACTACCACCGAAAGCATAAAGTGAAGCTATACAATTAACAATTACACCGAAAGCATAAAGTAAAGCTATACAATTAATAATTATAAAGCTAAAGCTATTCTAATTAACAAGTAATTAACAAGTATATACTAACAGCCCCCCGTAAACTCAAGGAGGGAAAGCATCAACCAAGTTGAGTTTGGAAACAAGATCATTGAAGCGGCCAAGAGGAAGAGCCTTAGTGAAGAGATCAGCGGGTTGATCGACTGAAGCAATAAGAAGAAGATGAACAGTTCCACAGGTAACATGCTGGCGAATGAAATGACAATCAATCTCAATATGTTTGGTGCGATCATGAAAAACATCATTGTGAGCAATCTGAATGGCACTCTGATTGTCACAGTAGAGAGGGATAGGAGCAGATGAAGAAACACCCATATCAGCAAGGAGCCAGCGAAGCCAGAGAAGTTCCTGAGTAGTATCAGCAAGAGCTCGGTATTCAGCTTCGGTGCTAGAGCGGGCAGTGAGGGATTGTTTTTTGCTACGCCAAGCAAGAAGAGAATCCCCTAAGAAGAAACAGAATCCCGTGGTGGAGCGTCGATCCGTAGGATCCCCAGCCCAATCAGCATCGGAAAAGGCACGTAGGTCAAGAGAGGAAGAAGCCGAGAAGTGAAGACCATGGAACATAGTGCCTTTGAGGTAGCGAAGGATGCGGAGTAGAGCAGTATAGAGGGGAGTGCGAGGAGCCGACATGTACTGATTGACAATGTGAACAGCATAGGCAATGTCAGGACGAGTGACTGTGAGATAGACAAGACTACCGACGAGCTGGCGATAAAGAGTAGCATCAGAGAGAAGAGTCCCATCGAGAGGAGTGAGACGAATCTGAGGATCAACCGGAGTAGAGGCAGTTTTGCAATCAGTAAGACCAGCACGAGCCAGAAGATCGGATGCATATTTGGCCTGGGACAAATAGGAACCAGTAGAATCATGAGAGACTTCAAGGCCTAAGAAGTAGTTAAGAGTACCAAGGTCCTTCATCTCAAACTGTTGGTGGAGAAATTGTTTGAGGTGGAGAATACCAGCTTTATCATTACCAGTGATAATCATATCATCCACATACAGAAGAAGAAGAGTAGTACCATGAGAAGTAGTCCGTATAAAAAGAGCAGAGTCATAGGAGCTAGAGGTAAATCCGAAGTCATGAATGGCAGAACTGAACTTAGCAAACCAAGCACGAGGCGCTTGCTTGAGACCATAGAGAGCACGCTGTAGTTTGCAAACCTGATGAGGTTGAAAAGTGGACCCAGGTGGAGGTTGCATTTAGACCTCCTCAAGAAGATGACCATTGAGGAAAGCATTTTTGACATCCATCTGAAAGAGCCCCCAGTGGCGAGCAGTAGCAACAGCAAGTAAACTGCGAACAGAGGTAAGCCGAGCAACAGGAGAGAATGTCTCCTCATAATCAATGCCATATTCTTGGTTGAAACCCTTGGCAACAAGACGAGCTTTGTAGCGTTCAATAGAGCCATTAGAATGTGTTTTGATTTTGTAAACCCATTTGCAGCCGATCGCAGTCTTGCCAGGAGGAAGATCAACAAGATCCCAAGTATGAGCTTTGTCCAAGGCATGGAGTTCATCAGTCATAGCTTGCTGCCAAAGAGGATTAGTACAAGCCTCACGATAGGAGGTAGGTTCATAAGTAGAGAAGGCAGCAGATCCAACAATATAATCACGAAGATGGATAGGAGGTTGAGTTACCCGGCGTGGTCGACCCGTAGGAGGATCGGTGGGAGGAAGAGCCGGTGGAGAAGGAGGTGTGGCAACAAGAGGTAGACCTTCAGGTAGAGCAGGCTGGACAGGATCAGGGGTGAGCAAGGGCGTCTCGATGGAGGAAGAACCTGTATCAAAATCAGCAGAGAAAAGATCGATGGAAGGATTAGTAAACAGTGCAGTAGTGGAAAGTCCGGGTAAGTGAAAGGAGGATAGCGAGGAAAACATTTGGTGTTCCCAGAAAACGACATGGCGGGAGATACGAAGACGTTTAGAGAGAGGATCCCAACAGCGAAAGCCTTTATGTTCAATGCCATACCCAAGAAAGCAACAAAGACGAGAGCGAGGTTCAAGCTTGGTGTGTTCATGGGATTGAAGTAGAACAAAACAGGCAGAGCCAAAAACCCGGAGATTGGCGTAAGGAGGGGGAGTGCCATGCAGACGTTCAAAGGGAGTTTGATTATGGATGACAGGGGTAGGAGCACAGTTGATAGTGTAAACAGCAGTGAGGGCAGCTTTTCCCCAAAAGTTTTCAGGGCAGGAAGAAGAGAGAAGGAGAGCGCGAGTAGTGTCAAGAATATGCCTATGTTTCCGTTCAGCGCGGCCATTTTGTTGGGACGTGCCAGCACAGGAACGATGAGGCAGTGTACCATGATGCTGAAGAAAGGAAAGGAAATCTGAATCCCGATATTCCATAGCATTGTCAAAGCGAAAAATTTTGATGGCTTTGGAGAATTGGGTGAACCATTTGTGCAAATCGATAATAAATGTGTTTAAGTTCAGACCTATTTTTCATGAGAAAAAGCCAAGTAAACCGGGAAAAATCATCAATAAAAATAACAAAATAGCGAGATCCCCCCATAGTAGTAGTAGGGGAGGGCCCCCAAATATCCGAATGTATAAGATCAAAAGGGGCAAGAGAAACAGAAGTACTCTTATTAAAGGATAAAGCAGGTTGTTTGGCAAGTTGACAGGGTATACAATCGAAATTATCAGGAATTACATGACCCAACTGTCCACTAGAAACCAAAGACCTTAAGCGAGTAATAGAAATATGCCCTAAGCGACAATGCCAAAGATGAAAGGGAGATAATGAGGAAGTAGATGTAGGAGCAGCAATCTGAGGAGAGGCAGGAACATGAAGGTGAATGAGTTCATAGAGACGTCCATGCTTACGGCCGATCCCAATAGTCTGCCCCGTCTGAGGGTCCTGTACCAAACAATCAGTAGCAGAAAATGTGACAGTTAGACCAAGTTCACATAATTGACCAATGGAAATAAGGTTTAAGGTAAGAGCAGGGATATGATAAACGTGAGGTATAGATAAAGAAGAGGTGGAAACAGTACCAACATGACGAACAGACATGAGGGAACCATCAGCAGTATGTATTGAGGGAATATGAGGAGATGAAGATAAGGAAGAAAAGATAGTAGAACTGGAGGTCATATGATTACAACAGGCAGAGTCAAAATACCAAGAAGAGTTACCTGGGATTACAGACAAAGCAGTAGGAGGAGGTGTACCAGATGAGGAGAGAAGTTGTTTGAGCATGGCCTCTACATCCGTTGGAGAAAAGTGAGGGGTAGATGGAGCAGGTGACTCAGAGAACCCTGCAGAGGTGGCAGTGTCAGTGTGATGAGACTGATTCCCGGAAGCAGCAGCAGCAGTGTGATAAGACTGATTCCCGGAAGCAGAAGTAGCAGTGTGATGAGACTGGTTGCCGGAACGATGAAAGCTTCCCCGGGAAGAGCCACCGCGAGAGGAGTGGCTATTGGAGGATGAGCGAGATGGATTGCGAAAACAATCCTGTTGCAGATGACCAGGACCAAGTTTGTTGCAGTAGCGGCAGGATCTGAGGAGGCAATTGACCAGGAGATGGGTTGAAGGAAGGCCCCGATTCTGACAATAGAGGCAAGCAGTGGTCCGCTGGGTAAATGATGGCCGGGACGGAGGAGTGGCAAGAACAGAGTCCACATGATGAGTTTGAAGAGTACCTAGACGAGTCTCCTCTGATAGCAACTCAGAAATGGCTTGTTCAAGAGTGGGCAAGGGATGGCGATGAAGCAGAGAGGCACGGACGGGCTCAAAAGAGGGGGTAAGAGCCATGAGAAATTGCACCAACCTTTGCTGGTTGCGATGGATAGTAAATAAAACGGCATCTTCGGGGTCATGCCAAGCTGGTTCTGAAAGAGCAAGCTGATCCCAAACAGAGTATATTTGAGAAAGGAAGTCATTAATGGACTGAGTGGATTCTTGGCGCATGCGGTGAAGTTGGTTCTGAAGTTGATATTGATGGGCAAGACCAGTAGTCTGGTATCGTTCTTTCAAAAAATCCCAGATGTCTTTCGCAAGAGTAGTTACAGAGTCAAGCTGAAAGCGGCCAAATTGAAGACTGATAGAGGTAACAGAGGTATTACGAAACCAGGTAATGATTTGGTAATTCTTACTGTCCCATTCCTCAAGTCGGTCTTCATATGTAGCAGTATGAACAGGAGTTTCAGTAGTGGCACTGTCTTTTACTGGTTTAGCCACATCCCCGGTGACAATTCGCCAGAGCTTCTTGCCTTTGAGGAAAGAGGACATGGCTTGGGCCCACAGAACATAGTTTGAACCATTTAAAATGACGGAAATGGGATGGGAGGCATCATGACGATCCATAATACTAGTTGAGTAGGGTTAAAGTAATAGGAATAGACCCGTAGGAGCAAAATTAGGTAAAACATAGTGTACCAGTGAGTCCGGAAGGTCGAAAATAGCAAGGAAAGGTATGCTGGACAGAGATGATGTCAGCAGTGATGTCAGCGGCTCACGTTAGCAGAGTGTAGGGAGGAGCACGTTAGCAGGTAGGCGACGGCGCACGGTAGCAGACAGGCGCAGGCGCGGCGCACGTTAGCTGGTTTGGCGCACGCGGGTGCGCACTAGCGAAGTGGTGCACGAGACGCGTACGGTAGCAGGCGCGGCGTATGGGAGCCGCGGACGTGTGGGCGCGTGGCGGAAGTGAGCGACAGCAGATGGCGCGTGTGGGCGCGTGTGAGAGTGGTGGCGGAAGTGTTGACGCGCAGAGGATAAGGGCGGCGCGTGGGGGCGCGTGTTAGGTTTTCTGAGAACGGGCTTGGTGTCGTTGGAATCAGGAGAAAATTTCGAACAGTTTGATGTAGTGTGCCACTGTATACGGGACTAAAAAATTGCCAGAAATGTAATACTGGGCTCTGATACCATGAAAGATTAGTTTGAGAGAGTGAGAGAAGCTAGAGAGCGAGAGAGAGACTGTGAAATGTTTCTATATTTGTTATCATTTACAAAGAGAATGAAGTCTCTCTTTATAGAGAGAAATATGGGCATTGGATACCAAAAAACCCACTACCACCGAAAGCATAAAGTGAAGCTATACAATTAACAATTACACCGAAAGCATAAAGTAAAGCTATACAATTAATAATTATAAAGCTAAAGCTATTCTAATTAACAAGTAATTAACAAGTATATACTAACAATTACAAAAAGTTTTCCTTGAACATATCATTATTATCAAAATATTAAACTTCAAAATAATATAACTTTTGATATAGATATCGGTTTTTAATAAAATTAATATTTTTAAAATTCTCTTATCAAGATCTATCAAATAAGATTCATGTTGACTATAAAATTCTTTAAAAAAAATTATTACCATCAAAATTGATGTAAACAACAGTAACATGTTACTCTGACAATATTGTCCAAGAAAAAAAAATGAAGATATTTTATTTTATCTTTACTCAATTATGGAGTCTTTTGGGAACACATCAAAAAAGTCAGCTTCTTGGCTTTTTAGTTTTTCAAAAATGTCTAAGAACCCCTTTTTTTTCCACCCCCTTTGACCCCCTCTCTCTTTCATTGGTTGAATTTTCTTTTTTTTTTTTTTTTTTTTGTTTCCCTTGTCCTCCAATCACTACCTGCCACATGTATGTGGGGGGTGGTGGGGGTGGTGATTGGAGAGGGTCTCCATCACTCCTCTTAGTTTTTTTAGTCAAAAAAGTCAGTTTTTTTTACCTAAAACAGCCCAGCTTTTTACCAAAAAAGCCACCAAAAAATTTAAAAAGTCAATTTTTTACCAACTTCCCAAAACACTTACGTATTTTATTCTTAGGGAGTTTATGAAGCAAAATAAATTAAGCTGTCTTTTTCATTAAACAAGGGTCCAATGGAAGAATTTTTGCTAAATTTTCCATGAGTCTAAGGAATTAACAAATCTAACTAGAATAGTATTCTAGCACTAACAAGTTATTTTTTGGAGAATAAATCGCAAAGCTTTATCTTGGAAAAATTAAAAACCATTTGTGTGGAAAAATTTTAAGTAGGACTAGATGGGTTAATGGTGTCAGCTTATGTGGCAAGAGCTCAAACAAAGGTGTCAATGAAATGATATGAATCACTGAGATTAACGGTGCTTTAGATTGAGTAATCCCAATGTGATAAGGAACTACCTAACATAATCCAATTAAGAAAGGAGCCCCATATTGAGAATAGTTTCTAGGCAAGTACATTCTTATATGGAAAAAGAAACCAAAATGAATGAATGACGAAACCTAAATCGATGAATGACACTACTATGACTTATTTTGAGAATTAAATTAAAAGTTGATTTTTTAATTTTTTTAATTTTCTTTTAAAAAAAAATATAAAAAATAAAAAAATAATATGACTTAAAAAAATCATAAAACATATAAATTGATTTTCAACCTTGTTTCCAAAATAATCAATATAAAGGCTCAATAGCTTTCAGTATTAGAGCAATTGGCAAGGGCTTTTGTGGCTATTTTAGTCACAAAAGACAAAATATACTATTTTAACCACAACAAATAAAACATCACATCCAACTCATAATCATTATACTCTTCTCTCATAAAAAAGCTAAAAAAGTCAAAAAACTCTTCCCAAATTAAGTTTTTTAGCCCAAGATAAAATAACTAAAAAAATTAAAAAGTTAAAAAATCAACCCACTTTCCAAACAGATGCTAAATATTCTTGAGTGAGTTGTTGACTTAGGCACTAGAGTGCCTGGTCATTTGACCGCACCACTAAGCAATTATGGAACTTGGTTTTGTTGGTGAAGATATTTGCGCATTCATATTTAATATGGGCGCTGCTACGGACCATAGTACGGCAGCACCCTCAGCACCCCCACCTCTACGTAGGGGGCTGCCAATGGAAAAGACAAAGAAAAAAAAAAAAAAAAACAGTTTTTGGCCAATCAAAACAGACCCCAAGCCCCCCCACTGGGGGTCTTATGCATTTTCCATTTAATATTCACAAAAAAAAAAATGATTGAAAACTCTAATGAAGAAGTTTTAATAAACTCTAATAGAAGTAAGTTTTATTGTGATGTGATATTTTGATCTTATTTTTTAATTTTTTTTATTCCTTGTCATATCATTAGAGTTTAATTAAAATTCTAAAATTAAAAAATGTATCATTGCTCTTAATATTCAGTGTCACTTCTCAACCTCAAGAAAAACAGTTCTCATCATCAACAATTTGGTATGATTTTTTACCCGCATAATATGATTTATTCAAAATGAGATAAACTACTAAAACTTGGAGTGCTAAATCACAGGAAGAACGAAAGATGGGAAGTAAGTGTAAAAGACTCTATCTAACAAGACAAGACACACCTAAAAAAAATGCGAAATTCAAAAGCCAAGGCTAGAAGATTAGGCTACCTTTATGCTATGTTTGGTTGGGGGATTTGGAAAGGGAAAGAGAAAATGTGTGTGAAACTAAGTAAAATATAGGCATGATTTATTCACATTTTACCTATCTTTTCCATTTTCCTTTCCAAATCCCTTTCCAAATCTCCCAACCAAACACAGTATTAATGTATTCCATACATCAATCACGAATCGATAACTAACATCAACTTTCCCAAGGCACTCCATTGCAGTGTTCACGTAATCCATCGGAATCAGTTCAATATCTGCCGCTATATTGTGTTTTGTCACAAAATCTATCATCTCTTGTGTCTCTTTCATGCCTCCAATGCAACTTTCAGCCGCTATCTTTCTCCCTATCATTGAAACATTGTGTTATTACATATCATTCGCGATTTGAAGAACTAATAAAGATTAAAGAGACTAAAAACATGGGCATGACATCCTAGAAATTAAGGCATCGATTAAGCCTTTCAATATATTTATGCTCAAGAAAAGTTAGGTACAAGAAATTCTAACACAAAAAATTACAACGAATACTCGCATAGTTTTTTTCTATGGTTATATTTTGTGTACGTAGAACTGCTATTTCTACCCACATTCCTCAAAACCAATTAGTTACGTTGAATGCTTACCCATGAGCAGAAGAAAGACTGCAGCTCAAGTGGCTTCTCTGGTGCAACAACCAAGATGAGTTTTCCATGGGACTTCAACAGGCCTACCAATGGTACAAGAGGGTGAGGTGCAGAGACAGTATCAATGATAAAGTCCATTGTGGCCATAACAGCCTATTTAAATTCAACCAAACAAAAAAAAAAAAAAAAAAAATCACCTAGTAGTGTTTTGGAAAGATAGTAAAAAGCTGACTTTTTGATTTTTTAGTTTTTTGGGTGATTTTTCTGGCAAAAAAACTGACTTTTTTGGCTTAAAAAACTAAAAAGTCAAAAAACTGGCTTTTTTTAACTTCTACCCAAAGTAATTATGATTACCTATGAACTTTTAATCATAACAACAATCGTAAAAAAATAGAATAAAAAGTGACCAAGAATCCCATTTATTAGTATAAATCGAGAATTTTATCCTTTGTGTGTGGGTAATTTTCTGACCACACTGCCCGGCTAGTAATCAGCTGGAAAGCACCGGCAGAATAGATGGCTTCAGCAAACCTGTAACAGAAAGAAAAGGCTCCGGCGGTGGCTCTTCCACCCGGGGGCACTCCGACGATCAAGTCAGTATATCTCTCAAAGATAATCAAGTGCTAAACTCACAAGCTTGAGTATAAAACTGCGTACCTTAGACCCACGGGGGTGCCTCTCTTTTATAGTTTACTTAATCCAAGTCCCACTAGAAGCCTGACTTCTATGGACTCCAATTCAGTGTTTACTTTGGATTCCTCAAGAGATAAAGATAAACTCCCTAAGAGCTTTATCCTTATCTTAGCAAAGTCTTCTCTTTACTCTAGGACTCTTGTCCCTTATCTGCTTATCTCGGATTTCGATATCTTCGGAGATCACCTCGGCCTTGCCGAGATAACCTCGGCGTCACAATCTGGGCACGTGGCACCTCAGCTGACACGTCGGCGTCACCATGCCACGTGTTGGTACTCATAAAATATATCCCCACAACTGCCCCCTAGGTTCTATTACCTCGGCATTCTGAGGTGATGGAACCTATATCTGTATTGTCTTCTAGTACCTCGGCGTAAGAACTCTTTGGCCGAGATCATTCATGTCAAGCCGACATGTTCCCTTTGGAGAACAAGAATTCCAGTGATCCTTTTCATATGTGTGAGCTGTCATGCACTACTTCTCAACCGTTTTTCTTATGCGTCTTTACTTTATTGGTGCGTGTTTGTGACGTGCTTATAAACCACGTTTTTTCTGCGTACGCCGCCTGACGTATGCGTTGCTCCAGGTGCATTGATTATCTCTTTGCCGCCGTTGTTTGGTTTTTGACAAAAAATTTTCCCCCTTTCTTTCCGTCTCTTCACTTTTGCATTCGCTGTTTCTCTCTCTAAAACTTGTTCTTTCGATTCCGGCATTGCTGAAGCTCCAAGCTTTGCATTTGTCTTCCTGGTGGAACTTTCGTCATTCTGTCACATCTGTAACTACTGTTGACTTCGGCAGCCCTCACATCGGCTTCATTTTTTCTGGTAAGCAACTGTTCCTTGTGATTTCAATTCTTGACTGTTTCTGGAACCTCCCGTTATTACTTCTTTGCTCAAATATCTATCTTGTGAATCATTCGTCTGAATATGTTTATTCTTTGATTTGGCCCTTGCTATATCTTGAACACACGCACCTTTGCACCACTTCACTGTATTTTTGCCATTGATCTTGGTCCTTTATTTCTTGTATTCTTCATGTTCCTGATAGCCCATCCTTGTTCTTGTTTCTGAAACTTCGCCTTTGTTTTCTGTGTTTTGTGTCTTTGCCAGATCTCTACCTTCAATTTTGGCTTTCAATCTTTGCCTTCATAGATTTAGGTTTGGGATTTGTCTATAGAACCTATCAATTCTTAGGAAAAAACTGAAACAATCCTTACCAGCATATACCTAGGGTTTTGCCGAGGTCCCGATAATCTCTTAAGGGCACCTTCTTTCTGAAACCTAGCCCTCTGAGGTTAGGCCGACGTTATGGGTATGTGGAGACATAAGGTAGATACCCCGACCAAACTTGAGTACTTTAGGCAGGAGTTTTCTATTCCTGCCGATGTCCATCTGAGGTTGGCTGAAGATAACGACTCCATCATGCCCACAGATGATTCAATGCCTTTTCCCATAGTAGCTTTTACTAAGTGCAGACTCCAGCTCCCACTTAACATTCTCTTTCGTGAAATTCTTCACTTTTACAAGTTGAACCCTATGCAACTTGCCATAAACTCTTATCGAGTGATTTTTGGTATCATCGCCTTGGCTAGACAAGAAAATGTTAGAATCACCCTAGCCGATATACGATATTGTTACACCATGTGCCCCCTTAACCTGAAGGAAAAAGGTTTTGTCTACTACCTCAAGCCGAGGTCCACAGAATTCAAAATCGTAGCCGACCTTCCAGACTCCAACAAGGGGGCTGGAGATGACTATGTTATTGCTTCGGGAAATTGGGAGTTTGGCGCAGATGAGGACGCCCATCTCTACCCTCTTCCCCGATCAATTAAAGAGGGCAAGGGTAAGAGCCTAGTGTCAATACTTAGTTGTTTCTGTTCAAGTCTTCAACATTTTATCTGTTTCTAATGTCTGTTTCTTCTTGCAGACGTTCGCAAGCCAGCGAAAGACTTTCGCCAATCTTACGTTCCTAACAAGGACCTGAAAAAGCTCCTGGACTTGCCTGTCCACAAAAGAAAAGCACCTCTTCTTCTAAACTTTATTCCTACGTACAAATCCACTCTGCCCGACGTCCCGAAGAAGAAGAAGAAGAGTCTTTCTCCACCTTCTGCCACAACTCTTCCCACTGCTTCCACATCACGAGCAGACCAAGGATCCACTTCTGACCCAGCTGATCTGCCATCTACTTCAGTCCCATATTTAATCCCAATACTAGAAAGAAAACGTCAGTGACGACTTGTTAAGACTGCTGAGATGGGTCGCCCGAAGCCTGATGCTATTGATCTCTTAGCCGACCTACTTGCCGACGTTGATGCTGTTCCAACTCAATCCATGCCCCCACCAAAGCCGAAAAGAATCAAAAAGGCTCAGCCCAAGGCCAAAGCTACTGTAGTTGAGACTGAAGATACTCTGCCAATTTCATAATTGGCTGGGAGTAAGAAGACTTCTTCTGCTCCTGCAAAAAGGTCTGCTGAAACCCAACCCTCTGAGTCCACACAGTCAAAGAAGCCGAGGTCATCGTCTGCGACGACCTCGGGTTCTAGAATACCAAAAGTCCCCTGGACACCTGAGATTACTCTAGAAGATAAGTCTGTCCTTGCCAGCGATAGCGCCGATGATATAAACGTCGGCGTGGCACTCAGTACTGCTCTACTCCTCCCAGGCGATCTTGAGCGGAATGCCAAGATGAGTGAGTATGAGAACTACGCCTTAATGCTCCAGCACTCCGTTCAAGTAAGTGTTCCTACTTTTTGACTTTCTTTCTATTTTATACTTAAAATATTTTCTAATACTTCTATTTTCTCTCAGGCCATCCAGCATGCTCATTCGTTTTCAGTGCAGTCTTTTAAGAACCGGGAAAGGATGACCGAGATGAAGAGGGAGTTTTCTGCCCTGCAGAAGACCAACAAAGGTCTTCAACTAAAAATGAAGAAGCTGGAAGACCAGGCCGAGGCTGCAACTAAGGCCCAACAGATAGCCGAGGAAAAAGCTTAATCAGCCGAGGCCATAAGGAAGGTCGCCGAAGCAGAGAAGATAAAGGCCGAGGACAGAAAGGCCCAAGCCGAAAAGGAACTGTAGGAGGCCCTGGCCACCAAGGATGTTGACATTAAAGAGGCCGACGAAAAGGCATACGCCCAGGGTATGGCTGACGTCACTGAAGAATACAAACTTCAGGTCAGGCAGGCATGCAACTGGGGCTTCTCCCTTGGTTGGATGTCCCTGATAAAGAAACTTAATCTTCCTGCCGATTCACCCTTCCACAATGCCGATGCTATCCCTCTTCCATTTCCTCCACCTCCAAGCCAAGCTGAAGATGAATCTGAGTCTGAATCTGAGGATGAGGATAAGGATGACGATGAGGCTTTGGTAAGGAAACACAAGGACGCTGGTGAGACCAAGTCCCCTCCTCAGGATGATCAAGTCCTAGACTTGACTCAGGAGGAGGATGGGGAGGTTATCAAGGAGACCACTCCTGAGCAAGCGTCATCTGATGTTCCTCCAGTCGACAGAAGTCTTGATCAAACACTTGCCAAAATTGATGCTGAGTTGGCGGCGGAAAAGCTTGCCGAGGTGGTTCCACTAGAATCCTCCGAGGTTTCAGCCCATCCAGCTGTTGATGCTGAAGGAGCTTGACTCCGATGTGTTTCTTTGTTTGAACATTTTTATTTTTCTATGTTCTGGAGAATGTAAACTTTCTTTTGTGGCCGATGTGCCTATCTTTGTTATTTCGAAACAATTTACTTCTGTAGTGCCTTCTTTTGTACACAACTGCAACTGTTTTTCTATGGATGCTTTAATCTTTTCATTTCTCTTCATTTGCTTCTGCATGGTTCTATACTTAGAATATTTTGTATGCCTTTCATATTTTGCCGCCTTGTGCAATCTTCTCGGGGTTACATATCTCAGGTATAATAACTACAAGCTTTACTTCGGTAAGATACTGACCTACAAACTTTTCATAAATTTCAACAAGTGTAAGACATATACTACTCAATGTCAACTTTGTGAACGTTTCTCAATGTTTCAATCAAGTGTTTAGACAGTGATCTTAGTCTAACCTACTTGTAAATTGCTACCCATTTCAACAAGTGTTATCACGTACTGTAAGCTTTTCTCAAGTTATAACAAGTGTTTAAGTAATGATCTACATGTAAATTGCTACAAATTTCAACAAGTGTTTAAACAATATACTTAGCTTTTACCTCAACTTGCAAATTACTGCAAATTTCAACAGATGATCACATGTCGGCTTAACATTATCTTGTAAATTGCTACAAATTTCAACTAGTGTTAAGCATCTTCTTTGGTTGGACTAACCTGTAGATTGCTATAAGTGTGCAAACTATAATCTCGGCTTTACTTCGACTTGTAAATTGCTACAAATTTCAACAAGTGAAGAGAAACAGTAATCTCAGCTTAACTTCAACTTGTAAATTGCTACAAATTTCAACAAGTGAAGATAAGGAATAATCTCGGCTTAACTTCGACTTGCAAATTGCTACAAATTTTAACAAGTGAAGATAAAGAATCAGCTTAACTCCAACTTGTAAATTGCTACAAATTTCAACAAGTGAATTAAGGAATCAGTTTAACTCCAACTTGTAAATTGCTACAAATTTTAACAAGTGAAGCTAAGAAATCAGCTTAACTCTAACTTGTAAATTGCTACAAATTTCAACAGGTGAAGATAAGGAATCAGCTTAACTCCAACTTGTAAATTGCTACAAATTTCAACAAGTGAATTAAGGAATAATCTCGGCTTAACTTCAACTTGTAAATTGCTACAAATTTCAACAAGTGAAGATAAGGAATAATCTCAACTTAACTTCGACTTGTAAATTGCTACAAATTTTAAAAAGTGAAGATAAGGAATCAGCTTAACTCCAACTTGTAAATTGCTACAAATTTCAACAAGTGAATTAAGGAATCAGCTTAACTCCAACTTGTAAATTGCTACAAATTTCAACAAGTGAAGATAAGGAATCAGCTTAACTCCAACTTGTAAATTGCTACAAATTTTAACTAGTTAATTAAGTGTCTTAGTCTTCTCTCTGCCCCCAATGTGAACCTGAGTTCTACTTGGGTTCTCATTATTCATGTCTCAAAAACACCAATATGTAACTTTATCAATCGTATGTGTTTTAAAGAAAAGGGAAAAGATTTTATTGATGACATCGGCCAAAAACAGTGCACATCTAATGATAGAAGAATTTCAAATTACAAGTGTTCCAAGGTCTTGGCAGTGCTTTGCCCTCGTTATCTTCTAGTCGATAAGCTCCATTGCCTAATACCGAAGTAATTCTGTAGGGTCCTTCCCAGTTTGGGCCAAGCTTGCCCTCTCTGGGATCCTTCTTGTTGCCAACGACTTTTCTCAGGACTAGGTTGCCAACTTGAAAATCTCTTGGATTGACCTTCTTGTTGTAAGCTCTGGCAAGTTGTTGCTGGTATACTGCAAGCTGAATTGCAGCTTTCTCTCTTCGTTCTTCTAAAAGATCCAGATCTCGGGCTAAGAGTATGTCATTGGTGCCATTCTTTACTCCCTGGGTCCTGATCCTAGGGATGCCGATCTCGAATGAGATGACTACTTCTGTGCCATAAGCCATGGCAAAGGGGGATTCCCCTGTTGATCTTCTCGGCGTAGTCCGATATGCCCAAAGCACGTTGGGTAATTTGTCTACCCACTTTCCTTTTGCTGCCTGCAGCCTCTTCTTTATCCCATCTAAGATTACTTTGTTGGATGCTTCTGCTTGCCCATTACTTTGGGAAAAACTTGGTGTTGAAAAGTAATTCTTGATCTTGAATTTCGCACAAAAGTTCTTGATGAGTTTGCTGTCAAAATGTGTTCCGTTGTCGGCAACTATTGCTCTTGGAATGCCAAATCTGGTGATGATGTTTCTCCATATAAAGTTCTTGACGTCCACATATCGAATTTTGGCAAGAGGTTCTGCCTCTATACACTTCGTAAAGTAATCTATTGCCACCAGCAAGTATTTTCTCTGCCCAGTTGCCTGGGGAAGTTGCCCAACAAGATCCATGCCCCATTGGGCAAATGGCCAGGGGCTGGACACTGGGTTTAGGTCAGCAGCTAGCTAATGTATCAAAGGTGCAAACTTTTGGCATTGTTCACACTTCTTCACGTAGGCTTTAGCATCCTTTTGCCAGTAGGGCCACCAATACCCCTGGGTAATGGCCCTGTGGGCTAATGATCTGTCCCCAGTGTGGCTTCCACAAATCCCTTCATGAATCTCGTATAGAAAATCTTCAACCTGCAAAGGGTGTATGCACCTTAAAAGGGGTCCAGTGAAGGACCTTCTGTAGAGATGGCCCTCTGCTGTTAGACTAAATCTGGCCGACTTTAATCTGATTTTATGTGCTTCCTTATGGTCTTCTGGCAGCTTTCCCTCTTTTAGGAATGCAACGATTGCATCCATCCAGCTTGGTCCCAAGTCCACGCACATTGCTTCTTGCTCGTTGCTCTGTGGTTCTATGCTCGGGCCCGACATATAGTCGATCATGATTGTCCTTGTTTTTCTAGTCTGCATTGAACTTGCCAGGTTAGCCAACGCTTCGGCGTGGGTGTTGTCATCTCGGCTAACTTGGAGTAGTCGGCAGTTCTGAAATAGGGCTGCCAATCTGATGACCTCTTTTGCATATGTCGACATCCTTTCGTCCCTGGCTGCAAATTCTCCTGTTGACTGGTTAACAATAAGCTGTGAATCACAAAAAACTATTACCTCATCTGCTTCTGCTGCTACTACTGCCAGTTTTAGCCCTGCAATTAATGCTTCGTATTCCGCTTCATTGTTTGAGGCCTTGAACCCCAAACGGATGGACTGTTCTATTATTTCTCCATCTGGAGATATCAACAGTACTCCTGCCCCCGCTCCTTGTCGGTTCGAACTTCCATCGACGAATAGTCTGAATGAATCGCCGATGTAGATGCTGCAGGGTCTGAGTTTTTCCTTCCTTTGCTCTTTTGCCCTAGGCTGGGATTCTCCTTGCTTGCTGGGACAATGCTCATCCTGGCTCAACGGAGCCCGATGTTCGATGGTTTCAGGCGTGAATTCTGCTACGAAGTCGGCCAAAACTTGACCCTTTATTGCTGTTCTCGGCCTGAACTCCAGGTCATACTGACCCAGGGCTACTGCCCATCTTGCTATCCTTCATGTTAAGTCTCCTTGTTGCAACAAGGACTTCAGTGGGTGCTCTGTTAGGACCACAATCTTGTGCGCCTGAAAGTAATGGTTCAACTTCTTTGAAGCCATTACTAAGGCTAGCATTACTTTTTCCAGTGGTAGATACCTTGTTTCTGCATCGGCCAAGGTTTTACTTACATAATAAACAGCCTTTTGCTCCCCTTTTTCTTCTCGGATTAGTATTGCACTGACTGCGTGTTCTGAAACTGCCAAGTACAAAAATAGTTCTTCTCCTGGTTCTGGATTGGAAAGAACCGGAGCTGTGGTCAAGTACTTCTTCAGGTCGGTTAAAGCGGCTTCACATTCTTCTGTCCACAGAAAGTCTGTGGCTTTTTTCACCAAGTTGAAGAAGGGTCTGCACTTATCTGAGCTTCTGCTGATGAATCTGTTTAGGGCTGCGGCCCTTCCAGTAAGCATCTGAACTTGTTTTGCCGACGTAGGGCTCGTCAGCTCTAGGATGGCATTGATTTGGTCTGGGCTGGCCTCAATGCCCTTTCTTGTTACCAGATACCCTAAAAACTTACTAGATCAAACTCCAAACACGCACTTTGACGCGTTGAGTCGGAGCCGGTATGTTTTGAGTATATCAAAGACCTCTTTTAGGTCGGCAAGATGACCCTTAGATTCTTTGGTCTTCACAACCATGTCATCGATGTAGACTTCTACCGTTTTGCCAATCAGATGTTTGAACATCTTTGTTACTAACCTTTGGTAAGTTGTCCCTGCGTTTTTCAACCCAAAAGGCATTACCTTGTAACAGTACAGGCCTTTAGGGGTGATGAACGCGGTCTTCTCCTCGTCTGGAGGGTACATGGCAATCTGGTGGTACCCCTGTATGTATCCAAAAAACTCATCCTTTCATGCCCTGAAGTAGCATCTACTAGCTGGTCAATCTTGGGCAGAGGAAAACTGTCTTTGGGGCAGGCTTTGTTGAGGCTGGTAAAGTCTACACAGACCCTCCATTTGCCATTCTTCTTCTTCACCACTACTGTGTTGGACAGCCATGTCGGGTAGTGAACTTCTCGGATGGCCCTGGCCTCCAGAAGTCTGTCTACTTCTTCTTCTACTGCTTCGACGTGCATCAACGTCGGTCTTCTGGCTCGTTGAATCACAGGTTTTGCCGACCTGTCGACATTCAGTCTGTGGCAAATGACCTCGGGGTCAATGCCAGGCATTTCGTAAGGTGTCCAGGCGAACACCTCAATGTTGGCTCTCAAAAAATCATCCAGTTCTCTTTCCTCTTCTTCGGCTAAGCCTGAGCCGAGAAGAAAGAAGCGTTCTTCGTCACCTTCCTGGACAAGGATTTTCTTTAGTGTCTCATCACTCTTTTCGGTTGGTTCCTTGCCGACATCATCTAGGACCTCTATGTTCTCGTCTTCAATCTCTGCCTCTTTTGGCTCTCGAATGCTGTAAGTAGTCTTCATTGCTGCCATGGAGCAACTTTTTGCATGTAGTTGATCTCCTCTGACTTCTTCAATCCCATGCTCTGTTGGGAATCGTAGTGGTTGATGCAATGTTGAGGGAACTGCCCCCATTGCATGCAACCATGGTCTTCCCAAGATAATGTTATATGGCGAGGGTGTGTCAATCACCATAAATTCTGTCTTGATCTTCTTAGTACCAGCTTGTACTTCCACGCTTGCTGCGCCCAGTGGCCATGTCGGCGTTCCATTGAAGCCGACCATAGGGTTGTTGGATTGTTCCAGGTCGTTAGGATAAAGGCCCAACTCCTTGTAGCATCTGACGTACATGATGTCACAAGAGCTGCCTTGATCTATTAGGATGCGTTTTACTTGGCACTCCCCAACCTGAAGGGATACTACCAAGGCATCATTATGCGGATGCTGGACCATCTCTAGGTCGGCTTTAGTGAAGGTTATCATCGGCCCTTGGCATTCTTTAGGCCGAGGTCTTTTGTGTCCGACCTGGTTCATGTGCTCCAGGTGCTTTATTCTTTGGGTTTCTCCCTGAATGTCGTTTTCGTTCACTTTTAAGTGAATGACATTAACCACCCGTGGTCCTCCTGCCTGTGGTTGTTGTGCTGGGAGAGGCGGAGCTGCAGGTGCTTGAGGCAATCTTGCCTGTTCTTCTCTTGTCCTGGCCTCATCAACAAGGTCCCTCAGATGGCCTTGCCTTACTAGGTCTTCTAAGTGTGCTTTTAAGGCTCTGCAACCCTGAGTTGGGTGTCCTTCTTCATTGTGGTAAGCACAGCGCCTACCAACGTTTCTTCCCATAAATTCCCCTGGTGCTCTTGCCGGTGCCCTGAAATAGGGTTGATTTCGTATTTGATCCAGGACTTTATGGATAGGGATTCGGAATACCGTCGTCACTGCCTGTTTACCCTTCAATTCTGTTTCTTGTTTGGTCGGCCCATTGTTACCTCGGCCTCGCTTCGGTGAGCCGTTTCCCTTCTCCTACTTCATCTCTTTGTTTCCCGATGTATATTCCTCGGCTCTGGCGTACTTCTCGATTCTTGCCATGAGTTCTTCCATGCTTTTTGGCAGTGTTTTTGCCAAAGACTTCCGTAGTGGGCAGTCATCTTTTAGGCCGTTCTTGAACGACACGACCGCCACTTCTTGGTTGCATTCGGGTATTCGATTGAACACCTCGTAGTACCTCTTCGCGTAGGCCCTAAGGCCTTCTTCCTTGGTGATTCTTAAAGCCATCAGGGCGTCGACCCTTAAGGGCTGTAGTTTGTTCGTCACAAACCTGGCCACAAACATCTCGGCCAGGCCTACCCACGTCTTTACGCTTCCCTTCGGTAGTTTATGGAACCAATCGGATGCGATCTCCCCGAAGGATGAGGGGAATACTTTGCAGAGCAACGACTCGTTCCCACTATATAATGCCATTGAATTCAGGTATAGTCCAACATGAAAGTTTTGATCTGACTTACCATCATAAATTTGGAACCTCGGCATACTGAATCTCTTTGGTGCTTCAAATTTGTCCAGTTCCATCGAGAATGGTGTTCTCGGCTTAACTGGGGAAGTCACCTCGGCTTCAACATTCTGCTGCCTCCTTTTGAGGTAATCCCTCAAGTCTTCTTTACTCCTACCTGGAGCTCGGCTATCTCTGGACTTTAATCTTTTTGGCACACTACTTTCGGCCTCGTGGTGGGCCCGTTTCGATCTTTCTCCATGGGTTGTGTCAAAGCAGAGTGCTTGCCCTTGGACATGCCGATGTTCTTTGGGCCCTGGATCCTTTATGTGATGTGTCCTTCGGGACTCTTCTTGCCTCGGCTCCTCCCGTCCGACTTCCCTGGAAGGTCGGTGAGAGTGCCTTCCGCTCCTGGTGTGCTGAGGGACTTCGGGGATTGTTCTTCTTCCTCCCTTCTGGGCATTGGTTGCTGGCATCGGTGTGTCCTGCAGCGGGTATGGTGGCTGCATGACATTATTTTGCATCATGAAGTTGACGACCGACTGTAGGTCTGCCAACTTATTTGCCAAGTCTTTTACTTCCTCATCCCTCCGTAGGAACCTATCCCTCCATACCTGAAGGTTATCTTCGTTATAGTACTTGCCTTGGTCTGTCTTCTTTGAAGTGTTGCCCTCCTGGCCGACATCTTTCTCGATGTGGCCTTGGTCATGAGTTTCTGCATTGTGGTTGTCTCCTTCAACATCAAGGTCAATTGGTCTGCCACTCCTAGCAGGAGTGTCGTCCCCCATGTTTTCCCTTTGTCCGTCACTGGCCATCTATTCTTCTAAGTTCCCACAGACGGTGCCAAATTGTGTGGGTAATTTTCTGACCACACTGCCCGCCTAGTAATCAGCAGGAGAGCACTGGCAGAATAGATGGCTTCAGCAAACCTGTAACAGAAAGAAAAGGCTCCGGCGGTGGCTCTTCCACCCGGGGGCACTCCAACGATCAAGTCAGTATATCTCTCAAAGATAATCAAGTGCTAAACTCACAAGCTTGAGTATAAAACTGCGTACCTTAGACCCACGGGGGTGCCTCTCTTTTATAGTTTACTTAATCCAAGTCCCACTAGAAGCCTGACTTCTATGGACTCCAATTCAGTGCTTACTTTGGATTCCTCAAGAGATAAAGATAATGTAACGCCCTCAAAATAATAACATTAAACCCATCAAATAAAACATTCATTGACATATGAAATATCCACAATCTTCTATTCATCAGAGTTTCATTACAAAAGTATTACATGTTAACAACAAAAGCAAAATGCCCTACGGGCTTACAGCTTTCCAAGTTAACACTTGGTTACAACAAAAGAGTACTAACTCATCTACAACTTAAGCCCTCGGCTTGAATATACATGTAATACATCAAAAAGGAACTTAAACAACAAAAAATCTGTCCGCCTCTAGCCTCCCAAGCTATGACCTTGGAGGTGGCATGCTACCTGTACCTGCAAATGATATTCCCATATAGGGTGAGCCACAGCCCAGTAGAAATACACTAAACCAAATATGAACAATGACTAAGAGATTAGCAGTTGATAGATGGCCAATACAGATATTTTCCCTTATCACATTCTACGGTTTCACGACATACAAGTCCATATTACAGTCCATTTTCCAATTCCTTTCAATTCTCAATTTACAACCATGGCTCAGAACCTGGCCAAACAACTGATATGAGACAGTAACTCATATCAAACACTTCCCATTTCATAATAGATAAGCATACTAGCTATATCACACAACAACAGATAAGCATACAAGCTATATCATTACTTCCACAGATATGCATATAAGCACTATCACACTTCCACTGACAAGCATATGAGCTCTGTCAACACAGTACTAGATAAGCATATGAGCTCTATCTACGGAGTCCATCCCCTATCTCCTCCCAACAACATCCGGTTTAGAGGTCCATCCCCTATCTTTCCCTAAACCGTGGAGTACACCCTCTATCTCCTCCAACACAACACAATGCATATAAACAATAATTATACACATCATCACGCAACACATAAATTTAACGTGTTCTTTTAATCAATCATAATCAATGACTCATTCCAGTGATTAGTTTCCGTTTGCCTAATCATCATGCATTGTCTACAACAATCACGACTATCCTCCACCGATAGCCCAAAGTAGTTATTTCTATACAGTAAATAAATGCAACAAATGGATATAAAATCGACATTTTCAACTAGGTGAGTGGCATGAGATCCAACTACACCCTTTAATCCCATGTATTCCCAATCTTAACATTTCTATTTCATAACCTCATTTCTTACGATTAATTAACCCAATTAATCAAACAATGTAATTAGGGCATTCTCCATAATTAACATTGCAACCCTTAAGGTCCCATTTTCATCAATGATTCAACATTTATTCCATTTCTCTATACCAAACATGCATCTAGGTTTATTATAAATAAAATCCCAACTTTTGTAAAATCACACAAAAGCCCCAAACTTTCACAAAACTTACCAAACCAACCCCAACATCTCAAAATACCAAAATCTAAAGACAAAATCCATAGAGAGGAGTAGGGTATCCCTACCTTAAATTCGGTGCCCTAAGGGAGAAGATGACAAAACCCAACGTGCTCCAAATCCCGAAATTTTCAGATTAAAATGTAGCCCTCGACGATCAACAACCTTTTTGTAAAGGCCAAAGATGAGCAAATCACTTCTACTAGATCAAAACCTAGAGAGAAGGTAGAGTTCTAGAGTGAGAGGCTCAACAATGGTGTTTTTGGAAAAGTAGGATAGAGAAGAGAAAGTGAAAAAGTGATTTGAAAAGTCAAAACACGGAGCTTTAACCCAATCGCCCCGCTCGAGCATCCAACGCCCCGCTCGAGCGTCACTCACAGACTCCCGCTCGAGCGGCCAATCCCCCGTTCGATCTCCGGATACACACTCCCAGAACTTTTGCAGACAGGTCTCCCGCTCGAGCTTCCAACTCCCCGCTCGAGCGTCACTCACACAAACCCGCTCGAGCGGCCAATCCCACGCTCGAGCGTCGAACACTGCACAGGAAATACTGGATGGGTGAAACTCCTGCTCGAGCGCTAAAACCCCCGCTCGAGCGGACAGGTCAAAATCTGGGCAACTAGTTTTAGTTTCTAATCTCAACCAACCTGTAACAAACCTGCCCTACACATCCTATAACTCAAATACAAAGTAAGAAAGGATGTACACAAGGTAATGATCAACTACTAACATCCACGGACAAATGTCTGGATCATTGTACGACAAGGGTAAACCCGGGATCGCTATAACCTCCCCCCCTTAAAGAATTTCGTCCCCGAAATTAAGCACAAGTTTCAAAAACAGGTTTTCCTCCATTTTTAACAATGTTACATTTTAACATTCAAAAACTCGACCCATTACCGGTCATCCCATCCCTTTAACAAGAGGCATTTCACAATATGTAAACAACATATGTACTTTCAACATGCATCAACATTACGCATTTCCTTTCCAATTTCAACAATATATTCAACATATATAATGTTACATTCAACTTCCATATGAGGCAAGTTCCAAAACATATTTCCAATAAACCAAAACATTTTCAATGTTTCACAACTTAAGACATATACAAAAGCTCTTAAGTTCAACAATAGTTCAAAATCTAAATACAAGATTACATATCAACAAACAAGTTCGGGTATTTTTCGCGGACTTCCAACTCACGTTCCCAAGTGGCTTCCTCCACTCCGTGACGTTTCCACAAGACTTTCACCAAAGGAATGGTCTTGCCACGCAGGACCTGATCCCGCCTATCCAAGATCCGAATCGGTCTCTCCTCATACGAGGCATCCTCACCTACCTCTAAATCGGTCCAATCCAACACATGTGATGGATTTGGCTCATACTTCCTAAGCATACTCACGTGAAACATGTCATGAACTTCGGACAACTGCGGCGGTAAAGCCAACCAATAAGCAACCTCGCCAATCCTCTCAAGGATCTCAAAATGACCAATAAACCGAGGGGATAACTTCCCATTCTTCCCAAACCTCATCAAACCTCGCCTAGGTGATATCTTCAGAAAGACATGATCACCTACCTTGAACGCCAAAGGCCTCTTCCTACGGTCGGCATAACTCTTTTGGCGACTCTGGGCTGTAAAAAGTCTCCTACGGATAAGCTCGACCTTCTCCGTCGTCTCCCTAACCAACTCTGGACCCAACAAAGGTGCATCACTCACCTCAGCCCAACAAACTGGAGACCTACACGGTCGGCCATACAAGGCCTCAAACGGTGCCATACCGATGCTAGATTGAAAACTGTTATTGTAGGCAAACTCTACCAAGGGTAAGTGCCTCTCCCACGTCCCACTGAAGTCCAGGACACAACCCTGAAGCATATCCTCGAGGATCTGAATAGTACGCTCGAACTGCCCGTCAGTCTGAGGATGATAAGCCGTACTAAAGGTTAAGTTAGTGCCCAAGGCACTCTGCAAACTCTGCCACAACTTGGCGGTAAAACGAGGATCTCTATCTGAGACGATCGTCACTGGGACCCCGTGCAATCTCACTATGTCCCGAATATACAAGTCGGCAAGATGATCTACCGAATCTCTCACGCGCATGGGAATGAGATGCGCCGACTTAGTCAACCGGTCTACAACCACCCAAATAGCATCACTACCCCACTGAGTCCTCGGAAGACCTACAACGAAGTCCATAGTGACATGCTCCCACTTCCACTTGGCAATAGGCAAGGGTTGCAACAAACCCGCTGGCCTCTGATGCTCGGCCTTCACTTGCTGGCAAGTAAGGCACTTCGATACGAAAACAGCCACATCTCTCTTCATACCCCGCCACCAAAACTGGCGACCCAAATCCTGATACATTTTAGTAACCCCCGGATGCACCGAAGACGCGAATGGTGAAACTCTCGGAGTACTTCCTCTCGGCAAGACTCCGGCATAAACAAACGGTCTCGGTATCTCACACTCAGGTCGGGATACACCGTCAAACCCTTCTCAATTCTCCCACTGGAGATCTTCTCTCAGAGGGATTCTACCCCAAGGTCACCTCTCTGTGCCTCTAACACTCTAGTCACAAGTGTAGGCTGAGTAACAATGGAAAACAAGGCCGCAGCCTCAACGGATTCGCCCAGTAGAAAATCAAACTCGCCATGTGCTCCCAACATCTCCCATTCTCGGATGGCAATACAAGCTACATCACTAATGAATTTCCTACTAAGGGCATCGGCCACAACATTGGCTTTTCCCGGGTGATAATGCAACTCAAAATCATAGTCCTCGATGAACTCCATCCATCTCCTCTGCCTCAAATTCAAGTCTCTCTGTGTAAACAGATACTTTAAACTCTTGTGGTCTGAGAACACCTCAAACCTCTCACCATAAAGGTAGTGTCTCCAAATCTTCAAGGCAAAGATCACAGCCGCTAATTCTAGGTCGTGTGTAGGGTAATTATTCTCGTGTATTTTCAACTGACGTGAGCCATAAGCTACCACTTTCCCTTCTTGCATCAACACACAACCCAAACCCTCTCGTGAGGCATCACAATAAGCTGCGTAACCCAACCCTCTCTCCGGAATAATCAAAACTGGGGCGGTGGTCAATCTAACCTTCAGTTCTTGGAATGACTTTTCACAAGTTTCACTCCACACAAACTTGACTCCCTTCCAAGTCAGCCTAGTCAACGGTGACGCTAACCTGGAGAAATCTTTCACAAACCGGCGATAATACCCAACTAATCCCAGAAAACTGCGGATCTCAAACACACTCTTAGGTTGTGCCCAATCTTGCACTGCCTCAATCTTGGATGTATCTACAGACACCCCTTCCCCGGAAACCACATGGCCTAAGAACTTGACTTCTCCTAGCCAGAACTCACACTTCCCAAACTTGGCATACAGCCTATGGGCTCTAAGCAACTCAAGCACCACTCTCAAGTGTTCCTCATGCTCCTCCTCTGAAGGCGAATAGATAAGGATGTCATCCACGAAAACGACTACAAATCGATCCAAGAATTCCCGGAAGATCCGGTTCATCAAGTCCATAAAGACTGCTGGTGCGTTGGTGAGCCCAAATGGCATCACCAGGAACTCATAATGGCCATACCGCGTACGGAAAGCCGTCTTAGGAATATCTTCCTCCCTGACCCTCAACTGGTGGTAACCCGATCTCAAGTCTATCTTAGAGAAACAACGGGAACCCTTCAACTAGTCAAACAAATCATCTATACGGGGCATAGGGTACTTATTCTTGACCATAGCCCGATTCAACTTCCGGTAGTCTATACACAATCTCAAGGCACCATCTTTCTTCTTAGCAAAGAGGGCCGGTGCTCCCCACGGCGAAACACTAGGGCGGACAAATCCCTTATCTAGCAATTCTTGGAGCTGAACTTTCAACTCAACCAACTCTGCTGGAGCAAAACGGTAAGGTGCCATAGAAATCGGCGCCGTGCCAGGCACTAGATCAATAGAGAACTCTATCTCCTGGTGAGGTGGCAAACTAACAATGTCTTCGGGAAAGACATCCGAATACTCACAAACCACCCTCGGCAATACAAGCTGGGTCTCACCACTCTCACCACTCTCAAAGCTAGCAAGTAGACCACTAAGCTCACTTCGCCCTCGCGAATCATACCCCGGTGGCAAAACATTACCAACCCGGTCTCCCAAGAAATGGAACCACTCCCCGCTCAAGGTACATAACGTGACCCTCTGGCGGTAGCAATCGATAACAGCCCGGTATGACGATAGCCAGTCCATACCCAAAATAACATCAAAGCCCTTCATGGGCATGACAACAAACGGAAAAGGAAGCCTATGGTCGGCGACCTCTATATCACAACCTCTAACACCCTGTTTCAAGATCAACTCACCACCCAAAGGCGATACCACACAAATAGGAGATGCTAACTGTGCCAACTCCAATTCTAAAACAGATGCAAATGCAGCAGATACAAAAGAATGAGATGCACCCGTGTCAATCAACACACTAGCAACCGAGTTGCAAAACAGAAAAGTACCTCTCACCACCGATGGAGCCGGTACTAAATCCTGCGCGGTAACAGCATACACGCGCCCTGTAGGCCCCTGATCTACCTGCTCACCTCTAGGAGTATACGATTGCTGCACTGACTGGGACGACGAAGCCCCCGGATTGGCTCTCGAGGCCTGCACAGACTGAGCTGGCTGAAAACTCTGCGTCTGCCTAGAACCAGACGCTCCCGATGTGGCACTCAACTGCGGGCAATACCTCTTCAGGTGCCCAGGTTGACCACACTGATAACAAGACAACGGCTGGCCTCTGCCCTAACTCTGGCCCTGAGGTCTAGCTGATGAAGAAGCCGCTCGCTGACCCCCTCCCTTCTACGGGCAGACTGAAGACTTGTGACCCAGCTGGCCATACGCAAAACAAGTCAGGCCTCCCTGACTACCTCTCCCCAAGCCTGCACTCGGCACCGGAAAGGTCGATCTAGGAACTCCTCCCTGAGACTGCTGAGGGTTAGAACCCCTCTGTCTCCTGCCATCACCCTGACCATCTTGGCTCCTCTTGGAGCCTCTCTGCCCCTCATCCTCCTCCTGCATCATGAGCTCCATATGAGCTGCAGCATCCACTAAATGTCTATACTCTCGGATGTAAGACCCACCAACTTTTAGCTTGAGGCCCCGCCTCAACTTCCGCTCAAACTCATAGCAACGGCGTTCTTCAGATGCCACCAACTCAGGTGTAAACCTGGACAAACTAGTGAAAGTGGCCTCAAACTCTACCACAGACATACCCTGTTGATTAAGCCGGCTAAACTGATCCCTCAACTTCTCCCTAGCTGCTGCAGACAAAAACCTCTGCTGAAAAGCATTCACAAATGCCTCCCATGCACCACCAACACGAGCCTTCTCGTACTTCCACCATTGACCCGCATCTCCCTTCAGCTGGAAGGATGCCAAGGTCACTTTCAGTGCTCCGTCCTCGATGCCAAGCATCTCGAACGTCTTACTCATTTGCTCTAGCCACTCATCAGCCTTCAGCGGCTCCTTCGGGTCCCCGATAAGCTCATCCGGATTAGACTAAAAAAACTCCCTCTTCAAGAAAGAAGGTCCTGCCTCAGCTGCCTGATTCCCAGCCCTAAGAATACCCAAAGCTCCTGCTATCTCTCGTGCCAAGGCACTCATAGCCTGTTGACCCGCTGGCTCGGCCACATTGGCCTGGCCAACTCCCTCCTGCACTGCCGGAATCTCATCCGATAAAGGTACTTCCTGCCTCGCAGGCCTACCACGCCTAGCGCCTCTTCCTCGCCCTGACATCCTAATAAAGGTAATACAGAACATTAGCACATTCACAATGTGCCAAAACTAAACACTCACGTCCTAATGCATGGACAACTGTAATTCACTCCACGTAAGCACATAAACACATAAGCACTTACGAATTTCATTTCCGGATAATGATAGTCCCGAGGCGTTACTAGAGTTCCAGTTAGAAACGGCATTGATCAAGTGCCTTTCCAACAAGACTCACAGAAACCCAAGGATCCAATCAACATTCTAGAAACTAAATCCCATACCCACATAGTCACATAAGCATGTTATCAATTAAACATGTAGCATATAACACTACGTCTAAGTCTCTATCAAGCGAGACAAACCCATTGTGATCCTAATCACTTCCCACGTACCCAAAGTATTCGAACCCGGTACGCTCTGATACCAAGTTGTAACGCCCTCAAAATAATAACATTAAACCCATCAAATAAAACATTCATTGACATATGAAATACCCACAATCTTCTATTCATCAGAGTTTCATTACAAAAGTATTACATGTTAACAACAAAAGCAAAATGCCCTACGGGCTTACAGCTTTCCAAGTTAACACTTGGTTACAACAAAAGAGTACTAACTCATCTACAACTTAAGCCCTCGGCTTGAATATACATGTAATACATCAAAAAGGAACTTAAACAACAAAAAATCTGTCCGCCTCTAGCCTCCCAAGCTATGACCTTGGAGGTGGCATGCTACCTGTACCTGAAAATGATATTCCCATATAGGGTGAGCCACAGCCTAGTAGAAATACACTAAACTAAATATGAACAATGACTAAGAGATTAGCAGTTGATAGATGGCCAATACAGATATTTTCCCTTATCACATTCTACGGTTTCATGACATACAAGTCCATATTACAGTCCATTTTCCAATTCCTTTCAATTCTCAATTTACAACCATGGCTCAGAACCTGGCCAAACAACTGATATGAGACAGTAACTCATATCAAACACTTCCCATTTCATAATAGATAAGCATACTAGCTATATCACACAACAACAGATAAGCATACAAGCTATATCATTACTTCCACAGATATGCATATGAGCACTATCACACTTCCAATGACAAGCATATGAGCTCTATCAACACAGTACTAGATAAGCATATGAGCTCTATCTACGGAGTCCATCCCCTATCTCCTCCCAACAACATCCGTTTTAGAGGTCCATCTCCTATCTTCCCCTAAACCGTGGAGTACATCTCTTATCTCCTCCAACACAACACAATGCATATAAACAATAATTATACACATCATCACGCAACACATAAATTTAACGTGTTCTTTCAATCAATCATAATCAATGACTCATTCCAGTGATTAGTTTTCGTTTGCCTAATCATCATGCATTGTCTACAACAATCACGACTATCCTCCACCGATAGCCCAAAGTAATTATTTCTATATAGTAAATAAATGCAACAAATGGATATAAAATCGACATTTTCAACTAGGTGAGTGGCATGAGATCCAACTACACCCTTTAATCCCATGTATTCCCAATCTCAACATTTCTATTTCATAACCTCATTTCTCACGATTAATTAACCCAATTAATCAAACAATGTAATTAGGACATTCTCCATAATTAACATTACAACCCTTAAGGTCCCATTTTCATCAATGATTCAACATTTATTCCATTTCTCTATGCCAAACATGCATCTAGGTTTATTATAAATAAAACCCAATTTTTGTAAAATCACACAAAAGCCCCAAACTTTCACAAAACTTACCAAACCAACCCCAACATCTCAAAATACTAAAATCTAAAGACAAAATCCATAGAGAGGAGTAGGATATCCCTACCTCAAATTCGGAGCCCCAATGGAGAAGATGACAAAACCCAACGTGCTCCAAATCCCGAAATTTTCAGATTAAAATGTAGCCCTTGACGATCAAAAACCTTTTTGTAAAGGCCAAAGATGAGCAAATCACTCCTACTAGATCAAAACCTAGAGAAAAGGTAGAGTTCTAGAGTGAGAGGCTCAACAATGGTGTTTTTGAAAAAGTAGGATAGAGAAGAGAAAGTGAAAAAGTGATTTGAAAAGTCAAAACACGGAGCTTTAACCCAGTCGCCCCGCTCGAGCGTCCAACGCCCCGCTCGAGCGTCACTCACAGACTCCTGCTCGAGCGGCCAATCCCCCGCTCGATCTCCGGATACACACTCCTAGAACTTTTGCAGACAGGTCTCCCGCTTGAGCTTCCAACTCCCCGCTCGAGCGTCACTCACACAAACCCGCTCGAGCGGCCAATCCCACGCTCGAGCGTCGAACACTGCACAGGAAATACTGGATGGGTGAAACTCCCGCTCGAGCGGACAGGTCAAAATCTGGGCAACTAGTTTTAGTTTCTAATCTCAACCAACCTGTAACAAACCTGCCCTACACATCCTATAACTCAAATACAAAGTAAGAAAGGATGTAGACAAGGTAATTATCAACTACTAACATCCACGGACACATGTCCGGATCACTGTACGACAAGGGTAAACCCGGGATCGCTATAGATAAACTCCCTAAGAGCTTTATCCTTATCTTAGCAAAGTCTTCTCTTTACTCTAGGACTTTTGTCCCTTATCTGCTTATCTTGGATTCCGATATCTTCGGAGATCACCTCGGCCTTGCCGAGATAACCTCGGCGTCACAATTTGGACACGTGGCACCTCAGCTGACACGTCGGCGTCACCATGCCACGTGTTAGTACTCAGAAAATATATCCCCACACTTTGTTTTTGGATGTGACTAAAAAAAAAAAAAAGGCTGATAACAAGAAAAGGTGACTAAAAAAAAAATCTGTTACCTGCATCTGATCTGGGTCACGACTGACCAAAAATAAATCTACACCATGCTGTTCAGTAGCTTTTTTCTTTTTGCCAGGAGAGGTACTAATTGATAGAATTATGAAATCAAGTGCATCTCAAGATGAGTACCAGAACTGATACGACTGTGTTGTAGCATATCAAAGCCCTATTCTGTTTATGTAACTGAATTAATTAGAGTGTGTTAGATATAGAATAGATATAGTTGGTTATTGATTCTCACTACAGGAAATTAGACAATTAACGGCGTTTAATTAACGGCGTTTTATTAAACGTCACGTTTGCTAATTTTTAACGGTGTTTTGCAACCGTCGCATATTTTTCAAAACCAAAATGGCACCGTTTCCAATTGAAGGCGTTTAAAAGCGCCTCCGAATGCTGTAGCTACACGCGCCCCTTTATGAAACCCTTATTTTTTAATCTGAGTGCAAAGTGTAATAGCAATTTCGCGCACATCTCTCTCTCTCTCTCTCTCAGCGACGAAGAAGACGGAGGAGATCAATCGGCTGTTCTTGAAGCTTGAATACGCACACATCTCTCTCTCTCTCTCAATCCTTATACGCACACATTTCTTCATCGAAGCTCCATCTGCACCTGCGATTTCGAAGCGATTTCGAAGCGATTTCGAAGATTCAGATCGATTTCGAAGCTCCATCGCCACCGTCATCTGCACCGGCGAGGTAGCGAGCTCCACCGTCTCTCTCTCTCTCTCTCTAGATCTATGAAATCAATGTTTTGAAGGCATTCTTACTTGAACCTCATTTGCAGAGATTCAGAGAGAGGCATTCTGACTTGATCCTCATTTACTGAACTTTAATCAATACTCTCTCTCTCTCTCTCTCTCTCTCTCTCTCTATTTCTTTCGAATTTTACTTCATGTATAACATTTGTATACATCAATATTTGTTGAATTGTTGAATTGATCTGTTAGGTTCTTTTTTGATCTCTCTATATACATATACATATAGCACACCCTATATCTCTCTCTCTGTCTCTCGCTCTTTTCTGGAAGTTCATTTCGATGGCGTCTGAAACCCTAGAAGACAAGAAACAAGAAGAAATAGCTAACGTCGAAGACAAAGGTGAAGTGAAAGAAGAAGGGAAAACAGAGGAGGGTGAAGAAGAGAAAGAAGCGGAAAAGAAAGAAGAGGATACGGAAATGGCGGAGAAGGAAGAAGAAGAGGAGGAGAAGGAAGAACTTGAGGTGAAAGGTGAAGAGAGTAAGGAGGAAGCAGAGGAGGTAAGCAAGAAGGCGAAGAGAGGCCGAAAGGGTAGTTCGAAGAAAGCTGCAAAAGATGAGAAGGCGGCGAAGAGTGAGCCCGGCTCGAAAGAGCCTATTACACCAATTGAGAGGCCGATCAGGGAGAGGAAGACTGTCGAGCGGTATTCGGAGCCTTCGACTGGGAGAAGTGCAAGCAAAGCATTGTCCATTGAGAAGGTGTTGACAGTAAATTTATGCTATACTTTTTTTCCCCCTTAGTAATTGTGAATTTTCTCACATTGTGTTTTGTAAATATGCAGGGTCAAGGCACACAGCTTAAGGATATACCAAATGGTATGTATTTATCATTTATCTAGTTCTGAGTTTGTCAATTCAGATGTAGAAAAGTACTAATTATGGATTGACAGCTAGAATTTGAATTGCATCAATACAGATTTGTTGTTCCTCAATCTTATTTATACAATGAGCCGATATTGAATGAACTTTTAAATAGTTGAACACAAGTAACTTGATTTATTTATAATGTGTATAAAATCCCGGCTCCATCCCTTTACATCTATTATTGGATGGTAACACAATGTGTTAGTAATCATATGGTGTTATACTATTGCACTCAATTTACTTGTAAACTTGGAAGAAATAATTTTTTATTTTATTTTAGATTTACCATAATATTTTGTATTTTGTACAGGAAATTAGGAAATTGGATTCCTGGTTGATTTGGAATCTGACTGGAGGGGCTAATAATAGTTTACATGTCACTGATTCTTCAAATGCGTCAAGAACTATGCTCACGGATTTGAAAACACTTGATTGGGATAAATCCACATTGCAGACGCTCAAAATTCCTGCTGACATTCTACCCAAAATTGTTAGTCTTTCTGAGATTATCGGAAAAATATAAACTAGATGGCCAATCCCAGGAATCCCAATTGCTGGTTGTCTCGGTGATCAACACGCAGCAATGCTGGGGCAAGCTTGTAGGAAAGGAGAGGCAAAAAGTACTTACAGAACTGGGGCTTTCATACTTCTAAACACCGGTGAAGAGTTGATTCAGTCTACTCATGGTCTATTAAGCACTTTCGCTTTTAAGCTTGGCCCAGATGCTCCGACAAACTATGCTATTGAGGGCTCAATTGCCATTGCAGGAGCTGCTGTTCAGTGGCTCAGAGACGGTCTTGGGTTAATTAAAACTGCTAGTGAGATTGAGGACTTGGCTATGCAGGTTGACTCCACTGGTGGAATTTATTTTGTGCCGGCATTTAATGGATTATTTGCTCCATGGTGACGTGATGATGCTCGTGGAGTTTGTGTTGGGATTGCAAGGTTTACAAACAAGTTTCACATTGCTCGAGCTGTGCTTGAGAGTATGTGTTTCCAGGTGAAAGATGTGTTGGATTCAATGCATAAGGATGCAGGAGAGAATGGTGAGGTCAAAAATGAGAAGGGGGAATTCTTGCTTAGGGTGGATGGTGGTGCTACTGTTAACATTTTTCCAAACATTTTTTTCATGATCTTGTGTTGTTCACGCATGATCTTCCTTAGGTAGTTAAATTATAAGTCTACTCTATTGTCATTTTAAGTTTTTTTGGGCATATTTTCTCTTCAGTTCATATTTTGATAATTGGCTGCTAATTGTTTTTCTCTCTATCCCAGTCATATATGTCACAGTTTCATTTTGAACTTGTGATTTGCAGACAGGAGTAATATCCATGGCAAATGGAGGAGCAAACACCAACGGATCACAATTCTTCATTACTACTCTGACAACTAGCTGGTAATTAACTATGTACTCCTCTCTATAGGAACTTTTCCAGCATTTACTAGAGAAGTACACATCCTGCATAGGGGTGGCACTGTTTTGGTGGCCTGCCTAATCTAGCCCACATTTTTAAGGGCTTTGAATTGATAATTAGGCTTATTGGGCCAGGCTGGCCTGAACTTTTTAAGCCCATTTATTAAATGGGTTGCACTTGGGAATAGTTCTTGAGCCAGCCTGATTATCAATATATAGTTTTATAAATTATATATTATATAAATCTTATATACAATTTATTAAGTTTTATTTTTGTTTAAAGTTAAAAAATACACTAAACACTCATCAAGCTTTGAACTCAGGATATAATAAACAAAATCTAAATGTTTGTGGCAACTTAATTACGACATTATTGAAAACACCAGCAAGTAGGCTGGATAGGTAGTATGTTCATAAACAAGGGTACAGTGTGTAGATTCTGCACTACTGGTTGATCAATATAGCGCATTTACTGGTACTAAAGCCTATAGTTTGTGGCCTGACAGATTTTTTAACTACTGCATTGAATTTCAGTTTTTTATTTTTATTTATTTTGGGTACAGGTTGGATGGGCATCATGTTGTGTTTGGGAAAGTGCTTTCTGGGATGGATGTTGTCTCCAAGATTGAAGCTGAGGGCAGACAGAGTGGGGATCCCAGAAGCGAAGTTGTTGTTTCTGATAGTGGTGAATTACATTCCTGAATATGCTGCTGCTTTTCATAAATTGTGTTAAGAATGATGATTGTGAATTACTGGTACCTCTCTCTCTCTCTCTCACACACACACACACACACACACACATGTGCACACACACAAACACATGAAATGCATGCTCACGCAGCCTGTACGACACTAGTTTATGTCTTAAGACAAATGCTCATTTTTCTTTCACTTTCTCACGCACGGTTCAGTGGTAGAGGCTACCAATCAAAGACTGATATTTGTTGGATAGAAATGCTGATTGTTATGTCATCGACAAAACTACCTTTGCCGATTGTTGAGTATATGCATGATCCTAAGAATTGGGGAAAGGGAGACACAAAATGATGGCAGAATGAAAACCATTTTACAAAGATGACTGCTTCTCTTGTCATAGGACTGAAGATGACAATGTGTAGCCAATTTTTCCAGCATCACTAAAAAAAATAAGGAAACCATCAACAATAAATTATTTTCCTTTTAGGCGGATAAGGATTTTTTTACCAAAAAAAAAAAAGTGAGGGTGTGGAGTAAATTTTTCACAACTTTATATTTGCCTCGGAGAAAAACTTTCAAAAAATATTTTGATATGATTGATTATCACCTTGTAACTAATGTGTTGGTAATTGTAGTAGTGATGGTAAGGGCGTGGTGGTGGTGGTGGGATAGTATGGCGATGTTGGTAATATCTGAAGGAAAAAGTTTTCACCAAAAAAGAAAAGATTAAATTTTTCTCATGTTGGTCATTTCAAATGAGAATGTTTAGATTTGATAGGTTCGTTTTGGAATCGATTTCGTTGAGTAGAATATTTATACAAAAATTAAAATAATCAAATATTGATAATTATATGTTTAAATCAAATTTATATTACAAAAAATGGATGTTTACTCAATTTGATTTTTTGTGGAAAGTCTTTTATCTGCTTGCCTTAGCATTCCTGGATCTCAATCTTTTTGTTGTCATTGTTGACAGATTCAAGGATTATATCCCTGCAAAGTATCATTCCTTATATGAGCAGTACCTTAAAAGAAGTGACAACGCAGTCGCCATGTGACGTAAGAAATTCTTCCATGTAAAGTATTTATATACACCAAACCAAACTAAGACTTAAGTCCCATCATATCTTTTTTGTCCTTAGCAGTACCTCGTTGAAATAGAAACAAATGTTAGCTATATACTTATATATATATATATATATATAGAGGGAGCACCCAATTTGGTGTTCATGAAGTTTTGTGGACTTTTATTTTCCAAAAGTAAAACCTGCCTTTCCACTTACAAATAGTTACAACTACTTTATATATATATATATATATATTATATTTTGTTAATTTGGCACACAGTGTGTGCCTTACCTTCTAGTACGATGAAATGTAATACTGCTACAGGTTGTTGAGATTTTAAGTTGAACACAAGTGATACTGGCATATTGAATGCAATTTGAGTAAACTAGTTTCAGAATTAAATTATTATTTTTTGCTTAAAATGCTTTGCAAGATAAACTCTTTTAGAGTAGAATTTTATTGTTGATTTACCATGATTGAACCTCCTAGTTTTACCATTAGTATAAGTTCATCCTCTCTCTCTCTCTCTCTCTCTCTCTCTCTCTCTCTCTCTCTCTCTCTCTGTGAGCAGGTTGGCTGTACAAAAGGTGATGATTCTGGTCTTTCAAATGCGCACATGATTATGGCAGAGATTCCAAATGCTTCAGAAGCGGTGGTATAGGTGCATGACTTGGGGTGAAAAAATAAATTTCTAGCAGTATGGTGGTTCTTGCTTTATGTAGGAAGGGTAATATTTGATGTGTATTATCTTTAAATTATTCTCATTTTACTTTTTGGGATTGAACTTATTAGATTTTTTTCTTGAAGGATGTTGTATGGGGTACTATTATAGATGTGAGGGAATATTAATCTCACATAAATATATGTCTATACAAGTTTTATTCATTATTGCTATTTTACAGGTATATTTTTGAAGTTAAATCTTACAAAATTAGTAGTTGAAGAAAAAAAAAAAAAAAAATCTATTGCGGCGTTTTGCAAAATGCCACTATAGTTATATTTTTAAAATAACAAAAAAGCTATTATGACGTTTTTGAAGCGTCGCTAAATGATTATGTGACGTCATGTTGATGTTGACTGTCACATAAAAACGCCGCCTATTCTAATTTTACGACGCTTTTAAAGCGTCGTAAACTTACAGCGACGGCCGCGTCCTCGGCGTTTGGTAGTAAGCGTCACTAAAGGAATTAACGGCGTTTTTCAGACATATAGCGGCGTTTTTGAAACGCCGCTAAAGTTATTTTTCCAGCAGTGTCTTTACTGATGTATATAAACAGAGTGAGTATACTCTTTTGAAATAATGAATGAATAGTTTCATATCTTCTTCATGATACCAGTGCTTGTGCTCTAACGAGCTTAGCTTAATGGCGTTCATGGAGGATTCTTCAATTCCTCTTCCTTCGAATCTCACACTCTTGATTTTGAATCTGAATTCTTTTGTTACTGTCAAGTTGGATTCATTGAATTATATTGTTTGGAAGAATCAATTCCAAAATATACTCAGAGCCACAAATCTACTGCAATTTGTTGATGGTTCTATTGAATGTCCCACAAATCTAAAGCAATAACATCGTATTTTTAGATTTTTAATTATTATAATGCTTTCTTTATATCTTGATCTATATAAATAAATTTAGTGTATAATTTTAGGAGTAAAATACAAACACGCCTCATAAGATTTGCTTAAACTACAAATTTTTTCTTATAATTTTAAAATTACTAATACTCCTTTTATTAAAACCGGTGATTAGTGTAGTTTCAAAATTATAGGAAAAAATTTGCATTTTAAACAAATCTTATGAGGTATGTTTGTATTTTACTCCTAAAATTATAAACTAAATTTATTTATATAGATCAAGATATAAAGAAAGCATTATAATAATTAAAAAATCTAAAAATACATGTTATTGCTTTATGATTTAATAAATCTAGATTACAACAAAATAAAATAAAAAAAATTTGAACTTAAAATACAAAATAAAATTTAAACCAATCACAGCAACACATTAACTAAATAGTAGGAAAATTTATTCATAAATTTTATATGGGAGAATGTTGATCCATTTAGTCCTAAATTTTTTTTTTGTGAATCAATTAGTCTTTTTTGTTTTGAAAAGCCATATTTATTTGATTTGGTACCATTTGACTTTAAGTGAATGCCTTTTATGATTCATTTTTCTAATTTTTTCATTTTTAGCATGGAAATGGAAAGGTAAGGTCTAAAAGATTCTTTTTGGAGGAATTATTGGTTGAAGTATTGGTTGCCGAGCAAGAAAATCAATATTTTTTGTAGCATGATTTTCTAGTGTTATATTGGAGTGTTACATTAGGGTGCTATATTTGGAAAAAGTACATTAAGAAGTTTTTATGTGTTGCATTGATTGGAGTGTTACGTTTGGGAATATAATAAGAAATTTTTTCGAATGTTACGTGTTACGTTTGGAAAAAATATACTCATGAATTTTTTAGTGTGTTACATTAGAGTGTTTCTTTTGGGAAAAATACACTAAAGAGTTTTTGTGTATTACATTGATTGTAATATTACGTTTGGGAAAAACATATTAAGAATTTTTTTTAAAAACGTTATGTAATTATGTTTGAGAAAAGTATATTAAAGAGTTTTTGAGTATTACATTGATTGTAGTGTTACGTTTGGAAAAAATGCATGGAGTTTTTTTAGTGTGTTATATTAGAGTGTTACGTTTGGGTAAGCAGTTTTTGTGTGTTTCATTGATTGAAATGTTACGTTTGGAAAAAGTATGCTAAAAATTTTTTAGTGTGTTATATTTTTTGAGTGTTACATTAGAGTACCACGCTTGGAAAAAGTATACTATGAAGTTTTTTGAAATTTTACGTTTAATAATTTCAATATTATGAGAAAACTCACATTTTGACTATTTATGTAATTCACATTAGAATGAAACTTTTGAATCCATAAGAAAAGAAGAATAAGTAAACAGTTCATAAAATCACTTTTTAAAATTTATTGATGCTTTACCTTAAATAGTACTTTTATCATATTTTTAAATATTAAATTATTAATTAAACATTCATAATTTAATAGGAACCTTTAGTTTAGATTAATTAAATCGAAATTTTATTTTTTAATCTACCAACATCGTAATTTTAAAAATGAAAAATGTTTCAGAGCTTGAAATTTCTGAGGCTCGAGTGGCCTGAATTCAAAACGACGTCGTTTTGAATTTTTTTTTCCCCCCTCTCTCTTTTATCTATGAAACAGAGAGAGGGAGGAAGAGAGAGTGAAAGAGAAGAGAGAGGAAGAAAGAAGAAAGGAAGAGAGAAGAGGGAGGGGGAGCTGATCTTCTCACGTCGTTGCCGTCGCCTCTTTCTCTTCTGTCATTGCTACACTGTCGGCGATCTTCTCTCCTCTTCTCTTCTCTTTTTCTATATATGTGTGTGTGTGTGTGTGTGTGTGTTTCATGGATGGGTATGGAATTCAAAGGAATCAAGTTCTTCTTGTTGTTGGGTTTGTGGGATTGAGTGAGAGCGTTGATTAGCAAGCTTTGCTGAGAGAAGGTTATGGACATTTTGCTATGCTATGCCGATTGTCTAATACTATAAAACTTCCTACTAGTATGTGTTATAAATTAATATGTTCTTTCTCTTTTGAGTTTTGTCATCTATGTGCTCTTGCTCAAAGAGGGGATGGATGACCCAATTTGTGTGGAATTTTTTTTTTTATTTTTAATAATTTTATGTTCCTTATATATAGGTATAAATGGATAAGTATATATAGGTATAAATGCGTGTGTGTGTTTCATGAATTTGGCTTTTGATTTTCCAGATCTGTATATGTGTGTGTGTGTGTGTGTCTTTCATGGATTTGTGAGTTTGATTTGTATTGGTTTTGATTTTTGATTTTTGTTTTTTAGGTTTAAATCTCTCTGCTCTATTTCTTTCCTCTTCTCTCCTTTCTCTTCTTTCTTTCTTTCTTCTTCTTCTTCTTCTTCTTCTTCTTCTTCTTCTTCTTCTGTGAGTTATGGAAAGAAAGAAGAAAAGAAAAAAGAAAAAAAGAAAAAGGCAAAATGACGTCGCTTTGTGATTTCAGGCCACTCAAACCTCTAATTTTTTGAACTACCTAGCGGGATTGTTTAAAAATATACATCATAATTTCATTGTTCATAATTTCCATAAAATAAAAAAATAAAAAAAGTCGTAACTTCCATCTAGACTTTATTAAGTTACTTTTTTTTATTTTTTTATTATTTATTTTTAGAAATATGACATCCTTGATGCATGTGTCCTTTGTTACTTTAACCTTGGTGTGGCTATTATTTTGGGTTAAAAAAGTATAAAATAATAATTTACGTTAAATAAATTAATAAGATAAAATATCACATTCAACTTACAATCATTATATTTTTTCTTTCATAAAAATTAAAAAATTCAAACTAAATAAGATTAAAAAAATTAAATTAAAAAAGTCTCAATATAAAATAAATAAATTATATTAACCAATGTGAAACGAAACTTTAATTATCAATACAATTTGATACCATTTGAATTGATGATGATGTCCAAGGCCATTAGGCCAACCATGTCCTGCTGCACAGTCACTGATTGATATTGATGTCCAAGGCCATCAGGTCAACCATGTGCTGCTACAGGGAAATTATTTAACAGAAATAATACATTCCTCTAATTTGAAAGTTTTAAGTGTACTAATGATGCAAAAAAGAAAAAATGAAAAAAAAAAACATCACATTATATGAGACTCACACACCAATTAGAGCTATTAGAACTTTTAGGCCCCGTTTACTGTAGCTGTTAAAATAGATTATAGATTATAACTTCTTCTCTTTTTTTTTTTTATCAGCAAAAAAGCTTTATTGATAAAAAACAATATACACGCAAAGTTTACATCAACAAAGTGGGGACATGCACAGAGCATCATAGCTAACCTCAACAATCCTAACTAGGTTGGCACCACAAAGGAAGCACAATCATATGCTAGCACAACCCAAGATTGGTGAGAAACCAATCAAAAGCAACCAAAACGAGATAAATAAACAACACACCATTAGCAGTGCAATAATACATCAACACTGCTGGAGAAAACAACAGCAATACAGCAGCTTCAATAACATATTTGCATCAGCAACACCTCAATCCCAGCACCAGAACCAATGAGCTAAACAACAGCTGAACCTGCACCTCTCCGATGGGAACCAATGAAGAGCAACCAAAAAGAAGAGGGGAAGAAGACAAGATAACAAAACCTGCATCAATGCTTACAAATACAGCAGCCTCAAATACAAGAACAACTTAACTCCCCTGTGTCACAAATTCCTCCATTACCTTGTCCTTCATATTTATACTTGACCATCAATGTGTTAACCTCCACTACAGCTCACCCTACTCATAGGCACAGCAGCCTCACTCCCAAGCTCAAAACCATCTTAACCTCCACCAATGCATCCTCTGTTAACATTACAAAGACATAAAAAGAGCATGTACTTGTAATTGGAGATCCAAGCCAAAGGAAAGATAGCATATATATGCAACCAGCAAACCTTATAAAACAACAAATACAGTTCGGTTCAACATCCACAGCTCATGAGTCTCTACATATAGGTCTTGAAATCGCAAAACCAGCATACTCAGAACAGACAGCAGCAATACTCCCAAACCAGAACAATGCATAGATAGACAGCTGCATACTTACCTTACAGAACACCCACACCCCAAACATACAGATACAATGTCTAGTAACCGATAGCTCTGATATGCTGTAAGTTAATAATAATATCCTAAACTGAATATGGAGGCTCCTTTGATAGAGATTTAACCCAAAAGGCAATTCTCACCTTAATCAATTCGCATAATTCATCCAACTGGAAGATTCTCCCATTAAAGACCACATCATTTCTAATTTTCCATAATGACCACATGACAGCCATCGGAATGGCCTTCCAAATTTTATTTTCGAACTTTCTCCATTTATAACCCCTTCACCACTGCAGTAGCCCATTAACATTATCAGGTATTACCCAGTGCATCCCCTACCAATTCATGAGGCATGACCACACTTTCCAAACAATAGGACACCAAAGAAGAACATGGTTTACTATTTCCACGGCTTGACCACAAAACACACAAATGACCGAAGTATTCTGATTCAGCACACCAATGTGACATAAAAACCCAGCAATCTTCAATCTCCCCTTCCAAGCCAACCAACTAAGGAATTGGGCTTTTGGTGGAGCCACATTATTCCACAGCAGCTTAGTAACTAGCACAAAATTTGTAGGAGCTAACAAATTATAGAGGGAAGAGACACTAAATTGACCTGATTGACATGCCATCCACTTCAAATGATCCTCTCTACTTGAAGTCATTAACTCCACTTGATTCATAATAGAGTATAATCTTGCCAACTCCTTAGACTCCCAAACAAATAAGGGCTTTCTGAAATTGAGGTTGCAACTACCTGAGTTCCTTCTCATTTCAATCATTATGCTCAAAGACAAATCCTTCTGAGATGATAAACAGTAGAGCCTAGGAAAATCACTCTTGATACAATAATTCCCCAGCCAATGATCATCCCAAAAATGAACTCTACACCTATTCCCCACAACTATCTGTGAATTATCCAGAAAAAGGCTCAGTAAAAAGGGTTTGACTGACCAATATTCAAAATCTCACCCCATAATGATGAATAGCTGCCACTAAAGTTTGTACAAGGAAGCCAACGCCCACACATAGACTGATACTTACTACACAGGACTCTTTTCCACAGAGTACTATCTTCAGAACCAAAACGCCACCACCATTTAACTGACAAACAGTCATTCACATCTTTGATTCTTCTAATGCCCAGCCATCCTTGATCCTTTCGTTTGGTAACCTCCTCTCATTTGATAAGATGGATCTTCCTCTTTAAACCAAATCCTTCCCAAAGGAAAGCTACTTGAATGCTCTCAATTTCCTTCACTACTGATTGTGATAGCTTAAATAAAGATAAATAGTACACAGGAAGGCTGGATAAAACAAATTTAATGAGGGTGAACCGCCCACCAAAAAACAGCAACTTCCTTTTCTAAGAGGCTAATCTAACATTCATCTTATCAATGACAGGTCACCATGTTTTCTTCATTCTGGGATTGGCACCTAGAGGCATCCCAAGATAAAGAATAGGTAACTTATGTCTTGTGCAGTGCAGTCTAGTTGCACACTCCTCTACCACTTGCTCAAGCACTCCAACACCACACACAATACTCTTATGGAAATTTATTTTCAGGCCTGAAACTAACTGAAAGCATCTCAAAATCCTTTTAATTAACATCACCTCCTCCCCACCTCCTTCACAAAAAATTATCGTATCATCAGCAAATTGAAGATGGGTTACCGTTGTTTTGGCTTCACCATGACCTATCACAGCCCCTGTTATTAGGCCTCTTGATCTTGCCTTTTGCAACAATAGATTTAAACCTTCAGCTACAAGATTAAAGAGGAAAGGACACATTGGATCCCCTTGCCTGAGGCCTTTTTCTGGAGTGAATTCAAGAGTTAGAGACCCATTGGCAAGGCCTGAAATTCGGGATAAGGTTAGGCACTCCTTAATCCAATTTCGCCATTTACCCCCAAAACCAAATTTGTTCATCATAGAAAGCAAACACTCCCAACTGACAAAATGGTACGTTTTTTCAAAATCAAGTTTTAGAATCAGGCCCTGTTTTCTATTTTTCTTTCACCAATCAACCACTTCATTTGCTATTAATACCCAATCCATAATATTCCTTCCCCAAGGAAAGCAGATTGTGCCTCTCCAATCACTCTATGGACCACTAGCTTCAACCTATTAGTAAGAACTTTGGCTAGAATTTTATACATAGACCCAATTAGACTGATTGATCTATAATCAGAAATTTTGGCTGGTCCATCCACTTTAGGGAGAAGAGTGATAAAAGAACTGTTAATACCCCTTACTAATTTCCCATTTTCATGGAACTCATTGAAGAATTGAAGGATATCATCTTTGAGAATCTTCCAACATTTTTGAAAGAACAATAAATTAAACCCGTCAGGACTCGGAGCTTTATTACCATCACAACTCTTAACGACATCCCATATTTCCCTTCAGTGAACCTGGCTTCAAGATTTTTAGCAAGACAATCACTGTCAATAGAAGTGAAATGCCCAGTCAGTTTGGGCCTAGACCTCTAATCTTGTGAGAATAGATTCTTGAAATGCTTAAATATCTCATGCTTTACCCCAAGTGGATCTTCAAATAGAACCCCTCCCACTGATATCGAATTTAATAGATTTCTGTGTTTGCTTGCTGGAAGCCACAATATGAAAAAATCTCGCATTTTTATCCCCTTTCAAACCCCAATCCATTCTAGATTTTTGGAGCCACATCCATTCATGTTTTTTGTTTAGTGACCATAATTCTTTTCTGATCTGTCTTCTTCTTTCAACTTCACCTACAGACAAATCCCTAAGCTCAGTCAATAAATCAAGCTTATGCAGTTCCTCCTTCGCGACCTTGATAGAGTGAGTGGTATTCTCATATACCTTAGTGTTCCATTTCTTTAGATTCAATCTAAGCTTCCTAAGCTTTATTTGAATGACATACCCCGCCCAACTTGAGACAACTGAATCCAACCAGGAGTTCTTCATAACTAACAAAAACTGAGGGTGTAAAACCCATGCATTAATAAAACGAAATGGTCTTGGCCCGTAACTATGGTCAAATACCCCTCTTGGAAGGCCCCAAAGTTTAAAATTGTATTTTTCCGACCACTCTGTTGAGAGTAAAATTCTGTCAATTCGACTCCACCTTCCTCCATCACTTGAATTACTCTATGTAAATTGCCTACCTTGCATTGGTAAATCGGATAATTCAAGCCTTTCAATGAAATCATTGAAAGCCCTCATTCCTCTATCCCTCCTTGAACACTCATTTCTTTCACCCAACTTTCTAATCTCATTGAAATCCCCCCTATACACCAAGGCTCTTTAAACTGTGACTTCAAATTTACCAGTACATTCCATAGATAACTTCTTCTAACAACATCATTAGGAGCATAAATATTAATCAAAACACATTGAAAATCTGGATGAATCGTACCTGATAAAAGAACGAAATTCCTTGTGCTGAAACATTGTAAAAGTGAAAATACACCAGACTTCCAAATGCACAAAAGTCCCCCAGCCAAACCATCAGCATCTACCGACATGTATTCCATATCATCACTAAGCCAGAGCAATTTAACTATGTCAGACGTCAGTACTGATTTCTTTGTTTCTTGCAAAAACACAACATAAATTCTTCTTTCTTTGACCAGATTTTTTACAGACCTCCTTTTTTCTGGTCTCCCTTACATTCCACGACAATAGCTTCATTAAAACTTGAGAAAAACACTGAGACCACCATATAATACCATTCAATTACAAACAACATCATTCTCATGCGCAACTTTCAGAGCATCATCTTCTATGAGCTCAACAATTCTTTTTATAGCTTCTTCATCGTTGTTATCAAAATCGATGCCCAGATTTTTACCCAGTTTTATAGTTTCTCTGGCCTCCGCTAATATGCTCATCACTCTAGCTGAACGCTGCTCACTCAAACTTGAATGAGAAAAAGTTGATGCTGCCACTCTAAACACTGGTCCTTTATACCAATTATTCATCATTGACATCCCTCCACTCCTTAATCCCTTCCCTTTATTCCGAGCATACCTTCCTCCCCTACTTCATTTTGCTGGAGCAAAAGCTTGCTTAGATCTAAAAATCTTGCTATTTTGGAGTTTGGCCTTGCTTGATTCCTCCACAAATAGCCCATACATAGCTGTGGGCTGGGGTTTAGGTGATGAGAGAATAGATCCTAATAGGGCCTGATTGCCCTTCTTAATATTGTGATTATTGTGATACCCCTGTTCCGTAGTATGCTAATTGGTCCTTAATTTAAGTATGATTAGGTGTTTAGCATGATTTTATGTGCCATTATATGAATATATGTGATTTTGAAGTTTTATCTGTTCATCGTAGGAATATCTGTTTGAATAATCTGCTTTGGAAATTAAATTGAGGGCCTTATCGGCTACAGAACCCGAAATTTATTACGCGATTGGGATTAGCATAATTTTTAGAACCTATGGTGAAATTTAATTAGAAATTGATTCTGGTCAGATTAAATTGATTTAATTGATGAATTGAGTACTCAATTATTTTATGTTGAAATAATATGTGAGAGGGGCTATTATAAACCTTATTAAAACCAATTCCTTCCCTTTACATTGATTTTGGCTGATCAACTCTAAGAGAAGAGGAGGGCCGGCTATTAGAGAGAGGGAGGGGAGAAAAATCTAAGTTTTGCTCGTGATCCTTGAATGCCTTGAAGATAACACAAGAATTGCCATAGAGTGCGAAGATTAAACTCCTTGGGTCAAGCTCCAGGGCAAATCCACAAGCTGATCACTGTGAGTAATATCGATATTCGAATAATTGTGAATGTCCAATTGTTTATTCCCTTATAAGCTTTATGATTTGCTGATTGGGATTGTGGACAAAAATCTGATATGAAAATAATTGGACCTAAGGTCGTTTTGATAGAAATGAATAGACCAGAGGTCGTTTTGATAGAGATGAGTGGACCAAAGGTCATTTTGATAGTAATGAATGGACCGGAGGTCATTTTGATAAAAATGAATGGGCCGAAGGTCGTTTGATAGAAATGGTTGGACCAAAGGTCGTTTTGATGTACATGAACGGACCGAAGGCCGTTTTGACATATATGGATGGACCGAAGGTCGTTTTGGCATGAATGAGTGGGCCAAAGGCCGTTTTGACACGAATGAGTGGGCCGAAGGCCGTTTTGCCACAAGTATATGGGCCGAAGGCCGTTATGACATAAATGAATGGGCCGAAGGCCGTTTTGACATAAATGAATGGGCCAAAGGCTAGTATGTTTGGAACTACAACCACTCGATCTAAACCTTGCATAAATGTACATATGTTAAGTAGGAATATGAATTGGGCCCAAGGCCGTCTAGAGTATGTTATCTTACATATTGTTTATATGACTTCTGTACTTGATATTATTCACTGGGCTATCGCTCACGCTCATTCATGTGTCTGTAGGTGAGCCGAGGGAAGTCCAAACCCAGCCCCAGTAAAGTCTGCCAGGAACAACATGAGTTTTGAGAAAGTCAGCCTTGTGTCTCACGCACGAGACCTATCCTTGCCGTTTTGTTATGTTACTATATTTTGTCTTGCTGGCAAGGACTTTATGTATATTTGTAAATAGTCTGTCATGGGTTGACTTAGTTGGATGATCCTGTCTATAAAGAATTTTATGGTACTGTACTTTTGACGTGGGTTATTAATGTATATGAGTATGGTTTGTTTTGAAGCGCATATAAGCACGGCTCTATGGACAAAGTTTTTGATTATTGCTTCCATTTGGCCCCTTTACTCTGTTGAGTTATGTCTATTTTGGTTTGAGGCTGTAGGTAATCTCAGGATTACTGGCCCGTTACGCCCTTAACCCATAGGGGCAGGTTCGGGTCGTGACAGAGTGGTATCAGAGCACGAGTTAATAACTCACACACTTGTCCAAAAAGAGCAATAAGCGTCTAGACAAGATCTAGGATGCATTCATGTGATAAATATGAATTTGAAAGCATTGTTTATATGCCTAAATGTTTTGACATGAGCAATTACGTGTGTAAGTTGTGAACTACTTGCATTGGAAATTATTTGGGAATATGTGCTTTCTAGTGTGTGCATATTTGTGTACCTTTTGTATGAAATATAATGCAAGTTTAATCAGATGGTGAGAACAAGAGGAGATGAAATAGAAGAATCCTCAACTGCCAGAATGGACAGAATGGAAAGACTGATACAGGAAATGGCAGAAGCCTTGAGACAGCAACAAGAGTGGCAACAGCAGTGGCAGCAACCACATCCGTCACCTCCACCTCCGGCACCACCCGTGCCAGATAATCAGAATGATGACCGGATTATAGCTCTCACCAAGAAATTCAAGAAAAGGAAACCACCACAGTTCCACAGGGGATTAGATCCGTTGAAAGCCGAAGCGTGGGTCCTCGGCATTGAGAAATTATTTGAAGTGTTCCCCTATTCAGAGACTCAGAAAGTGCTTCTAGCCACTTTTATGCTAGAAGACGAAGCAAGAAGATGGTGGATGTTGATACGAGAAAATCATAAGGACGTTGACTGGGTAAAGTTTCTAGAAATATTCTATGACAAGTACTTCCCACAGTGTGTCCGGTATAGAAAAGTGGCAGAGTTCATGGAACTCAAGCAAGACAGCATGACTGTAGCTGAGTATGAGGCCAAATTCACTGAATTGGCCAGGTTTTCCCCACATGTAATTGACACAGACTATAAGAAGGCAAGACATTTTGAAGGTGGACTCCGCAGTGACATCCTAGAGAGGGTGAATGTCCTAAAGCTGGAGACCTACATTGGGGTGCTAGACAGGGCCATCATATCAGAGACTAACATAGCTAGACAAGCTAAGCCAACGACAGAATGGAAGGGCAATAAAGGGCAATAAAGGGCAAGGCTTCTTTTCGAAGAAGAAATTTCTGAAAAAGCAAAACACGGGCTCCTCAACTACTTCAAGTTCTTCCCGAGACACAGTTCCCATGTGCAACATTTGTAGCAAAAGGCACCATAGAGTCTGTTACCGTGCATCTGAAGCCTGTTTCAAATGTGGGAAGTAGGGGCACATAGCCCGAGAATGTAATCAGAACAGTGGAAAACTAGCAGCTAGTTCAACTGCATCAGTCCCAAAGCCGGGAAATACTTTGAGATTTGCTACTACTGGGGATACAGTGACATAGGGAAGAGTTTTTGCGCTTGTTCCGGGCGATACACGGAATGCCAATGCCGTTGTCTCAGGTACTATTTCAATATGTGATCAGGATGCCTTTGTATTTATTGATTCTGGATCAACGCACTCATTTGTGACATATACATTTGCATCTAGACTGAATGGACCCCTAGAGTTATTGCCATATTTGCTATGTGTGTCTGCTCCATCGGGGGAATCTGTGCTATGTGATTATATATATCGGTTTTGTGACATGCATATTGAGGAGGCTACCCTATATGTAGATTTGCTGCCCTTGAACTTTAGACATTTCGATGTAATTTTGGGCATGGATTGGTTGACCAAGTATTGTGCCACCATAGACTGTGTGACAAAAAGGGTTGTATTTAACCCACCAGAACAGAAAGAGATCGTGTTTGTGGGTAATGGGGTAGTGCCTCCACCTTATTTGATATCTGCAATTAAAGCATGTAAACTGATCAGGAAAGGGTGCCAGGGTTATTTGTGCTATGTGCTGTCTGAACAACCTGAGAATGTTGAATTGAATAATATTCCTATTGTTAAAGAATTTCCGGATGTGTTTCCGAATGAATTACCAGGGGAATTGGTAGACAGGGAGATAGAGTTTACCATTGAAACTGTGCCAGGCACCCAGCCTATTTCTAAAACTCCCTACAGAATGGCCACTGCCGAAATGACAGAATTAAAGGAATAGTTGCAAGACCCTCTTGATAAAGGGTTTATTCGGCCTAGCACTTCGCCTTGGGGTGCGCCAGTGTTATTTGTAAAGAAGAAGGATGGTACCTTGCGCCTGTGCATTGATTACCGGGAATTGAACAAGGTAACGATAAAGAACAAATATCCCTTACCCCGTATTGATGACTTATTTGACCAATTGCAGGGATCACAGGTGTTTTCTAAGATTGATTTGAGATCCGGGTATCATCAGCTGAAGGTTAAGGCAGGGGATGTTGAGAAAACCGCATTCAGAACAAGGTATGGTCATTTTAAGTTTCTTGTTATGCCATTTGGGGTAACTAATGCTCCGGCAGCATTTATGGACTTAATGAATAGAATTTTTAAGACTTACCTTGATGAGTTTGTTGTAGTCTTTATCGATGATATTTTGATATACTCTAGAGATAGACTTGAACATGAACATCATTTGAGGACTGTCTTACAAATACTTCGGGAAAGAAAACTATTTGCTAAATTAAAGAAATGTGAGTTTTGGTTGGATGAGGTTGTTTTCTTAGGGCATGTGATCAACAAGGAAGGAATTTCAGTGGACCCGCAGAAGAAAGAGGCAATTGTGAATTGGCCTACGCCGACCAATGTGACAGAAGTTTGCAGTTTCATGGGCTTAGCTGGGTACTACAGGAGGTTTGTGAAGGACTTTTCGAAATTAGCAATACCTCTTACCCAATTGACACGTAAAGGACAACCATTTGAGTGGAATAGTGAAAGAGAATCAGCCTTTCATGAATTGAAGACAAGATTGACCACTGCACCAATTTTGACACTACCTTCAGGTACGGAAAATTTTGTGATTTTCAGTGATGCATCTTATAAGGGTTTGGGTTGTGTGCTAATGCAGAACGGAAAGGTTATTGCTTACGCCTCCCGACAGCTGAGGCCACACGAGAAGAATTATCCAACACATGACCTAGAATTGGCCGCAGTCGTTTTTGCTTTGAAAATCTGGCGGCATTATTTGTATGGGGCAAAGTGTGAAGTCTACATGGATCATAAGAGCTTGAAATACTTCTTCACGCAGAAAGAGTTGAATATGCGTCAGAGAAGGTGGCTAGAACTGATAAAAGACTACGATCTAGAGATTCAGTATCATCCCGGGAAAGCTAATACAGTAGCTGATGCCTTGAGCAGAAAATCAACAGGGAGTATGGCGTGTATGCTTACTGAACAAAGGGAGATTTTGCAAGACTTTGAAAAGTCTGAAATTGAAGTGGTAGTGTGTGAACAGGGTGGATTGATAGCCGCTATTACAGTCGAGCCGGCAATCATTGATGAAATCAAACAGAAACAGAAAAAGGACGAGTTTTTCAAGAAAGTAATTAGGGAATTTGAGACAAGTCCGAAAGCAGAGTTTAGCATCGAAAATCAAGTGTTGAGATTTCGGAACAGAATGTGTGTCCTAGATATTCCGAAACTAAAGAAAAGGATCTTAGATGAAGCCCATAGATCCGTGTTTGCTATGCATCCGGGCAACAATAAGATGTATCGAGATTTGAAACAAACCTATTGGTGGCCTAAAATGAAGAGAGAGATTGCAGAATATGTGTCCAAGTGCCTTCAGTGTCAGCAAGTTAAGGCTGAACATCAGAAACCAGGCGGTCTACTTCAACCTCTTCCTATTCCTGAATGGAAGTGGGAACATGAGACTATGGATTTCGTCGTTGGCCTACCTCGGACTTCTCAAGGTATGGATTCTGTTTGGGTTATAGTTGACAGACTAACTAAATCTGCACATTTTCTGCCTGTCAAAACTACATTTACTACTTATAGATTGGCTACTATTTATGTTGATGAAATTGTCCGTTTACACGGAGTTCCGGTATCTATCGTGTCGGATAGAGATCCGAAATTTGTATCTAGATTGTGGAAGAGTTTGCAGGAAGCTATGGGAACAGAACTAAGGTTTAGTACTGCATTTCACCCACAGACAGATGGGCAGTCAGAATGAACGATACAGATATTGGAAGATATGCTTCGCATGTGTGCTTTGGATTTTCAGGGGAGTTGGGAAGATTATTTGCCACTTGCAGAATTTGCTTATAATAATAGCTTCCACTCCAGCATCGGTATGGCACCATACGAGGCTTTGTATGGTAGGAGGTGTAGATCACCTATCTGTTGGACAGAGATCGGGGATAGAGCTTTGCTTGGGCCAGAAATTGTACAAGACACTTCTGAGAAAATCAAGACTATTCGTCAAAGGCTCAAAACAGCTCAGGACCGACAAAAGAATTATGCAGACGTTCGGAGAAGACCTCTTGAGTATGAGGTTGGTGACCATGTGTTCATCCGTGTTTCTCCGATGAAGGGCCAAGTCAGATTTGGGAAAAAGGGCAAGTTGTCGCCCCGTTACATTGGGCCGCTCCAGATTTTGGAGAGACTCGGTCCAGTTGCTTATAGAGTTGCCTTGCCACCGGGATTTGAGCAAATCCATAATGTGTTTCATGTGTCAATGTTGAGGGGTTACCTCCGAGACCCGTTGCATGTGATTGATTATCACCGGGTTGCTATTGATGAAAATATGGAATATGCTGAATGGCTGGAAAGGATCGTTGACCGACAAGTGAAAGAATTGAGAAACAAATCCATCCCGATGGTGAAAGTGGAATGGAAGGAACACTATGGGACAGATGCTACATGGGAAAAAGAGGAGGACATGCGTCTACGCTATCCACATTTGTTTCCCAACAAAGGTAAATTAAGTTTGGAGGACCAAACTTCCAAAAAGGGGGGAAGACTGTGATACCCCTGTTCCGTAGTATGCTAATTGGTCCTTAATTTAAGTATGATTAGGTGTTTAGCATGATTTTATGTGCCATTATATGAATATATGTGATTTTGAAGTTTTATCTGTTCATCGTAGGAATATCTGTTTGAATAATCTGCTTTGGAAATTAAATTGAGGGCCTTATCGGCTACAGAACCCGAAATTGATTACGCGATTGGGATTAGCATAATTTTTAGAATCTATGGTGAAATTTAATTAGAAATTGATTCTGGTCAAATTAAATTGATTTAATTGATGAATTGAGTACTCAATTATTTTATGTTGAAATAATATGTGAGAGGGGCTATTATAAACCTTATTAAAACCAATTCCTTCCCTTTACATTGATTTTGGCAGATCAACTCTAAGAGAAGAGGAGGGCCGGCTATTAGAGAGAGTGGGGGGAGAAAAATCTAAGTTTTGCTTGTGATCCTTGAATGCCTTGAAGATAACACAAGAATTGCCATAGAGTGCGAAGATTAAACTCCTTGGGTCAAGCTCCAGGACAAATCCACAAGCCGATCACTGTGAGTAATATCGATATTCGAATAATTGTGAATGTCCACTTGTTTATTCCCTTATAAGCTTTATGATTTGCTGATTGGGATTGTGGACAAAAATCTAATATGAAAATAATTGGACCTAAGGTCGTTTTGATAGAAATGAATAGACCAGAGGTCGTTTTGATAGAGATGAGTGGACCAAAGGTCGTTTTGATAGTAATGAATGGACCGGAGGTCGTTTTGATATAAATGAATGGACCGAAGGTCGTTTGATAGAAATGGCTGGACCAAAGGTTGTTTTGATGTACATGAACGGACCGAAGGCCGTTTTGACATATATAGATGGACCAAATGTCGTTTTGGCATGAATGAGTGGGCCGAAGGCCGTTTTGCCACAAGTATATGGGCCGAAGGCCGTTATGACATAAATGAATGGGCCGAAGGCCGTTTTGACATAAATGAATGGGCCAAAGGCTAATATGTTTGGAACTACAGTCACTCGATCTAAACCTTGCATAAATGTACATATGTTAAGTAGGAATATGAATTGGGCCCAAGGCCGTTTGGAGTATGTTGTCTTACATATTGTTTATATGACTTCTATACTTGATATTATTCACTGGGCTATCGCTCACGCTCATTTATGTGTCTGCAGGTGAGCCGAGGGAAGTCCAAACCCAGCCCCAGTGAAGTCTGCCAGGAACAACATGAGTTTTGAGAAAGTCAGCCTTGTGTCTCACGCAAGAGACCTATCCTTGCCATTTTGTTATGTAACTATATTTTGTCTTGCTGGCAAGGACTTTATGTATATTTGTAAATAGTCTGTCATGGGTTGACTTAGTTGGATGATCCTGTCTGTAAAGAATTTTATGGTACTGTACTTTTGACGTGGGTTATTAACGTATATGAGTATGGTTTGTTTTGAAGCGCATATAAGCACGGCTCTATGGACAAAGTTTTTGATTATTGCTTCCGTTTGGCCCCTTTACTCTGTTGAGTTATGTCTATTTTGGTTTGAGGCCGCAGGTAATCTCAGGATTACTGGCCGGTTACGTCTTTAACCCGTAGGGGCAGGTTCGGGTCGTGACAATTATGGTCCATCACTGTTGGCGTAAACTTGGGCTTAGGCAGTCTGTTTGCTAATTGGGCCCTACCCAATAGAATTTGAATATTTATTCTAGGCTCCTCACACCCATTCCCACTTAGGCTTTTCATAAACCCAGACGTGGTAACCTTCTCCACCCTTGCACTTTCTCCAATATCATTACTCCTCTGGTTAGTAAATGGTGCCTCCTTAACTGTCTGAGTTTTGCATGCCTCTGACACCATTATGTTTCCGAAACAATTACTAATAGTTTCCCCCACAAAAGAGGAATTAGAACCGTTCTTCTCCTTCTCCCCCATACTAACTCGATCATTACCACTTCGTCAACAATTGCCACCTCATTCCGTTGTGATCTTGCCACATCATTCATCTCTACTCCAACCACCCCATCGGTCTCATCCTCCGAGCTATTGCCATGGCTGCCTCCCAGCTTTTCCAGTTTGTATGAGCTGGAACAATCATGCATGGTGCACATATATGCCACATTAACCACTTTAGATACCATGACTTGCTCTTCACAAACTCTGACAGGAAAAATTCTATCCTTACAACAGACCTGAATAACTGTATTGATGGAATCCATATATTTTGTAGCCACTTTGACTCTTCCACACCTAAAGAAAATTTGTCGAGATGTTTTTTCGTCAAGCTTGATTACCTCGCCCCAAAGTTTTCCAATCTTTGTGAACTTATCAGTACTTTAGAGGTTAAACGGCACACCATAACAACAAAGCCATACTTCTCTTTCTTGCTCTACGTGGGCACCCTCACTCCATCCTAAGACAGATTCACACCATTCCTGCAAGCATTCTTTGAGTAAAACTTGATTCTCTTTTAAGTGTTTCGGTGAGCTAAATGAAACTACAGCCATCCTTCCCCTCCCTTTCTGGACAAGGACACATTTTTGTCCCTTTTTCAAGAACTGCTTTCTGAAAAATGGAAAAGCGTGATAACTCTTTAACTTCACAAAGAGGCTGTCAAACAACCACTCATTCCCCACTTCATGAGCGACAATTGTGTGTTCTTTATACACTTTGCATGAGTCATTGTTCACAACCTCAGCATAGGACTTAAATCCTATACTCCTTAGCCTTATCTTATCCATTTGCTCTTTTAAGCTTCCTACGGTATTTCTTCCCCTTCCTCCATTGGTGACTACTTGGATTGTATCGCTAAGTTTTTCTCTTGGATCTTTCCCGAACTCTGCTTCCTTGACCTTCAACGCCTTGTCATCACACCACAAACCATTTCCTTTTTCGATTGCCATAGATACTCACTACAACAAAAAGCAGTTTTGGCGACCAAAAATGTAAATTTCGTCGCTGAAAGTAGGACAATTGGCGACTAAAATTGAATTAGTAGCCAAAAGTGAAGACTTTTGGCGACTAAAACAGTTTAGTAGCCAAATGTGTACTTATTGGCGACTAAAAATCAGATTAGTCGCTGATTACATGGGTTTTAGCGACTAAAACAATTTTAGTAGCCAAAGGTGAAGGTTTTTGGCGACTAAAAAAGATTAGTAGCCAAAAGTATAGACTCTAGCGACTAAAAAATGGTTTGGTCGCCGATTGTAGGTGTTTTACCGACAAAAAAAAATGTTGTAGCCAAATGTAAAGGTTTTTGGCTACAAAAAAATTTTTAATGGCTAAAAGTGGACAATTGGCGACTAAAATTGAGTTTTGTCGGCAAAAGTGGCGGTTTTGGCGACTAAAAATCAGTTTAGTTGCCGAAAGTGGTTATTTTTGGACGGAAATTAATTTTTTTAGCGACTAAATTATTGGTAGTAGCCAAAACTAAGGTTTTTGGCGACTAAAAAAAACTTTAGTCGCCAAAAGTGGCTCCCTTTTTTTTTAATAATTAATTTATTTTTTACATAAATTAATATTGAATAAAAATAATTATATTTATATATATAGTTTTAAATTAATACGGGTCAATATACTATATAAATAATATATATTGCATATATATTCATGTGATCTTGTGGTGGCATAGTGGAAGGAGTGTGTTGGTAAAGGTCTATAAAGTAGAAGGTCCGTGGTTCGAATCTCAGAAAAAGCAAAGAAGTTGGTAATTTTTTTTTTCACGGAAGCACCTTTGGCGACTAAAACTATTAGTCGCCAAAAGTCTTTATTTTGGCGACTAAATGGATTAGTTGGCGATTCAGTGAGTATTGGCGACTAAAGGATTAGTCGCTAAATGTATGATTTTGAAAAGTGTAAATCACTATTGGCGACTAAAATGTTGGTCGCGAAAAAGTTTCAGTCGCCAATACCTCTGCCGACCATCTATACGCGACAAAACCAGTGACTAAAAAAATTAGTCGGGGAAAGTAAAAAGTCGACTTTTGGTGACTAAAAACGGACTTTTGGCGACTAAAAATTTAGTCGCCAAATGTGCTTTTTCTTGTAGTGACTGCAACACGACAATCGTATCTGACAAAGCCAAATCTTGTCTTTGTAACTTTCCTTATCTTGTTTGGAATGAACACATCACTTATAACCCCAAACTTTCCAAACAGAGAGTAAAGACCCTTTGGAGTCATGGACCATGGAATGTTATCAACAAAAACTGTGTAAATAGCATTGTCCTTTCCGTCAACCTCTTCACACCTCCATACCTGCTTCCTTCTCCCATGCACCACTGGTTGCCATCCTCCTACTTCCTTCACACCACCGGTTGCCATCTCACAGTACGATTTCTTTAGTTTGATTATTACTTAATTATAAATTATAACTTAACAGATTATAGATTATGATTTTAATCAAAGACTGTTAATCTGTTTGCTGTAACTATTAGATTATAGATTTAAGTTGTTGAGTAGTGTTTGTTAAATAAGCTGTGAAGTAGATTTTTCAATTAACTTTTATTTTTTATTATTCACTACTTATCTACATTTTTCATAAATAATAATAATAATAATCTATAATTCATTTGAGTCTTTTTCTATTTTTTTTTTTTTTTTTTAAAAAAAATCTAAGAGTATAAATTAAGATGTCCACAGCAAAAGCTGATAATCAGAAGTAAGGGGTGAGCGGTTTCTCAGAATCAATTTCTTGAGTTAAAATAAGTTGTTAGAATCAGAAATTGTTTGAAATAAGTTTAACCAAACAGTCCAAAATAACTTTTCCAAAGCTAAAAATTATAAGTTGGCTCAAAAAAATCCAAACAAATACTCCCTTAATTTAGAGCTTCCAATTTTTTTTCATTATTCAATATTCCCAATAGAATGTGTCTTTATTTTCTAATCAATCGTTATTTATGGTTCGTTTGATATTGGCTTTTTTAGCCAATTTTTTTTTATCTTGAGACTTTTTTAGCGTGACATTTTTAGCCTCCGTTTGGGAAGTGGGTTGGCTTTTTGACTTTTTGGCTATTTTAGCCTGGGGCTAAAAAGCCTGGTTTGGGAAGGGCTTTTTAGTTTTTTGACTTTTTTTGCGAGAGAGGAGTGTAATGATTATGGGTTGGATTTGATGTTTTGTTTTTTGTGGCTAAAATAGCCTATTTTGTTTTTTGTGGCTATTTTAGCCCCTAACCCACCAAAACCAACTTCCCAAACTATGCCTAGCCTCGTTTGGTTTTGTTTTGGGATTATTTTTTTTTTGTGAGAAAAAAAGCGTAATGATTATGGAAAAAAGTAGTATTTTATCTTATTGACTTACATAGCCTATTTTGTCTTTTTGTGATTGTTTAGCTCCAAAATGTTAGCCAAACCATGGCTTAATATATTCTTTCATATTTTTCAATCACTTAACACAATACTTCACCTACCCACTTTCTCCACCAATCACAATACTATGGAATACTACGTATCCATATTCCGAGATTACTGAATAATTACCCGCTGCTGCATAGTCACTGATTTCGAAATTATTTTTATAATTTAAATTGTTCACTTTTTAAGGTATATGGCGTAGAATATAATTGTAATAACTAAATTGATTAAATATCGATAATCGATTCATCAAATTATATTTGTATTCAGTTTTATTTTTTAAATCACATTTACTATTACTTTTATAAATACAAATAAAATTCAATAATAAGAATATGAGATCGATCAATTAAATTTTTTATAAATATATTCTACAATTAAAATATCAAAATAAACTTCAAAACAAACCCCATAAGCAGCACAACAACTCGGACAACTGCCACCCCAATTCCATTATTCGGTGGGCATAAGAACTTCGACCACTATTCCTATCACAGCTGCTATTTCTTGGGCTAAATTATAGAAATTATTCAAAAATTCCAGAGTTATTGGTGTGGGGTTGATTCTTTCATACTTTCAAGCATGCTTAAGAAGCTCAAATGAGGCCGCATTTACACCTATTCCACATTATCGTATTGAAAAAAAAAGTTAGCATATATATTTTCGAAGAGGCATCTTAAAAAATTGACATATTTATTTGGGACAATTATAATATTTTTTAAAAAAGATAAATTATAAATACATCTCTTTAGATTTATTTAAAATACAAATTATCCCTTGTGATTTTAAAAATTACATTCTATCCCTTGAAATTTCTAATTTTATAACAAGTGGACCATTTTATCAATAAATCATCAAGTCAATTAACAATTTTTAATGATATCATAAATATATTTCAATTAATAGTTCAGGTAATTTTATATTATATAGGATTGCAGTTAGGAATTTCATTTTTCTAGTTAATTCTGTTAAATAAAAAATTCTTAGAAGGGGTATTTGTAATTTTCTAAATTATAAAACACAATCCATATTTTAAGTATACCTCAGGGAATGTATTTGTAATTTAATCTTTAGTTCATTAAAATTTTAGGGCAATTTTAATAATGTATTTACAAATAAATATTTATATTTTGGGTAAATTACACTTTGTCCCTTTTATGTTTAACCACTTTTCTACTTTGGTCCTTAAATTTTATTTTTTCTCACTTTGGCCGTTTATATTTTTCAAGTTTTTCTCAGTTTACTCTTAAAACTCATTTCTGTTCAAAATTAGACAAAAAAGCCCATAATAACTGTCACATAACATAAAAAATATATATTATTATATTAGAATTTAAGTTTATGTTAGAGATGTGAGTTGCATATAATAAAATATTTTTATGTCATGTAATTGTCAATGTGTCATTTTCTGTTTGACTTTAAGAGTAAATTGAGAAAATTTTGAAACATGAAGAGCTAAAGTGAAAAAAAAAAAAAACAAATTTTAAGAGCCAAAATGGAAGAGTGACCAAACATAAAGGGGGCAAAGTGTAACTTACCTTATATTTTTGAAAAAACATAATTCTAGATACCAAATTTAAAATTTATTTATTTTTCATTTTAAATGTTCTAGAGGGCTACAATTAAAAATAATAATAATTGAATCATTGTTATATAAAGAAAGATTTAATAATAACACATTAATTTTAAATTTTCAAATTTAAGATTTTGACTTAATTTCCAAACATATATTTTTGGGAAGTTAATTATTAAAAATGAAGAAAAATTAATACCTATTGAATTTTTAAAAAAAATTGCTTGTTTTCATTTTTCAGAAAACACTTTTCAGAAAATTCTACATTTTTATTTTCCGTGTTTTTTTGTTTTTATTGAATTTTTTTAATATTTTAAGCAATTTTTTTACTTTTTAGACACACTTAACATAAATACACCTAAAAAGTAAAAAAAATGGTAAAAAAAATCTTTTAAAAATTCACTAAATACCGAAAATACAAAAAAAAATACAAGAATTCAGTACATTTTTTTGTATTTTTATGTATTTATTAATTTTTTAAAATATTTTTGCACAAATTTTTTACTTTTTAGATATATCTAACTAAGCTGCATCTACAAAAGTAAAAAAAAAAAATTAAAATTTAAAAAATATTCACTAATAAAAACAAAAGAATACAAAAACCAAAAAACTCAATTTTCAAAAATCTTAATCCAGAAAACTCAAATCAAACACACTATAGTATTGCGACATGCGTATTTTTATTTTTTTTATTTAAATTTGAAAATATGAAAAAATTGGATCTAGAGTTTGTTAAAGGCAACAACACAATGTTTTGCAATTATAGTTGGTATAGATATAGATAGATACTCCAAGGCTGTATTTAGTTTATAAATTTGGAGACGCATTTGAAAAAGGAAAGGGAGAAGAAAAAATATGTGTGAAATGTAGTTGTATTTAATTCACATTTCACATTCCTTTTCATTTTAGCACTATTGTTTTCTTAAACTACCCAACTGGTTAAGAAGTTTTTCTGATAGTATACCTCTCGGATACTTTCAATGCTTAACTTACTAATATTTACATTTTTCATTAACTACATAAACTTATCAATGTAGCGTCTATGAGTTTTATTTTGGAGAATAAATTGCAGACAGTTTTATTCTAGCAAAATTGACCACTATCATTTATTCAAAATGAAAAAGTGAATACACTGTTGGAAATTTGAATGACAAGAAGAAATAAATAACCAGTAGCAACAAAACAAGAAAAATAAGTGCAGAACTTCTAAGACTTGCAATCTGTGAGATATCCCCATCCAACAGCACAAGTCAGTTCAAAAAGAAAAGCCAAATTCAGGAGCCACAACGCAAAAACTTTAAGCCATTTTTAATGTATTCCCTATATCAATCACAAACCGATATCTAACATCAGCTTTCACGAGGCGCTCCATTGCAGTATTCACGTAGTCCATCGGTATCACCTCAATGTCTGCCGTTATGTTGTGTTTTGCGGCAAAATCTATCATCTCTTGTGTCTCTTTTATGCCTCCAATGCAACTCCCAGCCACAATTTTCCTCCCTGCCATTCAAACATTGTGTATTAAGCGTTTGGAGCCTTTCGTACATATAATTTCTAATTCACAAAGCCAAGGAGCCTTTCATTATATTTTTGCTCAAGAACAGTTAGGTAGGCAATTCAACCACAAAAAATACAAGCACTCACATGGGTGTGTGTAAGCGTTTGGAGTATTTTTCTATGGTTGGACTGCATGAACGTTTGGTTTATTTTTTCTATGTTTAGATTTTGTGTACATAGAAGTGTTGTGTTTCTTTTACATACATTCCTCAAAACAAATTAGTTATGTTAAATGCTTACCCATGAGCAGAGGAAAGACTGGAAGCTCAAGCGGCTTCTCTGGTGCACCAACCAAGATGAGCTTTCCATGAGATTTCAACAAACCAATCAATGGTAGAAGAGGGTGAGGTGCAGAAACCGTATCAATGATACCATCCATTGTGCCCATAACAACCTATTACATTCGACACATCAAAACAACAAGAAAAAAAGTTATCAATCAAGAATGCCCATTAACTATTGATCATAACAAGACTCAAAGCTATTAAGGAAAAAAAATGGTTACCTGCATCTGAGTTGGGTCACGGCTATCCAAAAAAGAATCAGCACCAAGCCGTTCAATAGCTTCTTTCTTCTTGTCGGGAGAGGTACTAATCACAGTCACTTTAACACCAAAAGCTTTGGCAAATTTTACAGCTGCATGACCAAGCCCACCAAGACCAACCACACCCACATGCATACCAGGCTGGTCAAGCCCAAAGTGTTTTAGAGGACTATAAGTAGTGATCCCAGCACAAAGAAGAGGTGCACAACCATCAAGAGGAAGACTGTCAGGGATGCGAATCACGAAGTGCTCATCAGCCACCATAATATTAGAGTAACCTCCATAGTTTGGGGTTCCATCATAGTAGATGGAATTGTAGGTGAATAACATTTTAGGACAATAGTTTTCTAGATCATTAGCACAATTGTCACAAGTGTGACAAGACCCAACCAAACATCCCACCCCAACTTTGTCTCCAACTTTGAATTTCTGCACCTTGCTACCTACCTCTGTTACCACACCCACTATCTCGTGCCTGCGTTTGTCAATTCAAATGAAACATGTCATATCGTACTAACTAAGGAGTTGGCAATTTTATATCCATTCATATGTTAGATTTTATTAATTAAGTGGTTAGAATTTCATCATCTAACTACCAATTTCTATTAATGGGATGTAAGAACAATTTAGTACTGATATACCAATAGAAATTATTTATTTAAATGACATAATTTCATTTGGAATTGTTATTTTAAAAGAGAATGCCCACTAAAATGACATTTAATTATAAAAATGTCACTGTCACATAATCAAAAGAAATACATAAATAAATAAATAAGTGCAATAAACAAGCCTAATCATAAAAAAACACAAAGAACAAGGGGAAAAAAAAAGACTATCACTACAAGAAAACACACCTTTGGCGACTAAATTTTTAGTCGCCAAAAGTCCTTTTTTAGTCGCCAAATGTCGAATTTTCACTTTCCCCGACTAAATATTTTAGTCGCCGATTTTGTCGCGAATACATGGTCGTGAATACCTTTGGCGACTAAAAAACTGTTAGTCGGCAATGTACAGGTCTTCAACGACTAAAGAATTTGTCGCCAATAGTTAATTCCATTTTTGGAAACTATACATTTAGCGACTAAACTTTTAGTCGCCAATAGTGAATTTTTTTATTTATTTATACATTTCCCGACTAAACTTTTCGTCGCCAATAGCCAATCTTTCGGCGACCACAGACTTTAGTCGCCAAAAGCCATTTTCAGAAAAAAAGAAAAAAAAATTGCCTCTGTTGTTCCCAAGTTTCGAACCACCAACCTCCCAACATTCTCAACCTTTACCAACACTCTCACCCCACTACGCCACTACAACATCACATGAATATTAATGCAACATATATTATTTATATATTATATTGACCAGTATTAATACAAAATTATATATATATATATATATAAATAATTATTTTTATTTAATATATTTTATGTAAAAAATAAATTATTTACTAAAAAAAATAGGATAGTACTTTTGGTGACTAAATCTGAATTTTAGTCGCGAATTCTATATTTTTTTGGCTACTAATTTCTGTTTTGTCGCTAAAAGAATTGAATCACGCCTAAGGATAGCACTTTTGGCGACTAAACTGAATTTTAGTCGCCAAAACCTGTACTTTGGGCGACTAAACTGCATTTTAGTTGGCAATTCTTGACTTTTAGCTACTAAATTTTTTTTAGTGGCCAAAAAGGTTCACTTTTGGCTACGAAATTGATTTTTGTCGGTAAAACACGTATAATCGGCGACCAAACTATTTTTTAGTCACCAAAACGTATACTTTTGGCTACTAAATGTTTTTAGTCGCCAAAAAACCTTCACTTTTGGCTACTAAAATTTTTTTAGTCGCTAAAACCCCTACATTCGGCGACTAAACTGACTTTTAGTCACTAAAACCCCTACATTCGGCTACTAAACTGTTTTAGTCACCAAAAGTGACTTTTGGCGACTAATTGAATTTTAGTCGCCAATTTTTCTACTTTCAGCGACGAAAAATCTATTTTTAGTCGCGAAATCTGCTTTTTCTTGTAGTGTATATGGTGTGTTGGGTTTGAAAATTGAATTTTTTATTTTTTGTGTTTTTTCGTTTTTAGTGAATATTTTTCAAGTTTTAAGAATTTTTTTTTTTACTTTTTCAGACATGTATCTAAATAGTAAAATATTTGTGAAAAAATATTTTAAAATTTTAATAAATACACAAAAATACGAAAAATGAACTGAATTTTCGTTTTTTTGTGTATTTTTTTTTTTGTATTTTTTGGCATTTAGTGTATTTTTTAAAGATTTTTTTCCACAAATATTATACTTTTTAGTAAGTGTTTTTATGTTAGGTGTAATTAAAAAATAAAAAAAAATTGTTCAAAATATTAAAAAAATTCGTCAAAAACATTAAATACGAAAAATAAAAAAGTAGAATTTTTTGAAAATTGGAACCAATTTTTAATTTTGAGAAATAAGAAATGCATAATAGACTCAATGGACTTAGATACAAAGTAACATGTTTCAAAATTACAAATTAAAAATGAAGATTGCATTGTCAAGATATTTATACAAGTAAAATATATGTATGCGTGCACGAATGCTAATATAAACAACAAACCTTTTTAGTTACAACGAATATACAAATATATGAATGAAGGCATCTCAATATAAATCATATTTTATAGCTTCTTGTTTTGGGTTGAAATTGTATAGCTTCTGGTTTTAGACACAAAAACAGAGCAATGCATTGACATAACCCAACCAACCCAACTGATAATGGTCCAATTGATTTGGTTTGGTTCTTGTATTTTTTGAAAATGTTTGGAGAGAGAGAATGAAAGATGCATGAAGTGGTACCCAGGGAGAGAAGGATAGTTGGTGCTGCCCCATTCGTTCTTGATTGTGTGAAGGTCCGAATGACAAACCCCACAATACAATACATTGAATGTTACGTCTTTTTCTCCGGTTGCCCTGTACCACACGAAAACCCAATTAATACAATAACATACTGCCGATTAAACACAACCATATATTAAACATTAATCGAATGAAATGAAAAAAAAAAAGAAGTAATATACCTTCTGGAGAATTTGAAAGGAGAGAGGACACCAGATGTGTCTCTGGCTGCCCATCCCAAGGCCTCGACTGGGTGTTGTTGCTCAGCAGGTAATTTTGCCATGACAGAGAGAGAAAGAGAGAGAAAGAGAACAGAATGTTAAGAAATCTAGAGAGAGAACAAAAAGAGGGATATGCTATTGGCTAGTGGTGCAAAGCAGTGACATGTGTTGGGTCTGTCGTTTGGGTTCGTGGATATATATACTAGTTGAGGACTGGAATGGGCCTGACGTTGTCGATGAAATCAGTGAGACATTTCGTAGCCGGTGAGATCAGCCATTGCTAGGTTTGTTCCACGGAAAAGTATTCGAATTCCAATTATAAGACGTGGTGGGTTAGTATTGTTTATTCATTGGTCAATTTTGTTATATAGCTAGAAAATTAACTTTTATGATTCTATTTAATTTTATTATAATTTATGTGACACTTAATATAAATTTTATCTATTTTTGTTGGCTACAGAAAACTATGGAATTGGCCACGCCCAGGTACACTAATCCGTAATGGTGTTATATTGCTTTTTTTTTTTTTTAATTTGTAGTAGATATGGAGCAATTATCAGTTGTCGAAAAGTCGACAACCATAAGTTTTGATCAATGTCACATGTATGTCTTTAATTTCAACATTTTAACTTCACGTGCTCCCCACATCATTGAAAAATTATCTAGAGTTCAATGCTTCACTCTGCTAAGTTAATATTTTTTACATTATCATTTAAATCAATAGTATATTTTAATTTCACCTTTTCCCCATCATGGACAAGTTATTCAGAGTTCGATGCCCTACTTTGATAAGTTAACATTTTTTAAATTATCACTTAAATCAATGAATACATTCCAACTTTACCTTCTCCCCATCATGAAAAAATAATCCAGAGTTCAATGCTCCACTCTACTAAGTTTACATTTTTTACATTATCATTTAAATCAATAATTTAAGATGACTTCTTCCCTACACCCCTGAGAAAGAATATATTATATGCAAGTTAAATTGTTTTTTTGAACTGACTAGTTCGGGAGATCTGACTAGTTCAGGGGATCAATCCTATTGTTTACTTGAAAGAGTCTCGATTAAAACCAAGGCTTTTGTCCTATATAAGCATGGCTACAAGAAATTATTTACACTTGCGAAGTTTCAAATTTGAGACATTAGAAGAAGCACATCCCCCAAACCTCAAATCTTAACCACTAGGCCAACTCTTTAAGGTTAAATTATAACTAATCTCACAATGAATTATGAACAAAGTTATAACTAAATATCACTTGAGATATAATCAAAGACCTCATTGGTCATTATTCAAATAACAATCATAATTAACTAAATATCACTTGGGTTTTTGATTTTTTTTTTTAAATATTTTTTTATACTAAAATTCACAAAAATATAAAATAAGTTAAAATAGTTAATAGGGCAAATTATTGTATCAACTCATATTTTATTTTTTTTTCTCACAAATATCATATTAAATTATAAAAAATTTAATCATATTCTCAAACACAAAAATTTTAACTTATTAAAATAACTAACTTTTTAAATGAGGCGATTGTCACAATTTGGACAGTAAGAGCTGTTTAATTGGGTGGATAAGATTATTAATCATGTGACTCATATTTGAATGTATGGGATTTTGATGGATATTCGATTTTAATAAAATGAATGAATTTTTTAATTTGTACAACTAATAATGTAGCATTAACATATAATTATGATTATATATTTCTACATCCATTGCAAAATGAACGTGAACAGAATTGAATTATTTATCCAACTAATTCAACTAGATAATTAATTCTATACTAATTTTATAAATTATTAGTCGCTTCACTATTAATCTTGCTAATCAAACAATACCTGAAAATTCAATTCATATATAAAATTTATACAAAATATATTATAAAATGGATGTTGCAATAATATTATAAATATAAATTATCTTTATAAATATTTTATTTTAAAATGAAAAGTCACTATTAAATGACATTATTATGCCTTCGTTTTGGAATATGGGTTGATTTTTCGGCTATTTTAGCCTGAGGCTAAAAAACCTTATTTTGGATAAGTTTTTGATTTTTTTAACTATTGTGATGTTTTGGATGTGATGTTTTGTCTTATTGAATTTTTAGTAAATTATATCTTTTTATGACTATTTTAACCCAAATCCTATATGGCAAACAAAGCCATAAAAATTTTGTATTAATTTTTTTATTTGTATATAAAAATTTTGTATTACTTTTTTTATTTGTATATAATTACTGTTTCGTCTGTGTTGGTGAAAAAGATTAGTCATCATAAACAATTAAATAATAGGGGTGGTCCGCAAGGGCTCAGATTTTATGGACCGGATCGTTTCATGGCTTTGTGGCCAGTGGCTCATGGCAAGACCCTTTCTTCATTTATCTTTTGAATGTTAGTTTTGGATAGTATTAGAGTAATTTGATTAGTTATAATTATAATTTTATGTGCTTTATTATCCACAGTTATCTTTTGAATGTTAGTTTTGGAAAGTATTAAAGTAATCTGATTAGTTATCTATTTATATATTATATAAGGAAAATGAGATTTCTAATTCACATGTTCTAATATCTCAATGTTAATTTTTTGCACTTCCACTTTCATTAGAGAGAGAGTGTAATACACCTCATCTTTTTATGTTCATTAAATGTCTTTTTTGAGACCACAAATGTTTTTATTTTGGAAAATGGAGTCCGGAAGTACCAAAATTGGACCAGAAAACACTCCAGAAGGCGCCACGTGAGCCTCACGCACCAAATGATGTCGTCAGCGGCTGCCACGCGTTACCACGTGCCAGACCCGCTTCCTACGTGCTGCCATGCGCGCGCTGTCTGGGTCGTCCACGCGTGCGACTTGCACCCTTCCACGAGCGTGTTAAGCTGAGCCGCTTCGAGCCGCGCCACGTGAGCTGCCACGCGCGAGCCGTGCGCTGAGCGGCACACCAAGCCGAGCTGCTCCGTTTTCCGTGCCAGCTTGGCTGGTTTGACGGCTGGGTGTAAGGGTCTGTTTGTTTGTTTTTTTTTTGTTTTTTTTTTTTTTTAAAATCTAGAATTGTGTTGAATGGTCATAAGTAATTCGTTATAGCTTTGTTTTAAGCGTGGTTAGTACTGTTAGACTCAGAATTAAATTTTCTATCTTCTGTAAAATTTTCAAAATTTTATGAAAATAAAAAATATTTTTCCTGAAATAATAATTCATTATTTCTACTATAAAATGCTTCTGGTGTTGCATGATTAAGTTTCTGGAGCTGAAATTTTTACTGTAGGCCACTGTAATGGTTTACTATTTGCTGGTATGATTGTTGTATTTTTCCAGATTCTGGAATATTTATTTATGATTTCATGTGTGTTCATTAATTATTTAAAATTCTAGAAAATACCAGAAAATTCCAAAAAATTTTAGAAGTGATATACTTTCTATTATGGCATAATCTGATTATTAAATATAGCATATTGTTGTTTTTGCCTAGAGTTTCTAATATGTTATGATTCGAATAGCATGATTAATTTTTTTATTTATTTAAATTCCATTATTAATTGTAACATAGCATGTGTTGATTGTGAATCTACATTATGATGCTATTGTATGGAATTAGAATATTTTATCATGTTTTTAGACATGCCATAGTCAGTGGGAGGTTGTTCGGTTGAGAGAAATCTTTGTAGATTTACTCCCGAAAACTAATATTTTGCGCATAAATAAAATAAAATTAAATTTTGGATAATTGTCACCTGTGGCGCAAGAGATGATTACGAGCATAGCAGATTTTCGATCTTGTGACTTGTGTAATATTGTCACTATTTAATTTAGATTTTTGCGAAAAAATTATATTATGCTAATCAAATTAATCCCAATGTGAATTTCTCTCTAAATTGACTTAGCTTATAGAAGTTAATTTGGTTGACCTAGACTTAGTAGAGATGTTCAAATGTGAACAATGTAACCCTATTCTTTAGATGAGCAAAAGTCTTGGAGACTTTAGGTTAGACCTTAATTGAGCCAAAGTAAGGAAACATGACTCAAAGTTGCTGTGGTTTTGTTGCCTTGTTTGGCACAATAAAAACTAATGTGTGCGCTATGGTTAGCAGCACGCTACGTAGTTTTGGTTGGCGAGTTTTGGAGTTGTGAAATTAGTAAGCCCTCAATAGATCTATATATGATCTTGACTATTGAGCTGTGTGGATTGACTTTGTAATTTGACTTGTAATGATGTTGCATCATTGGAAGAAGTAACATTCAAGAGTCACGTCATCCAAAAAATGCGAGCTTAAATGAATTAGTCATTTAAGTGTAAGATGAGTAGCCAATATGAGCAGTGTTTCGCTCTCTATCCAACTGTTGGCATGGATGGAGCAAAATTTCATGCACTATAATAGTGTGCATTAAAGTATCACTTGAAGTTAAAAGATTAGCGCTTAGTAGTAGAAAAATCTATTAATACTAAGTGAAGAGATTAGCGCCAAGTGGCTGCAAAATCTATTAACATTGCCAACTTGTCTAAGTTTGGACACTTACTGTTTCCACACTTGAGTGTGAGACATGAGGAGGTGCTTCTTTGTATGGTTCCTTAGCTAGGCTAATGTTTTTGAATAATGTTTACCACTAAGCGCAAACGTTGCAGCATAGTAATGAAAAGGTCAAGGCCGACAAGGTTGTTATGACTCTAAGAATTTGACGCATGACTTGTGAGAGCTTTGTGTTGAATTAGACTCTTTAGCCTAATTCGCGCTTAAGTTATTTCGGGAGCTGTCATAGATTGATAGCTTATTCTCTCCTTCTTGTGGATAGTAGAATTAATTGCAAGTAACTATGAAGCGAGAAACAAAGATGGCAAGAGGAGCATCGTGATCTTTCAACTAGATGTAGTAAAGTGTATGGAGAATAAAATTGACTTGAAGGTGCAGGGGATTAGCACTTACTAGTTAAATTTGTGACTTAAGTGCACTTGATATCTCCATGACATCCTTTTATGATCTAGTGAACATGAATTAGTCGTGAGTCATTACTTATTTGGGCCTAAACCTTTTAAACTTGTGTTCAAGAACTCACACATTAGAATGATTGGAATTAGTCAGTGGTTTGTTATACTTAATCACATTAATGAGAAGATGACATGGATGGTTTGAGTAGGCCCTTTCGGGCCCACTCGCTTGTGACATCCTGCTCTCATATGAATGTGTAACTTTGTTCACAATGGTTGCGCACAAGTAAGTAGGAAAGTCGTAAAAGGTCATTGGTTTTGGCACATTTAGTCCACTATTATATTTGTGACTAGATATGTGTAAGGGTATGATAGCTAAGCCTCAATCTTGACACATTTATAGATTACGATACGCATCTGAGTCAAGACTATTTGATCTCCCATAAGTCAAAAGTTTTAAGATGATTTTTGACATTGCACATATGAGGTTGAGATCAATTAGATAATAACTTTCGTGCTTTTAGTTTTGACCAAGGTGGCGAGCATCTATTTGAGTTATTTTAGAAAACTCTGTGAAGAGAAATGGATGCTTAGAAATTGATTATTCCTAGTACTCAACAACACAATGGTGTAGTAGAGATAAGAAATTAAATATTGTTAATGTTAGGTGGATGATGGCGCAAAATGTTTCCCAATTGGGAATTGCACTAGTTTGTTGCCTATATCCCTGACTAAGTGCCCTCCATATCAGATTTTACACTCCATTTGAGTAATGGGTTAGCGGAGAGCCATCTATGGACGATCTGTAACTGTTAAGTAGCTTATCCTTATCTTACTTCTCATAAGGTTGCGAAGTTAAGACCTAGGGTTCTATAACGCATTATTGTATGCTGTCTTGTAAACACATAGGGTCATGTGGCGCATTATTGTATGCTGTCATGTAAACCCTCCGGGTCATGTATATATAGGTAAGCAGCTTTGTGGTAGTATAACTAAGTCACATAAAGTTTTCTTAGTAAAGGTGACGTGAATAGAGTTTTGGAACTCTATAAGATAGAAAATTCTAAGCATAGCGCTTTTATGTAGCCTAGTTGAGAATGGAAAGAAATTTCCAATATCCTAGAGATAGTGGAAGCGATGTGCCTACTAGTGGATTACTCCATTAGAGAAGAATACTCTACATTTTTTGTTGCATGGTAGCAAATGTGAAAATTTTCCACGTCATCACTGGGTGATTGAGAGGGAAACATTCTTGATTGCTCCGCAAGATGATAAAGAGCCTAGGATAATGCCAAAGGCTCTAGTCCCCTGTTTTTAGAAAGTGGATCAACGTTACGCAGTTTAAGACAAAGTCTTTGAGGATTAACCATTTCTATAATTTGGTTGACTTTCCATTATGATGCGAAACTGTTCTAAAGTTATGCGCAATTTGGATAGTCATTGTTGAGGCATAAGGCTTGCTAGATACCGAAAAGTCGCACCATTGAGAAAAGTGTAGACCATGAGAAGACTTCCTCCTGCGCATCCAGAATAAACGCAAATTAGTCACCAAAATACCTTTAGAGAGGTTATTGCGCAAGAGGTAGTGATCTTGAATCACTTCATGTGAGGCGCACATGGTGGATTCCATTGTACATACTTATCGCAAGAGGTGCTGATAAGGCTTATGTTTGGAGTCTAGAATTGCGCAAGCTGTGGTCGAGTTTTTTTAAAAAAATAGATCACTTATTTGTTATGAGATGATGGGATGTTGACACTATTATGGTTTGTGTCATAATGATTAGCATGTGATGATGTCAGCAGGCAAGATTGGCTCACTCACACAAGCAATCGCCCTTGGCGCTTAGAAGCGAGCAAGGATGAGACTAGTGGTTTATTTTTATTTAGAGCCAAGAAAGGCTTAAATTATCCACTATGTATGTCTCCTTGGTTACAACCAAGATAAGGTCTTGATAAGGACCAAACATGGATGTTTGTACCCACTTTCCATGTTGTGCTTGTTATGATTAGCCAGATGCGAGATCTTATTTGGCGCCTGGAAGGTGAGCAAATAGAGAATTTGGATTAGGCGCTAGAAAGCAACTAGACTAATATCTGTATAGTGTATCGAGTATGACGTCACTTTTTTTGGAAGAGTTACTGCACCATAACATGTATTCATACTGCATGTGCTTGGCGACCGAGTAATGAGGTGAGATAATGGATCCCTGTTTTCTCACCGTGTGAGTCTTACGTGTCATTATTGATATGACTTTCATTTATGTACCCTTTTGTGACTTTTGACTATGTCATAAGGTAAGGGGTTGATGTTCTGCTACTTTGATATGTTGTCTGCGGTCATGTATGATTCGGCCTTAAGGGATATCACTGGGAAAACGGTCAATCCTAAACTAAATGGTATGAGGGCAAAGGGAAGATCATCTAGTATTACACCACTGTTGTGTATTCATTGCTGGCAACTCACATCGCTCTATATGAGAGGCAGATTGAGTGTGAATATATTGCAAGAATTGAGAAGGTCAAACATGCTCTTTTCGAGGGATTAGAGATGTTTTTTGGACCGGTGTAATTAGATGGGTCTGGGGTATATGAGACATTATTTCTATTTTTTGGGTTGATGTCTCTATGCTGGCTCTTTTTTGAGTTTCTAGTATAGAGCTTCCACATGCAGGTGTTTCTCAGCAGTCGCACGATTCATTGGCTAGGATGTGATTGTTTAATATTTGGGGAGATTGAGATAGAGATGTGGCTGTGTCATGCCAACTCATGAGCGAGTGGGAGATGTTAGAAATTGGGCACTCATGTGGCATGAGCTATGAACCTTTTGAACCTTATCCATGTAAGTTTGAATTTGAATTCAAAACTTATTTGGATAACCACTCATGATATCTATATCTATCATATCAACTGATATGGATAGATTGATATATATATATATATATATATATTTATATATCTGATTATATATTTTATATAATATATTGATATCACGTACGTTATGTGGTTTTTACCTATAGCCTTTTTTCCTAGACTCTCTCTTTAACTCTCTCCCATGAAGAGAACAATCCAGCCTCTATACTGTGACTGTGTGGGTGATACTCATACTGTGGTATCACTCCACTGCTAGGTGTTCATTGTTCGCATTTTTAGAAGCACGTGATTTACCCACGAGATTCTTCACTTCAGGTTCTATCACCTCAAGGTATGATCTGAATTTTTTTACCCGCTGCGTTATATACTTGTTTTACAATAACAATTAGCAATGTAACCAAATTAATATCAAATGCATTTCAATATTTCAAATTTTATTCAAATATCCAACAATACTAAACATAAGAATCCTAAAATGTATCTAACTACATCCATAAATCCCAAACATAATAATTCCTAAAAGTATCTAAATATTCAACAAAATAACCTATAAAATGAAACAAAGAAAAATAAAATGAATGCCTACGTGCAAAATGACAAATTATCATATCTTTAATGACCATATATATCACTATTGAACCACGAACATCAGTCACCAACCTGTGAACAAAAGGATAAAAACATGAGTATTTTATCAATGCATTAACTTCAAAAATAATATACAAATATAGTTAAAATTAATTGAATTAATTAAAGTTATTTCATTTTTAAGTGTAAAAACATGAGTAATTCATCTTTTTTTGAATTAGTTAAAAATTGAGCCTAATTTCCAAACCAAAAGTTTGGTGCTTATATCGTGAGTTTCTACAAGTCACTTTTGTCCTTAATAAGGTGCTCAAACCAATTCTTGGGCATTTTCATGATTATTAAATGGTTTTCCCTATTTTAAAATATGGCTTGGCCTGTGTTAAACTGGTCTGGTTTGGTGTCTCATATTGCTAAATCTATTAATGGTAACTCACTTGGCTCTATTATCTTTAGGCTTGATCTTACCTGCACTGTTTACCTTATTTGGCTTGAGAGGAATAATAGAGTCTTCACCAAAGAAAAAATTCCTGAAGAAATCATTGGTTTGAACAGCTTTAATATGGTTAGATTTAGAGTACTGTCACTTAAAAATTTGGAAACGAATCCAAATGATGCATGGTTTTTAGCTACTTGAAGGTTGCCCTCATTTATCCTCTGTGCAAATCCTAATTGATGTTTTAGTAGGTGTATCTAACAGTTTCTGCAGGTCGCCCTGGCCTCATTTGATTACTAGTATACCTAGTTATGGTGCTTGGAGCAGATGTTTGAAGCATTGAGTTGAGAGTGAAGTGTTACTATACTCAGGGTTGAGTGAATGTGAGCTATTATATGCCATTATACATGTTTTCCCTAACAGTTTGCTATGTAGGTTGTTTGTTGGCCTTTCTCTTTAGGGATTGTGGATTAAGTGTGGTGTGAGCATATAGTTAGAAGGTGGGCAGTTGTGAGCTTGTGGGTTAAGAGATGTAAATAATCATAAAGGAGTGTCCCTAACCTTTTCTTGTAGGATTAGATCTATGCTGGTACGTTAATAGGGAATTCTTTGGTGTGGGCCTAGTGATGAGAGGATATAGGAGTGTCTTGTAATACTAGAACACTGGGCAGTGTAAATATTTTTGGTTTCTTTTTAGCCTTCTCCTACGGGCTATGTATGAGTTATTTTGGGTAGTGTAATTATTTTTGGCTTTTGTTTGGCCATCTCTTACTGTTGCTGATTATGGAAGCTCAGCTTGGATGTTTGGGTTGCTCCAGTTGCTGCTAGTTTATGTTGCTATATTATCATTTTGGTGCTCCTGCTTAACTAGGCTTGTTAAGGTTTGTTCATCTCCTCCCTCCAACTTGAATGGGGGTTATGAACAGGTCTATGATGTTTGTAGCCTAGGTAGTCCCTTACTAGTCCAGTTGGTGGTTTTGTTTTCATTAGGGCTTGTTTATGTATAGTTTTTGTTAGGGCCTGGGGTATGTCCCTTGTAAACTTGTTTAGTTGTGTTGTTTTATATTATAACTTATTTCCCCCCAAAAAAAGAGCTCAAAAAATGCAAGTTTGAGCTTAATTTTGAAATCAGGAGTCTAGTGCTTGTTCCATGAGTTTGTGTAAGTCACTTTGGTCCTTACTAAGTGTTTGAACCGATTATTGGGTATTTCTGTGGCTAATTCAAATTTTTGGTGATTTTCTTCATAGAGTTTTGTAACCTATTTTCATACCTAAAGTGTTATGTTTTAGATAGTTATAGAAATATATTACATGTTGTAAGACTGTTATCTGTATACAATTTGCCTAGATCAACAGTTGATTCTTGGTTTTTTTAGTAATGGAATTTACCAGAATCCATTTTGAAGCTCCATATATCCAGCTATGGGAGGGCTACTAAGTGATAGGAGTTTCTCTATATGAGAGTTGAATGAAGGGGAGCAGTACACTATGTGTTTTACTAATTGTTTGTTGTGTTGTGTAGATGTTGTCCATGGAACTTGAAGATATTCTAAGGGTTGAGTGTTGTGAGCCACATATCTCAATGCTACATAATATTAGAAATGAGAGGTCACATGGTGGGTTGAGTGGCACTAGCCTTCACCTATTTGTTGCTAAATGGTTGGTGCTACCTATGTGTTGGTAATACTTAAAGCTCCCTTGCCAGGATCATTTGAGTCTCAACAAAATGGCACTCTTCCTTGGTGGTGGCTACAACCAATACATTTCCATGGATGGAACTACTGTGATATCAGCATTGGTTATTCTTGCTGCTGGAGTTTGACAAGAAGCGGAATCATGGAATGGCTACATCTTGCGCCCTCTTGCTGATCTACTATGGCTATACTCTGTTGTTATTTTCTTATGTTATTACCTCATGTCTAAAATCTTTAATATCAGAAAATGTTTATTTTATTTTGCTTATCTTGGTGGGTTGTACTAGGGAACTGTGGAGTCTGCCATTAGTAGTGGTGTATATAGTCTATGTAGCAGGGACCAGTTGGCCTTTACGGTTATTTTTTTATTTTGATGCTGCTGGTTGCTGAAGTCCCAGGCCCTAGGTTTTCTAGATTTTTTAGAGTTATGTGCATGTTGAAATTTCTAATTCATTGGTTAAAGTGGAACAAACTACATTGTATGAAGGTTGCCAACTTGTTTTTCTTGAGGAAACATGTGCCAATGGCAGCAAAGGAGCATTAAAAATATGAAAACTTTAATTTTCTCTCTTCTATTTTATTTCAGCTCAATCTAGCAGAAGTGTTTTAAAGGATTGATACATGCACATCTGTTCCATTTTGTTTCACTTAAACATATGTAAATCCCTTTGTTTCACTTTCACAAGCATTATAGAATATGAATAGCCACATAGAAATTGTTGGGTATGTATGCAAACAACATTCCTTGTGAAGGGATTCAAATATATGGTGGAGACTATAGCTAATTTAAAAAATAAGATGAGAAGTCCGAGAAAATAAACATGATAGTTTTAAGCCAAGTAACTATAAAGAAAATTGTTTACATAAAGCACAATAACATATGTGAAAAGAGAGAAGATTCTAAAGCATACATTTATCAACCAGTCAATGAAAGGTAAATCTCAGAATGCCTCTGGGCATTAGAAATGATACAGATTAAGTTATAAGATGACATAAGAAGACTTCATATAGAGTAAGGAACAATGCTATGTACCCTAATGTATTGAAGTTTGTAACCTTACAACTTTTTAAGAGAATTAAGACCCAGGCCTAAAGGTAGAGAACCTCCCAACAATTTATAACTTAAGTTCTTGCAATTGAAAAGAATGTTTCCAAATGGTTAACGCGATCTGGAAGTGCACAAAATAAACATTTAGAGAAGCAAAGAAGTATGCAACAGAATAAAATTTGACATAGAAAACAAAGAAACATAGTTGGAAATCAAAGAAATCGATTAAAAAGACTATTTTTAAAGAAAATACAAATGAATAAATTGGTAATGCAATTTTTAATTTTTCGTTCTACTTAGAACATTGAAGAACCATCTATATATTACTCAAGCCAACAAAATACACCATCATTGGAAATTTGAAAATATAAATCATAAACTATGAAGAAATGACTTGATGAGTACCTGCTATGTGTTAGGGAAAATATATGGTTCCCCACTAGTAAATCAAGCAATGGGAATAAAACCTAATATGGAAAAATTAAATCAATAACGAAACAAGAATTTTTACGTGGTTCCCTCAATGTGAGGTACGTCTACGAGATCAAAATCTGATTCCACTATCAATCAAAAAGTTTCCAAACGATTACAAACGAGACACGAATGGTCTCACAAAACCACCCTTATGTGAATTCCAAATAATCAAGAGCAAAAACCCCACCAAATAGATGAACAAAAACCTTCAAAACAAAATTATAGAAGACGCAAAATAATATTCCAAATCAGCCGAATATGTACATAATTAATGCTTCAAAGCATCCAAAGAATCCCCAAGCACCAGTCGAAAAAGGACCAATCCTTACAGCAGCCACCAATTGAAAATCTATACACCAAGCACTATGCATATACCAAACCCACCGAATTGACTTAGCCGCTGCCTCCTAGCAAGTATATATAATACCAATTGTGAACTCTTGGGCTTTTTGTCAAAACCTTAGTTGCCACCAAACAAATTATTAAATACCTATTGGGTCTCCAAAGGTTAGATCTAATATATTAAAAATATATTATAACCAACACCAAATCAAATTAAATTTTTTTAATAAACTAATTAAGTCCCATATTCCCCTAAGGAGGTATACCCAACACTCTGGCAGCGTAATAAAGAAGACGCTACCATGCTATGAAGTACGGACATGAACACGCACACAGATACGGACATGGGACACAGCGATTTCGAAAAAATAGAGATATGGACACGGCAAAATTTATATATGTTTGTGTGTATTTGCAATGTAGATTACTATCATTTTACAAAATAATCAAAATTAATAAAAACTAACATTAATTCAAAGTATATATAGAAGCCACTACATTTAAATAAATGAAAGCCACTACATCACTGTATAAATTAATTTTATTCGAGAAATTTAGAAAATTAAAATTTATTATACAGTTTATGAATTTATAAAGGATAAAATTAAATAAAAATTTATGATAAATTCTGAACTTAAACATGCATATTAAACATGCAAACCCTATATCATTTTCCTACCCACACCAAAACTCGTTCAAATCTAATAAAATTGAGGAGATTCATAATCCATACAAAATCATATAAACAAAATAAATAAATAGAAGGTTGATCAAAATATTTAGAACTAGCTAGCTGCTGAATAAAATAATAAAACAATGGTAAGATTTATTTAAAATAACAAAATATTAAATTTGATGTTTTTAATAAAATAATAAAATTTTTATAACTGGCATAGATAAGATTTATTTAATTTGAAATTTGATTTTTTTTTTCTTCAGAAATAACTGTTACTAGTGTAATTAATCGCAATCTATATACAATTCATAAATTTGGAAAACAACCATCCATTAATTTCGAATAACTCATCAAATAAATAGGCTTTTCGATTTTTTGAAGTAAAAACAAACATCTATTAGTTTAAATAATTCACTACATCAATCATTTATTTATTTATTTTTGATCAGCAAAAGAGAAACTTTATTGATGAAATAGCACGGTACAAGGTACAAGAACAAATTACATCAATAAAAATAGGTGAGTGCAAAAAAGCATCACGATGAGCACGATTATCCTAATTAGGTTGGCACCAAAAAACTCATCCTATCATATGCTACACCCCCAAATTGGTGAGCAACCAACTAAAGGAACAAAGATAGAAAAAAAAAGAAACAAGTAACATATCAGTAACACAAAGAGAGCCCAACTGCTATTCCCTACCTTGTTCTCACAGACTACTACTCGGATGCTACTTATTGAAAATAAGAACAATGATAGGAAATGGGCATCCTAGATCAAATGATTTCCACCAAAAGCTACTCTTACTTTAATGAGATCACAGAGATCATTAAGAATCATTATTCCACCATGAAAGGAAGCTTCATAACTACGGCAAAAAAAAAAAAAATAGTGGCATACACCTGCAGAAGCTACAACTCTAATTTTCACACTCTGCTGCTTTAGTTTCACACAAAAGAGATGCTATTATTCAAGACTCCAATCTTATGCAGAGATTTAGAGGTGCATCTCCCCATATAATTTTCACACCTCAATCATTTATTAGTTTTGAATCTTCGTCGAATTTTGTTGAGTCCTTTTAAATTTAGGTGAATTTTTTTTGTGGACTAGTATAATAGCCAAAAATATTTGGGGGCCTTTTTTTTAAAAAAAAAAATCAATATACGGCGCCCATGACCCTGTATTCTTCAAATATAGAATGGTAATTTTTATAGCGATTCTGGTTTTAACCCGATCCTTTTGTATCTTGGACTCGGGTTTTTGTGGTTTTGTATTGTTGTTAATGTCCTATTTCCCTCATTTCTCGTTGAGTTTGAGTATTGGAGTGTCTTGGGTGTGTTTGGAACAGGTTGGTTGCTAATTGGTTCAAATTGTTGTTGTTTAGAAACTGGCCTCTTAGCTCAAGCGAGCTTTGTGAACTCCCAGTACTTTTGCAGGCCTGTAGAGATACCGAGGAGGTAGTGTTCTTCGCTCGAGCGAGACTTTTTACACTTTAGCGACGGCCTTCTGTCTGTAAAACTTCTGGGAGTGTGCATTCTGCGCTCGAGCAGAGTTTCTTACGCTCGAGTGGAATAACTTATTGTGTCTGGTCGCTCGAGCGACAACTTCTGCGCTCGAGCGAGTTCACGTATATCAGTTCACAACGACACCTTTTTACATCACTTTTTCATCTTTTTTTCTCTCAAAACCCTAGATCGACACACACTCTCTCTAAAACCCTAATTTTCTCTACAAATACACCTAGAACTAAGGATCTCTCTACCCTACTCTCTTTGTTAAAAAGATAAAGCACTCCGGGGGCTCTCATTTGATCTGAATAAAGCTTGGTTTCGGTGTATTTAGAGTTCCTCCATTTCTTCCTTGGTCTTCTAAGCTTGAGGTAGGGACTTTCTACACTCTTCTATGAGTTTTAACTTAATTATTTGTTGATGTGTAAAGAATATTGGAATTTGGAATAATTTTGAACAAAACTAGGTTTTTGGTTTAAAAATCAAAATAGGGATTTTCAAATGTATGCATTAAAAATGGTTATGGGAGTAGATGTGAGGTTGTGTTGTGATAAATTTGTTGATTTTGTTACCCAGTATGGATTTTGGAAGAAAATGGAGTTTTGTCCTAAAATGTCTCAAATAGTTATTTTGTATAAATAAATGAAATTAGTATTGGGAATATAAAATTGGATGAATGTTTATATAAATGGTGGAGTTGGATATGTATTACCACTCACTTATGGAAATTTGGATAATTTATTTTTCTTGAAAATTGTAGATCTATTTAGAAATATTTGTTTTGGGCTATCGGTGGAGGATAGCTATGATTGTTGTAGAAATTACATGAGGATTAGGTGAATTGAAACTAATCTCTTATCTGTTGTCATTGAATATGACTATGTCTTTAATACATTGTAAATGTATGATGTTTGGGAGAAGAAATGGGATGGACTCCACTGAATTACGCTGGCCTATGTGTCTAGGGTAAAAGTCCTAAAAACCGCATGTATACATGAGTGTCGATTCCTGCGGATGAAATATCTGTAAAATGAAAAAATTAAAGTATTTGTATAATGGTTGTGTTGGTTAGAGACCCACTAAGTTGTACCCTTAAATTAGTTGTCTAAATGAAATAGTGAATGACTCATTAAATGAGATAAAATGAATTGAGACATAAAACTTGGCATGGCATGGTTTTGTAAAAGAGTTATAAATGATTTTATCATGGCCATTGGATATGCATATCATACTTATATCTTTGTTAAGATTCATGCATTGTGTTGGATTGTTTTTACTAGGCTTTGGCTTACTCTATTTGGGAAAAACCATTTCCAGGTGTCGGTGATATGCCTCTGCCAAGATAGTAGTTTGGAGGGATTTGGAGCAAGAGCTTCTCTTTTGTTGTATTTATTTTGTATAGCCAAATGCTTTAATTGTGTTGAGCTAGACTCATATTTTTGTTGTAACCAAGTAGTGACTTGGAGAGATGTAAACCTTTAGGGCATATGAATATCTATTTAGCTTTCATTCCCTTTACTACTTGTAACACATGCTGTAGATTCAAGTTACTCTGTTTATGAATGTATATCGCATGTGTCACCTTTTGTATATCAAACTCTGATTAATGAAAACTTATCATTTTATCTATGCTATTGTTGGTTAGTTGTATGAGACATGTATATTGTGTTTATTTTGGGGTGTTACAACTTGGTATTAGAGCATACCGGGTTTGAATACTTTGGGTACGTGGGAAGTGGTTAGTACCACAATGGGTTTGTCTCGTTTGATAGAGACTTTAGTATGTATGATGTGTTTACATGATAACATCCTTATGTGGTTATATGGATATGGGATTTAGTTTCTAGGATGTTGATCGAGTCCACGGGTTTCTAGAAGTCCCATTAGAAGAGCAATTGATCACTGCTGTTTCTAATTGGAACTCTGGCAACGCAATGGGACGGTCATTATCCAGAAATAAAATTCATATGTGTTTATGTGACAACGTGCTTATGTGGAATGAATTACTGTTGTCCACCGCATTAGAACGCGAGTGAGTTAGTTTTAGCACATTTGTAAATGTGCCAATCTCTTGTGTTACTTTCATTAGGATGTCAAGACGTGGGCGTGGTGGTGGTAGGTGTGGTAGGCCTAGGAGGTATGAGGTGTCTTTACCGAATGATATTCCGGTGCAAGAAGAAGGAGTTAGTTAAGCTAATGTAGTTGAACCAGTCGATCAGCAGGCCATGGGTGCCTTAGCCCGTGAAACAGTCGGAGCATTGCAAGAGTCTATGGACATTCTTAGAGTTGAGAATCAAGTCCTGGCCCAAGTAGCTGAGACAGGGTTGTCATTCCTTAAGCAGGGGTTTTTCCGGTTAAATCCGGATGAGTTTTGGATGGTCCCAAGGAGCCACTGAAGGTAGATGAATGGCTAGGGTAGATAGTGAAGATGTTTGAGATGCTCGGCATTGAGGACAACCAACTTTGAGTGACCTTGGCATCCTTCAAACTGAAGGGAGATACGGGTCAGTGGTGAAAGTATGCATGTGGGCGCATTGGGGCGACCTGGAAGGCTTTTGTCAGCACCTTCCAGGAGAAGTTTTTGCCTCCCATTTTTAGGGAGAAATTGAGAGACCAATTCTCTAAGCTTGTGCAGTTGAACACTCCGGTTGCTGAGTTTGAGGCTACATTTACAAGCTTGTCGAGGTTTGCACCAGAACTCGTAGCGATTGAGGAGCGCCGTTGTTTAGAGTTCGAAAAGAGGTTGAGGACTGGGCTCATGTTCAAAGTAGCCAGGACAATTATTAGAGACTATGGACGCCTTGTGGAAGTGACGGCTCATCTTAAGACCGTAATGCAAATTGAGGAAGAGTGGATAAGGGGCTTCAGGAGGAGTCAGGATGTTCAGGAAGACAGTGGCCCTGTTTGGTAGGGCTTATTTCCAGCTTATTTCAGCTTTTAGCTTAATTTAAGCTATTTCGATGTGTTTGGTTCAGTTAACAATACAGCTTATAGCTTTTTGTAAGTCAAAAATCAACTTATTCTTTGAGTGGGGGAGGAGAAGCTTAATTTATAAGTCAAAAATCAGGTTATGTTCACAGCTATGAGTTATAAATTGTTAGGCTATAAGTTATAATCACTTTCTCACAGCTCTACCAAACGGGGCCAGTAAGAGGTAGAGGGATTTTAACCCACAGCAGTCCTAAGGAGCTCAGTCGAGGTCCGCTTTTCCAGTACCGAGTTCGGGTTCTGGGGGAGGTGGTCAAGGAGATGTCACTTGTTTCAAGTGTGGTCAGTTAGGCCACAAGTCTCCAGCTTGCCCGCAGAGAGGAGGAGGGCAGCAGTCTGCATCGTCTTCGGCTCGTTCTCAGAGCCAGAGTCAGGGGAGAGGCCATCCGCTCACTTGTTATCAGTGTGGGCAGGCGGGGAACATAAAGAGGTTTTGCACTCAGTTGGGTGGCACGCCTAGTAAGTCTGATTCGAGGCAGACACAAAGCCACTAGCCGGCACAGTCAGCACAGGCCTCGAGGGCTAATCATGAAGCTTCTTCGGCTCAGTCATTGTATCAGGCTTATGCTCCGAGGGGTGAGCAGGTTGAGCATAGACCTACAAGGCGTGTGTATGCTATTACCACACCAGATCTTGTACCAGCTCCTTCAGTAATGAGAGGTACTTTCTTGTTTTGCAATTCAGTTGCTAATGTGTTGATTGATACGGGTGCATCCCATTCATTTATCTCGTCTGCATTTGCATTGGTTTTGGGGTTAGAGTTGGCTTAGTTAGCATCTCCTCTCTATGTAGAGTCACCTATTGGTGGTGAGATTGTTTTACAACGATATGGAGCGTGCACATATTGTAGGTTAATAGCGCGTAAAAACCTCGCCCACTCTCCAAAGGATCCCAATGAGTAGTGCTACATACACCAATTAGTGTACCAACACTAGTTATGACATTATTATTGACCCTACTCATTATACAAATTATAAATACCAAAAATATTTTAAATTATGTCACATCATCAATTGATATATTAGTTAGTACACTAATTAGTATATATAGCATTATTCATTTTGGACTGTAAGGGCTGTTTGATTGGGTGGCTGAGATTATTAATCATGTGACTCATATTTGAATGTTTGGGATTTCCATGGATATTCAATTTAATAAAATTAGTGAATATTTTAATTTGTACAACTAATAATGTAGCATTAACATATAATTAGGATTATATATTTTTATATCTATTGCAAAATAAATGTGAGCAAAATTGAATTATTTATCCAAATAATTCAGTTAGATAATTAATTTTATACTAATTGTATGAATTATTAATCACTTCACTATTAATCTTGCTAATCAAACAACACCTGAAAATTCTTTTCATACATAAAATTTATGCAAAATATATTATAAAAATGATGTTGTAATAATATTATTGTAAATATAAATTATCTTTATAAATATTTTATTTTAAAATAAAAAGTCACTATTAAATTACATCATTATGTATAAAAATTTTGTATTAATTTTTTTATTTGTACATCAGTATCAGTACTGTTTCGTCTGTGTTCATGAAAAAGAGTAGTCATCATAAACAATTAAATCAATAGGTGTGGTCCGCAAGGACTCATATTATATCACTACAAGAATTTGCACTTTTGCCGACTAAAAATTTGGTCGGCAAAAGTCCATTTTTAGTCGGCAAAAGTTATCTGCGACTAATTTTTTTGGTCGCCACTTTGGTCGCTAATTGAGGGTCGCGGAAAGTAATTAGCGACTGAAAAATTTTTTAGTCGCGAAAAAGTTATATTTGCCGACTAAATTTTTGGTCGCTAAATATATAATTACTGCAACTAATCCATTAAGTAGCTAAAACACTTTAGTCGCGAAAAGTCATATTTTCCTTACCAAACATGTTAGTCGCCAATTCGCACATTCAACGACCAAATAGTTTGGTCGGCAATTGTCGCCCATTTCTACGACCAACAAATTTGGTCGCCAATTGTCACATTCCGTGACCAAAAAATTTGGTCGGCAATACATTCCACGACCAAAATAATTGGTCGACAATATTCACTACAAGAAATCACATTTTTGGCGACTAAAAATTTGGTCGGCAAAAGTCAATTTTTAGTCGGCAAAAGCAATTCGCGACCAATTTTTTTGGTCGCCACCTTGGTCACCAATTGAGGGTCGGCAAAAGTAATTAGCGACCAAAACTTTTGTTAGTCGGGAAAAAGTTAAATTTGCCGACTAAATTTTTGATCGCTAAATATATCATTACTGCGACTAATCCATTTAGTCGCTAAAACACTTTAGTCGCGAAAAGTGACATATTCCCGACCAAACATGTTAGTCGCCCATTGCCACATTCCACGACCAAAAAATTTGGTCGCCAATTATCACATTCCACGACCAAAAGTGAAAGTCAGTGCGGCTTTTTGTGAGTTCAAATTTCAAAACTTTTCAACAGGTCTAATGTGAATCTCATTAATTTGGTATTATCATTAAGAGTACTAGTGAAAACCCATGCTATATGTTGAAAATCAAACTCAATTTGAGTTTGGACAAGAAGGTTCAAAGAGTTCCAGATTGAAGAAGAGGAATTCAATTTGAATTTGAAGAACAAAAGAAGAAGCTGGAAACTACTGGAGAATTCATGAAGTTTCTTCTTCATTCTAGACTCTCTTCTTCAACTTGAATTTTGAAGCCTCCAAATTCATGAAGTTTTTTTTTTCAATCGAATTCATCAAGTTGATATGGGGAACTTAACACTAATTTAAATTTTAGTAATTCAATTTACACACCATCAATTCTCTCAGTATACACCATTTAGCCAATAAATTTATATAATAATAATATCCTCAAATAAAATGACTATTAAGGACAATATGGGTGTGTATACACTCATTTCAACGATTTACATATGAAAACACAAATATCTTTATACGCACCATTACCTAGAACAAATTTCTATTCTATTATTTTTCAAACTCAAAATATTATTGTTTTGGAAGATTTAGGGTTTTAAAACACTGAAATCAATTGATTTTAAAATTTTACATTCTATGGATGACATTGATTTGGAACAAAACAGTAATGAAAATGTCAGTTTACTTTGCTATTTATCTTGTTCGTATCAATTTGGAACAAAAGACCGCTGTTTATATTTACAACAATAACTTATTCATTTCGTGTGCACATAGAGTTAAACATCTACAAAATGTTTAATTATTTATATTTGAACAGATTCATTTTCTTCATATTATTAAAGTTGATCAGATGTTAAACTTTCATACATAAAAAATTGGACATTTTGATTTGGTTTGAATATCAATTTGTAAACATATTAAGTTTTTTCAATACTGTATTTGTGAACAATACTAAAACTATTTCTTTGTTTAAATTTTTGCAAAATACCACACTAATTGCTTTGTCATCGTAAAATTTCGGTCCACCGTTTGATTCTCGCTTTTGCTCTCACATTGCTTTCATAGATTCAACACATATCGGGAAGAGAGAGACACATAGAAATCTAAAATTATCATGAATTATATTTTAGACCATTTTGTCTTTTCAATATTGATGGCGTGTACATCATCTTGTGTTAGGATGTGTATTGTGTTATGTGGGTTAGGCTAAAAGAGTAATATTATGGTGTGTATGTTGAGTGAAAAATCAAAAATTCAAAACATTATTAATGCGAACTAAATGATGATATATACTGAGAAAATTAAAAGTGTGCAAATAGAATCACCCATTAAAGTTAGTTGAAAATTACGTTTCATGGGGAAAAGTCGTGAGAGTTTTGTATGTAATTAACGCGAATTTTGTGTGTCTATGACATCTGCTTTTGACAATTTTACAACATTGTTATGGTATATTACATGAAAATGGGGAGACTATTGTGTATCAGTCACTCTTGTTCTTTCGGTGGGACCAATTCTAGGTTTTATTTTGATAACATGAATTGTTCTTTCGGTGCGACCAACTCTAGATTCTATTTTGATAACATGAATTGTTATTTTTTAGAGTGTTATGTAAAATATTAAATTGCACATAAATTGATAACAATTGATCGAATCATATTTTTATTCAAGTTAACATTCAAACTCGCATCTACCTTTTATTTTATTACATACAAATGTGTTTTTGATAAAAAGGCTACTAATATCCGATTAATTTAATTTTTACAAAAATATTGTACTTGACGAACTCTAAAAACTGAACGGTTCGAATTATCGAAATAAGATCACAAAAAGCACAACCGTGACTGTTGTACTAGAAAATAACAATCACCTAACATCCTATATATACCGATAGTTATAACGTATTATTTATGGTATATATACACTTATCAATGTGAGACCATTTCACACATTAGATTTTGCACTTGAATGTCTGCACTGAATTATTCTTTCACAACAATGCAAAGTGAATCATTTTATGGGTTTGATTTACTGTAAATCTTAAAATTTGTATATCTACATTGAATTGGATGTTGATTCGAATAATTGGAATGGTGTACTATGTAAACATTCATAATAGATATCATGTGCACCTTCTATTTGGATCCTAAAATGTTTTGTGGTTTTTGAATAATGTTGATATTTACATTCAAAAACCAAAAAACATTTTAGGATCCAAATAGAAGGTGTACATGAAATCTATTATGAATGTTTACATAGTACATCATTCCAATTATTCGAATCAACATCCAATTCAATGTAGATATACAAATTTTAAGATTTACAGTAAATCAAACCCATAAAATGATTCACTTTGCATTGTTGTGAAAGAATAATTCAGTGCAGACATTCAAGTGCAAAATCTAATGTGTGAAATGGTCTCACATTGATAAGTGTATATATACCATAAATAATACGTTATAACTATCGGTATATATAGGATGTTAGGTGATTGTTATTTTCTAGTACAACAGTCACGGTTGTGCTTTTTGTGATCTTATTTCGATAATTCGAACCGTTCAGTTTTTAGAGTTCGTCAAGTACAATATTTTTGTAAAAATTAAATTAATCGGATATTAGTAGCCTTTTTATCAAAAACACATTTGTATGTAATAAAATAAAAGGTAGATGCGAGTTTGAATGTTAACTTGAATAAAAATATGATTCGATCAATTGTTATCAATTTATGTGCAATTTAATATTTTACATAACACTCTAAAAAATAACAATTCATGTTATCAAAATAGAATCTAGAGTTGGTCGCACCGAAAGAACAATTCATGTTATCAAAATAAAACCTAGAATTGGTCCCACCGAAAGAACAAGAGTGACTGATACACAATAGTCTCCCCATTTTCATGTAATATACCATAACAATGTTGTAAAATTGTCAAAAGCAGATGTCATAGACACACAAAATTCGCGTTAATTACATACAAAACTCTCACGACTTTTCCCCATGAAACGTAATTTTCAACTAACTTTAATGGGTGATTCTATTTGCACACTTTTAATTTTCTCAGTATATATCATCATTTAGTTCGCATTAATAATGTTTTGAATTTTTGATTTTTCACTCAACATACACACCATAATATTACTCTTTTAGCCTAACCCACATAACACAATACACATCCTAACACAAGATGATGTACACGCCATCAATATTGAAAAGACAAAATGGTCTAAAATATAATTCATGATAATTTTAGATTTCTATGTGTCTCTCTCTTCCCGATATGTGTTGAATCTATGAAAGCAATGTGAGAGCAAAAGCGAGAATCAAACGGTGGACCGAAATTTTACGATGACAAAGCAATTAGTGTGGTATTTTGCAAAAATTTAAACAAAGAAATAGTTTTAGTATTGTTCACAAATACAGTATTGAAAAAACTTAATATGTTTACAAATTGATATTCAAACCAAATCAAAATGTCCAATTTTTTATGTATGAAAGTTTAACATCTGATCAACTTTAATAATATGAAGAAAATGAATCTGTTCAAATATAAATAATTAAACATTTTGTAGATGTTTAACTCTATGTGCACACGAAATGAATAAGTTATTGTTGTAAATATAAACAGCGGTCTTTTGTTCCAAATTGATACGAACAAGATAAATAGCAAAGTAAACTGACATTTTCATTACTGTTTTGTTCCAAATCAATGTCATCCATAGAATGTAAAATTTTAAAATCAATTGATTTCAGTGTTTTAAAACCCTAAATCTTCCAAAACAATAATATTTTGAGTTTGAAAAATAATAGAATAGAAATTTGTTCTAGGTAATGGTGCGTATAAAGATATTTGTGTTTTCATATGTAAATCGTTGAAATGAGTGTATACACACCCATATTGTCCTTAATAGTCATTTTATTTGAGGATATTATTATTATATAAATTTATTGGCTAAATGGTGTATACTGAGAGAATTGATGGTGTGTAAATTGAATTACTAAAATTTAAATTAGTGTTAAGTTCCCCATATCAACTTGATGAATTCGATTGAAAAAAAAAACTTCATGAATTTGGAGGCTTCAAAATTCAAGTTGAAGAAGAGAGTCTAGAATGAAGAAGAAACTTCATGAATTCTCCAGAAGTTTCTAGCTTCTTCTTTTGTTCTTCAAATTCAAATTGAATTCCTCTTCTTCAATCTGGAACTCTTTGAACCTTCTTGTCCAAACTCAAATTGATTTTGATTTTCAACATATAGCATGGGTTTTCACTAGTACTCTTAATGATAATACCAAATTAATGAGATTCACATTAGACCTGTTGAAAAGTTTTGAAATTTGAACTCACAAAAAGCCGCACTGACTTTCACTTTAATAGACAATTTAATTGGCATTTACAAAAAATAATTGACCTCTAATTTCTCTTTTATTTATATGTTTAAGTTAAATATTTATGAATTTGCTTTTGATCATGTTAAGACTAAATACAATATATTTTTTATATGTATTATTTTAGTATCATATCTTAGTTATTTCTCATTTCTGAATTGAAATATAACAAAAATACATAACAATTGATATACAAAGGAAAAAAATTATTCAGATCTCAGCCCCTCCGTAATAAAAATTTTGATTCTGTCCCGGTCCCTGTCCATGGTTGTTGGTTGATATTAGATCTAATTCAATTCACTCTTGATTGGATTAGATCTATCATTGATTGTTTGAGGATTGTTATTCATTGTCGATATTGAATCGTAATTACAAATCACAATCTTAAGAATTTTAGGTTTTTTTATCTAATTTTTTTTAACAGTGTTGCTAATCAGACTAAAAAATTAGACTCACTTTTTAAATCTAGTGACGTGTTAAGAAAATGATTAGTTGATAATTAAAGATTCTCTAATTATCAACCAATCAATTTGGTGACATATCTATGAGTGTAGAAAATACGTCTAAATAGCATATTTGTATATGATTTTTCCTTTTTTATTTGTTGGAAAAATAAATAATTTACAATTGCTTAAATCTGGTGAGGCTTGTACATTATTTTGAGAAGTTCAATAATATCATAGTAGTTATAATAATTACTATAATCACAAATGATAAATTATTTTTGGATAATGTTAGGGATATCAATTTTTTTATCAAATAAATAACCAAATATCTCATATGGGTGTGGGATCCGTAATTTGGGGCTTATAGCATTTTTCATTATTTTTTCTAATTAGATTATAACGTAAATTAAGGATAAATGCATGAGATTATTCTTCAGTTCAAATGGATATTTTGAAAAATAAAATTACTAAATCATCAAAATTTGTTACTTAACCAAAATAAAATACTTGTTACTGTGGGAAGCTAAAAGAAGCTGTGATTGAGCAGGACCAAAAGTTATGGTTAGTATAGCGATCCCGGGTTTACCCTTGTGGTACAGTGATCCGGACATGTGTCCATGGATGTTGGTAGTTGTTTATTATCTTGTTTGCATCCTTTTTACTTTGTATTTTGAGTTATAGGATGTGTTGGGCAGGTTTGTTACAGGTTGGTTGTGTTTGGGAGCCTAGTGTTGCTGCCCAGATTTTTGGACCTTCGCTCGAGCGAGGAGTTGGTCGCTCGAGCGAGAGTTGAGTTCGTGTCTGGTGGATCGAGCCAGAGTGGCTTCGCTCGAGCGAGCGATTGCGTTTGGTTCTGGACCTGAGAGTTGCATTTCTTGGCTCGAGCGAGCTTTCTTCGCTCGAGCGGTCTGGTTTGTTCTTCGCTCGAGCGAGAAGTCTGTCGCTCGAGCGTGCTGGTTGCAGACCTGAGGGTTTGAGTTGTTGGCTCGAGCGAGCATTCTTTCGCTCGAGCGCACTTCTGAGTTTTTGGCTCGAGCGAGAACTTCTTGGCTCGAGCGAGAGTTTTCTGTGTCTGGTCGCTCGAGCGAAAAAGTCTTCGCTCGAGCGAGCGTGTTTTATATCAGCGGACAGTAGCGTTTTTGAACATCAGTTTTTCACTTTCTTTTTCTTCCAAACCCTAGATCCGAGACTCTCTCTCTCTAAACTTACACTCTCTCTAAGATTTGATCTCCCTAGAGTGTGAATTTAGCCTAGGGCCTTTGTTAAAAAGATAGAGGGCGTTGAGAGCTTCGACTTAATCTGAAAAAGTTTGGATTTGGAGCACGTTGAACTTCGAGCCTTCATCTCCTTTTTGGCTCAAACTTCAAGGTAGGGATATCCTACTCCTCTCTATGGATTTTGTCTTTAAATTTTGGTATTTTGGAGATGTTGGGGTTGGTTTGGTAATTTTGTGAAAGTTGGGGCTTTTGTGTTATTTTACAAAAGTTGGGGTTTTATTCATAATAAACCTAGATGCATGTTTGGCATAGAGAAATGGAATAAATGTTGAATCATTGATGAAAATGGGACCTAAGGGTCGGGATGGTAATTAAGGAAAATGACCTAATTACATTGTTTGATTAATTGGGATAATTAATTGTGAGAAATGAGGAAATGAAATGTTGATTGAATATCCATTGTGCATTTATTTTCTGTTTAGAGATAACTGCTTTGGGCTATCGGTGGAGGATAGTCGTGATTGTTGTAGACAATGCATGATGATTAGGCAAACAGAAACTAATCAATGGAATGTGTCATGGGATTTGACGGTTGTTAGAATACATTAACTGTATGTATTGAGTGATTGTATATAGAACCAATGTGTTTGTATACGTTACGTGTAGAGGAGGAGATGGGGGATGTACTCCGCGGTTTAGGGGAAGATGGGGGATGCACCTCTAAACCGGATAGTGTTGGGAGAAGATAAGGGATGAACTCCGTAGATACAGCTCATATGCTTGTCTAGAGAAGTGAAGATAGAGCTTATATGCTTATCTGTGAATGTGGGATATTGTTGTCATACATATCTGTTGAGAATGTGGATATAGCTTATATGCTTATCTGTGAATGTGGGATATAGTTTTTATACTTATCTGTTGAAAAAGGGAAAAATGAAAAGTAACTTGGACTCATAAGTCGGATGACATAAATATGTGATTTATGTGAATGTATCAGTGTTGGCCATCTATTAATTGCTAATCTTTTAGTCATTGTTCATGGTTGGTTTAGTGTTTTTCTACTGGGCTGTGGCTCACCCTATATGGGAATCTCATTTTCAGGTACAGGTAGCATGCCACCTCCAAGGACATAGCTTGGGAGGCTAGAGGCGGACATACTTTTGTCGTTTTACTTTTTGATGTATTACATGTAAATTCAAGCCAAGGGCTTAATGTGTAAACGAGTTAGTACTCTTTTGATGTAACCAAGTGTTAACTTGGAAAGCTGTAAGCCCTTAGGGCATTTGCTTTTGTTGTTAACATGTAATGCTTTTGTAATGGAACTCAGATATATAGAAGAATGTGGAACTTTTACATATCAATGCATGTCTTATTTGATGGGTTTAATGTTATTATTTTGAGGGCGTTACAGTTAGGATAACTTCCTGACAAGTCAGAAGACTTGTCATTTAGAAATTTAGAGATTCAGGTCTTGGTGGACTAGATCTAGCGTGAAAGTTCAGAACTCGAAGTCCAGAACCAGAATTGGGGTTTTAGGTCCAGACATTTAGGTTTAAGATTAGAGGAGTATAAAGCATATCTTAGGGGAGCAGATTCAGTCAAGACGTGTTCTTAAATTCTAGGTCCAAAAAACTTCTAGAAATTTACGCTTAGTGGAACACAATCCCTAGAGAAAAGGGGTTGATGTGAGGAGTGGGAAGAGGGCTAACAGCCCACAACGGCTAGTGGAAGCAAGTTATAAATAAAGATAATTTTCAAGTTTAAGGCACACAATCACTTCTATCTGAACATTTACTCACATATTCTACACTTTTGTCTATTGTTTTAGTAACTTAGGCATCGGAGTGTCCCCATACTACTCCCCAACCATACTCTTCATCATTTTGTGAGTGATTTCAGGTCCAAAGCGATACAAAACTATTGTAGCGCCGCAATCAAGTGGTACAATTTTTACCCACCACAATTATGTTATTTAAGATCTCAAGGGGTGGAATATGTTTTTTTTTTGAACTTTAGGCATTCAAATGTATTTATCAAAAATCTCCGGGGGTAATTGTAATTTACAATTTACTTTATTGTTATCATGACATGATGTCTTCACTACAAAATATAAGAGTTTGAAAAAGAGTTTGGATTATCTTCAGTCCTCCCTCGAACTAGACGGTGCAGTCTGGCCCAGTAGGCTGATTTTTTAGCCCCACTTCGATGATCCGAAATGTTCATATTTTAGGTTTTGTCGAGTGTGACATCTTTGCAAAAAATAAGTCCATCAAATAACGAAAATCACATTTTCGGATTAATTTTGTATGAACCTTTTATTTCTTCACTGTCCATTTTTTCATACAAAATTGATTCGAATACGTGGTTGTCGTTATTTGATCAACTTGATTTTTTGTACTCGTTGAATCCTAAAATATTAACGGTTCAAATCATCGAAACGGGACCTAAAAGTAAGCTCATTAAGCCCAACAGTACCTCTCTAGTTAGATGGAGGACTGGAGAGAAGCTATTGCTTTTTAGAAACTAATTCTTTTCATTCCAAGTGAAATTTTTTGCACTAATAAATACACTAAAAATTGCATTTTTAGGGATTGTAGTAAATACATTAATAAATATATACACTTTTAGTAACAAAATAATTTCATATAAAAAAGGTTTACTTTTTGAAATGAAAATTTTGATTAAAAAAATATAATAATTCATTATTAAATGTATAATTTTATCACTAAAAATATAATAAGAATATGTTATATTTTTACACATTAGCTAATCCCCAAACGAATCGCACATAACTAAATTGCACCTTTTAGAGTCACTTTTTAAGGATGCATTCAAAGCTCAAGTTGCTGATCAGCCATATGAGCTAAAAATATAACGACATTATTTTTATCAATTAAAATATTTGATTCTTAATTTGATTTCGTTTCTAAATTTTTGTCCATAAAATATTAATTTGACAAATATCCAATTTTTAGTCAGCATGACTGACTTGGTCGTCTGGGATATTTAGTACTAACATTCATTGAGAAAGTTCACTCATCCCCTTGTCCATTGTAGGTGAAGGATAAGGATGGATTCACATTGGCCACATGTGGAAGAACTAGGAAGATATTTTCATCAAACGATGGTATTATTTTCGCAACTACATAACCAAAATTGCACCTTTGTCACTATTTATGTTGCCTTTGGTTCATAGATGTAAGTAAGAATTTAGAAAGAGAAAGGGAAGCGGTAAGGGAAAAAGTAGGTGAAATCTGAATAAAATATAAATATATTTCACTTATACTTCACACATTTTTTTTATTTTCTTTTCAAAATTTCTTCTCAAATTTATGGTGTAAACTCAACCTTAAAGATGCATTATTCAAACTTCAAAGTTACCAAACATCATTTGAATTTAGTCCAAGGACGTGTTACATGCCTAGTGATAATTGATTTAGATTGCAGAAGGCGTTAAAATGTAGAATGTGTATAACGTTTAAAAGGAATAATGTGTAGTAAAGGAAAATGTTTGGAACCCCTTTTGAGAATGACTCACACTCCCAAAGTGATTCTGACCCTCTATATATGTGTGACCACTCATGTATGTACGAGGCCCACATCATGAGTGGTTCAAATTTGTGGAGGTGGGGGTCTCAATCATTGCTCCTAAATAAAGCAAAAACATGCATGTCTAAGACACTATTATACACATTATTCTCAAAAAAATGTATTACCCTATGAGATTAGATTATCTTAAATTCGCCATCCAACTTTATAGAGCATTCGAGCTTGGTGGGTTCATTTTGGAGTTGATTTTAATGATATGAATCTTTCACTTTTGTTGAGTAAAATATTCATACTAAATATTATGATAATCCGATATCGACAACTATTTGTTTGAATCCCATTAGATTTTAAAAAATGAACGACAATTATAATTTCAAGAGTAGTCATTCATCTATACTATATATTAAAGAAAATAAAGTTTCTAATGAGAAGGAATGTAAGAACTCCACACACTCAATCTCAATTTCTAAATTTTTCAATTAAAAAAATTAATTTATAAATCCCACGCTCAGTTTCATATATAATTTTACTCTTTTTCAATTTTTCAAATTAAATCCATTCCTAAAATTATTCCCTAAAATCATTATTTCCTTACAATCAAACAAAAAAGAAGTTTTCCACTTAAAAAAAAAAACAATTAATAAATGACAGACTCAAAAATATTTTGGTTAGCAAATCTGTATATTATATAAGCAAAATGAGGTTTTCGTGTCCAAAACCTCATAACAAATTTATGAATTTATTGAATTAAAAATAAATTTTAAAAACTAATATTGGCTAATTCATTAAAGTAATAGTTTTCAAAATATTATTAATTCCATAATTTATAGTTTTCTGAAGGAAACACTGATTTTTATTCCTTTTAAAAAAAATTAAAACTTATTTTTTACTATATTACTATATTATTCATACCATATATAATTGCTCTCAAATCTTTAAAATTCATGATAAAAATTCAAAACCTTCAAAATATTATGATTTAATAACACACATTTAATTTCTTTTGTACATTTTTTTTTTCTTTTTTGTACACTCATATGTACTAATATTTATGCCTAAATTATAAATTTTTTAATACATGTGATGGGTGTAAAAAGAAATTAAGTGTGTATGATTATAAGCACACATTCATTGATTTTTTTTTTCAAAAGAAAAAAAAAATCTATATCTCATCAATTTAATTCTTTGGTTAATCAATTTTCACACTACTAAAGGACAATTTTTTTTAATGTTTTTATAATGGTAACTCGTTTCACAAATAATTAATTATTTTTAAAATATTAAAACATTTTACGTGAAGATTTGTATTAAATAAAAGTTTCATAAAATTTAAATTGAAAATTATAATTTGCTTTGAGACTTCACTTTTTTAATCAAGTTCTATACTAAAAATAAAATCTACGAACTAATTTAATCAATCTTAAATAATTCTTTCAGATGTAAATATAATTTACTATTAGACACATTTTAAGAATAAATATATAATTTCTTAATTGAAGTTTCAGAATATTAATAAATATGCCAAATACATATTCATATTTTTTTTTTATTTTGGTTATAAAACATTTTACAATATTTTTATCATTTTAAAAGATAAATAAGTGGGTAATGTGATGGTTGGGCTTGAACCAAAATGATTGTCTAAAACTTATATTGATGTATAACATAAAAATCAATCAAATTCAATTTCTACACTATTAGTATTTGATCTAGTGTTAGCTCATACCCATCATAACTTAACAAATTATTAAACACAAGTTTAAATTGATTATTATTAACTGATCAATTTTTAAATCGAGCCCAATGTAAGACTAGAACAAACTCTATATTTTAGGTTGACCCAGTATTATATAATTTTTTCATATATCAATATACTTAATTATGCGTAATAATTTTTAATATAAATATATAAGTTATTTACAAAAAATAAATAAATATGCCAAAAATATATATACATTTTATTATTTTGGTTATAAAAAATAATCATAATATCTTTATTTAAATTATTATCATTACGATGGGTGTTGTGTTTTTAAGTTAAAAATACTATAATAACATACATAATTCTGTAATTTTTTTTAATTAAAAAAAAACTATTATTGAACAAATATATATATATATATATAATTGTGTAGAACATACAGATTATGTTATGGTATTTGATGGTTCCAGGATTCAAATTTTGGAGGGGCAAATGTATATAATTTCTCATTTTTTTAAATTATTTTACTAATTAGTAGAATAATTTACATTTTTTTTTATAATTTTTGGAGTGCAACCGTACCTCGTCCCCTAGATCAATCCTTGGGTACACAGCTATATCATATGTCAGTTGTGATATTTGTGAGGTTAATTATCATAAAATTATTTTACTAATTAGTAGAATAATATGCATTTTTTTTTATAATTTTTGGAGTGTGACCACACCCCGCCCCCCAGATCAATCCTTGGGTACACAGCTATATCATATTCTAGTTGTGATATTTGTGAGGTTAATTATCATAAATGTCATCGTTAGTTTTTATTCTTGGCAACCCCGTTTGACAAAACACCTTTAAGTTGTATTTGTTTTCGCATTTTTTATTTCAGTGAGACTATGAGTGTTTAGATGCGAATCCAACCCGAATTGTGCCTTGCAGAGAAGTTTGTGATGTTAATACTTTCAAGATTGCCACTTCGCTGATTATGACGGGGATCGAGCTGCCCGGTCAACTCGCGGGGGTCTAGGGGGCAGCGCCCCTTGGCGGATCCGGGGCAGCGCCCCCGAAGCAAAATGCAAAATTGCATTCGAAGTTGCATGTCCGCCCTTGCTCGCTCGAGCGAAGGCTGAGTCTGGCAAAAAACCTGAAAGAGATGAATGTACGCTCGAGCGAAGGTTTCGTGGCTCGAGCAAAGCCACTTATGGAAAACACGCGTTTTTGGTTCCTCGCTCGAGTGAGAGAGTCTTCGCTCGAGCGAGCCTCTCAGTTCCAGATTTCTATAAGTACGGGTTTATGTCAGAATTTAGGATGACTTCCCCAGATCTTCTTCTTGGGTTCTAGGGTTTATATCTGGGGATATTTTGCTAGTTTTCTTTGATGTTTTGATTGAGTATTCAACTCATGATTTAAAGAGTATACATCAAAGGATTATTTGTTTGTTCTACACAAAAGAGAGAGTTGTTCTTCGGTGGATTCTGAAGAATTCGAGCCTGAAGCTTTGGTGGCTTCCGGAGTGGCTCATCGTCAAGACAATTCTGAGGTGAATACGGGGTTGGAAGAGGCACATAGAGGTTGGTTCAATTCGGGCGTGGATTCGCTAGGTAATTAAGAGTATACCTGTGTAATTCCTTTATATCTTCTTAGTGGATTGTTTTGTGACTGTTGTCCGTGGTTTTTTTTTATCACAATTGGAGGTGTCCAATTGTGGTTTTTCCACGTAAAATCGTTGTATCAATTTGTCTTGATTGTTTGATTGGGATTGTTATATACTGCTTAAAATTGATACATAATCATAAATCAACATCTAGGGGATTTCTAGATTTTTCAATTTGGTATCAAAGCGGGTCGTTCTATTTTTTTTAAAAAAACATCTTTTAGAACGAGATCTTGTTTGATTTGTGATAATGGATTCAATACGTGAGGGAAATTCTATGGTTTGACCACCCCTACTTGACGGATCCAATTATTCTTTTTGGAAAGCTCGGATGAGATCGTTTTTGAAATCTATAGATGAAAAAGTTTGGCAATCTGTCATGAATGGGTGTACCGAACCAACAATTACCGTTGATGGAGTAACTTTCCCCAAACTGATAAGTGGGACACAATTGATTACCAAAATAGTAGCTAGAATAGTAAAGCTATCAGTTCTCTCTTTCGCGCTGTCACACCTGAAGAGTTTAGTCGTATTTGCAATTGTGAAGTCGCAAAAGAGGCTTGTGATATCTTACAAACTATTCATGAGGGCACTCCTTCTGTTAAACGCTCAAAACTTCAAAGGCTCACGTCTAGTTTCGAAAACCTTTCAATGAAAGATAGTGAGACCTTTGATGAATTTTATACGAAGTTGAGTGACATTGTAAATTCCAGCTTCAATTTAGGTGAAAAAATACCAGAATCCAAAGTTGTGGGAAAAATTTTCAAATCCTTGCCCGATCGGTTCCAACCAAAAGTTACGGCTATTGAGGAGGCTCAAGATGTTGACAACCTCAAGCTGGATCAATTGATTGGAAATCTCCAAACTTATGAGGCACATAGGAATTTCAAAAAGAAACAAAAAGATGCTATTGCTTTTAGTAGTGCTCATAGAGTTGGAGAGGATCCTGATGAGGATTGTGAGATAGATTCCAAGATTACGGTTGCTTTTGTTAAACAATTTAAAAAATCTTTTTTGAAAAAGATCCTAATCTTTTGGAATCTACTCATACTCATAAATCTAAAGGCAAAGATAAACTCAAAATTAATTCTATAGCTAAGAAGGAGAAAGGAAAGATACAAGGGAACTCTGCAAGAGTCCAATGCTATGAATGCCAAGAATTTGGCCACTTTGCTCTAGAATGCCCCACTCGTTTGAAGAAGAAGAAAGCCCTCGCCATCACTTAGGATGATGAATCAGAATCTGATGAAAATGAAAGTGACAACGAAGATCAAGGCGAAGAGGGACATAAACATTTCCTTGCTTTCATGGTGGCTTCTGAATCTGAAGGACAAACAGAGTATCCGAAGAGGTCGGTTGAGAATGCCACTGATGATGAATCCACGGAGAGTGATGATGAAGAGCTTGAGCAAGCTTATGAAAAGTTGTATAAGGAATCTCTTAAGTTATCCAAATTGAATGACAAACTCACTATGAAACTCAAAGCATGTGAAAGTGAGAATGTCAAACTAAAGGAGGAGATTTCCAAGGCTAGGATTGATGCCATCAAGATAGCTAATGATCGACAAGCTCTTTGTGCAAAACTCTTGCTTGTGAGACAGAGAGAAATGAGCCACAGCAAATCTATGCAACATATGAAGAAAAAATTGAAACTCTTGAGATGTCTCAAGTTGCTTTGGAAGAACTAATGATCAAGAAAGATGAAGAACTCAAGTGTGCTATGGCTACCATTGGTCTTTGGAACAGAGGATTAAAGACTTTAGGCAATATCATTGGGTCTCAACAAATTTGTTTTGACAAGAGTGGCATTGGCTTTGGATTTGGTGGTAAGAAAGAGCAAAAACAGAGTGCATCCACATCTCATGTTACAAGAACTCAAGGAAAGGGACATCAAAAAATTCAACATGAGGATGGACTTCTCAATCTTCCTAGAGTTGGTAAGGCCAAAGAAAAGAAGCTACACTCTGTCTTTATTTGTCATCATTGTGGTATGCATGGTCATATTCGCCCTTATTGTTATAAGTTGCATGGGAGAGTGTCTCATAGAGATGGAAGAAATTCTAACATCTCATGGGGTAAGAGACACGTCATTGGTCGTAAGGAGGCCAAGGGTCATAATAAACCTTGCTATTTTGATTTGCTTGAGACCAAACATGAACAGAGATTGTGTTTACCTAGACCTAGATATAGGAAGTTGGAAACCAAGTCGAGACGGGTTCTCATTGAAAGCAAAGGGAACCACAACGTCAAGACACCACCCAAGAACCGCAATGCTCACAACTTTGTTCGTACTAAAGCAGTTTGGGTGAGAAAATTTGACTTGTGTTAATGTGTTTTGTCGTTTTAGTTTTTGGGTTTCTGTGTGTTTTTTTTTTCATTAAATGTGTGCTTGTTCATTTTTTTGTCTTGCTTTATTTTTGAAAAAAAAAAAAAATCCCAAAAAGATTTTCTTAGTATGGTTTTGCAAGCTTGAAATTTTTGAGTGGTCCTTGGTGTATATTGGAATTGATGAGAATATCCATTACATGTTAATATATGTGTGCTTTCTGTGGTCATTACTCATTTTGAAGTGCGTATTTTTTTATTAGTATGTCTCATTCTGTTCACACTCTTGGATTAGCAAATTTTGGAGTCTTCTGCCTTAGTGATTATTTTTTCTCTATAGACTTCTGTCATTGATCTTTTGCGTTTCTAGAGGAATTGACTTATACTAGTATATCATGGGTGATGTTGAGTCTCTTAACCATCTTCCATCATTTTGCATCTCCACGGCTTGCCCCGTTATTCTTTGTAGTCCAGCCATGAGGAAAAGGCTACCTCAGAGTCACCAACCAGGCCATCCTTATTATACCCATACTTCTCTGGTTCGATTTCCATACTCTTGAACGTGTCAGCCGCCAATGAGTGTGCAAAAGAAAGAAAAAATATGCAAAAGAAAGAAAAAAAAGGATGTGCAAAAGAAAGAAAAGCAAAAGATGTAAAAAAAAAAAAAAGGAAAAAATAAAGGATTCATTGGTTGAGGGGGAGCTTCCGCCTTTACGCACCAAATACCCCTTGATTCCTAGTGGTTTGACTTTCCTTTGTTGTGCTTAGATTCTCTTGTTGGAGGTCCAACTTTCAGATCTCTTGTTTGACTTTCCTTTGTTGTGCTTGACTTTCCTTTGTCGAAATCCAAGAGTCACACACACACTTTTATCATGGGATCTATGCTTTTCACATAATGCATCACTTTCTTTCATGAGGAATCTTCTATAGACTGTGCACATTGTGTTTACTAGTAATTTTGCTTCTTGGATAATCTTGTGTGTTTTAAGGTACAAATCTGAGATTTCTTGCTTGTTCCACCATATTACTTTTGTTGTTTTTCTTCTTGTTCATTGTTTTTAGTGAAGGGGAGTTTGGTTTATCATTACAAGAGTTTGCTTTGATTTGTTTGGTAAGGGAGATTGGCTATAGTTGTTTTGCATGTTGCTATGCACTGCTTCCTTATTATTTCCTTCTTGCATGTTCATGGTATTTACATCGTCATATCATTGCTTGTGTGGTTTATGATCTTGCTTTTGTTGTTTGAGAGTTGTTTTTCATGAGTCTTAGTTTTCATCTATTCATGTTTTCCATCTCATGTTTCAAGATAATCGTGTCACATGTCTATTGCTTTTTCATATACTCTTGGCACTAATAGTTGTTTTGCAGATCATGACCTTGAGAAAAAAGTTTGTTTTTATTGGCTGTGAGGGTTAGGGTGTTTAGGATTTTATTTGTTAGGTGTGTTTTGTCACGGCATTGCCAAAGGGGGAGATTCTTAGGTTTTTTTTCTTGGCAACCCCGTTTGGCAAAACTCCTTTAAGTTGTATTTATTTTTGCACTTTTTATTTCAGTGAGGCTATGAGTGTTTAGATGCGAATCCAACCCGAATTGTACCTTGCAGAGAAATTTGTGATGTTAATACTTTTAAGATTGCCACTTCGCTGATTATGACGTGGATCGAGTTGCCTGGTCAGCTCGCGGGGGTCTACGGGGCAGCGCCCCTTGGCGGATCCGGGGCAGCGCCATGGCGGGGTCGAGGGGCAGCACCCCCGAAGCAAAATGCAAAATTATATTCGAAGTTGTATGTCCGCCATTGCTCGCTCGAGCGAAGGCTGCGTCTAGCAAAAAACCTGAAAGAGATGAATGTACGCACGAGGGAAGGTTTCGTGGCTCGAGCGTAGGTACTTATGGAAAACACGTGTTTTTGGTTCCTCGCTCGAGCGAGTGAGTCTTCGCTCGAGCGAGCCTCGCAGTTCCAGATTTCTATAAGTACGGGTTTCTGTCAGAATTTAGGATTACTTCTCCAGATCTTCTTCTTGGGTTCTAGGGTTTATATCTGGGGATATTTTGCTAGTTTTCTTTGATGTTTTGATTGAGTATTCAACTCATGGTTTAAAGAGTATACATCAAAGGATTATTTGTTTGTTCTACACAAAAGAGAGAGTTGTTCTTCGGTGGATTCTGAAGAATTCGAGCCTGAAGCTTTGGTGGATTCTGAAGTGGCTCATCGTCAAGACAATTCTGAGGTGAAGACGGGGTTGGAAGATGCACATAGAGGTTGGTTCAATTCGGGCGTGGATTCGCTAGGTAATTGAGAGTATAACTGTGTAATTCCTTTATATCTTCTTAGTGGATTGTTTTGTGGCTGTTGCCCGTGGTTTTTTTTTTTTATCACAATTGGAGGTGTCCAATTGTGGTTTTTTCACGTAAAATCGTTGTGTCAATTTGTCTTGATTGTTTGATTGGGATTGTTATATGCTGCTTAAAATTGATACATAATCACAAATCAACATTTAGGGGATTTTTAGATTTTTCAGTCATAATTAAATCCTTTTAGAGTTATAATTAAAAAAATTGAGTCATAACAAAATACAACAAGGTATAACTAAAATGTTTTGAATCATAATTAAATTAAAATTATAACCAATATCATAATGTCATAACTAACTTTACAATTTATATAACAAAATTACAACAAAGTTATAGCTAAAATCACAATAAATCTTAATCAAATACTACTAGCGTGATAATTGCGGTAACCTGCAAGCAAGGTTTTAAAAAGCAGCCGCAATCGTTACGTAACGTCGTTACGTAACGGTTGTGGTGGTTATCGCCACCCGTTACGGCCACTTTTGCAGTGTGATTGGGATTCACAAATGTGTCGGTTGTAGCGACTGCTGTAGCGGTTGTAATGGTGCCATAACGGTCTGTTACGCACTGTTAAGTAACGGTTCTGAACTGTTTCTTTCGAAAAAACACACAAAAAAAAAAGCTAAAAATGGGGGAAGAGGGATAGAGAGAAAAGGGAAGAAAAATAGAGAAGATGGAGGAGCAAGAGATAGAGAGAGAGAGAAGAGGGAAAATGAAGAATATGTTATTGATTTGTTAAAACTATAATACCTACGCTATTCTATTTAGCTGCTATCACTCAACTATTTTGTTTGTGTGTGTCTATCTATATATTGTTTGAAAATAATAATAATATTAATAAGTGTGGTCATTTTCTATTTGGCTTGGTTAAAATATGTATATATATATATATATATATTTAGGCTCTTATTTATTCTCTTACTTTTGTCATTATTTATCTTATATATAATAGTTAGTGATTGATTTTTTATATAATATAAAGTCATTAATTATTAAAATTAGATGTAAAAAACTCAATTGGTGATTTAAAAATATGAAATATATTATATCATACTTAAAAATTTACAAAAATTGATCAATATTTATTTTAAACCCAATAAATATGATCATGGAAAAAAAAAATGCATATCGGTAAGTTTTTTTCAAATTGTGTGAAAAATAAAAAAATTCACGGTTCCGGTTACCGCAACCGTTACGCTACCGCCTTTACACTCCGCAACCGCAACCGTGCCACCGCTACCGTTATGGCGACCACAACCGTTTTTCAGAACCTTGCCCACAAGGGTAGCCTGATTGGTTGAGGAGAAAGGGACCAAAGACCTATAGGAGTATGCTCCTCTCTAGGTTTCAAGTTCGAATCCCACCCCTAGCTAGTTACTAGAAGGCCACTACATCTTTAACTGGTTCGAATCTCATCTCCAATTGGCTACTGGCAGGCCACTGCGTCTTTGCCTAGACAATCGGACCCTACTGATGGACTACTGCATCTTTGCCTGGTTCGAATCTTATCCCCAATTAGCTACTGGCGGGCCATTGCGTCTTTACCTGGTCGATCGGCTCATAGTTCCGAGATTAGTCGAGATGCGTCACTCCGAATGGGTGCTGGCCTAGATACTCGATTATAAAATTTTTTTTAAAAAAAAACCCGAGATTAGTCGAGATGCGTCACTCTGAATGGGTGCTGCCACAGATACTCGATTATAAAATTAAAAAAAAAAAATTAGTCGAGATGTGTTACTCCGAATGGGTATTGACCCAAATACTTGATTATAAAATAAAAAAAATTAAAAAACACACGTGATAATTGAGGCACAGGGCCCGTATCATAGAATTTCTCGCAACGTAGACAAAGCCCACCCATCTCTGTCTGTATTATGTGTAGGTGCATTTTTCCACTGGTCATCGTAGAGACATAATTTGGTGGTTCTAATCCACCACTAATGAGGTGGAAAACGAAAAGAAAAAAAAAACACACACACACACACACACAACACATACTGTGACAGTGGGTGAGACTCACTGTCACATCATTAGTGATAACTTTAATTAGAGCTCCCACTCATTTTCCTTTTTCCACTGCACAGGATACGTTTCATAGAATTTCTCGTAACTTAGAGAAGGCCCACCCATGTCTGTATTATGTGCAGGTGCATTTTTCCATTATGAATTTTCCGTCGTCGCCTCCCATATCCCCAACTCAGTTCTCTCTGAAATAAACAAAAAATGAGTGGGAAAGGAGAGTTGGTGGTGGTGGAGGTGAGGAAGACAGAAGTGGTGGCGGCAGCGTTGCCGATGCATGTGCATTTGCTACCACTTTCCAACCATGACTTGCTCTTGCCTCCTGTCGACGTCGCTGTATTCTTTTGTTATAAGAATCCAACCACCACCACCACAAGACTCATTGGAAAAGAAGGGGGCTTAATGTTGTTCACATTTGCCTCCATGATCGGTGTTTTGAAGAAGGCCATGTCTCAAGCTTTAGTTTCTTACTATCCATTTGCTGGGGAGGTTGTACACAACACTGTGGGTGAACCTCAGCTTCTCTGCAACAACCGTGGAGTGGACTTCATTGAAGCTTTTGCCCACGTAGAGCTTCAAGGTCTCAATTTCTACAACCCTGATTACAGCATTGAAGGTAAGTTGGTGCCTAAGAAGAAGCAAGGGGTGCTCTCGGTTCAGGTATTGTATTACATAAGTATAATAGTTTTTAAAATTTAAAATAATTATAAATTTATATTTTTAATGAAAATCGTTCATTACGTATGTAGAACGGAAAGAATCTCTTTCCTTCTGCTTTCATCTTGTGGGCCCCAATCCATTCTTCTTTTGCAACATATTGACCAAAAGGCACACTTAACCCGTTACCTATATGGCCTACTATCTATTTTAAGTAGCATTAGATTTTTTTTTTATCTATAATTTTGCATAGAAAATCAATCTATAATTTAAATTTATTTTATAGGGAAATTTAGCTATAAACCCCCTTTACCTTCCTTTCATTGTTAAAAGGACTGAGAAAAAAATTATATTTTCTAAACCCCCTCATAATTATAAAATTTTGCATAAAGGACAAAATTTATTATTTAAATATTTTATTAGACTATTATACCCTCAACTAAATTTCCTCACCTTCTCCACTCTTTTTTCCTTCTCTCTTCCATTCCTAGGGTTTGAATTGGATTCGTTTGAAGCTCTCGTGATTTCAACCAAAACTGTGAATATACCTAAATCACTCTCAGTTGCAGAGAATTTTCTTTGAATGGCGCATAGGTTTCGCAATGGAAGAGATCGTCGGAGATGATCAGAGAAAGCTTCGATGACGTCGATGTATCGCCTTCCAATTCTCATGAAGTTCATGTTCTTGCCGTTGATGATAGCCTCGTCGATAAAAAATTCAAATTGTGAAAGAGTATAGAGACGAATCGTGCGACTGTTCAAAATTTTCATATTTGAACACAGCTCTTCAGATTTTTCATATATATATATATATGTGTGTGTGTGTGTGTGTGTGTGAGGGAGGGAGAGATTTTTCATTTGGATAGTGTTGTTAAGTTCTTAAATTGATCTATTGATGAGTTGTTACTATGTTCTCTCAACTTTTTGTTGTAAAATTGTTTTTGATTTTGATAAATTTTTGTGTCGTGAGTGAGCAATATGGATTGTGTATATGTAATAGATAACAGAGAAGCCAAAGAGGTGATACGAAAGAGGCAAGTAACTGTGAAGAAACAGAAGAACGGTGGCTGTGAATGATCTAATTTCATTTGATAGAACCAGAGTAAAATTTTACTCTGGTTCTATTGCTCTGTTTTTTTCATTTGACAGAACCAGAGTAAAATTTTACTTTTATACAGAGTAAAATTTTACTTTTAGTTTCAGAGTGTAAAATTTTACTCTTATTCAGAGTAAAATTTTACTTTTATATAGAGTAAAATTTTACTTTTAGTTTCAGAGTGTAAAATTTTACTCTTATTCAGAGTAAAATTTTACTTTAGTTTCAGAGTATAAAATTTTACTTTTATACAGAGTAAAATTTTACTCTGAAATACATAGTGAAGATGGCTTAATAGGAGAGCTGATAGATATGAGGGTAATTGTAGACGTCCCCGAACGCCCCGAGAGGGATGAGTCCCGTTCTGTTCATTTGGGGTTCACTACAGTTCAGACTCTCAAATTGTCACGGTTCTAAATCTGAACCAAAGAGTCCAAATCTGGCAAATCGTTTTGAGAAAACAGATTTTGAAAGAAGTGCCAAACATGGACTGCTTTGCCAGATACAGAGTCACCACCTAAATATTTTATTTTGGGAAAATTTAGGAAACCCTGACTCGTTTGCCTAAGGCCACGTGTCCGTCATCACCAAAGTTGCCTCGGCTCGGGAACTTGGGTACGATTGGGGAAGGTCACTTCGTGAGCACCCCCGCTCGCCCGATCAAAGATCGGCCTCTACTAACCAGGATATCTATTTTTGAAAACATTATGCGTTCTTATTCCGGTTATTAGCCTAGACTTACTATGTGATGCGCACAGCATACAAGTATAGACTGGATCGTCTGAATTGGAACAAAACGTTTCATGTTTATTTTTTTAGGTGGTTTGATGGTGCTACCCGCAAGTAGGCTAAGACGTGGATTTGCCACCCTCGGGTGGGCTTAGAAAAAACATGATTTTGCCACTATCTAGTGGGCTTAAAACACACATTTGATGAATTGTTCCAATTCAAATAACCCAACCTTCACCCACAGGCATTCAGGTAGTTATATCACATAAGCATATAGCCTCATGGTAAGCATGCTATTCATGGCAGTCACTCACACGCATGCAAGTATGCTAAAGCATAAAACTTATCGAGTACTCCAAGCCAAAACAGAAGCTAATTAGAAATCCATGCATGATCCTAATTATACAGAAATGCCTAATGCAACACATGCGAAAATGCAACTATAGCAGGCTCGGCTATTCTAAACATGGCATATGAAATGCTACAGCTAACATGTATTCAACTTGGAATTAAAAATACAATGCAGTTAGTATGATGCGCCGAGCCCGGTGCATGCAAAATAGATGAATGAATGCAAACATGCTATCATATTGTATGTTAATCAAAACATGCCCTAATCTAACCATCATAAGCGGGTAAATAAAAGGGAGAAAGACGTGGGGTTGGAAGACATCCATCACACACACGCACACTTATTACAATATTACCCTCGCGTAGAGGGTCCGAATAAATAATATACAGTCCCAAATAATTACAGTCCAAATATATACAAAACCCTAATTAATTAACAAATTAAATTAGGAAAGCAATAAATTGGCATGCAAGCCAGGGACTGTCTCAAATCTGCTCCGCATGATGAATGATGCATGCTCGGGATGCCTTGTGCGGAGAATCCCTCGCGATGCCTCGGTTTGCCTCTGTTTGCAATTGTTCTTGGAATGCGTGCCAAGCTCTGGAAGGCTGTCGATTTCTGATTTACTGCAACAGAGAGCAACAAAGGGGCATGGCAAAGTATTTTCACATATGTATGCATGACTACTCTTCAGGGAGTGTAGTCCTCGATCCTCGTGCCACCAATCACGCATATCGATGCATGATGGCCGAGGAGTCGAATTGCACAACTCAATATGAAATGAATGCACATATAAACACAACAAGACCTAAACTCCATCATGGATAATCCGGAGTGTCGGTGACTGGGAATTGAGACACGTTCCGTCACTCGAAGTACGAAACGTCCCTCGTTTCCCGTGCTCAGGCTAACTCCTATCCCAAGCACAATGCAATATGCATGACATGCATGAATGCAACTAATATACAACCTAGCATGCACAATGCTATGAGATGGCATACACAATGCGTGATGTAGCAAGGCATACGCAATGCTCTAACATACAACCTAGCATACGCAATGTTAAAAAATGAAATGGCATACTCAATGCACAATGGACTTACACCAACATGAGTGGACCTCAGCCACACTCACATTAGTATCCATGAGATGAAAAATGAGACACTCAAAATGCGTGCACATATGCACGCAAACCGAGAACCGAACCCAAGGCATAGCATGCAACACTAACAAGGCATGGCAAGGCATGAAACATGGTATGAAAACATGCAAATTTTAGTGCTGAAATATGATGCAAAACAGCCCCGAAACATGGAAACATGGCACCCGATGCATGGAATGAACCCGAAACACAAAACTAGGCACATGCATTGGCCTATAGCTATGCAAAAAATGCATTATTTGATCATGAAGTATGAAGACAGAAGTAAGAAAGTCCCAAAATATGCATATTTCCAGTTTATAACAAGTCCCAAAAATGAATGAAAATAGGGCTAATCTATCATGCAAGAAAAGGCCTAAAATAGAGATTAAACACAAAGGGATAGAAGTTGGCCCCCAAAAAAATAAGAGCCTTTCAAAAAAGTTTAAGAGGGGCTGAAAATAATGCACTTTACAGTTTATGACCGAGCCCAAAACAGTGCACAAGTAAGCTTAAAACACTATGCAAGAAATAGGCCTAAAAGAATGTTTAAACACAAAGAGTAAAAAGGGAGCCTCAAACAGAAAAAGACCCTTGATCAAACATGAAGAGGAGGTAAAAATATGACTATTTTCAGTTTGGGTCGGAGCCCAAAAATACAACCACAAGGGGCTAACAAAACATGCAAAAAAAAGGCCAAAAGAGGGATAAAGAGGCTAGTGACAAAAGGAAGCCTCAAACAGTGAAGAGCCCTTCAACAATTTTGAAGAAGGGATCAAAATAAGCCACTTTATAGTTTATAACCAAGCTCGAAAAAATTTAAAAATGAGCCTAAAATACTATGCAAGAAAGAGGCATACAAGAGAGGTAAAGAAGTAAGTGTAAAAAGGAAGCCTCAAACAGGGAGAGGCTCTTAAACAAACATGAAAAGGAGCTCAAAATAATGCTATTTCCAGTTAGGGTCGGAGCCCAAATATGCAAGCAAGAGGAGCTAATATATTGAGCAAAAATAGGGCCAAAGAGAGGGATAGAAAACTTACCCTTGAAGATCAATGCTTCAACAACTCTTGGCTTGAGAAAAGGTGCTCCTTGCCTCTAAAAAACAGCTCCAAGTTGTTGGAATGGATGGTGGTGGGGTGTATACCAAAAACCGGGGCAAACAGAGGTGGTTAAGCAGTCCCGAACCGAGGCACACGGCCGTCGGCTCCGAAAAAAAACCGGAAACCGGGCTCCAAGCGGGAAAAATGGCCTACGACCACAAAACGTAACCTACGGCCACTGAGAGATGATCTACGAGACCTCTCCCTCCCTTCGGGAAGAGAAAACAGAGAAAACGGAGCTTGGTTCGCAAACCGAGGCAAGACACGAAAAAGCCCGGAAGTCCGGAGGCAAGGCTCGCAGCCGAGACTCTGAAACTTCTGAACGAGCACAATATGCACCATCACCGAGCACTCAATCGGTGACGTTTGAGTCTTAAGGTCGGTCAAAAATGGGGTGTCTACAGTTGCCCCTCTTTGACAGAACTCGAAAGTCACACGTGACGGGAGTGAATGTCAAAGCCCAGAGACGACCCATTTTTGACAAGGCCGAAGACTTAGACAAACAGGCAAGATAACAAAGATGTGCCCGCAGGCATGCCCGCAGGCAGGGGGCAAGATGCAAAATGATATGCAGGAAGATTTTGATAATTGGACTTATACGCTACGCGAAGCTGGTTTGAAAATTGGACTTATACGCTACGCGAAGCCGGTTTGATAATTGGACTTATACGCTACGCGAAGCCGGTTTGAAAATTGAGAATTCATGCAATGCACTGTAATGTAGTGGCTAAAATGCAATGTAATAGCTAAGAGGTAAAGGTACCTTACAGGGGCAATTGGCAATGACTTACCTCATGCTGTTGGGGATCTTTCGCTTCTCCTTGGTTGAACCGCAGGTACTACTTTTCTCCCTGACTATGGTCGCAGTTTTCCCTATTCTCCAACAGGGTGACAGACTAGGTTGGTTCAGTATCCAGAATTGAGGCGCATACACATGCTATCTCAATCTATGGGGCTGCCATACAGATTTCAAGCCGAGGATATACCCCTGGGTATTTAAACCAGACTTTAGTCTCGAAAATCCCGAACCTTTGCGTTCTAGGCATGAGCCATTCGAACTCTAGTTTCCATTGTCTCAGTTGGTCTCCTAGGAACTCACTACTAACACAGGCAGGTGGCTATACCAGACCATCAAAAGTCGTTCGGGCATGACAAACACCAAAGGAATTGCACCTTTAGAGGATTTAAGGTCTCCTAGACCGGGGAGTGCACAAGACAGTGCGAATAAAGATGCAGGATTTAAGGTCTCTTTAGACCGGAGGATTTAAGGTCTTCTGGACCAGGTGAGTGCACAAGACAGTGCGAGCTAAAGGTGCACAAAACAGTGCGAGTAGAGTGAATGCACAAAACAGTGCGATGCTGAAGGTGAGGTGCGCAAGATAGCGCGATAAAATGCATGCACAATGCAAGTAATGGTCACGGCGCAAGATAGCATGATGCAATACACTAACAAGTGCAGGTGAGGTGCGCAAGATAGCACGAATGGTACAACGCACAAAATAGTGTGATACGCTAAGCAGCGCGAGTGATTAGAAATGCACAAAACAGTGCGATACGCTAAACAACGCGAGTGATTTGAAATGCACAAGACAGTGCGATACGCTAAACAGCGCGAGTGATTTGAAATGCACAAAACCGTGCGATACGCTAAACAGCATGAGTGATTTGAAATGCACAAGACAGTGCGATACGCTAAACTGCGCGAGTGATTTGAAATGCGCAAAATAGTGTGATACGCTAAACAGTGCGAGTGATTTGAAATGCACAAGACAGTGTGATACGCTAAACCGCGCGAGTGATTTGAAATGCACAAAACAGTGCGATACACTAAACAGCGCGAGTGATTTGAAATGCACAAAACAGTGCGATACGCTAAACAGCGCGAGTGATTTGAAATGTACAAAACAGTGCAATACGCTAAACAGCGCGAGTGATTTGAAATGCACAAAACAGTGCGATTGAGATACAACCACAAGATGCACAAGACAATGCAAGTGAGACACAAAGTGTAAGTGCACAAGACAGTGCGAGTGAGATAAAATGCACAAGAAAGTGCGATAAAATGCATCTTCTATGCAAGTACGGGGGCATTTTCCATGCAAAAGATACAGGCATTTTCTATGCAAGTGTGGAAGCATATTCTATGCAATATTGAAAGCAAGCATATTCTATGCATGAAACAAGCAAAGCATATTCTATGCGGAATCGAAAACAAGCATATTCTATGCATGAATCATAACGATGCGCGGCATGCATGCACCAATAGTGTATATGAAAGTTCACATTCTATGCAGTAGAGGAGCATCAAATATGTACTCTGGTGCCTCTGATTTACCTCTTAGAGGACTTTGCAACACACTCAGCTCAAAAAGGGCACACCCTGTTTATATTGGCGAGAGATAACATCTGCTGCTGCTTTAATTGCCATTCTGACTTGAAGCATGCTTAAGCTTGGAGTAGAGGCACACTCATTCTTCGGAGCCCTGACAAGGCCTGAAGAGGTACATATGGAATGCAATCTTAGAATTTTCTGAAGGTGAAACACACTCAGATGCTCAAAATTTTCCCTCTTTTCTTTTGCTTTGTAGTCCGGAACTTATATAGCTTCAGATAGGTCCTTGTTTTACCGTTCACACTTATCGGGGGTGGACCCTGCAGTTTTATGAAAGAACAAATCTTGTTTTGCATAAATGTGGAGAATGGCACAGCACTCTGAGCACAAGATGATTTTTTTGAAATTGAGAAATGAGTTCTCGACCGAGTATTGAGCCTACAACTGAACACAGCGAAAAAGACTCAATAATGGAAAACAAAAGGTAAACAACCTAAACACATCGAGACACACTCGGACTGACTCAAAGCAAGAATCGAGACAAAACAAAAGACACAACACTCAGACGTGTTACAAAGACGAGAGACCTCTTGGTGCATGAGGAGCCAGTTTCTCCGGGTATTATTTCCCACCCTTTTCTTATTTGTGATTCTCAAATCGTTTTGAGAAAACAGATTTTGAAAGAAGTGCCAAACATGGACTGCTTTGCCAGATACAGAGTCGCCACCTAAATGTTTTATTTTGGGAAAATTTAGGAAACCCTGACTCGTTTGCCTAAGGCCACGTGTCCATCATCACCAAAGTTGCCTCGGCTCGGGAACTTGGGTACGATTGGAGAAGGTCACTTCGTGAGCACCCCCGCTCGCCCGATCAAAGATCGGACTCTACTAACCATGATATCTATTTTTGAAAACATTATGCGTTCTTATTCCGGTTATTATCCTAGACTTACTATGAGATGCGCACAACATACAAGTATAGACTGGATCGTCTGAATTGGAGCAAAACATTTCATGTTTATTTTTTTTAGTGGTTTGATGGTGCTACCCCCAAGTAGGCTAAGACGTGGATTTACCACCCTCGGGTGGGCTTAGAAAAAACATGATTTTGCCACTATCTAGTGGGCTTAAAACACACATTTGATGAATTGTTCCAATTCAAATAACCCAACCTTCACCCACAGGCATTCAGGCAGTTATATTACATAAGCATATAGCCTCATGGTAAGCATGCTATTCATGGCAGTCACTCACACGCATGCAAGGATGCTAAAGCATAAAACTTATCGAGTACTCCAAGCCAAAATAGAAGCTAATTAGAAATCCATGCATGATCCTAATTATACAGAAATGCCTAATGCAACACATGCGAAAATGCAACTATAGCAGGCTCGGCTATTCTAAACATGGCATATGAAATGCTACAGCTAACATGTATTCAACTTGGAATTAAAAATACAATGCAGTTAGTATGATGCGCCGAGCCCAGTGCATGCAAAACAGATGAATGAATGCAAACATGCTATCATACTGTATGCTAATTAAAACATGCCCTAATCTAACCATCATAAGTGGGTAAATAAAAGGGAGAAAGACGTAGGGTTGGAAGACATACATCACACACACGCACACTTATTATAATATTGCCCTCGCGCAGAGGGTCCGAATAAATAATATACAGTCCCAAATAATTACAGTCTAAATATATACAAAACCCTAATTAATTAACAAATTAAATTAGGAAAGCAATAAATTGGCATGCAAGCCAAGGACTGTCTCAAATCTGCTCCGGATGATGAATGATGCATGCTCGGGTTGCCTTGTGTGGAGAATCCCTCGCAATGCCCCGGTTTGCCTTTGTTTGCAATTGTTCTTGGAATGCGTGCCAAGCTCCGGAAGGCTGCCGATTTCTGATTTACTGCAACAGAGAGCAACAAAGGGGCATGGCAAAGTATTTTCACATATGTATGCATGACTACTCTTCGGGGAGTGTAGTCCTCGATCCTCGTGCCACCAATCACGCATATCGATGCATGATGGCCGAGGAGTCGAATTGCACAACTCAATATGAAATGAATGCACATATAAACACAACAAGACCTAAACACCATCATGGATAATCCAGAGTGTCGGTGACTGGGAATTAAGACACGTTCCGTCACTCGAAGTACGAAACGTCCCTCATTTCCTGTGCTCGGGCTAACTCCTATCCCAAGCACAATGCAATATGCATGACATGCATGAATGCAACTAATATACAACCTAGCATGCACAATGCTATGAGATGGCATACACAATGCACGATGTAGCAAGGCATACGCAATGCTCTAACATACAACCTAGCATACGCAATGCTAAAAAATGAAATGGCATACTCAATGCACAATGGACTTACACCAACATGAGTGGACCTCAGCCACACTCACATTAGTAGCCATGAGATGAAAAATGAGACACTCGAAATGCGTGCACACATGCACGCAAACCGAGGACCGAACCCAAGGCATAGCATGCAACACAAACAAGGCATGGCAAGGCATGAAACATGGTATGCAAACATGCAAATTTCAGTGCTGAAATATGATGCAAAACAGCCCCGAAACATGGAAACATGGCACCCGATGCGTGGAATGAACCCGAAACACAAAACTAGGCATATGCATTGGCCTATAGCTATACAAAAAATGAATTATTTGATCATTAAGTATGAAGAAAGAAGCAAGACAGTCCCAAAACATGCATATTTCCAGTTTATAGCAAGTCCCAAAAACGAATGCAAATAGGGCTAATCTATCATATAAGAAAAGGCCTAAAATAGAGATTAAACACAAAGGGACAGAAGCTGGCCCCAAACAAAGAAGAGCCCTTTAACAAAGTTGAAGAGGGTCTCAAAATAATGCACTTTATAGTTTATGACCGAGCCCAAAACAGTGCACAAGTAAGCTTAAAAGACTATGCAAGAAATAGGCCTAAAAGAAGGTTTAAACACAAAGTGTAAAAATGGAGCCTCAAACAGCAAAAGACCCTTGATCAAACATGAAGAGGGGTCAAAATATGACTATTTTCAGTTCGGTTCGGAGCCCAAAAATACAAGCACAAGGGGCTAACAAAACATGCAAAAATAAGGCCAAAAGAGGGATAAAGAGGCAAGTGACAAACAAAAGTCTCAAACAGTGAAGAGCCCTTCAACAATGTTGAAGAAGGGCTCAAAATAAGCCACTTTTCAGTTTATAACCAAGCTCAAAACAATTTAAAAATGAGCCTAAAATACTATGCAAGAAAGAGGCATACAAGAGAGGTAAAGAAGCAAGTGTAAAAAGGAAGCCTCAAACAGGGAGAGGCCCTTAAACAAACATGAAAAGGAGCTCAAAATAATGCTATTTTTAGTTAGGGTCAGAGCCCAAATATGCAAGCAAGAGGAGCTAATATATTGAGCAAAAATAGGGCCAAAGAGAGGGATAGAAGACTTACCCTTGAAGACCAATGCTTCAACAACTCTTGGCTTGAGAAAAGGTGCTCCTTGCCTCTGGAAAATCAGCTCCAAGTTTTGGAAAGGATGGTGGGGAGGTGGTGCTATGTGGTGGTGTAGAAAGGGGCCAAAAAAAACAAAAGGGTTTTGATGCTTGGAATATAGAGAGAGAGAAATTAAATGTAGGAGGCTTAAACAAAAATTTTTTCTAACCCAAAATGCAGCTGAAGCTGCTGGTTTTATAGAGGGAGGAATGGAGGAAAAGGGGGGAAAAATGGGGGGGAAAATCAATTCAAATTTACCTCCAAAAATAGGTCTAAAAGAGAGATAAAGAGGCAAGTGATAGCTGCTGGCCTCAAACCGAAGAGAGCCTTTCAACAAAGTTGAAGAGGGGCTCAAAACAAGACACTTTACATTTTACATCAAGCCACGAAACAGCTCACAAATAAGACTCAAATACCATGCAAAAATAGGCCTAAAAGAGAATTAAAGAGGCAAGTGATAGTAGGAAACCTCAAACAGCAAAAGGTCCTTAATCAAACATGAAAAGGAGCTCAAAATATGACTATTTACAGTTTGGGTCGGAGCCCAAAAATGCTTGCAAGCAAGGCTTAGATATAAAGCAAGATAGGAACAAAAAAGAGGGAAAAGAAGCTTACCCTTGAAGACCAATGGACCAGCAGCTCTTGGTCTGAGAAATGGTGCTCCTAAGCTCTAAAAAATAGCTCCAAGTTGTTGGAATGGATGGTGGTGGGGTGTATACCAAAAACTGGGGCAAACAGAGGTGGTTAAGCGGTCCCGAACCGGGGCACACGGCCGTCGGCTCCGAAAAAAAACAGGAAACCGGGCTCCAAACGGGAAAAATGGCCTACGACCACGAAATGTAGCCTACGGCCACTGAGAGATGATCTACGAGACCTCTCCCTCCTTTCGGGAAGAGAAAACAGAGAAAACAGAGCCTGGTTCGCAAACCGAGGCAAGACACGAAAGAGCCCGGAAGTCTGGAGGCAAGGCTCACAGCCGAAACTCTGAAACTTCTGAACGAGCACAATATGCACCATCACCGAGCACTCAATCAGTGACGTCTAAGTCTTAAGGTCGGTCAAAAATGGGGTGTCTACAGTAATATAATAAAAGAAACAAGTTTTAAAATATCAGGGGGTTTTGAAAGTACTTATATAATTCTTGTCCTTTTGAAAGACAAATTGGATAGTGAAGGGGCTATCACCAAATCCCCCTATTTTATATGTGGAACTTACATTATATCAATTCAATTTTTACTACACAATTCAATTTTGAATAAAATTAATTTTTTGTAAATTAGTAAAATTATTAATTTTTAAATTTAAACCAAGATTCATCCCTTTATATATTCCGTGGAAATCAAACTATACATAACTAAACTATGTAACCAACATATGAAAACTCATGACTAGTGAATTTAAACTACAAAACAAAGCATAGAATAGAAAGCAAATCAAAGTTTAAGGCCTCGTTTGGCAAGTAGTTGTTTTAACTTAAAAGTTAAAAAGTTACTGAAAAAATTAAAAAACCTATAACATATATCAAAAAATCAAAGATTCTCTTTTCTCTTTACTTTTTGCACATTTTTTCGTAAAAAGTCAAAAAATACCCCAAACGTACTAGTTTTTTACCTCATATTTTAGCCAAAAAACTAAAAAAATTACTAAAATAACATGTTCCTAAACGAGGCCTAAATATCCTATAAGATTTCCTCACCTTATCCATACAATTTAGTAAATCAGCTTCACTGTTTCTGAATCAAGAGTCAATGTTGTTGGAATAAACTGCAAGGAAATTAACATGTATTCCTCAATCTCTTTCTATATCATCATGGAGACACATTAATAAACTGACCCAACCTAGTGCCATTTAAACAAAAGAGCATAAATTTGCTTCCTTATCTCAATTTCATCTTTTCTTTTTCGTCTCTTTTTCCATCTGAAATGAATTCTTCTAAATAAGTGAAGCATTCGTGCCACACAAGTGACATTTGGATAAAGGTATATATTGAATGTGTGTTCGTCATGTATTTGGATATTCACCCAACAAGCTTGTTGTACAATTCGAGATTTTCGTAGAGTTATGCATAAAATTCCCATATTATACATGAAATGTTTAATGTGATCTTGTAAACCCCATTTTATCTTGTAAAATTAAAGAATAATAATAAGAAATATAAATCACCTTTGTTTGGCTCTAATTTCTAAATTCAATGTTTTGAAAATTGAATTTTTTTTTCTTTTGTTTTTAGTGAATTTTTTTTAATATTTTAAGTAACACTTTTTTTAATACCTTTTAGATATACCTAACCTAGATCAACCTAAAAGGTAAAACATTATAAAAAAAATCAATAAATACACAACAATACGAAAATATATTAAATTGTCATTTTTTTAAATATATTTTTGGTATTTAGTGAATTCTTAAATTTTTTTTACAAATATTATACTTTTTAATAGTATTTATATTAAATGTATCTAAAAAATTAAAAAAAAAATTGTTTAAAATATTTAAAAAATTAACTAAAAATTAAATAACACAAAAAATAAAAATAAAAAATTCAATTTTAAAAAAATTGAATTAAGAAAATTTAAACCAAACAAGGTGAATATTTTTATTTATTTATTATTTTCTTAGAATTGGTAAAAATAAGGTGTCAACACACACTTTGATATCATAAATTGAATTTTAAAATTTTTTAATTTTAATAGTCTGTACTAATACTGTGTTTATAAAGAAAATCTATATCTAGTTTACTATCAAATGGATCCGAATTTGAGTAAAATTTGTATTACAAATATATTTCAATACTACGCACATATTAGTGAGTTTAAAGTTAAAATTCTATTTTCTTAATATTTTTAATAAAATTAGAGCTGTCGAACTTGGATTTTCACTTTTAGTAGTTATTTGGGAAAAATCTAAATTTTTAATAGCGAAGATTGAAATATTATTTAATTTTATTGCTTTTCTCAGACTCTTGAAAGATTTGCTCAAAGAAAAAAATGCCCTTCAAGAAGAGTACACATCAGTGGAATATTTTCCCAAAGTATATATAATAAAAATTATAAAGATATTTCCTAACATGTTCAATAAAAGTACACATTACAAATTTTTAATTAAACTATAAAATGGCATTAAAAATGTTAATGTCAATATAATGAAGCTAACTCTTTGACAAAACACTAATCTAATATATGAATGGATTTTTTTATTAGATTTTTTTATCAGTAAATAAAATATAATAGATTCACATTAATAAATATGTGGGACTTATACATTTATCTCTACTGAAAAACAATTTAACAAAAATAATGAAAAAAAAATTGTTGAGTTAAATCAACGTTTGTGTCAAATTTTCTTATTTTCGTATCCCAATTTATTTTTAATTATTAAATTATATGTAAATTCAACAATGATTCATCCCACTAAAAACATCACCACTAATATCACTAATGCATTAAAAAAGTAAAAAAAAAAAAATACAACTCCAAGACCAAAACATCACATCATTAATGGCGGGACCCACTGCCACCTAATTAGTGGGAGCACTAATTAGTGCTCCCAAGCATTTTTCATGTAAATTTTGATACATGATGAATGATTATGAGTATACTTGAAAAAGAAAATAGAAAATTTTGAAACGTACAATCCCGTAGCTATATGGAGGGTCCTATCTTAACTTTCTATTTTTATATTGACCTGCTCAAATAAGTGAGGCAGATTATGCTGTTTGGCTCCGTGGGTCTGTTACGGATAGATCATGATGATTAGAATTATTTATTTTGTTGAGCGTTTTCTTTATTTCATTCAATAAAAAAATTAAATCGATCTAATAATCATAACTTATTCAATTTATAGCGTTTATCGGCAAAAAAATGAATGGTTTATTTTTAACGCGATAAATTGAATAAATTATGATCACTGAATCGAGTTAATTTTTTTGTGTGGATGAAATATACGAAATGTCCAACAAAATGAATAATTTATATTATCAAAACGGGACCTGTGCTGAGCTGCATAGGCCTCTTCCTCCATAAATAAAAGGGAAATTTTCAATGCAAGGTAAGTTTTAAAAAATAATTACAAATAAGTGGTAAACTTTATGGATATTAATAATTAAAATTATAAATTTTTTTAGGAATTTGTAATAATTCTCTGAAATTAACATTGAATAAATAAAAAGCCAAATTTTACTTTACCCCTGTATGATTTAACCCATGTGTGAATTACCCGCTTCACATTTGGAAATAACCACATAGCACCGTTGTGGTTTGTGAATTGAAATGCATTGTTAAACATTTCATCTAATTTAACAGAAGTATGAAATACATCAAGGGGTTAGATGGTCATTTTCAAATTTCAAGTGATAAATCACATTGAATAAAGAACAACGGTTATAGTACATTTTGTCTCCCAAACAAAAGATGAAAATATTCGTAATTCACAAACTCATGTTATTTATATACAGAGGTATTTTAATTTTTTTTATTAAATGATTATGGGCTTAACTGTGCATTTCAATTCACAAGCCACAAGAGGCCATGTAGTTTCCAAATAAAAAGGGTGTAATCCGCACATGAGCCAAACCATAAGAGATAAAGTAAAATTTGTCCTAAATAAAATCTAAAGAAAATAACAGATCAGGAGAAAAAAAGTTTCAAAAATAAATTATAAATTAATGAAAATTTTCATCGGTATCAATAATAAAAATCTTAATTTTGTCATGTATTTGTAATATTTTTTTTATTGAAAAAAAAAACAAAAATCAAAAATTAAGAATTCAAAATTGAATATTGAATATTGAATTTTGTAAATCAACAATTAGTTTAATAAATTATTTAATATGTACACACACACACACAAAATTAAATAAATAAAAATTTATTAGCTTCCAATTTTTCTCATTCCCGTAGTATATGCTCCAGTAATAATGCTAAAAAAGTTCCGAAAAATTATAAATCAGTTGAAAGACAAAAAAAAAATTTGCAAAATCATAAAAAAAATTATCACTTCAATTCCAATTTCCCCAAAAAATACACACAACAATCAGTTACAAAACATTCATAAGAGATGAATCCCATCATGAGACCAATACACTCAGAATGTTTTGTCATTGGTTTTCTGCCCAAACTGTAGGACAATCTTCACTGTATTTAAAAGGATTTAATTCTGTTGTGTACAAAACAACAACAAGAATAAAAGAAATAGAGAAAAGGAGAGAATTTGTTTGATTACAAAAATCAAACTCGAAATAAAAATAAATAAATAAAAACAGATTTTATTTTATTACAAAAATAAAATTAAAATCTGATTTAAATAAATAAAAACAACACTGAAAATAAATTAAATAACTTACTTGATTTAATTTCTTTGAATTATTTTCTGATCAAGTCCAGTGTTTGACACTGTGTCCTTAATACAGATTCGTCCTCTCCACGGTGCTTTCAGAATTCAGACGTCTATCTCCCAGGATGAAATGATCTACCACAAACAATAGCAGCACTACTAATTGTTTGCCTTACGAACACACTAAGTGTTTACACTCTTTCTTTCGGAAATAAAATGCAGCAAGATGAAGAATAGAATTAACAGAGGTGAAATACGAAATTTCTGAATATATAAACATCAAATGAGGGTGGTCCTATTTATAGATGTGAAGGTGGCTCTTGGATTTGAATTAAACAGGTATGTGGCTCTTGGTTTTGAATTGAACAGGTATGATACCTGTTGGGTTTTGAATTCAAACAGATTCAACAATTCAAACAGATAGCAATTATGGGAAGGGCCCTGTTTGGGTGTGCATTAATTCCAAAACAGTTTATTTCTGTTTGAAACTGGGAAGGGCCCTGCGCGTGTGGTGATTTTTGGGTCCAATGGGTCTAGCCCATTTTACCCATAACCTCTCCCTTTAAAACACTTGGGTACCCCTTGGGGCACACCCCAAGTATCTCACCCTAAGCCTTATAAACCCTTTCAAAACCTCCCACCAAAACAATGTGGGACAAGCCAATTTACAACCTTAAGGAATTTCCACCAAAACTCCATTTCCATGGAGCACACTTTGGCTTCAATTTCCCATTCACTCGGTAATGGTTTTGAGCAACCAAATATACCACGTGAATCACAACGCGGCATAGAACGCGTTACCACTTTGACCCGAGTAAATCGACACTCGGGGCCCACCTAAAAAATAGACCGACCTTAGGAAAAAATTCTGGTTTTATCCATAATTTTATAACCATTTCCAATAATCCCCCACATGAATGGAATTTGATGACAACGGAAATGCAACAATATGCAGACTTTAACGAAAGAGTATAAGTCGAAAATATCTTGCATCAAGATAGGTAGTTTTCGGCCTTGAACCTTCCCTAGTGATAACCTATCGGACTTACTGGCTAACCAATGGACGCGATGCCTTGAATTGTTCAGCCGTTTGTGTAAGCCAAGACAACAGATTTCACACAAAATATCTTCTAACACATCGTGGTTCTCACTGTTGTGTTCATTTTGGCCTTGAACGCACCTGGTTTTCATAAGTGTTTCTAGAGAATTTAGCCTCTTCATTCTCATAGAACCGGCCCCAGTTCAACACTCATATAGGTGATTCTTATTGTGAGTATCTCTTTATACTCGTCTTGATTTTATGCCTTAATCAAGATATAAGTAATCATTAAAAGCAAAGCTTATCCTTATACCCCTGCAGACAACATATGTTGTAGATATCACTCTCACCATAGGAATGGGTAGGAATTTTAATCCCTTGGTGATTTCTGGTGAGCCATACATAACTTAGTTGTCCCTTTGAACTTAGTTCTTGGGATCTCCAGTCATATAAGTAGGGTTACCATTATGACGACTCTTTATGTAATAGGCTTTAATCCCATCCCCTTCGATGAACTATACACTAGCTCTTTTGTCAAACCTTTTGTTAACGGATCCGCAATATTCTCTTTAGATTTTATATAATCTATTGAGATTATTCCGTTTGACAACAATTGCCTTACGGTATTATGTCGACGACGAATATGTCGTGACTTACCATTATACATATGATTCTGTGCCCTGCCTATTGCAGATTGACTATCACAATGAATGCAAATAGCTGGCACAGGTTTTGGCCACATTGGAATGTCTTCTAAGAAGTGACGAAGCCATTCTGCTTCTTCACTTGCTTTGTCTAAAGCAATGAACTCGGATTCCATTGTGGATCGTGCGATGCACGTTTGTTTCGTGGACTTCCAAGAAACAGCAGCGCCTCCTAGAGTAAAGACATATCCACTAGTGGATTTTGAATCTTTAGTATCTGATATCCAATTGGCATCACAATAACCTTCGAGTACTGCTGGATATCGAGTAAAGTTCAAACCATGATCACGAGTAAATCTTAGATATCTAAGAACTCGAATGATCGCTTTCCAATGGTCTTCTCCAGGGTTACTAGTGTACCTACTCAATTTACTTATAGCATAAGCTATATCAGGACGAGTACAATTCATTAGGTACATTAGGCTTCCAATGATTTGGGAGTATTTTAACTGAGACACTGCATCACCTTTATTTTTCGATAAATAAAGACTGATGTCTACAGGTGTTCTAGCTAAATTCAAATCATCCTTGATAAATTTATCAAGAATTTTCTCAATATAATGAGATTGAGATAATGCATATCCGTCAGATGTTTTAGTAATTTTCATTCCTAATATAACATCTGCGACCCCCATATCTTTCATATCAAATCTTTTGTTAAGCATCTGCTTAGTTGATTTGATCATGTTTTAACTGCTTCCAATGATAAGCATGTCATCCACATAAAGACAAACTATGACATATCCTTGGTCAGTGTTTTTAACATAGACGCATTTGTCACATTCGTTTATCTTAAACCCATTAGTAAGCATTGCATGATCAAATTTTTCATGCCATTGCTTAGGTGCTTGTTTTAATCCATAAAGGGATTTTACAAGTCGACAAACTTTCTTTTCTTGCCCTGATACTACAAACCCTTCGGGTTGTTCCATATAGATCTCTTCATTTAGATCACCGTTTAAGAAAGCTGTTTTAACATCCATTTGATGTATTTCTAATTTAAACAACGCTGCTATAGAAATAAGCATGCGAATGGATGTTATTCTTGTCACAGGGGAATATGTGTCAAAATAGTCCAGACCTTCCTTTTGTCTGTAACCTTTAACAACAAGTCTTGCTTTATACTTGTCAATTGAACCATCTGCTTTCATTTTTCTCTTGAATATCCATTTATATCCAAGAGGTTTAGAACCTGGTGGAAGATCCACCAATTCCCAAGTATGATTTTGCATAATGGATTCAATTTCATTATTAACAGCCTCTTTCCACAAAGGTGCTTCAGGACCTGTCATTGCTGCCTTAAAGTTTTGAGGTTCATTTTCTAACAAGTATGTCAGAAAATCTGGACCAAAGGATTTTGATGTTCTCGCTCTCTTACCTCGTCTTGGTTCAACATTAGTTAAATCCTGTTGGTCGAGACTATTACTAGTCTCTTGTGTTTGATTGTCATTAGTCTCTTGACTTTGTGTACAATCATAAGTTCTTTTCTGTAAACTTAATTCCTGTCCTTTCTTGTAAGGAAAGACATGTTCAAAAAACACAGCATTCCTTGACTCTATAATAGTGTTCACATTTATATCAGGTATATCTGATTTATAAGTCAGAAACCGATATGCACTACTATTCTGAGCATAACCAATAAACACACAATCTACTGTTTTTGGTCCTATCTTAGTCTTTTTAGGAACAGGTACTTCAACTTTTGCCAAACACCCCCACACTTTTAAGTATTTGTAGGAAGGTGGTCGACCTTTCCACAATTCATAAGAAATGCTTTTGGTTTTCTTGTGGGGTATTCTATTAAGAACATAATTAGCAGACAATATTGCTTCCCCCCACAAGTTCTATGGTAAGCCTGAACTTAGTAACATGGCATTCATCATTTCTTTTAGGGTTCTATTCTTCCTTTCAGCAATTCCATTTTGCTGTGGAGAATAAGGGGCTGTAGTTTGGTGAATAATGCCATGTTGTGCACAAAATTCATTTAATGGTGCATCATATTCACCACCCCTATCACTTCTAACCATTTTAATGGTTTTACCAAGTTGAATTTCAACTTCTGTTTTGTAGAGTTTAAACATTTCTAAGGCTTCATCTTTACTTCTAAGTAAATAAACATAACAATATCTTGTGCAATCATCGATAAATGTTATGAAATACTTTTTGCCTCCTCTAGTTTGAATAAATTTTAAATCACATACATCAGTATGAATTAATTCTAGAGGTTCGGTTTTTCTTTCTACCGATTTAAATGGAGCCTTAGTTAGTTTCGCTTCTACACAAATTTCACATTTATGATTAGGATTAATTTCAAACTTTGGTATATAATCTAAACCAATTAATCTACGCAAAGCATCAAAATTCACATGTCCTAATCTACCATGCCATAAATTTGACTCAAGAATATAAACAAAAGATGTGTTATTCTTATTCATAGCAACTTTCGGTACAACTGTCATTACATTCAACTTAAAGAGACCATCACTCATGTATCCCTTACCAACATACATACCACTCTTTGTTAATACAAATTTATCAGACTCAAATACAAGCCTAAAACCATTTTTACTTAACAAAGACCCAGAAACTAAATTCTTCCGGATGTCAGGTACATGCAGTACGTTGTTGAGGGTCAGCTCTTTCCCTGATGTCATCTTCAAGATTACTTTCCCTTGTCCAGCCACAGTAGAAGTAGAAGAATTTCCCATGAAAAGTTGTTCACCATTTGCAGCCTCATTGGAGGTAGTGAACATCTTCTTGTCCGCACATATGTGACGAGTTGCTCCAGTGTCAACCCACCACTCGTTGGGATTTCCAACCAAGTTAGCCTCAGACACCACAGCAGAAAGGTTGATGTCATTCACTCCGTCAGAGATGTAATCCAATTCTGTTACATTGGCCTGATTGGTGGTCTTCTTACTTGTACTTCCATGATTCTTTTTAGGGCGGCGGCAGTCAGAAGCTCGATGTCCAGTTTTGCCACAGTTATAGCATTTTCCTTTGAACTTCTTGCTACTATCGCCTTGTTTAGGACCATCTCCAGTAAACTTCCTCTTTTTGTTATGTGGTTTATGAACTTGTTCAACCACATTTGCCTTGGACTCAATGGGATTTTTCCCATTCCTCTTTTCAGCCTTTCGGTTATCTTCTTCAATTCTTAATCTTACAATCAATTCATCCATAGTCATCTCTTTGCGTTTATGTTTTAAATAATTTTTGAAATCTTTCCAAGCCGGTGGTAACTTTTCCACTAAAGCTGCGACTTGGAATGACTCGCTAAGAGACATACCTTCTGAATGAATATCATGCAAAATTATTTGAAAACTTTGAACTTGAGATATCACCGTTTGGGAGTCTACCATAACAAAGTCCAGAAATTTACCGACGACAAATTTCTTCGTGCCGGCATCTTCTGTCTTGTATTTCTTCTCCAAAGAATCCCACAATTCTTTTGCTGTTTTCAGAGGACTGTATACATTATACAGCATATTGTCAAGGCCATTTAGGATGTAGTTTCTGCACAGGAAATTTGAATGTTTCCAAGCATCTACAGCGGCAACAACTTGCCGATCACTTTCACCCTCTTTAAGTGCTGGAGCCTCTTCATGGAGAAACCGGGCCAAATTAAGAGTTGTAAGATAGAACAGCATCTTCTGCTGCCATCTCTTAAACTCGGTACCATTAAATTTTTCCAGTTTTTCTCCATGATTGATTGGTACATGAACATGGTTCTGGATAGGGACCGATGTAGGTGTAACAATAGGAGTACCACTGCCAGATGCAGTTTCAGTTGTAGTAGCCATAATCTCTGATTACAAAAATCAGAAAATATTAAAACACAAATTAATTTTCTAGTTACTAAAACCAGAAAATAATTATAACAACAAAATAATTTTATTTTCCTTGTTACTAAAACTAGAAAAATAAAATATCACAAGAATTTTCTGTAATACCAAATAATATTCTGAATTGTTAATGACACCAGTATCGTACTACTAGTAGTTGTCAAAGAAAAGAGACAGTATATTACTACTATCTGTCAAATAGCATAAATCACTATTTGTTTTTCCAACCAGAATATTAATTTGAAAACACAGAAAATTAAATACAGTGAAGATACCCAAAAAGGAATCTGTCTTAAGATTGTAGGACAATCTTCACTGTATTTAAAAGGATTTAATTCTGTTGTGTACAAAACAACAACAAGAATAAAAGAAATAGAGAAAAGGAGAGAATTTGTTTGATTACAAAAATCAAACTCGAAATAAAAATAAATAAATAAAAAAAGATTTTATTTTGTTACAAAAACAAAATTAAAATCTGATTTAAATAAATAAAAACAACACTGAAAATAAATTAAATAACTTACTTGATTTAATTTCTTTGAATTATTTTCTGATCAAGTCCAGTGTTTGACACTGTGTCCTTAAGACAGATTCGTCCTCTCCACGGTGCTTTCAGAATTCGGACGTCTATCTCCCAGGATGAAATGATCTACCACAAACAATAGCAGCACTACTAATTGTTTGCCTTATGAACACACTAAGTGTTTACACTCTTTCTTTCGGAAATAAAATGCAGCAAGATGAAGAATAGAATTAACAGAGGTGAAATACGAAATTTCTGAATATATAAACATCAAATGAGGGTGGTCCTATTTATAGATGTGAAGGTGGCTCTTGGATTTGAATTAAATAGGTATGTGGCTCTTGGTTTTGAATTGAACAGGTATGATACCTGTTGGGTTTTGAATTCAAACAGATTCAACAATTCAAACAGATAGCAATTATGGGAAGGGCCCTGTTTGGGTGTGCATTAATTCCAAAACAGTTTATTTCTGTTTGAAACCGGGAAGGGCCCTGTTTGGATGAACAAAAAATCCAAACTAATTTAATTTGAATTCTGGATTTTATTTTAATAAAAAATAAAATTAAATTCAAATGTTTTTGGCCCAAAAAGATTAGAAGCCCATCCCAACCACACACCACGCACCCGCGCCCAAGCCCGCCCGACCGACCGGACGGACGGCGGCGGCGCGCGCGCGCGTGTGTGTGGTGATTTTTGGGTCCAATGGGTCTAGCCCATTTTGCCCATAACCTCTCCCTTTAAAACACTTGGGTACCCCTTGGGGCACACCCCAAGTATCTCACCCTAAGCCTTATAAACCCTTTCAAAACCTCCCACCAAAACAATGTGGGACAAGCCAATTTACAACCTTAAGGAATTTCCACCAAAACTCCATTTCCATGGAGCACACTTTGGCTTCAATTTCCCATTCACTCGGTAATGGTTTTGAGCAACCAAATATACCACGTGAATCACAACGCGGCATAGAACGCGTTACCACTTTGACCCGAGTAAATCGACACTTGGGGCCCACCTAAAAAATAGACCGAACTTAGGAAAAAATTCTGGTTTTATCCAGAATTTTATAACCATTTCCAACACAAACAACTGTCTTTGCTGCCATCAATCGGAGGATCAGTACTCAGCCCTCGACAGCCCGGAAGGTATAATCCTTTCTTGGATGACATGTATGTGCCTGTCTCTGCCCTACCACCACTACCCAAAAATCCGAAGCCCAATGTCGATGATTTGATAAGTCGCATCTATTATATTGAGGCTGATCAACTCAGTCGTCTCCAGTCATTAGCCAATCATGGTACTAGCGGACAAGGGAGGACCAAGCTTGAGGCATTTAGTGCCTTCTTGTGGAAACTAGTTGCTGCTAGGGAAGCTGAAAGGGACAAGATTTGCAGGATGGGTATTGTAGTAGATGGACGAATGAGATTGAGAGAAGCAGATGCAGATATCAAAAAGGCAACCCTGATGGATGCTTACTTTGGGAACGTTTTGTCCATTCCGTTTTGCAAGGAAAGAGCGGGCGACCTCAAGGAGAAGCCGTTGAGTTGTGTGGCGGAGGCAGTTCATGACTGCTTGGCAAATGCAGCGACGAAGGAGCATTTCTTGGACCTAATAGATTGGGTAGAGGCTCACCGTCCTGAACCAGCTCTGGCAAAGATATATGCCGGTAGTAGTGGAAAAGAGGGCGATGGACCGGCTTTTGTGGTGTCATCTGGCCGACAATTTCCAGTCTCAAAGGTGGATTTCGGTTGGGGAAGGCCGACGTTTGGGTCTTACCACTTCCCATGGGGTGGGGAGGCTGGCTATGTCATGCCCATGCCAAGTCCTCTGCAAAATGGTGACTGGATTGTCTACATTCACATGCTGAAAGAGCAATTGAAGTTCATAGAGACCAAAGCTGCTCATGTGTTTAAGCCCTTAACCTTTGATTATCTGAATCTTCACTAGCAAAAGAATGAGAAAAAAATTGTGTACAAGTCGGTGGTTTTTATGAATTAAAAACATAAGCACTCTTTGTTCAAAAAAACCTAAGCACTCTGCTCCTTCCTCCCCAATGAATTTGATCCTTTGCCATGCAAGTTTCTATCGAGATCTTGTTTTGCTATTCAGTAAAAAAACATGCCACAGCCCTCTCTTTTTTGATGTTTTTCTGTGTACTGCTTGTACTCTTTTTTCATCAATAAATATAGCGATCCCGGGTTTACCCTTGTTGTACAGTGATCCGGACATGTGTCCGTGGATGTTGGTAGTGGTTTATTATCTTGTTTGCATCCTCTTTATTGGTATATTGAGTTATAAGATGTGTTGGGCAGGTTTGTTACAGGTTGGTTGTGTTTGGGAGCCTAGTGTTGCTGCCCAGATTTTTGGACCTTCGCTCGAGCGAGGAGTTGTTCGCTCGAGCGAGAGTTGAGTTCGTGTCTGATGGGTCGAGCCAGAGTGGCTTCGCTCGAGCGAGCGCTTGCTCCTAGTTCTGGACCTGAGAGTTGTGTTTCTTGGCTCGAGCGAGCTTTTCTTGGCTCGAGCGGTCTGGTTTGTTCTTCGCTCGAGCGAGAGGTCTGTCGCTCGAGCGTGCTTCAGGTTGCAGACCTGAGGGTTTGAGTTGTTGGCTCGAGCGAGCATTCTTTCGCTCGAGCGCACTTTTGAGTTTTTGGCTCGAGCGAGGACTTCTTGGCTCGAGCGAGAGTTTTCTGTGTCTGGTCGCTCGAGAGACAAAGGCTTCGCTCGAGCGAGCGTGTTTTATATCAGCGGACAGTAGCGTTTTGAACATCACTTTTTCACTTTCTTTTTTTGATCAAACCCTAGATCCGAGACCCTCTCTCTCTACACTTATATTCTCTCTAAGAATTGATCTCCCTAGAGTGTGAATCTAGCCTAGGGCTTTTGTTAAAAAGATAGAGGGCGTTGAGAGCTTTGTTTTAATCTGAAAAAGTTGGGATTTGGAACACGTTGATCTTCGAGTCTTCATCTCCTTTTTGGCTTAAACTTCGAGGTAGGGATATCCTACTCCTCTCTATGGATTTTGTCTTTAAATTTTGGTATTTTGAGATGTTGGGGTTGGTTTGGTAATTTTGTGAAAGTTTGAGGCTTTTGTGTAATTTTACAAAAGTTGGGGTTTTATTCATAATAAACCTAGATGCATGTTTGGAATAGAGAAATGGAATAAATGTTAAATCATTGATGAAAATGAGACCTAAGGGTTGAAATGTTAATTATGGGAATTGACCTAATTACATTGTTTAATTAATTGGGATAATTAATTGTGAGGAATGAGGAAATGAAATGTTGATTGAATATCCATTGTGCATTTATTTTTCTGTTTAGAAATAACTGCTTTGGGCTATCGGTGGAGGATAGTCGTGATTGTTGTAGACAATGCATGAAGATTAGGCAGACTGAAACTAATCTATGAAGTGTGTCATGGAACATGACGGTTGATAGAATACATTAATTATATGTATTGAGTGATTGTATATAGAACCATTGTGTTTGTATACGTTATGTGTAGAGGAGGAGATGGGGGATGTACTCCGCGGTTTAGGGGAAGATAGGGGATGTACCTCTAAACCGGATAGTATTGGGAGAAGATAGGGGATGAACTCCGTAGATACAGCTCATATGCTTGTCTAAAGAAGTGAAGATAGAGCTTATATGCTTATCTTTGTGATGTGTGGATATAGCTTTTATGCTTATCTGTGGATATTGTGGTTATACATATCTGTTGTAGAATGTGGATATAGCTTATATGCTTATCTGTGGATATTGTTGTTATACATATCTGTTGAGAATGTGGGTAGTGCTTATATGTCTATCCGTTGAAAAAGGGAAAATGAAAGGAAACTTGGACTCATAAGTCGTATGACATAAATATGTGATTTATGTGATTGTATCAGTGTTGGCCACCTATCAATTTCTAATATTTTAGTCATTGTTCATGGTTGGTTTAGTGTATTTCTACTGGGCTGTGGCTCACCCTATATGGGAACATCATTTTCAGGTGCAGGAAGCATGCCACCTCCAAGGACATAGCTTGAGAGGCTAGAGGCGGACATAATGTAGTCGTTTTACTTTTGATGTATTACATGTAAATACAAGCCAAGGGCTTAATGTGTATGAGTTAGTACTCTTTGTTGTAACCAAGTGTTAACTTGGAAAGCTGTAAACCCGTAGGGCATTTGCTTTTGTTGTCAACATGTAATACTTTTTGTAATGAAACTCTGAGAAATGAAAGAATGTGGAACTTTGAATATCAATGCATGTCTTATTTGTCGGGTTTAATGTTATTATTTCGAGGGCGTTACAACTTGGTATCAGAGCGTACCGGGTTCGAATACTTTGGGTACGTGGGAAGTGATTAGTATCACAATGGGTTTGTCTCGCTTGATAGAGACTTAGATGTAGTATCATATGCTATGTGTTTACTTGATAACATGCTTATATGACTATGTGGGTATGGGATTTAATTTCTAGGATGTTGATTGGATCCTTGGGTTTTTGGGAGTCTTGTTGGAAAATCACTTGATCAATGCTGTTTCTAACCGGAACTCTAGTAACGCCTCGGGACTATCATTATCCGGAAATGAAATTCATAAGTGCTTATGTGTTTATGTGCTTACGTGGAGTGAATTACTGTTGTCCATGCATTAGGACGTGAGTGTTTAGTTTCGGCACATTTGTGAATGTGCTAACGTTCTGTGTTACCTTTATTAGGATGTCAGGACGAGGAAGAGGTGCTAGGCGTGGTAGACCTGCAAGGCAGGAAGTACCATTACCGGGTGAGATTCCGGCAGTGCAGGAGGGAGTTGGTCAGGCCAATGTGGCCGAGCCAGCGGGTCAGCAGGCTATGGGTGCCTTGGCCAGAGAGATAGCAGGAGCTTTGGGTATTTTTAGAGCTGGGAATCAGGCAACTGAGGCAGGGCCTTCTTTCTTGAAGAGGGAGTTCTTCCGGTCTAATCCGGATGAGTTTATCGGGGATCCGAAAGAGCCACTGAAGGCTGATGAGTGGCTAGAGCAAATGAGTAAGACGTTCGAGATGCTTGGCATCGAGGACGGAGCACTAAAAGTGACCTTGGCATCCTTCCAACTGAAGGGAGATGCGGGTCAATGGTGGAAGTACGAGAAGGCTCGTGTTGGTGGTACTTGGGAGGCGTTTATAAATGCTTTTCAGGAGAGGTTTTTGTCTGCAGCAGCTAGGGAGAAGCTGAGGGATCAGTTTAGCCGGCTTAATCAGCAGGGCTTGTCAGTGGCCGAGTTTGAGGCTACTTTTACCAGTCTGTCCAGGTTCGCACCTGAACTGGTGGCGTCCGAGGAACGCCGTTGCTATGAGTTTGAGCGGAAGTTGAGGCGGGGCCTCAAGTTGAGGGTTGGTGGGTCTTACATCCGAGAGTATAGACACCTAGTGGATGCTGCAGCTCATATGGAGCTCATGATGCAGGAGGAGGATGAGGGGCAGAGAGGCTCCAAGAGGAGCCAGGATGGTCAGGGCGATGGCAGGAGGCAGAGGGGTTCTAACCCTCAGCAGTTGCAGGGTGGTGTTGTTAGATCGACCTTCCCAGTGCCGAGTGCAGGCTCCGGGAGAGGTGGTCAGGGGGATTTCACCTGTTACAAGTGTGGCTAGTTGGGTCACAAGGTTTCTGTTTGCCTGCAGAAGGGTGGGGGTTAGAGAGCTGCTTCTTCTTCAGCTAGACCGCAGAGTCAGAGTTTGGGCAGGGGGCAGCCCTTGTCTTGTTATCAGTGTGGACAGCCTGGGCACCTGAAAAGGTTTTGCCCACAGTTGAGTGCCACTTCGGGAGCGTCTGGTTCTAGGCAGACGCAGGGTTTTCAGCCAGCTCAGTCTGTACAGGCCTCGAGGGCCAATCCGGGAGCTTCGTCATCCCAGTCTGTGCAGCAGTCTTTTGCTCCGAGAGGTGAGCAGGTAGACCAGGGGCCTACGGGGCGCGTGTATTCTGTTACCGCGCAGGATTTAGTACCGGCTCCATCGGTAGTGAGAGGTACTTTTCTGTTTTGCAACTCGGTTGCTAGTGTGTTGATAGACACGGGTGCATCTCATTCTTTTGTATCTGCTGCATTTGCATCTGTTTTGGAATTGGAGTTAGCACAGTTGGCATCTCCTATTTGTGTGGTATCGCCTTTGGGTGGTGAGTTGATCCTGAAACAGGGTGTTAGAGGATGTGATATTGAGGTCGCCGATTATAGGCTTCCTTTTCCGTTTGTTGTCATGCCCATGAAGGGTTTTGATGTTATTTTGGGTATGGACTGGCTATCGTCATACCGGGCTGTTATTGATTGCTACCGCCAGAGGGTCACGTTATGTACCTTGAGCGGGGAGTGGTTCCATTTCTTGGGAGACCGGGTTGGTAGTGTTTTGCCACCGGGGTATGATTCGCGAGGGCGAAGTGAGCTTAGTGGTCTACTTGCTAGCGTTGAGAGTAGTGAGTGTGATGAGACCCAGATTGTGTTACCGAGGGTGGTTTGTGAGTATTCGGATGTTTTTCCCGAAGATCTTGTTAGTTTGCCACCTCACCGAGAGATAGAGTTCTCTATTGATTTAGTGCCTGGTACGGCGCCGATTTCTATGGCGCCTTACCGTTTTGCTCCAGCAGAGTTGGTTGAGTTGAAAGTCCAGCTCCAGGAATTGCTAGATAAGGGCTTTGTTCACCCTAGTGTTTCGCCGTGGGGAGCACCGGCCCTCTTTGTTAAAAAGAAAGATGGTGCTTTGAGATTGTGTATTGACTATCGGAAGTTGAATCGGGCTACGGTTAAGAATAAGTATCCTATGCCCCGTATAGATGATTTGTTTGACCAGTTGAAGGGTTCCCGTTGTTTCTCTAAGATAGACTTGAGATCGGGTTACCACCAGTTGAGGGTCAGGGAAGAGGATATTCTGAAAACGGCATTCCGTACGCGGTATGGCCATTATGAGTTTCTGGTGATGCCATTTGGGCTTACCAATGCACCGGCAGTCTTTATGGACTTGATGAACTGGATTTTCCGGGAGTTCTTAGACCGATTTGTGGTCGTCTTCGTGGACGACATCCTTATTTATTTGCCTTCAGAGGAGGAGCACGAGGAACACTTGAGAGTGGTGCTTGAGTTGCTTAGAGCCCATAGGCTGTATGCCAAGTTTGGGAAGTGTGAGTTCTGGCTGAGGGAAGTCAAATTCTTAGGCCACGTGGTATCCGGGGAAGGGGTGTCTGTTGATACATCCAAGGTTGAGGCAGTGCAGGATTGGGCACAGCCTAAGAGTGTGTTTGAGATCCGCAGTTTTCTGGGATTGGCTGGGTATTACCGTCGGTTTGTGAAGGATTTCTCCAGGTTAGCGTCACTGTTGACTAGACTGACTCGGAAGGGAGTCAAGTTTGTATGGAGTGAGACTTGTGAAAAGTCGTTCCAAGAGTTGAAAGTTAGATTGACCACCGCTCCGGTGTTGGTTATTCCAGAGAGAGGGTTGGGTTATGCGGTTTATTGTGATGCCTCACAAGAGGGTTTGGGTTGTGTGTTGATGCAAGAGGGGAAAGTGGTAGCTTATGGCTCACGTCAGTTGAAAATACACGAGAAGAATTACCCCACACACGACCTAGAGTTAGCGGCTGTGATTTTTGCCTTGAAAATCTGGAGGCACTACCTTTATGGTGAGAGGTTCGAGGTGTTCTCGGACCACAAGAGTTTGAAGTATCTGTTTACAGAGAGAGACTTGAATTTGAGGTAGAGGAGGTGGATGGAGTTCATCGAGGATTATGATTTTGAGTTGCACTATCATCCGGGAAAGGCCAATATTGTGGCCGATACCCTTAGTAGGAAGACCATTAGTGATGTAGCTTGTATAGCCATCCGAGAATGGGAGATGTTGGGAGCACTTGGCGAGTTTGATTTGCTACTGGGCGAATCTGTTGAGGCTGTGGCCTTGTTTTCTGTTGTTGCGCAGCCTACACTTGTGACTAGAGTGTTAGAGGCACAGAGAGGTGACCTTGAGGTAGAATCCCTCCGAGAGAAGATCTCCAGTGGGACAGTTGAGAAGGGTTTGACGGTGTATCCCGACTTGAGTGTGAGATACCGGGACCGTTTGTTTGTACCGGAGGCTTGCCGAGAGGAAGTACTCCGAGAGTTTCACCATTCGCGCCTTGCGGTGCATCCGGGAGGTACTAAGATGTATCAGGATTTGGGTCGCCACTTTTGGTGGCGGGGTGTGAAGAGAGATGTGGCTGTTTTCGTATCGAAGTGCCTTACTTGCCAGCAAGTGAAGGCCGAACATCAGAGGCCAGCGGGTTTGTTGCAACCCTTGCCTATTGCCGAGTGGAAGTGGGAGCATGTCACTATGGACTTCGTTGTAGGTCTTCCGAGGACTCAGCGGGGTAGTGATGCTATTTGGGTGGTAGTAGACCGGTTGACTAAGTCGGCGCACTTTATTCCTATGCGCGTGAGAGATTCGGTGGATCATCTTGCCGATTTGCATATTCGGGATGTAGTAAGATTGCACGGGGTCCCAGTGACGATCATCTCAGATAGAGATCCTCGTTTTACTGCTAGGTTGTGGCAGAGTTTGCAGAGTGCCTTGGGTACTAAGTTGACCTTTAGTACAGCTTATCATCCTCAGACTGACGGGCAGTCCGAGCGTACTATTCAGATCCTTGAGGATATGCTTCGGGGTTGTGTCCTTGACTTTAGCGGGACGTGGGAAAGGCACTTGCCCTTGGTAGAGTTTGCCTACAACAACAGTTTTCAGTCTAGCATCGGTATGGCACCGTTTGAGGCCTTGTATGGCCGACCGTGTAGGTCTCCAGTTTGTTGGGCCAAGGTGGGTGATGCACCTTTGTTGGGTCCGGAGTTGGTTAGGGAGACGACGGAGAAAGTTGAGCTTATCCGTAGGAGGCTTGTTACAGCCCAGAGTCGACAAAAGAGTTATGCCGACCGTAGGAGGAGGCCTTTAGCGTTTGAGGTAGGTGATCATGTCTTTCTGAAGATATCACCTAGGCGAGGTTTGATGAGGTTTGGGAAGAGTGGGAAGTTATCCCCTCGGTTTATTGGTCCTTTTGAGATCCTTGAGAGGATTGGTGAGGTTGCTTATCGGTTAGCCTTACCACCGCAGTTGTCCGGAGTGCATGACGTGTTTCATGTGAGTATGCTTCGGAAGTATGAGCCAGATCCATCACATGTGTTGGATTGGACCGATTTTGAAGTAGATGAGGATGCCTCGTATGAGGAGAGACCGGTTCGGGTCTTGGATAGGCGGGATCAGGTCCTGCGTGGCAAGACCATTCCTTTGGTGAAAGTCTTGTGGAAACATCACGGAGTGGAGGAAGCCACTTGGGAACGTGAGTTGGAAGTCCGTGAGAAATATCCGGACTTGTTTGTTGATATGTGATCTTGTATTTAAATTTTGCATTTTGTTGAACTTAAGAGCCTTTATATATGTCTTAAGTTGTGAAACATTGAAAATGTTTGGCTTATTGGAAGTATGTTTTAGAACTTGCCTCATATGGAAGTTGAATGTGACATTATATATGTTGATTGTATTGTTGAAATTGGAAAGATAATGTGTTATGTTAATGCATGTTGAAAGTACATATGTGATTTACATATTGTGAGATGCCTCTTGTTAAATGGAGGGGGTGACCGGTAATGGGTCGAAATGTTGAATGTTCAAGTGTAACATTGTTTAAAATGGAGAAAAACTTATTTTGAAAACTTATGCTTAATTTCGGGGACGAAATTCTTTAAGGGGGGGAGGTTATAGCGATCCCGGGTTTACCCTTGTTGTACAGTGATCCGGACATGTGTCCGTGGATGTTGGTAGTGGTTTATTATCTTGTTTGCATCCTCTTTATTGGTATATTGAGTTATAAGATGTGTTGGGCAGGTTTGTTACAGGTTGGTTGTGTTTGGGAGCCTAGTGTTGCTGCCCAAATTTTTGGACCTTCGCTCGAGCGAGGAGTTGTTCGCTCGAGCGAGAGTTGAGTTCGTGTCTGATGGGTCGAGCCAGAGTGGCTTCGCTCGAGCGAGCGCTTGCTCCTGGTTCTGGACCTGAGAGTTGTGTTTCTTGGCTCGAGCGAGCTTTTCTTGGCTCGAGCGGTCTGGTTTGTTCTTCGCTCGAGCGAGAGGTCTGTCGCTCGAGCGTGCTTCAGGTTGCAGACTTGAGGGTTTGAGTTGTTGGCTCGAGCGAGCATTCTTTCGCTCGAGCGCACTTTTGAGTTTTTGGCTCGAGCGAGGACTTCTTGGCTCGAGCGAGAGTTTTCTGTGCCTGGTCGCTCGAGAGACAAAGGCTTCGCTCGAGCGAGCGTGTTTTATATCAGTGGACAGTAGCGTTTTGAACATCACTTTTTCACTTTCTTTTTTTGATCAAACCCTAGATCCGAGACCCTCTCTCTCTACACTTATATTCTCTCTAAGAATTGATCTCCCTAGAGTGTGAATCTAGCCTAGGGCTTTTGTTAAAAAGATAGAGGGCGTTGAGAGCTTTGTTTTAATCTGAAAAAGTTGGGATTTGGAACACGTTGATCTTCGAGTCTTCATCTCCTTTTTGGCTTAAACTTCGAAGTAGGGATATCCTACTCCTCTCTATGGATTTTGTCTTTAAATTTTGGTATTTTGAGATGTTGGGGTTGGTTTGGTAATTTTGTGAAAGTTTGGGGCTTTTGTGTAATTTTACAAAAGTTGGGGTTTTATTCATAATAAACCTAGATGCATGTTTGGAATAGAGAAATGGAATAAATGTTAAATCATTGATGAAAATGGGACCTAAGGGTTGAAATGTTAATTGTGGGAATTGACCTAATTACATTGTTTAATTAATTGGGATAATTAATTGTGAGGAATGAGGAAATGAAATATTGATTGAATATCCATTGTGCATTTATTTTTCTGTTTAGAAATAACTGCTTTGGGCTATCGGTGTAGGATAGTCGTGATTGTTGTAGACAATGCATGAAGATTAGGCAGACTGAAACTAATCTATGAAGTGTGTCATGGAACATGACGGTTGATAGAATACATTAATTATATGTATTGAGTGATTGTATATAGAACCATTGTGTTTGTATACGTTATGTGTAGAGGAGGAGATGGGGGATGTACTCCGCGGTTTAGGGGAAGATAGGGGATGTACCTCTAAACCGGATAGTATTGGGAGAAGATAGGGGATGAACTCCGTAGATACAACTCATATGCTTGTCTAAAGAAGTGAAGATAGAGCTTATATGCTTATCTTTGTGATGTGTGGATATAGCTTTTATGCTTATCTGTGGATATTGTGGTTATACATATCTGTTGTAGAATGTGGATATAGCTTATATGCTTATCTGTGGATATTGTTGTTATACATATCTGTTGAGAATGTGGGTAGTGCTTATATGTCTATCCGTTGAAAAAGGGAAAATGAAAGGAAACTTGGACTCATAAGTCGTATGACATAAATATGTGATTTATGTGATTGTATCAGTGTTGACCATCTATCAATTTCTAATATTTTAGTCATTGTTCATGGTTGGTTTAGTGTATTTCTACTGGGCTGTGGCTCACCCTATATGGGAACATCATTTTCAGGTGCAGGAAGCATGCCACCTCCAAGGACATAGCTTGAGAGGCTAGAGGCGGACATAATGTAGTCGTTTTACTTTTGATGTATTACATGTAAATACAAGCCAAGGGCTTAATATGTATGAGTTAGTACTCTTTGTTGTAACCAAGTGTTAACTTGGAAAGCTGTAAACCCGTAGGGCATTTGCTTTTGTTGTCAACATGTAATACTTTTTGTAATGAAACTCTGAGAAATGAAAGAATGTGGAACTTTGAATATCAATGCATGTCTTATTTGTCGGGTTTAATGTTATTATTTCGAGGGCGTTACAATAAAACCATTCAGTTCTGAACTATCATGAGTGCCACCTCCTCCCTCCTACAACATAATCAAAATCCAATTTTAGGTATCATCTAGTTCATATATAAACCCCCAATATAAATTATACTGAAAAATACAGAATGATTTGTAACAAACAAAAACAAGAAGAGCAAGTTATTTGAAAATTAAATTGTCACAGAAGAAATAAATTATTTGATCGCTTACAAAAAAACTGATAATAAAAAGTAAATTATTAATATCTTTGGACGTGTGAGGATAGTATTCTCTAATTAAGCGAAAATTATACAATAGTTTTGGAGTATTACGTGATCATATCCCTCACCAATAACCATTTATTATATCTTCTAATGTTCCTCAATCACCTAACACAAATAATTAATACTTTACCTTTTTCACCAATCATGTTATCATAGAACACCATCTGACCATATTCCCAAAAGAATAAAGATTGAGACCCCCTTTCCCCCACCCCCTTTTGACCCCCTTTCTTTTTTGATTGGTCACTTTTTCTTTTTCTTTTTCTTTTTTTTCTTCTCCTCCAATCACCACCCGCCACGTGTGTGTGGGGGTGGTGGGGATTAAAGTTTGAGGGGGTCTAAATCACTGCTGATTCCCAAAATACTAAATAATTATCCCCGAGTAAGAATGCATCTTTGGTTGTTTCAATAAACTTGCAGCCATTGCAACTCCCAAAAATAAAATAAAATAAAATGTCGTTTTGAGCCAACAACCGCCATGTTAAGAAAATGGTCCCAAAAAGTTTATAATTTATAGGGAAAACTATTTTCCAAAAAATTTCAAGATTTGAGCCTTTTTACAAAATAAATTTTTAATTTTATAAATTTAAACACTCGTTGGAAAATAATATTTTAGGCATTTTATATATGAGATATTCTATTTACACACCACACATCATCTCAGTGCACACCAAACACAATTTTGACATTATTATTTTTGCTCAATGCACACCATCCATTTTCTACCTAAAATATCCTCATCTTCTTCAACCACCCCACCAACCCTAACCCTAACCCTAGTCGCCGCCACTCGCCATCGGCCGTCACCTCCTCCTCATTTTTCTCTAGCGAATTTCTTCCTCACTTCTCCATTCATCACTCCTCCTCCCTTACCATCGCCAGCCTCACTCCCAAACCCTTTTCCACCTCCCTTCTTCTCTCCACTAGTGGCTCCACACCTCCCGACTATCGTCGCCGCAACCTCTCATCCCATCACATCTTCTTCTTCTTCTTCTTCTTCTTCTCTCTCTAAAAACTACCAAACCCACCCTCACCACTGTGTTACTACCCAAATCCGCCCCTATAGATTTAGCGCCGTAACCAGCAAGTAATCGTAAGATTACCAAAGGCTTCTGAGACAAATTAGCAAAATAAGGGGCTAGCAGAAGCAAATATCAAACATATAATGTCCATAGAGTTGTGCAAACTTATATAGGACAGAAAATTTAAACTTATATTCACATATATTTTGATGTCATACTAGTGTCAACACATCGTCACAAGTACAGATAGAACAAAAGGGACTTAGCCCTATGTACAAAATAAACAAAAGACAATAAGAGCTTAAGACTTGATCACAAAACATTGATTACGGAACTCATCCACAAAAGATGTAACACTCCATAAATTTTCCCTTTGCTTAAACGCAAGAATTAACGCTCTAGCGGTCTTGTGAGGCTCCCAGTACTTTTGCAGTCTGTCCGAGATTCTAAGAGTTATGAGTTTCTGTTCGAGCGCGGGAGTGGTCGCTCAAGCGTCGGCTTTGTTGGTATGTTCGCTCAAGCGCAAGATTGGACCAAAAACTTTGACTCGGATAATTTTCCTCTGAATAACCATCATTCTTTTACTCTTTTCTTTTTCTACCCTTTGAATTTGGGTGTGCGGCTAGAACCATTGGAAAGCTTGTTTCCGGGGTTTCGGTTTGGACACAAAAACGACCTAAATTGGAGTCCGAATGAGAGAGTTATGCCCGTTTGAAGTTTGAATATCTATGCTGAAAGCTCAAGTGCAGGAAGTGGAGCTCTAGCGGATTGCACGAATTCAGCAAAGTGCCTTTCTAGATCATTCTCTCCACTTTTCTTTTCTCTCTTCCTTCCTCTCATCCTAAGACTGAAAACCCTTGATTTCTTGACCCAAATACCTTCTATTTCTCAAAGATTTGGCCAAGATCTCTTACCAAAAGTGAAGAATACATGAAGATCTTATTTTCCTACTGATTGGATTTTTGGTTTTATGAAGGAATCTCTTGGAGCCTTGCTTTCTTGCTTGATCATTGAGGTAGGGGTTTTTAGTTCTCCTTCAATACTCTCATTTATAGATAGATTTGTACTATTTTCTTACATAAATACAAAAATTATATTTTTAAGCACATTGTGAAAAAACTTGAGATTGGGGGTTTAGGGTTTGAAGGATTGGGGTTTACTTGTTGGGTTATTATTTTGAGTTATGAATTTGGGTGTATAAGCAATAGAAGAGTTGGAATAAAAAATGTTTTGTGAAAAATTTTAATTTCTCTTAAAAACCCTAGTTTGGTTCATGAAGATAGATGATAGTTTTGCTTAAATTAAAAGTAGTATCATGAAATTGAGGTGCTAAATTACACATATACAAGTTTAATTGAAATTTTAAAGATTTTGAAAATTTATGTAAAAGTTGTGATTGAACTCTTAATGTTGATATTTTAAATTATATTATGGGCCGTGATTGAGACCCCCTCAATCACCAACCCCCACCAACCCCCCCCCCCCCCACGTGTGGCGGGTGGTGATTGGAGGAGAATGAAAAAAAAAAAGAAAAAAAAAATTGGCCAATCAGGAAAGAGAGGGGGTGGTCAAAGGGGGTGGGGGGGAAGGGGGTCTTGATCATTTTTGTTATATTATAATATGAAACCAAACTTGGGGGGAAGAAATTACTAATGGTATGGACGATATGAGCGTTGTGATGAAATGATGATGTGGAGGTTTAAGAGTTTCTATTGAATTATGTCGAATTGTATTAAATGGTGTTGAATTGTATTGAGTTAAGTTGAAATGTGTTGAATTTTGTTGTGTTATATTAAGTTGGGTTGAGTTGAGTTGAGTTGTGTTGGGTTGTGTTATGGTTTGTACCCGCGCGGGGAGTCAAAAATATTTTTGAGTGCCCACATCCTTCCGTATGATAGTCGGCAAAAGTGACAAAAACAATGATTTTAAAAATGTTTTTTGGTGCCCACGTCCTACCGTATAATAGTCGGCAAATGTAAAAAATGATTTTAAAGTTGGAAATGGTTTTTGGGTGTCTACGTCCTGCCGTATGACAGTCGGTAAATGTAGAAAAACATGATTTTTGGAAAAATATGATTTTTGAGAAAATGGTTATTGGGAGTTCACTTCCTGTCGTATAATAGTCGGTAAAAGGTGGAGGGTGTAATGAATTGGCTGCCCACTATCACGCCGTATAATAGTCGACAAAAGGTGGAAGGTGTTATGAATTGGCTGCCTACTATCATGTCGTATAATAGTTGGCAAAAGGTGGAGGGTGTTATGAATTGGGTGTCCGTTATCTCGTTGTATCAACATGCGTTGAATCGGTGATGATATGCGTGACTTGTGATGAACTTATAAAATTACAATTTGATGTGTAATTTAGTATGGAAGGGTAATACATATAGAAATTATTTGAAAAGAATGGATAAGGAAATAGTAATTAGATAAGGGATTGGTGATAATGAACTCACTAGGTTATATGTAATTATAAGGAGAGATAAGAGTTTTGTTTCATAATTAATTGAGAAATTGAATTAAGTGGGTTTATTATTCTTGTGTTATGTTGAATTATAATTGATATTGCAAATGTGGATGTGAGGTAGTTGTTAGACAAATAGGAGTTGAGTGTAGGAGAATTGTTATTGAAAATAAAGGAGATTTGGATTTTTACGTTATGGAGTTATAATAATGGGAATTAGTAAAAGCGAAAAATGAAAATAAAAAGAGGATTATTAAAATGGAAATTAAATGAAGAATATTTTGGAATTGGTTAACAAATTCAAAATGATGTTGTTCCTTAAACATATTTGTTTACGAAAATGATTTATGGTTTTTCTGATAATGAAGGATAATTTTTATAGCTGAAAGTTTTCCTTAAATGTTCAAAGAAATTTTGAGAAAAAGATACTCTACAAATAATATTTTGAACTTACAAAATGTCACCTTACTATATGGTATCACTCTACATGCATGATCATTTCTATCTGTGTGTTAGTTATTATTGTAAAACTATAAGATTCCTACTGGGCAATTGTGCTCATCCCTTATTGTTTTATTTTTTTTTCAAGGTATTTTGATCCAATAGTTGAAGAGTTAAGAAGTCCATGAGTCTCTTTTGTGTAATTTCGTTGTGGATGTGAAGGAAATAAATATTGTATATTGATATTTGTAATTATTTATTTGTAGCTCCATAGCGGAAGCTTGGCCTGTATCATTGTTATTGTTGTATTCATTGAGAGAGAGAATATGTATTATTATGTTTCTATTACTCAAGGGTAATATATATATATATATATATTTTTAAAAAAAGGAAGAGAGATAGCTAAATTAAAGGCTTTTGGTAATGTTTCTGAGTAGTTAAAAATTGGGGCATGACAAAAGACTTTCAGAAACTGACGTAGGCCAAAAGGTACCACATTGAGGTCGCTTAAGTTACATTTATAGTCTTTAAATTTTGTTTATTTGGTGGAGATGATGTGTTTAGTGCACTTGTACAAATTTGGCAAGACATATTCAAATTCAATCAAAAAAAGCACGACAGCAGATTATTCGTGCGAAAAGCGAAATATCCAAGCCAGCCACCTCATCGCACGTACGACCAAGATTCACCACACGTGCAGCCCACCACCACTCGAGCGGCCCATATGGGCACTCGAGCGGCCTACCTAAGGTTGCGTGCGTGAAATTTTCAGTCTATTCTGCTGGGAATAAAAGGAAGAAAAATAGGCTGGAATAGGGTTCGAAAATTATTCTAAGGAAAGGGAGGCTAGGGTTTTGAAAAGGATTTTCTTCAAGCTTCAAGGGGAACTTTCATGCGAGCTTCCATCTCTTCCACCTCTTCCCACTTCTCCATGAGTGGCTAGGCTATTCTTTTCTAGGGTTTTGATGAAACCCTAGCCATGTAAAGGGATTGTTCTTAAGCTTTGATTGTGAAACGGTTTGAACAAATGTATGGATGTTTTAGAAGTTTATAATAATTGTTATTTTCATCTCTTCAACTATTTTACTCTCTGTAATTATTTAATGCTTTCCATACATTAGTTTTCTTTGCGTTTGTGTTCAAAGTACGAGATGAATCATGCTACGAGAGACGGGTCGTGTTGCTACCATAGTTTAGAGCAAACGCCTCATGCTACTTGGGATGATTCATGCCATTATGTTGAATGCAACAACCCTCTTGATCAATATTTCAAACTTGTAGTTGTGAAATATTGGGTATTTCAAACCAGATTGCAATTAATGGCCGACGTTAAATCTCATTTATGCGGTTAGTGGTGAATTCTTTGCCCTAGGATTTTTTAAAAAATTAATATCTCAAACCCTAATTTTAATTTTCAATTTAATTATTCAATTTCATTTAATTCTTGTTTAGTTATAATATCCATTAATCTTTTTAATCAAAATTAATTTAGGAATCTAGCAATTAAATTAGTTTAATTTCTCATTTATCCCTTTGGATCGATACCTAGACTTGCCATTATTCTAAAAGAATCTGGTATAGTTTAGTATTTATATTTGGTGTGTGTAACAACCCATCAAATTTTGAAATTGATAGGCATCTTTAAAAATGGTGTGCTAATAAAATCCGCTTTGTAAAATCTTGGCTGCCATTTTATGCCCACTAAAATGACCGCCACAGGCAGAAGAATAACAAAATGTAAGAATGCTATGCACCTCACTCTCCGGCACACACTGTCAGATCATTTGGTCAAAGCAATATTTAAACAACTCTGGATCCTCCCAAAAATAATACCTGACCTGCAAAAAGAATTGGTCTTTGTCTTGCTTAGACCAATTTTTAGGAATTTTCCCAATGGCCAAGTAATTCACAATATGTGCCAACCACGGGGGGCTCGCTCATGACATCGTAAGAAGTTGTTTATCCGGAAACGAATCATGCAAAATTAAAGGGTCACTAGTATACTCAACAAGGACTTGGGAGAAGTGATTGGCCGCCATATTCTAAGATCATTTCTTATCTCGAATCTCTAAGTCAAATTCTTAAAGCAACAATATCCATCTAATCAGCCTAGGGTTGGTCTTTTTCTTTGATAATAAATACTGCAAAGCGGCATGATCAGTGAAGACTATGACCTTGGAACCTAAAAGATAGGACCAGAATTTATCTAAGGCAAAGACCACAACTAGCAACTCTTTTCTTGGCGGTAGTGTAATTCAATTGTGCATTCGAGAGAGTACGACTAACACAGTATATAGCATAGGGTGCCCTATTGACCCTTTGGCCCAACACAACCCCAACTGCATAATCTGAGGCATCACACATGATTTCAAAGGGAAGCGACCAATCCGGTGATTTCATGATTAGGGCGGTAGTAAGGGCCACTCTCAGTGTTTCAAAGACTTTCAAGCATACCTCATCAAAGATAAAAAGTGCGTCCTTAGCAAGTCAACTACACAAAGGACGGAATATTTTATTAAAGTCTTTGATGACCTTACAGTAAAAACCTGCATACCCTAGGAAAGACCTAATTTGACGCACAAAATTGAGTAGAGGAAGGCCTGCAATGATGTTAACCTCTATGCCTCGAGGGGACACAATGTGTCACAACCTCCATGTGAGACACGGTAGTTGGATTGACAGAACAGATCTAGACTCGAAGTCTCAAGCCTGGTCACATGCCTGATCACCTACATATATAATATAAATAGTGAGCTAAAGCCTAGTGAATAACAATAGAATAAATGTTTTATGAATGATGTCCATAACAGATTTAGAATTCAGATCAGAAACAGATTTTTATGCATATTCAAATTTGTAAACAGTTATGTATGGCACATCCAATAGCTAACAGATTAGATTGGTCATAAAAACCCACGTGCAGAGTAATTGGTCATAAAGACGCATATTCACTTGAGATGGTCATTAAGACCCACGCGCAAAGTAGTTGGTCATAAAGACCCATATTCACTTGAGATGGTCATTAAGGCCTACGTCCAGAATAGATAGTTGATTATGCATAATCAATTCCATGAATGGAATCCACGTAAAACCTTGGTACCAGGTAACAGATAACACATGACAAATTCACATGATGCTAAGGATGCCACGAGTATATTTCAAAAACTTGGACATCCATTCATGAATCACAAAATGACATTTCAGAAACAAATCATATCTTATCAGTCAGAAAATATTTATAGTCAAAATAGTTTTATAGAGTTGTTACTCACAGATAGCTCCAGAAGCAGAAAAATAGCTTGGACAAATAAGATGGATACTAGCATGTGGCCTACACAAACACGTGACAGATACATATTGAAACACACGCTCTGTAAACGTTCTAACTTATTGGTTTCTTTCTAGGTGTGTTTCTAATTCTTATCCTCATTATTATAGCTTAATCATGGCTTAAAAATGCCTAGGATACAATGAGGATGCAATTTTACACTTTGAAACACTTAGCAAAATTTTGAAAAACAAGACAGTTCGCTCGAGCAGACCCCTTAGTTTGCAAAATTTCTAGGAGCTCTCATTTTAGGCTCGAGCCAACTTTTTGGTCGCTCGAGCCATGAGCCTAACAAAGGTGAGTTCACTCAAGTGAAGCTTTGGTCGCTTGAGCCAACTACACTGTCTGTAAAACTTCAGAGAGCTCACAAAGTACGCTTGAGTGAAGAGTTCATCGCTCGAGCGAACCCTGCGAACTCTAAAATTTCAAGATTGTTCTTGAAGCTGCAAACCTCAACTTCAAAGTATCAAAACTCATTCTTTTGGGACAAAACTCAAGAAAACACTTAGAAAATTGTATAACATCATGATAAGGCCCAAAAACATGCCAATTCTTCAAAACTAAGCTTGAACTTGTATATATATAACATGCATGCAATGTTTGAGTTCAAACTCCTTAAATCATGAGCTGACGAAGTATTAAAATTTGAAATCATGGCAAGCTCTCATGATATAACAAAATATGATCTCGCATGTAAGAAGTTATTGGAAATTAAACTCAAAATGGATGAATTATGTGTGCATGCATGAATTGATTCCCAATTCTACATTCAAAGCTCAATTCTCTTGTTTAATCTCTTAAACTTTCTGAATTACATTCTTGATGACTCATACACTTAATTCATGGGTTGAATTCTTAACTCTACTCCTCAATTGGGTTCTAGATTGTTAATTCTTTAAGTTACCAATTTTCGCAATTCACTTACAATTCCTTCTTTCTTATTCTTTGATCACACTATTATCCTCACACATACTCTCTCTCTCTCTCTCTCTCTCTCTCTCTCTCTCTCTCTCTTATGGTTTGAGGCTCAAAATGATGAAGAAAGATGAGTTCTAGAACTTATGTCACATATTTATAGATTGGATTAAGTTAACTTAAGTTTAATTAAGCTTGCTTATATCTAATTGAATCTAATTAGTTTATTCTAATTATTTGTTTCCGAATCAAAATCTAATTAAACTTACCATAATACTCTAAAAATTCTAACTACCGCGTACATCTAGTCGATTTTGGGTTTGGATGCCGACAAGGCCTTCAGTTTTCATACCAAAGTAGAAATTCAGACAGATATTCCTACAAGAAACAGATATAAACACAAATAACTCATAAGATGCATAATTACCTCATAATTACTTATTAAACACGTATTAGACATTCCTAATTAAGGGTTAGTAGCTAATCATAGAGTGGGGTTGTTACACACTGCGACCCCCCCTCCACAGTAATCTTCCCTCACCCATTTGAAAGGAGCTTCTCATCAAAGACAGTTGCAACAGTGAAGTTTCGAATCGGAGATTGAAATCCTAGATCGGAGCTTTGAAACTGGTTTGCACGATCGAACTCCTACAAACTCTAGATCTAGATCTGAAAACCCTTAGGATTTCTCTTTCTCTCTCTTTATCCACGATGGAGAAAAGCAGGTTTGCCGAAGGGAAAAGGGTCGCCAGCGAGGTAGAGAAGTTATGGAGGTTACTATAGTGGCTGGGTTTCAGTGACATTGGCCGGAAGTGGAAGCAGGCGACAAAGACTAATGGTAGGTGGTGGTGCCCAAAAGAGTCTAGAGTTTAGAATTATGTCCAAAACGGTAATTTGATAAAGGGCTGTAAGTGTAATACAAAAAATTATGGAAATGGTGTGTATTGAGAGATTTTGTAGTATGTAAATAGAATTACTCTTTATTTATACTTACATTGAGTTTAATAACTAAACTACTATTTTTTCGTCAATTTTATTTAACGAAAATACATTAATGATTTAGATTGAAAGCAAATTACAATATTAAGGTTTAAATTGATAAATTAAAAACACATAGTTTATTTTGTTACAAACTCAAATTCTGATATATTTTTTTCATAATTATCCCTAATTTAAATTTATAGCCCAAGTATCTAACATAGGAAGAAAAAATATTAAAAATAAAATAAAATTTTACTTTATTTAGAAACTTTTCCAAAAATTAATCAATTTAACCCCACTGATAATAGAGCATTGCTAGGAACACAGATGTGTTCCATTGCATGAAATACAAATGAAAGATTAATGAGGCATTGCTAGCAATACAGATGTGTTCCATTGAATGAAATACAGATGAAAGATTAATGATAAGTTCCACATGATATAGGGTCTACATATGAGACCTATTATTTGTTTCACATCTGCTACATTTCTTGGAATACATCTGTCTTTATAGATTATTGCTGATAAAATCATAAGACATATCTCTCCCTGATGGACTTTACATGTAGTTCAAGGCTAGGCATGGGCCTAAGCCGACGCAGTAAAAGCCCAATTTGAGTCGATATCCGATCATTTTAATTTTTTATATGAATATTCTATTCAATAATGTCTAAAAATTGAATGATTTAGATCACTGAATTGGCCCTACAATGGGCCCACTAAGCCCAAATGTTCTATCAAATTGAGTGGCCAACTTGAGAGAATCTAAATCCAATTTTTATGTCTTAAAATATAGAATATTTAATCAAAAAATAATACTAATGTTTTAAAAAATAAACTGGTTTAAATGCCTTTCTATTTATTTGGTGTTGGATTTGAAGAAGATTTTTTTTTTTGTGAATATTCCAAAAAATTAAATTATTTATGTAAGTAGTCAACTTTTTAAATTATTTACTAAATTAACTCATTTTTTAAAATCGCAAGTTTAAAATACGATTTCATGGCGAAATCATATATTGAATATGCAATTTCATATTAACACGATCCACATTTACACACCAATAAATCAAGTCAATATAAAATCGCATTTGAAAAATCGCATTTCATGAGGAAGTTTGGTGGCTTTGTGGCCAGTGGCTCATGGCAAGACCCTTTCTTCATTTAGTTGGTTTATCTGTTGAATGTTAGTTTTGGAAAGTATTAGCGTAATTTGATTAGTTATAATTATATAATTTTATGTGCTTTTTTACCCACAAATCCCATATTGAGAATGTCTCTCTCCATTAGAGGAAAACACCAAATACAACCCATTCAAACCGTATCACCTGTTTTGGAAGTGTAATTAAAAACCAATCTGCTGCATGATTTTAGAAGGAAAGCATGTTACATTTCATTTCGTCTTGTTGAATAGAATTTGAAACTTTTAAATTTTATTAAAAAAATTTTAAAAAAAAATTATTAAAAATAAGCCAACACAAAAGTCACAAAGAAAGCAAACCTTGAACACCAAACATCAACATTATGTTTCAAACATCGGATTCAATGTAGATGTAGGGCATCCAGATTTAATGTTGATATTTACATTCAAAAACCACAAAATATTTTAAGATCCAAATCGAAGGTGTACATGATATCTATTATGAATGTTTACATGGTACATCGTTCCAATTATTCGAATCAACATCCAATTCAATGTAGATATACAAATTTTATGATTTACAGCAAATCAAACCCATAAAATGATTCACTTTTCATTGTCGTGAAAGAATAATTCAGTGCAGACATTCAAGTGCAAAATCTAATGTGTGAAATCGTCTCACATTGATAAATGTGTATATACCATAAATAATATACATTATAAATATCGGTATATATAGGATGTTAGGTGATTGTTATTTTTTAGTACAACAGTCACGGTTGTGTTTTCAATGATCCTATCTCGATAATTCGAACGTTCAATTTTTAGAGTCCGTCAAATGCAATATTTTTGTAAAAAATTAAGGCTTTGTTTGGGAAGCAAAAGTTAGGGCTTTTTTGGCTATTTTAGCCACAAAAAACAAAATAGACTTTTTAACTCAATAAGACAAAACATTACATGCAACCCATAATCATTACATTATTTCTCTTACAAAAAACCAAAAAAGCCTAAAGTCATTCCCAAACCAGACTTTTTAGCCCCGGGCTAAAATAGCTAAAAAAACCAAAAAGCGAAAAAGCCAACCCACTCCCCAAACGAACCTTAAGTTAATCGGATATTAGTAACCTTTTGATCAGAGAACATTTGTATCTAATAAAATGGAAGGTAGATGTGAATTTTAATGTTAACTTGAATAAAAACGGTAGTGCTACATACACCAATTAATGTACGCACTAGTGTACCAATAATATTATGCCATTATTACTGATCCCACCAATTATATAAATTATAAATACCCAAAACTTCTAAAATTATACCACATCATCTATTAGTATACTAATGAATATATTAATTAGTACATATGACATTATTCGAATAAAAATATGATTTGATCAAATATTATCAATTTTTGTGCAATTTAATTTTTTACATAACACTCTTAAAAATAACAATTCATGTTATCAAAATAGAACCTAGAGTTGGTCCCACCGAAAGAACAAGAGTGACTGATATACAATAGTCTCCCCATTTTCATGTACATTTTTTTTTCTGTTACATCGGAAATTAAAAAACCAGAACAACAAAAACACAGACAAGAGAGGTAGCTAAGCTAGAGCCTCCAAAACGTTGTGCCCACCATATCTGCTATAATCAAGCTTCTAACTTCTAGAGGAGGTTCTTTCATAACCAGCAAGTACTCCACTTGATCTGCACCCATGTTGGCGAGCTTGTCCGCACATTGGTTGGCCTCTCACAATGTACTGGATGGAACAATTGCACCACTGGAGCAGGTGACGAGCATCTTCCATAATGGCTCTATACGGGCAGTTTGGGGGAGGCCCGTTTGTGATCATTTCTTGGGCTATGATGGAGTCAGTCTCAATGACAACTTCGGCGAGACCTTTCTCGAGCACTATGGTAAGACCTCTGTAGATGCCCCACATTTCTGCTTCCAAGCTAAAGCATGTCTCTAACTTCCCAAAAAACTGCACAGCCAAATGCCATATTCATCGCGAAAGAGGCCTCCAAACCCCCCTGCTCCTGGATCGCCCCGAGCACAACCACCTGTGTTTAATTTGATTTTCCTTGCAAGAGAAGGGTATCAAATAATCTCATCAGCAGGTTTATGAGCATAGACAATAGAAGATAAGAAAGCATGATTTATCTCTGCAACATAATTAAGAATACAGGTGCAAGCATTCAAAACAGTAGTTTCAATATTATCAAAAACTTTCTTGTTCCTATCTTTCCATATCTGCCAAAGTGTCACAAAAAAAACACAGCACCAATGGGGATCACTCCTCTTATGAGACTTCAAGTCCTTCCTAATCCAGTCAACCAGATTAAGGTGGTTGATGGTTGACACCCACTACAGACCAGCAATATTGGTCCATATGTTTTTTGAAACAATGCAACCACGTAGAAGGTGATCCATGTCCTCATTATGCCAATTACATCTGGGACAATTAGCATTCAAAGCCATGCCTCTATTCTTTCTCATAGCATTGGTTAAGAGTCTCCCATGGCAAATCAACCATAGGAAACCTTTCAGTTTGTGAGGTATTTTAAGTTTCCACACCCACACAATCTCCTAATTACACTCAAGCTGCCCAGAAGCAGCTTTATACGCAGCAGTCGTAGAAAACCCTCCTAAACCACCCTTCCAGTGAGGGCTATCAGGAAAGGTAACAAATTGGGGAAGAGGAATTTTTAAAACACTTGCAATAGCGTTACTAGGAATATGAGACCGGATGTGGTTCACATCACATTTGCCCTCCTCATTCATAAGGACATCCACCGTACCGTTATTGGTAAGCTGGTGGTTTGGAAATTTAGTAGCAAGAGTTTCCTTTCCACACCACCAGTCAAACCCGATGGAAATAGTAGCACTATCACCCATTCCCCATTGAGTACCTTTCCTCAAGATATCTGTTGTTTTGAGGATGCCTCTCCAAGTGTGAGAAGACCTTTTCTTAGAAGAATAGCTCATAAAAGACTCATGTCGGAGATATTTCTCCTTCAGGACTTGCACCCAAAGGCTAGTATCATTGCATAACAATCTCCACCCGAACTTTGATAGGAGGGCCAGGTTCTACAAGTAAGCTTTTTTCATACCAAGCCCTCCCATCTTCTTGCTATTACAGACCATATCCCAATTCATGAGATGTACTTTTTGCCATTTTCATAATCTCCCCAAAGAAAATTACGATTGAGTTTGTCAATATCTCTGCATATACTCATAGGGAGATCAAGAGTTTGCATAGTGTAAAAAGGAAGGGCAGAAGTGACAGATTGAATTAAGGTGGCCCTTCCAGCCAAAGAAAGCATATTAGCTTTCCACCCAGACAACTTGTTTTGAATCCTTTCAGTTATATGACTGAAATGAGCACGATTACATCTGCCATGTAACATGGGAATGGCCAAGTACTTACCTAAATCTTGGGTGAGGGAAATTCCACAACAATTACTCAAAACTCTTGCTTTCTGGATCCCCACATTGGGCGAGACAAAAAACTTAGATTTATGGAGGCTCACCTTAAGGCCCGAGAGCTCACTAAACTCCTTCAACACCCCCATAACAAAGTTACACATCTTTTTATCAGCTCTCCCAAACAAAAATAGATCATCAGCAAAGAAAAGGTGAGAAAACATAGGGCCTCTGTTAGATGCTTTTACCCCTATCCATACTTTGTTATGGACTTTCTCAAGGATCATATTAGAGAGTCTTTCCATGCATAACACAAAGAGGTAAGGGGATAAGGGATCCCCTATCTCAACCCCTTCTCAAAACAAAATTCCTTAAGTTTTTCCCCATTCCACAAAATGGAGGCAGAAACATTTGTGACACAATTCATGATGAGATCCACCCAATGATCATTAAGACCAAGATTATTTAAAGTTTGATATAAAAATTCCCAAGACACGTTATCATAGGCTTTTTCTAGATCAATTTTAAGAATCATATCACCTTTATTGCCTTTCTTACCTTTAAGAGTGTAGAGGATCTCCTGGGCAATGATAACATTATCACTAGTGGTGTGTCCAGGAATAAAGCTACTTTGGAAAGGTCCAACAATATCGGTCAAAAAGGGGTCTGGTGAGGGTTTTGTAGAGAACATTGCAAAGGCTAATGGGGTGGAAGTGGGATATAGATTCAGGGTTAGCAACTTTAGGAATAAGGGTGAGGAGAGTTTTATTCATGCTATCAGGAATGTGTTTGTTGGCAAAGCAATTTTGTATAAACTTACAAACAGAAGATCCAACAATGTCCCAGTGCTTGTGATAGAAGAGGGATGGAATACCATCACTACCAGGTGCTTTAAAAGCTTTAACACTCTTAATGGCATCCCACACCTCCTTACCAGAAATAGGCTTACAAAGGGACCTGTTATCATCCAAACTAATTTTAGCCTGCAGAGGGTTAGGGCCAACACTCAGAGTGTCACTAGTACCTTTCTTAAAAAGGTTACAAAAATAGTTGTGTACATGGTTTTTGAGGTCAATGGGGTCAGTGATCCACCCATTCTCAGAATTTTTCAGAGTTACCACTCTCATCCTCCTCCTTTTAGCAATAGTAGAGACGTGGAAATATCTCATATTCCTCTCACCCATGGTGATCCAGTTAGCCCTAGACTTTTGAAACCACAATAGCTCTTCTTGGTACAAAATATTGTTATAGTCCCTAACAAGTTCTTTTTCAAGTAAGAATAGATTATGGGAATAAACAAAGGATTGGGCTTTTTGGATGCCCTCAATACGTCCAAGAAGACACATTTTTTTTCAAAAAATATTGCCAAAATGATTTTTGTTCCAAGCAGAAATATTTCTAGTGAACAAATTCAGAGTATCAATAATAGATTCGTTATTAGTAGCCCAGGAGTTTTCAACAATAGATTTAAATGTAATATCAGTAAGCCAAGCGGCCTCCAATCTGAAAGGTCTAGCTAAGGGGTTAGGAGAGTCCATACCTTGTGTGAGCACAATCAAAGGAGAGTGGTTAGAGTAGGTTCTTGGTAAATTACGAATTGCACCTTCAGTGAAAGCTATACACCATTCAAAATTGCAAACAGCACGGTCTAGTCTCTCCAATGTGTTAGCCAGTCCTTGCCTTCCATTGGACCAAGTGAGTTGGGGCCCAGAGCACCCAAAATCCATCAGATTACACCTATTCATTCTGGCATTGAACTTACGAGTTTGAGCATGAGAGAGGGTTGGGCTGAGACTACGTTTTTCCCCTGAGAAGCTATGTCATTGAAATCTCCAGCCACAAGCCAGGGCAGATTCATGTTGTCGGCAACAGATTCAAGATTATCCCATAACAGTTCACAATTTCTGGAAATGGGGATGGCATAAACCACTGACAGGACCCAATTTGCATGGTTATCACGTTGAATTTTTGCATGAATAACTTGGGCATTAACCTCAAGGGCTTTTACAGTAGCTTTAAAAGGATCCCAAAGGACCCAGATGCCCCCACACCTACCAACAAGGTCTACATGGGAAGAAGCAGTGAACCCCAATTTGTTAAAAAAAGAACCCATTGAACTAAGCTCAATTTTTGTTTTCATCAGAACAATAATAGAAGGTCTGTGATTTTTCTCAAGTTCCTTCATGGTTCTTCTAAAAACTTTGTTGCCGGCATCACGACAGTTCCATATGAGCAACTTCATTGAGACAGAATTTGGGAAATTAGGAAAAGAGGCAAATTCAGGAATGCCTAGAGTCTTCCTGATTTTCATCCGATCAAAGACACCCGAGTTCAGGGAACTCACTCTGACTATGGTGTTTTGGATGCCATAGTGGTTCATCTCCTCTTTCTTGATTATGAGGCGAGCTTCGCCAATCCACCAGTTTGTGCTTACTAGGTGAGTGGCTTCTTTCTCTTGATCGAATGCAAGATAGATCATGCAAGCCTAACTCTGTGATGGTTCTCCAATGGAGTCTCCATAGCTGGGTAAACTCACTGGGTTTGATAAATGGATAGTCACAGGCAAAGACGGGTGGGGTCAAGGGGTTTTTTTGTGGTGGCCATATGTGGCTGTGCTTTTTGGACCAAAGGTGTAAAGGGTGAGGGTGGTGCAGCTGGACATGGAGCTACTGGTAGAGCTAAACTTTCTGAGGCTAGACCTTCCATCATAACATATGTGTCTGCCAAGGCTGTGAAAGGGTTATGCACATCAGTGCTTTTTGCAGGGACTGAACTGACATCAGCTAGAAGATCTGGAGTGATCTGGTTTGTCTTGGAAGACTTAGTTCCATTCATAGCCCCTTGGTTATAATGAAACTGCTTACCTGGCCCCTTTCCATGGGCTTTGTCTTTAGATTTTGATCTGGGCACTTTCTTGTTGGCATAGTTCTATTCTGGGCTCCTCTGACTAACCAACATCCATGGGCCAAAGCCCTCTGTAGGTTGATCCGAAATTGGGTCTGATGAGTGGGCCTTACCACTCTCACTACAGCTGGGCCTACTCTTCTTCTCATTCTCAACGGTCAATTTTTTTGCAGGCACCTCCACCGGAGCAATGGCGCCGGACGGATTCACCGAAACAGCGCTGCAACGATCCCTCCGATGACCCACTCTGCCACAATTAAAACAAAAGGAGTGAAAGTGTTCATATTCAATCCCATAAGAATATTTCCCAATAGCAAAATAGGCTGTTAAAGGTTGACTTAAATCAACTTCTATGCAAACCCGAGCAAACCTACCTCTTGTTCACGTTACTGTGTTGATGCCAATTTTCAGGGGCTTGCCAATGGATTTGGCAATGTGGTAAAGCACCCTCTCATTATAATATTCTATGGGTAGTTGTGGAAATCTGACCCAAATAGCAGTGGTGACTTCTCTTGCTTGAGATGGCTTGAAATCATAGCACCATTTACGTACAGTGAGGTAGTGATCCAAAATTATCCATAGTCCCCCTGATAAGACTTTCATGTAATCATCTTTCATTTGGAATTTGAAAAGAAAGAACCCTAATCCCAAATCAATTGCCTCAAAGTCACCTTGGAGGTCCCAAATTTTCCTAACTTTTAGAGTTAAAAGTTTGTAGCCAATATTTCTCCCAAGCGGTTTAACAATGAAGCTGTCTTTCCACGGCCTTCTTATCTTATTCAGCAAATTTCTGGGAAGTTTGATTCGAGGGAAGCCCAGATCTGGCTCATCCAGACATAATTCCTCTTCCATGCTCTCTGGTTCAGATTCATCTTCATCCGTGGATAATCGATCAAGATCATCGTCAAAAGCTCGCTCATCGTAGCATCTGTTTGTTAGTGCCTCCTTGAAGGACTTCGAAGTATGAGGCTTCGATAAGCTTCGAGCCTCTGTGTTGGCCTCGAGAGTATTCAAGGCATCCAATGGACCCTCAGAAGCTGGAGGAGGCTCTGCCATGTTATCATCATCATTGCCCCCATGGGCTTTCAGTTTCTTAGTACTCCGAGAAAGATGATCTTTCTCCTCTGAGGATTGCTATTCTCGTTGATCACCGATTGTGCCGTTGGAAACAGTTGGAGACATTTTTTCAACATTCGTCTTTAGTTTTCATGTACATATACCATAACAATGTTGTAAAAAAACCGATGCCATAGATGTCATAGACACGCAAAATTCACGTTACATACAAAATTCTCACACGACTTTTCTCCATGAAACGTAATTTTTAACTAAATTTAAAGTGTGATTTTATTTACACACTTTTAATTTTCTCAGTATATATCATCATTTAGTTCACATAAATAATGTTTTGAATTTTTGATTTTTCTCTCAACATACACACTATAATATTACTCTTTTAGCTCAACTCACACAACACAATACACACCCTAACACAAGATGATATACATACCATCAAAATTGAAAAGACAAAATGGTCTAAAATATAATTCACGGTAATTTTAGATTTATGTGTCTCTCTCTTTCCTGATATGTGTTGAATATATGAAAGCAACGTGAGAGCAAAGGCGAGAATCAAACGGCAGGTCAAAATTTTACGATGACGAAGCAATTAGAGTGGTATTTTGTAAAAATTTAAACAAAGAAATAGTTTTAGTATTGTTCATAAATACAATGTTGAAAAAACTTAATATGTTCACAAATTTACTAAACCAAAATGTCCAATTTTTTATGTATGAACATTTAACATTTGATCAACTTTAATAATATGAACAAAATGATTCTTTTCAAATATAAATAATTGAAAATTTTGTAAATGTTTAACTTCTATGTGCACACGAAACGAATAAGTTATTGTTGTAAAGATAAACAGCGGTCTTTTGTTCCAAATCAGTATGAACAAGATAAATAGCAAAGTAAATTGATATTTTCATTACTGTTTTATTCCAAATGAATGTCATCCATAATATGTAAAATTTTAAAATCAATTGATTTCAATGTTTTAAAATCCTAATTTTTCAAAACAATAATATTTTAAGTTTGAAAAATAATAAAAAAAAATATTTGTTCTAGGTAATGGTGCGTATAGAGATATTTGTGTTTTCATATGTAAATTGTTGAAATGAGTATATACACACCCATATTATCATTAATAGTCATTTTATTTGAAGATATTATTATCCTATAAATTTATTAGTTAAATGGTGTGTACTGAGAGAATTGATAGTGTGTAAATAGAATTATATACCCAAATTTAAATTAGTGTTATGTTCCCCATATCAACTTATTGAATTCGATTTAAAAAAAAGAAAAAGAAAAAAAATCTTCATGAATTTGAAGGCTACAAAGTTCAAGTTTAAGAAGAGAGTCTAGAATGAAGAAGAAATTTCATGAATTCTCTAGAAGCTTCTAGCTTCTTCTTCTTCTTTTCTTCAAATTCAAATTGAATTCCTCTTTTTCAATTTGGAACTCTTGGGAACCTTTTTGTCCAAACTCAAATTGAGTTTGATTTCCGACATATAGCACGGGTTTTCACTAGTACTCATAATGATAATACCAATTTAATGAGATTCACATGAGACCTGTTGAAAAGTTTTGAAATTTGAGCTCAGAAAAACCGCACTGACTTTCACTTTAATAGATAATTTAGTTGGCATATACAAAAAAATAATTAACTTATAATTTCTCTTTTATTTATATGTTTAAGTTGAATATTTATGACTTTGCTTTTGATCATGTTAAGACAATATATTTTTTATATGTATTATTTTAGTATCAGATCTTAGTTATTTCTCATTCTTGAATCGAAATATAACTAAAGTACATAACAATTGATATATAAAGGAAAAAAATTATATGTATTATTTTAGTATCAGATCTTAGTTATTTCTCATTCTTGAATCGAAATATAACAAAAGTACATAATAATTGATATATAAATTTATTTAGATCTTGGCCCCTCCGTAATAAAAATTTTGGTTCTGCCTCTGTCCATGGTTGATAAGCCGGATTAAACTTTCGGCGTTGTTTTCGCCGACGACCAACAAGGACCAATGCAGCAGTAATAGATCCAGCTCGTATTTTAAAATCAGCCGCCGAAATTGGCCTAGATCTCCGCGATCCATTTGCAAAATAATTCAAACTCCCCCAATTATTTTGGCTTATATAATTTCCCGTCTGCGCTTGCCTTTTTAGATTTTTAATCCTGGCCGCAGATCGGGGAGCGGCGCATGCCTTTTTAGATTTTTAATCCTGGCCGCAGATCTGGGCGTGGAGCGGAAGCCCTAGACGACAACACGCCACGAATTGCAGAAGGGAGCACCAATCGGGGGACAACACGTGGCGCGGGGGGGAGCGTCCCGGGTAATATTAGTGGGACGCTCCTAGGCACCTATATAACTCACTCCCTAACTCTCTTCCACCAGTAAAGTTTTTCAGAGAGTGACTTACGTCATCTGAGAGAGTAAGTGACGTCATTGAGAGTGAGTTATGGCATCAATGCGACGTCGTTTTAGAGTCCAAAACAAGAACATCTTCCTCATATATGCCCAATGTTCTATACCTAAAGAGAGATTATTAGAAAAAATTAGAGCGCTCTTCACAACTAGGCCACCAAATTATGTAAGGGTTGCACGTGAATTACATGAGAACGGGCAACCACATCTCCATGCCCTTGTTCAATTTCCATACCGTTTTCAGACGCAGAATGAACGGTTCTTCGACGTTACTCACGACCGAACTAGTCGCCATTTCCATCCGAATGTACAAGGGGCCTACAACCAACAGAATGTACTGGAATACATCTCCAAACACGAGGATTACACGGACTGGGGTGAATTCTGTGAGAGGAGCCGCTGCACTAACTAGAGTAACAAAGAAAATATATATCGCGATGCACTTGCTGCCGGCACCAAGGACGAAGCACTAGCAGTGGTACGAAACGGCGATCCAAAATGTTTCTAGTTAAATTATGACAAATTGTCATCAAATTATGACCGGATTTCATTTAATCCACCATTGCCGTATGTTCATCCATTTACAGACACAGTATGGATCGTTCCAACAGCCATGCAGCAATGGGTTGCAGACAATATTAAAGACGAAGCCCAAAGACCGCACAGGCCCAAGAGCATTATAATTGAAGGCCCATCTAGAATTGGGAAAACATGTTGGGCCCAGTCTTTGGGACCACATAATTATTATTCTGGCCACATCGACCTGAGGGACCACAAGGACGACGCTTTCTACAACATAATCGATGATGTGGCCCCACAATTTTTGAAACATTGGCGCGAGTTTATTGGAGTGCAACGGGATTTTTTTTCAAATTGTAAATATGCCCGCCCAAAGAAAATAACGGGCGGAATTCCAAGTATTATATTATGCAACCCCGGAGCCGACTCCAGTTACAAAGAGTTTTTGGAAAAACATGAACACGCCGGGCTCAAAGTGTGGACGATCCGAAACGCAGAATTCTATATAGTCGACGAGCCCCTGTTCGCCAGAACCAATCAAGAAGAGGCATCTTAATGCCAAGAAGAAGGCCCAACACAGGAAGATATTCCACTTCCAATGCGGCTGTTCAATATTCCATACGAACGGCTGCGTCGAACCACATACATTGGAGAGAGATGACGCTGTCAGGGGTCTTTTACGATACTTTGAAGAACCCGATGTGGTTCAAAGCAGTGGACATGTCCAGACCGGCCAATCAGGGGGTGTACAAGATAGAATGCCTCTTCAACTACAACCTCTGGAAAGCATTGAGAATCCGGACATTTACCGCGACAATGTTGCTAGTTGATATTAGATCTAATTCAATTCACTCTTGATTGGATTACATCTATCATTGATTGTTTGAGGATTGTTATTCATTGTCAATATTGAATCATAACTACAAATCACAATCTCAAGAATTTTAGGTTTTTTTATCTTTTTTTTTTTTAAGAGCATTGCTAATCAGGCTAAAAAATTAGACTCAATTTTTAGACCTAGTGATGTGTCAAGAAGATGATTGGTTGATAATTAAAGATTCTCTAATTATCAACCAATCAGTTTCATGACATATCGTTGAGTTTAGAAAATATGTATAAATAGCATATTTGTATATGATTTTTCTTTTTTTTTAATTATTGGAAAAATAATTTACAATTGCTTAAATCTAGTGAGACTTGTACATTATTTTGAGAAGTTCAATAATATCATCGTAGTCATAATAATTTCTGAAGTCACAAATGATAAACTATTTTTAGGTAATGTTAGGAATACCAAATTTTCTATCAAATAAATGACCAAACGTCTCACATGGGTGTAGGGTCCGCAATTTTGTGGAATCCACACCCATGTGAGACATTTAGTTATTTATTTGGTAGAAAATTTGGGACCTATAACATTTTTCATTATTTTTTCTAATTAGATAATAACGTAAATTAACGATAAATGCATGAGATTATTCTTGAGTTAAAATGGATATTTTGAAAAATAAAATTACTAAATCATCAAAATTTGTTACTTAACCCAATATAAAATACTTGTTACTACGGGAGGCTAAAAGAAGCTGTGATTGAGGAGGACCAAAAGTTATGGTCAGGATAACTTCCTGACAAGCATGAAGACATGTCATTCGGAAATTTAGAAATTTAGGTCATGGTGGACTGATCTAGCGTGAAGGTTCAAAACTAGAAGTCTGGAACCAGAATTAAGGTTTTAGGTCCAGACATTTAGGTTCAAGATTAGAGGAGCATAAAGCATGCGTTAGGGGAATAGACTTAATCAAGACGTGTTCTTAAACTTTAGGGCCCAACAAACTCCTAAACATTCGCGCTTAGTGGAACACAATTCCTAGAGAAAACGGGTTGATGTGAGGAGGGAAAAGAGGGCTAACATCCCACAATGGCTAGTATGAGCATGCTATAAATAAAATAATTTCCAAGTTTAAGGCACACAATCACTTCCACCTGAACCTATACTCATATATTCTACACCTTTGTCTACTGTTTTAGTAACTTAGGCATCGGAGTGTCCCCGTGCTATTCCCCAACTAGACCCTTCATCATTTGTGAGTGATTTTAAGTCCAAAGTGATACAACACTGTTGTAGCGTCGCAGTCAAGTGGTACAATTTTTACCCACCACAATTACGTTATTTAAGATCTCAAGGGGTGGCACATGTTTTTTTTGGAACTTTAGGCATTCAAATGTATTTCTTGAAAATCTCTAAGGGTAATTGTAATTTACAATTTATTTTGTTGTTATCATGATGTGATGCCTTCACTACAACATATAATAGTTTGAGAAGGAGTTTGGATTGTCTTTAGTCCTCCATCAGACTAGACGGTCCAGTCTGGCCCAGTAGGCTGATTTTTGGACCCTACTTCGATGATCCGAACTATTCACATTTTAGGTTTCGTCTAGTGCAACATCCCTGCAAAAAATAAGTCCATCAAATAATGAAAATTACATTTTTGAATTAATTTTGTATGAACCGTTTATTTCTTCACCGTCCATTTTTTCATACAAAACTTATTCGAACACGTGATTGTTATTATTTGATCGACTTAATTTTTTGTACTCGACGAATCCTAAAATATTAACGGTTCGAATTATCGATACGGGGCCTAAAATTGAGCCCATTGAGCCCAACGGTACCCCTCTAGTCAGATGGAGGACTAGAGAGAAGCCATAGCCTTTAAGAAACTAATTCTTTTCATTCCAAGTGAAATTTTTTGCACTATACACTAAAAAATGCATTTTTAGGGATTGTAGTAAGTACATTAATAAACAAATACACTTTTAGTGACAAAATAATTTCATATAAAAAAGGTTTACTTTTTGAAATGAAAATTTTGATTAAAAAAATATAATAATTCATTACTAAACGTATAATTTTGTCGCTAAAAATATAATAAGAATGCCTAGCTTCAATAGACTTCAGCTCAGTGCTTATCTTGGACTCTCCAATAGATAAAGATAAACTCCATAAGAGCTTTATCCTTATCCAGGCTAAGGTCCTTCCTCATTCTAGGACTCTTATCCCTTATTCGTTTATCCCGAACTCTGATTTCTTTGGAGATAGCCTCGGCCTAGCCAAGATCACCCCGACGTCACGACCAAGACATGTGGCACCTCGGCTGACACTTCAGTGTCACCTTGGCCACGTGTTGGCACTCAGGAATTATGTCCCCACAACTGCCCCTTAGGTTCTATTACCTCGGCATCCTGAGGTGATGGAACCTATATCGTCATATCGTATAGCATGTCGGCTATCTTGCTCTATCATCCATTTACTGAGGTTATCATACGTCGGCTTCACACGACCAGGTCCTATAGTCTGTCTCATCAAGGCTTTTAGAACCAATAACCTAGTTTATTCAAGTTATTTAGCCGAGATCTTCCTACCAGCCGAGGTCATTGCTTCATTAAACCAAGAACTCCAAGAGTTTTATCACGCGTATGAGCTGTCACGCACAATATTTCAACCGTTTCTACCACGCGTCTGTCCCCCACTGGACCGTGTCCGATACGCACTATTAAGTCACCTTGCGCCTGCGTGCGCTGTCTAACAAATACATCGTTCTAGGCTCATCAATTTCATTTTGTCACCTTTTTGCGTTTTTGACAAAACTAGCACCCTCTCTTTTCGTCTTTTCATTTTACATCATTGTCTTCGTGCAAAAACTCTCTCTCTCTTTACTCTCCAAAATCCTCCATTGCTGCTTTCGCAAAGCTTTCTGCCACTAGTCTCACTCTCTCCTCCGGCGAGGCTTCTGCTGCACTTCCTTGCTTCCGACTACCGTTTGATCCCGACAAACTTTACTTCGGCTTCATTTTTCTTGGGTGAGTCACTGTTCCTTTGTATTTTAATTCCTTGTTTCTCTTCAAAAAGTTTTGCTTTATTATTCGTTGCCATTGCTGTTTTGCTCAAGTTCTTGATTTATGAATCACGTATCTGAGCACATTTATTTTAGGATTTTGCGTTTGCCCAATTCATGTCTTGAATACACACACACTGCTCACAAATTTATTCACTTTTGCCACTGTTCTTGGCCTCGCACCCTTGTGCACACTTTGTCATAGTGTTCTTGATAGTTCATCATTGTTCTTTATTCTGAAACACGTTCTTGTTTTCTGTTTTCTATGTCTTTTCCAGATCCGTGCCTTCAATCTTCATTTCCATAGATCTAGGTTTGGGATTTGCTTGTAGAACCCACAAATTTTAGGAAAAATTGGAACGAATTCCCCTTAAAATCCCCACAAATTCTTACCCCAGCTCACATTTAGGTTTTAGTCGAGGTCCTTCAAAAACCGTCATAAAACACTTCCTTCTGAAATCCTATACCTTCTCCTTAAGCCAACATCATGAGTATGTGGAAGCATAGGGTAGACACCCGACCAAGTTAGAATACTTTAGGCGGGGGTTTTCCATTCCAGCCGACGTTCACCTTAGGTTGGTTGGGGAGGACGACTCCATTATGCCTACAGTCAACTCCATGTCCTTCCCAGTCGTCGCCTTCATTGAGTGTGGACTCAGGCTTCCACTAGACATCCTTTTCCGAGAAGTCCACCATTATTACAAGCTTAACCCAATGCAGTTAACCATTAACTCATACAGAGTCATTAATGGTATCATAGCCTTAGCACGTCGAGAAAATGTTAGGGTGACCTTAGCTGACATCCAATACTGCTACACCATGTGTGGCCTCAAATTAGAAAAAGGCTATGTCTACTACCTCAAACCGAGGTCTACTGAATACAAACTTGTTGCCAACCTCCCAGACTCCAACAAGGGAGCCGGGGATGATTACTTCATTGTCTCGGGCAACTGGGAGTTTGTTCCAGATGACGACCTTCACCTCTACCCTCTCAGCCGAACAGTATTCGTAGAGGGTAATGGTAAGAGCCAAGTGCTACATTTTTTCAAGCCTTTAATACTTCGTTCTTTCCATATGTTCTAACATCTATTTTTCTTGCAGTTCTTCCATAACCACCAAAAGACTTCCACAAGTCCTTATTCCCCAGCAAGGATCTTAAGAAGTTGCTGGACCTGCCAGTCCACAAGCAAAGAGCTCTTTTATTGCTTAACTTCATCCTGACCTACAAGTCGGTACTTCCCGACGTCTCAAGGAAGCAGAAAAGCAAGTCTTCTCCTTTCGCCACAACTCCACCAACAACTTCATCATCTCGGCTAGATTAGGGGTCAACCTCAGATCCAACAGAACAACCATCTACCTTGGCTCCACAACTGATCCCACCACGTCGACGCCAACGCCGACGCAGAACTGCAATTCTTGGCGAGATGGGTCGCAAGAAGGCAGTCGCAGAAGATCTTCTAGCCAACATCCCCGACACCGTCAACGCTCAACCAACACCAAAGCCCAAAAGAATGAAGAAGGTCCAGCCTAAGGCAACGGTGACCCAGATTGACACTGAGGACACCTTGCCAATTTCAAAATTGGCTGAGAGCGAGAAGACCCCTCCATCCCCGAAAAGAGGCTCGCCGAGGCCGAACCATCCCAATCAACTCGGTCGAAGAGGCCAAGGTCCGAATCGGCAACAGCTTCGTGCTCCATGAAGTCTGACTCCCCTGGGCCCCCCCAATCACACTGGAGGATAGGCCGGCCAGAGCTGCCGATAGTGTTGATGACGTTAACGTCAGCGTTGCCTTTACTACAGCTTTGCTCCTTCCGGGAGATCTTGATCGCAATGCCAAGATGAGCCAATATGAAAACTTCACCTTGATGCTGCAACACTCCGTTCAAGTAAGTCCCTTCACTTTGTAATTTTCTTTCTCTATTTTTCCATACTTACAGAATTTCTACTAACTTTTGTTCTATCCATTTTCTTCCAGGTGATCCAGAACGCCCACTCCTTCTCTATGCAATCTTTTGAAATAAGGAAGGAGTTGGCCGACAAGATCATGGAGGTTGGTGGTTTACAGAAGGCTATCAAAAGGGTCGAGGCAAAAATGAAGACCTTGTCAGATCAGGCTGCGACAGCCATTAAAGCCAAAGACATGGCCGAGGAAAAAGCAGATACTGCAGAGGCCATTAAGAAGGTTCTTGAGGCCGAAGAAAAGATGGCCGAGGCCCAAAAAGAACTCCAAGATGCCTTAGCCACAAAGGAGGCCGAGATCAAGGCCGCCGATGAGAAGGTATACGCAGAGGGAGCGACTGACGTCAAGGAGGACTACAAAAAACAAGTGAAGCAAGCATGCAACAAGGGTTTCACCCTTGGTTGGATGGTTGCTCTCAAGAAGTTGGACATCCCCGAGGACTCCCTCCTCAAGAATGCCGACGAGCTCCCCCTGTCATTCCCGCCTACTCCAAGCCAATCTGAAGACGGTTCTGAGTCTGAAGAGGAAGCTTTGGTTAGAAAGACGAAGGACATTGCTGGGGGCCAAGCCCCCTATTCTGAATGAGCAAGTCTTGGACTTGACTCAGGATGAGGAAGTTAAGGTCTCCAAAGATGCTCCTCCTGAGAAGGCAAAATCGGACGCGCCTATTGCCAACAAGAGCCTCGGCCAAACTCTTCAAGAAATTAATGCCGAGCTCGCGGCCGAGAGGGCCGTTGAGATGTCTTCTCAGCTATCTTATGAACTCCATACCTAACCAGTCATAGACGCCGAAGAGTCTTAGTTTGACGTTCTTCTCTCTTCTCTTTGGTTTTTTTCCCTGTACCATGTACTTTTTTCTTTCTTTTTAAAACAGTGTAAGTTTTAATTTGGCCGACATGCCATCTTTTGAATGTTAATACAACTTCCTCTCCTAAATGCTTGTATCTTTGTCTTCCTTTTACTATCTTGTATGATTCTATACTTAGAATAATTTGGATGTCTTCAAAATACACCTTATCTGTGCGATCTTCTCGGGGTGAAATACCTCGGTTATACCCACCAACGGTTTATCTCGGCCTGGACTTACCATTTTAAACCAACATCCTTCAACATGACCTCGGTTTAACTTCAACTTGTAAATTTTTCTTAAAATTTCAACAAGTGTTAAACATGATCTCGGTCTAACTTCAACTTGTAAATTTTTCTCAAATTTCAACAAGTGTTAAACATGACATCGGTTTAACTTCAACTTGTAAATTTTTCTCAAATTTCAACAAGTGTCAAACATGATCTCGGTTTAACTTCAACTTGTAAATTTTTCTCAAATTTCAACAAGTGTCAAACATGATCTCGGCTTAACTTCAACTTGTAATTTTTTTTCAAATTTCAACAAGTGTTAAACATGGCCTCGGTTTAATTTCAACTTATAAATTTTTCTCAAATTTCAAGAAGTGTTAAACATGGCTTCGGTTAAACTTCAACTTGTAAATTTTTCTCAAATTTCAACAAGTGTTAAACATGACCTCGGTTTAACTTCAATTGTAAATCTAAATTTCAACAAGCATTAGACATGACCTTAGTTTAACTTCAACTTGTAAACTCAAGTTTCAACAAGTGTTAAACATGACCTCAGTTTAACTTCAACTTGTAAACTTAAATTTCAACATGTGTTAAACTAATTTTAGCTTGTAAATTCTACCTTTCCAGGAACCATTTTCCAACTCTCTGCCCCCTAATGTGAACTTAAGTTCCACTTGGGTTCTCATTATGCATGTATTCCAGAAACATCGTCAATTATCTTATCAATCACAAGTGTAAAAAATCAAGCTAAAACTTTATTTATTACTTCGGCTAATAACAAAGAACAAGAAAGTCTAATGATAAAAAAATTTCAGATTGCAAGTATTCCAGGGCCTTGGCAACTCTTTGCCTTCATTATCTTCAAGCCGATATGGCCCCATTGCCCAATACCGAGATGATTCTATAGGATCCCTCCCAATTCGGGCCAAGCTTGCCCTCTCTGGGATCCTTCTTGCTGCCGACGACCTTTCTCAAGACGAGGTCACCGACTTGAAACTCCCTTAGGTTGACCTTCTTATTATAAGCCCTGGCAAGCTGCTGCTAGTATGCCGCTAGCTAAATTGCAGTTCTCTCCCTTCTTTCTTCTAGCAGATCCATATCTCGAGCTAATAATACATCATTAGTCTCATTCTCTACTCCCTGAGTTCTGATTCCTGGGATGTCGACCTCTAGTGGAATTACTGCTTCTGTGCCATAAGCCATGGCAAATGGGGATTCCCCCGTTGATCTTCTCGGCGTAGTCCGATATGCCCAGAGTACACTGGGCAACTCATCCACTCATTTTCCCTTTACTGCTTGTAGCCTCTTCTTGATCCCATCTAAGATAACTTTGTTGGACGCTTCTGCTTGTCCATTGCTTTGAAGAAAACTTGGGGTCGAAAAATAATTCTTGATTTTGAATTTTACACAGAAGCTCTTGATTAGCTTATTGTCAAATTGTGTTCCATTGTCTGCAACTATTGCTCTTGGGATCCCAAACCTGGTGATAATGTTCTTCCATATGAAGCTCTTCACATCCACGTCTCGAATCTTGGCAAGGGGTTCAACTTCTATCCACTTGGTGAAGTAATCTGTTGCTACCAGCAGGTACTTCTTTTGCCCAGTTACTTAGGGCATTTTTCCAACAAGATCCATGCCCCATTGGGCAAAAGGCCATGGACTGGATACTGGGTTCAGGTCTGCTACTGGTTGGTGTATTATTGGTGCAAACCTTTGGCACTTTTCACACTTCTTGACATAGGTTTCTGCATCTTTCTGGATGTAGGGCCGCCAATACCCCTGGGTAATGGTCCTATGAGCAAGTGGTTTGTCCCCAACATGGCTTCCACATACTCCTTCATTTATTTCGTACAAAAAATCTTCAACTTGTGATGGATATACACACCTCAAAAGGGGTCCAGTGAAGGATCTTCTGTAAAGATGTCCCTTTGTTGGAAGACTGAATCTTGCTGACTTCAATCTGATCTTGTGCGCCTCTTTGTGATCATCTGGCAGTTTTCCTTCTTTCAGGAATGCTATTATTGCATCCATCCAGCTTGGTCCCATGTCCACACACATTGCTTCACCCTCTGTGGTCAGTGGTTCGATGCTCGGGCCAGACAAGTAGTCAACCATTATTCTCCTTGCCTTTCCAGGTTGTATTGCACTAGCCAGGTTGGCCAGGGCATCAGCGTGACTGTTATCATCTCGACTAATCTGCTGTAGTTGTCAATTCTAAAACAGGGCCACCAATCTGCCGACCTCCTTTACATAGGCCGACATCCTTTCGTCTCAAGCTGCGAACTCGCCTGTTGTCTGGTTGGCTATAAGCTGAGAGTCACAGAAGACTATCACCTCATCTTTTTCTACTGCTACTGCCAGTTTCAGTCCTGTAATTAGTGTTTCATACTCTGCTTCATTGTTTGAGACCTTGAATCCCAAACGAATGGATTGTTCTAGTATCTGTCCACCTAGAGATACTAGTACTACTCCTGCCCCCGCTCCTTGTCGGTTTGAACTCCCATCAACAAACAGTCGAAAGGAGTCGCTGATGTAAATACTGCAGGGCCTGAGTTTTTCTTTCTTCCTTTGTTCTGTTGCCTTCAACTGGGCTCCTCTTTGCTCGCTTGGACATCATTCACCTCGGCTCAACGGAGCCCGATGTATGATGGATCCTAGCGTGAACTCAGCCAAAACTTGGCCTTTGATTGCTGTTCTGGGTTTGTATTCCAGGTCATACTAGCCCAAGGCCACTGCCCACCTGGCTATTCTGCCTGTCAAATCTCCTTGCTGCAGCAAGGACTTCAAAGGATGTTCAGTTAGCACCACAATTTTGTGGGCTTGAATGTAATGGTTCAATTTCTTTGAAGCCATTACTAAAGCTAGCGCCAACTTCTCTAAGGGTAAATACCTAGTTTCTACATCAGCCAGGGTTTTGCTTACATAGTAAACAGTCTTTTGTTCCCCTTTTTCTTCTCGGATTACCACTGCACTCACCGCATGTTCCGAAACTTCTAAGTACAGGAACAGCTCCTCTCCAAGTTCTGGATTTGAGAGAACTGGAGTCATGGTCAAATATTTCTACAAGTCGGCCAAGGTGACTTTGCATTCTTCTGTCCATAAGAAGTCTGTGGCTTTCTTCACTAAACTGAAGAAGGGTTTGCATTTGTCTGAGCTTCTGCTTATGAACCTATTCAGGGTTGCGGCCCTTCCAGTCAACATCTGTACTTGTTTCGCCAATGTTGGGCTTTTCGGTTCTAGGATGGCCTTGATCTGATCTGGGCTGGCCTCAATGCCCTTTCTGGTCACCAAGTATCCCAAGAACTTACTAGATCCAACTCCAAATGCACACTTCGATGCATTGAGCCAGAGCGAATATGTTTTTAGGATGTCAAAGACTGCCTTTAAGTCTTCCAGATGGTCCTTAGATTCCCTGATCTTCACGACCATGTCATCGATGTATACCCCCACTATTCGGTTAATTAGGTGTCTGAACATCTTGGTTACCAATCTCTGGTAAGTTGCTCCTGCATTTTTCAACCCAAAAGGCATCACTCTGTAGCAATACAGCCCCTTTGGGGTGATAAATGCAGTCTTCTCCTCGTCTGAGGGGTACATGGCTATCTGATGGTACCCCCTATAGGCATCTAGGAAGCTCATTCTTCCATGCCCTGAAATGGCATCCACCAGTTGGTCAATCTTAGGTAAAGGAAAACTGTCTTTGGCACAGGCCTTGTTTAGGCTGGTAAAGTCCACGTAGACCCTCCATTTACCATTCTTTTTCTTCACCATCACTGTATTCGATAGCCATGTCGGGTAATTTACCTCTCGAATGGCTCTGGCCTCCAGAAATTTGTCTACTTCCTCTTCCACTACCTTAACATGCATCAACATCGGTCTTCTTACCCGTTGGATTACAGGTTTGGCCGATTTGTCTACGTTCAGTTTATGGCAAGTGACCTCGGGGTCAATGCCTGGCATTTCATAAGGCGTCCAGGCAAACACTTTAATGTTTGCTCTCAAGAAAGCCTCCAGTTCTTTTTTCTCTTCTTCGGCTAAGCCCGAGCCGAGAAGGAAGAAGTGTTTTTCATCCCCCTGCTGGACGAGGATTTTCTTTAGGGCTTTTTCACTCTTCTCGGCTGGCTTCTTGCTGGCGTCCTCTAGGACTTCCATATCCTCGTCTTCGATCTCTGCCCTTTTTGGTTCTCGTATGCTGCAAGTGGATTTCATTGCTGCCATAGAGCAGTTCTTTGCCTGTAGCTGGTCCCCTCTGACCTCCTCTATCCTATGCTCTGTTGGGAACCGCAATAGCTGATGCAATGTTGAGGAAACAACCCCCATTGCATGCAACTATGGCCTTCCCAAGATAGCATTGTAAGGGGAGGGTGTGTCGATTATGGTGAACTCTGTCTTTATCTTCTTGGTGCCAGCCTACACCTCCAAGCTTGCTGCTCCTAGTGGCCACGTCAGCATTTCATTGAACCCGACCATTGGGCCATTGGATTGCTCCATATCGTCTGGGTGAAGGCTAAGCTCCTTGTAACATGACATACATGATGTTACAAGAGCTGCCTTGGTCAATTAAGATGCGCTTCACTTGGCACTCCCCAACCTGAAGGGATACTACCAAGGCATCGTTGTGCAAATATTGTACCATCTCCAGGTCAGCTTCAGTAAAGGACACTACTGGTCCCTGGCACTCCTCGGCCCGAGGTCTTTTCTGCCGGACTCGGTACACATGCTGCAAGTGCTTTACCTTCTGGGTCTCCCCTTGTATTTTGTTTTTGTTGACCTTCGAGTGAATTACATTAATTACTCGAGGTCCGCCTGCCTGCGGTTGCTGTGCTGGGGGAGGTGGAGCCGCTGGTGCCTGAGGTAGTCTTGCCTGCTCTTCCCTTGTCCTGGCCTCATCTACAAGTTCCCTTAAATGGCCTTGCCTTACCAGGTCTTCCAGGTGTGCCTTCAGGGCTCTGCAACCTTGAGTCAGATGCCAATCTTCATTGTGGTAAGCACAATGCTTACCAAGGCTTCTTCCCATAAACTCTCATGGTACCCTTGCTGGTGCTCTGAAATAGGGCTGGGTTCGGATTTTATCGAGGACTTTGTGAATTGGGATTCAGAATACAGTTGTGACTGCCTGTGTAGCCCTTAGTCTTGTCTCTAATTTATTGTGTCCACCATCACCTCGGCCTCGCTTCGGCGAGCCATTTTTCTTCTCTAGTTTTGACGCCTTTGTCCTTGGCGTGTCTTCCTCGGCTCTGGCATATTTCTCAATTTTGGCCATGAGCTCTTCCATGCTTTTTGACAATGTCTTTGCCAATGACTTTCATAGTGGACAATCATCTTTTAGGCCGTTCTTGAAAGACACAACCGCCACATCTTGGTTGCACTCGAGTATTCGGTTGAACACCTCATAATACCTTTTAGCGTAGGCCCTAAGGCCTTCATCCTCACTGATTCTCAAAGCATCAAGGCATCTACCCTTAATGGTTGTAGTTTGTTTGTCACGAACCTGGCCACAAACATCTCGACCAGGCCTTCCCAAGTCTTCACAGTTCCTTTAGGCAATTTATGAAACCAATCCAATGCAATTTCCCCGAAAGATGAGGGGAACACCTTGCAAAGCAACGGTGCGTTCCCAGTGCACAATGCCATCGAGTTCAGGTATAAACTGACGTGAAAGTTGGGGTCTGACTTACCATCGTATATCTGGAACCTCGGCATACTGAATCTTTTCGGGGCCTCAAATTTGTCCAACTCCACCAAGAATGGTGTTCTTGGCTTAACAAGGGAAGTTACCTCAAATTTGTTGCTTCCTCTTGAGGTAATCTCTCAAGTCCTCTTTGGTCCGCCCAGGAGCTCGACTATCTCCTGATTTCAGTCTTTTCAGTGCACTACTGTCTGTGTCATTGTGAGTCCTCTTGGTCCTCTCTCCATTGGTTGCGTCGAAGCACAACTCCCGCCCTTGGACATGTCGATGCTGTTTGGGGACGGCTTCCTTGGTGCTATGCGTCCTCCTTGATTCTTCCCTTCTTGATTCCCCTCGCCCAACCTCCCTTGAAGGCCTGTGAGAGTGTTTCTCAGCCTTGGTGTGCTAGGGGACTGTAGGGACTATTTTCTGCCCCTCTTGTTGGGTATCTTTCTTTGCCGCTGGAATCGGCGTATCTTGCAGTGGGTATGGTAGCTGCATGACGTTATTCTGCATCATGAAATTGACCACTGTTTGTAGGTCCGCCAATTTGTTTGCCATGGCCTTTACCTCATCGTTCCTCTACAGGCATCTTTCTTTCCATACTTGGAGGTCGTCCTCGTTGTAGTACCCACTTCGGTCCATTTTTTTTGGTGCGTTGCCTTCCTGGCCGACGTCATTTCCTTCGTGATTCTTATCGTGAGTCTCTCTATTGTAGTTGTCTCTTTCGACGTCAAGGTCTACAGGTTTCCCACTCCCAATAGGGGTGTCGTTCCCAACCTTCTCTTTCTGTCCGTCGCTGGCCATCTATTCTTCTTTCTTTCCCACAGACAGTGCCAAATTATGTGTGTCAATTTCCGACCACACTGCCAATCAAGCACTCAGCTGGAGAGCACCGACAGAATAGATTAAACCTGAACGACTTGCAACAGAAAGAAGAGATTCCGGCGGTGGTTCGTCCATCTGAGGGCACTCCGACGATCAAGTCAGTTATCTCTCAAAGATAAAAATGCTTAACTCACTATTCAGAATACAAATTCCGTACCTTAGACCCATGGGGGTGCCTCTCTATTATAGCCAACTCAATCCTAGTCCCAATTGAAGCCTAGCTTCAATGGACTTCAGCTCAGTGCTTATCTTGGACTCTCCAATAGATAAAGATAAACTCCCTAAGAGCTTTATCCTTATCCAGGCCGAGGTCCTTCCTCATTCTAAGACTCTTGTCCCTTATCCGCTTATCCCGAACTCCGATTTCTTCGGAGATAACCACGGCCTAGCCAAGATCACATCGGCGTCACGACCAGGACACGTGGCACCTCGGCTGACACTTCGGCGTCACCTTGGCCACGTGTTGGCACTCAAGAAATATGTCCCCATATTTATCAATTAAAATATTTCATTCATAAAAAATAGTTCTTTTCTAAATTTTTTTTCTATAAAATATTAATTTTGAGAAATATCCAATATTTAGTAAGGATAAATGAAATGACTAACCTGGTCATCTGCGATATTTTAGTCCTATTCGTTGAAAATTTCACTCATCTCCACTTTGTCCATTGTATGTGAAGGATAAGGAACAATTCACGTTGGCCACAAATGGAAGAACAAATAAGATATTTTCATCATATTGTCTATAGTATACTATTTTCATAACTACGGGATTATTTGGAAAGTAAAAAAATATTCAAAAGGTTATTATTAAAGTCAACTTTTCTTGTTATATTTTTACACGTTAGCTAATTCCCAAACGAATCGCATATAACTAAATTGCACCTTTTAAAGTCAGGATGCATTCAAACTTCAAGTTACTGATCAGACATATGAGCTAAAAATATAACGACATTGTTTTTATATGTTAGAATATAATAGTAGTATATTAGCTAGCTGTATATGAGTTGTCTACCAACCAGCTTTCATAATGTTGTTCCTTAGTGCATTGCTTCTTTCGGCCACTTTTGGTCCCTCTGTACACACTCTCCCCTATAAAGGAAAGTCTTCTCTGAACATTGTAAATATACATTCAATATACATAAACATCAATTCAATACACAATTTATTCTCTCTCTTTCTCTGTATATTAAATTAACATGATATCAGAACTATAAGATTTAGGCCTGTATTTTTTTCTCACCGGCGGGCAGCCAGCCGGCAACTTTGCCTTCGCTGCCCGCTGGAATTTTCTACACATACCTTCTCTCTTTGCAACTTCTTCGCATTTCCTTATCTTCTTCTTCATCCACAATTTTACAGAGGCAGCTATGGAGATTTCCTCAATTCGACTACAACCCAACAAAATTCTATATCTCCCGGATACCACTTGTATGACTCGAGATTCTATTTCCTCAATGGGTTCTGCTCCCTGCGCATGATTTAATGTGACCAACAACTCCATACCACCAACCATAAGGGACTACTGAAAAACCCATACTAGTCTTTCGAGTCATTCCGGATCTTATTCCTCCTCAAAATGGCTTCGCCGAACCAACCCACGACCAGCTATGGCCAAACAAGTGGAAAGCCCCCTAAGACTATGCCATTTGATTGATTCAAGTTCCGTGCTGCTTACCACTCCTCGAGGCCAAGGACGAGGTCGAACCGTCATTCCAGGATTTGCAGTTCTCCGGTGACACTCCTGCTGGCTCCGATGTCAGTGTTTGTAGGTTTGCCTCTGTTTCAATGGTGGAGGATTTTGGTGCCCAAAGACGTGGCACTCTTCACCACCGGAATGATTGTCGGCGCCGCTGTGAAGACCGTCACAGCTCCTCTTGACCGTATCAAGCTTCTTATGCAGACTCATGGATTGCGAGCGGGCGAATAAGACATCAGAAGCAGCATTGGAACCAGCAGGGCTAGTAGCAGTGGCCGTAGCCCATGCATTTGCACTCTTTGTTGGAGTGTCCGTGGCGGCCAACATCTCAAGTGGCCATTTGAATCCAGCTGTCACCGTTGCTTTCCGCCGCGAAAGCATCTGCTGGTCTGACGATAGTTGCCATTTTCAGCTGCCACTCACTCACTCTCACCTCAAAATCTAAGGTCAAACCTCTCGCTACTCTTCCACTCTCTCATCCCAACCTGCTCCTCCCAAATTGTAGGTGCTTACTCCTTCCAATTTAGATCCTTATTCTAATTTGATGAAGAAGCAGAAGAAGCAGAAGAAGATGAACAAAAAAACATGAATGTTCATTCAAGAATGAATCCAACAACCCCAAATTTCCACCACCTAAGAAAGTCACACCATAGCTGAAAGGCTCACGATTTTTCACAGGCAGCGAAAACAAGTAGTGCAACGCATCAAGCTTCACTACTAGTTCATCTTTTGTCAAAGGCCATTAAAGATCATCACCAACTTTGATATTTTATTTGAAAGGAGCAATAATGGAGGCATGGGTGGTGTGTGAGGATGAGAGCATCAGTTCAGATATTTTTACTTTATTATTGGTAGGACAACCTATGTGTGCTGTTTTTCTAACTACACTGCCAAACAGGTACACAGCTGGAGAACACCGGCAAAATAGATTGCGCCCGAACGACCTGTCACTGGAAGAAAAGACTCCGGCGGTGGTTCTTCCACCCGGGAACACTCCAACGATCAAGTCAGTAATCAATATCTCTTAAAGATTATAATTAGTGCTTAACTCACTAGTCATAATACAAAAAGCGTACCTTAGACCCATGAGGGTGCCTTACTTTTATAGCCAACACTGACATGATCCCTGTAGAAGCCTAGCTTCAATGGACTCTGGCTCAATGCTTATCCTGGACTCCTAAATAGATAAAGATAAACTCTCTAAGAGTTTTATCTTTATCCATACTGAGGTCCTCCCCCATTCTAGGACTCTTGTCCCTTATCCGCTCATCTCAGATTCCGGTATCTCCACAGATAACCTCGGCTTAACTGAGATTACCTCGGCGTCAAGTCAAGGACACATGGCACCTCAGCTGGCATTTCGATGCCACCTTGGCCACGTGTTGCTACCCAAAAAAATATGTCCCTACAAATGCCCCCTAGGTTATATTACCTCAACATCCTGAGATAATGGAACCTATAACTTCAAACCATATAGCATGTCGGCTAAGCTGGCTCTATCATTTATTACTGAGGTCATCACTCGTCGGCTCCATATGACCAAGACTTGTAGTCTGTTTGCATCAATGCCCTTGAACCAATAACCAAGTTTTTTCAAGTTTCCTTAACCGAGATCGTCCCCCTAGCTGAGAACTTTGCTTTATTAAATCAAGAACTCCAAGAGTTTCTACACGCATATGAGCTGTCACGCATGGTTTCTTAACCGTTCTTGCCACACGTCTCTTTCCCATTGATCCGTACCTGACACACACCATCAAGTTGCATCACACTTGCGTGCACCGCCTAACAAGCACGTTGTCCTAGGCACACTAATTGCGATTTGTCGCATTTTCGTGTTTTGACAAAAACACATCCCTCTCTCTTCGTCGTTTCACTTTTGCATTTTCGTCTTCTCCAAACTCTCTCTCTGTCTCCCAAATCCTCCATTTTCATTCTCAAAGCTTTCTGTAACTACTTTATTCTTCCCCTCTGGCAAGGCTTTCAACGTTCTGTTACTTGTACCACCAGCATTCAACTTCGGCATTCATTTCACCGACATCACTCTTCATAGTAAGCCACTGCTTCCATTCGTTTCAATTTTTTGTTTTAGTTCAAACTTTGCTATGCTTGTACATGGCCATTGCAAATCTGTTCATGCTCTTAAATAGTCATTTGTGTGTTGAATTCCCCCATTTGTCATCTGTTTCATGATTCTGATTTTGTACAATCTGTTGCTTATATACACACACACATACACACATGTTATCCATACACTTGACGTTCTTGATAGCTTGTCACAATTCTTGTTTTTGTGCACATTTATATTTTATGCAATGTTCTTGAACCCCTTATGATTTTCTTGAGTTTGAATCTCTATTCTTCTCTGTTTTCTTGTTGCTTTTTTTTCCAGATTCTTGCCCTCAATTCTTGTTTCCACAATCCTAGGTTTTGGGATTTGTTGTAGAACTTACAAATTTTAGGAAAAATTGAAACAAATTCCCCTTAGATCCTTCAAAACTCTTGCCCCAGCATACGTTTAGGTTTTGTCGAGGTCCCTCAAACCTTAACAAACCACTCCCTTCTGAAATCCAACACTTTTCCCTGAAGCCGACATCATGGGTATGTGGAGGTGGAAGGTAGACACCCCAATTAAGCTAGAATATTTTAGGCAGGAGTTTGCCATCCTTGCCGATGTTCACCTCAGGTTGACTAGGAAGGAAGACTCCATCATGCCCAAAGACAACTCCATGCACTTTCCAGTTGTAGCCTTCGTAGAGTGTGGACTTAGGCTCCCTCTCGATATTCTCTTCCGAGAAGTCCTTCACTATTATAAACTTAACCCAATGCAATTAGCCATTAACTCTTACAGAGTCATCAACGGTATTATCACCTTAGCTAGCCGAGAAAATGTTAGGGTAACTCTAGCCGACATCCAGTACTGTTACACCATGTGTAGCCTTAAGTCAGAAAAAGGCTACATTTACTACCTTAAGCCGAGGTCGACGGAATACAAACTCATTGCCGACCTCGCTGATTCCAACAAGGGCGACGATTACTTCATCGTCTCGGGCAACTGGGAGTTCCTTCTAGATGATGACCTTCACCTCTACCTTTTAAGCCATACATTGTTCAGAGGGGGAGATGGTAAGAGCCAAGTGTTACTTTTATTTGCTTCTCAAGTCTTTTTTACTTTGATATTTTTGTATGCTCTAATGTCTGTATGTTTTATTTTGCAGTTCTTCCTCAATCTCCAAAGAACTTCCGCAAAAACTTTTATCCCAGCAAGGATTTTAAGAGGCTGTTGGGTCTGCCAATTGACCAACAAAAAGCCCTTTTGCTACTCAACTACATCCCGACGTACAAATTTGTACTTCCCGACGTCCCAAGAAAAAGCAAGTCTCCTCCTTCAGCAACAACTCCCCAAGCCGAATCATCAAGGCCCGACCAAGGATCAATATCTGGTCTTGTGAAGCAACCATCAACCTCTGCTCCACAATTGATCCCACCTTCTCAACGCCAACACTGATTTCGAACTCCACTGCTTGCACCAGTAGGCAGAACTCGAAGCCAAAGACGCCAAAGTGCCGAGGCGTCCTCATACGATCTAGCCAACCCCCCAACTGTACTTCCAGCCATCCATTTCAGCACTAAGGTCACTGTTGTCGTAGACACCGACGAGATAGGTTGTAAAAGGCTATAGCAGACGACTTTCTAGCCGACATCCCCAACATCATCACCATCGCAATTTCAACCAAAGCCAAAGTAAAAAAGGCTGAAGAAAGCCCAAGCGAAGGCAACGGTAACTTAGATCGATTCTAAGGATACCTTGCCAATCTCAAAAATGGCTGAGGTGGAAAAAAGTACCTCTGCCGCCGAAAAGAGGCCCGCAGAGGTTGCTCCCTCTGAATCGACCCAGTCGAAGAAGTCGAGGTCAGAGTCTGTGACAACCTCGGGGTCCATGAAATCTGATGCCCCCTAGGCCCCTCCAATCACCATTGAGGACAAGCCAGTTAGAGTCGGCGATAGTGCGACTGACATTGAAGTCGGCGTTGCCCTCTCTACTGCCTTGCTCTTCCCAAAAGACCTCGAACGTAACGCCGAGGCCAGCGAGTATGAAAACTTCGCTCTGATGTTGCAGCACTCCGTACAAGTAAGTCCCTAACACTTGGTACTTTTCATTCTCTGTTTTTCCATACTTAGAGAATTTTACTAACTTTTGTTTTGTCCATTTCTTCTAGATGATCCAGCATGCCTACTCCTTCGCGATGTAGGCCTTCGACATCAAGAAGGAGTTGGTCAACAAGACCAAGGAGGCTGCTGGCTTGCTAAAGACCGTGAACAGAGCCGAGGTCAAGATGAAGACACTGATAGATCAGGCCAAAGCAACAAAACAGGCCCAAGACGAGGCCGAGGAGAGGGCAAATGCTGCTAAGGCCGTTGCTAAGGTCCTTGAAGCTGAAAAGAAAGAAGCTGAAGCAAAGACCACAGAAGCCCAAGCCGAGCTCATCGCTGCCTTGGCCACAAAGGACGCTGAGATCAAAGCGGCGGACGAGAAAACATACGCCGAGGGGGCAGCCGACGTCCGCGAGGACTACAAGAAATAAGTGAAACAGACATGCAACAAAGGTTTCACCCTTGGTTGGATGGCTGCTTTAAAGGAGTTAGCTGTCCTTGAGGACTCAACTCTCCGAGATAATAATCTCCTCGTCCTGCCATTTCCCCCCACTCCTAGCTAATCCGAAGCCGAGTCCGAAAAAGATGCCGAGGCCGACAAGTCTGAGAAGGCTGAAGCTGTTGAGGCCAAGTCCCCAACTCTGAATGAGCAAGTAGACTTGACTTAGGATGAGGAGGACGAGGTCCAAAAGACCCAGGTCGAGGCTGCCAGCAAAAGCACTGATGATACACTTCACTAGATTGATGCTGAGGTAGAGGCTGACAAAAGTGCAACACCTCCGGCCAACGAAGCTAATTCTAGTACTTAGGATATTTCTGCTTTTCTTGTATTTTTTTTGTTTCTTTTTAGCTGTAATACTTTGTCTTTAAACAATGTTAGCTCTATGTTTGGCCGATGTGCCACTTTTGTAATTTGATCAAGTAGTCTCTTTGTAGGTCAAAGTGCCTTTTTTCCTTTTGAATGCAAGTCTTCTTTTTTGACTAAGTGTTCGAATGCTTGTCTTTCCTTTATTGTCTTGTATGATTCCATACTTAGAATATTTTGCATGTCTTCAATACTTCGGATATATCTGCTGAATGTTTATCTCAGCCTTGTCTTAACACTTGAAAAACATTGTAAAAAAGTTTTCAGCTATCATGACTTTTGTCTTCCATTATTTTCCAAGTTTTAACAATATGGTAATCTCGGCAAGTACGTAGGTACTTCTTTCAACATAACCTTGGCTTAACTTCAATTTGTAAATTGTTCTTAAAATTTCAACAAGTGTTAAACCAATTTTCTTTCAACATGACTTCGGCTTAACTTCAACTTGTAAATTTTTAAAATTTCAACAAGTGGTAAACCAACTTTAGCTTGTAAATTATTTTCCAACTCTCTGCCCCCTAATGTGAACTTAAGTTTCACTTATGTTCACATTAAGTATGTACCTATGACCTCGTCACCGAGATCAGATTCAAACAGAGACTGGCCGAGGTTATCAACCTCGGTCTCGGTTAATCTAACTAATATTCCTTTAGTGTCATTCAAAGTTTTCATTCTGTCGACATAGCAAATCTAGGTTAATTCAACTTAGTTCAACTTGATTATATGCAAGTATAGTTCAACTCTGCCATATAGTAAGTCTAAGTTATTCGTCATGTTTCAACTAGAAACATTAGTTCAACTCTATTATATGCAAGTATAATTCAACTCTGCCATATAATACGTCTAAGTTATTAGTCATGTTTCAATTAGAAACATCGCCAACTTAATTCAACTCTATTATATGCAAGTATAATTCAACTCTGTCATATAATAAGTCCAAGTTATTCGTAATGTTTCAATTAGAAATATCACCAACTTAGTTCAACTCTATTATATGCAAGTATAATTCAACTCTGTCATATAATAAGTCTAAGTTATTCGTCATGTTTCAATCAGAAACATCGTTAACTTAGTTCAACTCTATTATATGCAAGTATAATTCAACTCTGCCATATAATAAGTCTAAGTTATTCATCATGTTTCAATCAGAAACATCACCAAGTGACTGGTCGATCATTTTACACAAGTTTGAAATAAAAAATCGAGCTAAAATTTTATTAATTACTTCGACTAATAGCAAAAGAGTTTAAAGAAAGAAACAAAATGAAATCTTAACGATAGAAGAACTTCAGGTTGCAAGTATTCCAAGGTTTTGGCAATTCTTTGCCTTCACTATTTTCAAGCCGATATGCCTCATTGCCCAGGACTGAGATGATTCTATAAGGTCCCTCCCAGTTTGGACCAAGCTTGCCCTTTCTAGGATCCTTCTTGTTGCCGACGACCTTTCTCAAGACAAGGTCTCCAACTTGAAACTCTCGTGGGTTGACCTTCTTGTTGTAAGCCCTAGCAAGCTGCTGCTGGTATGTCCCCAGCTGAATTGCTGCTTTCTCCCTTCTTTCTTTCAATAGGTCCAGATCTCGGGCTAAAAATGCATCATTAGTCCCATTCTCTACTCCTTGGGTTCTGATTCCTGGGATGCCGACTTCTAATAGGATTACTGCCTCTGTGCCATAAGCCATAGCAAATGGGGATTCCCCAGTTAATCTTCTCGACGTAGTCTGGTATGCTCAGAGTACACTGGGCAGCTTATCCGCCCACTTTCCTTTTGCTGCTTCCAGCCTCTTCTTGATCCCATCCAAGATAACCTTATTGGATGCTTCTGCTTGACCATTGCTTTAAGGGAAGCTTGGAGTAGAGTAATAATTCTTGATCTTGTACTTTACACAGAAACTCTTGATTACCTTACTGTCAAACTGCATACCATTGTTTGCTATTATTGCCCTTGGGATCCCAAACCTGGTGATGATGTTCTTCCATATAAAGCTCTTCACATCAACATCTTGAATCTTTGCAAGGGGTTCAGCTTCACCCACTTGGTGAAGTAGTCTGTTGCCACTAGTAGGAACTTCCTTTGTCCAGTTGCCTGAGGCAGTTGTCCAATAAGATCCATGCCCCATTGGGCAAATGGCCAAGGGCTGGATACTTGGTTTAAATCTGTTGTTGGCTGGTGTATCAAAGGTGCAAACCTCTAACACTTCTCACACTTTCTGACATAAGGTTCAGCATCTTTCTGAATGTAGGGCCACCAGTACCCCTGAGTAATGGCCTTATAAGTAAGTGACCTGCCCCCAGTGTGGCTTCCACATTCTCCTTCATGTATTTCATACAGGAAGTCTTCAACTTGTGAAGGATGCACACACCTCAAAAAGGGTCCAGTAAAAGATCTTTTGTAGAGATGCCCTTCTGCTGTCACACTGAATCTTGCCGACTTCAGTCTTATCTTGTGTGCTTCTTTATGATCATCTAGCAATTTTCCCTCTTTAAGGAATACTATTATTGCATCCACCTAGCTTTGTCCCATCTCCACACACATTGCTTCATGCTCTGTGTTCAGTGATTTTACACTTGGACCTGACAAATAGTCAATCATGATTGTCCTTGCCTCTCCTGGTTTCATTGCACTAGCTACGTTAGCCAAGGCATCAGCATGGCTGTTGTCATCTCGGTCGACTTGCTGTAGTCGGCAATTTTGGAACAATGCCATCAGTCTGTCCACCTCCTTTACATAGGCCACCATCCTTTCATCTCGGGCTGCGTATTCGCATGTTGCCTGGTTGAAGATAAGCTGTGAGTCACAGAAGACCATTACCTGTTATCAGTGCTTCATACTCTGCTTCGTTGTTTGAGGCCTTAAACTCCAAATAAATGGATTGTTCCAACATCTGCCCATCCGGTGATACTAGCACTACTCCTGCCCCTACTCCTTGTCGGTTTGAACTTTCATCAACAAACAGACGGAATGAGTCGCCGACATAAATGCTTCAGGGCATGAGTTTTTTTTCTTTCCTCTGTTCTGCTATCCCTAGCTGAGTTTCTCTTTGTTCATCTGGACATCGTATACCTCAGCTCAACGAAGCCCGATGTATGATGGCACCTGGTGTGAACTCGACCACGAAGTCGGCCAAAACTTGGCCTTTGATTATTGTTCTGGGTCTGAATTCCATGTCATATTGGCCCAACACCACTGCCCACCTGGCTATCCTACCTATCAGATCTCCTTGCAGCAACAAGGACTTCAAAGGATGCTCAGTTAATACCACAATTTTGTGGGCTTGAAAGTAATGATTTAGCTTCTTGGAGTCTATCACTAAAACCAGTGTCAACTTCTCCAAGGGCAGGTATCTCCTCTCTACATCTGCTAGGGTTTTACTCACGTAGTAAACTACCCTTTGTTCTCTCTTTTCTTCTCTGATTACTACTACACTTACTGCATGTTTTGAAAACCGCTAAGTATAGGAACAGCTCCTTTCCAGGTACTAGATTTGAGAGAACTGGAGCTGTGGTCAAGTATTTCTTCAAGTCAGCTAAGGCGGCTTCACACTCTTCTGTCCTTAAGAAGTCTGTGGTTTTATTCACTAAACTGAATAAAGGTTTGCATTTGTTAGAACTTCTGCTTATGAATCTATTTAGGGTTGTAGCCCTTCCAGTCAACATCTGCACTTACTTTGCCGATATTGGGCTGTTTAACTCCAAGATGGCCTTGATTTGATCCGGGCTTGCCTCAATGCCCTTTCTGGTGACCAAGTATCCCAGGAATTTCCCTGATCTCATTCCAAATGCACACTTCGATGCATTGAGTCGGAGCCAAAATGTCCTTAGGATATCAAAGCCTATCTTTAGGTCGACCAGATGATCCTCAGGTTCCTTGGTCTTCACGACCATGTCATCAAGGTATACCTCCACTATTTTGCCTATTAGATGCCTGAACATCTTAGTCACCAATATCTGGTAAGTTGCTCCTACATTTTTCAACCCAAAAGGCATCACTCAGTAGTAATACAACCCTTTTGGGTGATAAATGCAGTCTTCTCCTCATCTGGGAGGTACATAGCTATCTGATGATAGCCTCTGTAGGCGTCCAGGAAGCTCATCCTTCCATGCCCTAAAGTGGCATCCACCAATTGGTCAATCTTGGGTAGTGGGAAACTGTCTTTGGGACAAGCCTTGTTCAGGCTGGTGAAATCCACGCAGACCCTCCACTTCCCATTCTTTTTCTTTACAACCACCATGTTTGATAACCATGTCGGGTAATTTACCTCTCGAATGGCTCTGGCCTCTAGAAGTTTATCCACTTCATCTTCTACTGCCTCAACATGCATCAACGTCGGCCTTCTTGCTCACTGGATGACAGGTTTAGCCAACTTGTCCACATTCAGTTTATGGCAAGTGACCTCGGGGTCAATGCCAGGCATCTCGTACGGTGTCCAAGCAAACACCTCATGGTTTGCTCTCAAGAATGATTCTAATTCCCTTTCCTCTTCCTCAGCCAAGCCTGAGTCGAGGAGGAAGAAGCGCTCCTCATCCCCTTACTGCACTAAGATCTTCTTCAGGGCTTCCTCACTTTTCTCGGTTGGTTCCTTGCTGACGTCCTCAAGGACCTCCATGTCCTCATCTTTAATCTCTGCTACTTTAGCTTCTTGTATGTTGCAGATGGATTTCATTACTGCCATGGAGCAATTCTTTTCCTACACTTGATCCCCTCTAACGTCCTTAATTCCATGCTCTGTTGGGAATCGCAACAACTGATGCAATATTGAGGGAACAACCCCCATTGCATGTAGCCATGGCCTTCCTAGGATAGCATTGTAAGGAGACGAAGTGTCAATTATTGTGAACCCAGTTTTTACCTTCTTGGTGCCAGCCTGTACGTCCAAACTTACTGCTCCCAAGGGCTACGTCGGTGTTCCATTGAACGCGACCATTGGACCATTGGATTGCTCCAGATCATCTTGGTGAAGACCAAGCTCCTTTTAACATCTAACATACATGATGTCACAAGAGCTGCCTTGGTCGATCAGAATTTTCTTTACCTGGCACTCTCCAATCTGGAGGGATATTACCAAGGCATCGTTGTGTGGATGCTGCACCATCTCTAGGTCGTCTTCAGTAAAGGATACCACTGGTCCCTAGCACTCGTCTGCCCTAGGTCTCTTCTGTCGGACCTAATACACATGTTGCAAGTGTTTTACCTTCTAAGTTTCCCCACATATCTCGTTCTCATTGACCTTCAAGTGAATCACATTGATCACTCGAGGTCCGCCTACTTGCAGTTACGGTGCTGGCGGAGGTGGTGTTGCCGGTGCATGAGGCAATATTGCTTGCTCTTCCCTTGTCCTGGTCTCATCTACCAGATCCCTTAGATGACAATGTCTTACCAAGTCTTCCAGATGTGCCTTTAGGGCTCTGCACTCTTGAGTTAGATGCCCATCCTCGTTGTGGTAGGCACAGTGTTTCCCCTGACTTCTTCCCATAAATTCGCCAGGAATCCTCTCTGGTGCTCTATAATAGGGCTAATTTTGGATTCTTTCCAAGACTTTGTAGACCGAAATTCGGAACACAGTTGTGACTGCCTGTGTAGCCCTCAGTCCTGTCTCTTGCTTGTTGTACCCACCATTACCTCGGCCTCGCTTTGGTGAGTTGTTTCTCTTCTCTTGTTTTGACGCCTTTGTCCCCGGTGTGTCCTCCTCGGCCCTAGCATACTTTTCTATCCTGGCCATGAGTTCCTCCATGCTTTTTGGTACTGTCTTTGCCAGTGATTTTCGAAGCAGACAATTATCTTTCAGGCCGTTCTTAAAAGATACGACCGCCACCTCTTGGTTATATCCAAGTATTCGGTTGAACACCTCATTATACCTTTTGGTATAGGCTCTAAGGCTTTCATCCTCACCAATTATCAGAGCCATCAGGGAGTCCACCCTTAACGGCTATAGTTTGTTTGTCATAAACCTGGCCACAAACATCTCAGCCAGGCCTTCCCAGCTTTTCACAGTTCCTTTCGACAACTTGTGAAATTAGTCTGATGCGATTTCCCTAATGGATGAGGGGAACACTTTGCAGAGCAACGACTCATTCCCGGTGTACAGTGCCATCGAGTTCAGGTACAAGCTGACGTAAAAGTTAGGGTCAGACTTACCGTCGTATATCTGGAATCTGGCATGCGGAACGTCTTCAGGGCCTCAAACTTGTCCAACTCTACCAAGAACGGCATTCTCGGCTTGACCGGTGAGGTTACCTCGGCATCTTGTTGCTTCCTCTGGAGGTAATCCCTTAGATCTTCCTTTGTTTGTCCAGGAGCTCAGCTATCAATGAATTTTATCCTTTTCGGTGCGCTACTCCCAGTATCGTTATGAGTTCTCTTGGACCTCTCTCTGCTCGTTACAACGAAACAAAGTTCTTTGGGGTCAGCTTCTTTGGTATGATGCGTCCTCCGAGAATCTCCCTTCATTGACTCTCCTTGCCTGACTGTCCTTAAAGGTCGGTGAGAGTGTTCCTTGGTCTTGGTGTGCTAGGGGACTACATGGGTTGTTTTCTGCCCCTCCTTCTGTGCATTGTTCTTGGCTACTGGAATCGGCGAGCCTTGTAATGGGAACGGTGGCAGCATGACGTTGTTCTGCATTATGAAATTAACGACCGATTGCAGGTCTGCCAATTTGTTCGCCATTCCCTTCATCTCTCTGTCCCTCCACAGGCATCTATCTTTCCATATCTGGAGGTCGTCCTCATTATAATACCCACCTCGATCTGACTTCTTTGGTACGTCGCCCTCCTTGCCGACGTCTTTCTCTCTAGCATTCTGATCTCGAGTTTCTTCATTGCAGTTATCCTCTTCCACGTTAGGGTCAATATGCTTACCACTCCCAGTAAGGATGTCGTTCCCAACCTTTTCTTTCTTTTCATCGTTGGCCATCTATTCTCCCTTCTTTCCCACAGACGGTGCCAAATTGTGTATGTTGTTTTTCTGACCACACTGCCAAATAGGTTCTCAGCTGGAGAACACCGGCAGAATAGATTGCGCCCAAACAACCTGTCACTGGAAAAAAAGACTCCGGTGGTGGTTCTTCCACTCGAGGGCATTCCGACGATCAAGTCAGCAATTAGTATCTCTCAAAGATAATAATTAGTGCTTAACTCACTAGTCATAATACAAAAAGCGTACCTTAGACCCACAAGGATGCCTCACTTTTATAGCCAACACTGACCTAATCCCTGTAGAAGCCTAGCTTCAATGGACTCTGATGCAATGCTTATCCTAGACTCCCAAATAAATAGAGATAAACTCCCTAAGAGTTTTATCTTTATCCAGACTGAGGTCCTCTCCCATTCTAGGACTCTTGTCCCTTATCCGCTCATCTCGGATTCCGGTATCTTCGCAGATAACCTCAGCCTAACCGAGATTACCTCGGCGTCAAGTCAAGGACACATGGCACCTCGGCTGGCATTTCGATGCCACCTTGGCCACGTGTTACTACCCAAAAAATATGTCCCCACACAACCCATTTTCTTTTCTTTTTTTCTTTATTATTATTATTATTTTTTAATCAAACCCCTGTTTCCCACTATCCAAAAAAAAAAAAAAACAAACAAACAAATAAACACCACCACCAAACCAAAACCATGCGTTGGTTTTCACCAAACCAATGAGCCAACTGTCACCCACGTTGCTCTACTTTCCCATGTAAATAACACATCTTCAATAGCTCCACTTTCAATTACACCACCAAAAAAAAAAAAAGGCACAAAGAAAAGCAAAACATAACAACCAAACCACAAACACCATTAACAAGGGCTTTATTTTCTTTTTCGATGACGGCCATCCCGCCTACCTCACTTACTCGCCTCTGCTACTGATCTCTTCCTCTTGCCTTCATCTTGAGCGACCCTTGAGAGCCCTGCCTCCGTACTTCCAAGCCCGCTGAGCGCCATGCCTCCCTGCTGCTCCTCAACCGCAGAGTACGGCGGCACTCCGAATCGCACCATGACGGTGGCCTTCTGTTTTAGCTCTTTGTTCTCCACTTTCAGCGCGTAAATCTTTGCTCGCGCATCCTTGTACATGCGTTGCAGTAGAGAGAGCTAGGCATTTAATTGTTGTACCTCACTTATCCTATTCTGCAGCCGGTGAGACAAGTTAGTGACCGCAGTCATGGTCTCCACACATGACTTTAGCGTATAATGGTTGGCCTCAATGTCAGATTGAGCCGCCATTATTTGCTTAACTGACAACATAGGAAAGTTTAGAGTAGTAAAAGCAGGGACAGGGGCACTCTGTCCAGGAGCGCTTATCAGTTCATTCAGGTCTGGAAAGAGGGTAAGCGAACCCTGGGAAGACGAGGCCATATCAGAGGATGCACAAGCAAGGGGTAGCATAGTGGAAGAAAGGGATTGCAGAGTGATTTCAGATTGGTTCGTCACTTTGTTTTGCTCTGCCTCTCTATCTAGTCTCAGCCTCGATTTAAAGAGAACAAAAAGATGAAGAAGACAGAGAGGGCGCGAGACCCGAGGTAGACACAACGCTCTGTCGGTCACGTGAACTACGCTAGACACGACGCTCGATGCCACAGTGTCCGGCGTGACTTTTGAAGGTTCGGGCATGACTTTCTACAAAGGTGCGACATATATATATATGTACATATCTTTGGGCAGCCTATATACACGACCATACCGTGTATTTTACAATGGTTCGACACGACCTTACAGTGTTTTCTACAGCGGTTCAACACGACCACACAGTGTCTTCTACAACGGTCTGACACAACCACACAGTGTCTTCTACATCGGTCTGACACGACCACACAGTGTTTTCTTTAGCGATCCGACATGACCACACAGTGTCCTCTACAACGGTTCGACATGACCACACAGTGTCTTCTACAACGGTCCGATACGACCACATAGTGTCTTCTACAATGGTCTGACCCAACTACACAGTATCTTCAACACCAGTCTGACACGAACATACAGTGTCTTCTATCCTCTTTTATTTTATTTTTCCATTTTGTTACTCTTTTCAAACTCAAGTTGGTTTGAACTTATCCTCCTTGAGTTTAAGGGGGGATGTTAGAATATATTAGTAGTATATTAGCCAGCTGTATATGAGCTGTCGACTAACCAGCTTTCATCATGTTGTTCCTTAGTGCATTGCTTCTTTTGGCCACTTTTAGCCCCTCTGTACACACTTTGCCCTGTAAAGGAGAGTCTTCTCTGAACATTGTAAATACACATTCAATATACATAAACATCAATTCAATACACAATTTGTTCTCTCTCTTTCTTGATACATAATTCTAACATTATCAATTAAAAATATTTGATTCTTAATTTGATTTCGTTTCTAAATTTTTGTCCATAAATATTAATTTGACAATTATCCAATTTTTAGTCCGCACAGAGGACATGAATGACTTGGTCATCTGGGATATTTAGTGTTAACATTCATTGAGAAAGTTCACTCATCCCCTTGTCCATTGTAGGTGAAGGATAAGAAAGGATTCACATTAGCCACATGTGGAAGAACTAGGAAGATATTTTCATTAAACAATGGTATTATTTTCGTAACTACGTAACCAAAATTGCACCTTTGTCACTATTTATGTTGCCTTTGGTTCATACATTTAAGTAAGAATTTAGACAGAGAGAGGGAAGGGATAAGGGAAAAAGTAGGTGAAATCTGAATGAAATATAACTATAATTCACTTATATTTCACACATTTTTTTAATTTTCTTTTCAAAATATCTTCTCAAATTTATGGTGTAATCACAACCTTAAAGATGCATTATTCAAACTTCCAAGTTAGCAGACAGGCATTTGAATTTAGTCCAAGGACGTGTTACATGCCTAGTGATAATTGATTTATGTGTATGACGTTTAAAAGGAGCAACGTGTTGTGAAGAAAAATGTTGGGAACCCCCCTTTGGGGATGACTTTCACACCCTCAAAGTGATTTTGGCCCTCCGTATATGTGTGAGGCTCACTCATGTATGTATAAGATCCACATTATGAGTGGTTCAGATTTGTAGGGGTCTTGTGAAGGTGGGGGTCTCAATCATTGCTCTTTAATAGAGCAAAAACATGCACGCCCAAGACGCTATTATACACATTATTGTCAAAAAAATGTATTACCGTATGGGATGAGATTATCTTAAATTGGCCATCCAACTTTATAGGGCATTCACGCTTGGTGTGTTCATTTTGGAGTTGATTTTAATAATCTAAATCTTTTGCTTTTGTTGAGTAAAATATTCATACTAAAAATTATGATAATTGATAACTATTTGTTTGAATCCCATTAAATTTTAAAAAAATGAACGACAATTATAATTTCAAAAGCAACCATTCATCTATACTATATATTTAGGAAAATGAAGTTTCTAATGAGAAGGGATGTGAGAGCTCCACATACTCAATCTCAATTTCTTAATTTTTCAATTAAAAAAATTAATTTATAAATCCCACGCTCAATTTCATATATAATTTTACTCTTTTTCAATTTTTCAAATTAAACAAAGAAGGCATCTTCCATTCCTAAAATTATTCCCTAAAATCATTCTTTCCTTACAATCAAACAAAAAAGAAGTTTTTCAATTAAAAAATAATATTAATAAATCACACTCAAAAATATTTTGGTTAGCAAATCTCTATATTATATAAGCAACAAGAAGTTTTCGTGAGGAGTATTGTGAGAGATTCAAAACCTCATAATAAATTTGTGAATTTATTAAATTAAAAATAAATTTTAAAAAGTAATATTGGCTAATCCATTAAAGTAATAGTTTTCAAAATATTATTAACTCCATAATTTATAGTTTTCAAAAGGAAACACTACTTGTATTCCTTTCATAATAAAAAAAAATTAAAACTTGCTTTTTACTATATTAATATATTATTCATACCATATATAACTGCTCTCAAATCTTTAAAATTCATGATAAAAATTCAGAACCTCCAAAATATTAAGATTTAATTACACACATTTAATTTCTTTTGTATATATTTTTTTTCTTTTTCGATTTGTTTTGTACACTCATATGTACTAATATCTATGCCTAAATTATAATTTTTTTAATACACGTGATGGGTGTGAAAAGAAATTAAGTGTGTATGATTATAAGCACACATTCATTGATTTTGTTTTCAAAAAAAAAAAAAAAATTCTATATCTCATCAGTTTAATTCTTTGGTTAATTAATTTTCACACTACTAAAAGACAATTTTTTTAGTGTTTTATAATGGTAACTCATTTCACAAATAATTAATTATTTTTTAAAATATTAAAACATTTTACGAGAAGATTTGTATTAAATAAAAGTTTCATAAAGTTTAAATTGAAAATTATAATTTGTTTTGAGGCTTCACTTTTTAATCAAGTTCTATACTAAAAATAAAATCTACGAACTAGCTTAATCTGATATTAAATAATTCTTTCAGATGTAAATATAATTTAATATTAGACATATTTTAAGAATAAATATATAATTTCTTTATTGAAGTTTTAGAATACTAATAAATATGCCAAATATATATATTCATTTTATTTTTTTATTTTGGATATAAAACATTTTACAATATTTTTATCATTTTAAAAAATAAATAAGTGGGCAATGTGATTGTTGGGCATGAACCAAAATGATTATCTAAAAATTATATTGATGTATAACATAAAAATCAACCAAATTCAATTTCTACACTTCTTTTAGTATTTGATTTACTATTAGCTCATACCCATCATAACTTAACAAATTATTAAACATAAGCTGAAATTGATTATTATTAACTGTTTTTGCTAATTACCTAATCAATTTTTAAATCGAGCCCAAGGGAGGATTAGAACATACTCTATATTTTAGGTCGACCCTAGTATTATAAATTTTTTTCATACATCAATATACTTAATTATTTCCAACCTTGACTTGCTCTTGCCTCCTGTCGACGTCACTGTGTTCTTCTGTTACAAGAATCCCACCACCACCACCACAGGACTCGCTAGAAAAGAAGGGGGCTTAATGCTGTTCACATTTGCCTCCATGGTCGGTGATTTGAAGAAGGCCATGTCTCAAGCTTTAGTTTGTTACTACCCATTTGCTGGGGAGGTTGTGCACAACACTGTGGGTGAACCTCAGCTTCTCTGCAACAACCGTGTAGTGGACTACATTGAAGCTTTTGCCCACGTAGAGCTTCAAGGTCTCAATTTTTACAATCCTGATGACAGCATTGAAGGTAAGTTGGTGCCTAAGAAGAAGCAAGGGGTGCTCTCGGTTCAGTTATTGACCCCGTTTGGTAGAGCCGTAGAAAAGTGATTATACATTATAACTTAACATATTATGACTTATACCTATGCACATAAGCTGTTAACCTGTTTGGTGCAGTTATGGGATTATGCATTTAAGCAGCAGGGTAGTGTTTGGTTAATAAGCTGTAAAATAACTTTTTACTGTATAATTATCCTTTCTACCCTTATATGATATAAAAATAATTATTTTGTCATTTTTTTCAGTTTTAATTTTAAAAAAATATATTTCATTAATAAAAGTTAATATAAGTAGTATTAATTAGTATCAATTAATATAAAAATTGATACATTTGCTAAAAATGTAATAGAAGTATTATTGTCACAATTATTTTCCATTATAAATTAATTAGTATCAATTAATTTCTTGATTAGTATCAATTAATACTAAAAGTATTAATTAGTATCAATTAATGGTTTAATTAGTCTCAATTAATATTAAAATTATTAATTAATATAAATTAATATTAATATTTAATTTTTATTAGTATCAATTAATATTAATAATCAACAATTGTTATTAATTAGTATCAATTAATAATTAATTCATCACAAAAGTATGCAATATTAATTTATTAATAATTAATATCAATTAATATTGATTTTTTTTCTTTTCCTTCAGCAATATACAATTTTTTATTTTTTAATTAATATAAAAATATACAATATGAATTTATTAATAATTAATAACAATTAAATTTATTTTTCAATTAATATTGATTTTTTTGTTTTTCTTCAGAAATATACAATTTTTTATTTTTTAATTAATATTAATTAATAATATTAATATTTGAGTATTGACGAAGGCATTTAAGTAATTTTAGCCCCCCAACACCAGCTACGCGCTTAAGTAAAAAATTTAAGCATTCCCTGACCAGCTTTTGAGATAGGCTGAGAAATAACTTGATTTAAGTTATAAGTTGGTTAACTTATGCTGCACCAAACACAATATTTTAGCTTGAATTAAACTAAAAATTAAAATAACCAGCTTATAAGCTCTACCAAACAGGCCTATTGTATTAGATAAGTATAATAATTTTTAAAATTTAAAATAATTATAAATTTATATTTTTAATGAAAATCGTTCATTAAAGTCTTTCCTTCCACTTTCATCTCGTGGCCCCAATCAATTATTCTTTTGTAACATGCTAACTAAACGACACATTTAGCCCGTTACTGTCTACTATCCATTTTAAGTAGCACTAGATTTTTTATCTACAATCTTACATAGAAAATTAATCTATGATTTAAATTTATTCTATACGTAGAACTTACATTATACTAATTTAATTTTCATCACATAATTTAATTCTAAATAAAATTAATTTTGCGTGAATTGGTAAAATTACTGATTTTTAAATTTAAACCAAGACTCATCTCTCAATATATTCCGTATGAGTCAAACTACACATAACCAAATGTGGGGAAGTGGTTTGGAAATACTCTTTTGATCCACTGGGACACTCGAGATCCTTAGCTAGTGACCTGAAAAGAGATGAACACTCCAGTCGGGGGTGCCAGAATTAGCACTCTGACGGTTAAGTCAGTGTATGCTCTCTTAGCTACTTGTATCTTAAGTTAAGCGTAATAGTTCTCACATTCCTCTCTTTGGTTGCTGTTCTTCTATTTATATACACTCCTAATCCTCAGGATGGGGCCCACTACTAATTTGTCGTGTGATTGCTCACTCGGCCCTTCTTTCGTCGTAACCCGACTTCCAATCGGCCCCTCGTTCGGCTAGTTGTGCGGCTGACTAAGCTATTCAGTATCCAAAACGTACAAGACAGGCGAGTACATGTACTGATTATCTAAATGTGTATTCGGCCTATCTGCGTCCATTTTTATCTGACTCCCACAATTGCCCCCCAAACACCCCACTAGCCCTAGTTAGTTGGCATGTTTGGGTGTTTGGTTTCGAACTTGAAAAGTCAAAAATTCAGCGGTTAACCTCATTCCAACGTGTGTCAGAACGCACACGTTTTTTGGTCATCATTATGAATTCCCGCCTCTTCGCACGCGTCCTCCATTTAATGTGATTTATAACTTTGTCTCTTCAAATGTATACTCTGAATACTCAAAGTTTCTGGCTCACCTTCTAGTTCAACTCCTTCACTTTGCGACCCCTACAATTTCCTTTTGTTTCTCATTATATCTCCTGCTCCTTGTAAGTTTTCTTCTCCTTCACTCCCAACGCCATTTCCTTGTTTACTTTCAGTCTTGCATAATCTTTAGGTCGGCCGTGATGGCAAAAAATTTGAAAGAGCTCCTTTTTGCGGATCGAATTTCCGGCTTCCGATGCCATTATTCCATTCCCGACGACGTCCATCTGTCACTTGTGGCAGACAACACCACTGATATGGAGAAGACCGATGAGAGTACAATCATCTTTTCTCTCCTATCGATTACTGAGGGCGGAGTCCGTTTTCCCCTTCACCCATTTTTAAGAGCCGTCCTTCGACATTCGGGTCTAATTCCTTCCTAGCCCAATGTGAATTTTTTTCACATCATAATGGGCATTACAGAGTTGAACCGTCGTCTTAGGATTATCTTAGGTATACCTGCAATTCGGCATTGTTATGCCTTGGCCAAGTCTACTGGCCGGCTGGGACGCTATTTTCTCAAGGCCAAAAATACCGAACATTACCTAATGACTATGCTTGCCAGCTCTGGCAAGCGCGTTGACGATGTCATAGTCGTTGTCCGAGGCAACTGGGAATTCAGCGAGGGTGAAGATCGCCTAGATCCCATGCCAAGGCGAAAAGGCGAACCAGGTGGCTGAATAGCTCGCTCTAGTTTCTCCGTCTACCTTATTTGTATTCGGCTCGCCATCCATGTGTTTACCGTTTTGTTTTTGCAGGTAGCAATTTGAAGAAAGTGTTGCTTTCATCCGACGACGCTGTACTTGCAGACATTAGAGTCGCTCTTCAATTCATTGGCCATCCAAACTTGCAGAAACAAGCGAGGGCAGCCCATATTCTTTTGCGATACGCGCCGACTTACTCTACTTTTTCGGTGGCCGAACACATTCCAATTCTGATTGGTGAAGATCATCTTACCACCCTTATCTTCCCCAACTTCAAAAACATAAAGGAGGTTGGTTTAGAAGCCTCTGAATCGGAACAAGAGGAATAACAAGCAGCCGATCCGGTTGCCGAGAACCTGAACCAGTCGGAAGTCGAGATAGAAGAAGCACTTAATTCAGCTTTTGAGGAGGCCGGATTGAATTCGTCTGACCCTTTGCCCGCCTCAGACCAAGAGGACTTTTTCGAAGACATTTTTACAAACTTAGGGGACTTGCCCGGCTCTTACCCTGATAACATGGCTGGCAAGTCGCTCACCCAAATGGCCAAACGGAGGAACGCCGAGAGGATGGCCGCCCGAAGAAGGGTTGAAGCCGAGCAAAACCAACCTCCGCCCCTTCCGCCTGACGCCAGGGAAGAAACTCCACCCGTTCCTGTTGAAGAGGTGGCTCAGAGTGAAATGGCCAAAACAGAAATTATTGTCAATCAACAGGAGGCTCAAGTGACGGAGTACAGGGGTGAAAAGCGCCCAGCCGATCACGACACCGTTTATTCGGAAGATCCAATACATAAACAGCCACGTTTGGAAGAATCAAAATTGGTTGTGCCGTTTACAGTGCAACCAAAGATAAAAAAAACTTGTCGATTAGCTCTGATTCAACGGCTATAAGGGACCCAGCTGTCGCCTTGAGCCTGGCTTCCTCCATTTCTCTGCCGACTGACAAAGCGACTTTTAGGGCAGAGGCTGATCTGCTGGCTATCGCGTTAGCCGCTCAATCGGCGATACTGGTATGTACTCCTTTACAGATTTGCAAGGCTTAAACAGGAGTTTCTATATTAGCTTACTGGTCCCTTCTTTTGCAGGCGGCAGGGAGAATAGCCGAGATTGGATGTCGCCAACACAACGCAATTGAGCAAATCGGCTTTCTTACAGCCAAATTAGAAAATGAGAAGGGGAGAGCAGTTGAGGCCTCACTCCGAGCTGAGTCTGAGGCCGCAAAAGCGGCGGAAGAGAGAGCTAGGCCGATACGGAAGCAAATGAAGCCAGGACCGCTGTCGCACTGAAAATGGCCACTGAGGAAAAGGCGAAAGCGAATGAAGAGGTGCTCAGACTAGCCAATGAAATGATTGCAAAGCTGGAGGCTAACCTGGAACAGTCTAGGCGGGCGAAAGTGAACGCCGAGTCTACTCTTTCCGAGTCGTTCTAGTCTAGCAAGAATGCGGCCTTGGCGGATTACGTCGAAGAAGTGCCAAAATTTGAAAATAGGGGGTTCAAACACGGCTGGCTCAAGGCCTTGGCTGCCGCTAACGTGACATTGGAACAGTCGATTCTATATGAGCAGGTAGACGTTGAGCCGCTGGAGTCTAACCCCGAAGATAGTTGAATATTTTCTATTTTGCTTTGGGTACTAAGTGTATGTAGATTTTGTTGTATGCATTAGGTTTTTGTTTTTATGAGAAACTGATATAGTGTAGTTTTCATTTGTAAAATGAATTCTATTCATGCTCAATTTACGAATGAAAATTGTTTTTGCTATTTGCACGTAGCTTATGAATGGAAATTATTTTTGCCTTTTGTGCTCATTAAATGTGCTTGTTAGCAGCCAAGTAAGATGTAAAATCATGAAATGAATGAAAAGAGTTGCTGAATTAAAAATAACTGTAAAGTGTTGCAGCTTAGCCGAATATACTAGTGAATATGCCCTTGCCGCGACAGGTTAATGAACCAGTCAGACTAATGAACTGAAAAAATCTGAAAACGGCAATTCAAGAATTTGCTGGGGCACAACGGAAATTCGGCTAAGCTTTGATAGTTATGCCGAATAGATTGATTAATCTACCCTTGCCCCAGTAAGTTAATGAACCAAGATAGACTAAAAACGCCAGTTCAGTAATTTGCTAGGGCACAACGGGAATTCGGCTAAGCTTTGATAGTTATGCCGAATGGATTAATTAATCTACCCTTGCCCCAGCAAGTTAATGAACCAAGACAGACTGAAAACGACAGTTCAGTAATTTGCTGGGGCACAATGGCAATTCGGCTGAGCGCTGATAGATATGCCGAATAGATTGATGAATCTGCCCCTGCCCCAGCAAGTTATTGAACCAAGACAGACCAAAGACGGTAGTTCAGTAATTTACTGGGGCACAACGAAAATTCAGCTAAGCTTTGATAATTATGCCAAATGGATTGATTAATCTGCCCTTGCCCCAGCAAGTTAATGAACCAAGACAGACTAAAAACAACAGTTCAGTAATTTACTGGGGCATAACGGGAATTCGGCTAAGCTTTGATAGTTATGCCGAATGGATTGATTAATTTGCCATTGCCCCAGCAAGTTAATGAACCAAGACAGACTGAAAACAGCAATTCAGTAACTTGTTGGGGCACAATGGCAATTCGGCTGAGCTTTGATAGATATGCCGAATAGATTGATAAATCCACCCTTGCACCAGCCAGCACTTGAACTGGGACGCCGAAAATAGTTAGTTTGTCGCGTGAGGCTTTGAAGTTTAGCATTAATGATAACGCCTCGAGGCTGCTGCCCCGTGAGGAATAAATGGGGCAAGTGCTTCGTGCACGTAGGTCTTGTTTATGTGTTCAGACTCAACAACTCAGTTCAGTCTGTTGAGGAAGGTTAGACAAGTGCGAATGTCAAATAGATTGTTCTTCAACAGTAGAGGAGAGGGAAGGACATTGGCTGACCTGGAAGGAGAAATGAATCGAAGTGGCGAACTTGTGCGCACGGGAAGTAGGACTTCGAGGGAGTGGGAGAGACGCTAATCCCCTTGTCGTTGAAGTAGGTCACCTGGGAGGGAAAAGCAGCAATGGGGTAGATCCCCTCAACCCTGCCCCGGAAGAGAATCCGAAGCGACACCGCGCCCGTTGAGTTTTGCGGTCTTCGTGGGGAATAGACCAATGACAGAAGTGGATTCAATCGTTCGTGACCCAAATGTGGCAGTCGAGTTCGCTCGACAGATTTTTCCACCTGAAGTCCAGCAGTCGATGGTAGGTCCACAGGATTTCGAAGTGTTTCGGGAAGGCGTTCATGGGGCGGTGAAAGGGCTGTACACCGCCTATGAAATCGACATGCGTCTTCGTGCCGCACGGCGGGATATAGAGCAGAGAGACGAATGTATCCGAAGCTTAGAAGCTCGCGTGGAGAAGGCTGAGCGCGAACTAAGTAAGATCAAGACTGCCGAGTCACAATCGGCCAGCCATCCTAACCCGGTCGTGGAGGAAAGGCTGACTCAACGACTAATAAGTCATGCGATTGCCAATCGAGATACGGCTAGCATGTTTGCAATTAAGATTGCCAAGTCCAGGGCCTATGAAAAAGGCTTTCACGACGGCCGAAAGGTCGAGATATACAAGACCAAGGAAAAACTTGCCGAAGAGGTCTGCCGATGTGAAAATCATGGATTTAAGCACGGCTAGATCAAGGCACTTCAGGTTGTGGACGCTCTCTAGGCAGCAGGCGTTGATTCGGCATCGTTGCTACATCAAGGTCATCATTGTCCCTTTTCAGCCTTCGAAGTCGAGAAGAGCGATGATGAGGGAGATGCCGAATAAAAGTAGACATTGTAATGCTCAAACGCAAATTGAATGTAAATTACGTATTTATTGGTTAATCTAATAAAACACTTTATTTTGAATGTTTGCATGTTTCAACTTACGTTTATACACTTTATGCCAGTCGATCAATTTAATGAAACATTTCATTTTGAATGCTGGCATGTTTCAATTTTCGCCGTATGTCGTGAGATCCACGAAGAGCGCTCCGAATTCAGATTCCTTATTCGGCCCAATCGTGACCTGCACGGGTGGGGCTCCGAATTCAAAGGCTTTTTTATCTTGGCCAATCATGAGATCCACGAAGGGCGCTCCGAATCCGGAGTCTTTATTCGGCCCAAATGTGACCTGCACGGATGGGGCTCCGAATTTGGAGGCTTTTTTATCCTAGTCAATCGTGAGATCTACGAAGGGCACTCCGAATCCGGAGTCTTTATTCGGCCCAAACGTGACCTGCACGGATGGGGCTCTGAATTCAGAGGCTTTTTTTATCCTGGCCAATTGTAAGATCCACGAAAGGCGCTCCGAATCCGGAGTCTTTATTCGGTCCAAACGTGACTTGCACGGATGGGGCTCCGAATTCAGAGGCTTGTTTATTTTGGCCAATCGTGAGATCCACAAAGGGCGCTCCAAATCCAAAGTCTTTATTCGGCCCAATTGTGACCTGTAGGATGGGGCTCCGAATTCGGAGGTTTTTTTTTTTTTTATATCTTGGCCAATCGTGAGATCTACGAAGGGTGCTCCAAATCCGGAGTCCTTTTTTGGCCCAAACGTGACCTGCACGGATGGGGCTCCGAATTCGGAGGGTTTTTTTTTTTTATCTTAGCCAATCGTAAGATCCACGAAGGGCGCTCCGGATCCAGAGTCTTTTTTTTCGGCCCAAATGTGACCTGCACAGATGGGGCTCCGAATTCGGAGGCTTTTTTATCTTAGCCAATCGTGAGATCCATGAAGGGCGCTCCGAATCTGGAATCTTTTTTTGGCCCAAACGTGACCTGTACGGATGGGGCTCCGAATTCGGAGGCTTTTTTATCTTGGCCAATAGTGAGGTCCACAAAGGGCGCTCCAAATCTGGAGTCTTTTTTCGGCCCAAACGTGACCTGCATGGATGGGGCTCCGAATTCGGAGGCTTTTTTATCTTGGCCAATCGTTAGGTCCATGAAGGGCGCTCCGAATCCGGAGTCTTTATTCAACATACTTTTGAGCTGAGTTTCACACAGAAAATAGGAAACTTTGCATTGCAAAAGCAAAATGTTTACATGGTGAATCACTCAAAACAAGTATCATGTCCCACAGGTCGGGTTCAATGATAGAATTTATGCAAATGCGGGAATTCCAAGGGCGTGGCAGACTCCTCCCAGACATGTCTTTGAGCCGACATGCCCTTGTTCTTGCGATTGAGTCGACCTGATAGGGGCCATCCTAGTTAGGACCCAATTTTCCATCAGTCGGATTCCTGGCAACTGGAAGCACTTTCTTCAGGACCAATTCGCCTAGTACATAGCGGCGTAGCTGAACACGTTGATTATATGACTTAGTGAGCTGCTCCTGGTACCATGCCATGGACGCAAGGGCACGGTCTCTTCGTTCTTCAATCAGAGTTAAATCCAAGGCCAACATCATGTCATTTCGGCCTATATCAAAAACTTTTGATTTCAAGGTTGGGAGGCTGATCTCCAAGGGGATGATTGTTTGATTTCCGAAGCACAAAGCAAACGGCGTTTTCCCAGTGAAACGTCTCGGAGTAGTGAGATGAGCCCACAATACACTCGACAATTCTTCGACCCATCTGCCTTTAGCTTTCTCCAGCCTCTTCTTGATGTCGTCCAAAATGGAAAAACGGTGTCAAGTCCCCATTGGAAAAACGGCCAAGGACTAGTTATAGAGCTTAACTCTTCAGTAGGCAGATGGGTTTAGGGAGAAAACTTCTAGCACTGTTCACACTTCTTCACGTAACATTCGGCATCAGCTCTCATTGTCAGCCAATAATACCCCTGTGTCACAGCTTGGTGGGCCAAAGAGCGCCTGCCAGAATGGGCACCACAGCTACCTTCATGTATTTCAGTCAGGAGTCCCTCGACTTTATCCGGATGAACGCATTCTAGGTACGAGCCAGAAAGGGATTTTTTGTAAAGTTTTCCTTGCGGATCCAAATAGTATCGCAGGGCTTTGTTTCGTAGCTTGTGTGTTTCTTTCTTATCCAACGGGAGCTGTTTGGAATATAAGAATGCAACAATGGAGTCCATCCAACTCGGACCTGACTCTATGACATTGATCTGGACTTCCTCTGAAGGGCCAATGCTCGGATTAGGGATGAAACCCACCTTAATTGTCCGTTTAATCTTTGAGTTAATGGTGGAGGCTAAGAAAGTCAGGGCGTCTGTATGTGTGTTCTGATCACGGGTTATTTGGTTCAATTCATGACGGTCAAATTTTGCCAGTAAGGCATTTGCCATTTTCATGTAAGCGGCCATACGGTCGTTTTTGGCCGCGTATTCCCCCTTTAGCTGATTGATCACCAGTTTTGAATCGCAAAATATAAGTAGACGTCGAGCACCCTGAAGATGCGCATTCCGCAAGCCGGTTAGCAGGGCTTCGTATTCGGCTTCATTGTTCAACGCTTCGAAGCTGAGTTTGATAGCCTGTTCGATTATTGCTCCGTTAGGAGCCATGATTACTACTCCAGCCTCGCTGCCGCGTTGATTGGACGATCCGTCACAGTACAGCTGCCAAATGTCCCCAACATAAATTCTTCAGTTCGGCCTAGGTTGTATTTCATCAGACTCGAAGTCGGCAAGACCCCCAGTGAATTCGGCCACAAAGTCGGCAAGCACTTGCCCCTTGATTGTGGTTCTAGGCAGAAACTGAATATCATACTGGCCGAGTTCAAGAGCCCACTTTGAAACACACCCTGATGCTTCTGCCCTACGGAGTACTGACCGAAGGGGGTGGTTCATTAGTACCCCGATGGTATGCCCCTGAAAGTAATGCATCAGCTTTCTTGCTGCCGTGACGAGGACTAGGAGGAGTTTTTCCAACGGAAGGTAACGTGTTTCGGCATCAACCATTGCTTTGCTCACATAGTACAACTGGCCGCTGCTCCCCCAAGCTCTTCCTTTAACAGTACGGCGTTGACTGCCCGGTCAGAAACTGCCAGATATAAAATGAGCGGGTCACCTACCGAAGGTGTTGTCAAGAATGGAACTGATCGGAGGTAGGTCATCAGACCGTTGAAACCTGTTGAGTGCGGTGGCCATCCTCATCAACTTTTGAACCTCCTTCACCTATCAAGGGGAGCCGAGTTCCAAGATTGCTGTGATTTGCCTCGGGTTGGCTTCGATTCCTCGGTGATTGACAATGTAGCCAAGGAATTTGCCGGATCCAATCCCAAATGCACACTTGGAAGCGTTCAGCTTTATTTTGTACTTGCGTAAAATGCCGAATGTCTCTTCCAGGTCGGCCAGATAAGTTTGCTCTTCTTTTGACTTGACCACCATATCGTCAATGTACACTTCCATAGTACGGCCGAGTTGCTCCTTGAACATGGTAGTGACTAGTCTTTGGTAAGTTGCCCCTGCATTCTTCAGCCCGAAAGGCATAACCGTATAGCAATAGGTTCCTCTTGGGGTAAGGAATGCAGTTTTGTCTTGGTATTCCAAATGCATGGCGATTTGATGGTAGCCTCTGTAGGCATCGAGGAAGCTCATACGTTGATGACGTGTCGTGGCATCTACGACTTGGTCAATTCTGGAGAGAGGAAAACAATCCTTAGGGCAAGCTTTATTTAAATCCGTGAAGTCCACACAGATACGCCAAGTTCCATTCTTCTTCTTTACCACCACAGTATTCGACAGCCATATAGGATAGGTCACTTCCCAGATTGCCCCGGCATCAAGCAACAGGTCAACTTGGCAGCAGTGTGTTCTGCGGCTGACCGCCGGCTTCTCTAAATGATCGGCATGCATTTGGGGTCAACATTCAGACGGTGCTCAGAAACAGATGGATCTACCCCCGGTATCTCATACGGCGACAATGCGAATACATCAAGGTTGCCGAGCAAAAAGGTAATTAACTACTGCCTGTTAGTTTTATTTAAGGAGGCGCCGACCATGAAGAACTTGTCAGGATCCCCGTCAATTTCAACTCGGTCTAGGGCTTCCGTGGCCTTTTCACTTGGGAGCCGTCCAACATCGTCTAGGCTCTCATGATTCGGCACCTCAATAGAGTTCACCTCCAGCTCTCTTGGTGTCTTTGCGGCGAGAAGATAACATGCTTGTGCCGATTTCTGGGAACAACGGATTTGTTCAATGCCTTGTTCAGTCGGGAAGCGGAGCAGTTGATGATAGGTGCTAGGCACGGCATGCATGGCATGCAGCCAAGTTCGTCCCATGATAAGATTATACGGCGAAGGCAGCTTGACAACCAATAATTCCACATCTAATGTTCGGGAGCCCGCTCGAACTTGTAGTGTGATTTTGCCCAACGGGTATTCTGGATTAGCATTGAAGCCGAAAAACGGATAAGGAGCCGGAGACAGGTCTGACTCAGTGAACCCGAGTTTGATGAAGGTCTTGTAATACATAACCTCCGAGGTAGTCCCCTGGTCTATGAGAATGCGTTCAACGGTGAATCGATTTACGTGTAGTTCGATGACCAATGGATCAATGTGGGGAGTGTTACGCCGATCAAATCAGAATCATTGAAGGTAATACTCGGAGCTTCATAGGGCCATTTTGCTGGTGTGATTTGCTTTTGGGGGCCAGGATGAGACTGAATTGAATGTACGGCGAGGGCTGTCAACAGGTTGTATATCATATGGATTACGTCGAGCGGAGGTAAATCCTGTCTTAGGGCAACTGTTTTGGTTGAGTTGTTCTTTCGGACGTGTTGCTGGAGCTGACCGTCTTGTACCAACTCCTCAAGGTGGTCTTTCAAAGCATAGCAACTGTCGGTATCATGACCGTGATCTTTGTGATATTCGCACCGCCTATCCCGTCTCGATGTGTCGGGAGGTCCCACCATCTTGGGCGGCCACTTGAAGAATGGCAGATATTGAATTTTAGTCATAACCGTGCTGATCGGCTCCGACAACTCCGTATATTTCTTGGCTGCGCGTCTTGCACATCTGTCATCCACTTGAAGTTGTTCATTAGCATGGCGGGAGCATTGGTCGTTTGATCGGCATGAATTTATCTTATCTCGTTTAGCCCGGCCCTGTGGTTCAGGGCTCCGTGATGGTACAGAACTTATCGGTTGAATAATTTCAGATGGGGCCGTCTTGATGGCCTGGTACCCGACTTTAACCCGCATTGCGTCATCTTCAACTTTGCAATATTCTTCGACTTTCTTCATCAACGACTAAACTGTTTTAGGGGGCCTTCTAGTCAAGGAACTGCGGAGGGCACTATCAGGATGCAACCCCATTTTAAAGGCGATGATAGCCATGGAGTCGTTGCAGGCATCATTCACAAGATTAAAGCATTCCCAATAGCGCGCCGAATATGCCTGTAATGTTTCCCCTGACTGGATTTGCATTGCCCAGAGAGAATCGGTCTGCTTCGGCTGGACCTCATTGGTAATGAACCTTGCCCTTAAGGATTTTTGGAGTTGATGAAAGCTCTTAATCGATGCCGGTTCCAATTTATAATACCATCTGACGGCCAACGGTCCCAAACTGTTAGGAAATATTCGGTACATAAGGGCCTCGTCGTCCGCATGCAACGTCATAGCTTGCTTAAAATGTCGGATGTGATCAGTGGGGTCTGATTTCCCGTCATACAGGGTAAACGATGGGGCTTTAAACTTTTTGGGTAGTACTGCCATCGCGATCCGTCGCACAAAGGGATTATGCTGGTCCTCTTTGCCTAAACCATTTCGCCTTCGCTTATGGCATGCACGCAGACTCTCTTCTAAGGAACTGGTGGTTTCAACTCGTCCTTTCCTTTTGGGTTCCGGGGATAATGAGTCAGAATCACTGTCACTTTTTTATCTTCGAACTCGAGGTTGTCGATCATCTTCTCTCAGAGGTCGTCTGGAATCTTGGCGTGCAGCTTGCTTGGATTTTGCTACTTCTAAGGCCAAATCTTGACGGAGGTGCTCGTTCTCAGCGATCATGTTTTCCATCCTCTGTTCGATTTGCTTCGCCTGTTCCATGATCGCCTGCATTGTCTCATGTGCTGAAGTAGAGGATGAGTTCTGGGCAAGTGAGTCGAAGTTCAAGGCACGTCTTGCGGCGATAGTTTCTGGTCCAAGCATGTTTGTTGGAGTGAGGTCATCTCTCTGTGTGGTTTCGTCAGTGACTATTGGAGGGTCTTCCATTACGTTCGCTATGGATGTAGTTGAGTATTTCCACAGACGGCACCAATTATGGGGAAGTGGTTTGGAAATACTCTTTTGATCCACTGGGATGCTCGAGATCCTCAGCTAGTGACTTGAAAAGGGATGAACACTCCGGTTGGGGGTGCCAGAATTAGCACTCTGACGGTTAAGTCAGTGTATTCTCTCTTAGTTACTTATATCTTAAGTTAAGCGTAATAGTTCTCACATACCTCTCTTTGGTTGCTGTTCTTCTATTTATATACACTCCCATTCCTCAGGATGGGGCCCACTACTAATCTGTCGTGTGATTGCTCACTCGACCCTTCTTTCGTCGTAACCCGACTTCCAATCGGCCCCTCGTTCGGCTGGTTGTGCGGCCGACTAAGCTAGTCGACATCTAGAACGTACAAGACGGGCAAGTACATGTACCGATTATCTAAATGTGTATTCGGCCTATCTGCGTCCATTTTTATCCGACTCCCACACCAAACTATGTAACCAACATATGAAAACTCATGGCTAGTGAATTTGAACTACAAAACAAAGCACAGAATCAAAAGCAAATCAAAATTTAAATATCCTATAAGATTTCCTCACCTTATCCATACAATTTAGTAAATCAGCTTCACTACTCCTAAATCAAGAGTCAATGTTGTTAGAATAAACTGCAATATTACCAGAAACAGAAAATAGGAAATTAACATGTATTCCTCAATCTCTCTATATCATCATGGTGACACATTAATGAACTGAACCAACCTAGTGCAATTCAAACAAAAGAGCATAAATTTGCTTCCTTATCTCAATTTCATCTTTTCTTTTTTTGTCTCTTTTTCTATCTTAAATGAATTCTTCTAAATAAGTGAAGCATTTGTGCTACACAAGTGACATTTGGATAACGGTATTGAATGTGTGTTCGGCATGTATTTGGATATTCACCCAACAAGCTTGTTGTACAATTCTAAGTTTTCCATAGAGCTATGCATAAAACTCCCATATTATGCATGAAATGTTTTATGTGATCCTGTAAATCCAATTTTATCCTGTAAAATTAAAGAATAATAATAAGAAATATAAATCACCTTGTTTGGCTCTAATTTTTATGTTTTGAAAATTGAATTTTTTTTTTTTTTTAGTGAATTTTTTTAGTATTTTAAGTAATTTTTTTTTTACACTTTTAGATGTACCTAACCTAGATCAATCTAAAAGTTAAAATATTTAAAAAAATTAATAAATATATAACAATACGAAAATATATTAAATTTTCATATTTTTTTTATATATTTTTGGTATTTAGTGAAATTTTAATTTTTTTTTTTACAAATATTATACTTTTTAATTGTATTTATATTAAGTGTATCTAAAAATTAAAAAATATTAAAATATTAAAAAAATCAACTAAAAATTAAAAAACAGGAAAAATAAAAAAAAATCAATTAAGAAAATTTAAACCAAATAAGGTGAATATTTTTATTTATTTATTATTTTCTTAAAATTGGTAAAAATAAGGTGTCAAAACATACTTTGATATCATAAATTCTATAATGAATTTAGTATTTTAAAATTTTCTAATTTTAATAGTGTGTAATAATACTGTGTTTATAAAGAAAATTTGTATCTGGTTTACTATCAAATGGATCCGAAATTGAGTAAAATTTGACATGTTACTCTGTTTGACAGTAACATGTTACTCTATTTCACGGCAACATGTTATTCTGTCTCACAGTAATATGTTACTCTGGTGATATTGTCCAAGAAAGAAAAAAAAATTAGATTTTACTTTGTCTATTCAATTATGTGTTTTCTCCTTAGAAAGTTTATGAAGAAAAATAAATTGAGTTGTACTTTTCACCAAACAATGGTCCATTGGAGAGAGGTTTTAGGGATGGTTTGGCATGATCTAAATAAGTGCACTTTTTGACCTTTTGTGAAATATGGGTTGTGTATAAGTTGAGTTTAAAGTGATGTGATAGAGAAGTGATGTGACTTAAATAAAATAATATGTCTTAAATAAAATAGTAACTTTTTGACTTTTTTAAAGTACCCCAACAAGGCCTAAATTTTCATAATATTATTGGAGACATTGGCCATGGCCAATTCTCTCTCTCTCTCTGCCCCCCACCATTCTACATCAATTTGGTATCAAATCTTACATTGATCCTTTTTCGTTGGAAGAGTTAGCCATCGTCATCGACAATGGTACCACCTTCATTGTCAGCCATTGTCATTGTCAACATCATTAGAGTCCTCCAACACCTTCTTCTCACTGTTTCTTTTGTTGTCGTCATCATCAATAAAAGATGAGATCATCATCACCGCCATAGATCACAACCGAAGCTTCCCTCATGACTGCCATAGATCACAACCAAAGCTTTCCTATCTCGTCGTCCTTGCTGTAATTTGTAGGTCAGCATCACACCAACGTTGTTTATTGAGAATGACGACAGAAGACGAGACAAGTAGAGTTTCAAGACCCGTTGGTTCGGCCCTCTCCCCATCACCCTTAAACCGACCATAAATCTAAAACTTGAGGCCCCAACCTAACACCTCTGTGGTCTAACCCTGCTTTATAGCCAAAACTATTATCCTAGTGTATTTCCTATAATCCAACCTTTTTGCCTAACTGATAGCTTAACCTGATACCGAACCAATCAGCCCACCAGAACCCAGTCATTTAATCCCAAGAACCAACCCAGATTCTTCAAACAACCCAACCTAAATCCTTTTCCTTCAAAACCTATCCTTAACTTTTAAAACTTACCCCAATCCATTATATTTTTAAAAAACCAAAGGCTTCAACCCCAAACCAACCCACATACATCACCCACAATCAAATTTACTAGGTTCAAAGCTTATGACTTAAGCCCAAAATTAAGCTCCATCCAGCCCAAAACCTCCTTACCTAAGACACGTTGACCAACACTGAGTTAAACTTTAAAATTGAAGCCCTATACCAATACCACAAGGAGTTGAAGATGACATTGACCCAAGTGCAAGTTACCTTTGAATAAGTCTAGTTTTGAAAGACAAAGGAAAGGATAGGGGTATGATTATTGCACCTTTGAGTACTTCTCTGCCTCATGATATTGGGTATGAACACGAACGAATGCTAGAGGATCATCGCTTGTCTGATGTAGACTAGACAAGAGTGCCAAGTTGTAAATTGCAGATTTTAATGAGGACCATGATCCAGAGGTATTTTTTGATTGGTTAGGTAGTTTATGTTGGAAAATCATACACATATAATATAATCATATATGTATGGATATACAGCGGAATAAAATTTATACTAACCTCCTCCAGCCATTGTTGATCAAGTTGTGTGATGTGTGTAATTCTTCTGAACCTCTCAATATTATATCACTCACTTTACACTTTATGAATAAGTGTCTTCTAACCTATGCAGAACTTGAGTGCCTCATTGATGGAAAATCACATGCCTATTTATAACTACTAAGTCAAGGACCCTTATCAGATAGATACATTATCAAATAAACCTTGTTAGTTTCCTTCCATCAAGGAAACTTAATTAGTGGAAATTGATAGGCTTCCTGATATTTTAGGCAACTTCAATAATTATCACCCATAATTATCAAAAGATAAATATACATATAAGGATAAATATATAAATAATATATAATATATATAATTTACAAATATTAATATGTATGTAGGCCACATTAAGTCTCCTCTTAGGAGACGCAGCTTACATTCTCCCACTTGGTCCACAAATCATATAAATACTGTATTGGGTGATATGTACTGAATTATGGCCATTAAACTTTGCCTAAACTTTAATATTGAAATCCTCACACTCCATTGCCAAGTGTTACTACACGAATCATAGCGGTTATGCCTCATTTAATGGACATTTCCTTCCATAAATTACAATGTATAACACTTTTCAATGAGTACTAAATAAAATACTTCAATTTACAAATGACTAATAAATAGCCATTCGGGTCCTACTTTACTTATCCCAATGGATAACAAACATGACAAATACTTTAAGTGCACAATAAAGGTCATGTATTTATTCTAAATAAATATTGTTCTCAATAGTGAATCCCTCAAAATGAGAAAGTAATTTCATACATCAAAAGTGCTAGTTAGTCCCTGTAGACCGCCCCGAACTCCACTCCGCACGCAAGAGCGCGAATCGTAGTTCTTAGCTACTACAGTTCGGACTCCTGTCACGGTTCTGAATCTAATCTTACAAAGTGTAATGTAAGACTGATAAATCACCAAAGAGTCCAAATCCGGAAAATCGGTTTGGAAAACTAATTTTAATCAAAAAGCGCCAAACATGGACTGCTTTGCCAGATTTCAGAATCGCCACCTAAATATTTTATTTTGAAAAAATTTAGGAAACCCTAACTCGTGCCTAAGGCCACGTGTCCGTCATCACCAAAGTTGCCTTGGCTCGGGAACTTGGGTACGAGAAGGGAAGGTCTTGAAATGAGCACCCCCGCTCGCCCGATCAAAGATCGGCCTCTACTAACATGATATGTCATTTTTGAAAACACATGTGTTCTTATTCCGGTTATTAATCTAGAATTACTATGTGATGCGCACAGCATACAAGTATAGACTAAATCGCTCAAGTTGGAACAAAACATCTCATGTTTGTTTGTTTGAAAATGGTTTGAAGGTGCTACTCGCAAGTAGGCTAATGACGCAGATTTGCCACCCTCAAGTGGGCTTAGAAAAACAAGGTGATTTTCCACTTCAAGTGTGCTTAAAATGCACATTTTGATGAATTGTTCCAATTCAAGTAATGAAGCCTTCATCCACAGGCATTCATGCAGTTAAACACTTAAGCAATTAGCCTTATGGCAAGCATGCTATACATGGCAACATACACATCTCATGCAGTATGCTAAAGCGTAAAAGCTTACCTAGTACTCCAAGCCAAAACAAAAGCTAGTTAGAAATCAATGCATGACCCTAGCTATGTCAAGAATGCCTAATGCAACACATGCGAAATGCAACTAAGATAGGCTCAGTTATTCTAAAATGTCATGTGAATGCAACTTGATAACATGTATTCAAATTGGTATTGAAATACTATGCAGTTTGAATGATGCGCCGAGCCTGGTGCAAGGAAGACAAATGAATGATGCACGCATGTGAAGCATAAGGTATGCTAATCGAAATATGTCCTAAACTAACCATCGAAAGCAGTTAAGTAAAAGGGAGAAAGAAATGGGGGTTGGAAGACATGCATCACACACACGCACATTTATTACAAAATTCGCCCTCTCGACGAAGGGTCCGAATGAAACAAAAGCTAACTAGCTACGCTAATTAAGCTAACTGTTACAAACCAACTAATTAACTAACTATTCTAGCTAATTAATTATTACAAATCAAATTAAATTAAATAATCACCTAATCTAAGCTAATTAATTACAACACATGTAATTAACTACAACTAGCTAATAAAGCGGTAAAATGGCCTCGCGGGCGAGGGATGTATGCATGCTCGGTCGACTTCGCTCAGAAATCCACTACCGTGCCTCGTGATGCCTCTGTTTGCACTCTTTTGTACTTCTGAAAATTATACCAACTTCCAAGAAGCTTCTGATCCACCTTAGGACCATGCTGAGGGTTGGTCGGCCAAGAGGAGTGGCCATCGGCCAGAGTTTATGGCTATCGACCAATTTTGATAGCCGATCGGCAAACTAAGTGGTCGATCGGCAGCTCGGATGGCCAGTCAGCCACTACTTCCTGCATATTCTCCTTTTGCTGCAACAGAGCACAAACAAGGGCATAGCAGTGTATTTGCAAGGTATGCGTGCACAACCACCCTCCCTATCATTTCTCAAGCTCAAAGGAGTGTAGTGCTCAGCTCTCGAGCCATCAATCACACATCTCAATGCATGATGGCCAAAGAGACCGAGTTGCACAAATCAATGTCAATGAATGCACACAAATACCACATAAGACTCGATGAATCTCCGCCTTATCATACATGATCAAAGGTGTCGGTGACTAAGAAATGAGGCACGTTTCATCACTTTGAGTATGAAACGTGCGACATTCCTCGTGTTTGGATTGACGTCCAACCCAAACACAATGCAACACACAACATGCTAACACAATGCAATGCACACAACATGTTAACACAATGCAATGCAACAACATGCAAACAATAATGCAATGCAACAACATGCAAACAACAATGCAATGTAACAACATGCTAACACAATGCAATGCAACAACATGCAAACAACAATGCAATGCAACAACATGCAAACAACATGAACATGGAAAGGGCTATGTAATGCAACACTCAATGGACCAAACCAACCTCAAACAAGCCTCATGCATGCCAAGACAATGGCCAAAACATTCTGAAAAATGAAGTCCAAAAACGTATACAAGCATGCATGCTAATTGGCTCATGGATAAGGCATTAAGGTGCAACTCTCAAGAGCACTTAAAGAGTGAAAAACATGAAAGTGTGACAACACTATATGCTCTGAAATATCATGTTAAATGATGCCAAAACATGCGCATATGACAAATGAGGCATGCTAGGAGGCCCAAAACTTATGGCTAGCAAAGGTACTTGTACCATAGCCATATCAAGCAAACCCCAAAGGGCCAAGGTGACTTAAAATAGTCCCAAGGCAGGTCAAAACAAGACCAAAACATGCATGGAGTATAGCCAAAACAAGCTAGCATGAAGGCATGAAGACATAAAGCATGGAGCATGTAAGGCCAACAAGGAGGATTACACTACACCTACCAAAACCAACCATGAGGTGACTCCACCAACCAAAATCAGAGTTATGACATGTTAAATAATAACCAAAAACATGTTGGAATGGAATCAACACATGCTAGAAAGATTAGCCAAAACCTTAAGCATATGAGGCTAGTTTGCAAGGATTACACTACAAGTGTATTAAGCATGCAAGAGACAATCAAACCAACCCAAAACAGAGTTATACCATGTTAGAATAAGGCCCTAAACATGCTAAGATAGAGCCAAAACATGCTAGAAAGACATGCTCCTTTGCAAAGCTATAAGTAGGATTATACTACAAGTATAGGAAGCATGCAAAGGGTGACCAAGATAACCAAAACCAGAGTTATGACAGGTCTGGAAAGTCACAAAAATGAGCTCAAACAAAGCCTCAAGAAGATAGAAATGCATGCTCTTTTGGTTGGCCATCAACACAAGCCAACAAGAGTAGGGGAGGGGGGGCGACCCCCTCCTATTTGAGACCTCAAAACAGACTTTCCACCACTGAAATTCCTCTGGAATTTAGTAGTAGAAAGGTCATGCAAAGGCTAAAACAAAAGCCTAAAGTGAAGGCACAAAACAAAGCCAAACAAGGCACCAAAGGGGGTAGATCACCCCCAACACCAAAGAGGCCTTAAACAAACATGTTAAGAACTTAAAATCAAAACTTTTTGCAGTTTAAAGTTAGGCCTAAATCAACATGCGAAGGGGGCCAAAGGCTTAATCAAAAAATAAAGCTTTAAGGGGTTAGAAACTCACCCTTGAAGAACAACTTCAAAGTTGCAACTCCAGCAACGTTTTTGGACCAAAAGCAATCCAAAAACTCCAAAACTAGCTTCAAGGTGCCTCAGCTCCAAAGCAAAGGTGTTTCACTATGTGTTTGTGTGCAAAAGTGTGAAAAAATGGCACTTTTGAGCACAAACAAGTGCAAATATAGATAGAGAGGGAGAAATATAAAGAGAGATATATGTTTTTTATCTCAAATTTTCAGAACCCCTGGAAAGGGAGAGGGACCTCCCTTCTTATAGAAATTCAAGTCCTAAGCTTGTTGGACAAGCTAAAGGCTTAGTTCAATCCCTCAATACACGTGTATGGAGGATGAAATCTATGCTCACCAGCTGTCATAGCTGGCACAAAAATATCTGCAAAAGCAAATAACAAGGCCTCGGCCAACAAACATGGCCAACCGGCCAAAAAGGTGCCGACCAAGCAACACTGATAGCCGATGGAAGGAAGGAATGGCCGATAGGCATGAGGCCTGGCCGATGGGTTGTAGAGCTGGCCAACAAACCACCATCTTCCCTCAGAAACAAAACCACAAGCTCTTGGTCCACAACCAACCACAAAACAGACAAGTTGAGAGGCTCCAAGGCAAGGTGCGCAGCCGAGACCTTCAGAAACTCAAAACGAACACGAGCATGGATGATCATCGAGTGTTCAAACGATGACGTCCAAGTCTTGAGGACGGTCAAAAATGGGGTGTCTACAGTCCCATATGAACCACATGATCATTGTGTACTTTAGCCGGCAATCCTTTTGTCATGGGATCTGTAACCATCAGCTCAGTGTCGATGTGCTCAATAGCAATTTCTTGCATCTTGACTTTCTCTCTAACAACAAGATACTTTATGTCAATATGTTTATTTTGGCTGCAACTTTTATTGTTTTTAGAAAAGAAAACTGCATCTAAATTATCACAGTAAATCCTTAGTGGTCTTGATATGGAATCAACAATCCTTAGTCCTGTGATAAAATTTCTTAACCATAAGGCCTGTGTTGTAGCTTCATAGCATGCAACAAATTCTGTTTGCATAGTAGACGAAGCAGTTATGGACTACTTGATGCTTCTCCAAGATACAGCTCCTTCAGCAAGAAGAAATATAAATCCTGAAGTAGATCTTCTAGTGTCAGAACATCCAACAAAATCTGAATCTAAATATCCAATCACCTTTAGTGAATCTGCATGTCTATATGTAAGCTTGTAGTCCTTAGTTCCTTGCAAATACCTCATAACCTTCTTAGCAGCTTTCCAGTGCTCAAGGCCTGGATTACTTTGATATCTGCCTAACATTCCTACCACAAACCTAATATCAGGTCTTGTACAAACCTGAGCATACATGAGACTACCTACTGCAGATGCATAATGTATGTTTTTCATCTATTCTTTCTCCAAATCATTTTGTGGTGATTGATTTAGACTAAATTTGTCTCCTTTGACAATAGGTGCTACAGAAGGTAAACAAGACTTCATGTTAAATCTTTCCAAAACCTTTTCAATGTAGGCCTTTTAAGATAGTTCCAATGTTTTACAAGATCTATCTCTGTGAATCTCTATGCCAATGGCATATGAGCCTTCGCCCATATCCTTCATTTCAAAGTTTTTAGAAAGAAATTCTTTCGTTTCATGTAGCAAACCCAAATTACTACTCGCAAGTAGAATGTCATCTACGTACATGACTAAGAATATGTATTTACTCCCATTAACCTTAAGCTATAGACAATTATCAACAATGTTCTCCGTAAACCCAAATGAAGTAACAATGTTGTGAAATTTTAAATACCATTGGCGGGAGGCCTGTTTAAGTCCATATATAGATTTCTTTAACTTGCAAACCAAGTGATTATCCTTTGAGGAAAATCCCTCAGGCTGAACTATGTATACCTCTTCTTCAAGATCCCCATTAAGAAAAGCCGTTTTCGCATCCATTTGGTGTAACTCTAAATCAAAATGAGCTACTAAAGCCATGATTATTCGAAATGAGCCCTTCTTAGAAACCGGAGAGAAGGTCTCATGGTAATCAATTCCTTCCTTTTGGGTAAAACCTTTGGCTACAAGCCTGGCTTTATATCGTTCAATGTTACCAGAAGAATTCCTTTTGGTCTTATAGACCCATTAACAGCCAATGACCTTAGCTTCTTTTGGTAACTCAACAAGATCCCAAACTTTGTTTTTGGCCATTGATTTCATTTCTTGTTTCATAGCATCATACCATAAATTGGAATTAATTCCATTCATGGCTTGTGAAAATGAACTAGGATCAGCTTTAGGTCCAACATCAAAGTCAGATTCTTGTAGATATACAAGGTAATCACTAGAAATAGCTAATTTCTTTTCTCTTGTGGATCTCCTTACTCCTATTGGTTCATTTAAATTTTGAATAAGAGGTTCTGTATTGATTTGTTCCTCATGGAGCGGTTGTTCTGGTATTGGTTGTTCTTCAATGATATTTGGAATAACGCTTGGAACAATAACCAATTCCCCAATTGGTTTCTCAATAGGGTCCCTTATTTTCTCGAATTCTATGACACGAGAAAAACCACTCCCACTTTACCCATGATCCTCAAGAAATTTTGCATTTCTAGCCTGAACAATTTTAAGTGTGTGTGAAGGGCAATAAAATTTAAAACCTTTGGAGTTTTCAGCGTAGCCAATGAAAAAACCACTAACTGTTCTTGGGTCCAATTTCTTTAAGTGTGGGTAATAAACCCTTACCTCAAATGGACAACCCATATGTGCAAATGTCTCAAACTTGGTTTCCTTCCTTTTCATAATTCAAAAGGTGTTTTAGGAACAACTTTAGATGGAACCTGATTTAAGACATACACAGCGGTTTTCAAAGCTTCACTTTACAAATTTATGGGAACATTGAAATAACTAAGCATGCTCCTTACCATCTCCATGAGTGTACGGTTCCTCCTTTTAGCTACACTATTTTGTTGTGGTGTACCAGGCATTGAATATTGGGCAATTATCCCTTCTTCTTTAAGAAACCTAGCAAATGGACCAGGTATTTATCCAGATTCTGTGTACTTTCCATAATATTCTCCACCTCTATCTGATCTCATGATTTTAATGCTCTTTTCTATTTGTTTCTCTGCCTCTGCTTTATAGGCTTTAAAAGCATCAAGTGCCTCAGCCTTATCAAATAAAAGATAGAGATACATATATCGTGTATGATCATCAATAAATGAGACAAAATATCTCTGACCATTGAAACAAGGTGGTGTAAATGGTCCACAGAGGACTGTGTGTATGATCTCAAGAATATTAGAACTTCTTTTGGCACCTTTAGTGGACTTGTTGGTTTGCTTTCCCTTAATGCAATCCACACAAGTACCAAAATCAGTAAAATCAAGAGTATTTAAAACTCCATCATTTACTAATCTTTTTATCCTTTCCATTGAGATATGTCCCAATCTTCTATGCCATAACATAGAGGAGTTCTCATTGGTAACTCTTCTCTTTATGCCAATTCCACTATGTAAGGTTATAAGACTATTTTCATATGAAAGATCCAAATTAAATTTATATAAACCATCAATTAAAAAACCATTGCCAATAATAGCATTATTTTTCAATAAATTGAAACTCAAACTAACAAAATTAAATGTATATCCAAAAGGTACTAATTTTGAAATCGAAACTAAATTTCTAGAAAATGATATAACATAAAAAGTGTTTTCAAGATTCAAAACAAAGCCAGAATTTAAAATCAATCCAGAAGTTCCCACAGCCTCCACATGTGAACGCATCCCATTTCCCGAATAGATGCCTTGTTCACTTGTTGTCGATTTCCTTAGGATGAGAAAGCCCTGCACAATACTGGCAACATGAATTGTAGAACCAGAATCAATCCACCATGTATTATCAGGAGCTTTAACAAAGTTAGATTCATAGCACACAAGAGAGAATAGATTACCTTTTTTCTCGAGCCATTTCTTGTACTTAGGACAATCCTTCTTCATGTGTCCCTTTTTCTTGCAAAAGAAGCATTCACCTTTATTGCCATAATGCTTCATTTGCACTTTCTGTTGTGGAACAGTTTTGTCCTTTCGGCCTTTTCCTTTTCCATAAAATGCAAGATTGGCAGTCTCTAGTTTTTCATGCTTTAATCTCTCTTCCTCTTGAACGCACATGGCCAAAAGTTCATTTACTGACCATTTCTCCTTCCGTGTGTTATAGGAAATTTTGAAAGCACTATATTCCATAGGAAGAGAGTTAAGGATAAAATGTACTAAGAATGACTCAGAAATCTCTGTCTCCAATGTTTTAAGTTGAGCTACAATGTCCCGCATTTCCATAATGTGTTCACGCACACCTTTAGAACCATTAAGTCTCATGCCTGAGAGCTTCTTCATTAGGGTGTTGGCTAATGCTTTATCAGATGTCACAAATTGCTCTTCAATAGCCTTCATGAAGACCTTAACCTTGTCGCAGTCAGGGATTGAACCCCTAATGCCCTTACTGATATGGGGCTTGATGAGCATTAAACTTAAGCGATTAGATCGTTCCCACAGCTCATAAGAAGCCCTCTCAGTTAGTGTACTTGATTCCGTGGGAACAGGTGGTTCGTCCACACAAAGCGCCAAATCAAGGTCCATGCACCCCAAAGTCAAAAGAATCTTATCTTTCCAGTCAGAAAAATTTTCACCACTCAAAAATGGAATATGAGATGATTTAGAACTCAATAATGTAGTAGGAATGACTGCAACAACCAAGAACAAATCATGCTACGGAAAAAATAAAAAATAAAGTAAATTCTAATCTCCATATGGGTAAAGATTGCAACTTGCATCGAATCTACTTAACTTTATCAATAAGACTAGTAAATATCTCTCACAAAATAAAATAATTCCATTATCTGTGGACATAGAATTTTTTTTATTTTGATATTTAAGTTACTATCTTATTCCAAATAAATTAATAAAACAATTATCTTCCTGTGGGTAAAATAATTAATTTTACTAATTTAAATGCAAGTAATACGATGTCATCTAATATAATTATTTTTCTAACTTTATACACATAACAATAATTTAAGATGCTGTGGCTATTCTCAAATTACTATAGTGCTCAACCATCTTATAAATTCGGCACCATATAACCTTTAACAGAACAGAAAACAAACTCAAATATAATGGTCCCAAGATATTTAATTTCTATAAACAAACCCAAATATCGTTCCACAACTATTTACATAATTTATTTTTTATTTTTTTTAATTACCCTTTGACATACGTGCACATGCATTCTCATTTACACACATACACAGATGAAGACAGTTTAAAGCTGAAGCTATGCTTGCATCCTAGTCATGATGAAGACAATTACACATTTGCAAGAACGGTATTGACGAAAAAAAAAAAGTTTATAAGAACGTCAATGATATATATATATATATATATTGAATCTATACAATTGCAAGAACAGGATTGACCGGAAAAAAAAAAAAAAAAAAAAAGTTTATAAGACCGTCAATGAGATATATATATATATATATATTGAATCTATATACTGATCAACATGGATTTGGAGATAAGCTCTGATACCACAATGTTGGAAAATCATACACATATAATATAATCATATATGTATGGATATACGGCGGAATAAAATTTATACTAACCTCCTCCAGCCATTGTTGATCAAGTTGTGTGATGTGTGTAATTCTTATGAACCTCTCAATATTATATCACTCACTTTACACTTTATGAATAAAGTGTCTTCTAACCTATGTAGAACTTGAGTGCCTCATTGATGGAAAACCACAGGCCTATTTATAACTGCTAGGTCAGGGACCCTTATCAGATAGATACATTATCAGATAAACCTTGTTAGTTTCTTTCCGTCAAGGAAACTTAATTAGTGGAAATTGATAGGCCTTAGCCAAACCACTATTTAGAGTTCTTGATATAACTTCAATAATTATTACCCATAATTATCAAAAGATAAATATACATATAAGGATAAATATATAAATAAAATATAATATATATAATTTACAAATATTAATATGTATGTGGGCCACACTAAATCTCCTCTTATGATATGCAGCTTACAGTTTCAAGAGGTTTTTTTTTTTTTTTTGTCGGTATCACACGACAGAGGAAAGAAAATATTTTTTTTGTGGGAGAAAATTTGAAGTGAACATCTAGAATTTGGTAGGCTAAATATCAGTGAAAACATAATGAAGCTAGACATAATTGGGATTAAGTCCATGGATAACTACCGTTGGTTGTTTTACAATTTGGCTACCAGGTCCAAGTTCTCATCGATTGAAGATGACATGATTTCCATGTACTGTTAGGGGTTCAATCCGCAACTCAATCTGAAACTCTTTGGTGGATTGGCTGCTAATAGAATTTACATACAGAAGATGCAATCCAAGTAGCATTTCAAATGGAAGACTTTTGTGAAACTCATTTATAGAAAACTTCCTGATTGGCCTTCCCATTCTACTCCAAGTCCTTTTCAGTCTTTGTATTGAGATAACATTAAGTCCAAGTGTTTTGATTGTCCACGTTTTAGACATCAAGCTCAAGATTGCCTTTCTCCCAAGATTAATGTGCCAATTAAACCAGTTATTGAAAATGAAGACTTTGGGAGGTAAAAAAAACTGAGAAACAAAGCTTGATGAACAGGTTGTTGACCCCCTTGATTCGGAATCCTATGATGATCTCCTTAATGATATGTTTGGTATTTTTTGACCATTGTTGGCTTCTACAAAACAAGCCATAAAAGAACCCGGAAAGCTACAAAGAGTCAAGATTTTTGATACAAGGGTGAATTGGTGATCAAGTGTATTCTTTGGTGATTGATACTAGGAGTTGCACTAATGTTGTGTCTGAAGAAGCCGTGAAGAAATTGGGTTTGAAAATGGAGTCGTATCTTGAACTTAATTTTCCTCAATACTAAACTCAAGGTCAACACACCAAAATTAAACACTAAATTATACCAAATTCCTTAGAATAATAGTAAGTCCAAGTATCGATTCACAGGGACAATTGGGAAATTAAACTAATTTTAATTGTTAAATTCCTAAATTAATTTTGATAAAAAAGATTGATTGTTCATAACCTAATAATGATTAAATTAAATAAGCTAATAAATTAGCCATTATAAATAAAGATGAATTTGCTGATTTGGGGAAAAACCTAGGGCGATGAGTTCACCACTAGTTACGTAAATAAGGTTTCAATTTGAAATCAATTATGCTATGGTTCGAACAGAATAATACTTCGCAACTACAAGTTCGAAGCATTTGTCAAGAAAATCATCACGTTCAATGTACGGGCACGAACCATCTCAAGTAGTATGAATCATTCACTCTAAACTATGGTAACGACACGACTCGTCCCTCGTGGTATGGTTCGTCTCATACCTTGAATATGAAAGAATAGAAAACTATTGTATGGAAAGCATTCAACAACCACAGAAAGCCGAATACTTGAAGAAATAGTAAAAAATACATATATGAAACTTCTAAAACACCATACAATTGTTCAAGCCTTTACATAATCAAAAACCAAAAAGAAAACCTAATTACATAGCTAGGGTTTCATCAAAACCCTAGAAAAGAAGAGCCTAGCCACTCACGGAGGAGTGGAAAGAGATGGGACCCTCCATGGGAATTTGCTTTGAAGATTGAGAATCACCTTTTTCCAAACCCTAGCCTCCTCTTTCTCCTTCAAAATTTCAGAACCCTAATCCATCCTCCCTTTCTTCTTTTTATACCTCTGCTGTCTTTCAAACAGGTTTAAAACAGCGGCACAATTTTTGAGGTGCTGCCGCACGTGCGGGAAAAGTCAACGCACGTGCGGGAAACACTTTTCAAGTCTTGCATTTTTGCTCATTTTATGCTCCCACTATGTACAACCTGATTGACATTAAACATGCATAAAATATATAATTTGACAAGCAAGTAGAGTTAAGAGATTGTAATTAACAGCCTCAGTGTTGCACAATTCGGCCTTAATCAGTCACGTGACATTCAACATCGACAAGCACAAAGAGATGGTCATATGTGATGTTTTGCCTCTTAAGCTCTGTCATATTCTTCAGGCATAGATTTGAGCTGTGATGTCACTCATGCGGTCCGTGCTAACATCTACTCTTTTATTGATGGCTCTATAGAATACACCCTTATTTGTGCCCACCGACAACTCCTTGTTCTGATGGAATCCTTGGTCGGTCTGCTAACTTGCTGGAATTGAGTTCTTTTTAGTGTAGGAGAATTGATGGTGCAACCTTTAACTCTTTGGAGGCCCATTATCCGCTTTGGAAGCCTAAGGTGAAGCCTGTGGTTCCATTGTGTGGACCAAAGAATTTTTTGGGCCAATAAATGTAATTGGTAAATTACATTATTATTTAGACAAATATTAGTAAGGAATTTTGATTTTGTTTCCAATATTTTAGGAACTAGTTTCTTAATATAATTAGGGTTTTGGCACAAACAGTAATGTTTTCATTTCTTCGTTGAGATTGAAATGAGATATCTGTTGTGGCCAATTCGTTTCTCTCTTTCCCTAAACCATTCTACATTGTCCTGTCCTGGCATGAAAGTTTCAGCATGCATAAGCAGTTGAATTTAAATACTGCCACATAGTTATTCAACTCAGTAGTCTTGTGTAATTGTTCTTCCAATTGTATGTGGTTGCCCCAACTCAGCAGTCTTATGTAATCTGTTATGATGATGGAAATTGTACAGTTTTGTTAAATAAAAAAATGATGGAAGAAAGAATCTAGTGAGATGCAGCTTCATATCAAAAAACAGTTTCAGGGGAGACGGGAAAAATATTCCTTCCTTTTTTTTGATGTCAAACTCCCCATCAATTCTAAAACATAGAAAATTGAAAGGATTTAGAACAAAGATGCTTCACTTTCTACTATGCTTCAATTGTTTTGGATGGAATTCACCACTCCTTTTTGAAGGTTACAATCCTTGATTTTGCATTTGTACTTCTGTTGAATTCTATTATATTTCATATGCTGGACAAACTTTTCAAGCTAGAATCTGCTTACTTTTCAAGATGGATTCGGGAGCTGTTTATCTGTCTTTGATCCAATTTTTGGATTTTTAGAGGCCTTTGAGTAGACATTTGATATATAGATGGTATAGATCCTATTGTACAAGGGTTGCACCCCCTTGGTGCCTCTTTTAATGTAATTTTATATAAAAATAAAAAATAAAAATTCTTAGTTCCTTATGGTCTCCCATATGCATTTGAGCTGCTAATGGCAGTATGAAAACAATATTCACGTGTTTTGCAGCTTCTGCCAAATTATGATTCACTTTTGATTTATGGAGAAGGTGAAAACATGAATGGATATTTCTTTATATTTATTGGGGAACAGATTCAATTAATCCCTCATATCTCTTCACAAATTACATGCTTTCCGTTAAAAAATCCATCTTGCTCAACTGCTTTTGGTGGTTGGAATCTGTTTGGGTTATCTAAGCAACTGTTTTCATATTTGTTTTGACCATCTCTTTGTTCTGTTCCCAAATTTGATGGCAACATAAAATCTGCTGGACGCATCACCATTCAATCATTCTGTGCTCCACAATGTGAATATTCCAATATGGTTAGTGGCAAAGAGATGGGAGATTCTATTTCCATGTGCCAATTTTTCTCAATTCCTTTGTAGTGTGGAAACAAAAATGGTGTGGGGAAACAGAATGACCCCGAAGAGATTCTGGTGGCATTGTTAATAGTCTCTTATACCCTTTTCTCTTTCTAAAATGTCTTCTTTTACTTAAATAGGCTTAAACCTGCTTCATTATGCTTTGCTAATGGAAATCCTAGTGATTGGCTTCTACCACTTGTTCTAGCGGCTGCTGCTGCTATCTCAATGAGCATTATCAATATCTTTTTTCACACATAATCATTGTAGGAATGGGAAATGCTTTCCTTTATCAGATCTTTGAAAAGCATGGTTCGGTCTTCAAATGCAGTTGCTGTTATAACCTTTCCACCTTCCCTTGTTTCACCATCCATTGCAAAGAGATGGCAGCATTTGGCTGACACCTTACTATCCGTCAGAGCAATTCCAGGTATGCCATTGGCTTAGTAGCATTGTTAGGTTTACTATCTGAATGTTAATCCTTAAACCGGGGTTTGTATCAGATGAGGACAAGGAGTTGGCAAACCTTCTCACTGGTTATCAGGACATGGTTGGCCTTCTCAATGTGCACAAAGTGGCCCGTCTTAACACCCAGGTAGGAGATGAGTGTGTTTTGCACTAGTGCTCTCTTCTACTTCATATGTTATTTTCTATTATCATTTTACTCATTGCCAACTGTACGAGCGTGAAATAATACAATTTTTTACCCACAAATTATTGGATCTGCCGAATAATTAATTTAATCTGTTGGGAAATTATCTACTTCAATTGCAGTTGGTTGATTCAAACTTATCCACAGGTTCCAGTTATTTTGGAGGCAACAACATTCTCAATGAAGCTGAAAAAGCGGAGGTCATTGGTTTTAGAATGTCTAAATCAAGCCCCCATAGATGGTTCAAGTGGGAGTTCTTATGGCACGTCTGGTAGCTGTTCTGGGTCGACTAAGCCAGGGATCCCAATCTGTTCAAAATCTTTTTTTTTTAGAAAACGCTGCCTATAGTAATATAGCGGCGCTTTTAAAAGCGCCATAAAGTTATAGCGACGGCCGCATCTTCGACGTTTGGTGCTAAACGTCACCAAAAGATTTGACGTCGTTTTTGAGACCTATAGCGTCGTTTTTTAAACGCCTCTAAACCCCTATTTCCAGCAATGGGAGACTTGATTTTTGACTGCTTTGTCACATGGCTATTATGTAAATGTGGTCAAAATCAAAACGCAGGAACCTCCCTAAATATGCATGTAACAAGGTTGATTTTATATTTCTATATTTGATTGAATTCTTTTGACCTTGTGCCAGCTTTTACCATATGGTCATGTGAAATTGGTGAAACAAGTTCGGTCATGTGCAGCAAAAATAAGGATCTACAACATTGATTGGATTCTTTTCTTTCCCATCCCATGTCTTGGTTCTTTCAGTATTTGCATATTATGTGTCACTACAACTGCAATACAGTTCTAAAATTATGAAAAAACCTTGGTAAACTTTGGTTTTATTTATTTATTTTTTGAGGAAATTCTAGTTGTGAATTGGGATGAGCAATATAACATTTTTACATTATGTGCTTGATACGAGTTTAAACTGGATTTTCTGTTGGTTCATACATTCTTCTCAGATTTTAATGCCTTGGCTGATCCCCACTTAGAGCATCCCCATGCGCTCGCTGGCTATTATAATTAGCATCATTCTATTTAACTTTCTCCAATGAACTAGTTAGGACAATAGTTATTTTAACAAAAAATTTTCAGTTTAGTTACATTTGAAGAGCATTGGGAGACTTCTTAAACAATGTGTGTGGATAGATGGATAAAATAAAGATGTAATCAAATTGGTGTTGCATCTCAGGTCTCAACTACAAATGCAGCCACTCTGTCAATGGCTTTGAATATTTGCAAAATATTTTGAAAGTCAGTGAAATTGTTGTAAATAATAGATAGATCAATTGTTAGACTGGTTTGGGAAGTTGGCTAATTTAGTCTGATTTTTTTTGCTAATTTAACTTGGCTAAATTAGCTTCGTTTGGGAAGAAATTATGAATTTTTTTTTTGGGTTTGGATGTGATGATTGTGAGAGATAAAGTGAAATAATTATGATTCAGACGTAACATTTTATTTTATTGGCTATTTAGGCCTCGTTTGGCATGCAACACTTTTAACCTAAAAGTCAAAAAGTTACTAAAAAAACCAAAGAACCTATAACTTATACTAAAAAGTCAAAGGTTGTGTTTGGTATGCAGTTCTAATCATGATTCCATACTCATATTTGAGTGCGGTGTTTGGATACAACTTTCAAAAATTAATTCTACACCCACTTTTGCAAACTTGTTTCAAGCGGGGTTTTGAATTTTGAAATTTGGCCTACCCGGTCATCCGGCCGATTGATCGGAACGATGCTCTTTTCTTTTCTTTTTTTTTTTTTTTGGAAAATTGGCATATGTTGTTTTTTATATTTTAAATAAAAAATATTTTCGGAATTTTTTAAAATTTTTTATGAGTTTTGAATAGAATTTTGAGTTGTGTGTTTGGTTATGAATTGTAAGTTTTTGAATTGAATTAAATATCATATATCACATCAAAAATTTCAAACTCAATTCAAAACTCATAACCAAACAAATTTTTCGCACTCAAATCATAATTCTAAAACCCACAAACTCAAAATACAACTCTATTCTCAAATCATAATTCTAAAACTCTACCAAACACTACCAAAGATTTCATTCTCTCTACTTTTTGCATATCTTTTCGTAAAAAATCAAAAAGTCATTATAAACATATTAGTTTTTTTTTTTATCTCATATTTTAGTTCAAAAGCAAAAAAGTTACTAAAATTACATATTCCCAAACGAGGCCTTATTCTATTTTGTCTTTTTAGGCAAAAAAAAGTTGCTTCCAAATGGCAACTTAATTGACTTTTTTATTAGTTTAGTCTAGTTAAAAAAATTGTATTTGAGAAAATAATTGATTTTTTTTAGTTCATTTAATGATTGTAAGAGAAAGAATAAAATGATTATAATTTGAATGTGATATTTTGTTCTATTAAGCTATTTTAACCTATTTTGGCCTATTTTGAAAAGTTTTATAAAAAAAAAATTCAATTTTTTTAGATTTTTTTTGAAAAAATATGTAAAAAAAATAAATTTTTATTTTTATTTGACTATTTTAGCCAAAACCTTTCTTCCCAAATGACTTTTTTTATTTATTTATTTTTTTTTTCATTATTCAACTCTTATATGTTAGGAACTTAATGAAGATTATGTTGAAAATGATTTTTAATTGGATAGCGAGGGTGGTGGTTACTTTTGGGTACTACTACCTTAGATAAATTTATTACATCTACCTCCCATGAAGTTTTGCATAATTGCAGGGACTCCACTTGTAATTTAAAAATTACACTAACTTTTCCTATTTTTTCAAACAATATATAAGACCCCCATTCTGTTAAATCAACCATTAAACTGTTGATAGAATCTTATGATATCAGCACATTTGGGGCTCTAAGTACCAAGAATACCTTGGTAGATACCAATGCCACCTCTACAAACCCCTTATCACTACCCCTAACCACAATATCACAATTAGAATTCAAGCATAAAAAATGGAACCCCAAACATTGACATTGTTACCTACAGATGCAGACATGGTTAATTTGATTACGAAGGAGTGAAGACTTTGTCTTTTTGGGTAATGCTTCTCACGCACTCTTTATATAATGTCAAGCAGTGAAGTCAACTATTTTGTAGCAATGCATTTGAGATCTTCAAAAGTGCACTTAAAAATTAAGTTGGGCTAGGAGACACAGGATGTAACCGGTAGAAAAGATGTTCCAACATTGGTAACAAAAAGCCCGACATTACAAAAAAAAAATAAAGACAGTAGACAACTTAATATTGGTGACCATGTCACTACATCAAACTAAATTCAGGAAGCATAAGGGTAAAGACTAGGCAGCTTTCAGTGTGTTTCCAATGTCAATGACAAATCGGTACTTAACATCGGCTTTGGCAAGACGCTCCACAGCAGTGTTCACATAGTCCGCTGGGATGACCTCAATGTCCGCAGTTATGTTGTGTTTTCCTGCAAAATCAATCATTTCTTGTGTCTCCTTCATACCTCCAATGTTACTTCCCGCTACTATTTTCCTCCCTGTCATTCCGAATCCCATATTAGCTAACATTTATTTATTTAAACAGTAGAAAGGATCAAAGGGATGTATATATATGCATTTCAACATATATAAAATAAAGTACAGGGCCACACTATCTAAGCCAAGCAATAATTTTTCTGCTTTCTTTGTATAGAACAAAAACACTACCAGCCTAATAACCTAAATGTGGAATGCAATGCCTCTATTGCTTAGGTAAAATATATGTTTTCCTATTTATTAAAGCAATCTCAAATGCTTACCCATAAGCAAAGGAAAGGCTGGTAATTCAAATGGCTTTTCTGGTGCACCAACCAAGACGAGCTTTCCATGAGACTTTAACAGACCAAGCAATGGTAGTAGAGAGTGAACTGCAGAGACTGTGTCAATAATTCCATCCAAAGTGCCCATAGCAGCCTATGTAACTCAACATATCAGTAAACACTCAAGAATCTCCATGAAGTTATAATATCATACATAAGGGAGGAAAAATGGTTACCTGCATCTCATTAGGGTCAGTGCTAATCAGAAATGAATCCGCACCAAGATGTTCAATAGCTTCCTTCTTCTTGGGAGGAGAGGTACTGATCACAGTGACAATAAGCCCAAATGCCTTGGCAAACTTCACAGCTACATGGCCCAGCCCACCTAGACCCACCACGCCCAAATTCAGACCAGGCTTATCAAGTCCAAAATATCTTAGGGGGCTAGAAGTTGTGATCCCAGCGCAAAGGAGAGGAGCACATGCATCAAGAGGCAGATTGTCAGGAATCCGAACCACATAGCGCTCAGTAGCAACCATGTGATCAGAATAGCCTCCATATGTCATGGTTCCATCATAGTATATGGAGTTGTAGGTGAGAATCACTTTTGGACAGTAATTTTCAAGGTCGTTCTTGCAACTGTCACATGAGTGACACGCTCCAACCATGCAACCAACACCAACTTTGTCTCCAACTTTGAACTTTTGTACCTTGCTACCCACCTCTGTCACTACACCCACAATCTCATGCCTACATATATAAATTGTATTCACACACGTATGTCGAAGTGTGATTAAATGAGTTATTCCAAATTTAAAATCAGAACATCTTTCCAGGTGTAATTAAAGGAGTAGGATAAAAAATCAATGTGGTAACATTGACATCTTAATGTGAATCAGAGTCAAAACAGGGGTAGATTTATTAAAAATGGCAGAGCCAGAAAAATCAAGAGGTGCAAATTTTATATTTACTTTAGATATAAAACCAATATATGTGTGTGTGTGTAGTTTAAAAACTTTAATAAATATCATAAATAATACAACCACCAATATCTATACCATTTGGCAGTTACATTTGAGGATTCCATTATAAGTGAGCTAATATGCATTTGTAATAGCAGTCTGCAGTGCAAAAAAATGTCCACACAGGTCATGGAAACTGAAAGAATGAGACATTGTCACGCGATAGACTAGCAAACAACAAAGCCAGCTCTAGTTTTTTTTCGCTTGTTCTTATGTCCTCCTTCCAATTCGATTACACATGGGAAAAATAAGTTCCATGAATAAGCGTTGCATCTGAATTCCTAGTGCTTTCCACAAGTAATAGTGACAAAGGTATGTTGAGTTGAGTGTATGAGAGAGCACCATTTTCTTCACAAATTCTTTTCAGTTATAGGACAAGTTTGCGTACACAACTACACAATTAAGTACACTTGTTGAATTACACCAATAAATCTCGAATTATCAGTTCTAATTTCTATAAAATTCTGCTGATTGTATCAGCAATTTAAATATGAAGAGACTAATACAAGGATCAGCATCAGAATCCTCCAAAGCACAAACTAATACACTCCAAGAAATATATTACAGAGGGGTTTTTGGAAACATACCCGGGGACAAGGGGGTACTTGGAGATGCCCCATTCGTTCTTAACGCAGTGAAGATCGGAATGGCAGATTCCACAGTACAGAATTTTGAACCTAACATCTTCATCCCCTGTCGCCCTACAACCATCATCGTCAACATCATCATATCCATCACTGTCAACATCCTCCACAACAATAAAACCCAAACTAAGAGCATCTCCAACCATTGTTGCTATAATGTCATTGCTATTGTTATAATTTGACAATGAATAGTGTCATTTTGCCAAATTATAGCAATAGTGTTCCAATAGTCATTTGCTATTTTGGCAAATCTCAACAAACTTTTCCTTTAAGTTTGTAAATATTGTTTGGATATAGGTTTTTTTGTGATTTTATTTTTGTTTATTTTTTTGTCTTTTTTGAACTTTTTTTAACTGTTTGTAAAAAAAATTATATATTTATATTATTCCTGACTAGGCAAATATAAAAAATTAAAAAAATTAAAAAATTGAAAAAAAAAATTAAATATAATTCACCCTACCGAAAAACATATTATTACATATTTAATAAATTTTTTTAACTACACATAAAAAATAAACAATCACCAATTTTTTTAATGTCATTAATGTCTTTTTATTATAATAAAAATATCTTCATTTAATGTCAGTTAATGTATTTTATCTTTTCATTTCCTTCATTTGAAAAAATATATTTATTTTTTCATTATACTTTATTGAAAAAAATTAAATTATACTAAAAAATAGTCAACATTATACATTGCAAAAATAATATTACATTCTTTTGTAGAAAATACACAAAAAATTATTTGAAGATAGCTTTTGTCACAAAAAATTATTTATTTATTTATTTATTTTTACAAAAAAAAAAAAACAAAACAAGCAGAGCACAACGTCCGTTTTAAGTGCAGAGGGGAGATCACAACCGTCCACGTCTATATGTTCAATGGTTGAGATGATTCTCTAGAATCATCCAACCCTTTCCCTCTCCCTCTCACTTTCACACTATCTTTTCTCTCCCTCTCATCACTCTGTCTTCCCTCTCGAACCAATCTCTCACTCTCGCACTGTCTTCCCTCTCCCTCTCACTCTGTCTTTTCTCTCAAACCGATCTCTCTCTCTCTCTCTCACTCTCGCACTGTCTTCCCTCTTCCAAACCAATCTCTCACTCTCACTCTCACTCTCGCATTGTCTTCTCTCTCCCTCTCACTGTCTTCTCTCTCCTCAAACTGATCTCTCTCTCTCTCTCTCTCTCTCTCTCATTTCGCCCCCCATTTCCTCTCTCTCCCTCTGTCTCTGGTACGATTTCCATCTATATACATACTCATATATATATGCTTTGATTTTTTGTTTATTTTCTGGTTGTTGATGTGGAGGTGATCGCAATTTTTCAAACTCAAGTCTCGCGATGGCGTCAAACCAGATCTTCATAAAACTCAATCATCTCCATTTCTTCAAAGAACTCAGGTCTGTACTCCCCGATTTTTCGTAATTATTTATTTTGATTTTTTGTTTAATTTTTGTTCATCCTATTTTTGTTCATCCATTGATTTTAATTTGATATTTATTTTGATTTTCAAACAACTCAAGCCTATTTTGGTTTGGTTTATTGTGATAATATCCATCTAATTTTTACACTCTATTTTGATTGACTGATTTGGTGATAAATGATTAAAAAATTTTTTTTTAAGAGAAACTGAATTTGGGTTTGTCAAATTTATTCTGAAATTTGTGAATTTGGCAAAAAAAATTGTAAATTGGGTTTGATTCTGATATTTGAGTTTGATTCTGAATTTTTTGGGTTTTATATTGTTTCAAATTTGTTTCTTCAACTGCATTTGGTGCCAAAAATCTGTTGAGATTTGCTGATCTGGCAAGTTTGGCAGCTGCTATTCAGCCTGCCAAATTTGAGAACAGAAATGGCATCTGCTATCTTTGGCAAATAGAATAGCATGCAATTGGAAACCCTCTTTTTGTCATTCTTGTCAAATTTTAGCTTTGACAAGTCGAATAGCAGCTCCATTGGAGATGCTCTAATAATGTTTGGATCGCGGAATGAGAAAAAGAAAATGAATGATAGTTGTCTTTTGTCTAAATGACCAAAAAAAAAAAAAAAACTACGTTTTTTCTCACTATTATATTTATCAGTCCAAGTGATAATAGGGATCCCAAATAAATTATCAAATTTTCTACCAAATTTTGTGTGAGTCCCACACTTATGCGAGAGATTTGGTAAAAAACTATACTGTTTTCTTATCAGTCCGCTACATTCTCTAATTCCACCCCAATGATGTGGTCCCACACTTCTCTCTCCCATTTTAACCCCTCTAATTCCACATCATTTGGTGAAATTGGGGACAAAATTAGGAGATGAATCATTTTTTTATATTTAAATTGGAATATGGGTGACATTTTTTTTCTTTATATGTTTTGCATTTTAACGAGCAGTCTGAGTATTATGAAAAAGTTCATAATCTCACCACTTTGGTGAGAAATGAAATCTATAATTTATAAACAGAGTATTATGAAGGGTTCTCTTTCTTACAAAATGTCACTATTTTTCATCAATTCGCACGCCTTAAATTCTCCTCTTTATTTCTTATCAAATCAGTTGATCCAAACGGAGTGTTCCAAATGATTTTATAAGCATAGAAATGATTATCAACTCCCCAAACAAATTATTCAACCCAAAAAAAAAAAAAAAAAAGTGGCAAGAATTAGGAATTGGCAGCTGTGACGAGGGACGTATCGACGTCGGTGGGCTTTCAAGATCTTGCTTGATTTGATGTACATTTTACTTTCCGGACTACATCTTCAAAAAGATCGATATTTTTCTTATATCGTAACTGATTTGTTTTTGGACAAATTTATTTTTTTTTTTTGCTTGTTTTTGTTTTTGTTTTTTTTTTTTTTTTTTCCATTTTGCTTATATGGGGTGTTTTGAGCACTTCCACAAAAGATAATTTTTTAACTTTTTTACACAAAAAAAAAATTACAAAAAAAAAGCCAACTCTTTTAACACAAAAAGCCCAAAAATCACAAAAAATAATTTAAAAAATATTTTTTTACCAATTTCTCAAAACACAACATGTTTGTATGACGCTTTAGTCTTGTTTCTATGTTGTTGTTTTAATATAAATATTTTCCAAGTCAGAAATAAATAAAATTAAAAAATTAAAAAAATAAAAAAAAAAAAAAAAAACCCTTACCTCCTGGAGAAGTTGAAGGGAGACAGAACTCCGAATGGGTCACGGGCAGCCCATCCAAATGCCTTAACAGGGTGCTCTGTTAGAATTAAAAATCCGATTAATTTTTGTTAAACAAACCTTATAATACAATCATGTTCCAATTAATTAATAATAAAGGCTATACAAGCAAAAACATACCTGTAGACATTTGAAACGATCGCTTGCTTTTGGCTGCGTAGATGATGAATATCTTGCTTAAAGATGGAGAGCAAACCCAGAGAGACCACTCTCTTTCGTAATTACTTTATAGCTACTAGAAAATGGGAAAAAAATAAAAAATTGCACATGTCAGTACTATCATTTCCTCTCATTGAATAATAGTAGATGAAGTCATTTTCAGCTCTTTTAATACTTCTATTTTTTGGGTATTGAGAGCGAGAGAGTTCTAGAGACTTGAAAGAAGGGTACTATAATAAAGGAAAAGATGACGTCATTGATTGAGTATGACTGGGGGCGTACTTATCTGATGTCAGTGGGGTTGGGTGCTGTTTCGAGAGAGTCCAGATCTCCTCTTTGCCAGCCCTCCTTGCAATAGCCGTTGCACATCCAACGGCCATAAAAAAATAAATAAATAAATTGAATTTTCACTTTCCCGCTTTGCTATATAGGTTATACAGAGTATATGCTTCACTCTCACTCTCACTCTCAATCTCCCTCACTCTAACACTCACTCCTCCTGCACCAAACCCAGCCTCACCGGTGACCACTCCCGACAGCGACCCACTCGTAAACCCAACCCACCGCTGTAGCCCTCTTTTTCTCTGCTTCGCAAACCATAGCTCCACCGCGACCATCATCGGCTGGAGCGAAGGAATTTGTTAAGAAGAACGTGGGTTTTCAGGCCATAAATGAACCTAGTTCGTCCTCGAAACACTGAAATCAAAAGGTTAGGGTTGTGATTGATAAAATAGATTTGAAATTTGAAAATTAGGGCTTTCAAAATTACTCTTATGCATATTGATAAATAGTATGATTGATAAATATGGAACATATTTTGAGAAACATATATGCATTTCGGAGCCAAATTATGCAGATTGATAAATAGTGGAACATATATCATTAAAATGTGGAACTACAGTAGCTAAATTTTGAAATCATATATGCATATTGTGGAATCATAATTATGCAGATTGATAAATAGTATGATTGATAAATAGTCTGATTATGCCAATTGATAACATGGAATCATAATTATGTAGATTGATAATTATCAAGATGCATAATTTTGTGTAACATGTGTGATTGATAATTGAATTGACATTAAACTGCTATGTTTATAAAACTGCTATGTTTGTTCAGTTTGAAGTTGCTATGTGTGTTCAAATGACTGAAGAAAATGACCTCTGCTCAGTCTTAATCACAAATGCTATATTTAAAACTGAAGAAAATGACTGACATTAAACTGCCATGTTTGTTAAAATGCTATTAATAGTTTAGTCTGTGTAACCTATGTTCAAATGCTATTAAACATGGCAGTTTGAACAAATACATTGTTAACAGTAATGACATACACTCTGTCCCTTAAATTCAAATAGAATTTCTATTAACCCTATCAAACACAAGCATAGCATTAGCAACATAGAATTTTATTATGGAACATAACATTATGGAACATACACAAATAGATGTTTCTCATGTATGCAAATTTAAAAAATAGCTTCTTCTTCTAACATTAGCAACATAAGATTACTACCGAGGCTGTGCAATTGTGGAAGAACCGCTGCCATATATATTGTAAGAACCAATGAGAATGGAAATCAAAGGCGTTTGTTCTTTGTTTGCCCATCAAAATATGTAAGTATGTATTGGAAATTTTAATCCTTTAGTAGTCACATTAATATTTGTCTTATTCAACTAACTGATTGTCATGCATTGTAGAGTAACACTCTCACTCCCCATTCCAATTACTTCAAGTTCGTGGATGAAGATGATGAAGACGTTACATCCAGAATCCGTTCCAATACTAGAGCTTGTGATGCTATAACAGTAGAAGACTTTAACGATGTAAGGACGAGGCTTCATGACGTGGAAAATGACTATTGTCGAAGGCTTGAAAGGATAGAAAATAATATCAAAGCGATGATGTATTTCATTATATTTTCTATCATTTTGTACTTTATCATGTAACTTTTGTACTTTATTGTATTTTGAGAAATTGAATAAAAGTTTCTACCATTTTTGGTTGTATTGTACTTCATGTTGTGACTTATGTTTATGGAATAAATGTTATTATGATGTAACTTATGTAACTTATGTAACTTACTTAATAGCTTTGTGGAATGAATTTTATTATGGAATGAATGTATGGAACTTAGAATTTTATTAGTTATTATGATGTAACTTAGAATTTTATTATGGAGTGAAATTTGGGAAACATTGGTCTCATTGTTAGAGTTTTGTGGATGCTATTTGTGGATGAATTTTGTGGATGCTATGTGAATGAATTTTGTGGATGCTTTGTGGATGAATGAATTTTGTAGATGCTTTGTCACTTATCTGTGGCCTGTTATCTGTTGCAAGTTTTGTTATTTGGGTGAATGAATTTTGGTTGTAATGAACAACTTCTGTTATCTGTTGCAGGTTTGTTTCTAATGAACAGATTTGGCAGATCTGTTATATGTCAACTAGTATCTGTTTGTCGCTTATCTGTGGCCTCAAATATTAGCTGTTAGTAAGTTTAAAACAGATTTGGCAGATCTGTGGATGCTGTTTGTTGATGCTTTGGTTCTAATGAACAAGTTCTGTGTATTGCATCAAAATTGTATCTGTATTGTATCAAAATTGCATTTGTATTACATCAAATTGCATCTGTTATCTGTTACAGATTTGTTTGGAAATCTATTGCAGATATGTAACTGTTATTTAGCAGATATGTGGCTGCTATTTGGCATCTAAACAAAATTGAACATCACTCAAGCATGTAAACAAAATTGCATGAACTAGCGGATCTGTTTGGCATCAAAATTGTATCTGTATTGCATCAAAATTGTAGCAAATTGCATGTAAACAAAATTGCATCCATATATAAGTTATTTGGCAGATCTGTGGCTGCTATTTGGCATCTAAACAAAAGTGAACATCACCCAAACATCTAAAAAAAATTGCATCAACTGGAAAATATGTTTAGCGTCAAAATTGCATCTAAACAAAATTGCACCCAAGCATCTATTTGGCAGATTTGTGTACCTGTTCTTTCACACAAGAAAATCTGTGGATGCTATTTGGCAGATCTGTTACAAATCTATGTACCTGTTCTTTCACACAAAACAAAATCTAAAAATTTGAACACACACATTGGTCCATTTAAAAATCAATTAGAAGAAAATGAAATATAACATCAAGTGTAAATTAACATCAAATGAAGTTTGCTCACATTGGTCCATCTAAATTAACACATTGGTCCACACATACAAGCCATTAACATACAAGCCATTAAAATTTGAACACACAAGTACATAGAATTTTCCAGCAAGCCATTACTTCACGAGCCATTTGAACACACATACAAGCCATTACTTGACTTTCCAGCAACAACACAATTTGAACACACATATAACAGTAGTTTGAACACACATTTTGAACATAATTTGAACACACATACAGCAGCAGTTTGAACATCACTTTGAACATCACTTTCCAGCCAATTTGAATACTTTGAACACACAATTTGAACATCACTTTCCAGCCAGCAAGCCATTTGAACACACATACAAGCCATTACTTCACTTTCCAGCAACATCACAATTTGTACAGCAACATCACTTTTCAGTAGCAGTTTGCTTCACAATTTGAGCTGCTATGACTTCACTTTCCAGGCCAATTTCAACTTCAGTTTGCTTCTCTTTCTGCTTGTCCATAGCCTAAAACGGAAAAAGACAGAATATTTCACAATTTTTAGCAGCTAAATACATACTTTAAAATGAGTTTTCGGCAAGTAAATACATGTTCTAACAAAATTTTCAGCAACTAAAAAGTAAGAATTTTCAGCAACTACAAATTAAAAAGGCAGCAAGGATGAACCTGACTACACATTGGACTATTTGATTCTTGAGAATATCGAAACCCAATGTCATATCTACATGAACCTTGAAGTAGTGACTGGAATGTTGGTTGCGCAGAATACCGTTGAGGCATTGAATTTGGCAAAGAATTTGGCACTACATACATATCCCACAAATTGTTCGCCTACAACAATGTCATATATTAGGCTTTGCAATCATGGTTTGAGTCACATATTATATCTACACAAAAAATACAATGTTAAAGTAAAACTTACATGATATGCGGGATACATCAATGGTGGAGGAATTGAATTACCACCCATGGGCAAAGATGGAGGAAGAGGATGAAGGAGAGGAAGAGGTTGAAGAGAAGGAACATGTTGACGAACATAGATATCTCCTCAAACAGATAATGGAGAAAGTAGAACTGTTGGACTTGCAATAGATTGTGACGAAGCCAAGCTGTTAGCACGGGATTTTTTTTTGGAGTTCGCTACCAACGCCACTTCGAATCCACCTTTTACCCTCATTTTGCCCTACTAGTTGCCACATTTTTCTTCAATCCTTTTGGTTGCACAACATGATTCATATCTTCGCAATCCATTTCAAAGCTTTGGGTGTCATCATCATTACTTACTTCATTTCCAACACCAAAATGAGCACTTAACTTGCCTTCAACATTTGCACCTAATGTAACAAGGTGTGCAATACAAAAATCATAAGTTTCTTCAGTTTCAATAGCTCTACTTGCTAGTGCTCTAAATGCTGTCATCAATGTCTTATACTGTAAGGCTTGTTGGAATTTCACATCTACTTGAATGTCATTCCCCTTAATGTCCTTCACAGTTTCGGCTCTTGCTTGTTTGGTCCACCTCTTTAGAATGTATTGTGGAGGAACCTCTTTCAACTTCAATATGTCTCTAATAACCTTCAATGAGTGACAACACAAGATTTCTTCCCTTTCAAACTCTGTACAATTACAACCCAAAGAGCCATCCCTCTCCATCTTCACTTTCCTTGCATGTTTGTTAGCAACATCAACAACTGTGTAAATGGTACTAGCATCGCCATATTCAATTTCTTCTATGTCTGATTCAATGGATCGAAAGTACTCATTTTGAAATTCCTCAAATATCTTTTTTGTGTAGACATTACCCATTTGAATTAACATTCTTATTGTTGCTTTCACCTTTGGCAACCTTTGGCACAAAGCATATCCTACTTCTAACTCCCTGTATCGTTTCTCGTAAAGTACCCTTTCGAAATGCATGAAGAATTCATTTAAGTTAAAATCAGAACGAATGTAATCCTTCAAAAAAAGCATTAAAAGATTCATTAAGTTATGTGGTACTCATTCCCGCAGCCCATGTTGATCTAAAATATGGCCAGCCCCATTTTTCTTTCACCACAAAAGTCAATTTCAACCAATGGTTTTCACGCACATCATATTTATCAAGCATTTCCGCCCACTCTAACTTCCATTGATTTGCATCTTCAATGTCAAAGAAGAATTTATTTAGTAAACCCTTTACCCCTTATCTTGATGGCTAAAACAATTAACATGTTTTAATGCATTTTGCATCAAATGCCAAGTACACAATCGGTGACTTGTGTCAGGCATAACGATAGGTATGGCTTTAGCCATTGCAGCATCTTGATTGCTGAACAAAGTTTTTGGTGCCTTTCTTGACATAGCTTCTAGAAAATTTTCAAACAACCATACAAACGATTCGGCGGTCTCATCATACAACAATGTTGCACCAAATATAATTGTTTCCCTATGATGGTTGAATCCTACAAAAGATGCAAAGGGTCTATGTTCTTTGTTTAACTTGTAAGTCGTATCAAATGTGACAACATCACCAAATTGGGCATAATCCATGATCATTTATGCATCGGCCCAAAACATATTGGTTATTTGCTCCTCATTATCTAATTGAAAAGCATAAAAGAAGGAAGGATCCTGCAAAGATTTTTCTTTAAAGTATTGCAACACATTGCCTACTTCCCCATATGCTAAACTTTGTTTTCTTTTGGTTCTCAAATAATTTTTTTGATCTAATTTTGTAAACCCAAGACATTGCCTCCCACCAGCTTCCTTACCCATGAGTTCAAAAGACTGGCCTAAACGAAGACCAGATTGTGCTGCCAAATCTAACTCAATTGCTTGGGTAGTCGATATCTTTCTTTGTGACGGCAACATGTGGGCACACTCGGGTGATACAAGATCATGGTTATGTTTTTCTTTGAAATCAGTCACAACAAATTTCCCAATACCCTCATCTAATTTAACATAAAGTCGAGCCTCACAACCGGTCCTAGTTTCAGCTCTAGAGTTTTTTGTCAATGGGTCTCGTTTGTCAACCTTCCAAAATCCCTCTTTGTTGCAAACCAAAAGTCTACAAATAAGTTGGTTAGTGAACTTGTTCTTCCTACAAAAATCCCTTCTTATGCTAAACCTGATTCTTCCTCCATATGTATTATAAAAATCATACACACTTTGTTCAGAATCAAATGTCATTCCATGTTTTGGCTTCCAAGCACAATCATTCTCAGGTTCCATATCCATATCAAAATGCAACTGAAAACCCATATAAATAAAATCTTAGCTACATAAATAATATATTTATTTCATAGACAAAAGAAAACAAGAACAAATGAATTAAAGAGTCTAAGAAATGAGAACTACACAAAAGTTATGCAATTAAGATCAAATAATAAATCAATTAAACTAGAAACAAGAAATGAGAACCATATGGCCAGCCCCAATTAAGATCAAATAATAAATTAATTAAACTATATAATCCCAAACTCCAACTACTTGGTTCTCCTTAAAGTGTCTAAGAAAAGGAATGCAAGCCAAGTACCTTTGGTAACAATGATTCAAGGGCAACAAGAGTCGTTTAGTTTTGGGTTGGGTCACTACACAGGGTTTGGCAAACCTATTGTAGCTCAACGGATACAAAATAACATAAAAATACAATTTGTCACCTTTAACACTGAAATTGAATGTATAACAAGTGAATTGAATGTATAACAAATAAAAATACAAAATATTAAATCAATTATAACAAGTGAACTTTTTTATCTGTCTATAGGTTCACATGAAATTGAATGTATTTCATTGACACAGTATTTTTAACACTAAAAAACCATTGAAATACACAATGTTGAATGTATACCATTGAATGTAATTGGATGTATTTTTAACATTGAATGTATTTCACTGGTACACATTTGATTCTGAACAATCATACAAATAAACAATATTTTTAACATTGAAATACCATTGACAGTGTAAATTGAATGTATTTCATTGTTATTACAGACATACAATGAAGACTACGTTTTTTTTTTGTTTCAATTTCTGTCTCTGTAATTGCAGACAGAGACAATGAGGTTAGTCTTCAGCCTATACAGTGTAATTACAATGAGGTTAGTCTTCAGCCTCATTGCAATTACAGACAGAGACAATGAGGTCAGTCTTCAGACATCAATGTTATTACAGACATCAATGGATTCGGTTTGGGGAGTGACGGCAAACCAATTACAGAGACAGAGACAATGAAGACTAACATTTGGTCGCTGTAGCGAGGGTCTGCCGGTGAGGTGGAAGAGAAGAGCATGACAGCTCTGGTTTGCCAAGTAGACAGAATCTGTAATGGCGTCGAGAGTGTTTCCCCGTCATCGGATCTACAGCGGCTGAGACTGGGTCGTCGGTGAGGGTGGATTCGACGGAGAAGAAGGAATGAGTGTGTTTTTGTGAGTGTGATTCCAAACCAAAATCTATAGAACCAAAATCTATGTAGGCTTTGTTCTGTGTCTTTGGGCGGAAAGAAAATGAAAATTCAATTTCTTTATTTTTTATTTATTTATTTATTTTATGGCCTTTGCTTAGCCGTTGCAAGGAGGATTGCAAAGAAGGCTTGCAAGGAGGGGATCCAGACTCGTTTGGAGGATCAGGAATCCTCTCCTCTAGTCTAGAGTAGAAGGTATGAAATGGTGATTTCTATGTTTTTAAAAGAGTATTTGTAATAAGCTCTTTAAAATAGATACGTTGATTATTATTTATTATTTCCTCCATCAAAATAGTTTTTTTTTTTTTTTTTTTTTTGAGGACTTAACTTTTTTTAGTACAATTATTGTACTTAAAAATATTTTAATCTTTTAAAATTACTTTTTGATAGTATATTTTTTTAAGAATATCAATTATTATAATTGTATTTTTTGTGTTATTAATGAATTTAAAAAAAAAACAAAATAAGAAATTCATATTATTTTAGTCCTTAATTTTTGAAAAGAGACTAATATTTTGGGACAATAAAAAATAGAATAAAGGATTAATATTTTAGGACGAAGGGAGTAACTATTTTAATAAAAGTTTTTTAAATTAGTTATATTTGGAGAGTTTTAAAAGATTCTTTGTACAGTTTAAGTAAATAAATAAGTAAAATAAAGAGCAGTGTTAAAGCACATAAATAAAAAATTTAATTAGATAAAATAAAAAGCATTCATTTTTTATACTTTAGCAATAAAAACTAAAAGGTAGCGTTGGAGTTACTCTAATAATTAAGTTGTTGCCTAACGTGTACAATTCAAGTAAATAAAAATAAAATAAAATAATAATAAAGGTATTGTTGACGTCATATTTTAATTTTCATGTCGATTATGCCCAATTAATTGTGATCAAATCTAATCTTATTGTGGTCTGTCAATTCAAATTATTAAATATAATAACTATATATTCTGTCTGTCATACATGTCATATTATATTTATTAACATATTTAGATTTCTCTCCTTTTATATAAAGGAGTCTTGTATACATTGTTATAATATTCAATATAATATTCTCTTTCTCTCTCTTACATATTGTAACATCGTATCAGAGTTATAGATTAAGCTCTTGATGTTCTTTGCCTTACTGGCGGGCGGCAACTTTGCTTTGGCCGCCTGCCGAATCTCAACACATTCCACTGCTATATTTTCCTTTCAGTCTCATTTCTTGATGATCTCCTTTGTTTGCCGGTTTATTTCTATCTCAAATATCTCTATCATATTTTTTTTACTCGCAATTTTTTTTTTTTTTTTGGGTGTGCTTTTGCTCCACCCTGCCTTTCCTTTTACTTCAAATAAGTTATGTGTGTGTCACATTTGCTGGTTGGACACCCGTTCTTCTTCTACAACGGTCCAACATGACCATACACTGTCTCCTAGCATTAACTTTGACATTTGATCTATCTCAAGCACCCTTGCACTCTCATTTGAACTTTGCAATCTATTTACCTCGGATCTATCCATGTTTTATTTATTTTTTAGTTTTGTTTCATGTTTAGTTTGTCTCTCCAAACTTAAATTGGTATCCTTACTTGAATTTGAGGGAATGTTAAATATAATAATTGTATATTTTGTCTATCATATATGTTATATTATATTCATTATCATATTTAGATTTTTCTCCTCTTATATAAAAGAGTTTTGTATATATTATTACAATATTCGATATAATATTCTCTTTCTCTCTCTTAGATATTATAACACAAATCATAAATTATTTTTTTTTAAGTGATTATGACCATATTATTATTATTATTGTGGGGATATATTTTCTGAGTACCAACACGTGGCAAGGTGACGCCGACGTGTCAGCCGAGGTGCCACGTGTCCTGGTCGTGACGCCGAGGTTATCTCGGCAAGGTCGAGATTATCTCCGAAGATATCGAAATCCGAGATAAGAGGATAAAAGATAAGGGACAAGAGTCCTAGAATAAAGAGGAGATTTAGCCAAGATAAGGATAAAGCTCTTAGAAAGTTTATCTTTATCTCTTGAAAAGTCAAGGGTAAGTATTGAACAGGAGTCCATAGAAGTCAGGCTTCTAGTAGGACTAGGATTAAGTAAACTATAAAAGAAAGGCACCCTCGTGGGTCTAAGGTACGCAATTTATGCTTTGAGCAGTGAGTTTAGCACTTGATTATCTTTGAGAGATATACTGACTTGATCGTTGGAGTGCCCCCGGGTGAAGGGGCCACTGCCGGAGCCTTTTCTTTCTGTTGCAGGATAACTGAAGCCATCTATTCTGCCAGTGCTCTCTGGCCGATTACTAAGCAGGCAGTGTGATCAGAAAATCACTCACACAATTTGGCGCCGTCTGTGGGAACTTAGAAGAATAAATGGCCAGTAACGGACAGAAGGAAAAGATTTGGGACGACACTCCTACTAAGAGTGGCAGACCAATTGACCTTGACGTTGAATGAGACAACCACAATGCAGAAACTCATGACCAGGGCCATGGAGAGAAAGACGTCGGCCAGGAGGGCGACACTTCGAAGAAGACAGACCAAAACAAGTACTATAACGAAGATAACCTCCAGGTATGGAGGGATAGGTGCCTTCGGAGGGATGAGGAAGTAAAAGAATTGGCAAATAAGTTGGCAGACCTGCAGTCGGTCGCCAACTTCATGAGGCAAAACAATGTTATGCAGCCACCATACCCGCTGCACGACACGCCGATTCCAGCAACTAATACCCAGAAGGGAGGAAGGAAAACAATCCCCGAAGCCCCTCAGCACACCAGAAGTGGAAGGCACTTTCACCGACCTTCTAGGGAAGTCGGGCGAGAGGAGCTGAGACAAGAGGAGTCCCAAAGGACGTACCACACGAAGGACCCAGAGCCCAAAGAACATCGGCATGTTCAAGGACAGGCGCTCTACTTTGACACAACCCATGGAAAAAGATCAAAATGAGCTCACCACGAGGCCGAAAGTAGTGTGCCGAAAAGATTGAAGTCCAAATATAGCCGAGCTCCAGGAAGGAGTAAAGAAGACTTGAGAGATTACCTCAAGAGGAAGCAACAGAATGCTGAAGCCAAGGTAACTTCCCCGGTTAAGTCGAAGACACCATTCTCGGTGGAACTAGACAAATTTGAAGCACCAAAGAGATTCAGTATGCCGAGGTTCCAAATATATGATGGTAAGTCAGATCCTAACTTTCACGTTGGACTATACCTAAATTCAATGGCATTATATAGTGGGAACGAGCCATTGCTCTGCAAAGTATTCCCCTCATCCTTCAGGAAAATTGCATCAGATTAGTTCCATAAACTATCGAAGGGAAGCGTAAAGACTTGGGAAGGCCTGGCCGAGATGTTTGTGGCCAGGTTTGTGACAAATAAACTACAACCCTTAAGGGTCAACGCACTGATGGCCTTAAAAATCACCAAGGATGAAGGCCTTAGGGCCTACGCAAAAGGTACTACGAGGTGTTCAATTGAATACCCGAATGCAACCAAGAGGTGGCAGTCGTGTCTTTCAAGAACGGCCTGAAAGATGACTGCCCACTACAGAAGTCTTTGGCAAAGACATTGCCAAAAAGCATGGAAGAACTCATGGCGAGAATCGAGAAGTACGCCAGAGCCGAGGAAGATACGTCGAGAAACAAAGAGACAAAGCAGGAGAAAGGAAACGACTCGTCGAAGCGAAGCCGAGGTAATAATGGACCGATCAAACAAGAAACGGAATTGAGGGCTAAGCAGGCAGTAACGACTGTATTCCGAGTCCCGATCCACAAAGTCCTGGATCAAATACGAAACCAACCCTATTTGAGAGGACCGACAAGAACACCAGGGAAATTTATGAGAAGAAACGTCGGTAGGCGTTGTGCTTACCACAATGAAGAAGGGCACCCAACTCAGGGTTGCAGAGCCCTAAAAGCATACCTAGAAGACTTGGTGAGGCAAGGTCATCTGAGGGACCTTGTCGATGAGGCCAGGACAAGGGAAGAACAGGCAAGATTGCCTCAGGCACCAGCAGCTCCGCCTCCCCCAGCACAGCAACCACAGGCAGGAGAACCACGAGTGGTTAATGTAATTCACTCAAAAGTGAACGAAAACGACATACGAGGGGAGACCCAGAAGGTAAAACACCTACAACATGTAAACCAAGTCAGACATAAAAGACCTCGGCCTGAAGAATGCCAGGGACCGACGATAGCCTTTACTGAAGCCGACCTAGAGATAGTCCAGCATCCACATAATGATGCCTTGGTAATATCCCTCCAGGTTGGGGAGTGTCAAGTGAAACGCATCCTGATTGATCAAGGTAGCTCTTGCGCCATCATGTATGTTAGATGTTACAAGGAGCTGGGCCTTCATCCTGATGACTTGGAGTAATCCAATGGCCCGATGGTCGGCTTCGATGGAATGCTGACGTGGCCACTGGGCGCAACAAGCTTGGAAGTACAAGCCGGCACTAAGAAGGTCAGGACAGAATTCATGGTGATTGACACGCCTTCGCCATATAACATCATCTTGGGAAGGCCATGGTTGCATGCAATGGGGGGCAGTTCCTTCAACATTGTATCAACTACTGTGATTCCCAACAGAGCATGGGATAGAGGAAGTTAGAAGCGATCAGCTACAGGCGAAGAGTTGCTCCATGGCAGCAATGAAATCTACCTGTAGCGTGCGAGAGCCAGAGAATGCAGAAATTGAAGATGAGGACTTGGAAGTCCTAGAAGACGTCGGCAAAAAACCAGCCGAGAAGAGTGAAGAGGCGCTAAAGAAAATCCTCGTCCAGAATGGGGATGAAGAACGCTTCTTTCTTCTCAGCTCGGGCTTAGCCAAAGAAGAGGAAAAAGAGTTGGAGACTTTTTTAAGAGCAAATATTGAGGTGTTCGCTTGGACACCTTACAAAATGCCTGGCATTGACCCCGAGGTCACTTGCCACAAACTGAATGTTGATAGGTCGGCCAAACCTGTAATTCAGCGAGCCAGAAGACCGACTTTGATACACGTCGAAGCAGTAGAAGAAGAAGTAGACAAACTTCTGGAGGCCAGGGCCATTAGAGAAGTACACTACCCAACATGACTATCCAATACAGTGGTAGAAAAGAAGAAAAACGGTAAATTGAAGGTCTGTGTCGACTTTACCAGCCTCAACAAAGCCTGTCCCAAAGACAGTTTTCCCCTGCCCAAAATTGACCAGTTAGTAGATGCCACTTCAGGGCGTGGAAGAATGAGTTTTCTAGACGCCTACAGAGGGTACCACCAGATCGCCATGTACCCCCCAGACGAAGAAAAAACCGCATTCATCACCCCAAAAGGCCTGTACTGTTACAGGGTAATGCCTTTCGGGTTGAAAAACGCAGGAGCAACTTACCAAAGGCTGGTAACCAAAATGTTCAAACACCTGATTGGCCGAACAGTAGAAGTCTACATCGATGACCTAGTCGTAAAGACCAAGGAACCTAAGGGTCATCTTGCCGACCTAAAAGAGGTCTTTGATATACTCAAAACATACCGGCTCCGACTCAATGCATCGAAGTGCGCGTTTGGAGTTAGATCAGGTAAGTTTCTGGGGAACCTGGTAACAAGAAAGGGAATTGAGGCCAGCCCAGATCAAATCAAGGCCATCCTAGAGTTGAAGAGCCCGACATCGGTTGTAGACACCACATTTTTGACCGACCTTAAGACTCAGACATCACCGATTGAGCGCTCGGTGACGCTGCATATTGTACTCGTTCAGAAGTTTCAAAGTCGCGGCCGTGAGCCCTGCCTCCGGACTTCCGAACCCTCTTCTATGCCTTGTCTCGGTTTGCGAACCAGACTCGGTTTTCTCTATTTCTTTTCCTGAGGGGAGGGAGAGGTCCCGTAGACCATCTCTCAGTGGCCGTGGGCTACATTTTGTGGCCACAGGCCATTTTGCCCATTTTGGAGTCCGGTTTCCGGTTTTTCGGGACTGTTGGCCGTGTGCCTCGGTTCGGGACCGCCTAACCATCTCCGTTTGCTCTAAATTTTGGCACACATCTTATTTTCTCCCTTTCAAGGGACACTGGGGTCTGAGAAACCCACTTCGTGGCCGAACGCCACTTTCGGTGTTTAACGGGCAGTTTCCGAGACCTCGAACTGCGTGTTTTGGCCCCCGAACATTCGTTTTGCATTGGTTTTCGTTCATTTTTGGCAGGTACCTCTGTTTTATCACTAGGAAGGCCGTAGAAGGGTGGGAGGCCAGCAATTGTTGCAGCAACCAGTTTTTTACTCCTCCGGCGCCCTCCGACGCCCGTTTTTCGCACTTCCGAGCCAATGTTGAACACCTTGGAGCCATTTTCTTCAAACCCAAACCACATATTTGTGATGTACTCACATGGGAGGGCCCTAAAAAAAGGTGGCCGGCCATTAATGTTACTTGACCCTTTTGACCCCCTCCTTCCGGGCTAATGTTGAACACCTTGGGCCCATTTTCTAGAACTTTGAACCACATATTTGTGATGTACACACATGAGAGGACCCTAAAAGTTGGTGGCTGGCCAGTAATTCCACCTGACCCTTTTGAACCCCTCTTTCCGAGCTAATGTTGAACCCCTTGGACCCACTTTCTTGGACTTTTAACCACAGGGTTGTGTTGTACACAGATAGGAAGACACCATCAGTTGGTGGCCGGCCACTAAATCTGATTGACCCTTTTGACCCCTAGCCGGCCGGCTAGGGGGTGTGGCCGGCCGGCCACCTGCAGCAAAAGTAACAGGCCGGCCGAGTTCCTTGCACTGTGCACTTTACAGCTGTGGAGCTTTATCCCCCAGAAAATATCTTTATCCGGGGGATATTTTGTGGGGGAAAGTTGCTCTCCTTTTCCCCCACCTTTACACCCCCTTTTTGGCCCTTATAACCAGCTGGTGGCTTCACTTGTAGGGGTTAGAAAAATTGTTCTTCAAGCTTCCATACACAAATCCCTTTCTATACCTCTCATTTCCTTGAAAATTCCTAAGTCCCTAAGCACCATTTCTTCTACACCACCAAGCTCTACCACCACCACCTCATTTTCAGCAACAAGGAAGGCTTCTCAAAGGCTAAAGGAGCTGCAAATTGATCCAAGAAGCAACAAAAGCTTTGATCTTCAAGGGTGAGTAACACTTCTCCTCTTTGACCCTTTTTCTTGATCTATTTGTAAGCCCCACGTGATTTTTGTTTCAAGCTCCGGCCCTAACTGAAAGGGGCCCTCTTTTGAGCTCATCTTCACTTTTCATTAAGGGCTCAACCCTGTTTGAGCCCTCCATGATGCACTTGCTTCATTGATCCTCTTATATGTCATAGTCTTGCATGCTATTTTTTGCCCATGAGCAATCTGTTTTTGAGCATGTTGTAAACTGATATTAGGTTTATTTTGAGCCCCTCTTCAACATTGAAGAAGGGATCAACACCATTTGGGACTTCCATGTTGTACTTACCTTTATACTCCTCTTTTGGTCCCATTTTTGCATGCAATGGCAGCCTACCATGCTTTTATTTTTGGCCATTTTACAGTTCTGAAAAAGTGCTTATTTTGGTCCATTCTTCATGTTTCATTTAGGTCCTTTCATGGTTTGGGACCTCCATATGCCACTTCATGTTATATCTCTCTTTTATTCCCCATTCTTGCATGTTTAGTTAGCCTATCATGCTTTTGTTTTTGGCCATTTTACAGTTCTGGAAATAGTCCTATTTTGTCCCATTCTACATGTTTTATTAAGGTCTTTGGCTGTTTGGTGATTATTTTGCATACTTCATGTTATAGCCATTTTTTAGCCTCATTTTGCATTGCATTTTTTAGCATGTTTGTATATTGATTTGAGGCTCGCCATATACTGTAAATATTCATATTTTTGGTCCCTCTTCAATGTTGTAGAAGGAAATTTTTCAGTTTGGATTTTGCTTATATCACTTGCTTCATTACCCCTCTCTTGGCCCCTATTCTTGCATGCCATTTTTGCCCTACCTATGCTTGATGTTTGGCCATGTTTATAACTATGAAAGTGCCTTTTTTGGGACTGCCTAGCTTCTGTCTTTGCATTACATGTCCATATTGTGCATGTTTGGCATAGCTATAGGCCATTTCGGGTGCCTAAATTCGTATTTCGGGACAATTCCATGCATTTAGTGTCATTTCGCCTCATCTCGGGACTGTTTTCCCCCATATTTTAGTGCTGAAATTCTATTAGAATGATTGCTTTCCATTTCTATGTCATTGCATCGCATTTTGTCATCGCCTCGGTTTGCGTGCCCGTGTGCACGCATTTCGAGGCACTTCGTTTTCAACCACCGGCATCCTATGTGAGTGTGGCTGAGGCTCACTCATGTTGGTATAAGTCCATATTGCATTCTATATGCCATTTTTGCCATATTGCATTGCATATGCCATTGCCTCGGTTTGCGTGCCCGTGTGCACGCACTTCGAGGCACTTCATTTTCATCTACCGGCTTCTTATGTGAGTGTGGCTGAGGCTCTCTCATGTTAGTATAAGTCCATGTTACATTTTCCATGCCATTTTAGTCACTTGCATTGCGTATGCCATTGCCTCGGTTTGCGTGCCTGTGTGCACGCATTTCGAGGCATCTCATTTTCACAGCATAGTGCATACTAGGTTGTATCTTAGATTGCATTCTGTCATTTTCTCGGTTTGTGTGCCTGTGTGCACGCATTTCGAGGCATCTCATTTTCACAGCATAGTGCATACTAGGTTGTATCTTAGATTGCATTCTGTCATTTTCTCGGTTTGCGTGCCTGTGTGCACGCATTTCGAGGCATCTCATTTTCATAGCATAGTGCATACTAGGTTGTATCTTAGATTGCATTCTGTCATTTTCTCAGTTTGCATGCCCGTGTGCACGCATTTCGAGGCATCTCACTTTCATAGCATTGTGTATGTTAGAATTGTATCTTAGTTGCATTTCATGCATGTCATGCATATTGCATCGTATCCGGGATAGGAGTTAGCCCGGGCACGGGAAACGAGGTGCATTTCGTACTCCGAGTAACGGAACGTATCTCAATTCTCCAGTCACCGACACTCCGGATTATCCATGATGGAGTTAGGTTTTATTGTGTTTATACGTGCATTCATTCTATATTGAGTTGTGCAATTCGACTCCTCGGCCATCATGCCTCGATATGCGTGATTGGTGGCACGAGGATCGAGGCATGCATATATTTGTGAAATACATTGTTATGCCCATTTCCTGCTCTCTGTTGCAGCAAAATGAAGAATCAACAACTTTTCGGAGCTCGGCACGCTTTCCAAGAATAACTGCTAAACAGAGGCTAATTGGGGCATCCCGGTGGATTTCCGCGCAAGCAACCCGGACATGCATCATCCATCAGAAGCAAGGCAGTCCCTGGCTCGCATGCCAGTTTTATTAAGCTTTCTTAGTTAATTTGTAAATTAATTAGGAATTTGTACATTATTCGGACTGTAATATTTGGATTGTAATATTCTTTTATTCGGGACTGTATATTTATTCAGACCCTCTGCACGAGGGCATAACTATAATAAGTGTGCGTGTGTGTGTTGTATGTCTTCCAACCCCACGTCTTTCTCCCTTTTATTTATCCGCTTACGATGGTTAGATTAGGGCATATTTCGATTAGCATACAGTATGATAACATGTTTGCATCATTCATCTGTATTGCATGCACCGGGCTCGGCGCATCATACTAACTGCATTGTATTTTCAATTCTAAATTGAATACATGTTAGTTGTAGCATTTCATATACCATCTTAGAATAGCCGAGCCTGCTATAGTTGCATTTTACATGTGTTGCATTAGGCATTTCTGTATAATTAGGATCATGCATGATTTCTAATGAAGTTTCTGTTTTGGCTTGGAGTACTCGGTAAGTTTTATGCTTTAGCATCCTTGCATGTGTGTGAGTGACTGCCATGAATAGCATGCTTACCATGAGGCTATATGCTTATATGATATGACTGCCTGAATGCCTGTGGGTGAAGGTTGGGTTGTTTGAATTGGAACAAATCATTGACTGTGAGTTTTAAGCCCACTTGATAGTGGCAAAACCATCTTTTCTAAGCCCACTTGATAGTGGCAAAACCATCTTTTCTAAGCCCACCCGAGGGTGGCAAAATCTGTATTTTAAGCCTACTTGCGAGTAGCAAGCCATCTTTCAAAAAACAAACATGAAATGTTTTGTTTCAATTCGGGCGACCCAGTCTATACTTATATGCTGTGTGCATCACATAGTAACCTAGGCTAATAACCGGAATAAGAACTCACAATGTTTTCAAAAATAGATGTCATGGTTAGTAGAGGCCGGTCTATGACCGGGCGAGCGGGGGTGCTCACGAAGTGACCTTCCCCAATCGTACCCAAGTTCCCGAGCCGAGGCAACTTTGGTGATGACGGACACGTGGCCTTTGGCAACGAGTCAGGGTTTCCTAAATTTCCCATTAAAAAACATTTAGGTGGCGACTCTGTATCTGGCAAAGCAGTCCATGTTTGGCACTTCTTTCAAAAATCTGTTTTCTCAAAACGATTTGCCGGATTTGGACTCTTTGGTTCAGACTTAGAACCGTGACTACAAAAGTCGAGTCCGAGCTGTAGCGAGGTCCCCCGCGGGCTTGTTACATCGGCAAAACAGGTGCAGATGCTAACTAGAAGGGCCGCTGCCCTAAACAGGTTCATCAACAGAAGCTCAGACAAATGTAAACCCTTTTTCAACCTGGTGAAAAAAGCCACGGACTTCCTATGGACTGAGGAATGTGAAGCCGCTTTGTCCAACCTAAAGAAATATCTGACCACGGCTCCAGCCCTCTCAACACCTGAACCTGGAGAAGAACTGTTTTTGTATTTAGCAATTTCAGAACACGCAGTAAGCGCAGTACTAATCCGAGAGGAAAAATGGGAGCAAAAGGCTGTTTATTATGTAAGCAAAACCTTGGCCGATGCAGAAATAAGGTACCTACCACTAGAGAAATTGATGCTGGCCTTAATAATGGCTTCAAAGAAACTGAACCATTACTTTCAAGCGCACAAGATTATAGTGCTAACAGAGCACCCACTGAAGTCCTTGTTACAACAAGGAGACTTAACAGGAAGAATAGCAAGATGGGCAGTGGCCTTGGGCCAGTACGACCTGGAGTTCAAGCCGAGAACAGCAATTAAGGGCCAAGTTTTGGCCGACTTCGTGGCCGAATTCACGCCAGAATCCATCAAACATCGGGCTCCGTTGAGCCAAGATGAACAATGTCTAAGCAAACAAGGAGAAACCCAGCCAAAGGTAAAAAAACAAAAAAAGGAAAAACTCAGACCCTGTAGCATTTACATCGGCGACTCCTTTCGCCTGTTTGTTGATGGGAGCTCAAACCGGCAAGGAGCAGGGGCAGGAGTAGTGTTTATATCTCCTAATGGAGAGATATTGGAACAGTCTATTCGATTAGGGTTCAAGGCCTCGAATAATAAGGCAGAATATGAAGCATTGATTGTAGGACTAAAGCTGGCAGTGGCAGCAGAAGTAGATGAGGTAATAATTTTTTGTGATTCACAACTTATAGTAAATCAGACAACAGGAGAGTTCGCAACCCGAGATGAGAGAATGTCGGCATACGCAAAGGAAGTCATCAGGCTGGCAGCCTTATTTTGCAACTGCCGACTTCTTCAAATTAGCCGAGATGATAACAGCCACGCCGACGCGTTGGCCAACTTGGCAAGCTCAATGCAAACTGGAAAAACAAGGACAATAATGATTGACTATTTGTCAAGCCCGAGCATAGAACAACCGATCACAGAACAAGAAGCAATGTGTGTGGACTTGGGACCAAGCTTGATGGATGCAATTGTTGCATTCCTAAAAGAGGAAAAGCTGCCAGAAGACCATAAGGAAACACACAAGGTCAGATTGAAGTCGGTAAGATTCAATCTGACAGCGGACGGACATCTTTACAGAAGGTCCTTCACTGGCCCCTTTTTAAGGTGCGTACATCCTTTGCAGGTGGAAGATTTTCTATATGAAATCCATGAAGGGATTTGTGGAAGCCATGCTGGGGGCAGATCACTGGCTCACAGGGCCATTACCCAGGGGTATTAGTGGCCCTACATGCAAAAAGATGCAAAAGCCTACGTGAAGAAGTGTGAACAATGCCAAAGGTTCGCACCTTTGATACACTAGCCAGTTGCTGACCTGAACCTTGTATCCAGTCCATGGCCATTTGCCCAATGGGGCATGGATCTCATTGGGCAGTTGCCCCAAGCAACTGGGCAAAGGAAGTACTTGCTGGCAGCAACAGATTACTTCATGAAGTGGATAGAAATAGAACCTCTTGCCAAAATCCGAGATGTGGACGTCAAGAACTTCATATGGAGAAACATCATCACCAGATTTGGCATTCCAAGAGCAATAGTTGCCGACAACGGAACGCAGTTTGACAGCAAACTCATCAAGAACTTCTGTGCGAAATTCAAAATAAAGAATTACTTTTCAACACCAAGTTTTCCCCAAAGCAATGGGCAAGTAGAAGCATCCAACAAAGTAATTTTGGATGGGATAAAGAAGAGACTGCAGGCAGCAAAAGGAAAGTGGGTAGACGAGTTGCCCAACGTACTTTGGGCATATCGGACTACGCCGAGAAGATCAACAGGAGAAACCCCCTTTCCCATGGCCTACGGCACAGAAGCAGTCATCCCACTGGAGATCGGCATCCCAGGGATTAGAACCCAGGGAGTAGAGAATGGGACTAATGACATACTTCTAGCCCGAGATCTAGATCTCTTAGAAGAAAGAAGAGAGAAAGCTGCAATTCAACTCGCAGCGTACCAGCAGCAGCTTGCTAGAGCTTATAATAAGAAGGTCAATCCAAGGGATTTTCAGGTCGGCGACCTAGTCCATAGAAAAGTTGTTGGCAACAAGAAAGACCCCAGAGAGGGCAAGCTTGACCCAAACTGGGAAGGACCCTACAGAATCACTTCGGTATTAGGCAATGGAGCATACCGGCTTGAAGACAATGAGGGCAAAGCATTGCCAAGACCATGGAACACTTGTAATTTGAAAATTTTCTATCATTAGATGTTCGTTGTTATTTTTTTGCCGACATCATCAATAAAATCTTAGTAGAATTTTCCAAAGACTTGTGAATTGATAAAAGATACATCATGTTATTTCTAATAATGAGAACCCAAGTGGAACTTAGGTTCACATTGGGAGCAGAGAGAAGACACAAATGCTTAACGCTTGTTGAAATTTGTAGCAATTTACAAGTTGAAGTTTAAGTCGAGATTATTGTTTATCTTCACTTGTTGAAATTTGTAGCAATTTACAAGTTGAAGTTAAACTGAATTAATGCTTAACGCTTGTTGAAATTTGTTGCAATTTACAAGTTGAAGTTAAGCCGAGATTATTGTTTATCTTCACTTGTTGAAATTTGTAGCAATTTACAAGTTGAAGTTAAGCCGAGATAATTGTTTATCTTCACTTGTTGAAATTAAGCCGAGATAATTGTTTATCTTCACTTGTTGAAATTTGTAGCAATTTACAAGTTGAAGTTAAGCCGAGATAATTGTTTATCTTCACTTGTTGAAATTTGTAGCAATTTACAAGTTGAAGTTAAACTGAAGTAATGCTTAACGCTTGTTAAAATTTGTAGCAATTTACAAATTGAAGTTAAGCCAAGATTATTGTTTATCTTCACTTGTTGAAATTTGTAACAATTTACAAGTTGAAGTTAAACTGAAGTAATGCTTAACGCTTGTTGAAATTTATAGCAATTTACAAGTTGAAGTTAAGCCAAGATTATTGTTTATCTTCACTTGTTGAAATTTGTAGCAATTTACAAGTTGAAGTTAAGCCGAGATAATTGTTTATCTTCACTTGTTGAAATTTGTAGCAATTTACAAATTGAAATTAAACCGAAGTAATGCTTAACGCTTGTTGAAATTTGTAGCAATTTACAAATTGAAGTTAAACCAATATATATTGTTTAACGCTTGTGGAAATTTGTAACAATTTACAAATAGATCATTGTTTAGCACTTGTTATAACTTGAGAAAAGTTTATAAAGTTGAGATTAAACCAGTATATGTTTATCCTTGTTGAAAGTTATAAGCAACTTGCAGGACAGGTGCTTGCCGAGGTAAATCGTCAGGTGAGATAACCGAGGTGTGTCACCCTGAGAAGATTGCACAAAGAAGGAAGAGTACATAAGGCATGCAAAATGTTCTAAGTATAGAATGATGCACAAAGCAATAAAGAGAAGACAAGAAAAGAAAAATTATATTCATTCACCAAGAAAAGGGCATATCGGCCATACAAAAAGCATACATTGTTCCAAAAGATAAAGAAGCAACAAAATACAAGTAAGCAAAAGAAAAACATGAAGCTAAGACTCCTCTCCATCAGTTGGTTGAATTTGAAGATCAGATGCTGGTTGAGAAGACATCCCAGCAGCCTTATCTGCCGTTATCTCGGTATCAATTTCTTGCAGAGTTTCTTCAACACTCTTGTCCGCAGAAGAGATGTCGGCTAGTGCATTCTCGGGAACAGCTTCTATGGGAACCTCATCACCTTCCTCATCCTGAGTCAAGTCTAGGACTTGCTCATTCTGGGGAGGGGACTTGGCCCCATCGGCATCCTTGGATTTTCTCACCAAGGCCTGATCCTCATCCTCATCATTTTCCTCAGATTCGGATTCGCCGACATCTTGATTTGGAGGTTGAAATGGAAGAAATGGCAGATGAATGGCATCAGGTTTTCTTAACGGCGAGTCCTCTGGGACGTTAAGTTTCTTTAGAAGGGACATCCAACCAAGGGTAAAACCCTTGTTGCATGCCTCCTTCACTTGCTGTTCGTAAGCATCTGTAACGTCGGCCATGCCTTGGGCATATGCCTTTTCATCAGCATCTTTTATTTCAGCCTCTTTGGTGGCCAAGGCTTCTTGAAGCTCTTTCTTGGCTTGGGCCATCTTCTCCTCGGCCTCCTTTCTTTGGGACTCAGCCACTTTCCTGATAGCCTCAGCCTTCTCTTCGGCATTGTTCTGAGCTTTAATTGCAGCCTCGGCTTGATCCTCCAGCTTCTTCATTTTTTATTCAAGGCCCTTATTAATATTTTGGAGAGAAGAGAACTCCTTCTTCATGTCGGCCAACTTTTTCCGATTTTCAAAGGATTGAACAGAAAATGAGTGGGCATACTGGATAGCCTGAAAGAACACAAGGCAAAAATTAGCACAAAATTTTCTAAATACAAAACAGAAAAAATAAAATTACCAAGAAGAAGACACTTACTTGAACGGAGCGTTGAAGCATCAACGTATAATTCTCATACTCGCTCAACTCGGCGTTGCGGTCAAGGTTGCCAGGAAGGAGCATAGCTGTGCTTAAGGCTACGCCGACATTGATGTCGTCGGCACTATCAGTAGCCAAGACTAGCTTATCCTCCAAAGTAATTTTTGGGGACCAGGGGGCATCGCTCTTCTTAGATCCTGAAGTCGTAGCGGAAAAAGACCTTGGCTTTTTAGATTTTGGGGACTCTGATGGCTAGGTTTCTGAGCGCCTCTTCCCAGCAGAGGGTTGAGGTTTGTCACTCTCCGCCAACCTTGAGATAGGCAGGGTATCCTCAGACTCAGTCTGAGTAACTTTAACCTTTGGTTGGGCCTTCTTAATTCTTTTTGGCTTAGGTGGAGGAAGGGTTTGTGCTGGCTGCTGATCAATAGATGATGGAATACTGGCCAAAAGATCTTTTGCAACTGGCTTAGGGCGACCCATCTCGACAGTAAGGACAAGTCGTTGCCGACGTTTTCGCTTTGATATTGGGACCAGGTATGGAGCCGAAGTGGATGGCTGATCAGCTGGATCAAATGTTGATCCTTGATCTGTTCGTGATGTAGATGCAGTCAACAGGGTTGTAGCAGAGGGTGGAGAAAGGCTTTTTTCTTCCTTTTGGGAACGTCGGGCAAAGTTGACTTGTATGATGGAATAAAATTGAGAAGCACAGGCACTTTCCTTTTGTGGATTGGCAAGTCCAGAAGTTTCTTCAAATCCTTGCTGGGAACAAAGGATTGGCAAAAATTTTTCAGTGGCTGACGAACAGCTGCAAGAAGAACAAACGTCAAAAACAGACAAAGTATTTAAGATTTTGAAAGAAAACAGGAAAAACTGAATATTGGGCTCTTACCCTTGCCCTCTAAAACTGATCGGAGAAGAGGGTAAAGATGGATGTCCTCATCTGGAGCAAACTCCTAATTTCCCGAGGTAATAAGATAGTCATCTCCAGCCCCCTTGTTGGAGTTTGGGAGGTCGGCTACGATTTTGAATTCTGTAGACCTCGGCTTAAGGTAATAAATGTAGCCTTTTTCTTTCAAATTAAGGGCACACATGGTATAGTAATACTGGATATCGGCTACGGTGATCCTAACGTTTTCCTGTTTAGCTAAGGCTATGACACCAAAGATCACTCGATAGGAGCTGATTGCCAGTTGCATGGGGTTCAACTTATAATAGTGAAGAATCTCGCGAAAAAGGATGTTGAGTGGGAGCCGGAGTCCGCACTCAGTAAAAGCTACAATGGGAAAGGGCATGGAGTTTTCTGTAGGCATGATGGAGTCATCATCCCCAGCTAGTCTCAGATGGACATCGGCAGGGATGGAGAACTCTTGCCTAAAGTACTCAAGTTTGGTTGGGGTATCTACCCTATGTCTCCACATACCCATGATGTCGGCCTGAATTAGAAGGGTTGAAATTCAGAAAGAATATGTTTCTTATTAATGGGACCTCGGCAAAAACCTAAGTTTGAGCTGGTACAAAAATTTGTAAGGAATGTTTCAGTTTTGCCGTAAATCGTGGGTTCTACAAACAAATCCTAAACCTAAAACTATGGAGATGAAGATCAAAGGCACAAATCTGGAAAAGACATAAAAAACCGAAAGCAAGAATGGAATTTCAGAATCAAGAACAGAGATGGTTTATCAAGAGCATAAAGAATACAAGAAATACAGGGCCAAGATTAGTGACAAAGATACAGGGAAGTAGTGAAATAATGCGTGTGTTCAAGATATGGGCAAAGGCAAATTATGGAAAGGATACATTCAGGTGTATGAATCGTAAATAAAAAGTTCCAACAGATGCAGTAAAGGCAACAAGTAATGAAGAATATCAACAGAATTGAAAACGAAAGGAACAACAGCTTACCAGAAAAAAGTGAAGCCGGTATGAAGATTGCCGGAGTCAGACGATAGTTACGGATGTAACGAGAACGACGAAAGCTTCACAAGAAGGGAGAACGGAAGACAACTGCAGAGCTTGGAGCTTAAGCAATGGCAGATTCGAAAGAAAGAGTTTAGAGAGAGAGAAAACAAGAGAAATCAGATGCAAAAGTGGAAAAATGAAGAAAGGGAGAAAGATTTTGTCAAAAATGAAAACGGCGGCAAAAAATAATCAATACGCCTAGAAGAATGTATACGTCAGACGGCGCGCGTGAGAAAGAGACGGCTTATGGACGCGTCACAGGTACGAACCAGTAAGAAAGAAACGCGTGGTTAAAAACGGTTGAATTATGGTGTATGACAGCTCATACGCGTGGAAGGGTTCTTGAAATTCTTGTTCTTCAATAAAAGGATATCGGCCAACATAATGATCTCGGCTGAGATACTGGAAACTGACATACTGGAAAAACTGAATGATATAGGTTCCATCACCTCAGAATGCCGAGGTAATAGAACCTAGGGGGCAATTGTGGGGATATATTTTCTGAGTACCAACACGTGGCAAGGTGACGCCGACGTGTCAGCCGAGGTGCCACGTGTCCTGGTCGTGACGCCGAGGTTATCTCGGCAAGGCTGAGATTATCTCCGAAGATATCGGAATCCGAAATAAGAGGATAAAAGATAAGGGACAAAAGTCCTAGAATAAAAAGGAGATTTAGCCAAGATAAGGATAAAACTCTTAGAAAGTTTATCTTTATCTCTTGAAGAGTCCAGGGTAAGTATTGAACAGGAGTCCATACAAGTCAGGCTTCTAGTAGGACTAGGATTAAGTAAACTATAAAAGAAAGGCACCCCCGTGGGTCTAAGGTACGCAATTTATGCTTTGAGCAGTAAGTTTAGCACTTGATTATCTTTGAGAGATATACTGACTTGATCGTCAGAGTGCCTCTGGGTGGAGGAGCCACCGCCGGAGCCTCTTCTTTCTGTTGCAGGATAACTGAAGCCATCTATTCTGTCAGTGCTCTCTAGCTGATTACTAAGCGGGCAGTGTGATCAGAAAATCACTCACACAATTATTATACAAGTCATATCTTAATAGGAAAATGTTATGGACCTAAATGGATTACCAAATATTTTATCAAATCTTTCACATTGGTGTGGGACCTACAAACTTCATATGTATGTGGGTCCCACACCTATGTGAAAGATTTGATAGAATATTTGATAATTTGATTGAGGTCTCTAACATAACTCATCTCAATAACCTATTTTTTGCACACATTTTGTAAATTATCTGTCAATATAAACAAAGCAAGCCATGAGTGACACATGATGGTGGTCTTGACAAATCATGAGTTTCAAATTGAATGGCAAAAAAGGAGCACAAATAGGACACAGTTATGGTCAATTGATAATGTGCAAATTTTAAGGAATTAGAGAAAATAATCTTCCGAAAAAGTAGAGGAAGTTACTGGCCCTATTTAGTAGAATTGTGGGAAAGTACTTATACCTTATGTCTTAATAGCTTATAGCTTATAACTATGAACATAAGGGGATTTCTGACTTATAAATTAAGCATTTCATGTCCCACTCAAAGAATAAGTTGATTTTTGACTTACAAAAAGCTATAAGCTGTATTGTTAAATTAAATCAAACACATCAAAATAATTTAAATTAAACTAAAAATTAAAATAAATAACTTTTAAACTGCACCAAATAGACACACTACATTGAAGGATACGTGACTTTGATCAATAGGCAAAAGTGGTGACTGTTTATGATAAACATTGTAGAAGATGGCACATGAATTAAGAAAGCTGTTTTTGAGAGAGTTTGCCTATATAAATAAGAAAAAGAAAACAATCAAATCAAATCATTTATACATCGTGATATTAGTTTCTATTAGGAATAGTCAAATTAGTAATTATAAGAGTGAATCAATGATAACTTCTTTCAACTCCTATTTCTTTTCTTCTATCAAATTGATGTATTTTTTAGTTTTTATTCTGGTTTAAGTTCATGTAACTTGTAACAAGTGATAATTTGTTTAAATGATACATATTTTATTTTGTTCTAATTTTTTTTCTTCATTTAACTACTTCTAAAGAAATCTTTAATCTGTTTAAAATATAAAACTCAACTAAAGTTTCATCTTTTGTGTTTGTTAAACTAAATTTTTACTAATAGATATTAATAGCATAATAGGTATCAAATCAACCGAAAAAACGTGATATATGACTTTAATAGACCTGTTTAAAACTTTGTTTTAGATAATAGTATAGATAATTAGTGTTTCTATATGTAAATGCATGTATTATATAAATATTTGTTTAATATAGATTTTTTTCATAATTTAATTTATGTGTAAAATAAAATTGTATTAACCTTTATTAATGTGTGATAACTACTAAGTGAGATTAAAAGGTAATTTAGGAATATAAATTTTCACTTGGCATATGTATACGCAAGACTTCAAGATACTAAGACAAGTCTTTAGATAGATAAAGATCCAGCAATGATTCATACCATTAATTTTGGTGCTCTAATGGAGCACTAACGACATGGCAATAAATAAAAATAAAATAAAATAAAAATAAACCAAGACCAAAACATCACATCAGTGTGGGTGGAGCCAACTGTCAACTCATTAGAGCTTCTTTTAGAACTCAAAAATTAGAGCTTCAAATCATTTTTCATAAAGATCTAATTGTTTCCACAATAGCAAAGCTTAATGCCAAATCAGGTCAAACATCCCCCAAACTAGTCACAGGATTTTAGATTGAATTTTTTTTCAAGTTATGCTATGAATTTGAACGGATTTGAGAGACTCGTAAGAATAAATGATCACTAGTTGGAACATAAATACTATAAATAATTTTTTTTATTATAAAAATACTCCTATTATAAATTAACTTTTAATTCAAAATTTAAAATCATATGCATTTTTTTTATTATTTATTTTTTTGGGGTTAACATTAAGAAGTTGTAACATATTAACTTATTATGTAAAATAACAAAAATCTTACTTTTTAAACGTATCACCAAAAATGGCAAAAAAAAAAAAAATTATTATAAGAAAATCATAAAGTTAGATTACTTACCATAATTACTCATTCTCCTTTTAGTAGCAGTGAACCCACGCTATACACACCACGAAATGTATTTTTTATTTATTAACATTTTTTTTTTGGTTGTGTATTCTATAAAAGTGCAAATTGAAATATCAACAAATCCATTTACATCTGTTTGATTTGCTCTTATTTTATTAGCTTGCATTCTTCCAAGATGATCCCAACTAAGATAGATTCTAAAAATAATTACGACTCAAATAGTCAATTATAGCTAATATATAGGGGATTTGGCCAAACTCCTTCATAATTAAATTTTAATGCATTAAGGATAATCACAAAAAGTTTTCCTTGAACATATCATTATTATCAAAATATTAAACTTTAAAATAATATAACTTTTGATATAGATGTCGGTTTTTAATAAAATTAATATTTTTAAAATTTTCTTATCAAGATCTATCAAATAAGATTCATGTTGACTATAAATTTTTTTTAAAAAAAAATCATTACCATCAAAATTGATGTAAACAACAGTAACATGTTACTCTGACAATATTGTCCAAGAAAAAAAAAGAAGATATTTTATTTTATCTTTACTCTTTTGGGAACACATCAAAAAAGTTAGCTTCTTGGCTTTTTAGTTTTTCAAAAATGTCTAAGACACCTTTTTTTTCCCACTCCCTTTGACCCCCTCTCTCTCTCTCTCTCATTGGTTGAATTTTCTTTTTTTTTTTTTTGTTTCCCTTGTCCTCCAATCACTACCTGCCACATGTGTGTGGGAGGTGGTGAGGGTGGTGATTGGAGGGGGTCTCCATCACTCCTCTTGGTTTTTTAAGCCAAAAAAATCAGTTTTTTTTACCTAAAACAACCCAGCTTTTTGCCAAAAAAGCCACCAAAAAATCTAAAAAGTTAGTTTTTTACCAACTTTGCAAAACACTACGTATTTTATTCTTAGGGAGTTTATGAAACAAAATAAATTAAGCTGTCTTTTTCATTAAACAATGGTCCAATGGAAGAATTTTTGCTAAATTTTCCATGAGTCTAAGGAATTAACAAATCTAACTAGAATAGTATTCTAGCACTAACAAGTTATTTTTTGGAGAATAAATTGCAAAGCTTTATCTTGGAAAAATTTTAAGTAGGACTAGATGGGTTAATGATGTCAGCTGATGTGGCAAGAGCTCAAACAAAGGTGTCAATGAAATGATATGAATCACTGAGATTAACGGTGCTTTAGATTGAGTAATCCCAATGTGATAAGGAACTACCTAACATAATCCAATTAAGAAAGGAGCCCCGTATAGAGAATAGTTTCTAGGCAAGTACATTCTTATATGGAAAAAGAAACCAAAATGGATGAATGACGAAACCTAAATGGATGAATGACACTACTATGACTTCTTTTGACAATTAAATTAAAAGTTGATTTTTTAATTTTTTTAAATTTTTTTTTAAAAAAAAGTATAAAAAATAAAAAAATAATATGACTTAAAAAAATCATAAAACATATTTCCAAAATAACCAATATAAAGGCTCAATAGCTTTCAGTATTAGAGCAATTGGCAAGGGTTTTTGTAGCTATTTTAGCTACAAAAGACAAAATATGTTATTTTAACCATAACAAACAAAACATCACATCTAACTCATAATCATTATACTCTTCTCTCACAAAAAAGTTAAAAAAGTCAAAAAACTCTTCTCAAGTCAAATTTTTTAACCCAGAATAAAATAATTAAAAAAATTAAAAAGTTAAAAAGTCAACCTACTTTCCAAACGGATGCTAAATATTCTTGAGTGAGTTGTTGACTTAGGCAATTATGGAATTTGGTTTTGTTGGTGAAGAGCTCTGCGCATTCATATTTAATATTCAACAAAAAAATAAAAAAATAAAAAAATAAAAAATAAATGATTGAAAACTCTAATAAGGAAGTTTTAATAAACTCTAATAGAAGTAAATTTTATTGTGATGTGATATTTTGATCTTATTTTTTAATTTTTTTTTATTCCTTGTCATATCATTAGAGTTTAATTAAAATTTTAAAATTAAAAAATGTATCATTGTTCTTAATATTCAGTGTCACTTAACCCCAAGGCAGGTGGCCGAGCGGTAAAGCTTGGAGGATAAAATCCACAGGTCTCGAGTTCGAGTCACACCTTGGGGCCACTGGAGGTTTGCCCGGTCGTTAACTTCAGGGCCCTGAGATTAGTCGAGGTGCGCGAAAGCTGGCCCGGACACTCAGTTATCAAAAAAAAAAAAAATATTCAGTGTCACTTCTCAACCTCAAGAAAAACAGTTCTCAATTTGGTATGATTTTTTACCCGCATAATATGATTTATTCAAAATGAGATAAACTACTAAAACTTGGAGTGCTAAATCACAGGAAGAACGAAAGATGGGAAATAAGTGTAAAAGACTCTATCTAACAAGACAAGACACACCTAAAAAAAATGCGAAATTCAAAAGCCAAGGCTAGAAGATTTCCATACATCAATCACGAATCGATAACTAACATCGACTTTCCCAAGGCGCTCCATTGCAGTGTTCACGTAATCCATCGGTATCAGCTCAATATCTGCCGCTATATTGTGTTTTGTCACAAAATCTATCATCTCTTGTGTCTCCTTCATGCCTCCAATGCAACTTTCAGCCGCTATCTTTCTCCCTATCATTGAAACATTGTGTTATTACATATCATTCGCGATTTGAAGAACTAATAAAGATTAAAGAGACTAAAAACATGGGCATGACATCCTAGAAATTAAGGCATCGATTAAGCCTTTCAATATATTTATGCTCAAGAAAAGTTAGGTACAAGAAATTCTAACACAAAAAATTGCAACGAATACTCGCATAGTTTTTTTCTATGGTTATATTTTGTGTACGTAGAACTGCTATTTCTACCCACATTCCTCAAAACCAATTAGTTACGTTGAATGCTTACCCATGAGCAGAAGAAAGACTGCAGCTCAAGTGGCTTCTCTGGTGCAACAACCAAGATGAGTTTTCCATGGGACTTCAACAGGCTTACCAATGGTACAAGAGGGTGAGGTGCAGAGACAGTATCAATGATAAAGTCCATTGTGGCCATAACAGCCTATTTAAATTCAACCAAACAAAACAAAAAAAAAAATAATCACCTAGTAATGTTTTAGGAAAATAGTAAAAAGCTGACTTTTGATTTTTTAGTCTTTTGGGTGACTTTTCTGGCAAAAAAACTGACTTTTTTGGCTTAAAAAACTAAAAAGCTAAAAAACTGGCTTTTTTAACTTCTACCCAAAGTAATTATGATTACCTATGAACTTTTAATCATAACAACAATCGTAAAAAATAGAATAAAAAGTGACCAAGAATCCCATTTATTAGTATAAATCGAGAATTTTATCCTTTGTTTTTGGATGTGACTAAAAAAAAAAAAAAAAAAAAGTGATAACAAAAAAAGGTGACTAAAAAAAAAAAATCTGTTACCTGCATCTGATCTGCGTCACGACTGACCAAAAATGAATCTACACCAAGCTGTTCAGTAGCTTTTTTCTTTTTGCCAGGAGAGGTACTAATTGATAGAATTATGAAATCAAGTGCATCTCAAGATGAGTATCAGAACTGATACGGCTGTGTTGTAGCATATCAAAGCCCTATTCTGTTTATGTAACTGAATTAATTAGAGTGTGTTAGATATAGAATAGATATAGTTGGTTATTGATTCTTTACTGATGTATATAAACAGAGTGAGTATACTCTTTTGAAATAATGAATGAATAGTTTCATATCTTCTTCATGATATCAGAGCTTGTGCTCTAACGAGCTTAGCTTCAATGGCGTTCATGGAGGATTCTTCAATTCCTCTTCCTTTGAATCTCACACTCTTGATTTTGAATCTGAATTCTTTTGTTACTGTCAAGTTGGATTCATCGAATTATATTGTTCGGAAGAATCAATTCCAAAATATACTCAGAGCCACAAATCTACTGCAATTTGTTGATGGTTCTGTTGAATGTCCCACAAATCTAAAGCAATAACATCGTATTTTTAGATTTTTAATTATTATAATGCTTTCTTTATATCTTATATAAATAAATTTAGTGTATAATTTTAGGAGTAAAATACAAACATGCCTCATAAGATTTGCTTAAACTACAAATTTTTTCTTATAATTTTAAAATTACTAATACTCCTTTTATTAAAACCGGTGATTAGTGTAGTTTCAAAATTATAGGAAAAAATTTGTATTTTAAACAAATCTTATGAGGTATGTTTGTATTTTACTCCTATAAACTAAATTTATTTATATATAGATCAAGATATAAAGAAAGCATTATAATAATTAAAAAATCTAAAAATACATGTTATTGCTTTATGATTTAATAAATCTAGATTACAACAAAATAAAATTAAAAAAAAATTAAACTTAAAATACAAAATAAAATTTAAACCAGTCACAGCAACACATTAACTAAATAGTAGGAAAATTTATTCATAAATTTTATATGGGAGAATGTTGATCCATTTAGTCTTGAAATTTTTTTTATGAATCAATTAGTCTTTTTTGTTTTGAAAAGCCATATTTATTTGATTTGGTACCATTTGACTTTAAGTGAATGCCTTTTATGATTCATTTTTCTAATTTTTTCATTTTTAGCATGGAAATGGGAAGGTACGGTGTAAAAGATTCTTTTTGGAGGAATTATTGGTTGAAGTATTGGTTGTCGAGCATGAAAATCTATATTTTCTGTAGCGTGATTTTATGGTGTTATATTGGAGTGTTACATCAGGGTGCTATATTTGGAAAAAGTACATTAAGAAGTTTTTATGTGTTGCATTGATTGGAGTGTTACGTTTGGGAATATAATAAGAAATTTTTTCAAATGTTACGTGTTACGTTTGAAAAAAGTATACTAATGAATTTTTTAGTGTGTTACATTAGAGTGTTTCTTTTGGGAAAAATACACTAAAGAGTTTTTGTGTATTACATTGATTGTAATATTACGTTTGGGAAAAACATATTAAGAATTTTTTTTTAAAAATGTTATGTTATTATGTTTGAGAAAAGTATATTAAAGAGTTTTTGAGTATTACATTAATTAGAGTGTTACGTTTGGAAAAAATGCATTGAGTTTTTTTAGTGTGTTATATTAGAGTGTTACGTTTGGGTAAGCAGTTTTTGTGTGTTTCATTGATTGGAATGTTACATTTGGAAAAAGCATGTTAAAATTTTTTTAGTGTGTTATATTAGAGTGTTATATTTTTTGAGTGTTACATTAGAGTACCACGCTTGGAAAAAGTATACTATGAAGTTTTTTTGAAGTGTTACGTTTAATAATTTCAATATTATGAAAAAACTCACATTTTGACTATTTATGTAATTCACATTAGAATGAAACTTTTGAATCCATAAGAAAAAAAGAATAACTAAGCAGTTCATAAAATCACTTTTTAAAATTTATTGATGCTTTACCTTAAATTGTACTTTTATCATATTTTTAAATATTAAATTATTAATTAAACATTCATAATTTAATAGGAACCTTTAGTTTAGATTAATTAAATCGAAATTTTATTTTTTAATCTACCAACGTCGTAATTTTAAAAATGAAAAATGTTTCAAAGCTCGAAATTTCTGAGGCTCGAGTGGCCTAAATTCAAAACGACGTCGTTTTGATTTTTTTTTTCCCCTCTCTCTTTTATCTATGAAACAGAGAGAGGGAGGAAGAGAGAGTGAAAGAGAAGAGAGAGGAAGAAAGAAGAAAGGAAGAGAGAAGAGGGAGGGGGAGCTGATCTTCTCACGTCGCTGCCGTCGCCTCTTCCTCTTCTGTCACTGCTACACTGTCGGCGATCTTCTCTCCTCTTCTCTTCTCTTTTTCTATATATATGTGTGTGTGTGTGTGTGTGTGTATGTTTCATGGATGGGTATGGAATTCAAAGGAATCAAGTTCTTCTTGTTGTTGGGTTTGTGGGATGGAGTGAGAGCATTGATTAGCAAGCTTTGCTGAGAGAAGGCTATGGACATATTGCTATGCTATGCCGAATGTCTAATACTATACAACTTCCTACTAGTATGTGTTATAAATTAATATGTTCTTTCTCTTTTGAGTTTTGTCATCTCTGTGCTCTTGCTCAAAGAGGGGATGGATGACCCAATTTGTGTGGATTTTTTTTTTATTTTTAATAATTTTATGTTCCTTATATATAGGTATAAATGGATAAGTATATATAGGTATAAATGCGTGTGTGTGTTTCATGAATTTGGCTTTTGATTTTCCGGATCTGTATATGTATGTGTGTGTGTGTGTGTGTCTTTCATGGATTTGTGAATTTGATTTGTATTGGTTTTGATTTTTGATTTTTGATTTTTGGGTTTAAATCTCTCTGCTCTATTTCTTTCCTCTTCTCTCCTTTCTCTTCTTCTTCTTCTTCTGCGAGTTATGGAAAGAAAGAAGAAAATAAAAAAAGAAAAAAAGAAAAAGGCAAAATGACGTCGCTTTGTGATTTCAGGCCACTCAAAGCTCTAATTTTTTGAACTACCTAGCGGGATTGTTTAAAAATATACATTATAATTTCATTGTTCATAATTTCCATAAAATAAAAATTAAAAAACAAATCGTAACTTCCATCCAGACTTTATTGAGTTACTTTTTTTATTTTTTTATTATTTATTTTTAGAAATATGACATCCTTGAAGCATGTGTCCTTTGTTACTTGAACCTTGGTGTGGCTATTATTTTGGGTTAAAAAAGTATAAAATAATAATTTACGTTAAATAAATTAATAAGATAAAATATCACATTCAACTTACAATCATTATATTTTTTCTTTCATAAAAATTAAAAAATTCAAACTAAATAAGATTAAAAAAAATTAAATTAAAAAAGTCTCAATATAAAATAAATAAATTATATTAACCAATGTGAAACGAAACTTTAATTATCAATACAATTTGATACCATTTGAATTGATGATGATATCCAAGGCCATTAGGTCAACCATGTCCTGCTGCACAGTCACTGATTGATGCTGATGTCCAAGGCCAACCATGTGCTGCTACAGGGAAATTATTTAACAGAAATAATACATTCCTCTAATTTGAAAGTTTTAAAAGTGTACTAATGATGCAAAAAAAGAAAAAAAAACATCACATTATATGAGACTCACACACCAATTAGAGCTATTAGAACTTTTAGGCCCCGTTTAGTGTAGCTGTTAAAATAGATTATAGATTATAACTTCTCTTTTTTTTTTTTATCAGCAAAAAAGCTTTATTGATAAAAAACAATATACACGCAAAGTTTACATCAACAAAGCGGGGAAATGCACAGAGCATCATAGCTAACTTCAACAATCCTAACTAGGTTGGCACCGCAAAGGAAGCACAATCATATGCTAGCGCAACCCAAGATTGGTGAGAAACCAATCAAAAGCAACCAAAACGAGATAAATAAACAACACACCATCAGCAGTGCAATAATACACCAACACTGCTAGAGAAAACAACAGCAGTACAACAGCTTCAACAACATATTTGCATCAGCAACACCTCAATCCCAGCACCAGAACCAATGAGCTAAACAACAGCTGAACCTGCACCTCTCCGATGGGAACCAATAAAGAGCAACCAAAAAGAAGAGAGGAAGAAGACAGGATAACAAAGCCTGCATCAATGCTTACAAATACAGTAGCCTCAAATACAACAGCAACTTAACTCCCCTATGTCACAAATTCCTCCATTACCTTGTCCTTCATATTTATACCTGACCATCAATGTGTTAACCTCCACTGCAGCTCACCCTACTCATAGGCACAGCAGCCTCACTCCCAAGCTCAAAACCATCTTAACCTCCACCAATGCATCCTCTGTTAACATTACAAAGACATAAAAAGAGCATATGCTTGTAATTGGAGATCCATGCCAAAGGAAAGATAGCATATATATGCTACCAGCAAACCTTATAAAACAACAAATACAGTTCGGTTCAACACCCACAGCTCATGAGTCTCTACAAATAGGTCTTGAAATCGCAAAACCAGCATACTCAGAATAAACAGCAGCAATACTTCCAAACCAGAACAATGCATAGACAGATAGCTGCATACTTACCTTGCAGAACACCCACACCCCCAACATACAGATACAATGTCTAGTAACCGATAGCTCTGATATGCTGCAAGTTAATAATAATATCCTAAACTGAATACGGAGGCTCCTTTGATAGAGATTTAACCCAAAAGGCAATTCTCACCTTAATCAATTCGCATAATTCATCCAACTGGAAGATTCTCCCGTTAAAGACCACATCATTTCTAATTCGCATAATTCGCATAATGACCACATGACAGCCATCGGAATGGCCTTCCAAATTTTATTTTCGAACTTTCTCCATTTATAACCCCTTCACCACTGCAGTAGCCCATTAACATTATCAGGTATTACCCAGTGCATCCCCTACCAATTCATGAGGCATGACCACACTTTCCAAACAACAGGACACCAAAGAAGAACATGGTTTACTATTTCCACGGCTTGACCACAGAACACACAATTGACAGAAGTATTCTGATTCAGCACACCAATGTGACGTAAAAACCCAGCAATCTTCAATCTCCCCTTCCAAGCCAACCAACTAAGGAATTGGGCTTTTGGTGCAGCCACAGTATTCCACAGCAGCTTAGTAACTAGCACAGAATTTGTAGGAACTAACAAATTATAGAGGGAAGAGCCACTAAATTGACCTGATTGACATGCCATCCACTTCAAATGATCCTCCTTACTTGAAGTCATCAACTCCACTTGATTCATAACAGAGTATAATCTTGCCAACTCCTCAGACTCCCAAACAAATAAGGGTTTTCTGAAATTGAGGTTCCAACTACCCAAGTTCCTTCTCCTTTTAATCATCATGCTCAAAGACAAATCCTTCTGAGATGATAAACAGTAGAGCCTAGGAAAATCACTCTTGATACAATAATTCCCCAGCCAATGATCATCCCAAAAATGAACTCTACACCCATTCCCCATAACTATCTGTGAATTATCCAGAAAAAGGCTCAGTAAAAAGGGTTTGACTGACCAATATTCAAAATCTCACCCCATAATGATGAATAGCTGCCACTATAGTTTGTACAAGGAAGCCAACACCCACACATAGACTGATACCTACTATATAGGACTCTTTTCCACAGAGTACTATCTTCAGAACCAAAACAACACCACCATTTAACTGACAAACAGTCATTCACATCTTTGATTCTTCTAATGCCCAGCCATCCTTGATCCTTTCGTTTGGTAACCTCCTCCCATTTGATAAGATGGATCTTCCTCTTTAAACCAGATCCTTCCCAAAGGAAAGCTACTTGAATGCTCTCAATTTCCTTCACTACTGATTGTGATAGCTTAAATAAAGATAAATAGTACACAGGAAGGCTAGATAAAACAAATTTAATGAGGGTGAACCGCCCACCAAAAAACAGCAACTTCCTTTTCTAAGAGGCTAATCTAGCATTCATCTTATCAATGACAGGTCACCATGTTTTCTTCATTCTGGGATTGGCACCTAGAGGCATCCCAAGACAAAGAATAGGTAACTTATGTCTTGTGCAGTGAAGTCTAGTTGCACACTCCTCCACCACTTGCTCAAGCACTCCAACATCACACACAATACTCTTATGGAAATTTATTTTCAGGCCTGAAACTAACTGAAAGCATCTTAAAATCCTTTTAATTAACATCACCTCCTCCCCACCTCCTTCACAAAAAATTATCGTATCATCAGCAAATTGAAGATGGGTTACCGTTGTTTTGGCTTCACCATGACCTATCACAGCCTCTGTTATTAGGTCTCTTGATCTTGCCTTTTGCAACAACAGATTTAAACCTTCAGCTACAAGATTAAAGAGGAAAGGAAACATTGGATCCCCTTGCCTGAGACCTTTTTCTGGAGTGAATTCAAGAGTTAGAGACCCATTGAAAAGGACTGAAATTCAGGATAAGGTTAGGCACTCCTTAATCCAATTTCGTCATTTACCCCCAAAACCAAATTTGTTCATCATAGAAAGCAAACACTCCCAACTGACAAAATCGTACGTTTTTTCAAAATCAAGTTTTAGAATCAAGCCCTGTTTTCTATTTTTCTTCCACCAATCAACCACTTCATTTGCTATTAATACCCAATCCATAATATTCCTTCCCCAAGGAAAGCAGATTGTGCCTCTCCAATCACTCTATGGACCACTAGCTTCAACCTATTAGTAAGAACTTTGGCTAGAATTTTATACATAGACCCAATTAGACTGATTGGTCTATAATCAGAAATTTTGGGTGGTCCATCCACTTTAGGGAGAATAGTGATAAAAGAACTGTTAATACCCATTACTAACTTCCCATTTTCATGGAACTCATTGAAGAATTGAAGGATATCATCTTTGAGAATCTTCCAACATTTTTGAAAGAACAATAAATTAAACCCGTCAGGACTCGGAGCTTTATTACCATCACAACTCTTGACGACATCCCATATTTCCCTTCAGTGAACCTGGCTTCACGATTTTCAGCAAGACAATCACTACCAATAGAAGTGAAATGCCCAGTCAGTTTGGGCCTAGACCTCTAATCTTGTGAGAATAGATTCTTGAAATGCTTAAATATCTCATGCTTTACCCTGTGTGGATCTTCAAATAGAACCCCTCCCACTGATATCGAATTTAATAGATTTCTGTGTTTGCCTGCCTGGAAGCCACAATATGAAAAAAATCTCGTATTTTTATCCCCTTTCAAACCCCAATCCATTCTAGATTTTTGGAGCCACATCCATTCATTTTTTTGTTTAGTGACCATAATTCTTTTCTGATCTCTCTTCTTCTTTCAACTTTACCTACAGACAAATCCCTAAGCTCAGCCAATAAATCAAGCTTGTGTAGTTCCTCCTTCGCGGCCTTGATAGAGTGAGTGGTATTCTCATATACCTCAGTGTTCCATTTCTTTAGATTCAATCTGAGCTTCCTAAGCTTTATTTGAATGACATACCCCGCCCAACCTGAGACAACTGAATCCAACCAGGAGTTCTTCATAACTAACAAAAATTGAGGGTGTAAAACCCATGCATTAATAAAACAAAATGGTCTTGGCCCGTAACTATGGTCAGATACCCCTCTCGGAAGGCCCCAAAGTTTAAAATTGTATTTTTCCAACCACTCTGTTGAGAGTAAAATTCTGTTAATTCGACTCCACCTTCCTCCATCACTTGAATTACTCTATGTAAATTGCCTACCTTGCATTGGTAAATCGGATAATTCAAGCCTTTCAATGAAATCATTGAAAGCCCTCATTCCTCTATCCTTCCTTGAACACCCCTTTCTTTCACCCAACTTTCTAATCTCATTGAAATCCCCCCTATACACCAAGGCTCTTTAAACTGTGACTTCAAATTTACTAGTACATTCCATAGATAACTTCTTCTAACAACATCATTAGGAGCATAAATATTAATCAAAACACATTGAAAATCTGGATGAAACGTACCAGATAAAAGAATGAAATTCCTTGTGCTGCAACATTGTAAAAGTGAAAATACACTAGACTTCCAAATGCACAAAAGTCCCCCAGCCAAACCTTCAGCATCTACCGACATGTATTCCATATCATCACTAAGCCATAGCAATTTAACTATGTCAGACGTCAGTACTGATTTCTTTGTTTCTTGCAAAAACACAACATCAATTCTTCTTTCTTTGACCAGATTTTTTACAGACCTCCTTTTTTTCGGTCTCCCTAAACCCCTTACATTCCACGACAATAGCTTCATTAAAACTTGAGAAAAACACCGAGACCACCATATAATACCATTCAATTACGAATAACATCATTCTCCTGCGCAACTTTCAGAGCATCATCTTCTTCGAGCTCAACAATTCTTTTTATAGCTTCTTCATTGTTGTTATCAAAATCGATGCCCAGATCTTTACCCAGTTTTATAGTTTCTCTAGCCTCCGCTAATATGCTCATCACTCTAGCTGAACGCTACTCACTCGAACTTGAACGAGAAAAAGCTGATGCTGTCACTCTAAACACTGGTCCTTTATACAAATTATTCATCATTGACATCCCTCCATCCCTTAATCCCTTCCCTTTATTCCGGGCATACCTTCCTCCCCTGCTTCATTTTGCTGGAGCAAAAGCTTGCTTAGATCTAAAAATCTTGCTATTTTGGAGTTTGGCCTTGCTTGATTCCTCCACAAATAGCCCATGCATAGATGTGGGCTGGGGTTTAGGTGATGAGAGAATAGACCCTAATAGGGCCTGATTGCCTTTCTTAATACTGTGATTATGGTACATCACTATTGGCGTAGACTTGGGCTTAGGCAGTCTGTTTGCTAATTGGACCCTACCCAATAGAATTTGAATATTTATTCCAGGCTCCTCACACCCATTCCCACTTAGGCTTTTCATAAACCCAGACGTGGTAACCTTCTCCATCCTTGAACTTTCTTTAATATCATTACTCCTCTGGTTAGTAAATGGTGCCTCCTCAACTGTCTGAGTTTTGCATGCCTCTGAAACCATTATGTTTCTGAAACAATTACTAACAGTTTCTCCCACAAAAGAGGAATTAGAACCGTTCTTCTCCTTCTCTCCCGTACTAACTCGATCATTGCCACCTCGTCAACAATTTCCACCTCATTCTATTGTGATCTTGCCACATCATTCACCTCTACTCCAACCACCCCATCAGTCTCATCGTCCGAGCTGTTGCCATGGCTGCCTCCCAGCTTTTCCAGTTTGTATGAGCTAGAACAAACATGCATGGTGCACATATATGCCACATTAACCACTTTAGGTACCATGACTTGCTCTTCACAAACTCTGACAGAAAAAATTCTATCCTTACGACAAACCTGAATAACTGTATTGATGGAATCCATATATTTTGTAGCCACTTTGACTCTTCCACACCTAAAGGAAATTTGTCGAGATGTTTTTTCGTCAAGCTTGATTACCTCGCCCCAAAGTTTTCCAATCTTTGTGAACTTATCAGTACTCTAGAGGTTAAACGGCACACCATAACAACAAAGCCATACTCCCCTTTCTTGCTCTACGTGGGCACCCTCACTCCATCCTAAGACAGATTCACACCATTCCTGCAAGCATTCTTTGAGTAAAACTTGATTCTCCTTTAAGTGTTCCGGTGAGCTAAATGAAACTACAACCATCCTTCCCCTCCCTTTCTGGACAAGGACACCTTTTGTCTCTTTTTCAAGAACTGCTTTCTGAAAAATGGAAAAAGCGTGATAACTCTTTAACTTCACAAAGAGGCTGTCAAACAGCCACTCATTCCCCACTTCATGAGCGACAATTGTGTGTTCTTTATACACTTTGCATGAGTCATTGTTCACAACCTCAGCATAGGACTTAAATCCTGTACTCCTTAGCCCTGTCTTATCCATTTACTCTTTTAAGCTTCCTACGGTATTTCTTCCCCTTCCTCCATTGGTGACTACTTGGATTGTACCCCTAAGTTTTTCCCTTGGATCTTTCCCGAACTCTGCTTCCTTGACCTTCAACGCCTTGTCATCACACCACAAACCATTTCCTTTTTTGATCGCCATAGATACTGCAACACGACAATCGCATCTAACAAAGCCAAATCTTGTCTTTGTAACTTTACTTATCTTGTTTGGAATGAACACATCACTTACAACCCCAAACTTTCCAAACAGAGAGTAAAGACCCTTTGGAGTCATGGACCATGGAATGTTATCAACAAAAACTGTGTAAATATCATTATCCTTTCTGTCAATCTCTTCACACCTTCATACTTGCTTCCTTCTCCCATGCACCACTGGTTGCCATCCTCTTACTTCCTTCACACCACCGGTTGCCATCTCACAGTATGATTTATTTAGTTTGATTATTACTTAATTATAGATTATAACTTAACAGATTATAGATTATGATTTTAATCAAAGACTGTTAATCTGTTTGCTGTAACTATTAGATTATAGATTTAAGTTGCTGAGTAGTGTTTGTTAAATAAGCTATGAAGTAAATTTTTCAATTAACTTTTATTTTTTATTATTCACTACTTGTCTACATTTTTCATAAAAAATAATAATAATAATCTACAATCCATTTGAGTCTTTTTCTATTTTTTAAAAAATAAAAAATAAAAAAAAATCTAAGAGTATAATCGTAAATTAAGATGTCCACAGCAAAAGCTGATAATTAGAAGTAAGGGGTGAGCAGTTTCTCAGAATCAGTTTTTTTGAGTTAAAATAAGTTGTTAGCATCAAAAATTGTTTGAAATAAGTTTAACCAAGCAGTCCAAAATAACTTTTCCAAAGCTAAAAATTATAAGTTGGCTCAAAAAAATCCAAGCAAATACCCCCTTAATTTAGAGCTTCCAATTTTTTTTCATTATTCAATATTCCCAATAGAATGTGTCTTTATTTTCTAATCAATCGTCATTTATGGTTCGTTTGATATTGGCTTTTTTAGCCAATTTTTTTATCTTGAGACTTTTTTAGCGTGACGTTTTTAGCCTCGTTTGGTTTTGTTTTGGGATTTTTTTTTTATTTTTGTGAGAGAAAAAGCGTAATGATTATGAAAAAAAAGTAGTATTTTGTCTTATTGACTTACATAGCCTATTTTGTCTTTTTTGTGATTGTTTAGCTCTAAAATGTTAGCCAAACCATGGCTTAATATATTCTTTCATATTTTTCAATCACCTAATACAATACTTCACCTCCCCACTTTCTCCACCAATCATAATACTACGGAATACTAGGTATCCATATTCCGAGATTACTGAATAACTACCCGCTGCTGCATAGTCACTGATTTCGGAATTATTTTTATAATTTAAATTGTTCACTTTTTAAGGTATATTGAATAGAATATAATTGTAAAAACTAAATTGATTAAATATCGATAATCGACTCGTCAAATTATATTTGTATTCAGTTTTATTTTTTAAATCACATTTACTATTACTTTTGTAAATACAAATAAAATTCAATAATAAGAATATGAGATCGATCAATTAAAATTTTTATAAATATATTCTACAATTAAAATATCAAAATAAACTTCAAAACAAACCCCATAAACAGCACAACAACTCGGACAACTGCCACCCCAATTCCATTATTCGGTGGGCATAAGAACTTCGACCACTATTCCTATCACAGCTGCTATTTCTTGGGCTAAATTGTAGAAATTATTCAAAAATTCCAGAGTTATTGGTGTGGGGTTGATTCTTTCATACTTTCAAGCATGCTTAAGAAGCTCAAATGAGGCCGCATTTACACCTATTCCACATTATCGTATTGAAAAAAAAAGTTAGCATATATAATTTCGAAGAGGCACCTTAAAAAATTGACATATTTATTTGGGACAATTATAATATTTTTTAAAAAAGATAAATTATAAATACATCTCTTTAGATTTATTTAAAATACAAATTATCCCTTGTGATTTTAAAAATTACATTCTATCCCTTGAAATTTCTAATTTTATAACAAGTGGACCATTTTATCAATAAATTATCAAGTCAATTAACAATTTTTAATGATATCATAAATATATTTCAATTAATAGTTCAGGTAATTTTATTATTATATAGGATTGCAGTTAGGAATTTCATTTTTCTAGTTAATTCTGTTAAATAAAAAAATTCTGAGAAGGGGTATTTGTAATTTTCTAAATTATAAGAGACAATCCATATTTTAAGTATACTCAGGGAATGTATTTGTAATTTAATCTTTAGTTCATTAAAATTTTAGGGCAATTTTAATAATGTATTTACAAATAAATATTTATATTTTGGGTAAATTACACTTTGTCCCTTTTATTTTATTTTTTTTGGTTAGCCAAAGAGAACCTTCATTGATGCAAAAACCATACAAAAGCAGGGATTACATCAAAAAATGAGGGAAGAGCAGCAAGCTTGCTCCTCCAGGAGTTTGGTGAGGAATCAAACCCAAGAAGAAAAGAAACAAAAGAAGAGAACAACAAAGAAAACCAACCGCCCCAAAACAGACCAACCTCAACTGGCTCAAAATCAGAAACAAACCTGGCTAGTGAGCTTGATCCTAACTGATAAACAAACTAGGCAACTAAAATTTGAACTTAACAGCATAACACCTAACATCCCACTGCACCTCTCATAAACAAACCTACTGGTGCATACCCACTGCGTAAGGCAGTCCAGCAAAATAAGCTTAATATACAGCATTCCACAGCAACCACCGAAATCCATTCCTACACCAGAAAATAGCAGCCATCCCCCTGCAGATCCTCTCACAAGCAAAGCAGCATATAACAGAAGGGGCAGAACACAGCAACCATCCATCATATCAGCAAGGGGATACAGCATACATGATCCGTAGATTCTCCACATATCTCAGATGCATAACAGCACCTGACTCAGGTTCTCCACTATGTGATGCACTGAGTAATGGACAGAAGGCAATGAAGCTCGAACCCACAACCCCACCCTCACTTTTACTAACTCACCAAGCTCCAACATATCTGGTAGATGACCCTTGAACACAATCTCATTCCTAAGCCTCCATGTTGACCACAGCATTGCCACTGGGACCATCACCCAGATTTTCTTTACTAGTTTCCTATGCTTAGTTCCCAACCACCAGGAAAGAACTCCATCCACAGTAGCAGGAGAGACCCAGTATAAATTCCACCACTGCAGCAACCTTCCCCAAACCTTCCATATTTCAGGACACTGCACAAACAGATGATCTACTGATTCTTCTGCAGCAAGACAGAAATGGCAGGCAACATTTGCATTACCCCCTAACACCCCTAGTCTTTGCAGAACAACTGCAGACTTTACCCTTCCTCTCCAAGCCAGCCAACACAAGAATTGGGCTTCAGGTGGTGTCAGATTATTCCATATCATCTTAGGAACCTGTAAGCTAGTTCCAGAATTTTTCTGAAGCCAAGATCTCACAGATGCCACTGTGAACACACCAGACGAGGATGCTGTCCACTTTACACCATCACACAGATTGTCATCCAACCTGGGGACATCCTTAGTTAACTCTTGCAGCTTTTCTACCTCCTCTACCTCCCAAGAAAACAGAGGTCTTCTAAACTGTAGACTCCAAGGACCATCACTACCCCTCCTCTGCATAAAGTAACTGAGCTTTTCTTCTTTCTCCATAGAAAGCCTAAATAACCTGGGAAATTCCTCTTTCAACTTCAAATTCATGCACCACCTATCATGCCAAAACAGAATCCTACTCCCATTCCCTACCACAATCTGTAGTTTTGAAACAAAAAATTGGTACAACTCAGGATTTAATGCAGCCACACTTAGGATATCACTCCACACAACAGATTCCTTACCTTCCCCATTCTGTATTGGGAGCCACCTGCCTCCATCAGCCCCGTACTTGCTGACAATAACCCTCTTCCATAGTGACTCATCCTCCACCCCATACCTCCACCACCACTTTAGCAACAAGCAGTCATTTGATTCCTTAGCCTTCCTTATACCCAGCCCTCCCTTATCTTTACTAAGTGTTACATCCTTCCACTTTACCATATGAATCTTCCTCCGTAACTCAGAACTGCCCCATAAAAAAGCAGCCTTCAACTTATCAATTTCCTTTGTTATTCCTTTGGGCAACTTGAAAATGGAGATATAGTACCCCGGTAAACTATCCATAACTGATTTGACCAGTGTTAGCCTACCAGCAAAAGACAAGAGCTTCCTTTTCCAAAGAGCTAATCTTGACTTAACCTTATCTACCACATGTTGCCAAGTTTTTGTTCTTCTAGGATTTGCACCAAGAGGTAAACCTAAATACTTGATAGGCAACTTCTGAGTTACACAATGCATAGACGAAGCAAATACCTGAACCTGATCATCACTTATGCCTACACCACACATCACACTTTTATGAAAATTAATTGTCAGCCCTGACATCACCTTAAAGCATCTAAGAATTCTTTTGACATTAACAATCTCCTCACACTCTACTGCACAAAATAAGAGAGTATCATCTGCAAACTGGAGGTGAGATAATTTCAACCCTGTAGATCCAACAGTAGCTCCTTTTATTACACCCAAACTCTTAGCCCTTTCCAACAGCAGATTCAACCCTTCTGCTGCAACATTGAACAGGAAGGGTGACAGCGGATCACCCTGTCTCAACCCCTTTGGGGGGCAGAATTCATTCGTAGGAGAACCATTAACTAAGACAAAAACTCTAGCTGTGGTAACACAAGTTTTTATCCATCTAATCCACCTTTCTCCGAACCCTAAATTTGCCATCATGGAAAGTAGATACTCCCAATTAATTGAATCATAAGCTTTTTCAAAGTCAAGCTTTAAAATGACTCCCTTCCCATTTGACTTCTTCCACCAATCCACAACCTCATTAGCAATCATGACTCCATCAAAAATGTTTCTTCCACCTAAAAAAGCTGTCTGAACTTCACTGATGACTTTTGGTAACACCTTCTTCAACCTTCGCGAAAGCACCTTTGCTAAGATTTTATAGACAACCCCCACCAAACTAATAGGTCGATAATCTGACAAACCTTTGGGACACTCTTTTTTTGGGACAAATGTGATGAAGGAACTATTTAGTCCTCTAACCAGATTACCATGATGGTAGAATTCCTTCATAAAGTCAAACAAGTCATTCTTCATCAGCTTCCAACATTTCTGAATACATGCCATGTTGAATCCATCTGGCCCTGGTGCTTTATTCCCATCACATTCTTTCACTGCTTCCCAGACTTCTTCCATTGTAAACTCAGGTTCAAGAACCTCCTCCCTATGAGCATTACTAATTGATGCAAAGTTTCCAGACATCTTAGGCCTGGATGGCCACTCTTCAGCAAAAGCCTTTGAGAAATATCTGACCACTTCAAGCCGCACAAGCTCAGGATCTTCAATTCTAACCCCATTAACTACCACTGAGTCCACCATATTTCTTCTTTGCCTCTTACTGGCACAAATGTGAAAATACCTTGTGTTCTTATCCCTAAGCTTCCAAACCAAATGTTTTGTCTCCCTTCTAGATTCAATCTCAACGGAGGTCAATTCCCTGAACTCTGCTAACAGGTCAAATTCATGCAACTCCTCCTCTGCTTTTTTTAGTTGTTCCTCTACCAGACCAAAAACTTCACTATTCCATTTTTTCAATTCAACTTTCATACCACCTAACTTTCTTTGCAGTCTATAACCAGCCCAGCCTTGAACTTGATTCTTCGACCAAGCTTTTTGAGCAACTGAAATGAAACCAGGGTGCAATGTCCAAGCATTAAGGAACCTAAATGACCTAGGCCCCCAATTCCTCTCATCTCCCATCAACAGAAGTGGGCAGTGATCAGATACCAATCTGGGAAGACCCCACATCTGAAACCTGAACTTTTCCAACCATACTACGTCCAGCAAAAACCTATCAATCTTACTCCACCGCTCTCCCGCCATGGAGTTACACCACGTAAATCTTCTGCCTAACAAAGGAATTTCCACCAACTCCATTTGGTCAATGAAAGTATTAAATTCTACCATTCCTCTGTCTCTCCTTACACAGCCTCTTCTATCCTCTATATTTCTAATAACATTAAAATCCCCTCCCATACACCAGGGCCTTTGGAAACTAGTTCTAATATTACCAAAGGTGTCCCATAACTCTGCTCTTTTGGACACATCATTAGGCCTATACACATTTAAAAAGACACATTCAAAGGAATTAAGAGTTACACCTGATAAGAGCAGGAAATTTCTATGACCGCAACACTCCTGTAGTTGAAACTCCTCTGGATTCCATATGCTCAATAGCCCTCCAGCACTACCTTCAGAATCAACCGCCATAAACGCCATCCTCTCCCAAGGCCAAAATGAGCGAACAAACATCTCTTCCATACTACTTTTTTTTGTTTCTTGAAGAAGCAGGACATCCACCTTTCTATCCCGAATAACCTGTCTAACTCTCCGCCGTTTATCTGCTCTACCCAACCCTCTGACATTCCAAGACATTATCTTCATTTATAACTATTTAATCCCCCAAAGAAACCCCCAAGCTTTTAGTCGATTAAGTTTGACCCAGCACACCCCCTATCTCCTTTACCAATCGTTCTTCATCTTGTTGCTCCATCTGAACTATTCTTTGAATTACTTCAGCCTCTTTGCCTTCACAGTTCATCCCACTTTGTCCCTTTTATGTTTGACCACTTTTCTACTTTGGTCCTTAAATTTTATTTTTTCTCACTTTGGCCCTTTATATTTTTCAAGTTTTTCTCGGTTTACTCTTAAAACTAATTTCTATTCAAAATTAGACAAAAAAGCCCATAATAACTGTCACATAACATAAAAAAATATATATTATTATATTAGAATTTAAGTTTATGTTAGAGATGTGAGTTGCATATAATAAAATATTTTTATGTCATGTAATTGTTAATGTGTCATTTTCTGTTTGACTTTAAGAGTAAATTGAGAAAATTTTGAAACATGAAAAGCTAAAGTGAAAAAAAAAAAAAAAAACAAATTTCAAGAGCCAAAATGGAAAAGTGACCAAACATAAAGGGGGCAAAGTGTAACTTACCTTATATTTTTGAAAAAACATAATTCTAGATACCAAATTTAAAATTTATTTATTTTTCATTTTAAATGTTCTGGAGGGCTACAATTAAAAATAATAATAATTGAATCATTGTTATATAAAGAAAGATTTAATAATAACACATTAATTTTAAATTTCCAAATTTAAGATTTTGACTTAATTTCCAAACATATATTTTTGGGAAGTAAATTATTAAAAATGAAGAAAAACTAGTACCTATTGAATTTCAAAAAAATTGCTTGTTTTCATTTTTCAGAAAACACTTTTCAGAAAATTCTGCATTCTTATTTTCCGTGTTTTTTTTTTACTGAACTTTTTTAATATTTTAAGCAATTTTTTTACTTTTTAGACACACCTAACATAAATACACCTAAAAAGTAAAAAAATTGTAAAAAAAATCTTTTAAAAATTCACTAAATACCGAAAATATAAAAAAAAACACAAGAATTCAGTACATTTTTTGTATTTTTATGTATTTATTAATTTTTAAAAATATTTTTGCACAAATTTTTTACTTTTTAGATATATCTAACTAAGGTGCATCTAAAAAAGTAAAAAAAAAAATATTTAAAATTTAAAAAATATTCACTAAAAACAAAAAAATACAAAAATCAAAAAACACAATTTTCAAAAAACTTAATCCAAAAAACTCAAACCAAACACACTATAGTATTGCGACATGCGTATTTTTATTTTTTTATTTAAATTTGAAAATATGAAAAAATTGGATCTAGGGTTTGTTAAAGGCAACAACACAATGTTTTGCAATTATAGTTGGTATAGATATAGATAGATACTCCAAGGCTGTATTTAGTTTATAAATTTGGAGACGCGTTTGAAAAAGGAATGGGAGAAGGAAAAATATGTGTGAAATGTAATTGTATTTAATTCACATTTCACCTTCCTTTTCATTTTAGCACTATTGTTTTCTTAAACTACCCAACTGGTTAAGAAGTTTTTCTGATAGTATGCCTCTCGGATACTTTCAATGCTTAACTTACTAATATTTACATTTTTCATTAACTACATAAACTTATCAATGTAGCGTCTATGAGTTTTATTTTGGAGAATAAATTGCAGACAGTTTTATTCTAGCAAAATTGACCACTATCATTTATTCAAAATGAAAAAGTGAATACACTGTTGGAAATTTGAATGACAAGAAGAAATAAATAACCAGTAGCAACAAAACAAGAAAAATAAGTGCAGAACTTCTAAGACTTGCAATCTGTGAGATACCCCTATCCAACAGCACAAGTCAGTTCAAAAAGAAAAGCCAAATTCAGGATCCACAACGCAAAAACTTTAAGCCATTTTTAATGTATTCCCTATATCAATCACAAACCGATATCTAACATCAGCTTTCACGAGGCGCTCCATTGCAGTATTCACGTAGTCCATCGGTATCACCTCAATGTCTGCCGTTATGTTGTGTTTTGCTGCAAAATCTATCATCTCTTGTCTCTTTTATGCCTCCAATGCAACTTCCAGCCACAATTTTCCTCCCTGCCATTCAAACATTGTGTATTAAGCGTTTGGAGCCTTTCGTACATATAATTTCTAATTTACAAAGCCAAGGAGCCTTTCATTATATTTTGCTCAAGAACAGTTAGGTAGCTAATTCAACCCCAAAAAATACGAGCACTCACACGGGTGTATGTAAGCGTTGGGAGTATTTTTCTATGGTTGAACCGTATGAACGTTTGTTGTATTTTTTCTATGTTTAGAATTTGTGTACATAGAAGTGTCGTGTGCTTTTACATACATTCCTCAAAACAAATTAAATGCTTACCCATGAGCAGAGGAAAGACTGGAAGCTCAAGTGGCTTCTCTGGTGCACCAACCAAGATGAGCTTTCCATGAGATTTCAACAAACCAATCAATGGTAGAAGAGGGTGAGGTGCAGAAACCGTATCAATGATACCATCCATTGTGCCCATAACAAGCTATTACATTCGACACATCATAACAAGAAGAAAAAAAGTTATCAATCAAGAATTCTCATGAACTTTTGATCATAACAAGACTCAAAGCTAATAAGGAAAAAAATGGTTACCTGCATCTGAGTTGGGTCACGGCTAACCAAAAAAGAATCAGCACCAAGCCGTTCAATAGCTTCTTTCTTCTTGCCAGAAGAGGTACTAATCACAGTCACTTTAACACCAAAAGCTTTGGCAAATTTTACAGCTGCATGACCAAGCCCACCAAGACCAACCACACCCACATGCATACCAGGCTGGTCAAGCCCAAAGTGTTTTAGAGGACTATAAGTAGTGATCCCAGCACAAAGAAGAGGTGCACAACCATCAAGAGGAAGACTGTCAGGGATGCGAATCACGAAGTGCTCATCAGCCACCATAATATTAGAGTAACCTCCATAGTTTGGGGTTCCATCATAGTAGATGGAATTGTAGGTGAATAACATTTTAGGACAATAGTTTTCTAGATCATTCGCACAATTGTCACAAGAGTGACAAGATCCAACCAAACATCCCACCCCAACTTTGTCTCCAAGTTTTCTGCACCTTGCTACCTACCTCTGTTACCACACCCACTATCTCGTGCCTGCATTTGTCAATTCAAATGAAACATGTCATATCGTACTAACTAAGGAGTTGGCAATTTTAAATCCATTCATATGTTAAGTGGTTAGAATTTCATCATCTAACCACCAATTTCTATTAATGGGATGTAAGAACAATTTAGTACTGATATACCAATAAAAACTATATATTTAAATGATATAATTTCATTTGTAATTGTTATTTTAAAAGAGAATGCCCACTAAAATGACATTTAATTATAAAAATGTCACCGCCACATAATCAAAAGAAATACATAAATAAATAAATAAGTGCAATAAACAAGCCTAATCATTATAAAAAAACACAAAGAACAAGGAAAAAAAAAAGACTATATAGTGTGTTTGGTTTTAGTTTTTTGAAAATTGAATTTTTTATTTTTCGTGTTTTTTTGTTTTTAGTGAATATTTTTTTAAATTTTAAGAAATTTTTTTACTTTTTTAGACATGTATCTAAATAGTAAAATATTTGTGAAAAAATATTTTAAAAATTTAATAAATACAAAAAAAATACAAAAAATGAACTAAATTTTCATTTTTTTGTGTATTTTTTTTGTAATTTTTGGTATTTAGTGTATTTTTTAAATATTTTTTTCACAAATATTATACTTTTTAAGTGTTTTTATGTTAGGTGTATTTAAAAATTAAAAAAAAAATTTAAAATATTAAAAAAATTCATCAAAAACATTAAAATACGAAAAATAAAAAAGTAGAATTTTCTGAAAATTGGAACCAATTTTTAATTTTAAGAAGTAAGAAATACCTAATAGACTCAATGGACTTAGATACAAAGTAACATGTTTCAACATTATAAATTAAAAATGAAGATTGCATTGTCAAGATATTTATACAAGTAAAATATATGTATGCACGAATGCTAATATAAACAACAAACTTTTTTAGTTACAACGAATATACAAATATATGAATGAAGGCATCTCAATAAAAATCAAATTTTATAGCTTCTTGTTTTGGGTTGAAATTGTATAGCTTCTGGTTTTAGACTCAAAAACAGAGCAATGCATTGACATAACCCAACCAACCCAACTGATAATGGTCCGATTGATTTGGTTTGGTTCTTGTATTTTTTTAAAATGTTTAGAGAGAGAGAATGAAAGATGCATGAAGTGGTACCCAGGGAGAGAAGGATAGTTGGTGTTGCCCCATTCGTTCTTGATTGTGTGAAGGTCATAAGGACAAACTCCATAATACAATACTTTGAATGTTACGTCTTTTTCTCCGGTTGCCCTATACCACACGAAAACCCAATTAATAAAATAACATACTGCCAATTAAACACAACCATATATTATACATTAATCGAATGAAAAGAAAAAAAAAAAAAAAAAAAAAAAGTAATATACCTTCTGGAGAATTTGAAAGGAGAGAGGACACCAGATGTGTCTCTGGCTGCCCATCCCAAGGCCTCCACTGGGTGTTGTTGCTCAGCAGGTAATTTTGTCATGACAAAGAGAGAAAGAGAACAGAATGTTAAGAAATCTAGAGAGAGAACAAAAAGAGGGATATGCTATTGGCTAGTAGTGCAAAGCAGTGACATGTGTTGGGTCTGTCGTTTGGGTTCCGTGGATATATATACCAGTTGAGGACTGGAATGGGCAGTCGATGAAATCAGCGAGACATTACGTAGTCGGTGAGATCAGCCATTGCTAAGTTTGGTCCACGGAAAAGTATTCGAATCCCAATTATAAAACATGCTTTGGCAGGATGGGTTTTTGATTTTTTTTATTTATTTATTAAAATTCATGAAAAAAATAAAATAAATTAAAATAGTCAATATGTCAAAATATTATATCAAACTCATATTTTTTTTTTCTCATAAATATCATATTCGATTATAAAAAATCTAACCATCTCTCAAACACACAAATTTTAATCTATTAAAATAATCAAAAAATAAAATAGTCAACTTTTCAATCGAGATGATTGTCACATTTTGGATTGGTGGTGCTACATGCAACAATTAGTGTACTAACTAGTGTACCAACACTAGTTGCGACATTATTATTAATCTCACTTATTATACAAATTATAAATATAAAAAATATATTAAATTATGTCACATCATCAATTGATATACTAATTAGTACACTAATTAATGTATAATAGTATTATTCATTTTGGACTGTAAGGGCTGTTTGATTGAGTGGATGAGATTATTAATCTTGTGACACATATTTGAATGTTTGGGATTTCCATGGATATTCGATTTAATAAAATTAGTGAAGTTTTTAATTTGTACAACTAATAATGTAGCATTAACGTATAATTAGGATTATATATTTCTATATCTATTGCAGAATAAACGTGAGCAAAATTGAATTATTTATCCAACTAATTCAATTAGATAATTAATTTTATACTAATTTTATGAATTATTAATCACTTCACTATTAATCTTGCTAATCAAGCAACACTTGAAAATTCTATTTATACAAAATATATTATAAAAATGATGTTGTAATAATATTGTTGTAAATATAAATTATCTTTATAAATATTTTATTTTAAAATGAAAAGTCACTATTAAATTACATTATTATGTATATAAATTTTATATTAATTTTTTTATTTGTACATCAGTATCACTACCGTTTCGTCTGTGTTCATGAAAAAGACTAGTCATCATAAACAATTAAATCAATAGGTGTGGTCCGCAAGGATTCAGATTATATGGACATGATCGTTTGGTAGCTTTGTGGCCAGTGGCTCATGGCAAGGCGTCCGGATCCTCTAGAGTGATCCTCTGAAGTCATCCTCTAGAGTGGTCCCTTAGGGTGCAACACGTGTCCCATTAATGTATCTAACGGATGAGATGATCCATCACCAAAACGGCGTCGTTTTGGTGAGCCAGACCAAAAAAAAAAAAAAAAAAATTGCAGAGCTGCAGATCGAGTCGAGAGGGAGGAGGAAGAAAAAGAAAATGGATTTGAAAGGAGGAGGAAGAATAAAATGTAAGAAAACTAGAAGAAGAAAATGGATTTGAGAGAAATTGGAAGAAAATAGATTTGAGGAAGACGCAAATGGTCAAAATCTATTTCGGAGAAGAGGCAGAGAGTTCCCTCTGCGTACAATCGCTTCATCAAGTGAGTAATCATCAAGCACTACCTTCAATAACACACACACACACACACTCTCTCTCTCTCTCTCTCTCTCTCTCTACTGAATCAAAGTTGTATCAATCTACAGGGATGAAATTCAACGCATTAAAGCAAGAAATCCAGATATTAGCCACAGAGACGCCTTTACTGCTGCTGCAAAGAATGTATACAAATTACAAATTTGCAACACTTATTTTGCCAATTAGGGTTTCATTTTTATTTTTATTTTTATTTTTTGGGTTTTGTTTATTTAAGAGAAATTGGAAGAAAATGGAATTGAGAGAAATTGGAAGAAAATAGATTTGAGGAAGAAAGAAAATTAGATTTTCTTCTTCTTCCTTCTCCCTCTCGACTCGATCTGCAGCTCTGCAATTTTTTTTTTTTTTTTGGTCTGGCTCACAGAAGAAAATGGAAGTTCATCCACGATGATGAACTTCTTGAGCGATCAAACCAAACCCATTAACCCAACACATCAAAAAAACTTTTCTTTCTTCCTCTAATCCATTTTCTTCTTCCAGTTTTCTTACATTTTCTTCTTCCTCCTCCTTTCAAATCCATTTTCTTCTTCTTTCTCCTCTCTCTCGACTCGATCTGCAGCTCTGCAATTTTTTTTTTTTTTTTGGTCTAGCTCACCAAAACGACGCCGTTTTGGTGAGGGATCATCTCAGCCGTTGGATGCATTAATGGGACACGTGTTGCACCCTAAGGGACCACTCTAGAGGATCACTTCAGAGGATCACTCTAGAGGATCCGGACGCCATGGCAAGACCCTTCTTCATTTAATTGGTTTATCTTTTGAATGTTAGTTTTGGAAAGTATTAGAGTAATTTGATTAGTTATAATTATATAATTTTATGTGCTTTTTTACCCACAAATCCCATATTGAGAATGTCTCTCTCCGCAAGAGAAAAGGACCAAATACAATCCATTCAAACCGTATCACCTGTTTTGGCAGTGTAATTAAAAACCAATCTGCTGCATCATTTTAGAAGGAAAGTGTGGGGATATATTTTCTGAGAACCCATACGTGGCCAAGGTGATGTCGACGTGTCAACCGAGGTGCCACGTGTCCTGGTTGTTATGCCGAGGTCATCTCGGATAGGCCGAGGTTACCTCCGAAGATATCGGAATCCGAGATAAGCGGATGAGGGGCAAGAGTCCTAGAATGAGAGAAGACTTCAGTTTGTATTAAGATAAGACTCTAAGAGAGTTTATCCTAATCTTACTGGGAGTCCAAGATTAGCAGTAATCCTGAGTCTATAGAAGTTAGGCTTCTATTGGGACTAGGTTTATGTTGGCTATAAAAGAAAGGCACCCCCTTGGGTCTAAGGTATGCTTTTGATACTCAAGCTTGTGAGTTTAGCACTTGATTTATCTTTGAGAGATATACTGACTTGATCGTCAGAGTGCCCCCGGGTGGACGAACCACCGCTAGAATCTTCTCTTTCTGTTGCAGGTCAGCCAGGTGCCATCTATTCTGCCAGTGCTCTCCAGCTAGTTACTAAGCGGGCAGTGTGGTCAGAAAATCACTCACACAATTTGGCGCCGTCTGTGGGAATCGAAAGAAGAATAGATGGCCAATAAAAGAAAGAAGAATAGATGGCCAATGACGGACAGAAGGATCAGACTGGAGACAACGCTCCTACTGGGAATAGGAGATCTATCAACCTCGACGTTGAAGGGGACAACCGCAACATAGAAACTCGTGACCAAAGTCACGGAGTGAAAGACGCCGGCCAGGAAGGTGACGCACCAAAGACAACAGATCGAAGCGGATACTACAACGAAGATGACCTCCAGGTATGGAAGGATAGATACCTGCGGAGGAACGAAGACCCTTCCAGAAGGGATGCAAAGACAGGGGGCATGAGCGCTTCTAAGGAGATAGCATTTGAGTATAGAAGAACTCATCCTGAGTGAGCAGATCCCAGATTCCTGATCCTGGATCCCGGATCCGAGAAGACATGATCTCAACCTAAACAAGTAGGCCCGAGAAGACGAGAGCTCAACCTAAGTGAGCAGATCCCGGATTCCAGATCTCGGATCCTAGAAGACATGATCTCGGCCTAGATGAGTAGGTCTAAGAAGAGAAGAGCTCAACCTAAGTGAGCAGATCCAAGATTCTAGCAAATAAGATCTCGGCACTTAAGTCCGAAAAGAGAAGAGCTCAGTGAGCAAATCTCAGATCCCAGAAGATAAAAAAGAAAACACACAAGGTTGGACTGCAGTTAGCCAGGTTGAAGACCTTTTATAAGGTTCGCAAAGGAGTATGTGGAAGCCATGCAGGGGGCAGAGAGAAGAAGAATATGTTTACCACTTATTGAAATTTGTAGCAATTTACAAGTTGGTTAAACCGAGATGATGTTTACCACTTGTTGAAATTTGTAGCAATTTACAAGTTGGTTAAACCGAGATGATGTTTACCAGTTGTTAAAATTTGTAGCAATTTACAAGTTGGTTAAACCGAGATGATGTTTACCACTTGTTGAAATTTGTAGCAATTTACAAGTTGGTTAAACCGATATGATGTTTACCGCTTGTTGAAATTTGTAGACAATTTACAAGTTGGTTAAACCGATATGATGTTTTACCACTTGTTGAAATTCTGTGTGAATTTACAAGTTAAAGTTAAACCGAGGTCATATTTAACACTTGTTGAAATTCTATGTGAATTTACAAGTTGAAGTTAAACCGATGTGATATTTAACACTTGTTGAAATTCTGTGTGAATTTACAAGTTGAAGTTAAACTGAAATCATTATTTAACACTTGTTGAAATTTGTGGACAATTTACAAGTTGGTTAAACCGATATGATGTTTTACCACTTGTTGAAATTCTGTGTAAATTTACAAGTTAAAGTTAAACCGAGGTCATATTTAACACTTGTTGAAATTCTGTGTGAATTTATAAAGTTAAAGTTAAATCGAGATGATATTTAACACTTGTTAAAATTCTGTGTGAATTTACAAGTTATAGTTAAATCGAGATGATATTTAACACTTGTTGAAATTCTGTGTGAATTTACAAAGTTAAAGTTAAATCGAGATGATATTTAACACTTGTTGAAATTTTGTGTGAATTTACAAGTTGAAGTTAAACCGAGATGATATTTAACACTTGTTGAAATTCTGTGTGAATTTACAAGTTGAAGTTAAACCGATGTGATATTTAACACTTGTTGAAATTCTGTGTGAATTTACAAGTTATAGTTAAACCGAGGTCATATCGAAAGGAAGATGGTTTAACACTTGTTGAAATTTTGAGAAAAATTTACAAGCTGAAGTTAAGTCGAGGTTATGATAAGGGATGATGGATAAAACACTTGTTGAAATTTTTGAGAAAAATTTACAAGTTAAAGTCAAGCTCAAAGAAATATCTGCGTACTTGCCGAGACTACCAAGTTGTCAAAACTTGAAATGGTAGTTGTCAAAACTTGAAATATGGAAAACTAAAGTCTTGATAGAAGACATTGAGAAAGTGACAAGTCCTAAGCAACACTTGTGAAAATATTTGTTACAATATTTTCAAGTGTTAGGACAAGGCCGAGATGAGCAAGATTAGAAGTTGTGACAGAGGTATTTTACCCGAAGAGATTGCATAGTCAATGTGTACTTTGAAGACATGCATTATTCTAAATGTAGAATCATACAAGAGCAGAAAAAAGAAGACATTCATTCAAAGAAGAAATTAGAGAAATGCATTTAAAGAAGAAAGAAGGCACTTCGGCCTGAATATTGAAAAATAAATTATTCAGACTACAAAAATGGCACGTCGACCGGATTAAAAGCATACAAAGAAGGACAAAGTACAAGGTACAAGGTACAAGGAGTAAAAGAAGGAAACAAAACTACTTGGCATCAATGGCAGGATATAGAAGACAGTTGGGAAGACTTCTCAGCTGCCTTCTCGGCCTCGAGCTCAGCATCGATCTCCCGAAAAGTTTGATCAAAGCTCTTCTCGGCGATTGGCACCTCGGAGTTTGAAGGCAATGATTGAAAGCAAGAATCTGGAAAAAGACACAGAAAATAGAAACAAGAAAGTAATTCGTAATCAAGAATGGTGATAAAGCTATCAGGAAATCAAGACAAAAAGATTGCACAAGTGCGTCAAGCCAAGAACAGTGGCAGAAATCAACAGATGTGTGAACTGTGTGTATTCAAGAAGATGATTTGGAAACAACGGGTAAAACAGCAATGGTGATTAACAATGAAGCAGAGCTTCTTGGAAAGCAACAAGAAATAAAACCAGGAGGAATAGTGGCTTACCAGAAAGAGGGAAGCCGGAATGAGAATTGCCGAAGTCTGACGATGGATGCGAAAATGACAGAATGACGTAAGCTTCACCGGAGGAGAGGAACGAAAACAGTTGCAGAGCTTGAAAGCTTGGAACAATGACGGATTTAAGCAAAAGAGCTAGAAAGACAAAAAGCCAGAAGATTGAATGAAAAAAGAGAAAAATCAGAGTCAAGAAGACTACAAAGTTCAAGAATAAAGCCAAGTGCACAGGCACTAAGTAAGTATGTGAAGAACAAGAAAGTAATGACCCAGACACGATGCTAGCAACAGAAAGCGGATATTGCAAGAACAGTGCCAGGCATTCAAACAATAAACAATTCAAAACTTTAAGACAGACGAAAACAGAAGGCAACAGATGGCAAATAAACAGATTCGAAGTAAAACAGAAGAGTTATAAAAGCAAGTAAAGAATAGCTGAATTACCAAGTGAAATGAACGTCGATATGAAAATCGCCGGAGTCAAATAGATGACTGGAAGTCGGGAACCTACCGAAGAATGTGAGTGGAACAGTTGCAAAGCTCTTGGAGTTTACGAATTAATGGAACAAGAACCTCGGCTAGGAGGTGTGATCACGAGCAGCTTGGAAAGCATAAAGCTTGATACTTGACAGAAGGGGACAGTAAAGTCCAGGGAATTTTGAGGTCGGCGAGTTTTATCTCAGAGGGGCATAGATGAACGAACAGTGTAGGTTCCATCACATCAAAATGCCGAGGTAATAGAATCTAGAGGGCAGTTGTGGGGATATATTTTCTGAGTACCCATACGTGGCCAAGGTGATGTCGACGTGTCAGCCAAGGTGCCACATATCCTGGTTGTTATGCCAAGGTCATCTCGGATAGGCCGAGGTTACCTCCGAAGATATTGGAATCTGAGATAAGCGGATGAGGGGCAAGAGTCCTAGAATGAGAGAAGACTTCAGTTTGTATTAAGATAAGACTCTTAGAGAGTTTATCCTAATCTTACTGGGAGTCCAAGATTAGCAGTAATCCTGAGTCTATAGAAGTTAGGCTTCTATTGGGACTAGGTTTATGTTGACTATAAAAGAAAGGCACCCCCTTGGGTCTAAGGTATGCTTTTGATACTCAAGCTTGTGAGTTTAGCACTTGATTTATCTTTGAGAGATATACTGACTTGATTGTCGGAGTGCCCCCGGGTGGACGAACCACCGCTGAAATCTTCTTTTTCTGTTGCAGGTCAGCCAGGTGCCATCTATTCTGCCGGTGCTCTCCAGCTGGTTACTAAGCGGGCAGTGTGGTCAGAAAATCACTCACACAGAAAGTATGTTACATTTCATTTCATCTCGTTGAATAGAATTTTAAAATTTAAAATTTTATTCAAAATATTTTTAAAAAATTCATTAAAAAACAAAAATAAGCCAACACAAAAGCCACAAAGAAAGCAAACCTTGAACACCAAACATCAACATTATGTTTCAAACATCTGATTCAATGTAGATATAGGGCATCCAGATTTAATGTTGATATTTACATTCAAAAACCACAAAACATTTTAGGATCCAAATCGAAGGTGTACAAGATATCTATTATGAATGTTTACATAGTACATTGTTCCAATTATTCGAATCAACATCCAATTCAATATAGATACACAAATTTTAAGATTTACAGTAAATCAAACCCATAAAATGATTCACCTTTCATTGTTGTGAAAGAATAATTCAGTGCAGACATTCAAGTGCAAAATCTAATGTGTGAAATGGTCTCACATTGATAAGTGTATAAATACCATAAATAATACATTATAAATATCGGTATATATAGGATGTTAGGTGATTGTTATTTTCTAGTACAACAATCACAACAATCACGGTTGTGCTTTCAGTGATCTTATTTTGATAATTCGAACCGTTAAATTTTTAGAGTCCGTCAAGTACAATATTTTTGTAAAAAATTAAGTTAATCGGATATTAGTAACCTTTTAATCAAAACACATTTGTATCTAATAAAATGAAACGTAGATGTGAGTTTGAATGTCAACTTGAATAAAAATATGATTCGATCAATTGTTATCAATTTCTGTGCAATTTAATTTTTTACATAACACTCTAAAAAATAACAATTTATGTTATCAAAATAGAACCTAAAGTTCGTCGCACCGAAAGAACAATTCATGTTATCAAAATAAAACCTAGAATTGGTCCCACCGAAAGAACAAGAGTGACTGATACACGATAGTCTTTCCATTTTCATGTACATATACCATAACAATGTTGTAAAAATGTCAAAAATAGATGTCATAGACACACAAAATTCACGTTACATACAAAATTCTCACACGACTTTTCTCCATGAAATGTAATTTTCAACTAAATCTAAAGGGTGATTCTATTTACACACTTTTAATTTTCTCAGTATATATCATCATTTAGTTCACATTAATAATGTTTTGAATTTTTTATTTTTCACTCAATGTACACACCATAATATTACTCTTTTAGCTTAACCCACATAACACAATACACACCCTAACACAAGATGATGTACACACCATCAATATTGAAAAGACAAAATGGTCTAAAATGTAATTCACGGTAATTTTATATTGCTATGTGTCTATCTCTCCCCGATATTTGTTGAATATATGAAAGCAACGTGAGAGCAAAAGGGAGAATCAAACAGCGGGCCGAAATTTTACGAAGACGAAACAATTAGTGTGGTATTTTGCAAAAATTTAAACAAAGAAATAGTTTTAGTATTGTTCATAAATAGAGTATTGAAAAAACTTAATAAGTTCACAAATTTATATTCAAACTAAATCAAAATGTCCAATTTTTTATATATGTATGAAAGTTTAACATTTGATTAGCTTTAATAATATGAAGAAAATGATTCTATTCAAACATAAATAATTAAACATTTTGTAAATGTTTAACTCTATGTGCACACAAAATGAATAAGTTATTGTTGTAAAGATAAACGGCAGCCTTTTGCTCCAAATTAATACGAACAAGATAAGTAGCAAAGTAAACTGACATTTTCATTACTGTTTTGTTCCAAATCAATGTCATCCATAGAATGTAAAATTTTAAAATCAATTGATTTCAATGTTTTAAAACCCTAAATCTTCCAAAACAATAATATTTTGAGTTTGAAAAATAATAGAAAAGAGATTTGTTCTAGGTAATGGTGCGTATAGAGATATTTGTGTTTTCATATGTAAATTGTTGAAATGAGTATATACACACCCATATTGTCCTTAATAGTCATTTTATTTGAGAATATTATTATTATATAAATTTATTGGTTAAATGGTGTGTACTGAGAGAATTGATGGTGTGTAAATAGAATTACTCAAATTTAAATTAGTGTTATGTTCCCCATATCAACTAAATCAATTCAATTGAAAAAAAAAAAAAAAAAAAAAAAAAAAACTTCATGAATTTGGAGGCTCCAAAGTTCAAGTTGAAGAAGAGAGTCTAGAATGAAGAAGAAACTTCATGAATTCTCCAAAGCTCCAGCTTCTTCTTTTGTTCTTCAAATTCAAATTGAATTCCTCTTCTTTAATTTGGAATTCTTTGCAACCTTCTTGTCCAAACTCAAATTGAGTTTGACTTTCAACATATAGCACGGGTTTAATGATAGGACTTTTCTTAAGTGTGCAACTTACACTTTACACTTACGCCTTTCTGTTTGCTGTCCTGTTTTATGTTTACACCTTCCACTTACACCTTTTGTGTTGGTTGCATATGATGTGCAACCTTAAGGGGTTGCACACCATAACAGCACCCTTAATGATAATACCAAAGTAATGAGATGCACATGAGACCTGTTGAAAAGTTTTGAAATTTGAACTCACAAAAAGCCACTGACTTTCACTTTAATAGACAATTTAATTGGCATATACAAAAAATAATTAACTTCTAAATTCTCTTTTATTTATATGTTTAAGTTAAATATTTATGAATTTGCTTTTGATCATGTTAAGACTAAATACAATATATTTTTTATACGTATTATTTTAGTATCAAATCTTAGTTATTTCTCATTCTTGAATTGAAATATAACAAAAATACATAACAACTGATATATAAAGGAAAAAATTTATTCAGATCTCAGCCCCTCCGTAATAAAAATTGTGATTCTGTCCCTGTCCATGGTTGTTGGTTGATATTAGATCTAATTCAATTCACTCTTGATTGGATTAGATCTATCATTGATTGTTTGAGGATTGTTATTCATTGTCGATATTGAATCATAATTACAAATCACAATCTCAAGAATTTTAGGTTTTTTTATCTAATTTTTTTTAAGAGCGTTGCTAATCAGACTCAAAAATTAGACTCACTTTTTAAACCTAGTGATGTGTTAAGAAGATAATTGGTTGATAATTAAACATTCTCTAATTATCAACTGATCAATTTCGTGACATATCTCTGAGTTTAGAAAATAGGTCTAAGTAGCATATTTGTATATGATTTTTTCTTTTTTAATTGTTGGAAAAATAATTTACAGTTGCTTAAATCTGGTGAGGCTTGTACATTATTTTGAGAAGTTCAATAATAGCATAGTAGTCATAATAATTACTCTAATCACAAATGATAAATTATTTTTGGGTAATGTTAGGGATATCAAATTTTTTACCAAATAAATGACCAAATGTCTCATATGGGTGTGGGGTCTGTAATTTGGGGCCTATAGCATTTTTCATTATTTTTTCTAATTAGATTATAACGTAAATTAATGATAAATGCATGATATTATTCTTGAGTTAAAATGGATATTTTGAAAAAAAAATAATTACTAAATCATCAAAATTTGTTACTTAACCCAAAATAAAATACTTGTTACTATGGAAGGCTAAAAGAAGCTGTGATTGAGCAGGACCAAAAGTTATGGTCAGGATAACTTCTTGACAAGCCAGAAGCATTCAGAAATTTAGAGATTCAGGTCTTTGTGGACTAGATCTAGCGTGAAAGTTCAAAACTAGAAGTCCAGAATCAAAATTGGGGGTTTAGGTCCAGACATTTAGGTTTAAGATTAGAGGAGCATAAAGCATACCTTAGGGGAGCAGACTCAGTCAAGACGTGTTCCTAAACTCTAGGCCCAACAAACTTCTAGAAATCCACGCTTAGTGTAACACAATCCCTGGAGAAAAGGGCTTGATGTGAGGAGTGGGAAGAGGGCTAACAACCCACAACGGCTAGTGGGAGCAGGTTATAAATAAAGATAATTTCCAAGTTTAAGGCACACAATCACTTCCTTTCACTACAAAAAAATTGACTTTTTGCGACGGTAAAATACCGTCGCTAATACTCCTAATGCCGTCGCTAATACTTTTTGCGACGGCAAAATGACTTTTTGCGACAGCAAGAGGGGGGTCGCAACTGCAGGGGTTGCAAAAGAGTTTTTGCGACGGTAAGTGCCGTCGCTAATGTTTTGCGACGGCATTTTTTACCTTTTTGCGACGGCACCGTGCAGTCGCTAATAACGTTTGAAATTTCTTGACTTTTTTGCGACGGCCTTATTTTTACCGTCGCTAAAAATGTTATTTGAGACGGCATAAAATACCGTCGCTAATAGTCTTTTTCTTTAAAAAAAATACTGTTTTTGCGACGGTGTGGTGCCGTCGCAAAAAGTATAAAAAATATGAAATTTTCTATTTTTTGCGACAGTGTAATGCCGTCGCAAAAAATATTAAAAAATAATAAAATTTTTATTTTAAATAATAAAATTTCTATTTTTTGCGACAGTATAATGTCGTCGCAAAAAATAAAACCTATAACAAAATTAATAAAAATATTAAAAATTTCTATTTTTTCCGACGGTGGTGCCGTCTCTCACTCTCTAAGAGCTGATTATTTACATTCCATTCACAAAAACATTATAACAGAAAATAAAAATAAAAATTGATCAAACCATCAAATTCAATATTTTACAAAGAATAATTAAACTGTACATGTTCATAGAAGCATATTTAAATTATAAAATTCACCCAAATCCTAAAAAAAATAAAATAATAAAATAAAATCTAAAATTCACCAATCAGCACATTGGATATTTAAATGCTCTTACAAAAAATAAAAAAATAAAAAATTTCCAACAAGATCTCAATTTTGAGTTACTTCTAGAATCAGATCTTCCCCTCGGCAAAATTTATCCTTTTGACCTACAAATAAATAGATAACAGTTGCAAATTATAATCTTTTGGAGAAACCAACTATTTAAACACCAGTAATGAAGACAATGAAAACTGTGGAAAGAACACTTACGTTGTCATCAGGAACAACTGCATATCTCTCAGAGTAAACTTTAATCGGGTCTACTGATTTTTCTGTGACATCACTATCTCCTGAACATCACAAAGAACAAACCAAAGTTAACACCAATATTTCACTATCACATCATCATCAATTATTATCATTCAATTATAGATTAAGGTATACTTAGTTTCATGTATCATTCAGCTCCAAGGCACTAAACTAACAATGTGATCTCATCAAATATATGTTATATGTTGTAAATTCATGCATGAGCAACGATTATATAAATTTTGCACATGAAAGGAAAAATAATAATACAATCACCTAGGTTTGCCTAGGGTCTTGGGTGCTCTACTGAATTTTCTACAATATCCCCCACCAAAATCCGTAGGTAAGGCTACACATACACCTAGACCCGATCCATACCACAGAGCATCATTATAGAGCACATTGGTGGATCTTCATATAATAAGAAGGCAAAGACTGATTATAACATGGGAAAAATCAGCTCATCTAAGAACCTAAACTTAAAACTTCCTTACCTTCAATAAATCTCATGGCACAACCAGTAAATGATGTATATGCACATATTTATTGGTAACAAAACTTAGTGATTCAATTGGTATTTTTTTGTGGAAATAAGGGGAGATTTGAAAGAATTTCTTAAGTTGAAAGAGAAAAAAAAAAAAAAAATTACTTTGTTTGGTTTTGAGTTTTTCAAAAACTGGTTTTGAGTTTTCAATTGGTATTTTTTTGTTTTTCGTAAATTTTTTAATATTTGGTCAATTTTTATTTTTATTTTTAGATACATCTAATTTAAATGTACTTAAAATTTAAAATATTTGTGAAGAAACTTTTTTGAAAAATAATAAATACAAAAAAATATAAAAATATTCTAATTTTTTGTATTTAGTGAATTGCTTAAAGATTTTGTTTTAATACAAATTTTGTACTTTTTAAGTATATTTAAATTAGATGAATTTTAAAAGTTAAAAAAATGATTAAAATATAAAAAATGTTCAATAAAAAAAATATACATTGAAAACTCAAAATTTGTTTTTGAAATCCTCTTGTTTGGATAAGTAGGAAAAAATAATAATGATTTTATTTCATCAAAACAACCTTTCTTGATGTCGTTTTCTTTTTTTTATTTCTTTTGTATTTAGATAGATAATTTTAGCATTATATTATATATTTAAAAAATAGATAAATTACCTATACAGAAAAATCTTGAGTGTGCATTGTACACCACATACAACTTTACACAATATTACATAAATTTTCATGAACTTACATAAGTAGTTTCACAAAAAGATGTAAGTTTAATACAAATTCGTATAATTCTTATACTTTCCATTTTGTATCATTTTAATTATCAAAATCAAAACAAAAAAATTTATGAAATACAAAATAAAAATAATTCTTATACTTTCCATTTTCCATTAGATTTTTTAATAGAAGAAAAAGGTTCACTTATGATTATTTAATTAAACACTGTTTACCAATTGAGTCAAAGCCATGGAAGAAGCATCACAACAACTCCATCATGTTCATGTTGTTAACTTAAACAAGAAAATTATAGAGAAAAGAAAAGAAAAGAAAAGGAAAAAAAGGTAAACGCAAGAAAAGAAAGTCCAAACCACATCTTGGGTTAATACTACTCGACTAAAACAAAACAAAGTTGAATTTGGGCTCTGCATCATCAAGTATGAAATCATACTTTTGTTTCATACAAATTTGTGGGCTAAAGGTCCTATTGTACCTTATATATTTGTTGCCAAACATCACCTGTGTTGGTCTATTATAAACGTGAAGGCTCTTTTGGACCACAACGAAAGTCATAAATGCACCACATATATAATAAAAATACATGATCTAATCCATTCTAAATCCATTCACAAATAGCTGATTTCATTGTAATCTGATTTCATTGTAATTTGATGCATAAGGCAATACCAAACTTTGTAAATGCCTTATACTCACCTTGAAAATCCTCGCAGTGTGGCAGGGGTCTGGTTTCTCAAATGTGTGTAAGAGATCAGGAATGGATGTTTTGCAAACTGCAATTTAAAAATAAGCAAAAATTTCATTAAAAGAATCATATGATGCTCATCCCTTGTCTCTTGGTAATTAATTTTCATTTGTGTTTTATTGTAATTAACAGGAAGAGATAATTTTCATTGCTCTTGGTTCATCATCAGCATTATGCTTGGACTATTCCTCATTGCTCTTGGTTCTACCATGCCAAGTTTTCCCTCTTCCCCTTGTATATAAATTAGCTAAAACAAAACAAAGCCACATATCATAGACACTAAAAATGAGAACCTACTCAATTCTTGTTTAAGGTCCTTAGCGAGACTGAGATTGAGACTCCTATAATCTAGGGATTCTGGATACAAACTAATTTTTTTTGTTTGAAACAAATTTGTTTAGTCAAGAGGCTCAAAACACCAAGTTAGGCTGCCAATTAATTCAAAGCAAGCAGTTGAGTCGATACTGGTATCAGGCTGCCAATTAATCCAAATTCATTGTCTCCACAAACTCGTACATTGTAGAAATATGATCAGATTTCAGATTACACAGTAGAAATATGTAAACTGCTATTAAAGATTTGTGTACGATGAACCATCTTCTTCAAAGACCCAATTACACCAGAAACGGACTACATTTCTCTATGGGTTTTGCAGAATAAACAAGAAAGCACAAAAATGCTCAGACAAATTCATAGAGGAAAGAAACAGGGTTGAAATGTACCTGTACAGAACCCCTCCACTAACCGAATCACAGTACCGCTTCATCCATTGCATAAACTCCAGATTATCCAAGGGCCTTCCTTTCACTAATTTGTTCACCTCAATGTGCTGTACCCACATTACACAAGCAATCAAAAAAATAATAATAATAATTAAATTAAAGATATGAAACCCTAGTATAAAAACAAAGAGAAATTGGGGGTGAACAAAATGAAACCTTGGTAATCTTCATTTTGTTAAAGACATCTTGAAGAACTTTGTAGTTCTGAATCATCTCGTACTCGTTCTTGGCATCGAAGTTGACTTTGTGCATTGGCACGATTCCGGGATGAGCCGCATCCATCAACTGGCAGTGAACCGCACCGGAACCTGCCTGAAATCAACATATCCAAACCAAACAGTAGTTCATTTTACAAAAATAAACCATAAAAAATGAAAAGATTAGGGTTTTGGAAGAGAGAGAGAGAGAGAGAGACGTACCCATTTGTGAGAGTTTAAGAAGGCCGTGGATTTGGTAGCTGAAGAAGGAAGGGGCGGATGAGAAACGTATGGGTTCGGCGAGAACCCGATTGGGGATTTTGGTTGAACAGATTGGGGATTTGGGGGGGAGGGGGAGGGGGGAGCGGGAATGGAAAGAGGGAGGGGGGAACCGGGCGGGAATGAAGAGAGGGGGGGGGTTTGGAAATTTTTTTGGATTTTTTTTTTATTTTCATTACAAATAAATATTTAAATAATAAAATGATTTTTTTTTTTTTGCAGCAAAAGATATCATTGCTTAAAAAAATTATTTTTTATTAAAATAATTTTTTTTATAGTTAATGAATTTTTATTTTTATTTTTTCATTTTGTAAGGTTGAAAATTTATTTGTTTCATATTTATTTTAATGAATAAAAAATTATTATTATTTTTTTATTTGGTAGAAGTAGGGATAATATTGATGGGTGGTGAGAGAGAGATGAGTGAGAGACAGATAGAGAAGAGAGATAGAGAGAGAGAAAGAGAGACAGACAGATAGACAGAGACAAAGTGATGAGTGAGAGAGAGACAAAGTGGTCGCTAAAAGTGCATTTTCTTGTAGTGGAGAGCTCGGTAAATAGAGAAGAGATGAGGGAGAGAGTGAGCAAGGTGAACACAATGGGAGAGAGAGACAAGCAGACAGACAGACACATAGAGAGAAAGAGAGAGAGAAAAGAGCGAAAGACAGACAAACAAACATAGAGAGAGAAAGAGAGAGAGAAGAGTGATAAGTGAGAGAGAGACAAAGAGAAAGAGATATAGAGAAAGATATAGGGAGACAGAGAGAGAAACAGATAGAGAGAGACATATAGAAAAATAAGAGAAACAATAGATGAGTGAGGGATAGACAGAGTGAGAGAGAAAGAGAGCAAAAAAAGATGATCGAGAGAAAGACATAGAAAAAGAGAGAGACGAAGAGAGAAGAAAGATGAGCGAGAGAGACGGATAGAGAGATAGAGAGAAGATAAATGAGCAAGAGAGAAGAGAGATAGAGAGATGAGAGAGATAGAGAGAAGAGAGATGAGCGAGAGACAAAGAGAGAGAGAGAAAGAGAAAGAGACAAAGACAAAGACTGACAGACAGAGAAGAGTGATGAGTGAAAGAGAGAAGAGAGATAATATTTTGTGGTAGAGAAGAGGAACCGACAGTAGTGGTGAAGGTGGTGGATAAGAGATGATGGTGGTGGTGGTGGTGGTGGTGATGACAAAGGAGATTAGTGGTAAATTTGTGGTAGTAGTAGAGTAGATGGAGTAGCAGGGGTGAAAGAGAGGTAAAGGTAGTAGTAGTAGTGGTAGTGGTGGTAGTGAAGTGCTGGCGATGGTAGTAGTAATGGTAGTCGTAGAGGTGAAATGGCGACCGTGGTGGTAGTGGTGGTAGTGAAATGGCGTTTGCAGTAGTGGTGAAGGTGGTAGAGGAGATGAGTGGTGAGAGAGAGAGATGAGTGAGAGGCACACACAAAGAGAGAGAGAAAAGAGATGAGAGAAGAGATAGATGAATGAAAGACACAGAGAGAGAGAGACAAATAGACAGACAGAGAGAGGAGAGTGATGAATGAGAGAGAGAAAGAAAATAGAGAGAAAAAGATAAAAAAATTGGTGAAAAGATATAGACAAATAGAGAGACAGAAAGAGAAAAAAAAAAAGAGCGAAAAGAGATAAACGAGAGAGAGACAGAAAGAGATGAGCGAGAGAGAAAAAAAAAGAGAGAGAGACAGAGAGAGAAGATAGATGAAAGAGATAGAGAGAAGAGAGATGGACGAGAGACACAGAGAAAAAGAGAGACAGACAGACAGACAGAGAAGAGTGATGTGTAAGAGAGAGAAAGAGAAGAGAGACAAAGACACAGAGAGAAAGAGAGAGACGAACAGACAGAGAAGAGAGATGAGTGAGACAGAGACACATAGAGAAAGGGAGAGATAGACAGACAGAGAAGAGTGATGAGTAAGAGAGGAAAAGAGAAGAGAGACAGAGACAGAGAGATAGGAAGATGAAAAAATGGGTGAAAAGAGAAATGTTCAAAAGAGTAAGACGACGTCGTTTATAGTGGATCGATAAATCGAGAAGGAGCTCGATAAATAGAGAAGATGGGAGTAAGAGAGTGAGCAAGGCAAACATAGTGAGGGAGAAATAGACAAATAGACAAGTAGAGAGAGAGAGAGAGAAGAGTGCCGAGTAAGAAAGAGACAGGGAGAGAGAGATAGACAGAAAAAGAGATAGAGAGAGCAAGAGAGAGAGAGAGAGAGAGAGATAGAGATAGAGATAGAGGGAAAGATAGAAAAAGAGAGAGAAACAACAGATGAACGAGAGATAGACAAAAAGAGAGAGAAATAGAGCGAAAAGAGATGAGCGAGAGAGAGACACAGAAAAAGAGAAAGACAGAGAGAGAAGAGAAATGGACGAGAAAGATAGAAAGATAAAAGAGAGAGAGAAAAGAAATGAGAGAGATAGAGAGAAGAGAGATGAGCGAGAGAGACAGAGAGAGAAGACAGATGAGAGAGATAGAGAGAAGAGAGATAGGCGAGAGACATAGAAAGAAAATGAGAGAGAGAAACAGACAGACAGAGAAAAAAGAGTGATAAGTGAAAGAGATAAAGAGAAGAGAGAGAGATAGAGACAGAGAGACATGAAGATGAAAAAATGAATGAAAAGAGAAATGTTATATCAAAAGAGTAAGAAGACATTGTTTTTTTAATTTTTTTTTGCGACAGAAAAAAGTACTAGAATTTATTCAAACCATTTTGTGACTGTATATATATGAAACTGTCTCAAAACAACAATCACTATGCTAGGTTAGAGTTTTCCAAAAACTCTTTTGAGAAAATTATACTTTCTTGTGTTTCCGTGTTATATTGTTTTTACTGAATTTTTTTAATATTTTAAGTATTTTTTTTTAATTTTTAGACACACCTAACATAAATACACCTAAAAATTTTAAAAATTGTAAAAAAAATCTTTTAAAAATTCACTAAATATCAAAAATACAATAATTCAATACTTTTTTTTTTATATTTTTATGTATTTATTAATTTTTAAAAATATTTTTTCATAATTTTTTTTTTAGATACATCTAAGGTGCATCTAAAAAAAATATTCAAAATTTTAAAAATATTCACTAAAAATTAACAAAAAACACGAAAGTCACTTTTTGCGACGGCAGAATATGCCGTCTCAAAAAAGTAGAGTATTTGCGACGGCACCAAATGCCGTCTCAAAAAAGCAGAGCATTTGCGACGGCACAATTTGCCGTCTCAAAAAATTAGAGTATTTGCGACGGCAGAAAATACCGTCGCAAATGCTCTTATTTTTTGAGACAGCAAATTGTGCCGTCGCAAATGCTCTGCTTTTTTGAGACGGCAAATGGTGCCGTCGCAAATATTCTGCTTTTTTGAGACGGCATTTTCTGCCGTCGCAAAAAGTGACTTTTTGAGACGGCAAGTGTGCCGTCGCAAATAGTCCCGTCTCATATACCCACTTTTCTTGTAGTGTTTTGAACATTTACTCACATATTCTACACCTTTGTCTATTGTTTTAGTAACTTAGGCATCGGAGTGTCCCCATGCTACTCCCCAGCCAGACTCTTCATCATTTTGTGAGTGATTTCAGGTCCAAAGCGATACAAAACTGCTGTAGCACCGTAGTCAAGTGGTGCAATTTTTACCCACCACAATTACGTTATTTAAGATCTCAAGGGGTGGAACATGTTTTTTTTTTTTGAAACTTTAGGCATTCAAATGTATTTATCGAAAATCTCCAGGGGTAATTGTAATTTACAATTTATTTTATTGTTATCATGATGTGATGTCTTCACTACAAAATATAAGAGTTTGAGGAAGAGTTTGGATTATCTTCTGTCCTCCATTGGATTAGATGGCGCAGTCTGGCCCAGTAGGCTGATTTTGAGCCCCATCTCGATGATCCAAAATGTTTACATTTTAGGTTTTGTCGAGTGCAACATCCTTGCAAAAAATAAGTCCCTCAGATAACGAAAATCACATTTTCGGATTAAATTTGTATGAACCGTTTATTTCTTCACTATCCATTTTTTAATACAAAACTGATTCGAACACGTGGTTGTCGTTATTTGATCCACTTGATTTTTTGTACTCGACGAATCCTAAAATATTAACGGTTCAGATCATCAAAATGAGGCTTAAAAGTGAGCTCACTAAGCCCAATAGTACCTCTCTAGTTAAATGCATTTTTAGGGATTGTAGTAAATACATTAATAAATAAATACACTCTTAGTAACAAAATAATTTCATATAAAAAAGGTTTACTTTTTGAAATGAAAATTTTGATTAAAAAAATATAATAATTATTTACTAAATGTATAATTTTGTCACTAAAAATATGATAAGAATATTTTTATCAATTAAAATATTTCATCCATAAAAAAAAGTTCTTTTTTAAATTTTTTTCCTATAAAATATTAATTTTGAAAAATATCCAATTTTTAGTCAGGATAGAGGAAATGACTAACCTGGTCGTCTGCGATATTTTAGTCTTCCGATTCATTGAAAGTTCACTCATCTCCACTTTGTCCATTGTATGTGAAGGACAAGGAACGGTTCACATTGGCCACAAATGGAAGAACAAGTAAGATATTTTCATCATTCTATTTTCGTAACCACGGGATTATTTTGAAAGTGAAAAAATAATCAAAAAGTTATTATTAAAGTCAACTTTTCTAGTTATATTCTTACACGTTAGCTAATTCCCAAACGAATCGCATATAAAAAAATTGCACATTTATGTTGTGTTCGGTTGGAGAATTTGGGAGCAAAATTAGAAAAAAGAAGAAGAGAAAATGTGTGTGAAACTAAGTACAATATAGATATTATTCAAATTTCACCTACCTTTTCTATTTTTTCTTTCAAATTCCTTCTCAAATCTCCCAATCAAACACAACATTAAAATCACTTTTTAAGTATGCATTCAAACTTTAAGTTACTGATCAGACATATGAGCTAAAAATATAACGACATTATTATTATCAATTAAAATATTTGATTCTTAATTTGATGTTTCTAAATTTTTGTCCATAAAATATTAATTTGACAAATATCCAATTTTTAGTCGGCACAGAGGACATGACTGACTTGGTCATCGGGGATATTTAGTATTAACATTCATTGAGAAAGTTCACTCATCCCCTTGCCCAATGTAGGTGAAGGATAAGGAAGGATTCACATTGGCCACATGTGAAAGAACTAGGAAGATATTTTCATCAAACGATGGTATTATTTTCGTAACTACATAACCAAAATTGCACCTTTGTCACTATTTATGTTGCCTTTGGTTCATAGATTTAAGTAAGAATTTGAAAAGATAAAGGAAAAGAGTAAGGAAAAAAATAAGTGAAATCTAAATGAAATATAACAATATTTCACTTATATTTTGTATACTTTTTCTGTTTTCTTTTCAAAATCTCTTCTCAAATTTATGGTGTAAACACAACCTTAAAAGATGCATTATTCAAACTTCAAAGTTACCAGACAGGCATTTGAATTTAGTCCAAGGACGTGTGGGCTTATTTTACGTGCCTAGTGATAATTGATTTAGATTGCAGAAATGTGAATAATGTTTAAAACGAGTAATGTGTTGTGAATAAAGCAAAAAAATGCACGTCCAAGACACTATTATAAACGTTATTATCAAAAAATTGTATTACCATATGAGATTAGATTATCTTAAATTGGCCATCCAACTTTATAGAGCATTCGAGCTTGGTTCATTTTGGAGTTGATTTTAATGATCTGAATTTTTCACTTTTGTTGAGTGAAATATTCATACTAAAAATTCTGATAATCTGATATCGATAGCTCACTACAAAAAATTAAGGTTTTAGAGACTAAAATTCAGGGACAAAATTATTTTTTAGAGACCAAATATTTTTCTTGCGAAAAGTGTTGTTATTATATTTTTAACAACGCAAATTGAATATTAGTAATGAATTATTATCTTTTTGGGACCAAATTTTTTGTCTAAAAAAATAAGCTATTTGAGACCAAATTATTTTATCCCTAAAAGTCTATTTATTAGTGACATTTTCAAAATTTTGTCGTTAAAAGCCTTGTTTTTGACTTTTCGAGACAACCTTTTAGCGACTATCCTCACGACAATAAAAATTGATCCTTAAATGTCTTTTACAACAAAATTTTTACTTTTAGAGACTAAAAAATTTGGTCTTTAAAACTCTTATTTGTTGTAGTGACTATTTGTTTGAATCCCAATAGATTTAAAAAAATAAACGACAATTATAATTTTAAGAGTAGCCATTCATCTATTTTATATATTAAGGAAATGAAATTTCTAATGAGAATGGATGTAAGAACTCCACATGCTTAATTTCAATTTCTTAATTTTTCAATTAAAAAAAATAATTTATAAATCCCACACTCAATTTTATATATAATTTCTCATTTTCAATTTTTCAAATTAAACAAAGAAGGCATCTTCCATTCCTAAAATCATTCCCTAAAATCATTCTTTCCTTACAATGAAACAAAAAAGAAGTTTTCCAATTAAAAAAATAATAATTAATGAATCACACACCCAAAAGGACACACACCCAAAAGGAGGTTTTTGTTAGGAGTATTGTGGAAGATCCAAAACCTCATAATAAATTTGTGAATTTATTGAATTAAAAATAAATTAAAAAAAAGTAATATTGGTGTAGCTCGTCTTTTCGCGCGCCCTTTTTCGGAAGTTTTGAAAAAAAGCCCCACAGTTTGAACTCCCGCGATTCTGAATCTAATCTCACAAGTGCAATGTGAAATTGATAAACATTAAAGTGTCCAAATTCAGCAAATCATTTTGGAAAATCGATTTTGAATAAAAAAATGCCAAAATTGGACTGTTTTGCCGAATACAGAGTCTCCACCTAAATATTTTTTATTTTTGGAAAAATTTAGGAAACTCATGACTCATGCCAAAAGCCACGTGTCCGTCATCACTAAAGTTGCATTGGCTTGGGAACTTAGGTACGAGAAGGGAAGGTCATGAATTGAGTACCTTCGCTCGCCCGATCAAAGAACGGCATCTACTAATCATGATATGATTTTTTATATACATTATGCGCTCTTATTTCGATTATTAGACTAGCTTTACTATGTGTTGCGCACAAGCAAATATAGACTAAAATTAGAAGATTTAGAATAATTCAATTCATGTTTGTTTGCGAAAATTGTATGAATTTGCCACCTCAAGTGGGCTTAAAGTTTGCGAATTTGCCACCAAACGTAGTGGGCTTAAAACTGATTTGCCACTCAATAAAGTGGGCTTAAAACGCACAATCCTTGAATCATTTCAATTCAAACAACACGCCATCATCCACAGGCATTCAAACAGTTTAACAAATAAGCATTTAGCGTCATGGCAAGTATGCTAGTCATGGCAACACTCACACTCATGCAAGTATGCTAAAGTATTAAAACTCACCTAGTACTCAAAGTTAGGAAAATATGAGTTAGAAAAATATGCATGCTTCCTAACTATGCGAAATGACTAATGCAACACACGCGAAAAATGCGATTAATAGGCTCGGCTACTAATATGGCATATGATTCAATCTAAGACATGTGGTCTAAGCACATATTCAAAGAAAATAATTGAAATGACAATGCAGTTTGAATGATGCGCTGAGCCTCGGTGCATGCAATACAAGATGAATGTATGTAAGCATAAGGTATGCTAATTGAAACATGTCCCTAATCTAACCATCAAAAGCGATTAAGTAAAAAGGAGAAAGACGTGGGGTTAGAAGACATACACATCATTACATTTTGCTCTCGAAAAGGAGAGTCCGAATGAATAAAGCTAACTAACTAATTAAGCTAAGCTAATCTAATTAAGCTAATTATTACAAACCGAATAAATAACTAGCTAATTAATTAATTATTACAACACTTGAATGAATTAACTAGTAAGCTAACTAATTAAATTACAATACACATGTAAGTAAACTAAGCAATTAATATTCCTAATTATGGTGCCACTATTCCGCCTCGGGAAGTGGAAGATGCACATGCTCGGTTTCCGCCCGAAAAGACCTCCGTTTTGCTCTCGAATGCCTCCATTTGCAGAGTTGAACATTTCCAGAGCCTTTTTGCTCCACCGTACCAAAATTCTGCTGAGGTTTACATCAGTGGCCAGCCGGTCATGGATGAATGCTGCCGGTCATGGATGAATGCTGCTATCTGTCGGCCATCTACAGTGCACTGTCGGCCATGGATGGTGGCCTACCAGTCACTGATGTACTGGATCACCATGCTGCAACAGAGCACAAATAGAGTGAAAAGAGGGTTTTTCCAAGGATTGTCAGCACAATTCACCTCTCATTTTCATGGACAAATCCAAGGAGTTGTGAACTTAAATCACAAACCACCAATCTAAGCAATTTCATTGCATGATGGCTTGTGATTCAAGGTGTACAAGTTCAATGAATGCAAAACAAAACACTCAAGAACCATCACCCTATCATGCATGATCAAGGGCAATGGAGACCTAGGAAACTTGAGACATTTCATCACTTCGAGTATGAAATATCTTAATTTTCCTTGTGTTCAATTAACGTCCGATGGAACACACAACACACAAGTTATTATCTTGTTCAATTTTAGTCCCAAGTTGTTAGTTACTCATTTTGACTTACCAACCATTGCTTAGTCCAATTAAGTCCAAAAGGTGAGTTAGAGTCCTCCAATAGAAAGAAGGCTCAAAACACAAGTTGCTTTGGGTATGAAAAAAGTCTCATACCTTGGTAATGAACCCCTAGAGGAATTAAACCATTAAGTATAAATCCTCAATTCCATACTTAGGCAAACAAATGACTTGAAACAACTTTTAAAGCAAAAAGAAAAACCAAGAAAGGAGGGAGGTTGCAGAGCTGATTAGTGTTGAAATGAAGTACAAAACAACTCCAGAGCATGCAATCAACTCAAACAAGTGGTGCCTGATGGCCTAAAACACCAAACCTGTGAGGACTATTACACTACAACCATGCAAAGCAAGACTCAACTGACCTAAACAGTCCAAAACAGAGCTAAAGTAGTCTAAAACAAAAGCAATAACATGCTGAAATATAGCTTCAAAAAGCTAGAAAATCATGCTAACATATGGAGTTAACTAGGCTAGCAAACAAGACACAAGGAGGGGAGGCTAACCCCTTCAATTTTGGACTTCAAAACATATTTTTTGTCACTAAAAATACTCTGAAATTCAATAGTTAAAAGGCCAAAAAAGTTGGTTTGAAAGTGGGAAACAAAGGTGCAAAAGCTTTAAGAGCAAGGAATAAAGAAGGGTGAGACACCCCCCTAACCTTAAATGGCTTAAAACACCAATTTTAGCCCATTAAAACAAAGGGTTTTACAGCTCAAAAATAGCCCAAAAACAGTGGGAAAAGATAGAGAAACAAATGTATCAAAACAAGTTAATAGACTAGTGTTATACCTCTAGAAGAGAAGAGTGATTCTAGGCAACAAACCAAGCCAAAACCCACTTAAGAAGCTCCAAGATAGCTTCAAGCAATCTCAACTCCAAGACAAACCACTTTGGTTAAGAATTGATATGAAAAAGTATAGTGTATCTAAGCGACTAAGCATAAAATTTCAAGAGAGAGAGAGAGAGAGAGAGAGAGAGAGAATTTTGTTCCAAAATTTCTAACCCTCAAAAATAGGGGAGGATACACCATATATATAGAAAACATGAATTCTATACAAGGAGATCCAGCCCTCCACGTGTGGTTAGATGCAAGCATCTGTGCAAACAGCTGGCACAAGAATATCTGCAAAAAACACTGGTGGCCGCCCGACCATTAGTGATGGTCGGCAAGGATCAGTGATGGTCGACAAGGCATCATTGATGGCCAACAAGGCACATCAATGGTCGACAAACCAGAAGCTCTGACCGGTAGCCTTCATAGAAGGCCGACAGGCCACCAGAGACTACAAGAGGGAAAGACCAAGACATGGCTCAAAAATGAGACAAAATTGATGCAGGGTTTGAAAGGCTCAAACCTGTGGTGTTATGCCAAGGACTTCGAGCGCTTGTTGAGCAAACAGACTCATCATCAGATGTACCTACAAGAACATCCAAGTCTTGAAGGGCCGTCAAAAATGGGATTTTTACAGTTGCCCCTCTTTGACAAAACTCGGAGTCATGAAATGACGTAAGTGAATGTCAAAGCCTAGAAACGACCCATTTTGACAAGTCCGTAGGACTTGGACAAACAATCAAAACAAAAATAAACGGTTGCGCCCGCAGGTTGCCTACATATCCCTTTGCAAGGAATCAAAACAGCGTAGTTCTTGGACAAAATGCAAATGATATGCAAGATACAAGAACATAACTTATGATCATGCAATAAGGCTGCACAATGAAACATTTTAAATGCAAATGCTATGCAAAGAAAAGAAAATGCCACAGTTAAACAAACTGAAACCAGGCATAGCAATTCCAAACATAAAAAGAAAACCATGGGCCACGCACGAGAAACACAAGCCAAACTACATTTCATGCAGAAATGATGTAAGAAAATTATGCAAGCTTAACTACACAACACGCGAGAAAGGTGAAGGGTGAAGTAACCGTCGGGTACACCCAAGGTCTCAACCTAGGTTCTACCGCGTTGCAAGCGAAAATAGAAAGGATGGTGTGAACATTGGGCGCATCCGCATGTTTTTAACCAATGCAAACAATTCTAACACGTCTCACGTGAAAAAAGGAAGAGTGGTGCAAACACCGGGACACACCCGAATGTTTTTAACCGAAGGGGGTGGTGTGAACACCGGGACGCACTCGAATGTTTTTAACCGAAGAGGCAGTGTGAACACCGGGATGCACCTAAATGTTTTTAACTGAAGAGTGGTATAAACACCATGCGTACCCGAATGTTTTTAACCAAAGGGTGTTGTGAACACTGGGCGTACCCAAATGTTTTTAACCAAAGAGTGGTGTGAACACTGGGCGTACCTGAATGTTTTTAACTGAAGGGGTGGTGTAAACACCGGGCGTACCCAAATGTTTTTAACCGAAGGGTGGTGTGAACACCGGGCGTACCCGAATGTTTTTAACTGAAGGGTGGTGTGAACACCAAGCGTACCCGAATGTTTTTAACCGAAGAGTGGTGTGAACATCAGGCATACCCGAATGTTTTAACAGAAGGGTGGTGTGAACACCAGGCGTACCTGAATGTTTTCAACTGAAGGGTGGTGTGAACACCGGGCGTACCCGAATGTTTTTAACCGAAGGGTGGTGTGAACATGGGGCATACCCGAATGTTTTTAACGAAGGGTGGTGTGAACACCAGGTGTACCCGAATGTTTTTAACCGAATGGTGGGGTGAACACTGGGCATACCCGAATATTTTTAACCAAAGGATGGTGGCAACACCGGGCGTACCTGAATGTTTTTAACCGAGGGGGGTGTGAACACTGGGCGTACCCGAATGTTTTTAACTGAAGGGTGGTGTGAACACCAGGCGTACCCGGATGTTTTTAACCGAAGGGTGGTGCGGGCATACCCGAATGTTTTTAATCGAAGGGTGGTGCGGGCGTACCCGAATGTTTTTAACCGAAGGGTGGTGTGAACACCGGGCGTACCTGAATGCTTTTAACCGAAGGGTGGTGTGAACACCAAGCATACCCAAATGTTTTTAACTGAAGGGTAGTGTGAACACCGGGTGTACCCGAATGTTTTTAACCGAAGAGTGGCGTGAACACCGGGCGTACTTAAATGTTTTTAACTGAAGAGTAGTGTGAACACCGAGCGTACCCGAATGTTTTTAATCGAAGGGTGGTGTGAACACCAGGCGTACCCGAATGTTTTTAACAGAAAAAATCCTAACGCGTCTCACGCGGGAAGAGGAAGAGGTAAAAGGATGCGATTCGAATGGAACGAATGATTTAACCTGGAACTCCGTAGAATGAACCGTACATGCAATATCGTGCATGTGAAAGAAAGAGACTTAACAAATGCGATACAGTAAGAATGCATGTTCCATGCAAGATAAACAATCGAGATACAATGTTAATGGCATGTTTTATGCAAGGAACAAAAGCATAAGCATATTCTATGCATGATTCGTGACAGGAGCATATTCTATACGTAAAAGCAGATGTAGATTCCATGCATGAAGACGAATGCATATTCTATGCGTATGCATATTACATGGATGATTCAAGAGCGAACGCAAGACGCGCATGCAATTCCCGCGAGATGCACATATTACAACAACGTATGTGAAATACATATTCTATGCCACAAAGTGAAGTGCATGTTCTATGCAACAACGAATAAGAAATGCATGTTCTTTGCAAAATATCAAAGCATGATTTGATGAAAACAAACTCAAAGGCAACTTCCGATTCACCTCTCGGAAGAATTATAGTGTACTTAAAGGATACACTCCGTTCATGTTGACAAGTGATGAACATCGCGCACCGAAAACACTGTTTTAAGCTTCCGCAGAGACATTCTGAACCAAACAATGGACAATCCCTTCACCTCTTGGAAAACAAGGACACAAAACAGCATTAAGAACCCAATGAGAGCTACTGGCCACCTGCCGGCCATGAGGGAAGGCCACCGGCCAGGTGCCGACCATTGGTAGACCTTGTCGGCCATTGATGAGCCTTGCCGGCCATTGATGGCAGAGCAAGGGCAAAGTGGGCAATTCAGCTCGGGCCTTTAAGTATGAGCCACTATGGCTCATTTCCTCACTTCCCCTTGTCCGAAAATCATCTCCCTCTCTCTCTAAACCCTCATTCTCTCTACATTTTTACTTTCTACGCATTTTCCAACGCCCCACGCGAAGTTAATTCGCTAAACCCTCTTTGTTCTCTTCACTTTGAACCGATTGAAACATGATTTTGGTGCTCCTTTCCTCATTTCCACCATTCTAGGCTTGTTCCCCTCGAGTTTCTCTCGAGTTTGTGCATTTTTCCCGGCTTTGGCATTTTTCTCTATTTTCTTTATTTTCTCTCTCCTAGGGTTTTTCCAAGTTTACCCTTTTTCTTCATTTTTCTTCACTTTTTACCCATCTCGCATCTATTTTCAGATGGCAAACGAGGTTCCTCATGACGGGGGTCCTCCGGAGATTCCCTCAGTAGTTCCACTTGTGCCGGGGGTAGAGGAGTAGATAGCTGATCTTGAGGCCAACTTAGAGGCAGAGTTCAAGCCCGAGGCCGATCTATAGCTGTTACCACTGAGGGTACAGCCTTTCGACCCGGCGAGATATCGTCCACAAACACATATACTGCCCACTTCCGGAGGCATCAGACGCTTCACCGAGTTCGCCCGAGGTGCACTGGAGGACCTTTTGTTGAGGGAGCCAGAGTCTCACTTGTCAGCCATTACCATCGAGGTAAGAACTTTGTTTTTATGTATTTCTGCCTTTAGTTACTTATAATTTCTACACTGCCTTGTACTGGGATCCACCTGACTGTATTTCATACATTGCCTTCATCTGACAATTCACTACCTTTATCTGACTATTCACTGCCTTTATCTAACTGCATTTCATACATTGCCCTGTATCTAACTGCATCTCATGCACTGCCTTTATCTGATGCATTTTATGCACTACCTTACATCTAATGTGTTGTCTTCTGCCACAGGGCGAGTCTCGCGTCTTCAGAGGCTATGGTGATACGACCGCTAGAGACTAGTACGACGAGCTCCCAGCTAGAGTTCGAGACATCATCGACGAGGCAAGCTTCGGCCTCTTTTGCTCTGACTTGACTCGGGTCATCGTGAGTTGTCCCCTCTTAGGAGCACTGGTGGAGAGGTGGTAGGATACCACCAACTCCCTCCATTTTGCCACCGTAGGGGAGATGACGATGACTCCTTACGACTTTGCCATGATCACCGGCATAGACATATGGGGCAATCCGATCCTTATTGATAGAGATATGGAGGAGTGGAAGGTAGCCTGGTTCGAGTTGCTGGAGACATACCCATCCATATACCGAACGGGGATAATGAGATATACTTGGTTCACAGAGCGATTTAGAGGAACCGAGCCTGAGACGGTAGAGGAGACTGAGCAGTATGCCAGGGGCTTCCTGATGTTTATCTTCGGTACCACCTTGTTTTTGAACAGGTGGAATACCGTTGGCCTATATTTGTTGAGTGTCCTGGTGACCCTTCCACGGGTTTCTTTCTATGACTAGGGCAAAGCTGGCCTTACCACTCTGTATGGATATATGAGCTCTACCTCTCGTCTGCGGGGAGACCTGAGTAGAGGCTACTGGCATGCTTGAGAGGTACACATCTCAGTTCCCTCTTTGTACTTTATATTTTCTTTACTGTTTCTGCACAACTACTTCAACACATGCTTTCTGCTTCATATTTCTGTATCTGCTCAAAAATTGTTCATACACTGTACTTTCTATTTTGCATTTTCTGTATCTGCTCAAAAACTATACTTGATCACATACCATTGCATTTTCCCTGTAGCTATGGGTATACGCATACTTCCTGACTCTCGCCCCGGAGCTTGTAGTGGTGCTTTTGTTGACGGTACCCTATTCGCAGATATACAACGGTCTGCTTTGCCGTAGAACCTTCGAGCCTTTCACATTTTTCAGGTGGTACTTCGACACAGTAGATGCCCATGAGGTACTCCGAAACAAAGTCATTTCATTTTTGATTTGGAACTATTCATTAACAATTGACAATGACTAATAATTTGTACAACTTCTGTTTGCAGATCACATCGAAGTCATAGGCCTTGATGCCAAGGGGGTGCGGGACCAGTTTTCTAGCGCCTGGGCAGTCTCTCGTTATCATACTCTTCTTGAGGGTCCAGTCTTCGAAGCCTGGTTCTTGAGTGAGCACTTCTTGCGCCAGATTATGGGTGTACCGGACCCAGTTGTCCCGATGGCTCCACCAGAGTCCATGCGGTCCACAGAGAGCCTATCTGTTGAAGAGATCATCCATTTCATGGTAGGCCTCGACATTGACTTCTTTTGAGCAGAGGGTGATTATGCGGATTTCATCTTGACACACCTGATGCCACCCCTAATGGGTGTCTGTGGAGATGAGGATGCAGGGGCTCCTGCCGCGAGAGCGAGGCGCAGAGTGACCCGGGCGAGCAAGGCCTACGGCAAAGGGGCTTCCCGAGTAGGGTGGAGGGCTGATTGGCCAGAGCTCCCCACTACGCTGACTTACTAGCAACACACAGGGGAGGCCTACTAGATCCCAATTGAGCTCGCAGCCACTAGTCATGAGCTTGTCGAGATCCGAGGCCCGACTTTGGTATGAACCACACTTTAGCACTTGCACTCCATATTTCATTTCAATTATATCTACGGCATATACTAATCATTTAAATACATTTGCACGCATCGATCAAGTATATGGGAGGTGCCCTCGAGTTGATAACCTTGTTGATGGAAATGATACAGAGGAGAGAGACGCTACGCAACCTATATGGTGCTAAGGCAATTTCTTCAGTTTTCCATTCCAGGCATCAATTTTCCACTGACACACTGACACTGACATTGAAAATTCCCAAACTACATTGATACATTGCATCAATAGACCACATCTGACACACTACACTTGCATACTGTATTCACACACTGTATCTGACTTCTGCATATACTCATGCTACATACTATACTTGCATCTAATACACATGTTATAACTAATATGCAACAATTGTCTTTTCAAATCCCACCCATGCCAACGGCGCCAGCGGCAGCTGGAGCACCTGCACCAGCAGTGTCTCCTCCAGCAGCAGGGATGAGAGATAGACAGATTCCGACACGTGGCCGAGGTAGAGCCAAAGGCACCCGAGACGGGAAAGGCCCTTTAGAGCCCATTCTGAGTGATGATGATGCTAAGACGAGCAACTCTGAGAAGGCAGCGAGTCAGTATTCAGAGTCATCTGAGAGGGGAGATGATGATGCAGCTCGAGTTCTTAGAGCGAGGGCAATGCCGAGGCGAGCTCTGAGGCGAAGAGCGGAGATGGCTCCAGTTCAAACTTTGGTCCAGATTTAGACAGTGGCGCCAACGGAGACAGTGCCCCAGAGTCCTCTCCTCCGAGGAAGAGGACGAAGAGGGCTTCTCGGGCCTGAAGCAACCAGCGCTGATTTTTTTGTATTTTTGCTTACCTTCTTTTTTGTTTTTTAGTTTTAGCAGATTGTACAGCTTTAGACATATTTTATTTTCTTTAAAAACTTGTACTGCACTTTTGTAAAACAACCATGATCGGAATGGAAACCAGTTTTTCTTTGAAAAAGTGTTATACTTTGTATCATGAGCACTACATTGCACGAAAATGAGGTTGAACTCGATACTGAAAATTGAATACTTGTATTGGCACAACAGTCTTAATCAGGTAATGAACCGACCAACAACTGAAATAAAAACAATATATAACTCAATATACAACACAACAACAACTCGATAAACAAAAACAACACAAATACAACTTGATAAGCAAAACAAAAATGAATAGACCTTAACAAACATGCTAAAGCCCAAAAGGACTCAAAACAAGACTCTAAAACACACAAAAAACAGAACAAAACACATGCTTTCAGCATTTTCCAGCACCAAGGAGGACAGAAGGTTAAAGTGAGAGACTACCGACCATGAGTGGTGATTGCAGGCCATGTGAGGTGGCCTGCCGGCCACCAATGAGCCTTGCCGACCATCGATGTACAGAACCTCCAAATTGTTAACACTTGGCTTCCACTCACTGCCTTATCTGCTACAAAAGGTTGGACCTCGTAGTTTCCTCATTTTAGCAGCAAATTCTTCACAAATGAAGCCATTTTTTCACTGAAAAACTCTCAAATTGGATTGCGACTTTGGATGGCTCGGAAAAGGTGAATTTCTAGGGTTTTGGCATAAATGCACTTTTCCCGCTGAGCCGTTCTTCGCTTTGTTTTCCATTCCTTCATGTCGCGGCTAGATACTGGAACCCGAGTACACACATCTTTAGCTTCGAGGGACAAGAGATATGCCCGACAATAGAAAAATTTGAGGCACTAATGGAATCCCGGCGCGATGAGGAAATCATACCTCAACCCCGTTCGGGCCACATCCAAGCTTTGAGGAGGATGTGTGGGCTCACTCTACGTGAGGCTCGATCTTTGATTTACAACGGAGAGCTGCACATTCCCAGTTTGATTCATCAATTTTCTGAAATTGGCGACCGAGGTAATCTTCTTTGGTGAGGTTTTCGGCAACACGCCTTTTGTTTGTGCATGCAAGCACATTTCCTTCTTGCTCCTAGTTTCGGAGGGTCTAGCATTTGGCTAATTGAAGTGGCCCAAGGTTTGAAAAAGGGCAAGAGTTGCATTGGTTTGGCATTGGCCGAGACTTTGATGGACTTAGACACCTTCCATCGGCAAGAGACAAACAAATTCGCAGGGAATCCACTACTTCTTCAGGTAATGTTTCCCACCCTCTTTAATATGTGTTTCTCATATCTCTCTGCATTCATGCTCTGTTTTTCTCTCAAAGCCCTTTTCTCACTTTTTGCTCAAGATACATCTCTCTATTCTTTAATCTCTCATTTCTTTTATCCCTCCCCAGGTGTGGTTAATGGGCAAGCTAAAGGTGGTGGACTCTTGCCCCGCATACTAAGCTTAAGGGTACTTTTTTCGCCAGAAGCTAGTAGATTTCCCGAATGAAAGATAGTGGTGCCACTGGATGTGCAACAAATCTGCTGTTGACATTGCTTGGTGTTGCCCCTGGTTTTATCTGACCAAAATGAGCTACAGCATAACACGACAACCTAGCATTGAGGTGATTGGCCTTACACACTGTGTATTTTACTTTCTGTTCTGGTTTAAACATTAGTTTGGACATTATCAGACTTGCCTAGAGGAGGGGGAAGAGTACCGGGTTTTATTCCCCATCCGAGGTTCATATTTGGCTAGGTACCTCACTGCTTGGAGGACGAGAGAACTTCTGGCCCCTGCCCCTAGTTTTAACTGTGCACTTTCTGGCAAGTGCCTAACTTGGCTCAAACATGAGGCACAAACGGGGCCCACTTTAGCATCAGAGGCTTCCACAAGCATAAGTAAGGGACGTAAGAACACCTGACTCATCTATGCCCCTAGTTTATTGCTTTGATCTTACTTTTTCAAGTTTTAAGAATGTAATAAATACAACTTTGGTTTGTATCGAGAGTCGGAGAACTTTGTATTGAAATCAATGAAATTAAAGTTATGAGCACTAAAAGTTTTCCTTTTGGTTCAAAAGTGGTCTAAGTTGTAAAAGGTAAAATTTGAACAAAAATCAACTTTTATCAAAACTTTTCAAAACCATTTTCGATAAGGATCACCACTTAACACACACGAAATCTATCCTCAAGATGTACAACCCCGAATCCAAAGATAATAAATTGCCCCTTGACTGAATAACATTGCTTCAGTACTGTAACCGGTTCTTAGAGAGGATTACAACCGAACATTCAGATAAAGAACGAACAAAGATTACCTGATCAACACATGGACAGGAAAGTTGAATTGGAGGTGTTTACGGTCGAACTTCAAAATGAAATTGCCTGCATATCCCGAAGATGGGAATCAGGCCTTACGTAGTTTGAGTTTGGTTCAGGTTCACTCGAGTATTATAACTCTCCTTTTGCACTCTAACTTTTGCCAAGGCCACCCTTTAGGGTTTTCAACCTTGCGAGTTCATTTTTTCTTTATTTCCAAATTTTGTATACTCTAATTTTTGCCTAGGTCGCCCTTCTGGGTTTTTGGCCTAGCGAGCCTTTCCAGGATAATATTTCTTCAACTTGTCCATATTGATCAGTTGGGAAAATTCTAGGCCATCCAGGTTTATGAGAATAACAGCTCCACCCGACCAGATAGTTTTGATGATGTAAGAACCAGTCCAATTGGGTTTGAACTTGCCCCTAGGGTCATGGATGGGAGCTCGGTTGTCTTTCAGCACCAAATCCCCTTCTTTGAGATTCCGGGACTTAACCTTCTTGTTAAAAGCCCTGGCAATCGTACGTTGATAACCCTGAACATGGTACAGTGCTTTCAGCCTTCTCTCATCAAGTAACATCAGTTCTTCGAACCTGCTCTGTTTCCAGTTCGCCTCTGCTATTTGACACTCAGCCATAACTTGCAGTGACGACACTTCTATTTTGATTGGCAAAACAGCCTCCATACCGTAGACCGTAGACAAGAGAATACGGAGTTGCCCCAGTAGACGTCTGGATTGAAGTTCTATAGCCCCAGAGTGCAAATGACAATTTTTCTGGCCAGTCCCTGTAGGTCTCAACCATCTTTTGCAGAATATGTTTGATGTTCTTGTTGGCAGCCTCAACAGCTCCGTTGGTTTACGGCCAGTATGTAGATGACTTGTGGACAGTCACGTTGTATTTTTCTAACAAGTCGATCACCTCTTTCTTGAAATGGGAGCCATTATCTAAAATGATCTTGTTTGGGACTCCATAACGGCAAATGATGTTATTTCGGATGAACTTAGCCACATGTGCTGCTTTCAACACTGCATAAGACTGAGCTTCCACCCACTTTGTGAAGTAATCAATTGCCACCAGAATGTATTCATGCCCATTTGACCCTTTCGGTGTGACTGCGCCGATGACATCGATTCCCCAGACTAAGAAAGGCCATGGTAAAGTCATGTTGTACAGCTTCGATGGCAGGATGTTCATGCGATTAACATGAATTTGGCATTTGTGGCATCGCTGAACAAAACCGATACAATCCTCCTCCATAGTAGACAAGTAGTAACCTTGCCTAAGAATCTCCCGGACTAACATTACTCCGCTCATGTGCACTCCGCACTCTCCTCCATGGATGGCCTCCATTAGGCGCTTTGATTCCTCTGCGTCAACACACAACTTGTGCCTTCCCAGATGACCCCTCTTGTAGAGTTTACCTCCACAGATGATAAATTGAATGGCCATCCGCCGTATTGCCCTCTTATCTTTGGCATTTGCCCCTGGTGGATAAACCTCATTTTCCAAGAAGTTCCAGATATCATAGAACCAAGGGTTTTGATCTTGCACTTCATCTATTGTGGTGATAGTCTCGTAGGCCAGTGTATATCTTTGCTCAATAATGATCGGACGCATCCGAACTCTAAGTGGGATGTCTATCATGGATGATAGAGTTGATAAGCCGTCAGTGAACCTGTTGTTCTCTCTTAGTAGATGTGTGAAGGTTAGCTTTTCAAACCTAGGAATCAAAACATCCAGGGTCTGGTGATAGATCTTCATCTTTTCCTCTTTGACCTTCCTGTCTCCTTTTGCTTGAAACACAACTAGATTCGAGTCCCCGATGATGTCCAACCTTTTTGCCCCTAGTTCCAAGGTGGCTTCCAAACCAGCAATACACGCCTCATACTCTGCCTCATTATTGGATACTTTGAACCAGAGTTTGAAGGCTAAGGGTATATGGGAATTGTCGGGTGCTATCAGCAACACACCTATCCCATAACCGTACTGATTAGACACTTCGTCGAAGTACATTGACCAAATCTCTTCCTCGACTTGCAGAATAGCTTCATCTGGGAACAGGTATTCTACCGCTTCATCCTCTTCCACTGGATGATCTTCCAAGAACTCTGCTACTGCTCTCCCCTTGACAGACTTGCAAGTAACATGCTTCAGATCAAATTTAGAGAAAAGAAGTAACCAACGAGCTAGCCTACCTGTAAGCACTGGTTTCTCAAAGAGATATTTGATAGGATCTAATCTCGAAACCAGAATTACGGAATGAGTTAACAAGTAGTGCCTCAACTTCCTAGTAACCCATACTAAGGCTAAGCAAGCTTTTTCCAGTGGGGTGTAACAGGTCTCATAATCCAACATTTTCTTACTCAAATAATAGATAGCTTTCTCCACCCTATCCTCAAATTCTTGAGCAAGCATAAATCCCATTGTTGTGGCCGTTACTGACTGATACAAAATCAAAGGCTTCCCCAGCTCTAGCGGCGACAACACAAGTGAATTCTTAAGGTACTGCTTGATCTACTCAAAAGTGAATTGACATCGATTATCCCTTTGAAACTTCTTTCCTTTCTTGAGAAGACCAAATAGTGGTTCACAAGTCAAGGTTAATTTAGAAATAAACCGTCTTATGAATTGCACTTTACCCAAAAAGCCTCGCACCTCATTTTCAGTCCTTGGTGGTGACATTTCTAAGATGGCCTTGATTTTGGAAGGATCTACCTCGATACCCCTCTGTGTAATCAAGAAACCCAACATTTTCCCCGCTGTTACGCCGAAAGTACACTTCTGTGGATTCAACCTCAATCTGTATTCTCTGATCCATTGAAAGAATTTCTCCAAGGCGGTGTAGTGACCCTCTCTTTCTTTGGATTTGACAATCATGTCGTCCACGTACACCTCGACCTCTTTGTGGATCTGTGGGAGCCGGATTTTATTAGATCCATAAGGACGGATGAGCATGTCTGGTCCGAAACATAACCTGTGTTCGGCATATACCCCAGCCAGTTAAGGAACCGAATAAAATAACCAGTATCCCAGCCAATAGAACTGATGCCGAGTAGAGGTATATGTGACAGAACAAGGATGGGCCCAGCCCAAAGGCCCAAAGAAAATATTATAAACATGGGATCATCCATCAGAGAGTGGCATGTGAGAATTGTTGCGCTTAATTTAAAATATAAGTAATCTTGAGTGCTGAGACTGACTTGTCCGTCGGAGTGCTAATTTCGGCACCCCCAACGGGAGTGTTTATTCCTTTTCAGGTGACTATCAGCGGATCACTAGCGTCCCCCAGGATCAGAAGAGTATTTCCAAACCACTTCTCCACAATTGGCGCCGTCTGTGGGAATACTCAAGCATATCCATGGCCGGCGTGACGGAGGACCCTTCAATAGTCACTGATGAAACCACGCAGAGAGATGACATCACTCCACCAAACAGGCTTGGACCGGACACCATCCCCGTAAGACGCGCTCTAAACTTTGCCTCACCCTCGACTCCAGAGCATGAAGCAATGCAAGCGATCATGGAACAGACAAAGCAAAACGAACAAAGGTTGAAGAACATAATCGCAGAAAATGAATGTGTTCGTGAAGATTTGGCCTTGGAAGTGGCGAAGTCCAAACAAGCTGTACGCCTAAATCCAGAACGATCTCTGAAGGCAGGTGGTCGACGACCTCGAGCCCGACAAGACGACACTGATAGCGACTCCGACTCGTTATCCCCGGAGCCCAGGAAGAAGGGGCGACCTAAAACTACCAGTTCTTCTGAAGAAAGTCCCCGTATAAGGCACAAGCGAAGAAGGAACAGTTCGGATGAAGATCAACACGACCCATTTGTACGACGGATTGCAAAGGCAGTACTACCCAAGAAATTCAAAGCACCGTCATTCACCTTGTACGACGGCAAATCAGACCCCACCAACCACATCTACCACTACAAGCAAGCCATGACATTGCATGCAGATGACGAGGCCCTCATATGCCAAATATTTCCCAGCAGTTTGGGACCATTGGCTGTCAGGTGGTATTATAAACTTTAGCCGGCTTCGATCAAAACCTTCCACCAATTACAGAAATCCTTCAGGGCCAGATTCATCACTAACGAGGTCCAGCCGAAACAAGCCGACTCTCTCTGGGCAATGCAAATCCTGCCAAGAGAAACACTAAGAGCATATTCAGCGCGATATTGGGAATGATTTAATCTTGTTAATGACGCTTGCAACGACTCCATGGCCATCACCGCCTTCAAAATGGGATTACATCCAGATAGTGCCCTCCTCAGTTCCTTGACTAGAAGACCCCCCAAAACGGTCTGGGGGTTGATGAAGAAAGTAAAGGAATACTGCAAAGTGGAAGATGACGCCTTGCGGGTTAAAGCCGGACACATGGCCAACAAAACGGCCCCACCTGAAACTGCTTAGCCAATAAGTTCCGTACCAGCTCAGAGCCCCGAACCACGACAACGGGCTAAACGAGATAAGAAACGGGATTCTCGCTGATCAAGCGATCAATGCTCACACCGAGCAAACGCACAACTGTAAGTTGATAGTAGGCGCACAAAGCGCGCCGACAAGAAATATACGGAGCTATCAAAGCCAATCAGCTCGGTTATGTCCAAAATCCAACATCTTCCGTTCTTCAAATGGCCGTCCAAAATGGTGGGACCTCTCGACACGAAAAGGTGGGATAGGCGGTGTGACTATCACAAAGATCCCGGCCATGATACGGATAGTTTCCATGCTTTGAAAGACCACCTTGAGGAATTGGTGCAAGATGGTCGGCTCCAGCAACATGTCCGAAAAAGCGCAATCAAACAGTTGCTCTTCGGCAGGATTCACCTCCGCTCGGCGTCATTCATATGATATACAGCCTTCCAATGCCTTTTACCGTACACGCAATTTAGTCAGCCCCCCAGAAGCAACGCGCGCCGACGAAACGGCCCCTCGAAGCTGTGAGTATTATCTTCGACGATTCCGATCTTATCGGCATCACACTCCCCCATATTGATCCATTGGTCATTGAACTACACGTAAATCGATTTACCGTTGAATGCGTCCTCATAGACTAGGGGAGCACTTCGAAGGTTATGTATTACGAGACCTTCATCAAACTCGGCTTCAACAAATCAGACCTATCTCTGGCTCCTCATCCATTATTTGGCTTCAACGCAAATCCAGAGTACCCGTTAGAGAAAATCACACTTCCCGTTCGAGCGGGCTCCCAAACAGTGGATGTGGAATTCGTGGTCGTCAAGTTCCCTTCGCCGTATAATCTCATCATGGGGCGAACTTGGTTGCATACTAATCAGGCCGTCCCAAGCACCTATCATCAGCTGCTACGCTTTCCAACCGAACACGGCATTGGGCAAATCTGTGGTTCCCAGCAATCCACACAAGCATGTTATCTCCTTTCTGGAAAAACACCAATGGAGTCGCAGGTCAACTCCATTGAAGCCACGGAAGCCCTAGGCGATACCAGCAGCAGCTTGCCAAGTCGCATAATCAACGCGTTCAGCTGCATCGCTACACCGAGAGAGTTGATCCTGAAGGAATTTCCGGATGACAAGAAACCAGTTGATAGAAAATTAGGTCCTAACTGAGGCAGCCATTATCGGATAGATTCCATATCGGCTCAGAAATATATCAGGAAGGAGTCTGCCACGAACTTGGAACCCGACGCACTTGCGAAAATTATGTCATTAAACCCGACTTATGGGGAATGATCCTAGTTCTAAATGATTCGCCATGTACACATTCCACTTTTGAAATGCAAGGATTCTTGTTGAAAAGTTGTAATCCCACCCACTGTGAAATATAATTAAAAAGTGCTGCGACGGAAAAAAGCCTTCGGATTCGGAGTGCCCTTCGTGGATATCATGATTGGCCGACCAAAGTCTCCAGATTCGGAGCCCTATCGGCGCATGACGTCTTTGGGCCGAAAAAGCCTCCGGATTCGGAGCACCCATCGTGGATATCACGATTGGCCGACTAAAGTCTCCGAATTCGGAACCCCATCAGCGCATGACGTCTTTGGGCCAAAAAAGCCTCCAGATTTGGAGCGCCGTTCGTGGATATCACGATTGGCCAAAAAGTCTCCGGATGCGGAGCGCCCTTCATGGATATCACGATTGGCCGACTAAAGTGTCCAGATTCGGAGCCCCATCGGCGCATGACGTCTTTACGCTGAAAAAGCCTTCGGATTCGGAGCCCCCTTCGCGGATATCACGACTGTCTGACTAAAGTCTCCGGATTTGGAGCCCCATCGGCGCATGACGTCTTTTGGCCAAAAAAATCTCCGGATTCGGAGCGCCCTTCGTGGATATCACGATTGGCCAACTAAAGTCTCCGGATTCAGAGCCCCATCGGCACATGACATCTTTGGCCGATAAAGCCTCCAAATTTGGCTGACCAAATAGTGTCCCGCCAGGCGACGCTCAAGGGCCGTATGAAAAAATGCTTAATTAAAGTAGGGATATGCAAGTTAACCCGGCACAACCACATGAACAAAACAAAACGTGCCAACATTCGAGCATTACAACGAGATAAGATGCTTAATCGAAATAAGATGCTTAATTAAGAACAAGATATATAAACTTTTAAAATAACACATTTTATTTGATTAAACAGTAATTACAAAAACACAATCCGTGTTCGAGCATTACAATATCTATCTTCATACGGCGTCGCCTTCATCCTCACCCTTCTCAAACTTCGAAGGAGAAAAAGGGGAAGTGGTCGCGTTGGTACAGCGGCAGCACTGAATCAGCGCCCGTTGTTCGAAGAGCATCTGCAGCTTGAAATGCTTTGATTTGACCGCGCTTGAATCCACGATGTTCACAACGGTGAGACAATCACCCTCGAGGTGGAAAGCTTTGACACCATAAACAACGTCAAAGCCAAGATCCAGGACAAGAAAGGAATTCCCCATGAAAATAGTAAAACTCAACGGTTGCGGCGCTACGTCGGCCTCATTTCTCCGTCGCGATTACAGAGAACTTCCCCGTTGCTGTTTCTCTTTTCGGGGTGATCTGCTTCGACGACTTGGGGGCTAACGTTTTTCCCGTTCTTTGAACACCCTACCTCTCACACGGGTGGGTTCTCTGCTATGATTCATTGCAGTATCAAGCTCAGCCAAAGTTTGAGCTTCTTCTCTGCTGATTGAAGAAAACTCCATTTAATATTCACACTTATCTAACCCCACGCAGCGCAATTGTTTTAAATCGAGTCTAAACACAGTAAGTGAAATTACTGGCGCAAAGAGTCCGAGGCGATTTATTTCTAATACTTGCAATGACCCTGAGGCAATTTCATTAAACACTGAACTCCAAAAGACGGACGCCGATCGATATTGGCCATAGCCATTCCATTTACTAATTTTCGGCTTTTCGAAGTTAAAATGGCCTAATTATCTAAACGGCAACTAAAGATGGGCTGACAGTCTCCAGATTCGGAGCCCCATCGGCGCACGACGTCTTTGGGCCGAAAAAGCCTCCAGATTCGAAGCGCCCTCGGCGTGTGACGTCTCCGAAGTCGAAATACACGTGTGCCGAATAAAAATTACAACGAAACAAAGTTGAAATAGGCAAAATTGAAATAAACAATGTACTATTCAAATTAGATTGTTCAAGCCGTATAAACGTAATACGTACGCACATTCGGAATAAAATGTGTACTAATATAAAATGCGTAATAAATGCATTACAAATTAAGAACTAAGCATTTTATTAAAATCAGCTAATAAATACATAATTTCACTTTCAATCTACATAATCATTACAAGGTTTTCTTCGGTTCGACGGCTTCTTCATCATTACTCTTCTCAATTTTGAAAGCAGAGAAGGGTAAATCATTCTGTTGGTATGACGAAAACGCCGAATCCAACCATGCCGCCTGGAGATTCTCAACTTGCCGAAGTGCCTTGACTTGCCGAAGTGCCTTGATCCAACCGTGCTTAAATCCACGATTTTCACATCAGCAGACTTCTTCGGGGAGTTTCTCCTTGGTCTTCTGAATCCCGACCTTTCGGGCGTCGTGGAAGCCTTTGTCATAAGTCGTAGCCCTTGCAGTCTCAACCGCAAACATGCTAGCCATATTACAATCGACAATCACATCACTAATCAGCCTTTGAGTAACCCTCTCTTTGACAACCAGGTTGGGGTGGCTGGTTGCTTGAGGCCCAGCAGACTTGATTTTCCTTAGCTCACGCTCGGCCTTCTCGGCGCGAGCTTCTAACTTTCGAATGCGTTCATCTCTCTGTTCTATATCGTGACAAACGGCGCGAAGACGCATACCGATCTCATAAGCCGTGTACAATCCCCTCACCGCCCTGTGAATGCCTTCACAAAACACTTCGAAGTCCGACCGCCCTACCATCGACCGCTGAACTTCGGGTGGAAAAATCTGTCGAGCAAACTCGACTGCCACATTTGGATCTCGAATGATCGAATCAGCCTCTGTCATTGGTCTATTACCCACGAAGATCACGAAACTCAATGGGCGAGGAGTCATGTCGGATTCCTTTCCAGGACGAGGTTAAGGAGACTTACGCTGTGGCTGTTTGTCTCTCCTGGGCGACCTACTTCGACGACGAGGAGATTGGTGTCCCTCCCGATCCCTCGAAGTCCTACTGCCCGCGCGCAAAGGTTCACCGCTTCGACTCATGGCACCTCCTAACTCAACTAGCATCTTCGCTTCACCTATGCTGTTGAAGAAAAGCTTATTTGACATTCGCACTTGTTTAATCTTCTTCCAAGAGCTGGACTGAGTTGCTGACTGAGCACATAAATAGGACCCTCGTTCACGAAGTACATGCCCATTTATTCCCTACGAGGGCAACACCTCCGAGGCAATCTCATTAATATTGAAGTGTCAACAGCCTGGCGCCGACTGAGTCATATGCCCCAATCGCCCCATCCACAGCTGATAATCACCGTTCTATGATCATGATCCAGCTGGGGCAAAGGCAGATTCATCAATCTAGATGGCTTGAGTGCCCTAGCCGTTCCACGAATCGATTCTCCACAAGATTCATACGTAACGTGTTAATCGGAGTTCTACGATCATGAACCAGCTGGGGCAAGGGCAGATTCATCAATCTAGACGGCTTGAGTGCCCCAGCCGTTCCACGAATCGATTCTCTACAAGATTCATACATAACGTGTTAATCAGCATTCTACGTTCATGAACCAGCTAGGGCAAGGGCAGATTTATTAATCTAGACGGCTTGAGTGCCCCAGCCGTTCCACGAATCGATTCTTCAGTACAAGATTCGTAAGTAACGTGTTAATCAGCGTTCTACGATCATGAACCAGCTGGGGCAAGGGCAGATTCATCAATCTAGACGGCTTGAGTGCCCCAGCCGTTCTACGAATCGATTTATCTGAACAGTAGTCATAAATTCATTTTGTTTATGATTAAATCAGATCCCTAATTTTAATCGGTTGATTAAGTCTGCCATCTTACGTAAGCTTGACATTTTGTCCTAACTGCAGATTCTCCTAACTATATACTCATACAACAAATAATACGAGAAATAATTTGAGAGCATATAAAATTTTCATTCATAAATTGGGCGCTAGCAGTGGACATTTTACATATGAAAATCTAATAAAGATGGAAGTCAACTAACAAAAAGCATAAATTGCAATTGAGTAAAGCCTAACAAAACTAGAATGTCACCCAAATCAAGTCTCAGGATCAAACTCAAGCGGCTCAACGCCCACTTGCTCGTATGGAATTGGCATGGCCAATGTAACTCCAGCGGCAGCAAGGGCCTTGAGCCAGCCGTGTCTGAATCCCCAATTCTCAAATTTGGGGACTTCTTCTATGTAGTCATCAAAAGTAGCGCCCTTCTCAGCCTCGAACGCTGCGGAAGCCTCAGATTCGGCTTTTTCCTTGGCCTGCTTCAACCCTTCCAACTCGGCCTCCAGTTTCGTAAGCGCCTCATTGGCTAACTTGAGCGATTCCTCGCTCGTGTTTGCCCTCTCCTTGGCGTCAGACCTGAGTTGATCAGCAGTCCTGGCCCTTTCCTTCTCAGCCTCCGCCTGTGCACTTTCCATTGCGGCCCTCATTGCCTCAAACTCCGCCCTACTTCTTTGGCCATCAACTTTCGATTGCAAACGGCCAATCCTTTCAACAGTGTCACGCTGGCGTCGGCCTAATTCGGCGATCCTTCCAATTGTCTGCAAAACAAAGGATCGTCACATTCCAAGAAACATCGAATGCAAACCAAAAGATCATCACATTCCAAGGATAAACACTTACCAAAAAGGCCGACTGCGCAGCTAATGCTACCGTTGCCAAGTCCGGCTCTGTACGAAAGGTCGCCATGTCAACCGGCAAGGAGACCGCGGCAGCCAAGCCCAATGCCATTGCTGGATCTTTCAAAGTTGATGCTTCGGAGCAGATCGGCATGTTTTTTATCTTTGGTTCAATGATGAAAGGAGCAACCACAGCCGACTCCTCTAAGCGTGGCCACTTATCAACAGGGTCATCTTTGGAGCCGCCCTTGTCTTCGGCGCTTCTTTTTTTGCCTCGATCCTCCGAAATCAGCAGCTCTTCTATAATTGGATGCTCGACATCCTTTTTCGTCTCGGCGACGACAACCTGGGCCGATTCCTATACAATAGTAGGTTGAACAGATTCAATCAGGACAAATCCGAAACGGATGGCCTCGGCCTTTTTTCGGGCAGCCATGCATTCGGCGTTCCTCTTCCGTGCCACCTGCGTAAGATTTTCCCCAGCCATATCTTCAGAGTAATCACCGGGAAGGTCTCCCAAGTTCGAAAATATATCTTCGAAGGCGTCCCCTCGGCCTTATGTAGACGGAGGGTCAGACTAGTTCAATCTGGCTTCCTCAAAGGCCGAATTAATCGCTTCGTCAACTTCTGCGGCTGACCAATCCGAATCCTCGGCGATTAGTTTGGCCACTTGTTCTTCCGCGTGTTCAGAATCAGATGACTCTAAACCGATCTACCTCAAGTTTTTGAAGCTGGGGAAGATGAGGGCAGCAAGTTGATTGTCGCCTTGCGCGATCGGAATGTTGTCTGCCGCCGAGAACGTTGTGTAAGTCTGCTCGTACCGCGGGAGAATGTGGGCTACCCTCCATTGTTTTCGATGGTTTGGACGGCCGACGAACTGCAGTGCGGTTTTGATTTCTGCGAGCACAACGTCGTCGTCTGAAACCAACACTTTCTTCAAATCGCTGCCTGCACAAACAAAACGATAAGATGAACATAGTGTCGAATACATATACATGCAAATATGAAGATCAAAGTGATCTAATCGGCCACCTGGTTCGCCTTTTTTCCTCGGCACTGGGTCTAGACGATCTTCGCCTTCGCCGAACTCCCAATTGTTGTGGACAACAACCATCACGTCGTCAGCATGCTTGCCAGAGCTGGCAAGCATAGTCACTAAGTGATGATCAGTATCCTTAGCTCTAAGAAAGTAGCGCCCTAGCCGGCCAGTAGATTTGGCAAGGGCGTAACAGTGCCGAATGGCAGGAATATCTAAATTGGTCCTAAGACGACGATTTAGTTATACGATCCCCATTATGATACGAAAGAAATTGGCGTTGGGCTGGGAGGGGATCAGACCCCAGTATCTAAGAACGGCCCTCAAAAAAGGGTGAAGAGAAAAGCGGACTCCGCCCTCAGCAATTGATAAGAGAGGAAAGACGATTATGCTCTCATTTTCCCTCTGCATATCAGTGATGCTGTCTACCAAAAGTGACAGATGGACGTCATCAGGAATGAAGAAATTGCATCAAAAGCCAGAGATTTGATCCGCCGAAAGGAGCTCTTTCAGATGTTTTGCCATTCTTTTTAAGCCAAACCCAAGGATTACGAAAAGTTAAAAGCCAATAAGGAAGCGGGATCAAAAATGAAGGAGAAGAAGACTTACAGGAGATAAAGAGAGAAACGAGTTGTAGAAGCCGCGAAGAGTAGAATTGCACTAGAGGGCGAGCAAGATATCTTTTGAACATTCATGACGTACACTCGAAGAGGCAATTTCAAATCATATTAAATAGAAGCAGTGTACGAAAGGGCGAGAAAGCGTTACGATGAATAAAAAGCGTGTGCGCATTCTGACACACATTGGGAAGAGGGTTAACCGCCGAATTTTGACTTCTTAGGATAAAAGCCAAATACGCCGACTAACTGATGATAGCAGGGTGTTTGGGGGGCAATTGTGGGAGCCGAATTTTATTAGATCCATTGGGACGGATGAGCGTGTCCGGTCCGAAACGTAACTTGTATTCGGTATATACCCCAGCCAGTTAAGGAGCCGAATAAAATAACCAGTATCCCAGCCAATAGAACTGACGCCGAGTAGAGGTATATATGACGGAACAAGAATGGGCCCAGCCCAAAGGCCCAAAGAAAATACTATAAATATGGGATCATCCATCAGAGAGTGGCAGGTGAGAATTGTTGTGCTTAATTTAGAATATAAGTAATCTTGAGTGTTGAGACTGACTTGTCCGTCGGAGTGCTAATTCTGACACCCCCGACCAGAGTGTTTATTCCTTTTCAGGTGACTATCAGCGGATCACTAGTGTCCCCCAGGATCAGAAGAGTATTTCCAAACCACTTCTCCACAGGATCATATCATGCAGAATTGTGGTTGCGGCCCTTTGATAGGTATCCCTGGCATTCTTTGGCCCAAACGGCATCACTCTATGGCAGTAAGTTCCCCACGGCATAGTGAAGGCAGTTTTCTCTCTGTCCTCGGGTGCCATCAGAATATGGTTATACTCGGAAAAGCCATCCATGAAGGAGAGCAATACACGACCTGCAGTGAAGTCCACCAATTCATTAATGTGCGGTAGAGGAAAGTCGTCCTTCGAACTGGCTCTGTTCAGATCTCTAAAGTCCACACACACCTGAATTTTGTCATCTTTCTTCAGATACTAGCAAGTTAGATACTCAGATACTAGCAAGAACCCTGCGTCTTTCTGTGGTGACCTCCTCCTTAATTTTCAAAGCCCAATCCGGCCGCATTCTTCGCAACTTTTGCTTGACGGGTCAGGCCTTGGGGTCAAGAGGGATCCGATGCTGTACAATCTTAAGATCGATTCCTAGCATGTCTTCGTAGGACCACCTGAAAACATCTTTGATATCTTTTAATAAAGCGACTAAAAGCTCGTGTTCCTCCGAAGACAATGTGGACCCGATCTGGACCAGACACGGATCCTTTTCAGTACCAACATTAAAAACAATGATTTCATCAGTAAGGGGTTTTGCAAACCTCTCATCCTCCAAATTAATCAAAATTTTCAAAATCAGAGGAATTCCTTCCTCATCGTTTTCATAAAAATTTTGAAAATCATGATCAATGCAATAAACAAGAGGCACAAAGAAATGCTCAGAATCTGCAGTGGCATTCTCATTCACAAGGTCAAGCTGATCCAGTTCCTCGGTTACAACCGACTTAAAGGAAAAACAAAAGGACGACTTGGACAAGACCTCGGCATCTGGGTTATCAACCCCAGGAATACCGGGCCTAGACTCAGAGGAACCGGAATCTGATTCTGACTGCACAGACTCTGTGGAATCAGATTCTGGTTCACTACCCAACTCAGAACTGCTAGACAGGTAACCCTCCTCCAGCCGCCAAACGAGGGATGGTGCGCCAGATGCATCCAAGATACTGTTAGAAAGGTTCACACCCAGTTGGTCCCCGATCATGGAAATGGTCAGGTTATCCCCCAAAGCTCTCTAAGTTGATCAGAGGATCCAAAATGAGACATGCCAGTGTTGCTCCTACTTCAAGCTCGTTGCTGTTGGAATCACTTTTTGTGCTCTTCGCAGCTTTAGTAGTTGGTTCAGCCATTTCCTCCGTATTAGTGTCTTGCAACTGCAAATCAAAGAAAATCTCAAAACCGGGAACCTGCTTCCTCTCAGAGTTGAACCAGGGTTTGGGGAAACCACAGAATGAAAGTCTTCACCCTCCTGAACAAAATGACCATTCAGGGTTCCCCGGATAGGTCTATGCACAAATTCATAGCCCTTTCTGGTCTGCTTAGCTCTAGCTCTTCCTGCCATCTCTTTCCCCTTCCTAACCCAGTCCTCTTTAGTGGGCGTATAGCTAAGACCAAAGGCATACGAGTTGTGTGGCACATCGGCCAATGTAGTAACGCCCTTCCGGCCACTTCTTCCCAAACCCATTCCTGGCAAGTGTTGAAACTTATTCATGAAGTAGACTGATTAGGTGCTGACATATAAGCCCTCATCAATAGCTAAGATATTTTGCACTACCCGGGCCTCAACCAAGGTAAACCCTGAAAGGAAAACATCCTCTTCGCCATGCACAATCTCTAGTACAGGTGTAGTGACCTCTGGTAGAGGATGTATAGATGAATTCTCGAAGACTATGGCCACCCCTTTCCCATGGGGGTATTTCAGCATCTGGTGGATGGTAGATGAGGCAGCTTTCACCTGATGTAGCCAGGGTCGCTCAAGTAGTAAGTTGAAAGTGGCCGAAACATCTAGGACATGAAACTCAATATCCTGTTGCGCTAGGCCGACCTGTACTCTGATCTATATTGTTCTCATCACCTCTCTGCTGGTATTGTCGTATGCTCGGATCACCTGGGCTGTAAGTACGAAATTCGTTGGTTTCAGACCAATGGCATATGTTGTACGAGTTGGGCAGACGTTGATTACTGACCTAGTATCAACCAGTACCACTAGCACCCACTTTTCTCAGCACTCCATCGATATGTATAGAGGTTTGTTATGTGCAAAGCCTTCCGTCGACAGTTCCCTATGCGAGAAGGTTAGAGTTGGCGCAGCGCCCGGGAAGACTAATCCCACCAACTATTCAGGAGTAATTTCAATGGATAATTTGGCTTTATCCATTGCCGACATTACAGCCTGTCTGTGCACTCGCAAAGCCATAAGCAGACCCCAGATAGATATATCAGCTTGAATCTTCTTCAACTGTTTCAGCACAGTTTCTTCTTCCAACTGCTTTCCTTTTGCCTCTTGACTTTTTGTCCTTCTCGGATGCCTCGGGTTAGTCCAAATGCGGTGGTTTGAAATATTGGCCACTTCTTGTCATATGGTCGACCTCTTCTACATACCAAGTGTTGTTAGGAAGGTCTTCACCCCAATCCTCATCAGTATGAGCCAAGTGTAGGTCGTCGTCATCCCACCAGATTCCTTTGGCGGTCGACAAGCATTTGTCCAGCTCCGTTCAGATTATCTTCTGGTCACAGATCTCTCCCGCAGGCCATTAGGCTTTTCCAGCTTTCCGGTCGCTTTCACCCATTTCTTGCTCAAATCGCTTTAGCGCGACTTCCTGTTCAGTATGTACAGTACTAACAATGCCCAGTTCCTTAGCCAATTGTTCTATATCGGTGTTTTTCGACAGTTTACCCTTCCCATCGGTCGTTCCGACCATTGAAGCGGTTCCCGCTTTCTGTTATTCTAGCTTCAATTCAGTTCCCTCATCTACATCGGGTTGATCACTTAGCCATCTAGAATTGTCTATCGACCCGTTCAGATCAAACCAATCAATATGTACATCCCCTTGATCTTGCTCATCAAAGAACTGAAAATTATCTATGTCTTCTTCTAGCTCGGCTAGATCATTTAATCCCTAACTTGGGCCATCCTCTCGAACTACACTGTCCTTCATTCCAGCCGGTAACACCACTTCCGGCTTAGCTTGACTGATTAGCACAATACACCAGTACAGGTTGTATACCCCTTTAGATAAGTCCTCAGAGCCCTCAGGCAACGGACTAATATTCTCCACCAAAGCTGACCTCCCTTTTTCTACCAGTGTCACCACCACAGGTTCAAGTTGGAGTGTAGACGTGTTCATCATGCACAAGTCTGTGCTATCAGGGATGAACAACTCCAATTTGGGTAGGTGGGAAGGGGTGATATATATACTGGGGTCATAATGAGGTTTATATGTCAAGGTGGAGGGACTTGGTTATATGGTGGGAGAAGATTTGTAGTGATGTTGGGTTTTTGGGGAGGTGCTATCACCTTATTGTCGACGAGATCTTGAATCAAATGACGCAGCCTATAACATTGATCAGTGTCACGACCGTGCTGCTGGTGAAAAGCATAATATTTGGCTAGGTTGTGTTTCGGGGGGAGAGGATCGAGCAGTGGGCGTTGTTCTAATGGCTTAAGGTGCCCTTTTCTTATCAGTACCCCTAGGGCTTCGGATAAAGACATATAGAACGGGGTACAGACCTGTTGAGTTCGAGCCTAGCTGGTTGAGGATTATGGGTTTATGTTGGATGTATTGGCAAAATAGTTAGCAGTCTTGGGTGTGGTGGTGACCATACTCACATCTGAGGGTCGTGCAGAGGTGTTACTAGTCGTGGTTGCATTGGAACTGCGTGTAAAGGGCCTCTTGGGCTGTTCCTTCTCATCAACGATCAACCCCTGTTTCATCGCATCTTCAATTTGCACAACTATCTCGTGGAGCTCAATGAACGTAAACAGTGGCAAGACTATCATCTTCTGCAATAATTTCCCTTGCAGGTTGCGAACCACCATTTAGATTTGATCATTTTCAAACGACCTAGTCATCATTGAGGCTTTGGCCTTCCACCGGGTTGCAAAGTCCGAGAAACCCTCCTTTGGCTTCTGATGGGTCACTTCAAGATCACAAGTTGTGACTTCGATCTGGGTATTGTAAGAGTACTGCGCGATGAAGGCCTCAGTCATTTCCTCCCAACTTCGTTTCACGGAGTCTTCCAACTTTGCATACCAGATGGCCACTATACCTGATAGGGTCTAGCCAAAAAGTGATAACTTCTGAAGTCTAGTAAGACCCATTGGTCGTAGGATATCAGAGAATAACTGTAAATGGACCATGGGATCCCCCAAAGCCGTCGAACCGATCTATGGGCGGCATCTTGAATCTGTCCAGCAGAGTTACTGCGAAGTTTGTGTGTCCATCCTCAATGTCAGGGATTGAATTCACACCCTGTGTCCGCTTAAAGAGCTTTTCTAGCTTATTGACCTTCAGTGTAGTAGGGTCAACCTCGAATTCAAATAGTGCCTCGGTTTGGTACACTGGCGCCTTAGAGGTTTACGGTGGAATGAAGTCTATGGGGTTGCCCAAATTCTTTTGGGCATTGATAGTGACTCCGAGCGCTAGAATACCCATTGGAGGTGCATGGGATGCAAAGGCTATTGTCGGTTGTGGCTGCTGTTGCTGAAGCCTAATTATTATTTCCGCTTGGTGAGCTATGACCTCAGTTTGGCGGGCAGCATCTAGCTGCACAATTTCTATGGTCTGTTAAAGCTGACGAAGCTTGTCTTCCATGCTAACCGGAGAATGTAGAGCCATCAGAACTGGTGAATACTCTCTCATTAAAGTAAAAGTAGAAAACTGAGCCTGGCTAGTCGCAGGTGAAGTAAGAGATGATTGCTAGGCTGGTGAATTATGCCTAACCCTCATCCGTCTGGTAACCGGTGGGAGTGAGAAAAAACCTGCAGTCCCCTGACAAGATCCCCAGATCTATAAAGCCTTCTTACGCGAGTTCAGAGTGCTTGGGGGGTAACAGAACTGTTTGAAACAATTATGAAAAATGACCTTGCAAAAAGAAATAAAGCAAAAGATAACAAAAAAAAAAATCAGAAACCGCACAACACCTCGGCTCAGATACTAACAACACACAGTTGCAATCATAAACTGTAGAACTGCACTCAACTCTAATTTCTGCCCCCCAAAACTGATACCCAAACTTGCAACTGATACATACATACATTCTTGTAGAGTTTCACTCTAAAAGCACATACCAGTTAAGTAAGAGCCAAAACACCCCTATGAGGGGGTAGGGTTACCCTGTCCTAGTTTCGTCAGGAGCAACCGGTAAGCAACCTAGTTTGGAACAGTCTCTATGGCTTTCGATATGCAACTAGGTCGATTGGTCAAAAAGGGTACCTCAGCAAGACTACCTAATATACCTCTCATACCTAACACCGAGAAGTGAAAGGTTGATCAAACGGTACAGCGGTAGTCTAGATCCAAGGGTTGTGTTCCCATCGTGGAAGAGCCCACAATCGGTCAGCCTTTTGGTAAGCCTTTCCAAGCAAGCCTCCGGCAAACCGTTCAGGAATAGCAGATGGCAAACACTGTGAGTTAGGCGTACCGATGCAAATGCAAATGCAAATGCAAAAAAAACACATAAGTATAGATAAAATAACATATCATAAGTTCAAGTCAAGTTCTCTAAATCCCTAGCAGAGTCGCTAGAAACTGTAGCTCGTCTTTTCGCGCCCCCCCCTTTCGGAAGGTTTGAAAGAAAGCCCTATAGTTCGGACTCCCGCGGTTCTGAATCTAATCTCACAAGTGCAATGTGAAATTGATAAATACCAAAGAGTCCAAATCCAGCAAATCATTTTAGAAAACCAATTTTGAATCAAAAATGCCAAAATTGGACTGCTTTGCCAAATACAGAGTCGCCACCTAAATGTTTTTTATTTTTGAAAAAATTTAAGAAACCCATGACTCGTGCCAAAGGCCACGTCTCCGTCATCACAAAAGTTGCCTCAGCTCGGGAACTTAGGTACGAGAGGGGAAGGTCATGAATTGAGCACCCCTGCTTGCCCGATCAAAGATTGGCCTCTACTAATCATGATATGATTTTTTATGTACATTATGCGCTCTTATTCCAATTATAAGACTAGCTTTACTATGTGTTGCGCACAAGCAAATATAGACTAAAATTACAAGATTTGGAACAATTCAATTCATGTTTGTTAGCAAAAATGGTTTGAATTTGCTACTTCAAGTGGGCTTAAAGTTTGCGAATTTGCCATCAAACATAGTAAGCTCAAAACTGATTTGCCACCCAACAAAGTGGGCTTAAAATGCACAATCGTTGAATTGTTCCAATTCAAACAACAAGCCTTCATCCATAGGCATTCAAACAGTTTAACAAATAAGCATTTAGCCTCATGGCAAGCATGCTAGTCATGGCAACACTCACAAACTAATTTGCCACTCAACAAAGTGGGCTTAAAATGCACAATCGTTGAATTGTTCCAATTCAAACAACAAGCCTTCATCCACAGGCATTCAAACAGTTTAACAAATAAGCATTTAGCCTCATGGCAAGCATGCTAGTCATGGCAACACTCACACTCATGCAAGTATGATAAAGCATTAAAACTCACCTAGTACTCCAAGCTAAGAAAATATGAGTTAGAAAAATATGCATGCTTCTTAACTATGCGAAATGACTAATACAACACATACGAAAAATGCAATTAATAGGCTCGGCTACTAATATGGCATATGATTCAATCCAAGACATGTGGTCTAAGCACGTATTCAAAGAAAGTAATTGAAACGACAATTCAGTTTGAATGATGCACCGAGCCTCGGTGCATGCAATACAAGATGAATGTATGCAAGCTTAAGGTATGCTAATTGAAACATATCTGTAATCTAACCATCAAAAACGATTAAGTAAAAGGGAGAAAGACGTGGAGTTAAAAGACATACACATTATTACATTTTGCTCTTGCGAAAGAGAGTCCAAATGAATAAAGCTAACTAACTAATCAAGCTAAGCTAAGCTAATTAAGTTAATTATTACAAACCGAATAAATAACTAGCTAATTAATTAATTATTACAACACTTGAATGAATTAACTAGTAAACTAACTAATTAAATTACAACACACATATAAGTAAACTAAGCAATTAATATTCCTAATTATGCTGCCACTACTCCACCTCGGGAAGTGGAAGATGCACATGCTCGGTTTCTGCCCGAAAAGACCTCTGTTTTGCTCTTGAATGCCTCCATTTACAGAGTCGAACATTTCCAGAACCTTTCTACTCCACCTTACTAAAATTCTGCTGAGGTTTACATCAGTGGCCAGCCGGCCAGGAATGAATGCTGCCGGCCATGGATGGTGGCCTGCCGACCACTAATGCACTAGATCACCATGCTGCAACAAAGTACAAATAGAGCAAAAAGATGGTTTTTTCAAGGATTGTCTGTACAATTCACCTCTCATTTTTATGGACAAATCCAAGGAGTTGTGAACTTAAACCACAAACCACCAATCTAAGCAATTTCATTGCATGATGGCTTGTGATTCAAGGTGTACAAGTTCAATGAATGCAAAACAAGACACTCTAGAACCATCACCCTATCATGCATGATCAAGGGCAATGGAGACTTAGGAAACTTGAGACATTTCATCACTTTGAGTATGAAATGTCCCAATTTTTCTTGTGTTTAATTAACGTCCGATTGAACACACAACACACAAGTTATTATCTTGCTCAATTTTAGTCCCAAGTTGTTAGTTACTCATTTTGACTTGCCAACCATTGCTTAGTTCAATTAAGTCCAAAAGGTGAGTTAGAGTCCTCTAATGGAAAGAAGGCTCAAAACACAAGTTGCTTTGGGTATGAAAGAAGTCTCATACCTTGGTAATGAACAACCAGAGGAATTAAGCCATTAAGTATAAATCCTCAATTCCATACTTAGGTAAACAAATGACTTGAAACAACTTTTAAAGCAAAAAGAAAAACCAAGAAAGGAGGGAGGTTGCAGAGATGATTAGTGTTGAAATGAAGTACGAAGCAACTCCAGAGCATGCAATCAACTCAAACAAGAGGTGCCTGATGGCCTAAAACACCAAACTTGTGAGGACTATTACACTACAACCATGCAAAGCAAGACTCAACTGACCCAAACAGCCCAAAACAGAGCTAAAGCAGTCTAAAACAAAGGCAAAAACATGCTGAAATATAGCTTCAAAAAGCTAGAAAATCATGCTTACATATGGAGTTAACTAGGCTAGCAAACAAGACACAAGGAGGGGAGGCTAACCCCTCCAATTTTGGACTTCAAAACATGTTTTTTGTCACTAAAAATGCTCTAAAATTCAGTAGTTAAAAGGCCAAAAAAGTTGGTTTGAAAGTGGGAAACAAAGGTGCAAAAGCTTTAAGAGCAAGGAATAAAGAAGGGTGAGACACCCCCCTAACCTTAAATAGCTTAAAACACCAATTTCAGCCCATTAAAACAGAGGGTTTTACAGCTCAAAAATAGCCCAAAAACAGTGGGAAAAGATAGAAACAAATGTATTAAAACAAGTTAATAGACTAGTGTTATACCTCTTGAAGGGAAGAGTGATTCTAGGCAACAACCAAGCCAAAACCCACTTAAGAAGCTCCAAGATAGCTTCAAACAATCTCAGCTCCAAGACAAACCACTTTGGTTAAGGGTTGATACGCAAAAGTATAGTGTATCTAAGTATCACGCCCCAAACCCGCCCCTAAAAGGTTGGGCATGACCTAATCGAAAACAGACATTAAATCTGATATACAAACATATGGGGCCTGAACGGAAGCATTAAATATCATAAAATAACATAAAATAAAAAGAAACTACATCCATTGAGCGACCACTATCATGCCAGGATTACAAACAGTGAATCAGATGATAAATATTTACATACACATATACAACCCCGCCCCTTGTTTGAGGCATATAACAAAAACATTGGAAACTTCAACATATAATAGGCAAACAAAGAATAAGCCAAAACTTGGCAACTTCACAAAAACGGGTAGACTTCACCCAAATGCTTGGATACACAGAGGTTGTCAAAGGAAGATGAGCATCGAGGGTTATGGCTGACATCCAGATTTACTACCTACAGAATCAGACAAAATATAGAGTGAGACAATCTCAGTGAATAATAGTACTTAGATAACCCAATGTTCAACTAGAACTACAATGCAAAGCAATGTATATATGTAATGTAAAAGACAGGTAGTTAATCTAATTCTGTACTAATATTCAGAACGGCCTCGTTGGTTCACAACATCACAGATTAGCCCTTGGCTTGGTGGATTCACACATTTACACATTGGTCCTTAAACAGAACGGCATTAAGCCCTTATCAGAATGGCATTAAGCCCTGTGATACATAGAACGGCCATCGGCCCAGAAATGACAGAACAACTAATCGGCCCAGAAATAACAGAACGGCCTATCGGCCCAGAAATAAATATGTATGAACTCAAGAGGTGGCTCGTACGGATTCTAGAGGTGGCTCCCACCAAAGTGTAGCACTTAGTTCCGTACAGCACTTTGTTCCATACCAGAAATCATTAGGTCATAAGGACCGAACAATGCATATTATGTCATAACGTAGCATAACCGAAACGGATAAACAAAAACAGAATAACCTTAGTTCCTTAAGAATTCCATTATGGAATAGTGCACATAAACTTCTCATGACTTAGTTACCGATTAACACAGTTACCTTGTGTATAGCAGAATAAGACTCATACTATTACAGAGAGCATGTAATAACGTTAAACCTTTGCATTCATATCGTAGGTTCTGAATGACCTCGGGTCCATTTGTAACACAACAGAACTATTTCAGACTCATACGGATGCACATAGCTTATCCAATTATTTTGCTCCCTCAGAAATATCCATAATCCGATGATTTATAACTGATCGGCCTCAGGCCCATTAGTAGCAAAACGGTACGCTTTCACAGTTACACTAAAATCATTATTCCAGAATGAACATAATTATTAATAAGTACAACGTATTTCACAGCTTGGCCCTCGGCCTCATAGGTTCACAAATTCACAAATTCAGACATTGGCCCTCGGCCTCATAAATTCATAACTTCTCAAATTGGCCCTCGGCCTAACAGAGTTACAGATTCAAAAATTCACACATTGGCCCTCGGCCTCATAAATTCACAAGTCGGCCCTCGGCCTCATAAATTCACAATTCGGCCCCCAGCCTCATAAATCCATAGTTCACAAGACTTTCGATGTTTCCATAGGTTCATAGTTCACAAGACTTTCGATGTTTCCATAATTTCACATTGTTTCCCGAGTAGCACACATATTAACATAGTTTCTTTCCATGAACATAACGTTCATAACAATAATTATTAACGATAATAAAGGTACTTTGTTACTACTATTACTCACAGTGTTGTCACGGAGCGATGGTTCCTCCCGTAGTGTGTCCTACACACATAGATAACACACATTAGTTCCTTTTTCCCGATTAAACCATTTCTTGTGTCATTACACTTCAATTGCATTTACAACCATCTTAAGATCATCAGAAAAATATTCTAGAAATACCAGAGAGGCAAGCACGCAAAACTGAGCGACAAAGTTTTCGGACCTGGGCCGCACGTGCGGCCGGACCCTCCGCACGAGCGAACATGCACCGCACGTGCGGTCCTCCCCCTCCGCTCAAGCAGCTGTAGACAGTATGCATTCCAGCTTTTTTCTTCTTTGTCCACACGTGCGGCCATGACCTCCTCACGTGTGGTGGTGACCCCTGTTTTGGGCAGCTCAACTTCTACTCAAAATTTAGCTACACCACTTCAATTTACATGCAAACCAAGATGAAATTCATGCAATATATTGACCCTACTTCACTATAACATGAATCATCATTTAAACACCACAAAATAAACATGATTAGAAGCTTACTCAAGTCACAACCCTTCTCAATTCCATCTTTTAATTCAAGTTCCTCATGTTTATTAAAACATCCTACATTACATAAATATACTTTCATGGGTTTGACATGGAAAACAAAGATTGAGATATAAATCCTACACAACACTTGAGTTAGCTCCCAAAACAACCAATTAATGAGCATAACTTGGTAATCACACCAAAAATTACACACAACTCTCCATTACAACCCTAGTAATATACATATGAAATTAACAAACCCTTCTTCACAATTAAAAGGAGAATTCTCATGTACAATAAATTTAACATACCTTGAGCTTTAAAAATTTCAAAGATCCTCCTAATTTAATCCCAATTCCCTTCCCTGTTGAACCTTGCCTTTGTTCCCTTTTCTCTTCTTTCGTTTTTCCTATCCAGGAGATATTTCAAGTTCTTGATCAAGCTTCAAAGGACTTAGACTTTTCTATATTCTTATATAAAGGCATATAGGACAAAATTCCATCGTTTAATCATTCCGAAAGTGAAATTTCGTAAACATGCTTAATATTACCTAAAAATTATGCTAATCACAAATATATAATCAATTTCAGATAATTAAGCCGTTAAGGCTTCCAATTTTTAATTCAAACGTGTTAATGGTGACAGATAGTTTTCTTGTGAAACAGATAGGTATCCATAAACATGAATTTCACTTACTTCACCGTAATTTTTCATGGGATTTTACAGTAACATTTTAAAAGCACAAAACAAGGGCTGAAAATATATCAGAAAACATGTACGAGGGTCGGGTTATTACACTCTCCCCCCTTTAAATAAGTTTGGTCCCTCAAACTTGTTTTACCATGTAACAGATTAGAAACCTCAATCTCACACCCATGCCCAATTCAGTTATAGATGAGCACGTAATTTCTTAGTTCGAACAATTCACAGGTTAATCTGATATTCCTCACAATTCTGCGGAGCTATCAACATATAGGTATACTTTACATTTTTATTTCCTAGAATTACATGTGCTTAAGATACGGTTATAAGAGTCTATTGCAAGACATACCAGGTATCTCATCCCCCCGAAGATAGGGTTTATTCCCGTCAATAAGTTCCACAGCGTCAATTCCCAAATACAAAAACATATAATTCTCACATGCAAAAATATAGTAGGTACTGTTTCCATAAGCTCATAATTCATATGTAAATCTCACCACGTGATAAATCACATATTATCAGTCACTGAGAGGTAAATTGTTAATGAAAGTTATATATCGTTTTTGAAAGAAATCAATTATGTAGGTAAATTCGAATCATATTATGCATAATGGCTATCAGAGCCCACCAACAAGGTTCTGTCTATTTAATAAGGCATACTTCATTCCAACAGTCACAAATAAGTTGTTTACGTACGTAACCACTAACTTCATCATTAGTTTTTAGTATTAACGTTAATTCTTCACAGCATTACTTGGACATACAGTAACACAAGGAGATCTACATTCCAAATTAAATAGTTATGGTAATACCAAAGCAAATAACATACAGTTTGTAAACTCATGCAGACATACCATTGTAGTCACTTGGTTTGTCGTTGTAAGTTCAAATCCGAACAGTAAATACAACTATGACAACCATTATTTGAGCAAAGGGTGCCAGTTTAAAACAAAGTCAAAAATCAAATTCAAAATCATGCTTGACTATCAGTCATAACTGTAAGGTGTAACGTTTTCCCTTAATAAGCGTTTCTTCTTGTTACAGCACAAATTAATTTGCCCCCCTCCTTTTTTTCATTTCGATATTCCACCATTCGGATGATTCTTTCTTTTTCTACTGGAAGACATGAAATCAACCACACGGTTTCGTATTCACAACTTATAATATCAGAGTTAGACCAGTCATCTGGCTCAATCATTTAACATAAGCAGAGTACCTAATGACTCCCCATACGTAGACCCTACTAGGTTCATTCATAGGACCATAAGTTTCCTTAAATATACAGTGATCACCTCCATCCATATTCCATAATGTCTAGAAATTGAACAGTTTAGCAACAAGATACTTTGACCACCGAATAGCTAAAGTAAAATTCTTAGTCAAATCAGGTCAATATGATAGTAAATCAATTCGGAATTACGTCGCGCATATTATATAAATCTGCATAAACATGTAAGAGGAGGTAGGTACTCGTTAACCCATTATCAATATGGTATATCCCCATATTTTTTTTATAACATTCACAATGTCATACAGAACAGTTCACATTCTACCCGTGAAATACAGAATAGGGATTAATTTAACAATTTGCAATATCTAGCATTTACATATCTACACAGAAAAATATCACAGAAATGATTCCTCCATCTTAAGTCATTAACATACAGAAACAGGATTTTAGTTCTTGCGGTAACTTATCTGTTTACCCATGTAGACACCCCATTTTTGACCGACCTTAAGACTCAGACGTCACCGATTGAGCGCTTGGTGATGTTGCATATTATGCTCGTTCAGAAGTTTCAGAGTCTCGGCTGCGAGCCTTGCCTCCGGACTTCCGGACTCTTTTGTGCTTTGCCTCGGTTTGCGAACCAGGCTCGATTTTCTCTGTTTTCTCTTCGCGAAGGGAGGGAGAGGTCTCGTAGATCATCTCTCAGTGGCCGTAGGCTACGTTTTGTGGTCATAGGCCATTTTGCCCGTTTGGAGTCCGGTTTCTGATTTTTCGGAGCCGTTGGCCGTGTGCCTCGGTTCGGGACCGCTTAACCACCTCCAGTTGCTTCGATTTTTGGCATACTTCTTATTTGCTCCCTTTTGAGGGACACTGAGGTCTGAGAGACCCACTTCGTGGTCGAATGCCACTTTCGATGCTTAACAGGCAGTTTTTGGGGCCCCGAACTGCGCGTTCTGGCCCCCGAACATTCGTTTTGCATCGGTTTTCGTTCATTTTTGGCAGGTACCTCTGTTTCATCACCAGGAAGGCTGTAGAAGGGTGGGAGGCCAGCAATTGCTTCAGCAACCAGTTATATTCCTCCGGCGCCCTCCGGAGCCCGTTTTTCTCACTTCCAAGCCAATGTTGAACACCCTAGGGTCACTTTCTTCAATCCTAACCCCCATATTTGTGATGTACACACATGGGAGGACACCAAAAGTTGGTGGCCGGCCAGCAATTCCACCTGACCCTTTTGAACCCTTCCTAAAAATGGCCTATTCTCTCTCCTGTTTTACAGTTGACAATTTTGAACCACAGGGTTGTGTTGAGGGCACCTGGGAGGACACCAATTTGTGGTGGCCAGCTAGAAAATCTTCTTGACCCTTTTGACCCTTGGCCGGCCGGCCATGGGGGGTGGCCGGCCAGCCACCTACAGCTCCAAAACCTGGTCGGCCTTGCTCCTCAGGGTGTGTATATTCCAGCTGTATACTTTTTTCCCCCCAAAAATCTGTATCCGGGGGGGACAACTTTTGGGGGGAAACTTGATCCATTTTCCCCCCATTTTTTCCCTCCATTTCTCCCCCTCTTTGGTCTATATACCTGGCCTCCAGCATTGGTCCAAGGGTTACAAAAAATTTCCCTAAGAGCCTCTTGCATTATATCCCTCTCCCTCTCTCATTTCCTTCAAAAAACACCCAAATCCTACCCCATTTTCACACCATCACCTAGCACCACTCCACCACTTCCATTTACAGCAGCTTGGAGGTCTTCTCAGAGGCTAGGAGGCAGCAAATTTGATCCAAGAAGTTGTTAAAGACTGGTCTACAAGGGTAAGCACCCTTTCCCCTCTTTTTGGCTCTTTTTCTGTATCCTTTTTTTTAGTTATTTTGCTTACTGTTTTGAGCTCCGACCAAAACTGAAAGTACCCTTTATTTGAGCTCTATTTCATGTTTCATTAAGGGAATTTTGGCATTTGAGGTCCCTATCTTGCACTTCCTTCTTTATCTCTTCTTTAGGCCCTAATCTTGCATGTCATTTTTGGCCTATATGTAATATGTTTTGGGGTATGTTATAAACTGTAAGTGAGCTTATTTTGAGCCCTTATTCAACATTTAAGAAGGGCTCATTACTGTTTGGGACCTCCATGTGCCACTTGTCATTATACCCCTCTTTGGTCCCCATTTTTGCATGATTTATTAGCCTATTGCGTCTCTATTTTTGGACCTTGGTCCGAACTCAAAGTGGCCATATTTTGACCCCCTTGTCATGTTTCATTAAGGGTCTTTGGCTGTTTGATGAATTTTTTGTATACTTTGTGTTTTGACCTCTTTTGGGCCCTACCTTGCATGGCATTTTGAGCATACTTGTATATTGTTTTGGGGGTTTCCATAAACTGTAAGTAGTCATATTTTTGGTCCCTCTTCAGTGTTGTAGAAGAGTCTTTTTCTGTTTGGGCTTTGCATCTACCACTTGCTTCATTGCCTCCCTTGCGGAGCCATTTTTGTATGATAATTTAGTCCCATTTGTGCTTACTATTTGGCCATGCTTTGAACTGTAAAAATGCTTATTTTGGGGCTGCCTTGCTTCTGTATTTTCATTCCATGTACCAATTATGCATGCTTTGTATAGCTGTAAGCCATTTCATGTACCTAGTTTTGCATTTCGGGAGAAATTCCATGCATCGGGTGTCATTTCGCCTTGTTTCGGGGATGTTTTTCCCCTCATTTTGCTACTGATTTTTGCATGTTTACATATCATATTCCATGTCTTTGCCATGTCTCATTAGAGTGGCATTTCGGTACCTGAGGGTCGGTTCTCGGTTTGCGTGCACGCGTGCACGCATTTCGAGTTGTCTTGTTTTCATCTGATGGCCTCCTATGTGAGTGTGGCTGAGGCTCTCTCATGTTGGTGTAAGCCCATTATTGCATTGCGTATGCCATTTCATCCATAGCATTGTGTATGCTCGGTTGTGTATTACCTCGTGCAGCGTGTATGCCATTCCATAACATTGTGTATGTTAGGATTGTATCTTAGTTGCATTTCATGCATGTCATGCATATTGCATCGTGTTCGGGATAGGAGTTAGCCCAGGCACGGGAAACAAGGTGCATTTCGTACTCCGAGTGACGGAATGTGTCTCAATTCCCCAGTCACCAACACTCCGGATTATCCATGATGGAGTTAGGTTTTAGTTGAGTTTTCATGTGCATTCATTCTATATTGAGTTGCACATTTCGACTCCTCGGCCATCATGCATCGAGATGCGTGATTGGTGGCACGAGGATCGAGGCATGCATATATTTGTGAAAATACATTGCTATGCCCCTTTCCTGCTCTCTGTTGCAGCAAATCAAGAATCAGCAAACTTTCGGAGCTTGGCGCGCTTTCCAAGAAAATTACAAAACAGAGGCTAATCGGGGCATCCCAGTGGATTTCCGCGCAAGGCAGCCCAGACATGCATCATTTATCAGAGTCAAGGCAGTCCTTGGCTTGCATGCCAGTTTACAGCTTTCTTAGTTAATTTGTAAATTAATTAGGAATTTGTACATTATTTGGACTGTAATATTTGGACTGTACTATTCTTTCATTTGGGACTGTATTATTTATTTGGACCCTCTGTGCGAGGGCATAATTGTAATAAGTGTGGGTGAGTGTGATGTATGTCTTCCAACCCCACGTCTTTCTTCCCTTTTATTTACCTGCTTATGATGGTTAGATTAGGGCATATTTCAATTAGCATACAGTATGACAGCATGTTTGCATCATTCATCTGTTTTGCATGCACCGGGCTCGGCGCATCACACTAACTGCATTGTATTTTCGATTTCAAGTTGAATACATGGTAGTTGTAGCATTTCATATGCCATGTTTAGAATAGCCGAGCCTACTATAGTTGCATTTTTGCATGTGTTGCATTAGGCATTTCTGTACAGTTAGGATCATGCATGGATTTCTAACTTAGCTTCTGTTTTGGCTTGGAGTACTCGGTAAGTTTTATGCTTTAGCATCCTTGCATGCATGTGAGTGACTGCCATGATAGCATGCTTACCATGAGGCTATATGCTTATGTGATATAACTGCCTGAATGCCTGTGGGTGAAGGTTAGGTTATTTGAATTGGAACAATTCATCAAATGTGTGTTTTAAGCCCACTAGATAGTGGCAAAATCATGTTTTCTAAGCCTACCCGAGGGTGGCAAATCCACGTCTTAGCCTACTTGCGAGTAGCACCATCAAACCATCTTTCAAAAACAAACACGAAATATTTTGTTCCAATTCAGGCGACCCGGTCTATACTTATATGCTGTGCGCATGACATAGTAAATCTAGGCTAATAACCGGAATAAGAACACATAATGTTTTCAAAACTTGATATCATGGTTAGTAGAGGCCGATCTCTGATCGGGCGAGCGGGGGTGCTCACGAAGTAACCTTCCCCAATCGTACCCAAGTTCCCGAGCCGAGGCAACTTTGGTGATGACGGACACGTGGCCTTAGGCAAACGAGTCAGGGTTTCCTAAATTTTCCCAAAATAAAACATTTAGGTGGCGACTCTGTATCTGGCAAAGCAGTCCATGTTTGGCACTTCTTTCAAAAAATCTGTTTTCTCAAAACGATTTGTCGGATTTGGACTCTTTGGTTCAGATTTAGAACCGTGACAATTTAAGAGTCCTGAGCTGTAGTGACCCCAAATGAACAGAACAGGAGCCAACTCTCCCGGGGCGTTCGGGGACGTCTACAACCCATCACTTAGTTTGACCTCGAAGTAATCAATAACTGCCTTTCACTTTTTACGGGTGTCATATAGGTAGATACGAAATATAGGTGGGGTTCTTCATTCCATTCAACCATTCCGTACAAGAAATCCTGATTGCAGATTACAAAAGACACAGAACAAACAAATTACAGAGTACAGATAACAGATTTCAGATTCTTGATTTCATATCACAGTTTACGGCTTACAGATGTCAGATTTCAGACTATAGATTCCCACAAACAAATCCCGATTATACATATACATAACCCATTCAACATTATCAATAATTCCTTCGGTTCCCCATCAGGAATCGTCAATAAATTTCTCGGTTCACAGAACCACATTACTAGTTCAAGGTCAATAACCAATTTCCCAGCAGAGCTTATCTATTGAATCGTGAGTAGGAAACAAAATCACAATCATTTGACTCCTTTTACAATTTTAGGAAAATCACCATATGCATGACTTCTTCTTACAGCCGATCAAACTTAACACAATTTCAATTATCACACAAAACACATCTTATCAAAATAGTCAAACACAGTAACTTCTCAAGAACACCAGTCTAAACATTGTTATGGCAAGGAGGACATAACTATATCATAAAAGTTAGAGTATCTCATACATCATTTTCTTTGGTCTTAGAAATATTCCGTGCTTAGAGTTTAATCAATTCATTTAAATAGATGCTAAAGACTCAATCATATTATCATTATTTCTCACAGATAACTGTCACCCAATAACACACATTTCATCGAATCATTTGCATGTAAATTATCTTACCAGTTCGTTCAAATCCTTACCACGCTTCCGCTACACAATTTTGTTGCTTTAATCCCATGTTGCCTAGCAATCCGTCACAATAGACACAAAGAATATACACTAGTCATGGATTATATTCGTTAGCATTATCAGAGTACACTTAACGTTGCCATCGATTTCTCATATACTTTCAGGATGTCATGCACGATGCTTGGATCTTTTATAGACACCCTAAAGCTCAATGGATCTGTGTGTGAGATAGCAACTCGTGCTCTGATACCACTTGTCACGCCCCAAACCCGCCCCTAAAAGTTTGGGCATGACCTAATCGGAAACAGACATTAAATCTGATATACATACATATGGGACCTGAACGGAAGCATTAAATATCATAAAATAACATAAAATAAAAAGAAACTACATCCATTGAGTGACCACTATCATACGAGGATCACAAACAGTGAATCAGATGATAAATATTTACATACACATATACAACCCCGCCCCTTGTTTGGGGCATATAACAAAAACATTGGAAACTTCAACAAATAATAGGCAAACAAAGAATAAGCCAAAACTTGGCAACTTCACAAAAACAGGTAGACTTCACCCAAATGCTTGGATACACAAAGGTTGTCAAAGGAAGATGAGCATCGAGGGTTATGGCTGACCTCCATATTTACTACCTACAGAATCAGATAAAATACAGAGTGAGACAATCTCAGTGAATAATAGTACTTAGATAACCCAATGTTCAACTAGAACTACAATGCAAAGCAATGTATATACGTAATGTAAAAGACAAGTAGTTAATCTGATTCTGTACTAATATTCAGAACGGCCTCGTTGGTTCACAACATCACAGATTAGCCCTTGGCCTGGTGGATTCAAACATTTACACATTGGTCCTTAAACAGAACGGCATTAAGCCCTTATCAGAATGGCATTAAGCCCTGTAATACACAGCACAGCCATCGGCCCAGAAATGACAGAACCGCCTATCGGCCCAGAAATAACAGAACGGCCTATCGGGCCAGAAATAAATATGTATGGACTCAAGAGGTGGCTCGTACGGATTCTAGAGGTGGCTCCCACCAAAGTGTAGCACTTAGTTCCGTACAGCACTTTGTTCCATACCAGAAATCATTAGGTCATAAAGACCGAACAATGCATATTATGTCATAATGTAGCATAACCGAAACGGATAAACAAAAACAGAATAACCTTAGTTCCTTAAGAATTCCATTATGGAATAGTGCACATAAACTTCTCATGACTTAGTTACCGATTAACACAGTTACCTTGTGTATAGCAGAATAAGACTCATACTATTACAGAGAGCATGTAATAACGTTAAACCTTTGCATTCATATCGTAGGTTCTGAATGACCTCGGGTCCATTTGTAACACAACAGAACTATTTCAGACTCATACGGATGCACATAGCTTATCCAATTATTTTGATCCCTCAGAAATATCCATACTCCAATGATTTATAACTAATCGGCCTCAGGCCCATTAGTAGCAAAACGGTATGCTTTCACAGTTACACTAAAATCATTATTCCAGAATGAACATAATTATTAATAAGTACAACGTATTTCACAGCTTGGCCCTCGGCCTCATAGGTTCACAAATTCACAAATTCAGACATTGGCCCTCGGCCTCATAAATTCATAACTTCTCAAATTGGCCCTCGGCCTAACAGAGTTACAGATCCACAAATTCACACATTGGCCCTCGGCCTCATAAATTCACAAGTCGGCCCTCGGCCTCATAAATTCACAAGTCAGCCCCCGGCCTCATAAATCCACAGTTCACAAGACTTTCGATGTTTCCATAGGTTCATAGTTCACAAGACTTTCGATGTTTCCATAATTTCACATTGTTTCTCAAGTAGCACACATATTAACATAGTTTCTTGAGATGAACATAACGTTCATAACAATAATTATTAACGACAATAAAGGTACTTCGTTACTACTGTTACTCACAGTGTTGTTACGGAGCAATGGTTTCTCCCGTAGTGTGTCCTACACACATAGATAACACACATTAGTTCCTTTTTCCCAATTAAACCATTTCTTGAGTCATTACACTTCAATTGCATTTACAACCATCTTAAGATCATCAGAAAAATATTCTAAAAATACCAGAGAGGCAAGCACGTAAAACTGAGCGATAAAGTTTTCGGACCTGGGCCGCACGTGCTGCCGGACCCTCCGCACGAGCGAACATGCACCGCACGTGCGGTCCTCCCCCTCCGCTCAAGCGGCCGTAGATAGTAGGCATTCCAATTTTTTTCTTCTTTGTCCGCACGTGCGGTGGTGACCCCTATTTTGGGCAGCTCGACTTCTACTCAAAATTTAGCTACACCACTTCAATTTACATGCAAACCAAGATGAAATTCATTCAATATATTGACCCTACTTCACTATAACATGAATCATCATTTAAACACCAAAAAATAAACATGATTAGAAGCTTACTCAAGTCACAACCCTTCTCAATTCCATCTTTTAATTCAAGTTCCTCATGTTTATTAAAACATCCTACATTACATAAATATACCTTCATGGGTTTGACATGGAAAACAAAGATTGAGATATAAATCCTACACAACACTTGAGTTAGCTCCCAAAACAACCAATTAATGAGCATAACTTGGTAATCACACCAAAAATTACACACAACTCTCAATTACAACCCTAGTAATATACATATGAAATTAACAAACCCTTCTTCACAATTAAAAGGAGAATTCTCATCTACAATAAATTTAACATACCTTGAGCTTTAAAAATTTCAAAGATCCTCCTAATTTAATCCCAATTCCCTTCCTTGTTGAACCTTGCCTTTGTTCCCTTTTCTCTTCTTTCATTTTTCCTCTCCAGGAGATATTTCAAGTTCTTGATCAAGCTTTAAAGGACTTAGACTTTTCTATATTCTTATATAAAGGCATATAGGACAAAATTCCATCGTTTAATCATTCCGAAAGTGAAATTTCGTAAACATGCTTAATATTACCTAAAAATTATGCTGATCACAGATATATAATCAATTTCAGATAATTAAGCCGTTAAGGCTTCCAATTTTTAATTCAAACGTGTTAATGGTGATAGATAGTTTTCTTGTGAAACAGATAGGTATCCATAAACATGAATTTCACTTACTTAACCATAATTTTTCATGGGATTTTACAGTAACATTTTAAAAGCACAAAACAAGGGCTGAAAACATATCAGAAAACATGTACGAGGGTCGGGTTATTACACTAAGCAACTGAGCACAAAATTTCAAGAGAAAGAGAGAGGAATGTAGAGAGAGAGAGAGGGAGAATTTTGTTCCAAAATTTCTAAGCCTCAAAAATGGGGGAGAACACCCCATATATGTAGAAAACATGAATTCTATACAAGGAGATCCAGCCCTCTACGTATGGACAGATGCAAGCATCTATGCAAACAACTGACACAGCTGGCACAAAAATATTTACAGAAAACACTGGTGGCCAGCCAGCCATCAGTGATGGCCGGCAAGGCACATCAATGGCCGGCAGGCCACCAGAGACTGCAGGAGGAAAAGACCAAGACATTGTCCAAAAATGAAACAAAATGGATGCAGGGTTTGAAAGGCTCAAACCTACGGCGTTCTGCCAAGGACTTCGAGCGTTTGGTGAGCAAATAGACTCATCATCGGATGTATCTGCAAGAACATCCAAGTCTTGAAGGACCATAAAAAATGGAGTGTCTACAATTGGCTAATCCATTAAAGTAATAGTTTTCAAAATATTATCAATTCCATAATTTATAGTTTTCAAAAGGAAACACTAATTTTTATTCCTTTTAAAAAAAGAGTTAAAATTTGCTTTTTACTATATTACTATATTATTCATACCATATATAACTGCTCTCAAATCTTTAAAATTCATGATAAAAATTCAAAACCTTCAAAATATTATGATTTAATTACACATTTAATTTCTTTTGTACATTTTTTTTCCTTTTTTGATTTGTTTTGTACACTCATATGTACTAATATTTATGCCTAAATTATAATTTTTTTAATACATATGATGGGTGTGAAAAGAAATTAAGTGTGTATGATTATAAGCACACATTCATTGATTTTGTTTTTTTATAAAAAAGAATTCTATATCTCATCAATTTAATTCTTTGGTTAATTAATTTTCACACTACTAAAAGACAATTTTTTTAGTGTTTTTATAATGGTAACTCATTTCACAAATAATTAATTATTTTTAAAATATTAAAATATTTTACGTGAAGATTTGTATTAAATAAAAGTTTCATAAAATTTAAATTGAAAATTATAATTTGTTTTGAGACTTCACTTTTTTAATCAAGTTCTATACTAAAAATAAAATCTACAAACTAGCTTAATTTGATCTTAAATAATTCTTTTAGATGTAAATATAATTTAATATTAGACATATTTTAAGAATAAATATATGATTTCTTAATTGAAGTTTTATATTCAAATTTTTTTATTTTGGTTATAGAACATTTTACAATATTTTTATCATTTTAAAAAATAAATAAGTGGGCAATGTGATGGTTGAGCATGAACCAAAATGATTATCTAAAAATTATATTGATGTATAACATAAAAGTCACCCAAATTCAAATTAGTTCATATCCATCATATCTTAACAAATTATTAAACATAAGCTTAAATTGATTACTATTAACTGTTTTTACTAATTAATTGATCAATTTTTAAATTGAGTCCAAGGTAAGACTACAACAAACTCTATATTTTAGGTTGACCTAGTAGCATATAATTTTTTCATACATCAATATACTTAATTATTTGTGTAATATTTTTTGATATATATATATATATATATTACAAAAAATAAATATATATGCCAAAATATATATACATTTTATTATTTTAGTTATAAAAAATAATCATAATATCTTTTATGTAAATTATTATCATTACGGTGGGTGTTGTGTTTTTAAGTTAAAAATACTATGATAACATACATAATTCTGTACCTTTTTTTAAAAAAACTATTATTGAACAAATATATATGTATATATAATTGTGTAGAACATACAGATTATGTTATGGTATATGATGGTTCCAGGATTCAAATTTTGGAGGGCAAATGTATATAATTTCTCATTTTTTAAAATTATTTTACTAATTAGTAAAATAATATACATATTTTTTATAACTTTGGGAGTGCGAGCACACCCCGCCCCCCTAGATCAATCCTTGGATACACAGCTATATCATATGCAAGTTGTGATATTTGTGAGATTAATTATTATAAATATCATAATTGAATCCTTTTAGAGTTATAATTAAAATAATTGAGTCATAACCTAATACAACAAAGTATAACTAAAATGTTTTGAATCATAATTAAAATAAAATTATAACCAATATCATAATAAGTCATAACTATCTTTACAATTTATATAACAAAATTACAGCAAAGTTATAACTAAAATCACAATAAATCTTAACCAAATACTACTAACGTGATAATTGAGCACTACAAAAAATCAAGATTTTAGAGACCAAAATTATTTTTTAGGAACCAAATAATTTTGTTGCAAAAAGTGTCGTTATTATATTTTTAGTAACAAAAATTGGACATTACACTACAAGAATTAACACTTTTGGCAACAAAAAAATTGGTCGCTAAAAGTCTATTTTTGGTCGGCAAAAGTTATCCGCGACCAAATTTTTTGGTCGCCACTTTGGTCGCCAATTGAGGGTCGGCAAAAGTAATTTGCGACCAAAATTTTGGTTGGTCGGCAAAAGTCGGATTTGCCGACTAAATTTTTGGTCGCGAAATATATCATTACCGCGACTAATTCATTTAGTCGCTAAAACACTTTGGTCGCGAAAAGTGATATTTTCCCGACCCAAAAGTTTGGTCGCCAATTATCACATTCAACGACCGAAAAGTTTGGTCGCCAATTGTGACATTCTGCGACCAAAAATTTTGGTCGCCAATCGTGACATTCCGCGACCAAAAATTTTGGTCGCCAATCGTGACATTCCACGACCAAAAAAGGTTTTGGTCGCCATTTATTACTTTTCGCGACCAAAACTTTTGGTCGGCAAAAGTGAGTTTCCACGACTAAGAGCTATTTTGGTCGGCAATTGTCATTTTTTGCGACCAAAACTCTTGGTCGGCAATTGTCATTTTTTGCAAAAAAAAATTATTTATTTGTCGCGACTAATGAATTGGTCGCCAAAGCAAGAAAACAATACACTTGTAATTCCTAATAATTTATTCAATCCATAATAAACCTATAATTTTAAAGCATCACTCAAATTAACTGAATCATTAACATTCGACACAACACATAATTCATTAACATTCGATTTATTAAATTTCTGTCAAACAACCAGACATTGTTCCAATTCAAACTGAAACAACAAGACATCCCCACCATGGTGTTCCACCAGACATTGTTCACACAAAATAATGACAACCAAAGAATCCAACAACACCTTTCTAAACTGTCAAACAACCTACTTCCAAAATTTCTTAAATTTCCCAAAACACTAGTGTACATTATATACATCCTATTTATAGAACTACATTCCAATTCAAACTGAAACACCCTAGTTTTAGCAAGAACAAAAAGAAACAATTCTACGAGTAAATAATATGTGGAAGCTCTGACTAAAACAAGAACTTTGTGTCAGAAACTTCGAGGACATTGTGGACGCCAATAGGGTTCACACCTGGCCGGAAAGCATTTCCTTCAATATACCTGTGACAACATTTAATCAATTAGCATTTCACCTAGTGTTGGGTAATTGCAATTTGCTTGTACTGATTGAAGACAGAAACTCACATTTCTTTCAAGAAAGTGTGCTTATAGAATGCATCCGGGATTCTCCCAGTAAATTGATTATGATCCAGGTACCTGCAATGAAAGCAAGCTTAAGATGTTGTCCCATGCCTACCCAAAAAAAAGATGCTGTCCCAGATACACAAAAGCACAAAGATGCAAAAAAATGGGAAAAGCAAATTAAAGGGAAAAAAAAGGCATTAATTGTGATAAAAACAACAGTTAAAAGCCATGAATCAAAGCCATAAGGGATGAGGAAATCTTCTCAACATTGAAGATTGGGTCACAGATGTCAAGGAACGAAACAAAGTGTATCGATTAACTAGGAATCCTAACTCAACCTTGGTTCCACTAACAAACTTGTCCTGCAAATCCAAATAACTTTTCAATATGCAATTGTAATATTGACCACTAGCAAAATTGCCCGTGCCTAAAGGTACTTCATCAGTAGGGAAATAACACCAGCCATTAGATTTATTCAGTCTTAACCCAAACTATAGCACACAACATTTTTCAAAAACTGATGTATTTTATTATATAGATTTTTCTTGTCCTTCTTGTCATGAAGACATGATATGTGACTATTTCAAACCATACAATCACATCAGCCAAATTGTGATCCAATGAATAGTATGCCCAGAAAGTGTAGCTAAAAAAGTCCAAACTTAAAATCCGAACTGCCAAATTTATGTGTATTGCTCTTAGAAAGAGGAAATTCCTCTAGATACATTGCAAAAATAGAACTTCTCATACATAATTGGATCACATTTGTAGAGTGGACAGAAAAATCAAAAATAAACTTACAAGGAATGGTATGCTGTAGTATGGTGTAGTATGCTAACAGTTTTTCATCCGTATATAACAAAGAGTTTTTCATCAACAACAACAGTTTTTCATATATAACAAAGATCTCATCCAGATGCTGTAGTATGCTAACAGTTTTTCATCAACAACAACAAATGAGTATATTTGCAGGTACATTAATAGGATTTTAATCAAATAATCTAAGTATTTGGTTGGTTACTACCCTTGCATTGAATGCAACAATGTATTGCATCTTGAAACAATCATTTTGAGGACATTTACCCAACCTGGTTTTGCAGTAAAGCTTCATCATTGAGCAAGAAATGGTTTGAATGTCATCAACACCCCGATTACTTCGATTACATTCAGGAGGAAGAAAACCATCTGGTCACCTGCATTCAGATGAACAAATACAACTAAAGAGTGAGCATAAACAGCAGATATGAGATTTGCTATCTGAATAAGAACCTCCATGATCTGCAAAATTGTGGGGGAGAAGAGTCAAAGAAAATTCAGGGTACAATATGAGATTTTACTACTAAATCTGATCTAACCATATGTTAATGTTCAATCATCATATATTTTGCTGAAATTTTAAAGAGTAAAGAATTAGATTTAGGCATGCATGCTAAAAAACAAGTGGCCAAAAAAGTTACCCAGAATGCATTGGATGCCTTGCCAAGTATGCAGTACTGATAGCTTCTCTATCATTTTCAGAGACCTGCATTGTTTATCAAAACAAAAAATATATTTGAATTTAAGTGCTCTAATTGAGTTCAAAGGGGGATAGAATGCATTGAGAGTAGACTAACAGAAGTAGCAATCGAGATCAGAATGACACATCATCCAAAAAAGTCATTAACATACAGAAACAACATCACCGTACAGGGTTATAATTAAATCAGTCCTATCCTCAGGATCTTTTGCTACAAGCAAAGAGCATTTTGGATTAGCTACAAGGTCCTGCAAAAAATAGCGAGTATCAACTAATTAAGTAACTTTCCATAAACTAGAAGATCCTAAAAAAAATTTAAATATAAAAAATGCTGCAAGTATTTCATAGCAAAGTTTTAAAGTCCTATGCTAATAAGGAAAAATAATACAGACAGGACACCTGTGCTAACGAAAAATTAAGTGATTACAATATTCTGAATTTCAACTTATCGAGCTTATCACTAACATATAAGAACGCACATTCAAAAAGACTCCAAACCAAACCATGTATCTTAATCAAGTAATGGTCGGCTACATGAATCCTTTTTCGCCATTCCGCCTTATTAAGGACTATATGCTCAATAAAACAACTTAAATTAAATAAATGCATATCAAGTTTATCACTGAAATATAAGAAGGTGCATTTAAAAATGACGAATTCAAAAATTAATTTACCTCCCAAGCATCACCAGAAAAACTAATCCTAATAACCAAAATTTAAGAATTTTCTATTCCAAAGAGCATTCAGCATTACTTTTGCTGTCTCTTAACAAACAGCTAAACAGGAATTGAGTAGGAATATAAAATTTACAAGCTCCTGCAACTGTACAGCTAAACTTCGATTGTAGGATTCTACCTGTCCTTGTGAACCAAAGAGAGAGACAATTCACAGTCGTGCACATCAAGGCATCTCTTTGGATGCCGCCATTTAGAACAATTTTCAAGATATATATATATATATATATATTATCCAATTAGTACACATATGATAACAAAATTCAAAATTTTGCCAACCTTGGTATGAACTGCCAAGCTGCTCATTGCTAATATTGGAGATCCGTAGGCATCACAAGTGAAGTCAACCATTGAACCAGATGGATAACCCTCATACTTCTGCATGTTAAAAAGGAATTGCGATAATCTTTGAAAATAATGGATATAGCTGACTGAAAATAATGAAAATAAGTATTTCATTTTTATTTTTATTTTGGATGAGCAAGTAATAAGTATCTCATGACAATCAAATGGTTAATCAAATTCATAATTGGCAGGTTTTCTGATGTACATGGCAAAACTGAAAAGTCAAACTCAATATCCTCTAGTAAAAAAATAAAGAAAAGTACAAAAGACTTTGAAGGGAATTGAAACTTCAGAAAAAAACCAAAGCACTGTAAATTTATAGTTATCACAGCCAGAGCACAAGTCAGTAGACAGTGAACTTAAACTGCGTATACATTATTTGGATCCGACAACTTCGGACTCACTTTTTGTGTCTGTGTGTGTGTGTGTGTGCAAGAATTCATTTATGCTGTCATGGTTTATTTTTATTTTTGAAAAAACTTTGTTAGTACTTTACGCCAACATAATTTTCTCTGTGATTACTATGCATCAATTTGTCAATGCTCTATGCACAACATGAAACAGCAACATTCACTCCGAATGTTTTTTGTACCTGTGGAATTCCTTTGCATGCATTGGAAAACCTCTGCAGTTGTTGCTTGTCTATTTTTTGTATCAAGACACTAAACAATACTACAATTATTTTTTTATAACCTATATATATTATATACAATAATTATAATATATGCAAGCACTATTTTTTTCTCTCCGTATTTTCGAATTAGATCCGAAGAAAAAATGATGATCAAATATTTTAGCTCTGTATGTAAGAGAGGATATCATGTTTTAGTCCATTAACATGAAGTCGTAGAGTGGGTAGGTACAATATACATATGTATATTACAGCTTCATCATCTTCCATTGTAGACCATTGGAGTTCTCTAGTTCACTAGACAAACTATAATTTCAGTGCAACTATCAAATTACAAGTGAGCCATATGTCTTGATAATAAATGAGCTTATAAATGCGGCATTTTGGTAGTGACCCTTTTGGGGCATTGTTTCATCACATAAGTCTGCTCTTGAGGCGAGGTTCAACTGTAAACACTTATTCCTAATTCTCACAGCTTCAAGGGGGGGGGGGGGCAGTCAAAGCATGCAATACATGCCTTGACATTGAGATGTCAGGCACAAACATTAATAAGAAACTTTGGCCCCTGATTACTAGCTTAGCATTTTACATTATCCTTCTTTCTTTAGCATTGTTAATTTATTATTGAGAATTTCCCAATTATAATGCAATTTCTGTTGACTACTGGCTATTTTGGTTGAAATATAATATAAAAAAGTATGCCCAGTTAGTCTATGTTAGATGGGGGTCTGGGAGAAGTAGATTATAATATCAGAATATGATAATTGAAAGAGAATATAGCTGTTTCTGTCTTAAGGAGATTCAAACTTGAGACTCTTTGTTGGGGGGAATGCGGCCTAAACCTTAGGTTTCTTAAGAATTTGTACCAATAGAATTATTGGCCATATATGACGTCAAGTAGTTACTACTAGCTACTATGCACAGAACATGCAATTTTGAAATCAAACTTCATAAATGAAATGCTACAGAGAAGAATAACAATCCCTATTAAACAAGTTCCTATATCTGTCAGTTTTCTTTTTCTTTTTTTCCTTTTTTTTTTGTGTGTGTGTGTTTGTGGATAAGTTCTGTTTTTTGTTTTGTTCTACTTATTTCCTTCCAATTTCTAAATTATTTTTAGTTCCAATTTCTAAATATAACGAAAGATAAATGGAAAAAAAAAATCAAATTTAAGTCAATACCCAAATTAACCAATAGACAGACTGCTAATCACTACTGAGTTCCCCAATTAATGTTTATCATCTAAATAAACCAAAATATATTTTGATACATAGAAATTGACATAATGGTGAATGTATCCTCATATTTAGAAGCATTATAGACAAAAGAATATAGCTACAGAAAAGTAAAAGAAACCAAATTCAAGTAGATTCTCATCAGTATATTGAGTAAACAAATCTAAACAGAGTTGTTCAATACAAATCTAAACAAGATCAAAAACAGAACAAACATGTAAACAAATATATTAGAACTTACCTCCAATGAGAAAGTTAGGGTTTCCCCCTCATCTCATGCCTTTTCATCTATTAGAAAACCCTCAAACCCATTTTAGAGAAACCCATAGAAACCATTTGAAATAAACAGATCAATCTAATTTTGTATAAACCCACTTTAAAACCACTTGAGAAGATCTCTTTTTATCAAAGTAGAGTACTCATGCCTAATATTCACAGGGTGCATATTAGGCATGAAAGCACTTGGATTCACAAAGCATGAGAGCATTCTTCATAAAGCCATTTCAGAAAACAGAAAGCATTTCACTCAGAAAAGAGATCAAACCATTTCGAATGTTGTGATGATGGTGGTCCGACAATGATGGTGGTCTGATGACCGAGCGAGAGAGAAACAGGGTGAGCTTGAAGAGATGTCTCCTGTGAAAACCTCAGAGCTGGCTTACTTCTTCAGGTAGAAATCTTCTCTTTGATGTATTACAAGGTGGAATTGGCTTTGTCAGCACCTATTCATCCAAGGATTGTAAGTTGTCCTAAACACCAAACAGCATCACTTTCATCATTTCAATAGTTAAATCAAAGCAAAATGAAGTGGATTGGCCTATATAAGATAGAAAAAATGCAAAAAATGAAGAGTGGAGGAAAAACAATGAAAGAGTAACAAAGTCTATATAGACCTAAGACTAAGATTCCCTATAAGTAACACATAACAAAGCACAATTTACAACATAGAGGGAATGATAAAGTGTAACTAAATTGCAGGTACAATAGGCAGGTGTCTAAATCCAATATTTTATTTAATGGGCTAATAGATGGAAAAATTATGAGCCCAGATGAGTGAAAACTTTGTTCTCCCCACATCTGAAATGTTTCTACTAAATGTGTGAGACAAGATGAGGTGATTTAACTCATGAGAAATTGTCTTTAATTAGTTGAGTATGCAAAACTAAAATGTGAATGGATATTCAATAAGATGATAAATGCTTTACAGGATACTTGGGATTTTAGTCATTGATGGCCAATCTTTTTTGAGATCCCACAAACGAGTAGTCATGATAGGTAGGAGACCTTACCTTTGCTCTCTTAAAGAATGATACAAAATCATCATCTGCAAGATGCCCAATACACCATTGAACCCATATAACATCATACCTTCCAGCCTCTGGAGTGAATTCCTAAAACCAATCAAGATTTTAGTTTCACTTTATTTAAAAATCCATAGACAAAACATTAGTGTCATATGTCTCATCTCAAAGAATATTACAAAAATCAAGCCATTGGGCATAAAAAAAAACATAATAAAAAAGAAATAAAAAAATAATAAGTTATCGGCCATGGCAGATCAACCTAATTAAAAAAAATAATAATGATTTTAACACCAGATAATCTACCATACACTAACCTAGATAAACAAGATAAGTGGCAAACTTAACATTAAAAGATTAGGCACTACAGCACTGCCATGAATAAAAACCAGATGAGGCACTACAGCAGCCCTTCCAAGCACCAAAACAGATCACGAAAACAGAACAGGCAGAGAAGACAACCAGCCCTTTAAGCAGAGAATCCAGAACAGAACAGAACTGGAGATATTCTATATTCTGTGTATAGTACGCACCTTTCAGCATTAGTATTAGTTCACATTAATGAACAAACAGAGCAAAAACCAAGATATATATATATATATAGATATAGATTTAAAGAGATTCAAATAGATATCAATGACCAAACAGATCAAAAACGGCCATGGCTTCGATCACCTTTTCTTCACTTTGTTCTTGCACCTCCATCTCTAAACGCTCGCCTCTCATCTCTTCTTTTCCTCACTCGTCGGCAGTAGTCGTGGCTACAACCGTTAGTACAATCGTGGAAAATGAATGGCAAACGACCATGGCTTCGATCTCCACAGATTGTAGCCTGGATACCATCTTAGTCGGATCTTCTCGAATTCGATGGAGCCGTAAGAATTAGGGATTTTTGGTTGAAGGGGATTTTTGGTTTTTCAGATTGGGTATTTTGGTTCAAGAGATGGGGAGGGGGGGAAGCCGAGCGGGAATGGAAAAAAGAGGGTGGAAAATCGAGCGGGAATTTTTTTTTGTTTTTTTGGTAATATTTAAACAACAAAATGATTCTTTTTTTAAAAAGAAAATTATTTTTTGTTAAAATAAATTTTTTTTTATAGTTAATGAATTTATTTTTTTTTTTTATTCTTTATTTTTTTCAGTTATGAAGGTTGAAAATTTATTTGTTTTATTTTTATTTTAATGAATAAAAAATTATTCTTATATTTTTACTTTGGTAGAAGTAGGGGTAGTATTTTAATGAAAAATATTTTCCATAAATTTTATAAATTGGTTTTTGTTTATTTTTAGAAAAACATAAATTACAAACGTATTTGGTTTGAACAAAATATTTTAAAAAATTTAAAAACATAAACTAAAAAGCATGTTTGTCTAGGCCTAAAATATTTATATTTATTTTTTGTATTATTTATGATGATGGAATTATACACATTATAATTGGAAAAAAAATATTTGAAAAAAAATATATTTGAAAAGAGATGAGAGAGATAGAGAAAAGAAATGAATAAGAGAGATGAGTGAAAGAGAGAGAAGAGAAATGAGTGAGAGACACAGAGAGTAAGAGACAGAGAGAAAAAGAGACCTATTTCATTTTTTGACTTTTTCCTCTTTCAATAACAATGGGCTCAGAGAAAGAGATGAGTGTGATTGAGAGAAATGAACGATTGAGAGAGAAGAGAGATGAGTGAGAGAGACAGACAGACAGACAGAGAGAAAGAAAAAAAGAGATGGGTGGTGATAATGGTAGTTATAGAGGTGGAGTGGCAACAGTAGTGATAGTGGAATGACATTTACAGTGGTGGTGAAGGTGGTAGAGGAGATGGGTGGTAAGAGAGAGAGATGAGTGAAAGACAGATCGATGTGCCAGAGGTTATAGTAGTTTTGGCGAAGCTGCATCTTGTCCAGATGCTCTTGTGACGCCATTGACATCTTCGAAGAGCTCGAAAACTAGGAAACTCTAGCTGATGATGAAGATGAAGAAGATGAAGATTTTCAAAAACACTTTTGAAAAACATCCAAAGCACTTGGCCCATTCCTACAACTTTGGGTAATCTAAGCTGGTTCATGTTTTCTAAGCTATTTTTTGGACCAACTAGGCATCTGAGAGATCTGTTTGAAGTAGCAATTGAGCGCGACTCCGACAATGCAAGCGCGTTTGGTTGATTTCATGGCAAATTGGGGCTTGAGAGGGGGTGAGAGGACTTCAATTGAGGGTCGAGATTGAGCGGTTAGGTTAGGGTTTAGCTTGTTTCGAGGGGTGTGGTAGAGAGAAGCTTAAGAGAGATTAGGAATCGAGACGATGACTCAAATTTGATTCAGATCTCAACGATCTTTCGGATCTAGCGGAGGCACCAGTGGAGGAGAAGGAGGATGAGCCCAGCTGGTGCAGTGGGTGTTTAGGAGAGAGAGAGAGGCACCAACAGTGAGGTGGTAGTCGTAGAGGTGAAGTGGCGACAGTGGTAGTAATGGTGGTAGTAGAATGGCGTTTGCAGTAGTGGTGAAGGTGGTAAAGGAGATGGGTGGTGAAAAAGAGAGAGAGAGATGAGTGAGAGACAGATAGAAAAGGGAGAGAGAGAGAGAGACAAAGACAGAGTGATGAACGAGAGAAAGACAAAGTGGTCGCTAAAAGTGCATTTTCTTGTAGTGGATAGATAAATCGAGAGGGAGCTCAGTAAATAGAGAGGACGGAATGGAAAGAGTGAGCAACGCCAACATAGTGGGAGAGAGAGAGAGAGAGAGAGAGAGAGAAAGAAAGAGAAGAGAGAGAGAGGGACAAAAAGATAAAGAGATAGAGAGTGAGAGACAGAAAAAGAGACAAAGAGAGAAGAGAGATGAACGAGAGAGACAGAAAGAGAGATAGAGAGAAGAGAGATGAGCGAGAGAGACATAGAGAGAAGAGGGATAAACGAGAGGGAGAGAGAGAGATAGAGAGAAGAGAGATGAGCGAGAGAGACAGAGAGAGATGAGAGAGATAGAAATGAGAGAGATGAGCGAAGAGACAGGGAGAGAAAAGAGATGAGAGAAGAGATAGATGAGTGAGAGACACAGAGAGAGAGAGAGAGACAGATAGACAGAAAGAAAAGAGTGATGAGTAAGAGAGAGAAAGAGAAGAGAGAGAGAGGAAGATGAAAAAACGGGTGAAAAGATATAGACAAAGAGAGAAGAGAAAAAAAGAGCGAAAAGAGATAAACGAGAGAGAGACATAGAGAGATGAACGAGAGAGATAAAGAGAAGAGAGATAAAGAAGAGAGATGAGAGAAATAGACAGAAGAGAGATGGACGAGAGACACAAAGAGAAAAATAGAGAGAGAGATAGATAGACAGACAGACAGAGAAGAGTGATGAGTGAGAGAGAGAAAAATAAGAGAGACAGAGACACAGAGAGAAAGAGACAGACAGACAGACAGACAGAGAAGAGTGATGAGAGAGAGAGAGAGAGAGAGACAGAGAGAGAAGAGAGACAGAGACAGAGAGATAGGAAGATGAAAAAATGGGTGAAAAAGTTCCGTGTCTAAAGTCTCCTTTTCTAGTAGTAAGTTGTCTCTATCATTCATGGGTAGAATAGAGGCGCGGATTTGGGAATTGTATATTTTATATAAAAATCAAATTGAAATATTTTATACAATCACACCTATTTAGGGAGTGTGATTAAATATATATATATATATATATAAAATTACACTTATTTAAAAAGTGTGATTAAAAAGTAGTAATGTATATATAATCACACTTTAATTAAAATGTGTGATTAAAAAATATATATATAATCACACTTATTTAAAAAGTGTGATTAAAAAGTAGTAGTGTATATATAATCACACTTTAATTAGAATGTGTGATTAAAAAATATATAAATAATCACACTTTAATTAGAATGCGTGGGTAAAAAATATATATATAATCACACCTATTTAAAAAGTATGATTAAAAAGTAGTAGTGTATGTATAATCACACTTTAATTAGAAGGTGTGATTAAAAAATATATAAATAATCACACTTTAATTAGAATGTGTGATTAAAAAATATATATATAATCACACTTGTTTAAAAATTGTGATTAAAAAGTAGTAGTGTATATATAATCACACTTTAATTAGAAGGTGTGATTAAAAATATATATATATATATATATATAATCACACTTAATTGAAAAGTGACATAAAAAATAAATATTATCACACTCAATCAAATTAAGTGTGATTAAAATATCAATCTAATTTTTTTTATCACACTTCCAATAAAAATGAGATCTTTTTTTTTTGTCAAAGTGTGATCTTTAACTATTTTTGTAGTAGTGGAGAAACAAAGAGAGCAAGAGACTGAACTTATTTGGGTCTATGTACATATTGATAGAAAATAAATTGGGCGGTAATGTAAGAGTGTATTCCCACCAAAAACATGAATCTGTGTTTTTGAAATTGTTTAACTTTATTGCCGACAAAATGTTTTTTGGTCCCTAAAAATAAGTATTTTGCCGACCACATTTTGGGTCGGCAAAGATCAAAAGTAAAAAAATTTCATTAATATTTGGCGACGAAAATATTAGTCGCAGAAAAGGTACCTTCGCCGACAAATCTTTTTAGTCGCCAAATCTCAATCAACGGCGACTAAAATATTTGTCGCTAAATGTATTAATTTGGCGACTAATTTTTTTGGTCGCTGAAAATAAGTTTTTGGCGACCAAATTTTTGGTCGCCAAAGAAAAAAATAATTTTTGGCAACCAAAAGACCATAGTAGTCGCAAAAAAAAATACCTTCGCCGACAAATATTTTTAGTCGCCAAATCTCAATCAACGACGACTAAAATATTAGTCGCTAAAAGTACTAATTTGGCGACTAATTTTTTTTTGGTTGTTGAAAATAAGTTTTTGGCGACCAAATTTTTGGTCGCCAAAAAAAATGTGACCTTCCGCGACCAAATTTATAGTTGGTCGGCAAAAGCATACCACTTTCTGCGACCAACTCATTTTTTGGTCGCCAAAATATAACATTCTGCGACCAATAATATTTGGTCGCCAAAAATAATAATCATTCGCGACTAATTAATATTTGGTCGCCAAATGTCATTTTTTTGCGACCAAAATTTTTTTGGTCGGCAAAAGTGGTCGGCAATTGTGTAAATTCTTGTAGTGTTAGTGAGGAATTATTATCCTTTTAGGGTCAAATTTTTTGTCTAAAAAAAAAACACCATTTTGAGACCTATTTTGCCCCTAAAAGTCTATTTAGTAGTAACATTTTCAAAATTTTGTCGCTAAAAGTCTTGTTTTTTATTTTTTGGGACGACTTTTTAGCGACTATTCTCATGACAATGAAAATTGATCCTAAAATGTCTTTTGCATCAAAATTTTCACTTTTAGAGACTAAAACATTTGGTCTCTAAAACTCTTATATGTTATAGTGGAGGTAACCCGCAAGAGTAGCCCAATTGGTTGAGAGCAAGGGACCAGAGACCTAGGAGTATGTTCCTTTCTAGGTCTCAGGTTCGAATTTCACCGCCAATTGGTTACTGGCGGACCACTGCATCTTTGTCTAGTTCAAATCTCACCCCCAGCTAGCTACTGGCAAGCCACTGCGTCTTTGCCTGGTCGATCGACTCAGGACCCCGAGATTAGTTAAAGTGCATTACTCCGAAGGGGTGCTGGCCCAGATACTCAGTTTTCAAAAAAAAAAAAAACACGTGATAATTACGGCACAGGGTACACATCATAGAATTTCTCGCAACATAGACAAGGCCCCCTCATGTCTGTATTATGTGGAGGTGCATTTTTCTTGGTACAGGGTACGTATCATAGAATTTCTCACAACGTAGACAAGGCCCACCCATGTCTGTCTGTATTATGTGCAGGTGCATTTTTCCATTATAAATTTTCCGTCGTCGCCTCCTATATCCCCAACCCAGTTCTCTCTAAAATAAACAAAAAAATGAGTGGGAAAGGAGAGTTGGTGGTGGTGGAGGTGAGGAAGAAGGAAGAGGTGGTAGCAGGGTTGCCAATGCATAAGCATTTGCTACTGTTTTCCAACCTTGACTTGCTCTTGCCTCCTGTCGACGTTGATGTGTTCTTCTATTACAAGAATCCCACCACCACCATAGGACTCACTGGAAAATTTTAAGAAAATAAAATTTTTATAAGTGCAAGCATGTTCTTACTCCTTTTGATCCTCATGTGCGCTTATTTCCTGTTGAAAATGATGAGGATGTAATTAATCAAAAGGAATATATTAGTATGATTGGTAGCTTGCGTTATGCGACTGACTGTACTAGACCTGACATTGCCTATGCAGTTGGAGTATTTAGCAGGTTTACTAGCAAGCCTGACTATGATCACTAGCTAGCCATTGAGCGGATTATGAAATATTTATTTGGTACCATAAAATATAGCATGTTTTCTAATAAGTATCCTACAGTACCTGAAGGTTACAGTGATGCCGATTGGAATACCTTGTTAGGTGATTTGTTGTCAACCACTGGTTATTTATTTACATTGGGAGGTGGTGCTATAAGTTGAAAATCGAAAAAACAAACCATTATTGTTAATTCAACAATGGAGGCTGAGCTTATTGCTTTAGCTACAACTAGTGAAGAAACAAATTGGTTGAGAGATTTGTTAAATGAAATCTCTTGTTGGGAAAAACTGATTCCACCTATATTGATTCATTGTAATAGCATCGCAACAATTAGTCGAGTTAATAACCGTTATTATAATGGTAAATCCAAACCTATCAAAAAAAAAACACAGTATTGTGAGATCTTATATGAATAATGGCATCATAAATGTGGATTATATTAAATCTGGTGATAATCTTGCAAATCCATTAGCTAAGGCCTTAGCAAGAGATAGAGTCTGGAACACATCGAGGGGGATGGGGTTGAAGCCCATTGAATATAGCAGGAGTCATGTATGAGTAACTGGGTTCAATGAGAAGAACGATCATATGATGGCCGTGAGAAATGCACTAAATTCCTTTTTACCTATCCCTATGATATAAGTGCATTTATCCTGTAACGTTGTAGAGGTTGAGTTAATAAAAAAACTCTTAATGAATTTTTGTAGCTCTTATTAAGTAGGGTGTCATAGTTACAGGAGCACCCTTGACAAAATTCACCTATGTGAGTGTGGTAATAGGGCCGCTACCTATGAGATTTGGGCTAATTCTCAAACACACTCATGAATCTTGGGATCGCACAAGACCGTACTGTGCTAGCTCTTAAAGCTTATGTGAACATCTGGAATATTATGTGTGTGCAATAATTATTTATTTCCTTTAAGCAGTCATAGTTCAATGCTGAGCATACTATTGGCTCTGGAGTAGATATTATTGTTTCACTAATGGCGGTTCAATGCAAAGCATACCTACCATGATGCATACTATTCTTCGTTGCCTAATAATCTCAGATTTTGTTACCTACGATATTAAAATGGGTGGGGGAATGTTAGAAGATATTTAATATTATAATGTGTTATAGGTTTAATTTTTTTTCTTTCCTTCCAAGTTTTCTTTTTTTTCTCTCCAAGTCTTTGCCTAAGTCAATTCTTTTTCTTTGCCTCCAAGTCTCCTCCAAGGAACTTTCTCACCCAGTTTCATCTCCTATACTTATCCTCCGAGCAACTTCCAAGAATCCTCCAAGGAACTTGTCCACCAAGCTTTCATCTCCTATAGATTGAGCTAACCTCTTATCTTGGAAGATAAGAAGAAATTTTTGTTGTTTTGTTATGTTTGTGTGAGATTATCAAGTAAAGAAAGAAATGGTGTATGTGATGGAGCTTTGGATTCAACAAATTGTGCAGTATTGGTGAACCATACGACTTAGTCAGGCTGTTGTATCCCGTGGGGGACAAGTCAAGGTTTTTTTTCCTGCTACATCGGTGTGAGGCTTTGCTTAACCGCAGAGGGCTTGAATCTTCTTAAAGAGAACGAATTTCCTACGCCGCAGCCCTTTCAATAATTATTGTAATTTTAAATTTTTGTGTTTTTTGGTGTTTTATTTGTAATTATCACCAACATATATATATGCATGCACAAATGCTAATAAAAACACCAAACTTTTTTAGGTACAACGAATATACAAATATATGAAGGCACCTCAATATAAATCAAATTTTATAGCTTCTTGTTTTGGGTTGAAATTGTGTAGCTTCTGGTTTTAGACTCAAAAACAGAGCAATGCATTGACATAACCCAACCAACCCAACTGATAATGGTCCGATTGATTTGGTTTGGTTCTTGTATTTTTTTTAAATGTTTAGAGAGAGAGAGAATGAAAGATGCATGAAGTGGTACCAGGAAGAGAAAGATAGTTGGTGTTGCCCCATTCGTTCTTGATTGTGTGAAGATCAGAATGACAGATCTCACAATATAATACTTTGAATGTCATGTTTTTTTCTCCGGTTGCCCTATACCACACAAAAACCCAATTAATAAAATAACATACTGTTGATTAAACACAACCATATATTATACATGAGAGGGTAATTTATATGTAAATTGAGCCGAGCTGGGTGATGGGCCGTTCTGTGGGCCACAGTAAAAAAGGCTGAGTAAAAGAGCTTTGTAGTTAGTCCGGTCCAGAAAGAGCTTTGTAGTTAGCTCGGTCACTACGGTCTAAGTAGTAGCGGTTAGCTCGGTCATACCACTAAGGACCAGGGTATTTTGGGCTTATACTCAGAACCTTGCTATTGAATAGCTCGGTCCAAGCACGCTGTGGATAGCGCGGTCTCAAGAAGTGAAACCAAGGTACAAGTTGTAAAAAGAAGAGCCGAGCTAGTCAAAACTCAGCCAATTCTGCCAGTCTAGCATGGCTGTTTTAGCTCGGTCGTTTTGTCATACGACTAAGGTATAACCATCTCACTTGGTTTAAGCAGTGAGGGGGTGTTGAAAGATAAGCATTATCTTTTAGGAGTGTGATCCCTAGGAGGACTCTACGTGGAGGAATAAGAATCCTACTAGGATTGTGCCACACGGAACCTATAAAAGCTCACAACATCACCTATGGAGAGGTAACACAATTTTGATTCCTGAATTCACAGAACTTTTGTGTCTATTGTCTATTGTGCTGACTTAGGCATCGGAGGGGTTTTCGATACACACCCGCCGGTTTGCTCACGTTTGTATTTTTAGGTGGTAAAGTGACGGCGTAAAGAGAAGCACAAGCTTGATCAACAAAATTATACGAGAATAATTATTTCGTGTTCGTATAATACATTAATCGAATGAAAAGAAAAAAAAACAAGTAATAGACCTTCTGGAAAATTTGAAAGGAGAGAGGACACCAGATGTGGCTCTGGCTGCCCATCCCAAGGCCTCCACTGGGTGTTGTTGCTCAGTAGGTAATTTTGCCATGACAGAGAAAGAAAGAGAACAGAATGTTAAGAAATCTAGAGAGAACCAAAAGAGGGATATGCTATTGGCTAGTAGTGCAAAGCAGTGACATGTGTTGGGTTTGTCGTTTGGGTTCCCTGGATACATATACCAGTTGAGAACTGGAATGGGCTGACGTAGTCGATGAAATCAGAGAGACATTACGTTGTCCATGAGATCAGCCATTGCTAGGTTTGGTCCACGGAAGAGTATTCGAAACCAATTATAAAACTTGCTTTGGCAGGATGGGTTTTTTGATTGATTGATTTATTTATTAAAATTCACAAAAAATAAAATAAATTAAAATAATTAATGTGATAACATATTATATTAAATTTATATTTTATTTTTTTCTCACAAATATCATATTTAATTATAAAAAATCTAACTATCTTCTCAAACATAAAAGTTTTAATTTATTAAAATAATCAAAAACTAAAATAGTTTATTAAAATAGTCAACTTTTCAAATGAGACAATTGTCACATTTTGGACTCGTGGTGCTACATGTATCAATTAGTATACTAACTAGTGTACCAACATTAATTATGACATTATTATTAACCCTACTCATTATACAAATTATAAATACTAAAAATATCATAAATTATGTCTCATCATCAATTGATATATTAGCCTGTGTTTGGCAAGGACTTTTTCAGGCTTTTTTGGCTATTTTAGCCACAAAAAACAAAATAGGCTATTTTAGCCATAACAAACAAAACATCACATCCAACCTATAATCATTACATTCTTCTCTCACAAAAAAAGTCAAAAAAGCCAAAAAGCCAAAAAGCCCTTCCCAAACCAAGCTTTTTAGCCCAGGCTAAAATAGCCAAAAAAGCCAAAAAGCCAACCCACTTCCCAAACGGAGGCTTAGTTAGTATACTAATTAATAAATATAATATTATTCACTTTGGGCTGTAAGGGCTGTTTGATTGGGTGGATGAGATTATTAATCATGTGACTCATATTTGAATGTTTGGGATTTCCATGGATATTCTATTTAATAAAATTAGTGAACTTTTTAATTTGTACAACTAATAATGTAGCGTTAACATATAATTAGAATTATATATTTCTACATCCATTGCAAAATAAATGTGAGCAAAATTGAATTATTTATCCAACTAATTCAATTAAATAATTAATTTTATATTAATTTTATGAATTATAAATCGCTTCACTATTAATCTTACTAATTAAACAACACCAGAAAATTATATTCATACATAAAATTTATACAAAATATGTTATAAAAATGATGTTGCAATAATATTATTGTAAATATAAATTATCTTTATAAATATTTTATTTTAAAATGAAAATTCACTATTAAATTACATCATTATCATTATGTATAAAAATTTTATATTAATTTTTTTATTTTTACATCAGTATCGGTACTGTTTCGTCTGTGTTCATGAAAAAGAGTAGTCATCATAAACAATTAAATCAATAGGTGTGGTCCGCAAGGATTCAGATTATATGGACATGATCGTTTGGTGGCTTTGTGGCCAGTGGCTCATGGCAAGACCCTTTCTTCATTTAATTGGTTTATCTTTTGAATGTTAGTTTTGGAAAGTATTAGAGTAATTTTTTACCCACAATGACCTTTTGAATGTTAGTTTTGATTAGTTATAATTATATAATTTTATGTGCTTTTTTACCCTCAAATCCCATATTGAGAATGTCTCTCTCCACAAGAGAAAAGGACCAAATGCAATCCATTCAAACCGTATCACCTGTTTTGGCAGTGTAATTAAAAACCAATCTGCTGCATGATTTTAGAAGGAAAGGATGTTACATTTCATTTGGTCTCGTTGAATAGAATTTTAAAATTTTAAATTTTATTCAAAAAAATTTGAAAAAATTCATTAAAAAAAAAAAATAAGCCAACACAAAAGCGACAAAGAAAGCAAACCTTGAACACCAAACATCAACATTATGTTTCAAACATCTGATTCAATGTAGATATAGGGCATCCATATTTAATGTTGATATTTACATTCAAAAACCACAAAACATTTTAGGATCCAAATCGAAGGTGTACATGATATCTATTATGAATGTTTGCATAGTACATCGTTCCAATTGTTCGAATCAACATCCAATTCAATGTAGATATACAAATTTTAAGATTTACAGTAAATCAAACCTATAAAATTATTCACTTTTCATTGTTGTGAAAGAATAATTTAGTGCTGACATTCAAGTGCAAAATCTAATGTGTGAAATGGTCTCACATTGATAAGTGTATATATACCATAAATAATACGTTATAAATATCGGTATATATAGGATGTTAGGTGATTGTTATTTTCTAGTACAATAGTCACGATTGTGCTTTTAGTGATCTTATTTTGATAATTCGAACCGTTCAATTTTTAGAATCCGTCAAGTACAATATTTTTGTAAAAAATTAAATTAATTGGATATTAGTAACCTTTTTATCAAAAACACATTTGTATCTAATAAAATAAAAGGTAGATGTGAGTTTGAATGTTAACTTGAATAAAAATATGATTCGATCAACTGTTATCAATTTATGTGCAATTTAATTTTTTACATAACACTCTAAAAAATAACAGTTCATGTTATTAAAATAGAACCTAGAGTTGGTCGCACCGAAAGAACAATTCATGTTATCAAAATAAAACCTAGAATTGGTCCCACCGAAAGAACAAGAGTGACTGATACACAATAGTCTCCCCATTTTCATGTGCATATACCATAACAATGTCGTAAAAATGTCAAAAACAGATGTCATAGACACACAAAATTCACGTTAATTACATACAAAATTCTCACGACTTTTCCCCATGAAAGGTAATTTTCAACTAACTTTAATGGGTGATTCTATTTACACACTTTTAATTTTCTCAGTATATATCATCATTTAGTTCACATTAATAATGTTTTGAATTTTTAATTATTCACTCAACATACACACCATAATATTACTCTTTTAGCTTAATCCACATAACACAGTACACACCCTAACACAAGATGATGTACACACCATCAATATTGAAAAGACAAAATGGTCTAAAATATAATTCATGGTAATTTTAGATTTCTATGTGTCTCTCTCTGCCCGATATGTGTTGAATCTATGAAAGCAACGTAAGAGCAAAAGAGAAAATCAAACGGTGGGTCGAAATTTTACGATGACGAAGCAATTAGTGTGGTATTTTGCAAAAATTTAAACAAAGAAATAGTTTTAATATTGTTCATAAATCCAGTATTGAAAAAACTTAATATGTTCACAAATTGATATTCAAACTAAATCAAAATGTCCAATTTTTTATGTATGAAAGTTTAACATCTGATCAACTTTAATAATATGAAGAAAATGATTCTGTTCAAATATAAATAATTAAACATTTTGTAAATGTTTAACTCTATGTGCACACGGAATGAATAAGTTATTGTTGTAAAGATAAATAGCAGTCTTTTGTTCCAAATTGATATGAACAAGATAAATAACAAAGTAAACTGACATTTTCATTATTGTTTTGTTCCAAATCAATGTCATCCATAGAATGTAAAATTTTAAAATCAATTGATTTCAATGTTTTAAAACCCTAAATCTTCCAAAACAATAATATTTTGAGTTTGAAAAATAATAGAGAAGAGATTTGTTCTAGGTAATAGTGCGTATAAAGACATTTGTGTTTTCATATGTAAATTGTTGAAATGAGTATATACACACCCATATTGTACTTAATAGTCAATTTATTTGAGGATATTATTATTATATAAATTTATTGGCTAAATGGTGTGTACTGAGAGAATTGATGGTGTGTAAATATAATTACTAAAATTTAAATTAGTGTTAAGTTCCCCATATCAACTTAATGAATTCGATTGAAAAAAAAAAAAAAAAAAAAAAAAAAAAAAAAAAAACTTCATGAATTTGGAGGCTTCAAAATTCAAGTTGAAAAAGAGAGTCTAAACTGAAGAAAAAACTCCATGAATTCTCCAGAAGCTTCCAGCTTCTTCTTTTGGTCTTCAAATTCAAATTGAATTCCTCTTCTTCAATCTGAAACTCTTTGGAACCTTCTTATCCAAACTCAAATTGAGTTTGATTTTCAACATATAGCATGGGTTTTCACTAGTACTCATAATGATAATACCAAATTAATGAGATTCACATTAGACCTGTTGAAAAGTTTTGAACTTTGAACTCACAAAAAGCCACACTGACTTTCACTTTAATAGACAATTTAATTGGCATATACAAAAAATAATTAACTTCTAATTTCTATTTTATTTATATGTTTAAGTTGAATATTTATGAATTTGCTTTTGATCATGTTAAGACTAGATATAATATATTTTTTAGACGTATTATTTTAGTATCAGATCTTAGTTATTTCTCATTCTTGAATTGAAATATAACAAAAATACATAACAATTGATATATAAAGGAAAAAATTTATTCAGATCGCAACCCCTCTGTAATAAAAATTTTGATTCTGTCCTTGTCCATGGTTGTTGGCTGATATTAGATCTAATTCAATTCACTCTTGATTGGATTAGATCTATCATTGATTGTTTGAGGATTGTTATTCATTGTCAATGTTGAATCATAATTACAAATCACAATCTCAAGAATTTTAGGTTTTTTTAATCTAATTTTTTATAAGAGCATTGCTAATTAGACTCAAAAATTACACTCACTTTTTAAATCTAGTGATGTGTTAAGAAGATGATTGGTTGATAATTAAAGATTCTCTAATTATCAACCAATCAATTTCGTGACATATCTATGAGTGTAGAAAATAGGTCTAAATAACATATTTGTATATGATTTTTCCTTTTTTAATTGTTGGAAAAATAACAAAAATGCGCCGGACCCCCAGTAAACCCCACCCCCACCGACCCCCCAGTGCCATGTGGCACTGCAGGATTGGAAGAAAAGAAAAAAAAAACAGAAAACTGGCCAATGGAGGCCCGCCACGTCACTGGGGGTCTGTAACAGCGTTGGAAAAATAATTTACAATTGCTTAAATCTGGTGAGGCTTGTACATTATTTTGAGAAGTTCAAAAATATCATAGTAGTCATAATAATTACTGTAATCACAAATGATAAATTATTTTTGGGCAATGTTAGGGATATCAAAGTTTTTATCAAATAAATGACCAAATGTCTCATATGAGTATGGGGTCCGTAATTTGGGGCTTATAGCATTTTTCATTATTTTTTCTAGTTAGATTATAACGTAAATTAATGATAAATGCATGAGATTATTCTTGAGTTAAAATGGATATTTTGAAAAATAAAATTACTCAATCATCATAATTTGTTACTTAACCCAAAATAAAATACTTGTTACTGTGAGAGGCTAAAAGAAGCTGTGATTGAGCAAGACCAAAAGTTATGGTCAGGATAACTTCCTGACAAGTCAGAAGACATGTCGTTTAGAAATTTAGAGATTGAGGTCTTGGTGGACTAGATCTAGCGTGAAAGTTTAGAACTAGAAATCCAGAACCAGAATTGGGGTTTTAGGTCCAAATATTTAGGTTTAAGATTAGAGGAGCATAAAGCATATCTTAGGGGAGCAGATTCAATCAAGACATCTTCCTAAATTCTAGGTCTAAAAAACTTCTAGAAATCAACGCTTAGTGGAACACAATCTCTAGAAAAAAAAGGGTTGATGTGAGGAGTGGAAAGAGGGCTAACAGCCCACAACAGCTAGTGGGAGCAGGTTATAAATGAAGATAATTTCCAAGTTTAAGGCACACAATCACTTCTATCTGAACATTTACTCACATATTCTACACCTTTGCCTATTGTTTTAGTAACTTAGGCATCGGAGTATCCCCATGCTACTCCCCAGCCATACTCTTCATCATTTTGTGAGTGATTTTAGGTCCAAAGCAATACAAAACTGTTGTACCGCCCCGCAGTCAAGTGGTACAATTTTCACCCACCATAATTATGTTATTTAAGATCTCAAGGGGTGGAACATGTTTTTTTTGGAACTTTAGGTGTTCAAATGTATTTATCGAAAATCTCTGGGGGCAATTGTGTAACACCCTAAACGTTTAATTAAATACCACATAAATATTTATAGTTACATATAATTGTGAGTGTATGTGATAAAATATTATTAAATAAATAATAATAAATATATAATCTAATTTGGCATTAGGTTATCAAATATGAGATCAATTAGGGATTATTATTGGGAGCCAAATTAACAAAAATATAGAATTATAATGGGGAAATTGCCCATAGGTCCCATGTGGACACCATTTAATCCCATTACTTTTTGAGTACACCCAAAAGTCCTTTCCCCTTTCTCTCTGCTTTTTGCTTCCCTCTTTACGCCTCCTCCTCTAACCCTAATCTCAGTCCTAAAGTCAAACAAGAAGGCGATAAAGAACAAGAACAAGAAGACGATAAAGAACAAGAACATGAAGATGCTCATCCTCAGATCTGTGCTTAGATTGAATAGATTTGTGCATATATCTTTGTCAATTTCTCTCTCTTTCTCTCTCTATTTACAGATTTTTTTTGGGATAGTTGTTGATCTATGGTCGTTGTTGTTGATAATGAAATAGATCTATAATATCATTGAAACATATCTGTAATGACTCAGATTTGTACAGATATCACACAGATTTGTAATGAGAAAATTTTCGAATTCTGAACAAGTAATTTTCGAGTTTTAGTTACAGACGGTGAAAACTGTAAAATTTTGCAGTTTCTAATTTTTTTTTTGGTGCTGGAATGAATCATGGTTTAAAACTGTAAAATTTTACAGTTTTATAACATTTTTTAGAACTGTAAAATTTTACAGTTTCATAACATGTTTTAAACATTCCGACGAGTCTCCGGCGATGTTGAACATTCTGATGAGTCTCCGGCGACCGTTTGACGGAAGTCCGACGGTAGTAAGATGTGAACAGTGTCTGTAAATTAAAAAAAAAAGGATTTTTTGGTAACAATTAAAAATGTATTGGACTAATTGGTGCAAGTATTTTGTTTTGGGATTAGCTGGGTTTTGAACTTAGTACATGGGACTTATCAGTAAGTTCCCCAATTATAATATTAGTTGGGCCAAATTAAAGTTAAAGATAGTAAATAAATAAATATAAAAGTAAGAGTAAATAAACAACAACAACAACAACAACAACAATAATAATAATGGGTGTGGTAGTAAAATAAATAATTAATTTTCTGTTAGTATACGATAAAGTATAATTTAATTAGGGATTAATTTGTTTATATAGTTATATTAGGAAATTAGGCCAAAGTGTAATTATCTTAAATATTTATTAAGATAAGTATAAATCCATTTGAATTATGATCAAATCTGGGTAGGATTTGAGCAGCGCCACGTGTTGGCCTCAGGGCATTTTTGCTTCCCTATAAATGGGGAAGAATTGATCAATATCTGTGGGGTTGATAAAATCAATAGAGAGAAAAGGAAGAAAAAGAGAGAGAGAGAGAGAGAGAGAGAGAGAGAGAGAGAGAGAGAGGGATTCGTAAGTTACTGGAAGTAGGAATTTATACTAGGAAGGTTGTGATAGTAGAGTAAGGCTAAGGGTCAATATTAAGGTGAATTATATTATATCTTGAGTTACCATAATATATTTTACGTATATTTTGACTTATCATAATCTCTTTTATACAAGTTGTATTTTATTAGTTATATTAATACAAATTATGTTTTATAAATATTTCAATTACGTGGATTAATTTCTGAATTCTACTTGTTTAAAATGGAGCTCATAGATATGTTTGTTTAAATTTTAAAGAATATTTGACTATAACCTTATAAACAATTTTGTTTTGCAAGTACCACCACATGAGTCTCACATCTTGGAGGACTTAAATAACCATTGGCCTCTGCTTGGCCACTTTGTGGTCCTCTGTTTGTCATGGATCCATTTACCTCTGTTCTGATTGTCACTTCTGTGACTTCTGTTGTAACGCCCTCAAAATAAACCTATAATATATATATCATTGATATGCAATATTAAAAGAAAGCAATTCATTATCTCATTCATCAGAGTACTACTATATGAAAATATTACATGTAACATCAAATTAAATGCCCTATAGGCTTACATCTTTCCAAGCCAACACTTGGACACAAAAACATGAGTTCTAACTCAAATACAAATAAAGCCCTAGGCTTGAATGTTTATCAAATAAAAACAAATAACTAAAGATAGTCTTCTTCAAATCCAAAAGCCAAATCCTTCCAAGCTAAGTCCTTGGAGGTAGCTTATCACCTGAACCTGAAAATGATGTTCCCATAAAGGGTGAGCCACAGCCCAGTAGAAAAATACAAAACCAAACATAAGCATTGAATAAAGCTATAGCATTCAATAGATGGTTAACCAAGATAATCAATTACATCATTATACAGTCTCATGACACTAATGTCTAAGACACGTTTTACTTTCCGACATTATCAATATGGCTCAGAACCTGGCCAAACTTACAACAGTGAACTATATATATATCATATTCACATTCTTCCAATGTCAACAAACAAATGAGACTCAGGCTCAAATCAAAACACTTCATACTTCCAGTTTGATACACATTTTAGTGTTGTATCAATAAAAACACTTCAATATAAATAAGCACACATAAAAGTGATGCTAATGGAGTCCATCCCCTATCTCCTCCCAAACAAAATCCGGTTTAGAGGTCCATCCCCTATCTTTCCCTAAACCGTGGAGTACATCCCCTAACTCTAAATCATGCGTAGGGTAATTCTGCTCATGAGTTTTCAACTGACATGAGCCATAGGCAATCACTTTCCCCTCCTGCATCAACACACAACCCAGACCCTCTCGTGAGGCGTCACAATAGACTGCATAACCCAACCCTCTCTCTGGAATAATCAATACTGGAGCGGTGGTCAGTCTAACTTTCAACTCCTGGAACGACTTTTCACAAGTCTCACTCCATACAAATTTGACTCCCTTCCGAGTCAATCTAGTCAAAGGCGAAGCTAATCAGGAGAAATCTTTCACAAACCGACGATAATACCCAGCTAACCCCAGAAAACTGCAGATCTCAAACACACTCTTAGGTTGTGCCCAATCTTGCACTGCCTCAATCTTGGATGTATCAACAGACACTCCTTCCCTAGAAACTACATGGCCTAAGAACTTGACCTCTTCTAGCCAGAACTCACACTTCCCAAACTTAGCATAAAGCTTATGGGCTCTAAGTAACTCAAGCACCACTCTCAAGTGTTCCTTGTGCTTCTCCTCAGAAGGTGAATAGATAAGGATGTCGTCCACGAAGACGACTACAAAACGATCTAAAAATTCTCGGAATATCCGGTTCATCAAATCCATAAAAACTGCCGGTGCATTGGTGAGCCCAAATGGTATCACCAAAAACTCATAGTGGCCATACCGCGTACGGAATGCCGTCTTTGGAATATCCTCCTCCCTGACTCTTAACTGATGATAACCCGATCTCAAATCTATCTTCGAGAAACAATGGGAACCCTTCAACTGATCAAACAGATCATCTATACGAGGCATAGGGTACTTATTCTTAACCGTAGCCCGATTCAATTTCCAGTAATCTATACAAAGTCTCAAAGCACCACCTTTCTTTTTAACAAAGAGGGCCGGTGCTCCCCACGGCGAAACACTAGGATGTATAAAGCCCTTATCTAGCAACTCCTGGAGTTGAATCTTCAACTCAACTAACTCTGCTGGGGCAAAACGATAAGGTGCCATAGAAATCGGCGCCGTGCCGGGCACCAGGTCAATAGAGAATTCAATCTCCCGATGCGATGGCAAACCAACAAGATCCTCGGGAAAGACGTCCGAGTACTCACAAACCACCCTTGGCAACACAATCTGAGTCTCATCATCCTCACTAATCGAAAGGTTAGCAAGTAAACCACTAAGCTCACTCCGTCCTCGCGGAACATATGCCGGTGGCAACACACTACCAACCCGGTCCCCCAGAAAACGAAAATACTCTCCGCTCACGGTACAACAAGTGACCCTCTGGCGGTAGCAATCAATAACTGCCCGGTATGACGATAACCAGTCCATACCTAAAATAACATCGAAGCCCCTCATAGGCATAACTACAAAGGAAAATGGGATTCTATGATCATCAACCTCTATATCACAACCCCTAACACCTTGTTTCAAGATCAATTCACCCCCAAGAGGTGACACTACACAAATAGGAGATGCTAACTGTGCTAACTCCAACTCCAAAACAGATGCAAATGCAGCAGACACAAAGGAATGGGATGCACCCGTATCAATCAAAACATTAGCAACCGAGTTGTAAAACAAGAAGGTACCTCTCACAACTGATGGTGCCGGCACAAGATCCTGCGCGGTAACAGCATACACGCGCCCAGACGACCTCTGATCAACCTGCTCACCCCTAGGAGCATAAGATTGCTGCACCGACTGGGACGATGAAGCCCCCTGATTGGCCCTCGAGGCCTGACCCTACTGAGCTGGCTGCTGACCCTGAATCTGCCTCAAACCAGATGCACCAGGTGTGCCACCCAACTGCGGGCAATACCTCTTCATATGCCCTGGCTGACCACACTGATAACACGAGAGTGGCTGGCCTCTACCCTGACTCTGGCTCTGAGATCGAGCCGAAGATGATGCTGCTCTCTGCACTCCTCCCTTCTGAGGACAAACTGGAGACTTGTGACCCAGCTGGCCACACTTGAAACAGGTAATGTCTCCCTGACTGCCTTTCCCCGAACTAGCACTCGGCACAGGAAAAGTCGATCTAGAAAAGCTACCCTGAGACTGCTGAGGATTAAAACCCTTCTGTCTCCTACCATCACTCTGACCATCCTGACTCCTCTTGGAGCCCTTCTGTCCTTCCTCCTCCTCCTGCATCATGATTTCCATGTGGGCTGCAACATCAACCATACGCCCATAATCCCGAATCATAGTTCCCCCAACTCTCAGCTTGAGGCCACGCCTCAACTTCTTCTCAAACTCGATACAACGGCGTTCCTCAGACGCCACCAACTCAGGTGCAAACCTGGACAAGCTAGTAAATGCAGCCTCAAACTCGGCCACTGAAGAACTCGACTGCTTAAGCTGGCAGAACTGGTCTCTCAGCTTCTCCCTAACTGCTGGAGATAAGAACTTCTCCTGGAAAGCATTCACAAAAGCCTCCCATGTGCCTCCTATACGACCCTTAGTGAACTTCCACCACTGACTCGCATCCCCCTTCAACTAGAAAGATGCCAAGGTCACTTTCAACCCCTCGTCTTCGATGCTAAGCATCTCAAACGTCTTCGTTGTCTGTTCGAGCCATTTATCTGCCTTAAGCGGCTCTTTAGGATCACCCACAAATTCATCCAGATTAGACCGGAAGAACTCCCTCTTCAGAAAGGAAGGTCCTGCATCTGCAACAACATCCCGAGCTTGATTCTCAGCTCTGAGAATGCCTACTGACTCCCTAAATGCCCCTGCTATCTCTCGGGCTAGAGTGCCCATAGCTTGCTGGCCTACTGGCTCGACCACATTGGCCTGGCCAATTCCCTCCTGAACTGCCGGAATCTCCTCTGGCACAGGCACCTCCTGCCTACCCGGCCTACCACGCCTACCGTGTCCTCGTCCTCGTCCTGACATCCTAATAAAGGAAACAAAGACATTAGCACATTAATAAATGTGCCGAAGCTAAACACTCACGTCCTAATGCATTGGACAACAATAATTCAATCCACGTAAGCATATAATCACATAAGCACCTATGAATTTCATTCCCGGATAATGATAGTCTCAATGCGTTACTATAGTTTGGGTTGGAAGCAGCAGTGATCAAGTGCCTTTCCAACAAGACTACTAGAAACTCAAGGGTCCAATCAACATCCTAGAAACTACATTCCATACCCACATCATCACATAAACATGTTATCACATAAGCATATAACACTACACTAAGTCTCTATCAAACGAGACGAACCCATTGTGATACTAATCACTTCTCACGTACCCAAAGTATTCAAACCCGGTACGCTCTGATACCAAGTTGTAACGCCCTCAAAATAAACCTATAATATATATATCATTGATGTGCAATATTAAAAGAAAGCAATTCATTATCTCATTCATCAGAGTACTACTATATGAAAACATTACATGTAACATCAAATTAAATGCCCTATAGGCTTACATCTTTCCAAGCCAACACTTGGACACAAAAACATGAGTTCTAACTCAAATACAAATAAAGCCCTAGGCTTGAATGTTTATCAAATAAAAACAAATAACTAAAGATAGTCTTCTTCAAATCCAAAAGCCAAATCCTTCCAAGCTAAGTCCTTGGAGGTAGCTTATCACTTGAACCTGAAAATGATGTTCCCATAAAGGGTGAGCCACAGCCCAGTAGAAAAATACAAAACCAAACATAAGCATTGAATAAAGCTATAGCATTCAATAGATGGTTAACCAAGATAATCAATTATATCATTATACAGTCTCATGACACTAATGTCTAAGACACGTTTTACTTTCCGACATTATCAATATGGCTCAGAACCTGGCCAAACTTACAACAGTGGACTATATATATATCATATTCACATTCTTCCAATGTCAACAAACAAATGAGACTCAGGCTCAAATCAAAACACTTCATACTTCCAGTTTGATACACATTTTAGTGCTGTATCAATAAAAACACTTCAATATAAATAAGCACACATAAAAGTGATGCTAATGGAGTCCATCCCCTATCTCCTCCCAAACAAAATCCGGTTTATAGGTCCATCCCCTATCTTCCCCTAAACCGTGGAGTACATCCCCTATCTCCTCCCACATAAAACAATGTATGTAAACACATAACATATACAACACACAATCAATACACATAATGTCTGTATTAATTCAACAGTCAAAATTGATGACTTAATCAATGATTAGTTTCAGTTATCCCTAATCCACATGCAGTGTCTACAACAATCACGACTATCCTCCACCGATAGCCCAAAACAGTTATTTCTAGACTTGGAAATAAATATATCAACAATTCAATAGGCGAGTGATTTAAATTATCCAACTACACCATTTAATCAATAAATTCCCCAATTTCATGAATTTAACCAAATTCCCCAATTCCCTTAAATTAATTAATACAACTAGGGTTTTTCCCAAAATTATCAAAGTAACCCCAACATATCAATATACCAAAACTTAGAACAAAACTTATAAAATGGAGTAGGAAATCCCTACCTCGAAGAAAATAACCCGAATGGAGAAGACAGAGATGAATACCTAAATTCCAATGTGCTCCAAATCACCAAATGTTCAGATTAAATGGAAGCCCTCGACTCACACACTCTTTTTAATGAAGGATCTAGGGTAGCAACACACCCTAAGTGGATTAAATCTAAGAGAGAATGTGAGCAGAGTGAGAGAGAAGTCGGACCTTAGGGTTTGGAATCTAAAAAGAGGATGAAAAACTGATTAAAAACCCGCTGCTATCTAATTAAACTGGTCAGGCTCACTCGAGCGACCAGACACAAGAAATCCTCGCTCAAGCGAAGAAAAGCTCGCTCGAGCCAAGAATGCAATGCTACAAGTCTATACTAGACGCAATCGCTCGCTCGAGCTAAGAAAATCTGGCTCGAGCCACCAAACACAAAATACAACCCTCGCTCGAGCGACCAACCCAAAAACTGGACAGCAACACTTGGTTTCCGAACCCAACCAACCTGAAACAAACCTGCCCAACACATCCTATAACTCCAAATGAGAAAATAAAGAACGACAACAACAATTATACAATGACAGAATCTACGGAACCTAAGTCCGGATACAATAATCAAATGGGAAAAGACCGGGGTCGCTATATCTGTTCTGTTATGTTCTGTACCGTGGTTATGGTTATTTATTTACATAATTTATGTATTTTAGTTTCTGCCACTTAAATGATTTATTTACCAAATTGAGTTATGTAAATGTTTTGGCTTAACTAACTATCCATGGTTATTATGTATTCCTTATACTCTTGGTGGCATAATATTTCTTACTCTGTTGTGTGCTTATAGTTGTTACCCTTTCAAGTGACGAAATGTAGGGGAAACCCATAACCTCATGAAATAGAACCTACATGTAGATTGATGTTGAACTACTTTTTTTGTCTTTCTTCTCTTTTTTTTTTTATATATATTCTTGCTCCCTTTTGTTCTACTCGGGGCCGGTCACTGAATAATAAAATAATAAACGCCCTATAAATGTATTTTCTCTTATTAAAATAGTAAAATTGAGTAATTTCCTATTTAATTATTTTTATTTCCGCTTACGCAATTTAATTTGCTACAAATAGAAAAAGTTAGTAAGTTGCGATTCCAACCCTAAGCCCCTGGGGCTGGGTCGTGATAAAGGTGGTATCAGAGTCAGGTTCAAAAAAAAAAAAAAAAAAAAGAAGCTATTTTAATTTGATCAGGAAGTTCGAAAAGTTATAAATAAATTTATAAATGAAACTATATAGCTAAATAAACATAATAAAATAAAATCAGATAAAATTAAAAAATATATATATATATAAATATACCTGCAACGTTAGTCCTTTTGTGTAAAATCTCACGTTTATTCTAATGTTGTAGGAATGTCAGAGATTAATCTTGATGATGCGTTTTGGGATGAGCTCGAGGCTATTAATTTAGCCGAGATTTTAGCCGAGCACCCCGCCTCCACCTCACTTGAGGGTTGGGGAGATTCAGAGGACATAATCAGAGGACTGTACCAAGGCCTTGCCCAGTTGATGGGTCGGCCACTTTATATCTAGGCTGACCCTACCGATGTCCCACATTTACTGTGGAGGCAAAGCCGTGTCGATACACGTAGACGTTTTCTTAGACCCACTCATGTCCTTGGTGTTGCCCTGGGACATGACCGCCTGCACTATATCATAGGCTCTTCACCCCCAGATTTTGTGGCCAGAAGGGGGTACGTGTACCCTGAGGACTACATTTTCACCACAGTCCCTAACCCGTTGGAGATAATTAATATTCAAAACGTTGACTTTAATAATGACTTGTCATATGTTGAGACACCCGGTTGGATTGTCGATCAAGCATTTTTGAGATACATACAGTTTGTCCCCATTTTCACAGTCCATACAGCGTGGATGTGTTTTGGTGTAGTCCAGTTGGGATGGGAATTTGAGCTTTTTATGCAGCACTATTCCCCATGGTTTTTCGGCCCATTTGACCTACTACTCTAGATTTGGAGAAAACCTTTTTCTATGTTGAGCATGATGTGGTCTGATCATTTTTTGTTATTTTTTTGTTTTTGTTTACCACAGGAATGAGACACTAACATAATTTTCGATGTTTAGAACAAAGTCGTAATATTAATTGTAGAAATAGTAAAGTTGGCATTTTATATAGATATAGATTGCGCTACAGGTACTTACATATATGCTGCGTTGTGAATGTAATGCCTTGTTTATTACTTTGTAGAATGGCCAATAATGGTAACGAAAGTGAGTCATCAGTCAATGGCACTGAATCGATGGAAAGAATAATGGAAAGAGCGGTTACTAGCTTTTTGCAAGCCTTGCAGACTAACATCAACAATGGGATGTCGGAACGGCGAGAAGAGCTGGTTACCATCAAACAGTTCCAAGATTTGAAACCCACCAAGTTTACCGGCGGCCCAGACCCAATGATAGTAGACACTTGCGTTAAAGATATGGAAAAGATTTTTCGCACCCTATCCTGCACCGAAAGACAGAAGGTAACTTTCGTGCACTTTTACTTTCAAAGACAATGCACAGGAATGGTGGCTTCTCACTCTGGAGAAAGAAGAAATTGTGACTTAGGCAAGATTCTTGGAAGTATTTTATGCAAAATACTTTCCGGATTCATTGCGGGAACAGAAGGCATCAAAATTCATACATCTAAAGCAAGAAACCATGACGGTGGCCGAATACAAGAGCAAGTTCACACAACTCGCTCGGTTTGCAACATACGTCATCCCCACTGAAACTCAAAAAACAAGAAAATTCGAAGCAGGATTAGATGCTAAAATTAAAGACAGGCTCAAGGTCTTGAAACTACCAACCTATGCAGAAGTGGTAGACCAAACGTACATTGCAGAAAAGGGGATTAAAGCCTCACGTTCTGGGGAACCAAGCCAAAAGAAACGATTTTGGGAAAAAGACAACAGAAGACCCGGTGTTGCGCCTCCTAAAAATGTGAACATGGGCACAACCAGTTCAGGCCATCAAGGTTCTACCAACCCCCGAGGTGGCACTATTCCAATTTGTCCCACTTGCGAGAAGGCTAATTGGGGACAATGCCATTGAGACACGGGAGCATGTTTTAAATACGGTCAAGTTGGCCACTTGCTGAGGGATTGTCCAAAACTAACTAATCCTACAACCAGCCCCTCTAGCCCAATCAGAAAACCAGCAGGACCTGGAGGGGAGAGGAAAGACCAAAAACGCCAAGGAAGGGCTTTTGCCTTGGTATCTGGAAAACCAACAGTTACCGAAAATGTTATGCCAGGTACACTTTTTGTCTCTAGTCATTTAGCACATGTCCTCATTGACTCTGGGGCAACTCATTCTTTTGTTGCGCCACACTTTACTGCCAAGTTGGCAACAACACCTGAACCATTAGGATATATATTGTCTGTGTCTTTCCCTTCTGGTAAGTCTACTTGTAGTACTGATATGTACAGATCATGTACTATTTCCTTAAAAGGCAAAACCTTATATGTAGACTTGATTCCTCTTCACATTAGGAACTTTGATGTGATCTTAGATATGGATTGGATGGCTGCCAACCACACCTCTATTGATTGCAAAGCCAAAAAGGTCTCCCTCAGGTTACCAAACCAACCCAAGCTTGTCTTTGATGGGACTGGAGTTTCTAATCCTCCTTGTATTATATCCTCCATAACAGCCCAATGACTTCTAAGAAAGGGTTGTGATAGTTATATTTGTTATGTAATCGATATACAAAAAGAGGCCCCCACCGTTGATGCAATCCCCGTGGTTTGAGAATTTCCGGATGTTTTTCTTGAAGATCTACCCGGTATTCCGGTTAATCGGGAAATCAAATTCACCATTGCAACCCAACCTGGCACACAACCAATATCAAAAGCTCCTTGTCGCATGTCGATGGAAGAATTGAAAGAGCTGAAAACTCAACTCTAGGAACTACTAGACAAAGGTTTCATTCAACCTAGTACCTCACCCTAGGGAGCTTCAGTATTGTTCGTGAAGAAAAAGAATGGCACGATGAGATTATGCATCGATTACTGGGAGCTGAACAAGGTCACCATCAAGAATCGGTACCCTCTGCCACAAATTGATGACTTGTTCGATCAACTTCAACGTGCCCAAGTGTTCTCCAAAATCGACTTGCGTTCTGGCTACCATCAACTAAAAGTCAAAACAGAAAGTATCGAAAAGACTGCCTTCAGAACCCGTTACGGGCACTACGAGTTTCTTGTCATGCCTTTTGGCGTCACAAATGCCCCAGTAGCCTTCATGGACCTCATGAACCGAGTGTTCAAACCTTATCTTGATGAGTTCGTCATCGTCTTCATTGACGACATCCTCATATACTCATATACTCCAAGTCACCAAAGGCCCATAAGCACCACTTGCGAACGATTCTACAAATATTACGTGATCACAAACTTTATGCCAAGTTGAAGAAATGTGAATTTTGGATAACTAGTGTACACTTTCTCGGTCACGTCATTAACAAAGATGGCATCTCGGTTGACCCCCAAAAAGTTACAGTAATCATGGACTGGCCACGACCTACTAATGTGTCAGAAATCTGAAGTTTCATGGGTCTAGCTGGCCATTGTTGACGCTTCGTGCAAGATTTCTCAAAGATAGCATCGCCCTTGACCTAGCTAACTCAGAAGAATACACCCTTCGAATAGACTGATAAACAGGAGCATTGCTTTCAAGAATTAAAAAGTCGACTTGTGTCAGCTCCTATACTAGCACTCCCTACAGAAGCAGATGGGTTCGTAATCTATAGAGATGCCTCATACAATGGTTTGGGTTACGTTCTCATGCAAAACGAAAAAGCCATTGCTTATGCGTCGCGATAATTAAAGACTCACGAGAAGAACTACCCGACTCATGATTTGGAATTGGCTGTGGTAATCTTTGCTCTCAAAAGCTGGCGTCATTATCTTTACGGTGCAACCTGCGAGATTTACACTGATCACAAAAGTCTTAAATATCTGTTCACACAGAAGGAACTGAATATGAGGAGACAACGGTGGCTAGAATTTATAAAAGACTATGATGTAGAGATCCATCACCATCCAGACAAAGCTAACGTAGTGACAGACGCACTAAGCCGAAAGACGACCAGAAGTTTGGCATGTACTCTCATTTCCCGCAAGATCAATGGGTTACTTGCCAACACAACTGTGGAACCTACATTGATTGAAGAAATTAAAGTGCGCCAATGGGAAGATAAACTTTTGAAGAAAAAGTACGAGGAACAAAGGAATACGCCTGACCCTAATTTCACTATAAGCAATGGGATACTGAAATTTCGAAATCGAATTTGCATACCCGACATCCTGAAACTCAAAAAAAAGATACTGGAGGAAACTCATAACTCGAGATTTGTAGCCCACCCTAGCAACACAAAGATGTACCATGATCTGAAGGAACACTACTGGTAAACATGAATGAAAAGAGACATAACAAGACATGTCTCCAAATGTCTACATTGTCAGCGTATTAAAGCAAAACATCAGAGGCCTGCAGGACTGCTGCAACCACTCATATTCCTAAATGGAAATGAGAGCACATTACTATGGATTTTGTGGTCGGGCTACCACAGTCATTTTCGATGAATGATGTAATATGGGTTATAGTAAACTGACTGACAAAGTCAGCGCATTTTCTACCAATTAAAATTATGTACTCCCTTAATAAGTTTGCCACTTTATACATCAAGAAAATTCTTCATTTGCATGGTATCCCAGTTTCGATCGTGTCTGACCGAGACCCCCGCTTCGTGTCTCACTTCTGGAACAAATTGCAAGAAGCTTTAGGAACCACACTGAAGTTTGGCACTGCGTATCACCCACAAACTGATGGACAATCTGAAAGAACAATCCAGACATTGAAAGACATGTTACGTGTGTGCGTGTTGGACCTCAAAGGTAACTAGAATGAGCACCTACCTTTAGTGGAATTTGCCTATAACAACAGCTACCAAGCAAGCATTGGAATGGCACCGTACGAAGTTCTGTATGGAAAGAGATGTCAATCACCTCTATGTTAGACAGAAGTCAGAGATAAGAAATTGTAAGCCCCGAGATCGTGCAAGTCACAAGTGAGAAAATTCAATTCATCCAATAGCGAATTCACACTGCTCAGAGCCGCCAAAAAAGTTATGCAGATACTCGAAGACGGGACTTGGAATTTCAAGTCAGGGATCACGTGTTCCTCAAGATCTCACCAACAAGAGGAGTGATCCGATTTGGAAAGTGAGAAAAGTTAAACCCACGTTACATCGGGCCATTTGAGATACTAGAAAGGATTGGTCTTGTAACCTATCACCTTGCATTATCACCTGAACTATCCAATATCTACAATGTGTTACACGTTTCAATACTTCAGCGGTACCTTCGAGATCCAGAGCACATTGTTGATTACGAGGATCTGAAAGTTCAGGAGGATCTCTCTTATGAAGAGCAACCAGTGTAGATTCTCGATCGTCGTGATCAAGTTCTCCGAAACAAGACCATACCGTTGGTAAAGGTCTTATGGCGAAATTATCGTATCGAAGAAGCTATGTGGGAAACGGAAAGTCAAATGCGAGCCAAATACCCACACCTCTTCAAAAATTAAGGTACGTCAAGTTTGGGGACAAACTTCTAGTTAGAAGTGGAGAAATGTGACACCCTGAACGTTTAATTAAATACCACATAAATATTTATAATTATATATAATTGTGAGTGTATGTGATAATATATTATTAAATAAATAATAACAAATGCATAATCTAATTTGGCATTGGGTTATCAAATATGAGATTAATTATGGATTATTATTTGGGGCCAAATTAACAGAAATATGGAATTATAATAGTAGTTGGGCCAAATTAAAGTTAAATATAGTAGATAAATAAATATAAAAGTAAGAGTAAATAAACAAATAAATAAATAATAATAATAATAATAATAATAATAATAATAATAATAATAATAATAATAATAATAATAATAATAATAATAATAATAATAATAATGGGTGCGGTAGTAAAATAAATAAATAATTTTCTATTGGTATACGATAAAGTATAATTTATTTAGGGATTAATTTGTTTATATAGTTATATTAGAAAACTGAGCCAAAGTATAATTATTTTAAATATTTATTAAGGTAAGTATAAATCTATTTGAGTTATGATCAAATTTGGGCAGGATTTGAGCAGCATCATGTGTTGGCCTCGGGACGTTTTTGCTTCCTTATAAATGGGAAAGAATTGATCAATATCTGTGGAGTTGATAAAATCAGTGGAGAGAAAAGGAAGAAAAAAAAAACAAAGAGAGGGAGAGGTTCGTAAATTACTGGAAGTAGGAATTTATAGTAGGAAGGTTGTGATAGTGAGGTAAGGCTAAGGGTCAATATAAAGGTGAATTATATTATAATTTGAGTTACCATAATATGTTTTATGTATGTTTTAACTTACCATAATCTATTTTATACAAGTTGTATTTTATTAGTTATATTAATACAAATTATGTTTTATAATATTTCAATTACGTGGATTAATTTCTGAACTCTATATTTGTTTAAATTTTAAAGAATATTTGACTATAACCTTATAAACAATTATGTTTTGTAAGTACCACCACGGGAGTCCCACGCCTTGGGGGACTTAAATAACCATTGGCCTCTGCTTGGCCACTTTGTAGTCCTCTGTTGTCATGGATCCATTGACCTCTGTTCTGATTGTCACTTCCATGACCTCTGTTCTGTTCTGTTTTGTACCGTAGTTATGGTTATTTATTTACATAATTTTTGTATTTCAGTTTCTGCCACTTAAATGATTTATTTACCAAATTGAGTTATGTAAATGTTTTGGCTTAACTAACTATCCATGGTTATTTTATATTCCCTATACTCTTGGCATAATATTTCTCACTCTGCTATGTGCTTATAGCTGTTACCCTTTCAAGTGACAAGATGTAGAGGAAACCCATAACCTCACAAAATGGAACTCACACGTGAATTGATGTTGAACCACTTTTTTGTCTTTCTTCTCTTTTTTTATTAATATTTTTGCTCCCTTTTGTTCTACTCAGGGCTAGTCACTGAATAATAAAATAATAAAAGTCCTATAAATGTATTTTCTCTTATTAAAATAGTAAAATGGAGTAATTTTCTGTTTGATTATTTTTATTTCTGCTTGCGCAGTTTAATTGGCTATAAATAGAAAAAGTTAGTAAGTTGCGATTCCAATCCTAAGCCACTGGGGTTGGGTCGCAACAAGTTGTAATTTACAATTTATTTTATTGTTATCATGACATGATGTCTTCACTACAAAATATAAGAGTTTGAGAAAGAGTTTGGATTATCTTCAGTCCTCCCTCGAACTAGACGGTGCAATTTGGCCTAGTAGGCTAATTTTTTAGCCCCTCTTCGATGATCCAAAATGTTCACATTTTAGATTTTGTCGAGTGTGACATCCTTGCAAAAAATAAGACCATCAGATAACGAAAATCACATTTTCGAATTAATTTGTATGAACCGTTTATTTCTTTACTGTCCATTTTTTCATACAAAACTGATTCAAACACGTGGTTGTTATTATTTGATCGACTTGATTTTTTGTACTTGTTGAATCCTAACATATTAACAGTTCGGATAAATCCAAACGGAGCCTAAAAGTGAGCTCACTAAGCTCAACAGTACCTCTCTAGTTAGATGGAGGATTGAAGAGAAGCTATTGCCTTTTAAAAACTAATTCTTTTCATTCCAAGTGAAATTTTTTGCACTAATAAATACACTAAAAAATGCATTTTTAGGGATTGTAGTAAATACATTAATAAATAAATACACTTTTAGTAGCAAAATAATTTTATATAAAAAAGTTTACTTTTTGAAATGAAAATTTTGATTGAAAAAATATAATAATTCATTACTAAATGTCTAATTTTATCACTAAAAATATAATAAGAATATTTTTATCAATTAAAATATTTCATTCCTAAAAAATAGTTCTTTTCTAAAAAAAAATTCTATAAAATATTAATTTTGGGAAATATCCAATTTTTAGTCAGGATAGAGGAAATGACTGACCTGCTCATCTGCGATATTTTAGTCTTCCTATTCATTGAAAAGTTCACGCATCTCCACTTTGTCCATTGTATGTGAAGGATAAGGAACGATTCACATTGGCCACAAATGGAAGAACAAGATAGATATAGGATAAGGAACGATTCACATTGGCCACAAATGGAAGAACAAGATAGATATTTTCATCATTTTATATTCGTAACCACGGGATTATTTGGAAAGTAAAAAAATAATCAAAAAGTTATTATTGAAGTCAACTTTTCTTGTTATATTTTTACACGTTAGCTAATTCCCAAACGAATCGCATATAACTAAATTGCACCTTTTAGAGTCACTTTTTAAGGATGCATTCAAAGTTCACGTTACTGATCAGACATATGAGCTAAAAATATAACGACATTATTTTTATCAATTAAAATATTTGATTTTTAATTTGATTTTGTTTCTAAATTTTTGTCCATAAAATATTAATTTGACAAATATCCAATTTTTAGTCAGCACAGAGGACATGACTGACTTGGTCATCTGGGATATTTAACATTCATTGAGAAAGTTCACTCATCCCCTTGTCCATTGTAGGTGAAGGATAAGGAAGGATTCACATTGGCCACATGTGGAAGAACTAGGAAGATATTTTCATCAAACGATGGTATTATTTTCGTAACTACATAACCAAAATTGCACCTTTGTCACTATTCATGTTGCCTTTGGTTCATAGATTTAAGTAAAAATTTAGAAAGAGAGAGGGAAGGGGTAAGGAAAAAAGTAGGTGAAATCTGAATGAAATTATAATTTTATTTCACACATTTTTTTTATTTTCTTTTCAAAATCTCTTCTCAAATTTATGGTGTAAACTCAACCTTAAAGATGCATTATTCAAACTTCAAAGTTACCAGAATTTGAATTTAGTCCAAGGACGTGTTACATGCCTAGTGATAATTGATTTAGATTGCAGAAGGCGTTAAAATGTAGAATGTGTATAACGTTTAAAAGGAGTAATGTGTAGTGAAGGAAAATGTTTGGGACCCCTTTTGGGGATGAATCTCACACCCCCAAAGTGATTTTGACCCTCTATGTATGTGTGAGACTCACTCATGTATGTATGAGGTCCACATCATGAGTGATTCAGATTTGTGGGGGTTTTGTGGGGATGGAGGTTTCAATCATTGCTCCTAAATATAGCAAAAACATGCACATCCAAGACACTATTATACACATTATTGTCAAAAAAATGTATTACCGTATGAGATTAGATTATCTTAAATTGGCCATCCAACTTTATAGAGCATTCGAGCTTGGTGTGTTCATTTTGGAGTTGATTTTAATGATATGAATCTTTCACTTTTGTTGAGTAAAATATTCATACTAAAAATTATGATAATCCGATATCGATAACTATTTGTTTGAATCCCATTAGATTTAAAATAATGAATGACAATTATAATTTCAAGAGTAGCCATTCATCTATACTATATGTTAAGGAAAATGAAGTTTCTAATGAGAAGGAATGTGAGAGCTCCACATGCTCAATCTCAATTTCTAAAATTTTCAATTAAAAAAATTAATTTATAAATCCCACACTTAGTTTCATATATAATTTTACTCTTTTTCAATTTTTCAAATTAAATCCATTCCTAAAATTATTCCCTAAAATCATTATTTCCTAACAATCAAACAAAAAAGAAGTTTTCCAATTAAAAAAATAATAATTAATAAATGACACACTCAAAAATATTTTCGTTAGCAAATCTCTATATTATATTAGTAAAAGGAGATTTTCGTGAGGAGTATTACAGGAGATTCAAAACCTCATAATAAATTTATGAATTTATTGGATTAAAAATAAATTTAAAAACTAATATTGGCTAATTCATTAAAGTAATAGTTTTCAAAATATTATTAATTCCGTAAGTTATAGTTTTCAAAAGGAAACACTAATTTTTATTCCTTTTAAAAAAAATTAAAACTTGCTTTTTACTACATTACTATATTATTCATACCATATATAATTGCTCTCAAATCTTTAAAATTCATGATAAAAATTCATAACCTTCGAAATATTATGATTTAATTAAACACATTTAATTTCTTTTGTACATTTTTTTTTCTTTTTTGTATACTCGTATGTACTAATATTTATGCCTAAATTATAAATTTTTTAATACATGTGATGGGTGTAAAAAAAAATTAAGTGTGTATGATTATAAGCTCATTCATTGTTTTTTTTTTTTCCAAAAAAAAAAATCTATATCTCATCAATTTAATTCTTTGGTTAATCAATTTTCACACTAGTAAAAGACAATTTTTTTAGGGTTTTTATAATGGTAACTCATTTCACAAATAATTAATTATTTTTAAAATATTAAAACATTTTACGTGAAGATTTGTATTAAATAAAAGTTTCATAAAATTTAAATTGAAAATTATAATTTGTTTTGAGACTTCACTTTTTTAATCAAGTTCTATACTAAAAATAAAATCTACGAACTAGTTTAATCTGATCTTAAATAATTCTTTCAAATGTATATATAATTTAATATTAGACATATTTTAAGAATAAATATATAATTTCTTAATTGAAGTTTCAGAATATTAACAAATATGCCAAATATATATTCATATTTTTTTATTTTGGTTATAAAACATTTTACAATATTTTTATCATTTTAAAAGATAAATAAGTGGGCAATGTGATGGTTGGGCATGAACCAAAATGATTATCTAAAAATTATATTGATGTATAACATAAAAATCAATCAAATTCAATTTCTACACTATTAGTATTTGATCTACCCATTGTAACTTAACAAATTATTAAACATAAACTTAAATTGATTATTATTAACTGTTTTCTCTACTTAACTGATCAATTTTTAAATCGAGCCTAAGGTAGGACTAGAACAAACTCTATATTTTAGGTTGACCCAGTATTATATAATTTTTTCATACATCAATACACTTAATTATTTGTGTAATAACTTTTAATATAAATATATAAATTTTTTACAAAAAATAAATAAATATGCCAAAAATATATATACATTTAATTATTTTGGTTATAAAAAATAATCATAATATCTTTATGTAAATTATTATCATTACGACGGGTGTTGTGTTTTTAAGTTAAAAATACTATAATAACATACATAATTCTGTAATTTTTTTTTAAAAAAAAAAACTATTATTGAACAAATATATATATATATATATATAATTGTGTAGAACATACAGATTATGTTATGGTATTTGATGGTTCCAGGATTCAAATTTTGCAGGGCAAATGTATATAATTTCTCATTTTTTAAAATTATTTTACTAATTAGTAGAATAATATACATATTTTTTTATAATTTTTGGAGTGCAACCGCACCCCGCCCCCTAGATCAATCCTTTGGTACACAGTTGTATCATATGTAAGTTGTGATATTTGTAAGGTTAATTATCATAAAATTATTTATACTAATTAGTAGAATAATATGCATATTTTTTATAATTTTTGGAGTGCGACCACACCCCGCCTCCTAGATCAATCCTTGGGTACACAGTTGTATCATATTCCAGTTGTGATATTTATAAGGTTAATTATCATAAGTGTCATAATTGAATCCTTTTGGAGTTATAATTAAACAAATAGAGTCATAACCAAATACAACAAGGTATAACTAAAATGTTTTGAATCAAAATTAAATTAAAATTATAACCAATATCATAATGTCATACCTAACTTTACAATTTATATAACAAAATTACAAGAAAGTTATAACTAAAATCACAATAAATCTTAATGAAATATTACTAGCGTGATAATTGAGGTAACCTGCAAGGGTAACCTAGTTAGTTGAGGGTAAGGGACTAAGGACCTAGGAGTATGTTTCTCTTTAGGTCTCAGGTTCGACTCTCACTCCGTTACTGGCGGGCCTCTACATCTTTTCCTGGTTGGAATCTCATCCCTAGTTGGCTACTAGCGGGCCATTATGCTTATGTCTGATCAATCAGCTCAGGGTCCCGGGATTAGTCGAAGTGCGTCACTCCGAATAGGTGCTGGCTCGGATACTCGATTATAAAATAAATAAAATAAAACAACACACGTGATAATTGAGGCACAGGGTACGTAGACAAGGCCCACCCATCTGTGTCTGTATTATGTGCAGGTGCATTTTTCCATTATAAATTTTCCGTCGTCGCCTCCCATATCCCCAACCCAGTTCTCACTGAAATAAACAAGAAATGAGTGGGAAAGGAGAGTTGGTGGTGGTGGAGGTGAGGAAGACGGAAGTGGTGGCAGCGGGGTTGCCGATGCGTGAGCATTTGCTACCGCTTTCCAACCTTGACTTGCTCTTGCCTCCTGTCGACGTCGCTGTGTTCTTATGTTATAAGAATCCAACCACCACCACCACAAGACTCACTGGAAAAGAAGGGGGCTTAATGTTGTTCACATTTGCCTCCATGGTCGGTGTTTTGAAGAAGGCCATGTCTCAAGCTTTAGTTTCTTACTATCCATTTGCTGGGGAGGTTGTGCACAACACTGTGGGTGAACCTCAGCTTCTCTGCAACAACCGTGGAGTGGACTTCATTGAAGCTTTTGCCCACGTAGAGCTTCAAGGTCTCAATTTCTACAACCCTGATTACAGCATTGAAGGTAAGCTGGTGCCTAAGAAGAAGCAAGGGGTGCTCTCGGTTCAGGTATACATAAGTACATAGTTTTTAAAATTTAAAATAATTATAAATTTATATTTTTAATGAAAATCGTTCATTAGGTATGTAGAACGGAAAGAACCTCTTTCCTTCTGCTTTCATCTTGTGGGCCCCAATCCATTCTTCTTTTGCAACATATTGACCAAAAGGCACACTTAACCCGTTTTCTATAAGGCCTACTATCTATTTTTAAGGATTGTTTAGAATAATTTAAATAAGTATATTTTTTAATTTTTTATAAAATATGGATTAGATTTGGGTTGGGTTTAAAGTGATATACTTAGAGAGGTGATGTGACTTAGGTCAAGTATGGCATCTCTCCAAAAAGATAAAAAGTCAAAAAGTTACTCAAAAAGTTAAAAATTTATCATTATTTACCAAAAAAAAAAATTAAAAAATTAATTTTTCACACAAAATACAACTCAGCAATCTCTATGTTGCATGTGGCCGAACAAAATTACACAGTTTGGGTGCAATTTTCACACATTGTTGTTCGACCTGTGGGGACCCATCACGGGTCTCGTTTTGATAATTTGAACCGTTCAATGTATAGAACTCGTCGAGTACTATATGTCTGTAAAAAATTATATTGATCGGATATCAATAACTACATGATCAAATCAGTTTTGTATAAAAAAATGGATAGTGTTATAATTAACGATTGAAAAAACAAAATAAATCTGATCAGATAGTTATCGATATCTGAACAATGTAATTTTTATAGGCATATAGTACTCGACAAGTTCTACACATTTAACGGTTCAGATTATCAAAATGGGACCCATTATGGCCCCCATGAGCCGAACAAAACCGTCTAGTTCAATTCCTGAAAAGTAGCCAATAATTTCTTACCACCAATTCGGCTCAACAGATTGTACGGCTGTACAACACACGTCTCTAATCTTCTCCTACACACTTCTTTATACAATTTTTTAATACATATTTTTCCATAAAAAGTCAAAAAGTTAACCTAAACATCTATATTTTTTTTCTCAATTTTTTAGTCCAAAAAAACAAAAAGTGTACTTATTTAAGACACCCCAAACAATCCCTTAAATAAGATGATGGAACTTAAATAGGATAGTGATTTTTTGACTTTTTAACTTTTTTCAAACATGCCAAACCAGCTCTAAGTAGCACTAGATTTTTTTAATCTATAATTTTACATAGAAAATCAATCTATAATTTAAGGGAAAATTATCCAAAAATCCCATATCAGCATTAGCAACCCCATTTAGTCCTACCAATTAACACATATACTGATAGATCCCATAGGTGATAACATTATCACTATTGGGTCCTATTTTGATTTATATTTTGATATTATGGTCGCTTCTACCCCTTCTTTTACTGGGTCACACAAAATTACAAACAGAGTAGCACGTTGGCTGCATACGGTGGAGACCAAACATCTTCATATCACAAGCATTTTTTATTCCCCACCCCCCAACCCCCATATGAGTTTACACACAACACCCACTTCCTACAAAGAAACCCCACCAATGGGACCCCATCAATGGACACATACTGGGGGTGTTTGGTGGAACTTTTTTAAGCCAACTTATGGCTTCTGGCTTCTAAAAAGTTATTTTAGACTGTTTGGTTAAACTTATTTCAAACAGCTTCTGATTCTAACAACGTATTTTAAGTCAAAAAAGCTGATTCTGAGAAACTGCTCACCCCTTGCTTCTGATTATCAGCTTCTGCTGTGGACATGTTAATTCACGGTTATACTCTTAGATTTTTTTATTTTTTATTTTTTTAAAAATAGAAAAAGACCCAAATGAACTATTAAATATTATTATTATTTTTTATGAAAAATGTAGACAAATAGTGCATAATAAAAAATAAAAATTAATCGAAAAAGCTACTTCACAGCTTATTTAACAAACACTACTTAGCAACTTAAATCTATAATCCAACAGCTATACCAAATAGATTAACAACTTCTAATTAAAGTCATAATCTATAATCTGTTAAGCTATAATCTATAATCTGTTTTAACAGTTACACCAAACAGCACCACTGACACACAAAAATATCCACACACCCATTGCGACAACAACACATATTGACACACAATCCATTAATTGTGAACCACAAACATTACACAGATACACAATACAGGCACACACACACAAATGGCACACACCACATCCGCAATCAAACCCCCATCCAATTACTTGCAAAACAAAATAACATAACGTAACAACACTGAGCCATTGCCACTGTTGCAGTTCGTCCGCACGTCGACTTCTCCACCAACACAACGTAAACACACTGACCACAGTTTCAACAACCCTAGCCTGTGACACCAACACACAACTTCAGAAAAATGACGACCAACTCACACGCCACCAAACGAAACCCTACTGTATATCTCTGAAATCCTAATCAATATCCACCACAAACACCCAATTGTAATAACATGAAAACGGCAACACCAAAAATCTGGGGATTAAGCAACATTGTAGCTTGATTTGGGGATTTTCATATCGTAACACGTGGGCCAAAACAGCCGAGTCGGGTTTCAACCGGTGTGACGTCACACCGTCTCATAAATACAACACAACAAAAACTACTATAGAGCATTTTCCCAATGTGACACCCAAACACACCTCACTCTAAAAGTCAATCTAACTATCTTTACATCGTCGTACAACTACAACAAAAGAAAAACTACTATAGGGCTTTTTGCCGTCGTGACACCCAATCAAACCCCACGCCACAAATTCAGACAAAACGTCTTCACACATAACCCAACAAACGAGGGCATTTCAGGAAGTTACACATACCGCAGGACCAAACGGAGTAATAAAAATATTTAAGGACTAATTGCACCAACATTTCACATTATGGGATTTATCAGTAACTCTCCCATAATTTAAATTTATTTTATATGTGGAACTTACATTATATCAATTCAATTTTCACTACACAATTCAATTCTGAATAAAATTAATTTTTTGTAAATTAGTAAAATTACTAATTTTTAAATTTAAACCAAGATTCATGCCTTTATATATTCCGTGTGAGTCGAACTATACATAACTAAACTATGTGACCAACATATGAAAACTCATGACTAGTGAATTTAAACTACAAAACAAAGCATAGAATCAAAAGCAAATCAAAGTTTATATATCCTATAAGATTTCCCCACCTTGTCCATACAATTTAGTAAATCAGCTTCATTGTTCCTGAATCAAGAGTCAATGTTGTTGGAATAAACTGCAAGGAAATTAACATGTATTCCTCAATCTCTCTCTATATCATCATGGAGACACATTAATGAACTGACCCAACCTAGTGCAATTCAAACAAAAGAGCATGAATTTGCTTCCTTATCTCAATTTCATCTTTTCTTTTTTCGTCTCTTTTTCTATCTTAAATGAATTCTTCTAAATAAGTGAAGCATTCGTGCCGCACAAGTGACATTTGGATAAAGGTATTGAATGTGTGTTCGGCATGTATTTGGATATTCACCCAACAAGCTTGTTGTACAATTCGAGTTTGCCATAGGGCTATGCATAAAACTCTCATATTATACATGAAATGTTTAATGTGATCTTGTAAACCTCATTTTATCCTGTAAAATTAAAAAATAATAATAAGAAATATAAATCACCTTGTTTGGCTCTAATTTCTAAACTCAATGTTTTGAAAATTGAATTTTTTTTTTCATTTTTTTTTCTTTTGTTTTTAGTGAATTTTTTTAATATTTTAAGTAACTTTTTTTTTTTAATTCCTTTTACATATACCTAACCTAGATCTACCTAAAAGGTAAAACATTTTAAAAAAAAAAATCAATAAATGCACAACAATATGAAAATATATTAAATTTTCATTTTTTTTATATTTTTGGTATTTAGTGAATTCTTAAAAAAAATTTACAAATATTATATTTTTTAATAGTATTTATATTAAGTGTATCTAAAAAAATTTTTAAAAAAATTGTTTAAAATATTTAAAAAATTAACAAAAAATTAAATAACACAAAAAATTAAAAAAAATTCAATTTTAAAAAAAATTGAATTAAGAAAATTTAAACCAAAAAATTTCTTGATGCATTCCTGTTGAGAATGAAGAAGAAGAGAGATCTTCTTTTGAACAGGAAAATTTGGTCACGTAGATCTTCTATTTCGCCGGAATTCGTTGATTGCTCCGTACGAATTTACAATGGAAAAACTCCTGTTCGTTGTAAGCTCACTGAGGGAAAGGTTGGTCATAAATTTGGAGAGTTTTCTTTTACACGGAAGCGAAGACCTTCGAGAACAAATATTGGACTGGGAAGAAAAAAGGGGAAAAAGTAAAGTCTAAGTGAATATTTTTATTTATTTATTATTTTCTTAAAATTAGTAAAAATAAGGTGTCAACACATACTTTGATATCATAAATTCTATAATAAATTTTAAAATTTTCTAATTTTAATAGTGTGTAATAATACTGTGTTTATAAAGAAAATCTATATCTGGTTTACTATCATATGGATCTGAAATTGAGTAAAATTTGTATTACAAATATATTTCAATACTACGCACATATAAGTGAGTTTAAAGTTAAAATTCTATTTTCTTAATATTTTTAATAAAATTAGAGCTGTCGAACTTGGATTTTCACTTTTAGTAGTTATTTGGGAAAAATCTGAATTTTTAATAGCAAAGATTGAAATATTATTTAATTTTATTGCTTTTTTCAGACTCTTGAAAGATTTGCTCAAAGAAAAAAATGCCCTTCAAGAAGAGTATACATGAGTGGAATATTTTCCCAAAGTATATATAATAAAAATTATAAAGATATTTTAAATTTCTTAACATGTTCAATAAAAGTACACATTACAAATTTTTAATTAAACTATAAAATGGCATTAAAAATCTAAATGTCAATATAATGAAGTTAACTCTTTGACAAAACACTAATCTAATATATGAATGGATTTTTTTATTAAATTTTTTTATCAGTAAATAAAATATAATAGATTCACATTAATAAATATGTGGGACTTATACATTTATCTCTACTGAAAAACAATTTAACAAAAATAATGAAAAAAAAATTGTTGAGTTAAATCAACGTTTGAGTCAAATTTTCTTATTTTCGTATCCCAATTTATTTTTAATTATTAAATTATATGTAAATTTTGAAATACATAAATTTTGGTACATGATGAATGATTATGAGTATACTTGAAAAAGAAAATAGAAAATTTTGAAACCTACAATCCCCTAGCTATATGGAGGGTCCTATCATAACTTTTTATTTTTGGAAAATGTCTCGTACCTCAAATTTTGTGGCTCAAAAGTGGTTCAAATGGCCAAAACGACGTCGTTTTGGCCATTTTTATGTTGTTTTGTACTCAAAACGACGTCGTTTTGGCCATTTAAGCTACTTTTGAGCCACAAAATTTGAGTTACGTAGCATTGTCGTTTATTTTTATATTGACTTGCTCTTTTGGTGCTACCTGTGTTTGGTCCCAACCCAATGCATATTTCATAAATCAACACTCGTTCTATGCAAGGAAATGAATTTGTTTCCATACACAAATAAGTGAGGCAGATTATGCTGTTTGGCTCCGTGGGTCCGTTACGGATGATTAGAATTATTTATTTTGTTGAATGTTTTCTTTATTTCATTCACTAAAAAAATTAAATCGATCTAATAATCTTAACTTATTCAATTTATATCGTTTATTGGCAAAAAAATGAATGATTTATTTTTAACGCGATAAATTGAATAAATTATGATCGCTGAATCGAGCTAATTTTTTGTGTGAATGAAATATATGAAATGTCCAACAAAATGAATAATTCGAATTATCAAAACGGGACCCGTGCTGAGCTACACGAGCTTCCTCCTCCATAAATAAAAGGGGAATTTTCAGTGCAAGGTAAGTTTTAAAAAATAATTACAAAAAAAGTGGTAAACTTTATGCATATTAATAATTAAAATTATAAATTTTTTCATGAATTTGTAATAATTCTCTAAAATTAACATTGAGATAAATAAAAAACCAAAATTTACATTACCCCTGTATGATTTGACCCATGTGCGAATTATACTTTTCACATTTGGAAATAACCAAATAGCATCCTTGTGGCTTGTGGATTGAAATGCACTGTTAAACATTTCATCTAATTTAACAGGAAGTATGAAACACGTCAAGGGGTTAGATGGTCATTTTCAAATTTCAAGAGGTAAATCGCACATTGAATAAAGAACAGGGGTTATAGTACATTTTGTCACCCAAACAAAAGATGAAAATATTCGTAGTTCGCAAACTTATGTTACTTATATACAGAGGTATTTTAATTTTTTTCATTAAATCATTACGAGCTTGATTGTGCATTTCAATTCACAGACCACAAGAGGCTATGTAGTTTCCAAATAAAAAGGGTGTAATCTGCACATGAGCCAAATCATAAGAAATAAAGTGAAATTTGTCATAAATAAAATCTAAAGAAAAAAACAGTTCAGTTGAAAAGAAGTTTCAAAAATAAATTATAAATTAATGAAAATTTTCATCAATATCAATAATAAAAATCTTAATTTTGTCATGTATTTTTTTTTTTTTTTTTTGATCGGCAAAAGAAAAGCTTTATTGATGAAAAACATAACAAGTATGATAAGATACATCAATAAAGGGGAGGGTGCAAAAAGCATCACAGTGAAACATTTGGATCCCAACTAGGTTGGCACCAAAACGCACACCCAATCATCTGCTAGCACACACTCGAGGCTCCAAGATGGTGAGAAACCAACAAACAGAGCAGAACAAAACAAGACAAAAACAAAAAGACAACAACCAAACACTAGCAGTCCATCCCCAGCCACTGTCATCTCAGCAACCCTGCTCACCTTAACATATCAGAAACCTTCCACAATTAGCATGCTAGCAGCCCAAATCTAAAGCCAAAACCAACAAACTCCACAGGACATCCATACAAACCCAGATTTCAACACAAGGCAGCTCAGAACAGTTAAGAACATCCTCTGATTTGACGCCAATTGAAAATTAAATCATCAACGGAATAAGGAAGATCTTTAATAGATGCTTTCAGCCAAAGTACTGCTCTAATTTTGATATTTTCACTCAAGCCAGAGAGACTAGGTTGAACCTCTGCAAAGACACAATCATTCCTAAGTTTCCAAAGCGACCAAAGAACAATAAGGGGGATGGCTCTCCAAATTAACCTATCAAAATTTTTGAGCTTGATAGTCATCCACCATTGGAGGAGATCATCCACTGATCCTTGAATGCACCAAGAGAACCCCCACTCATTAATTATAGATGACCAAATCAGCCAAGAAAATGGGCAATGAAGCAAGATATGGACAGCAGATTCAGGTTCAGAACGACAAAATGGGCAGATAAGAGAAACAGAAGCATCTAAGATGCCAATTCTGTGCATAAACACTGCTGTCTTGATTTTGTTTTCCCAGGCCAGCCAAGCAAAGAATGAAACCTTAGGGGGGACAGCCCCATTCCAAATATGCTTGCAAATGTTAAAATGAGGCCCTAGGATAGAGTTAGAGGCAGAGTAGAGAAAGGATTCAAAATTGAATTCAAAATTGAATATTGAAACCTTAATTTTTAATTTTTAATTTTGTCATGTATTTGTAATATGTTTTTTTAAATTGAAAAAAAAATCAAAAATCAAAAATTAAGAATTCAAAATTGAATATTGAATATTGAATTTTGTAAACCAACAATTAGTTTTATAAATTATTTAATATGTACACACACACACACCCACACAAAAAAAAATTATTAGCTTCCAATTTTTCTCATTCCCGTAGTATACGCTCCAGTAAGAATGCTAAAAAAGTTCTGAAAAATTATAAATCAGTTGAAAGACAAAAAAAAATTTGCAAAATCATAAAAAAAATTATCACTTCAATTATTAAAGTGGATAAGCTTTACCGATATTTCACGTGAATTGCAATTTCCCCAAAAAATACACACAACAATCAGTTACAAAACATTCATAAGAGATGAATCCCATCATGAGACCAATATACTGTGAATGTTTTGTCATTGGTTTTTCTGCAATAAAAGAGCTGATAATGCAGTTACATTTAAGCATGCCAATGCCATAGAGTTGATTGGTAAAATTTAATGACAGGCCACTGAACTCGAGTGCGGCGGACTAGTGGTGGCTTGCACGTTTGACCATCGGGTGGCCGACGCTTACTCCACCAACATGTTTCTTCTCTCGTGGGCAGAGATGGCTCATGACAAACAACTGTCTTTGCTTCCATCAATCGGACGATCAATACTCAGCCCTCGACAGCCCGGATGGTATGATCCCTTCTTGGATGACATGTATGTGCCTGTCTCTGCCCTACCACCACTTCCCAAAAATACGAAGCGCAATGTCGATGAGCTGATAAGTCGCATCTATTATATTGAGGCTGATCAACTCAGTCGTCTCCAGTCATTAGCCAATCATGGCACTAGCGGACGAGGGAAGACCAAGCTTGAGGCATTTAGTGCCTTTTTGTGGAAACTAGTTGCTGCTAGGGAAGCTGAAAGGGGCAAGGTTTCCAGGATGGGTATTGTAGTAGATGGACGAATGAGATTGAGAGAAGCAGATGCAGATAGCAAAAGGGCAACCCTGATGGATGCTTACTTTGGGAACGTTTTGTCCATTCCGTTTGGCAAGGAAAGAGTTGGCGACCTCAAGGAGAAGCCGTTGAGTTGGGTGGCGGAGGCAGTTCATGACTGCTTGGAAAATGCAGTGACGAAGGAGCATTTCTTGGACCTAATAGATTGGGTAGAGGCTCACCGTCCTGAACCAGCTCTGGCAAAGATATATGCTGGTAGTAGTGGAAAAGAGGACGATGGACCAGCTTTTGTGGTGTCGTCTGGCAGACAATTTCCAGTCTCAAAGGTGGATTTCGGTTGGGGAAGGCCGACGTTTGGGTCTTACCACTTCCCATGGGGTGAGGAGGCTGGCTATGTCATGCCCATGCCAAGTCCTATGCAAAATGGAGACTGGATTGTATACATGCACTTGCTGAGAGAGCAATTGAAGTTCATAGAGACAAAAGCTGCTCATGTGTTTAGGCCCTTAACCTTTGATTATCTGAATCTTAACTAGCAAAAGAATGAGAAAAAAATTGTGTACAACAAGTCGGTGGTTTTTATGAATTAACAACATAAGCAATTGTTCAAAAAGACCTAAGCACTCTGCTCCTTCCTCCCCAATGAATTTAATCCTTTGCCATACAAGTTTCTACCAAGATCTTGTTTTGCTATTCAGTAAAAACATGCCACAGCTCTCTTTTTCGATGTTTTTCTTTATGCTGCTTTTACTCTTTTTTCATCAATAAAATTTTCTTTCTTGATCAAAAAAAAAAAATGAAACCACCATTCAGTTCTGAAAAATCATGAGTGCCACCTCCTCCCTCCTACAACATAATCAAAATCCAACTTTAGGTATCATCTAGTTCATATATAAACCCCCAAATAAATTATACTGAAAAATACAGAATGATCTGTAACAAACAAAAACAAGAAGAGCAGGTTATTTGCAAATTAAATTGTTACAGAAGAAATAAATTATTTGATTGCTTACAAAAAAATTGATAATAAAAAGTAAATTATTAATATCTTTGGACGTGTGAGGATAGTATTCTCTGATTAAGGGAAAATTATACAATAGTTCTGGAGGCCCAAGGATCCCCTCTCCCCAAATATTTCTATCTCTCCATTCCAAATTACTCACAATCATTGGATATATGTCTTGAGATTCTCAAATCTTGGGATTCTTATATGATCCAATGGTTGTGAGTGATTTGGGATATAGGGGGGCAGGAATATTTAGGGACAGGGGATGTTTGCTCGTTCTGAAGTACTACGTAATCATATTCCCTCACCAATCACCATTTATTATATCCTCTAACGTTCCTCAGTCACCTAACACAAATAATTAATACTCTACTTTTTTCACCAATAATATTATCATAGAATACCATCTGACCATAGTTCCGAAATACCGAATAATCAGCCCTGATTAAGAATGAATCTTTTGGTTGTTTCAATAAACTTGCAGCCATTGCAACTCCCAAAAATAGAATAAAATAAAATGTCGTTTTGAGCCACCAACCGCCACGTTAAGAAAATAGTCCCAAAAGTCTATAATTTAAAGGGAAAATTTATATTTTAAAAAAATTCAAGATTTAAGCTTTTTTACAAAATAAAATTTTAATCTTATCAATTTAAATACTTGTTGGAAAATAATATTTTAAGCATTTTATGTATAAGAGATTTTATGTACACACTGCACATTATCTCAGTACACACCACTTACTCAATGTACACTAAACACAATTTTGACATTATTATTTTTGCTCAATGCACACCATCCATTTTCAAATATTCCTAAAATATCCTCATCTTCTTCAACTACCCCACCAACCCTAACCATAACCTTCGCCGCTGCCACTCGCCGTCAGTCGTCGCCTCCTCCTTTTTCTATAGCGAATCTCTTCCTCACTTCTCTATTCATCACTTCTCCAACCTTACCACCGCTAGTCTCACTCCCAAATCCTTTTCCACCCCCTTCTTCTCTCCACCAGTGGCTCCACACCTCCCCGCTATCGACGTCGCAACCTCTCATCGCACCACTTCTTCTTCTTATTCTTCTTCTTCTTCTTCTTCTTCTTCTTCTTCTTCTCTCTCTAAAAACTACCAAACCCACCATCACCACTGTGTCACGACCTAAATCCCCTCTATAGCTTTAGCGTCGTAACCAGCAAGTAATCCTAAGATTATCAAAGGCCTTTGAGACAAATTAGCAAAATAAATGGCTAGCAAAAGCAAATATCAAACATACAATGTCCATAAAGTTGTGCAAACTTATATGGGACAGAAAATTTAAACTTATATTCACATATATTTTGACGTCATACTAGTGTCAACACATTGTCACAAGTACAGATAGAACAAAAGGGACTTAGCCCTTTGTACAAAATAAACAAAAGACAATAAGAGCTTAAGACTTGATCACAAAACATTGATTATGGAACTCATCCACAATAGAATTTCAGGAACCTCCATGTGAGGCATAGTAGTTGGCTTGACAGAATAGATCCAGACTTGAAGCCTCAATCCTGGTCACGCGCCTGATTACCTACATACATAATATAAATAATGAGCCTAGTGAATAACAACAGAGTAAATGTTTTATGAATAATGTCCATAATAGATTCAGAAATCAGAATTCAAATCAGAAATAGTTTTTTATGCATATTAAGATTTGTAAACAGTTATACATGGTACATTCAATAGCTAACAGATCAAATTGGTCATAAAGACCCACGTGCAGAGTAGTTGGTCATAAATATTCACTTGAGATGGTCATTAAGACCCACGCGTAGAGTAGTTGGTCATAAAGACCCATATTCACTTGAGATGGTCATTAAGACCCACGTACAGAGTAAATAGTTGATTATGCATAATTAATTCCATGAATGAAACTCACGTGAAACCTTGGTACTAGGTAACAGATAACACATGATAAATGCACATGATGCTAAGGATGCTACGAATACATTTTAGAAAACTGGACATTCATTCATGATTCACAAAATAGCATTTCAGGAAAAAAAAAAAATAATATCTTATCAGTCAGAAAATACTTATAATCAAACATAGTTTTACAGAGTTGTTATTCACAGATAGCTCCAGAAGCAAAACAAATAGCTTAGACAGATCAGACGAATACTGACGTGTGACCTACACAAACATGTGACAAATACACATTGAAACACACACTCTATAAACGTTCCAACTTATTATGTTTCTTTCCAGGTGTATTTCTTTCTACGTATGTTTCTAATTCTTATCCTCATTATTATAACTTAATCATGATTTAAAATGCCTGGGATACAATGAGGATGCAATTTTACACTTTGAAACACTTAGTAAAATTTTGAAAAACAAGGCAGTTCGCTCAAGCGATGCTTTGGTCGCTCAAGCGGACCCCTTAGTCTGCAAAACTTCTAGGAGCTCTCATTTTAGGCTCGAGCCAACTTTTTGGTCGCTCAAGCCATGAACCTAACAAAGGTGAGTTCGTTCGAGCGAAACTTTGGTCACTCAAGCCAACTACACTGCCTGCAAAACTTCTGAGAGCTTGCAAAGTACACTCGAGTGAAGAGTTCACCGCTCGAGTGAACCTTGCGAACTCTGAAATTTTCAGATTGTTCTTCAAGCTACAAACCTCAATTTCAAAGCATTAAAACTCATTTTTTTGGGCCAAAACTCAAAAAAACACTTAGAAAATTGTATAATATCATGATTTGAAGATCATTTTGCAAAATCAAGGCCCAAAAACATGCCAATTCTTCAAAACTAAGCTTGAACTTGCATATATATAACATGCATGCAATGTTTGAGTTCAAACTCCTTAAATCATAAGCAAATGAAGTATTAAAATGTGAATTCATGGTGAGCTCTCATGACATAACAAAATATGATCTTGCATGTAAGAAGTTGTTGGAAATTAAACTCAAAATGGATGATTATGCATGCATGCATGAATTGATTCCCAATTCTACATTCAAAGCTCAACTCTCTTGTTTAATCACTTAAACTTCTTGAATTACATTCTTGATGACTCATACACTTAATTCATGGGTTGAATTCTTACCTCTACTCCTTAATTGGGTTCCAGATTGTTAATTCTTTGAGCTATCACGCCAATTTTTTTAATTCCTTTACAATTCCTTCTTTTTTATTCTTTGATCACACTCTTATCCCATCCCCTCTCTCTCTCTCTCTCTCTCTCTCTTACGATTTGAGGCTCAAAATGATGACGGAAGATGAGTTCTAGAACTTATGTCACATATTTATAGTTTGGATTAAGTTAACTTAATTAAATTAACTTAAGTTTAATTAAGCTTCCTTATATCTAATTGAATCTAATTAGTTTATTCTAATTATTTGATTCCCAATTAAAATCAAATTAAACTTACCATAATACTATAAAAATTCTAATTAACACATACATCTAGTCAATTTCAAGTTCGAATGCCGATAAGGCTTTTAGTTTTCGTACCAAAGCAGAAATTCAGACAGATATTCCTACAATAAATAGATATAAACACAAATAACTCATAAGATACACAATTAATTCATAATTGCTTCTTAAACACGTATTAGGCATTTGTAATTAAGGGTTAGTAACTAATCACAGAGTGGGGTTATTACACATTACGACCCACCCTTCACAACAATCTTTCCTAACCCATCTAAAATTCTCATCGAAGGCATCTGCAATGGCGAAGCTTCAAATCGGAGCTTGAAATCCTAGATCGGAGCTTTGAAACTGGTTTGCATGATTGAACTCCTACAAACCCAAGATCTAGATCTGAAAACCCTAGGATTTCTCTTTCTCTCTCTCTCTCTCTCTATCCGCGATGGAGAAAAGTAGGTTTGCAAAAGTGAAAGGGGTTACCAGTGAGGTAAGGAAGTTATGGAGGTTACGATGGTGGCTGGATTTCGGTGACAGTGGCCGAAAATGGAAGCAGACGGCGGAGACTAGTGGTAGGTGGTGGTGCCCGAAAGAGTCTAGAGTTTAGAATTATGTCCAAAATGGTAATTTGATACAGGAATGAAAGTGTAATACAAAAAATTATGGAAATGGTGTGCATTGAGAGATTTTGTAGTATGTAAATAGAATTACCCTTTATGTATACTTACATTGAGTTTAAGAATTAAACTACTATTTTTTTTTTTATCAATTTTACTTAACGAAAATACATAAATTATTTAGATTGAAAACAAATTACAATATTAAGGTTTTAATTGATAAAATTAAAAACACATAGTTTATTTTGTTACAAACTCAAATTCTAATATTTTTTTTTTCATAATTATCCCTAATTTAAATTTATAGCCCAAGTATCCAACATAGGAAGAAAAAATATTAAAATAAAATAAAATTTTACTTTATTTAGAAACTTTTCCAAAAATTAATCAATTTAGCCCCACTGATAATAGAGCAATGCTAGGAACACATGTGTTCCATAGAATGAAATACAGATGAGAGATAAATGATAAGTTCCACATGATATAAGGTCTACATATGAGACCTACCATTTGTTTCACATCTGTTCTATTTCGTGGAATATTAGTGATTCTACTTACATCACTATTTAACCTTTTTACACCATCCATCTCATTACACCATTAAAAAAAATGTAATTCTCATTACACCCCCAATATATTACCAAAACTAACCCTAAATTAACTATTTCATCTCTTTACACCACCAATTTTGGTGGCTGTAGACACCCCATTTTTGACCGACCTTAAGACTCAGACGTCACCGATTGAGCGCTTGGTGATGTTGCATATTGTGCTCGTTCTGAGGTTGCGGAGTCTCGGCTGCGAGCCTTGCCTCCAAACTTCGGGGCTCTTTTGTGCTTTGCCTCGGTTTGCGAACCAGGTCCTGTTTTCTTCGTTTTCTCTTCCCGAAGGGAGGGAGAGGTCTCGTAGATCATCTCTCAGTGGCCGTAGGCTACATTTCGTGGTCGTAGGCCATTTTTCCCGTTTGGAGCCCGGTTTCCCGTTTTTTTTCGGAGCCGTCAGCCGTGTGTCTCAGTTCGGGACCGCTTAACCACCTCCGTTTGCTCCGGTTTTTGGCATACACCTTATTTCCTCCCTTTTGAGGGACACTGTGGTCTAAAAGACCAACTTCGTGGTCGAACGCCACTTCCGGTGCCTAACAGCCTGTTTTTAGGGCCCCGAACTGCGTGTTTCGGCCCCCGAACCTCCGTTTTGCATCCGTCTTTGTTCATTTTTGGTGGAGACCTTATTTTCACTGTTAGAAAGGTTGTAGGAGAGTGGAAGGCCAGCAATTTTTCTAAAAAGCCTACTTTTTTTGGTCAAAAGTGATTCAGCATGAATCCGAGAAGGAGGAAAATGTCTGCGCGATTTCACCGAAATGGGCATAACTCTTTGCACAGGAGGAATTAAGATATGAGGCCACCACCGTTGGAAAGCTTACTTCTGGGGCTTCATTTTTCACTCAAGAATATCCTAAGGACAAGTTCGGGTGGGGGAGATATGGTTGGTTAAAGTCCGTTTGGACCGAATCTGCGCGTCTTCATGAAAACTGGCATAACTTTTTGCACAGAAGGAATTTTGATGCAAGGTTTGCGGCATTGGAAAACTAACTTCTGGGGCTTCATCCTAGGGGGTGGCCGGCCACTTTGACCCTTTTGACCTGGTCGGCCAGCCACCTGAACTGGTCGGCCGGCCACTTTCCTGGTCGGTTGACCACTTTGGCCCTTTTGAGCTGGCCGGCCATTCTTGCCCCTGTGAGTGTATTCCAGCTGTGCCAGCTATTTTCCACTGGATCCACTGTCCGAGATTTTGCCTCTTGTTTTGGTCCATTCAAATTGGTTTTTTTGATTTCAAAATAAGCTTAGCCTCTCTCCCTCTATATAACACACACTCCACCTCCATTGTTAAGGGTCAGAAGCTTTTGGGCTGGAATTATACATACATCTCCATATATCTCTCTCTTTTGGTGCTAAAAGTCCATATTTCTTGCATATTTGCACTACAACCCATAGCACAACACCTCCACTACTCATTCCAGCACCTTGGAGGCCATTGGCAAAGGTTAAAAGCTCAGAAATTTGGACTAAAAGCTACTGGAAAGCTTCTCTTCAAGGGTGAGTCCCTGTTTCCCCTTTTCTTGTCTTATTTTGCATGATTGGTTAGCCTTTATTGCTTACATTTTTGGGCTCCGACTTGAACTGTAAATAGTCATATTTTGAGTTCCTTTTCATGTTTGATCAAGGGTCTTTCTCTGTTTGAGGTCTCCTCCTCCCCCTTTGTATTTAAACTCTCTTTTAGGCCTATTTTTGCATGATATTTTAGGCTTATTTGTGAGCTGTTTTGGACTCGGTCATAAACTGTGAAATGTCTTGTTTTGATCCCCTCTTAAACTTTGTTGAAGTGCTCTCCTCTGTTTGAGCTCAGCTGCTACCACTTGTCTCTTTATCCCTCTTTTAGGCCTTTTTCTTGCATGCTGATTTAGCCTCACTTTTGTTCATTTTCGAGACTTGATGTAAACTGTAAAGTGCTTCATTTTGAGTCCCTCTTCAACTTTGTTGAAGGGCTCTTCACTGTTTGGGGCCAACTTCTGTCCCTTGTCTCTATTCTCTCTTTTAGGGCCATTTTTGCATGATAGATTAGCCCTATTTGTGTTCACTTTTGAGATCTGTTATGAACTAGAAAAAGTCTCATTTTGACATCATCTTCATGTTTGATTAAGGGAATTTTCTTTTTTGAGGTCATATCCTTCCTTGCATGCCTTATTTCTTCATGTTTTGAGCCATACATGTAAGCATTTGCATTGGCCTTGTTTTGGCCTTCTAGCCACTAAAATCCAGTGGATTTTCAGTGGCTGAGACACTGTTTTGAGAGCCAAAATTAGAGGGAGATGACCCTCTCTCTCCTTCTCTTGTTTGGTGGCCTTTTTGGCCTTCCAAAGAGACCCTATCTTGCATGCTTTGAAGCCACTTTCCAGGGCCAATTTGGTGAGTTTTGAGACTACCATATTTGATTTTGATAGTTTTTTATGCCATGCTAAGTGTCCACCTTGTATGTGCTTAATAATCCGTTGCATGGCCCTTTAAAGGAGCTCATCATTTTTGCATGTGTTGGCTTCATTTCAGTGGTTATTTGGGCCTATTTTTACATGTTTTGTTCACTGATTTTTGCTGGTTTGGTGAGATTACATTTTTTTCATATACTTGCCATGTAAACCATGTTTGCTAGTCAAGATTACATGCTGTTTTTGTCCACCATGCTAGCATCTTTTGGCCATGCTTTGAACTAGAAATGTTCATGTTTTGGGACTGTCTTGACTCTGTATTTGTACTTCATGATCAAATAATACATGCTTTGTATAGCTATAAGTCATTCCATGTGCCTAGTTTCGAGTTTCGGGGTTCATCTCATGCATCGGGTGCCATTTTTCCATGTTTCGGGGCTGTTTAGCATCATATTTCAATGCTGGAATTTGTGAGTTTGTATGCCATCTTGCATCTCTTGCCATGCCTTGTTAGAGTTGCATGTTATGCCTTACGTTCGGTCCTCGGTTTGCGTGCATGCGTGCACGCATTTCGAGAGTCTCATTTTCACCTAATGGCTACTGATGTGAGTGTGGCTGAGGTCCACTCATGTTGGTGTAAGTCCATCGTGCATTGTGTATGCCATTTCATTTCATAGCATTGTGTATGCTAGGTTGTATGTTAGAGTATTGTGTATGCCATGTTACATCGAGCATTGTGTCTGCCATTTCATAGCATTGCGTATGCTAGGTTGCATGTTAGGATCGCATTCATGCATGTCATGCATATTGCATAGTGCTTGGGATAGGAGTTAGCCCAAGCACGGGAAACGAGAGACGTTTCGTACTCCGAGTGACGGAACGTGTCTCAATTCCCTACCGCCGACACTCCGTATTACCCATGATGGAGTTTAGGCCTTGTTGTGTCCATATGTGCATTCATTTCATATTGAGTCGTGCAAATCGACTCCTCGGCCATCATGCATCGAGATGCGTGATTGGTGGCACGAGGATCGAGGACTACACTCCCTGAAGAGTAGTCATGCATACATATGTGAAAATACTTTGCCATGCTCCTTTGTTGCTCTCTGTTGCAGCAAATCAGAAATCGACAGCCTTTCGGAGCTTGGCACGCATCCCGAGAACAATTGCAAACAGAGGCAAACCGGGGCATCGCAGTGGATTTTCGCGCAAGGCAACTCAAGCATGCATCATCCATCATTCGAAATGGAGCTAAGGATGTCCATGAATTTGCGTGCCAATTTACTGCTTTCCTAGATTAATTTGTTAATTAATTAGGGTTTTGTATTTATTCGGGACTGTGTTATTTATTCGGGACTGTATATTATTTATTCGGACCCTCCGGGTAAGGGCACAACTGTAATAAGTGTGCGTGTGTGTAATGTATGTCTTCCAACCCCACGTCTTTCTCTCTTTTATTTACCCGCTTATGATGGTTAGATTAGGACATGTTTCAATTAGCATACAGTATGATAGCATGTTTGCATTCATTCATCTGTCTTGCATGCACCGGGCTCGGCGCATCATACTAACTGCATTTGTATCTCAATTCCAAGTTGAATACATGTTAGTTATAGCATTTCACATGTCATCTTTAGAATAGTCGAGCCTATCTTAGTTGCATTTTGCATGTGTTGCATTAGGCATTTTTGTATAGTTAGGATCATGCATGGATTTCTAATTAGCTTCTGTTTTGGCTTGGAGTACTCGGTAAGTTTTATGCTTTAGCATCCTTGCATGCGTGTGAGTGACTGCCATGATAGCATACTTACTATGAGGCTATATGCTTATGTGATATAACTGCCTGAATACCTGTGGGTGAAGGTTGGATTATTTGAATTGAAATAAATGAATTGACTGTGAGTTTTAAGCCCACTAGATAGTGGCAAAATGATGTTTTTCTAAGCCCACCCGAGGGTGACAAATTCACATTTTAGCCTACTTGTGGGTAGCACCATCAAACCGTTTTCAAATAAACAAACATGAAATGTCTTGTTCCAATTCAGGCGACCCAGTCTATACTTGTATGCTGTGCGCATCACATAGTAAATCTAGGCTAATAACCGAAATAAGAACGCATAAAGTTTTCAAAACTAGATATCATGGTTAGTAGAGGTCGATCTTTGATCGGGCGAGCGGGGGTGCTCACGAAGTGACCTTCCCCAACCGTACCCAAGTTCCCGAGCCGAGGCAACTTTGGTGATGACGGACACGTGGCCTTAGGCAACGAGTCAGGGTTTCCTAAATTTCTCAAAAAATAAAATATTTAGGTGGCGACTCTGTATCTGGCAAAGCAGTCCATATTTGGCACTTCTTTCAAAAAATCTGTTTTCTCAAAACGATTTGCCGGATTTGGACTCTTTGGTTCAGATTAAGAACCATGACAATTTGAGAGTCCAAACATGTAGTGTGCCCAAAACGAACAGAATGGGACTCATTCCACCCGGGGCATTCGGGGATGTCTACAGTGGCACGGTGCTAAACAATTTACATCATTCTGGTGTTATGATGCTTGAAAAAATAGATCTCTCTAGCATTTTGTTGCTATACATTTACAGAGACGCTTTCTTCCAAACAATGATTTTTTAATTTGTGGTGAGCCTATTCGGTAGTACAACGCTAATTAATTTGAATTACTCAAGTGCCACGTTACCGAACAATATTTTTTCCCAGCATTATGTTGCCGTCCAATTAGATGATAACAAAAAATTAATTTGGGTCACTTGTGAAGCGCATGTTCAGTGATACATTGTTATACAAATGAGATTACTCTAGTTTCATGTTGCCAAACTACAATAGAGTTGCCTGGGCCCCTGTAACTGTACATTGAAAGATTTACTTTTTCCTTGAAGCATCCATAAAAAAATTCATAAATCAAACATATATCTATAAAATCATACATAAAAAGTATCCATAAAATTATTCATAAAAACATCAAGTATACGAATATCCATAAAGTATCCATAAAATCTGTTATTGTTTGCATCCATCAATCAAACATGTTATCACAATTTGTATTGGTAATTTTTTCCCTCTTAATAGAAATAGGCATCTACATTTTTTAGAACCTGTAAACCTCAATCGTTCCCCCTTATAGTAACCACTTCTTTTACAAGCGAGTGTAAGTCTTGGTTTTCTGCCATTGCCTCTCACATCTGATATCTTTATAATAATGATAAATTCAGTCTTTTTCCCAACGTCAGAAGCCTATTTAATTAATGCTTCACGGCTACGAAAAATCCAAAGATAATAAATACATTTATACGTCAAATTATTAATAAAACTCAATACAAATTAAAAATAAGAAAAATCATATTCACAAAAATAAAAATAAAAACTTAACAAATCTCGTCTGTAATGAATTCATGAATAGAATCTACCAATATTGCAGTACTTGCGTTGTTATAATTAGTATAAGTATAATCCTTCTAGACAAAAAAATAAAAAAAAATATAAATTAAAAAAATAAAACTGAAAATACATGGTAATGAGAAGCCAAACAAATTTTAAAAACTCGGTTTGGGGTTACCGAAAATGTATCTTTTATTCAGTAGTTGGTTACCAGACTTATATTTTTTGTTCGACAATGTAATGCCGAACTATTTTATTTTGTTCGATTTCGAACCATTGAATGAAAGTCGAACACCAGTCCAGAAAAACGAAATAAAAACCTACCAAATAAATAAATAAATAAATAACTCACTATTTCATTTTTTTGATGGTTCTTCACCACCGTTTCTTCATCCATCGCTTTCTTTAATGATCAAAATACTATGATTCTCACTTTTGAAAAAAGATATGTAAGAAAAAAGAAAAATTATGAAAAGAAAAAGAGGAGTAGGGATTGAAAATCAAGGGGTGTAAGGAGATAACAAAATATATTTAATTTTAGTATTTTGTCCTTAAAGATAATTTCACACACGGATAAAATTGGGGGAAAAAAAAAATCTCATATGACGGGTGTAAAAAAGTAAAATAGTGGTGTAAGTAGAATCACTCGTGAAATACACATAGTTGATTTTGTTACAAACTCAAATTCTGATATATATTTTTTTTCATAATCATCCCTAATTTAAATTTATAGCCCAAGTATCCGACATAGGAAGAAAAAATATTAAAAAGAAAATAAAATTTTACATTATTTAGAAACTTTTTCAAAAATTAATCATTTTAGCCCCACTGAAAATATAGCAATGTTAGGAACACAGATGCGCTCCATAGAATGGAATACAGATGAGAGAAAAATGATAAGTTCCACGTGATATAGGGTCCACATATGAGACCAACTATTTGTTTCACATCTGTTCCATTCCGTGCTGTCTTTCTAGATTATTGCTGATAAAATCGTAGGACATATCTCTCCCTGGTCGACTTTACATGTAGTTCGATGCTAGGCTTGGGCCTAAGCCAACGCAGTAAAAGCCCAGTTGAGTCGAATCTACAACCCAGATCAGCTCAACACGGACTTTGCAAAATCTGGACTATTCCTATTTATCGTCTTTTTTGTAGTCAGTGCGATTTTTGCAATGAATATTTATTATTGAGCTTGTTTGGTTCTGATTTTAGAAAATAATTTTCAGAAAATTTTATTTTTTTATTTTTTGTATTTTAATATTTTCAATAAATTTTTATTATTATTTTCAGTAATATTTTTTAATTTTTAGACACACTTAACATAAATACAGTTAAAAAGTATAATATTTCTAAAAAAAAACTTTAAAAAGTATACTAAATACCAAAAAATACAAAAAAAAATATGAAAATTCAGTACATTTTTTTATATTTTTGTGTATTTATTAATTTTTTAAAAAAAATTCACAATTATTTTACTATTTAGATACAACTAAGTAAGGTACATTTAAAAAAGTAAAAAAAAAATGCTTAAAATTTAAAAAAATATTTACTAAAAATAAAAAAACACAAAAAATAAAAAATAAAAAACTCAGTTTTCAGAAAATTGAAACTAAACACATTGATTATTTTTTTTCACGAATCTAAATGGACATAATTTTAAAGTTTTTGAATTTTTTCAATTAGTCATTTTAATTTAAAAGACCATTTGGGTTAGTGGGATCATTTTGGAGCTGACCTCAATAATCCAAACTTTTTTTTTTTACGATTTATTAAATAGAATATACATAATAAAAAAATTAAGATAATTAGATATTAGTAATTATATATTTAAATTACATTTATATTACAAAAAATGGATGTCTATTCTTCAAATTATATTTGACATCTATTTTTTTAAAACAAATGTAATTCAAATACATAACTCACGATATCTGATCATCTTAATTTTTTATATAAATATTTTATTCGATAATGTCTAAAAATTGAACAGTTTAGATCACTGAATTGGCTCTACAATTGGCCTACTAAGCCCAAATGCTCTATCAAATTGGGTTACCAACTTGTGAGAATCTAAATCCAGTTTTTATGTCTTAAAATAAACAATATTTAATCAAAAAATAATACTAATGTTTTAAAAAATAAACTGGTTTAAACGCCTTTCTAGTTATATGGTGTTGGATTTGAAGAAGAATTTTTATGTGAATATTTTAAAATTTTAAATTATTTATATAAATAGTCAACTTTTTAAATTATTTACTAAATTAATTTATTTTTTAAAATCGCAGGTTTAAAATACGATTTCATGGTGAAATCATATCTTGAATATGTAATTTCATATTGACATGGTCCACATTTACACAGTAATAAATCATGTTAATATGAAATTGCATTTTAAAAATACGATTTCATGTCGAAATCGCATTTTCAACATGCGTTAAAAAAAATAATAAAATAAAATAAAATTTGAAAAGTGAGTTACTTTGATAAATAGTTTAATTTTTTATAATATAAAAAAAATCTAGATTTGTAGGATAGAGATTTTAAAAATAAGAAATAAATAATAATAATTTATATTTTAGGAAAATTTACCTATACATCCTATATTGAGATATGGTAAACCATTTAGTCCCAAGAATTTTTTTATAGACCAATTAGTCCTATTGATTTTGAAAAAGTAGATTTAATATATTATTTGAAAATTGGATTTACGGTTAAACCCTTATTTCTATTATGTTTCCTTTCTTCTTTTTTTTTGGTCCATTTTGTGCTAGAAAGGTAAGGTACACAATCTATAAAAATCAAATTTGGGATGAATTTTATATGAGAATATTTTTTTATTTAGAAAATATTTAAAATGAGTAAAAAAAATGACTTGAAATATAAGAACCTTTGTATACTTTTTCCAAACATAACACTCTAAAAAAACTCCTTAGTGTAACACTTCAATACAACACACAAAAAAAACTTCTTAGTATATTTTTCTCAAACGTAGCATTTCAAAAAAAATTCTCAGTGTAACACTCTAATGTAACACAGAAAAAAACTCCTATTTTTTCCAAACATAACACTCCAAAAAAACTCCTTAGTGTAACACTCTAATGTAACACACAAAAAAACTCCTTAGTGCACTTTTTCTCAAACTGTAACAACCCTCGCCACTGTTTACCGATAAACTACCGATTACTGCTAAACTGAGACTGATTATGATTGGCAATTGAACTGATTGAAATACTGGACTGACTGACTGAAATCTGAAACTGATTGATTGAATATATCTGTTTGAATTGCATTTCTATCTGTTGCCTGTTTGATTATCTGTTCATGTTTTTATGTTTAAACTGCAAATTGAAGGCCTTATCGGCGGTCGAACCGAAAATTGATTACTGTTTTACGATCATCATAATTTATATGATTTTATGGTGTATTTATCTGAAATTTGATTTGGTATGGTTTAATTAGATTAAAATGAGCTTAATCTCATAAGTTGCATTATCTACCACTTTGCCATGCCTAGTGACCCACTAACTAAACACTTTATGATTCATACACACTTGACTAAAACATCTTCTTCTGCCATTTTTTAGAGACATAGCCGACTAGAGTGAGAGAGTGAGAGGATAGGAGTGTTTTCAACTCGATTTTGTGGATTGGCTTGAAGAACTTGAAGAATTGAAGTATAAATTGCAAATTGAGCTCCCTTACCTTGCATTGGAGACCTAAGGTATTGTAATTACCCTTTTGTTTGTGAATTCAATTGATTCTTGCATAGTTTTAGAGCAAGTTGTAGTCTAGAGCCAAGTTATGGCTCTTAATTGTTGAATTGTAGCTTAATTCATGCATGCATGCCTATATTATTGAATTTTGAGTTAATTCCATGGAAAGTTGTCACATGCATGCCCATATTTATGTTAGTCCATGAATTCATCTTGTCTTTGAAGATATTAGCTCAATAGAGCATGTATTTGAGGCTTGTAAGTTGTTTAACTTCATGCATGTTGCATGTTCACCTTGTTCATGAAAATTGGTTTGAAATTGGATTTATTTGAACTACCTTTGGGTTTTGATTTTTATAATTGAGCTTTGAATCATGTTAAACTATGAGTTTTGAAGTGTTTTCCAAGAAATGGGCCCAAAGGAATCGAATTTGATACATTTGTAGTTGAATTTGAGCTTGAGGTTCAAATCTGGGAATTCCAGATTTTGAACTCGCGCTCGAGCAGGGTGACTGGCGCTCGAGCGTAGAAATCGTGCTCCTAGCATTTTGTTCTGTTTTTAAGCCAGCTTGAGCGGGGTAATTTACGCTCGAGCGGGACCTTGTGTTTTACGCTCGAGCGGGTGTCGAGTGCCCAATCGAGCGTGATTTTCACATATCCAGCACTTTTGACTATTTTGCAGTACGCTCGAGCGTCCAAGTCTGAGCTCGAGCGGAAACCTTTGTCTGTATGTCCGCTCGAGCGGATTAACATACGCTCGAGCGAGACCCCTGTTTTCTGAAAATGCTTTTACAGTGCATCTTTGCATCCTCATCTCATTCTAGGCATTCTTAGGCCTAGTTTATGGCATCTTAATAAGGATATAGATGTAGAACCACACTGAGGCAAACTAGGGATTAATCATTATCTTTCCCAACTGTGTAGCTTAGTGTGTGTTCAATCTGTAAACTGTATAGGGTTGGTGACTGGGGACACGTTCTAGCCTAACTGTAGCCCAGAACTCTGTGAGTAACAACTATGTAAAGATATGTTCAAAAATGATTATCTTCTGAACAATGAGCTGTACTGTTTCTGAATTGATACTGTTAATAGAATGAATATATGTCCTCTATTCTGAACTGTATTGTGGCATCCTTAGCAACTACTGTTACTGACTGTTACTGTTACAGAGATCTCTGCCGGTTCCCTTGTTGAAACCACTGCTGTTTACTGATTGATGGCCATCATTGACTGTTCGGTCTTTCAAGACCTACTGTTTACTGTACTGTTATGCTAATGGATGTACCACATATGACTGTACTGACTGAACGACTGAAATATTGATTTAATGAACTATTTTCATTACTGTAAGGACATTCATTCTAAACCTCTTTACGCATTATGTTATTCACTGGGCTTTAGCTCACTGTTCATATATATATGTAGGTGTACAGGCACCAGACCGCGACTAGAAGCGTCAGGGTAAGCTCCAGTTTTGTCAAGCCAACCACTGTGCCTCACTGCGAGGTTCCGAGCCTGTCAAGCTATGGCTTAGGGGTGTTTCAATTTCCCCCGTCTGTCTCTGTATCTGTTTTGTAGACTGTATAGACTGTTACTGTACTGTTTAATAGGGATTAGGTCCCTGATCGGGATGATTATAAATGTTGTACATACCGTTCTGTACTGTGTATATATATACATATGAAAGGTCTTCTTGGCATTCAGATTGTCACAGTTCATTGGACATTATTTATTTACTACATTGGCTTCCGCCAGGCCCCTGTACTCTGTTTTACTGTATTACTGTCAAGCAGGCCTTCGATAATCTCGAATTACTGGCCGATTACGGTGCTAAATCCATAGGGGCGGGTTTGGGTCGTGACACAAACGTAACACTTTAAAAAAAATGTGGAAAAACTATTCTAAAAGGATTACAAAAATTTCTTACTAAGTTTTGACAAATATATAATTTCAAACTGTGAGTGTTACGTTTGGAAAAAGTACACTAAAGAGTTTTTAAATATTTTTTTTATGTTACATTAGAGTGCTATGTTTGAGATTACATTGATTGTAGTGTTATGTTTGGTTTTCATACACTAAGGATTTTTTTTTTTTTTTTTTTGTGTGTTATATTGGAGTGTTACGTTTGGAAAAAGTACACAAATGAGCTTTTTTTTTTTAGTGTTATGGTGTTACGTTTGTGAAAAGTACAGCAAAAAGTTTTTTAATTTGTTACATTGGAGTGTTAGGTTATTAGAGTGTTACATTAGATTGTTAACTTTTTGTTGGTAATGTGGGATTTAAAATGAGTAAAAATTCAAAAATTTTATAGTGCAAATTTCCCAAATGTGTAATTTTACATTTGGAGAAACTTACTTTTATTCCCAAAGAATTAAACTCAAACATATAAGTGATTACCTTTTTGCGTAATTTTTACTTTAATGGGACATTTGGGTTCAAAAAAAAAAGGGGGACTAAACAGTTCACAAGATTACATTTTGAAATTTATTAATGTTTCACCCTATTTTTATTTTTTCATATGTTTTATTTATATATTTTTTTTATATTCAATTTTATACTCAAAAGTACACCTACCATTTTGCATATACAAATTTGATCTTATCATAGGTCTATTGATATTCAATCAATTTAAAATTTTACAGAGATATTCTTTTCAATGTATCCTAAAAAATAAACAGTTCAAATTATCAAAATGAAACCTAAATTGAGCCCCATCATACGCACAACAGTGGCTCCTATGCAACACTACATCCTTAGAAAATAGGTATAGAAAATTAGTTTGTATATATCATTTTCCTATTTTAAAGTAGGATTTGACTTCTCTCAAGCTCTCATCCCAGCTTAAGTCTATTTTGGAACTGATTTTGGTGATTTGTTCACTTTTTCGGACTTGTTAGGTAGAATAGTTATGCAAAAAATCAAGATGATTAGATATCGATAGTAATATGTTTAAATCATATTAGTTTTAAAAAAATAGATGATAAATATAATTTCAAGAATAACCATCTATTTTTATAATATAATTTTGATTCAAACATATAGCTATCGATATTCAATTATGTAATTTTTGCATGAATATTTTATTCAATAAATTTTAAAAAATAAACGATTCAAATTATTAAAATGAAACTATAAATTCCATAAATTACTTAATTTTTTTCATATTAAAATATAAATTATATGAAAGTGATTTGTCATTTCTATGTGAAAGTGATTTGTTTAATATTCTGTGTGTAGAGAGAGAGAGAGAGAGATAAATTTAGAAAACCAGTCAAAAGCAATCAGCCTAATGGGAAAAGGATTCAAAGTGAAGTCAGGAGAATCTCAACTAGTCAAAAAAAAAAAAAAAAAAAACATTCACCTTCTCTGTTTTATGGATTTTTTTTATTGTTAAATTTTATTTAGAGGTGTTCTAATCTAATAAGTTTATTAAGAAAAATTATCACTTAATTAATATCATGTATTTATATTTTTATTTTATGAGATCATTTTTTTTTTTTTATATTATTTGTTAGATTATTATACATTTATGTCTATTGTTGATATATGTATTATATAAAAAAAGGATATACATACATTTCCTTTTTGTTGCTATCTCTATTTTGGTAGTTATCATTATTCACCTTTTTCTTTTTGATCAGTTTCATTCACATTTGTGGTGTTGTTTCATTGTGCTAGGGTTTTGAAACTCCATATTTGGTAGGGTTTAGAAACTCTAAGTTACATATAGTGGTGAAATAATATTATATTCCTCCATTATTGCGGGGAAACTTTATGTTCGTCTATTGTCACTTTGTGTTTGAAGTTCTGTGTTGGTCCACTATTACTCTGTGTTCGAAACTATATATTTTTGTATTGTTTTAAGTCGAAATTTTGTTTATGTCCAGTCAATTTTATTATAAACATATTCTTCAAATGTGAGTTTGGTTTTATTTGGATTGATGAAATGGTGAAATTGTATAGATTGTTAATAACAGTGATAATGATAAAGATGATGATGAAAATGAGGATGTGAGTGACATTTTTTTCTTTTTAGAGTAATTGAGTTTTTTTTTTGGATTTCTAATTCTATTACTGCCATTGTTTCTATTTTTTTGTCAATCAGTGTGAATGTTCACATTTCACATTATTTGAAAGTTTGAGAAATAAGTATTGGAATATAGATATGGACATAATTATATATTTTGCAAGATGTAAATGTTTATATATCATTAGTTATTTGTTATTATACTTGTTGTTTAAACAATCATTTTTTGTTACCATTAAACAATTGAAATAATCATTTTTTTCCTTTCAATTTTGTTTCATATTACAGTGTGAATGTTCACATTGATATGAATCTAGTTTGTTTAAGATTAGTTATATGGTAATTGTAAATTGTAAACGTTCACATATTGTATTTTGATATAAGTTTTTTTTTTCGAAAGTTAGTTGTGTTTTGTTTTTTTTTTATTATTATTATTATGTTGGTTGGTTGAACAATAATTTTTGTTACCATTGAACAATCAAAATAGTCGATTTTTATTTTTTTCAATTTTATTTTATATTTTCATGCTACAATGTGAATGTTCATTCACATTGGTATGAATTTATTTTTTTTTAAAACTAATTGTATATTAATTGTAAATTGTGAACATTCATATTGTATTTTTGTATAAGTTTTGTTTTTTAAAAGTTAATTGTATATTTATTTATTTATTTGTTACTATGCTTGTTAGTTAAACAATCATTTTTCTTACCATTGAACAACTGAAAAAGTCAATTTTCACTTTTTTCAATTTTGTTTTATGTTTTTATGTTGCAGTGTAAATGTTTACATTGGTATGAGTTTTTTTTTAAGGCTATTGTATGTTAATTATAAATTGTGAACATTTACATTGTATTTTGGTATGGGTTTTATTTTTTCGAAGGTTAATTGTGTATTTGTTGTTTATTATGAACATTCACATTGTAATTTAGTATGTGTTTTGTTTTTTCAAAAGTTAGTTGTATATTTGTTATTTACTATGAACATTCACATTGTATTTTTTATTTTCATTCAGATTTTTTTGTTGCGCTATTTTAAAATTTTTCAAATTTTAAATGGTTCAAAATTCATAATTTGAGATTTTCTCCATGAAATGATGGAGAGATTTTCTTCTTAGAACAAGGGAGAGATTTTCTCCCTAGAATAACGAAAAGATTTTTTTCTTTAGAATAAGGGAAAGATTTTTTCCATAAAATAAGGGACTATTGTTATGTATTAGTTTCAAAATAGAAAAATATGCGAAAAAAATTAAAAAAGATGATTTGGTCATATTACATTAGACAAGACTTAATGAAATACAAAAAAAGAATATGAGTTAGATGGAATAAAATACTTAAAAAGATAATTTATCAAAAAATGACCCTTGTTTTATTCATTGTTTTTTAAAATTGAATTTTTTGTTTATATAATTTTTCACTTTTACTAAATTTTTTGAATATTTTAAATAATTTTGTTTATTCATTTTTTCTAAAAATTGGGTTTTTTTATTTTTATAATTTTTTATTTTCACTCAATTTTTTTAATATTTTAAATAATATTTTTGGTTTTTAAATACAGCTAATGTAAAATACACTTAAAAAAAATATTTATGATTTTTGTAAAAAACAAATTTACTAAATATCAAAAATATAAAAATTTAACATATTTTTTATATTCTTGTGTATCTATTAATTTTTTATTCACAAATATTTATTTTTTGGGTGTACCTAATCTAAACATTTAAAAGATTAAAAAAATTATAAAAAATAAAAAATTTAATTTCAGAAAATCTATTGAGAGGTTAGTTTGGTAAATTTTCCAACTGGATCAGTCAAGACTGAGACCTCGTTTGAAAACAAACTATTTTAGTAATTTTTTGATTTTTTGGTTAATATATGAGATAAAAAAAATTAGTATGTTTGGAATGACTTTTCAGTTTTTTACAAATATATGTAAAAAAAATAGAGAAAAAATAAAATTTTTAACTTTTTAATATGAGTTGTTGACTTTTTAATTTTTTAGTAATTTTCTTTTACTTTTTAAACTAAAACAATGGGTCGAAATTGCCGAGTCTTCAGCAAGAAAGCTTGCAAACACTGGGTAGAAACTATGTGGTATGGGGACACAACCTCATGGTACTTTGTTGTTGTTTGGTAATAATTTTTTGATCTAAGTAAGTATAAAAAGATAAAATAGACTAAATTAATTAATAAGATAAAATATCACATCTAAATTATAATTATTTCATTTTTTTCTCACAAGCACGGCATCTAAACTTAAAAAAAAAAATCAAAAAATATTTCCAAACGAAACTAATTTAGTCAGGTTAAATTAGTTAAAAAGTTAAATTAAATTAATTTTTCCCAAATAAAACTTATCTTGGTGACAATTGGTTAACTGCTACAAATCAGAGAGCAAGCCTCCGTTTGGAAAGTGAGTTGGCTTTTTGACTTTTTGATTTTTTTGGCTATTTTAGCCTGGGCTAAAAAGTTTGGTTTGGGAAGAACTTTTTGACTTTTTGACTTTTTTTACTTTTTTTGTGAGAGAAGAATGTAATGATTATGAGTTGGATGTGATATTTTATTTTTTGTAATTAAAATAGTCTATTTTATCTTTTGTGATTAAAATAACCAAAAAAACCCTTGTCAAATGGAGCCTAAATATTCCAACCATGACTTATCAAAAGCTAATACCATCTCTTCATATGATTAAAAAGAGCTTTTCTTCACAGCAACTAGTGGAAAAAACATTCACTCATCAAAAGGAGGACTTTAGGGGTGGTTGTTGAAAAGTTTTCATCAGTTGAATTGAATGTGTGGGTAGTGTCAACAAAACTCTCAATGCTCCGAGTGAGGGTCCCCTTTGTTCAAAAAAGAAAGATAATGGTTGGCTTTGCTAGTGGATGGTTGTCAACATCAAAGAATCCACTAGTCAGTTTCAATAGCCCAACACCATAAAATTGTTCCCAAGCTTTTTTAGGACAGATGTTGACCCTTTAGCCAACCACATACTAGTTCTGTATAATTTGGATTAGATAAAAAGCTTGTTGTGGTGAGCCATGATTGTCACTAAATCACTCTCAAACACTAATCAATCATTATCTTCAGTGCCAAAGCTCCACGGCAAACCTTATCAAAACCACCAAATCTCATGTTGACTTGGCTTCTTTTCTATGGCCAAAGAATTATGTGAATCGGTTATTTTAGAAATATAATTAAAAGTTAATTTTTGACTTTTAATTTATTTTAGATTATATTATCTTTTTATTTTTTTATATATTTTTTTAAAAAAAATCAAAAAAATTCAAAATATTAATTTTTAACCAACTTCTCAAAACAACCCCGAAGTTTATCGAAACACCATTGCAACCATTGTTAAGAGCAATGTTTTAAAATTCACACCATTGAGGAACCCAAAAAAAAAATCAAGTTAAGGGTCAGTGGTTCAACCATTGAGTCAACCGAACTAAAGTCGTGATATCATAATTACATCATAAATATATTAATAATTATGTATGAATAAAATATAGCTATTAAAATTATAAAAATATACACTTATATTATCAATTTATTTTTAATTTAAGATTTAAAATTACATTTGTTTAAATTTTTTATAGAGTGAAAATAGTAATAAATAAAATTTATTTCCAAAAATTAACTAAAATTCATTGTGTAGTTTGGTGATCTTGTGTTGTGACTTTAGCGCTGGAGACACAGGTTCGACTCTTCTGGATATATGAATGCCAAGTTTTTTATTCCACTGATTTCTTCAAAATAAGCTTTCAGTTGAACCAGCCAATCTAATTCGGTTTCATAAACATTGGCTTAGAGTTCTTTCCTCTCTATACTTTTATTATTTCTTTTTTATTATTATTGGTCAATAAAATTTAGTTTTTATTATTTCTTTTTTATTATTATTGGTCAATAAAATTTAGTTATTAGATATTAGATTAGTTCCTAAAAGTAAGAGGTTTCTCTCCAATTGTGTGGACTGGAGCGCAATGTTAAGCTCGTGGGATTCATCATGGGTCACATTTCGATAATCCAAACCGTTCAATGTGTAAAACTCGTCAAGTATTTCATACGTGTAATAAATCATGTTGATCAGATATTGGTAGCCCCTGATCGAAATACATTTTTGCAAATGGTAAATATGATTTTAAAAATAAATTGTTAACAAAAATATATTCTAATCAAATGACTACTGATATTCGATCAACATGATTTTTTGCAGGCATGAAATAATCGACAAGCTCTACATATTGAACAGTTTGAATTGTCGAAACATGACCCCTGATAGACCTCACAAACCCAACTATATGTTTTAATCCACGTAATAGATTGGAGAAAAGCCTCTCCCATCCTTAAAAGAGTTTAAACCCCTCAATCTCTCCCTTATAAGATCACCTTATGGACCAAGGGAGGATAATAGAAGGAACCATCACTCCAAAGTTTTGGGGAAAAAAAAACTTCGTAAATATAGTCATCTTTGTTGTGAATCTTTTAAAATTACATAGGTTTGCTCATCCCATTCCAAAATATTCATAAGAAATTTAATATCCACCCTTAGGATATTCTCTTCGTTGTAGTCTAAATCCCATGGCCAAAAAAAAAAAAAAAAAAATTCAATTTAGAGAAAAAAATTAAAAAGACTAGTGAAACAATATTTAATAACTTGGATCTCCAACTTAGCTTTTATTTTCAAGTTTTAATCCTCACTCTCCGGCTTCAGTTCTCTCTCTCTCTCTCTCTCTCTCTCTCTCTCTCTTTCTTCTTTTTTGTTGTTTCATTTCTCTCCCTTATCTTCGTATTCCTATTTTGTTTCAACATTTCATTTTTATTTGGGTGCTGTTTGGTAACACTTACGTTTTCAGTTTTCTGTTTATATTTACAAAAATTTTAAAAACTCAAATAAAAACTTGTTTGGTAAAATTTTTGATTTATAAATCAGTGGTCTCAGTTTATAAATTTGGCCAAAAAATGAAAACACAAAAAATATGTTTCCATTTTGAGTTTTCAGTTTTTTTTTTTTACCACCCAACACTAGCCACCACCCACCACCATTTTCTACCACCACCCACCTGCCACCACCACTCACCACCCACCTGCCACCACCACCCGCCACCACCACCCACTCGCCACCACCACCCCCCTTGCCACTACTACCACCACCACCACCACCACCCACCTGCCATCCACCACTTATCACCCGCCACTACCATCCACCGCCCGCCGCCACCACTCGCCACCTACTTGCCATCACCATCCACCATTCACCTGCCATCCACCACCCACCACCCGCCACCACCATCCACCGCCTGCCGCCACCACCCGCCACCTACTTGCCATCACCACTCACCACCCACCTACCACCACCATCGACCACCTGCTACCACCAGCCACCCACCACCACCAGCCACCTGCCACCCACCCAGCCGCCATCACCACCACCCGCCGCCACCCGCCGCCACCACCACCATCACCCACCCGCCACCTACCTACCACTACTACTCACCACCACCCACTCGCTACCACCTACCACCCGCCACTGTCACCCACCCACCCACCCACCCACCCACCCACTACCACCACCCACTACCACCACCACCCGCCACCTACCCGCCATCACCCACTACCACCGGCCATCCGCCACCCACATGCTGCCACCACCCACCATCCGCCGTTGCCACCACCATCACCACTACCCACTCGTTACCACCCGCCACCGTCACCCACCCAACCACCATCACCACCCACCACCCACCACCACCCGCCACCACCACCCACCACCCCACCACCCGCCACCGTCACCCACCCACCCACTACTACCACCTACCCGCCGCCACCACCACCTACCCGTCACCACCCACCACCCGCCACTGCCACCACCTACTCGCTACCACCCACCACCTGCCACCGTCACCCACCCACCTGCCACCGTCACCCACCACCAGCTACCCACCACCCACCGTCACTACTTTCCACCACCGTCTTTCGCCGCCACTTGCCATCACTTGCCATTTTTCACTCTTTTTTATATTTTTTAAAATTTTTAAACATTTTGTCAAATTTTTAAACATTTTGTCAATTACCAAACGCGTTTGTAGTTTATGTTTTTCTAAAAATAAATAAAAAATAAACAAAAACCAGTTTATAAAATTTTTGTAAATATAAACTGAAAACGTAAACGTTACCAAACATACCCTTGTTGTTTGGGTTTTTTATTCAACTTGATCTCCATTTTCAATTTCATCTTCCATTTTCCATATTTTTTCAAAACAACTTCTTTTACTTTTTTTTTTATTAATTTTCTTTTTATTTCTCTATCAAAAAATTCCAGGGTAAATTACAATTATACCCTCTGAGGTTTGTTTAAAGTACAGATTGTCCCATGTGATTTGAAAAATTACAAATACCCCCTTGTTAAAAAATTTTACTTAACAGAATCAACTAAAAAAATGAAATTCCTAATTGCTAATATCATTAAAAATTGTTAATTGACTTAATGATTTATTAATAAAAGAAACGATTTGTTATGAAATTAGAAACCTTAAGAGCTGGAATGTAATTTCTAGAACCACAAGGACGATTTATATTTTAATCAAACCTCAAAGGGTATATTTGTAATTTACCCTTGTCGTAACTAAGAACCCTATTTCTTTCAAAATTAGCGAAAACGAAATCGAATCGAGTGGAACGAAAGAAAACACTTAAGAAACAATTAGTCTCATGTTTTTGACTCATATGTAGATTTTTACAAACTCGTAGATGAACCTAATCTCATAGAACACGTGCACGTGACAATCACACTTGTGGATAAACGTGCAGGTGACAATCATACCTACAAATGATCATTTGGTGACATCATATACCAACAGCCGTAGTTTCTTATTTCCTACGGTTACAGGTTTCTTGCACCTCACACAATTTCTTGAGAGTAGTCTCCCGGCATCTTGGAATATGCCAATTCATATGTTCTCACATTTCATACGAATTAACATATTCCAAAGGCTTATTTAGCCTATAAATACACCTATTCTTGTAGAGAAAAGAAGTTGCACTCTCTCTCTCTCTCTACATTACCCATACTTGGCCCAAACAATCCCAAAATAATCTCTTTCCTTCATTGAAGTTTAAACTTAGAGCTTTGGAGTATTCATGGAAGGCTTGAGTGGTTGATTATAGTTGTTTTGATTCTCCTATTACTATTCTCTCTTGCCTAGAGCTTGATAAGAGGTAAAATCTTACTTCTATTTTTATTTTTATTTTTATTTTTTTTTCTTGGCAACCAAACTATCTATATTGTTATATTTTGATTGATTAATAGTTGCATATTGGGCTTGTGTAGTTGGGGTTTTCGCCAAATCCCATTTATATTGTCATAGTTTCATTTTCTTTATTTTCTTAGTACTTTCACGCGTTTTCTCAATAGTCAAAACATGTATTTTTCATTTGAGAATGGTTGAATCTACTCTCTCAAAACTATTATTCCATGGATTTGGGCATGCCATGTTCAATTTCATGCGTATAGAGTAGATTTGGTCCATTTTCTATTTTTTTTACTTTCTAATTTTCATTTTCTTGTTAATTAGCTTAGTTTTCTATGATTGTGGGTTGAATATACACTTCTCATGTTCTCTTTCATGAATCAGGGCATTTGCTTTGCCATATGCCTCTTTCCATGTATTTTTGGGATAGGGTCACTTCAAAAGAAGTGTCAATGTAATTTATCCTAAATTTTATAATAATACACTACAAAAAATTATATTTTTTGCAACACAACAAAATATGTTCCTAAAAAGGAAAATTCGTTGGCAAAAAGTTTTGCTGACACATAGAGCTACGTTGGCAACCCGTAAGTAAAAGTGAGTCAGCAAAAGTTTTTGCCAATGAAATTATCATTGCATTGGTAAAGGTAATGCCTTTAGCAACAAACATAATTGTCGATAAAAGCCTTCATCCCTCGTCAGCAATTTACCTTGCGTCGGTAAAAGTAGTTCAAATATGATGATTGTGTGGCACTTTTCCCGATACAAATTTGCATGGGCAAAAAATATACTTTTAGCAACAAAATATGAGTCGGCAAAAGTAAACTTTTGGCGACACATTTACGTCAGTAAATGTTGCCATTTGCCAACAATTTGTTTGTCGATAAAGCTTTACTTTTGGTAATGACAAATTGGCATTGGCAAAAAAATACACTTCTAGCAACACAATATGAGTGGGCAAAAATAAACTTTTAGCAACACATTTACCGACAAATTGTTTGTCGAGAAAGCTTTGCTTTTTGGCAACAACAAATTTACATTGACAAAAATAATTTATATTTTTTTATAAGATTTACATATTTACAAGTGGCATCCCTCAGCACAGTAGAACTATCAACAACAAAACACAAGAAAACAAAAGCTAAATAAAGCACCAGAGCCTAACAACTAAACAACACTTCCCACTAAACCAGAAAGAAAATAATTGACAAAATAAACAAACAGACTGCAACAGACAAACTCAATTTTTTTACCAAAATCCATGCCATTGAATTTAAGAAACCTGTCCACAAAGTCTAGTGCATTGGCTTGCAACAACTCTCCAAGTTATTGAGAGTCGACATAGCTTAACCCAGCAATCTCATAGCCACAATTGGTCAACTGAGGCAAGTTAACTCCTCCACCAACATCATTTGTGTAGTTATTCAATCCTTCAATCTCAACAAGTGTATCATCCACAAAAAAGTCTCCTCACTATTGAACTACCAACCTTGCACTTGTTTTGATTCTTTAATCGCTTCTTTTGCTCATTGTACTCCCTTGGAAAATCCTCATCAATTTCCTTTCCAAATGCCAATGAATCTCTGATATTAGTTATCCCATTATCCTTAGCAGTAGTTGTTTTAAAGACTGATCATCACCCTTAATGGAAAATAGCTCATTATTGGTTCCCTTAAAAGCCATGCTACGAGTTGCTAAACTAGAGGCCCGACTGAAGTGAAATTCCTTCTTATGGATCCTGCGTCAACAAGTAATAATTACAATTCTAGACTTACATAACAGTTAATTCCACATTCTACCAACATTCCGGTCAAAGGTAATTAGCTACTAGCGTTGAGTAATGATTTAAATTTTTTCAACAAGAAATTAAAAGAAATATATATATATATTTGAAAGTGTAAACCTTTACTTCTTTTGTTATTGATCCAGCTAAAAAAGATTTCCTCAGTTAATGCACAAAATCATCATACGTTTTATGAAAGTTCCATTTGCTTGACTAAAAGATTTAGAAAATTTAAGCAAATAGATAAAGAGTAATGATAGGTAATTGAGATGTGAAACGAAATTAGCAAGAACAACAATATTTTTGGTACCTTGATTAGTGTCTTTGTTGTCATGGTCAGCCATGTCCAAACCGAAGCACAGTTCTTGCATTGCTTCCGCAGCCACAGATGCACAGCAACACAACAGCACACCAGCACACTAGCACAGAGCAGCACTGTAGCAGGATAGTAGCACTGTAGCAGGCCAGCAGCACAGCAACAAAAGCAAACCAACACCAGTACCAGCACCTATTCAACCAACAAACCAGCAAACCAGTATCAAAAACACACTAACCTGTTCAAGAACCACACATAATAATATGGATGTCTAGAATAGGCCCAAACAGGGCATATAAACCACCTGGGAAATGGAAAATCAACCAATGTTATTACAAACAAAAACAATAATCATCCAAGCCATTAGAAAAGAAGCCCATGTACACCTCACATGAGAGAGCAAATCAACATAAAAACAATATCAAACACACTGGAAGGAGCCACCAAAACATGAGGATAATCCAATTTCTATGTAACATGTATTTCTCTAAAAAAAATACAAAAAATTCTATATACAACAAATAATACAAACTAAACTTAACGCATCATAACAATTAGTAATGTAACCAAATTAATATCAAATTTCAATATCCCAAATTTTATTCAAATATCCAACAATACTATACATAAGAATCCTATGTGTCTAACTATATCCAACAATCCGAAACATAATAATTCCAAAAAAATCTAAATATTCAACAAAATAACCTATAAAACGAAACAAAGAAAAATAAAATGAATGTCGACGTGCGAAACGACAAATTATTATATCTTTAATGACCATATATATCAGTACTGAACCACGAACATCCATCATCAACCTGTGAACAAAAGGATAAAAACATAAGTATTTTATCAATGCATTAACTTCAAAAATAATATACAAATATAGTTAATATAAATTGAATTAATTAAACTTATTTCATTTTTAAGTGTAAAAACATGAGTATTTCATCTTTTTTGAATTAGTTAAAAATTGAGCCTAATTTCCAAACCAAAAGTTTCGTGCTTATACCATGAGTTTCTACAAGTCACTTTTGTCCTTAATAAGGTGTTCAAATCAATTCTTGTTCAAACCAATTCTTAACTTTGGTGGGCTGAATTTATTGCACAAAAAGAATATGGTTCACTCATGTCGAAAAGGAGATATATCACAGTTTGAAGACAAATGTAGCATCACAAGTGTTATTGACAGTGATATCATTTTTCGGCGACCCGATCGCAGGTTCTCCTCCCCAGGGTGTTGCTGTGCTAGGCAGTGAAGGGCTTATATGCAATGGAACTTGGCATTGTGATCCGTTTCCGTTTGTCCGGTGAGAGGTGGGAACAAGCGAACCATGTCACCAGCTAGGCAATTCATCCTTGGCTTTGTTACCTTTTATTTTGATGCTGTGTTTGGTGGCATGTAATTCGTATCTTGGATTCGGAATTGCAGACAATTTCCTATGTCATATTTTGAACTGAAGTGGTCTTCATTTCTTATTTCAAAGCATGAACCGTGGCATGTAGTCCATGTTCTAGATTCTTCATCCTATTTCATATTTTGAATTAAAATGGTCTTTAATTCCGATTTCAAAGCATGAATTGTGTGTCACCAAACAGTGTGTTATGTGCTTTTTATAAAAAGCATAAGAATTCCCAATATGTACTATAATACTTTTGTTGCCTTTTTCCTTCCAAGTACTTTTGTAAGACGTAATGGTTTTGATATATGCTACAATTGTGGTCTATGATTTAGTGTCATTGCAAATATTTGATTGTGTGACTTCTTTTCTCTTTTCTTTTCATTCTTTTTTGATTTTCTGTGTTTTGACCAAAACTATAATAGAGGTAGGGAAAAAGCATGTTGAAATACAAGGATCTTCCCAAGAAGTTTTGAACAAATGTTGTGGCATGTGCTATGTATCTACTTAATTGGTTTCCACCTCAAGCAGTCATAGGGACGACTCTTTAGGAATCTTGGTATGGAAAAAAGCCTAATGTAAGTCACTTAGAGGTATTTGGTTCCATTGCATATGCATTTGTACCATCTGAGTTAAGGAGGAAATTAGAAGATAAGAACACAAGTGCATTTTTGTCAGCTATAGTGAAGAAACTAAAGGTTATAGGTTGTATGATCCTAAATCTAGGAAATTAATTACTAGTCGTGATGTGGTGTTTAATGAAAGTGATATTTGGAATTGGGGCCCCAGTGAATCAAAGCTCGCTTTGATGGAAGAAAAAAATGTTGATCTTGAATCCTTCAACCAACAAGTAAGAGAATCTTGAGATATGTTCCAGGCAGTTCAAATTATGGCATCAGGTATATGAAAGGTAGACCCAATAATCTTGTTGCTTTTGTTAGGTTTTATTCTTGGCAACCCCGTTTGACAAAACTCCTTTCAGTTGTATTTATTTTCGCACTTTTATTTCAGTGAGGCTATGAGTGTTTAGATGCGAATCCAACCCGAATTGTGCCTTTCAGAGAAATTTGTGATGCTAATGCTTTCAAGATTGCCACTTCGCTGATTATGATAGGGATCGAGCTGCCCAGTCAGCTCGCGGGGGTCCAGGGGGCAGCGCCCCTTGGCGGGTCCGGGGCAGTGCCCCCGAAGCAAAATGCAAAAATGCATTCCAAGTTGCCTGTCCGCTCGAGCGGACATTCCCCCGCTCGAGCGAAGAATCCCTGGTTCTAGAAGTTTTGGTCGCCTGTAAAAGTACTGACTGGGATTGTTATATACTGCTTAAAATTCCTTTAAATCTTCTTAGTGTATTGTTTTGTGGCTGTTGCCCGTGGTTTTTTAATCACAGTTGGAGGTGTCCAATTGTGGTTTTTTTCACGTTAAAATCGTTGTGTTGATTTGTCTTGATTGTTTGACTGGGATTGTTATATACTGCTTAAAATTGTTACATAATCACAAATCAATATCTAGGGGATTTCTAGATTTTTCAATTGGCATCAGAGCAGGTTGCTCGTTTGTTTTTTTTTAAAAAAAAACTTTTGAGCGAGATCTTGTTTGATTTGTGATAATGGATACAATTTGTGAAGGAAATTCTATGGTTCGACCACCCTTACTTGACGGATCCAATTATTCTTTTTGGAAAGCTCGGATGAGATCTTTTTTAAAATTTATTGATGAAAAAGTTTGGCAATCCGTCATGAATGGGTGGACCGAACCAACAATTACTATTGATGGAGTAACTTTTCCCAAACCAATTGATAAGTGGGACACAACTAATTACCAAAATAGTAGTTGGAATAGTAAAGCTATCAATTCTCTCTTTTGCGCTGTCACACCTGAAAAGTTTAGTCGTATTTGCAATTGTGAAGTCGCAAAAGAGGCTTGGGATATCTTACAAACTATTCATGAGGGCACTCCTTTGGTTAAACGTTCAAAACTTCAAAGGCTCACATATAGTTTCGAAAACCTTTCAATGAAAGATAGTGAGACCTTTGATGAATTTTATGTGAAGTTGAGTGACATTGTAAATTCCAGCTTCAATTTAGGTGGAAAAATACCAGAATCTAAAGTTGTGGGAAAAATTTTGAGATCCTTGCCCGATCGATTCCAACCAAAAGTTACGGCTATTGAGGAGGCTTAAGATGTTGACAACCTCAAGCTGGATCAGTTGGTTGGAAATCTCCAAACTTATGAGGCACACAGGAATTTCAAAAAGAAACAAAAAGATATTGCTTTTAGTAGTGCTCATAGAGTTGGAGAGGATTCTAATGAGGATTATGAGATAGATTCCAAGATTACGGCTGCTTTTGTTAAACAATTTAAAAAATCTTTTTTGAAAAAGAATCCTAATCTTTTGGAATCTACTCATTCTCATAAATCTAAAGGCAAAGATAAAATCAAAATTAATTCTATAGCCAAGAAGGAGAAAGGAAAGATACAAGGGAACTCTGAAAGACTCCAATGCTATGAATGCCAAGGATTTGGCCACTTTGCTTCAGAATGCCCTACTCGTTTGAGAAAGAAGAAAGCCCTCGCCGTCACTTGGGATGATGAATCAGAATCTGATGAAGATGAAAGTGACAACGAAGATCAAGGCGAAGAGAGACATAAACAATTCCTTGTTTTCATGGTGGCTTCCGAAGCTGAAGGACAAACAAATTCTCCAAAGAGGTCAGTTAAGAATATCACTGATAATGAATCCTCGGAGAGTGATCATGAAGAGCTTGAGCAAGCTTATGAAAAGTTGTATAGGGAGTCTCTTAACTTATTCAAATTGAATGACAAACTCACAAAGAAACTCAAAGCATGTGAAAGTGAGAATGTCAAACTTAAGGAGGAGATTTCCGAGGCCAGGATTGATGCCATCAAAATAGCTGATGATCGACAAGCTCTTTGTGCAAAACTATTGACTTGTGAGACAGAGAGGAATGAGCTACTGGAAACCCATGCCATGTATGAAGAAAAGATTGAATCTCTCGAGATGTCACAAGTTGCTTTGGAAGAACTAATGATCAAGAAAGAGGAAGAGCTCAAGTGTGCTATGGCTACCATTGGTCTTTAGAACAAAGGATCAAAGACTTTGGAGGATATCATTGGTTCTCAACAAATGAGTTGTGACAAGAGTGGCATTGGCTTTGGTGGTAAGAAAAAGCAAAAACAGAGTGCTTCGACATCTCTTGATACAAGAACTCAAGGAAAGGGAGAACAAAAAATTCAACATAAGGATGGACTTCTCAAACTTCCTAGAGTTGGTAAGGTAAAAGAAAAGAAGGTACACCCTGTACACCCTGTTTTTATTTGTCATCATTGTGGTATGCATGCTCATATTCGCCCTTATTGTTATAAGTTGCATGGAAAAGTGTATTTGCCTAGACCTAGGAATAGGAAGTTGGAAACCATGTCGAGACGGGTTCCTATTGCAGGGAAAAGGAACCACAACGTCAAGACACCACCCAAGAACTGCAATTCTCACACCTTTGTTCGTACTAAAGCAGTTTGGGTGAGAAAACTTGACTTGTGTTAATTTGTTTATTTGTTTTAGCTTTTGGGTTTTTGTGCGTTGTTTTTAATGGAAAAAAAAATGTGTGCTTGTTCATTTTTTTTGTCTTGCTTTATTTTTGAAAAAAAAAAATCCCAAAAAGATTTTCTTAATATGGTTTTGCAAGCTTGAAATTTTTGAGTGGTCCTTGGTGCATATTGGGATTGATGAGAATATCTTTTACATGTTAATATGTGTGTGCTTTCTGTGGTCATTACTCATTTTGGAGTGTATGTTTTTTGATTAGTATGTCTCATTCTATACACACTCTTGGATTGGCAAATTTTGAAGTCTTCCGCCTTAGTGATTATTTTTTTTCTATGGACTTCTGGCATTGTATCTTTTGCTTTTCTAGAGGAATTGACCTATACTAGCATATCATGGGTGATGTTGAGTCTCTTAACCACCTACCATCCTTTTGCATCTGCATGGTTTTCCCCTTAATTCTTTGCAGTTTAGCTATGAGGAAAAGGCTACCTCAGAATCACCAACCAGGCCATCCTTATTATATTCATGCTTCTCTGGTTCGGTTTCCATACTCTTGAGCGTGTCAGCCGCCAATGATTGTGCAAAAGAAAAAGTAAAAGAAAAAGAAAAAGAAAAAAAAAAAGAAAGAGAAGAAGAAAAAATATGCAAAAGAAAGAAAAAAAAAAGATTCATTGATTGAGGGGGAGCCTCCGCCTTTACTCACCAAATACCCCTTGATTCCTAGTGGTTTGACTTTCCTTTGTTGTGCTTAGATTCTCTTGTCGGAGGTCCAACTTTCATATCACTACTAGGATTTGAATCTAGTGTTTGTCGAACTCCAAGAGTCACACACACACTTTTATCATGGGATCTATGCTTTTCATATAATGCATCACTTTTTTTCATGAGGAATCTTCTACAGACTGTGCACATTATGTTTTCAAGTAATTGTGCTTCTTGGATAGTCTTGTGTGTTTTAAGGTACTAATCTGAAATTCCTTACTTGCTCTACCATATTATTTTTGTCGTTTGTTTTTTGTTCACTGTGTTCAGTGTTTGTGGTTGCTTTTAGTAAGGGGGAGTTTGGTTTATCATTACAAGAGTTTGTTAGCATGAACACTTTGATTTGTTTGGATGTGTTCATGTCTTGAGTCTGGTGCATATGTCTTAGTTTTCAGTTTTTTTTTTCATGTGTCTTAGGATTTCATGTATTCATATCATGAGTCTGGTGCATGTGTCTTAGTTTTTAGTTTTTCATGCTACATGTTCTTAAAATCTCCAAGTTGCATCTATTCATGTTTTCCATCTCATGTTTCAAGATAATCGTGTCATATGTCTATTGCTTTTTCATATACTCTTGTGAGACTAATAGTTGTCTTGGAGATTGTGGCACTAATAACTGTTTTGCAGATCATGACCTTCAGAAAGAAGTTGGGTTTTGTTGGTTATAATGGGTTGGGGTGTTTAGGATTTTATTTGTTAGGTGTGTTTTTTCACGACATTGCCAAATGGGGAGATTGTTAGGTTTTATTCTTGGCAACCCCGTTTGACAAAACTCCTTTCAGTTGTATTTATTTTCGCACTTTTATTTCAGTGAGGCTATGAGTGTTTAGATGCGAATCCAACCCGAATTGTGCCTTTCAGAGAAGTTTGTGATGTTAATACTTTCAAGATTGCCACTTCGCTGATTATGACGGGAATCGAGCTGCCCGATCAGCTCGCGGGGGTCCAGGGGGCAGCGCCCCTTGGCGGGTCCGAGGCAGCACTCCCGAAGCAAAATGCAAAAATACATTCCAAGTTACCTGTCCGCTCGAGCGGACATTCCCCCGCTCGAGCGGAGAATCCCTGGTTCCAGAAGTTTTGGTCGCCTGTAAAAGTACTGAGCTGTGTGATTTTGCGCTCGAGCGGGTTCTCTAGAGCTCGAGCGAACCTCTGTTATATCACACACATATTTTGCTGAAGACGCTCGAGCGGGCTGTTGGGCGCTCGAGAGAAGATCGCGGGACAGATTCTATAAATTCGCGTGTTGGGTCAGATTTTAGGATTACTACTCCAGATCTTCTTTTTGGGTTCTAGGGTTTATATCTGGGGATACTTTGTGAGTTTTCTTTGATGTTTTGATTGAGTATTCAACTCATGTTTTAAAGAGTATACATCAAAGGTTTTGTTTGTTCTACAAAAGAGAGAGTTGTTCTTCGGTGGATTCTGAAGAATTCGAGCCTGAAGCTTTGGTGGATTCCGGGGTGGCTCATCGTAAAGACAATTCCGAGGTGAAGACGGGTTAGAAGAGGCACATAGAGGTTGGTTCAATTAGGCGTGGATTCGCTAGGTAATTGAGAGTATACCTGTGTAATTCCTTTAAATCTTCTTAGTGGATTGTTTTGTGGCTGTTGCCCGTGGTTTTTTAATCACAGTTGGAGGTGTCCAATTGTGGTTTTTTCCACGTTAAAATCGTTGTGTTGATTTGTCTTGATTTTTTTATTGGGATTGTTATATACTGCTTAAAATTGTTACATAATCACAAATCAATATCTAGGGGATTTCTAGATTTTTCAACTTTTACTGATAGTGATTGGGCTGGTTGTGCAGATGATAGGAGGAGTACAACAGGTTATATATTCAGCCTTGGTTCAGGAATCATTTCATGGGCATCATAGAAGCAATAGAGTATAGCTTTGTCAAGCACAGAAGCAGAGTACATAGTAGCCACAACCGCAGCATGTCATGCTAGTTGGTTAAAGAGAATTTTGGAAAATGTAAAGGAAAAGCAAGATGGTTCTACTATGATATTTTCTGACAACAAATCCAAAATTGCATTGACCAAGAATCCAGTCCAGCAAGGAAGATCAAAACACATTGAGTTTCGATACCATTTCATTCGATAGTTAGTTTCTAAAGGTGAAATAGAGCTGCAACATTACAACACAGAGGAACAACCAGCTGATATTCTTACAAAGGCTTTGGTAGAAGACAAATTCAAGAAATTTCGGTCCATGATAGGAGTGCAAGCCCTCGTTGAATTAAGAGGGGGAATGTTAGAACATAATTTAAATGTGGGCTAAAGGGACAGCTATAGCAGATTTGATTGTTGGACACCTATTGATTGTTGTTATACAAATATGGGATAGTGGAATAGTGGTTGAGTGTCTTTAGGATTAGTTGCCTAGTGGTTGAGAGTTATTAGGTGTTTTATTATCTGTCAAAGTGTTGATAGCAAAAAATAAAGAAGTGGTGCATTGTGTAGCTAACAGAAAAGTCTATGTAAACTCTTTTGAGTGTTTATTTTAGGTGTGTCTGCAGCCATTTGTAAACACTGCAATATTCAATAAATTCTAAAGTGTTTCTTCCACAATTTTTTCTAACATGTAACATTACAGCAGCAGTAGCCAAGCAAGCATCAGCCACCAGGGCAGCTGCAGTAGACAACCAAGCAATAGCCATCAGCCACAAACAGCATCAGACCAGCAGGGCAACAGCATTGCTCCAGCAGCAATCCAACATCAACCAGCAGACCAACTGCCAAACAACACTAGCACCTACTGTTACTAATTGTGGAAGCTCAGCTTGGCTCTTTTGGAGTGCTCCGGTTACTGCTAGTTTATGTTGCTATATTATCATTTTGGTGCTCCTGCTTAACTAGGCTTGTCAAGGTTTGTTCATCTCTCCCTTCTAACTTGGATAGGGGTTTTGAACAAGTCTATGCGATTTGCAACCTAGGTAGTCCCTTGCTAATTCAAATTTTTGGTAATTTTCTTCACAGAGTTTTGTATCCAATTTTCAAACCTAAAGTGTTATGTTTTATATTGTTATAGAAATGTATTGCATGTTGTACGTTTATATAATTTTAGATTGTTCACACATGTTAGGATTGGTTAAATAAAATAAAGCATTTTAATGAGGTGTCAAATTTACCTCTATTTCAACCGAGAGAAGTTTCATCCTCCCTTACACCCAATGCATCCTCCCCGACACTGTTGCTTGGAACAAACCCCGGAATGCTTGAGAGATCTATCCCATTTTTTGCAGCGAACATTTGAATAACAGCTTGCATTGTACTTGTGTTTTGAGCCTGGTCAAGTAACTGCTTTCCCTAGTCAGCTAATTGTTGTCGCTGGTCAACTAATTGCTGTTAAAAAACAATCACCTCGGAGTTAGGAGTCTCAAAATGTGTGGAAGATGAAGTAGTGTCCTTGCGGATCCCATATCCCTTCAAATAGATCGACCTCTTCCCAATCTACTCTTCAGATCATGGATGTGTAACACTAGGTTGAGACTGCTCAGCGATCTTTGAAACCATAGTGGCCTATGAATAAAATATAAGTAACTTAGGTGAATTACACCAGCGGTCCCTATAGTTTAAGGTTGTGTCACTTTGGTCCCTGACTTTTCAATTGCAACATATTTGACCCTAAATTTTAAATCTTGTTCCAAACAAGGACAATTGAAGATATCATTGAATTTTTCAAGGGCAAAACCATCAATTTGATAAATAAATTAATTTGACAAAAATAAATATAAAAAAATATTTTTAAATTTTTAAAAATTATTTCTGCCCACTAAAAATAAAATTATATGAAATTGATAAATCTTTTAGATATTTATTTATTTTTTTTTTACAAATTAATTTTTATTATGTGTTTGGATGAGGATCATGTAAAATTAATTTTTTTAAATTAATCATGTAATTTTTATCAATTTTACATAATTTTATTTTTGGTAGGTAAATAATTTTTAAAAATTTTAAAAAAAATTGACTTTTATTTTTGTCAAATTAGTTTCTATTTTATCAAATTGACAATTTTGCCCTTGAAATTAAGTAATGATATCTTCAATTGTCCTTATTTGGAACAAGATTCAAAATTCAGGGTCAAATGTGCCATAATTGAAAAGTCAGGGACCAAAGTGACACGAGTCCCAAACTATAGGGACTGTTAGTGTAATTTGCCTAAGTAACCTTAAAACAAAATATCTTAAAACATAATATCAAAATGCAGACATATATTATTGAAATTGAAATAGTTATGGTTACATGACGTTCCTCAGCCGTGTTATTTATCCACATTCCCCCATGTCAATGATGTTTGTGGGTGTCCTCAAATAGTTTCGTAATAGTCGGTTTGCTTCCTTGTACCTTTCATTTTATTAGATTTTCTAGTCAAACAATAAGTCCATATTTATAATTTAATATGTTCAAATTTGTAAATCTACACTTACAAGGATAGATGCTCGCGATGCAAACAATCTCGAGCCGCTCGTATGATTATACTTCACACAACCTCTTGCTTTCATCGCATTCTCTAACTTTTCCTACAAATAAAAACAAAAATAGGTAACATTAATTAATATACAAAGAGGATATTACTTTAGTAAATATTTTTATAAATACCTTCCAATCATTAGTTTCCCACAGATTGTCAATCATCTATTCCCAATCATCCTGTGTACAAGGATATAATGTCTGACTTTTGAAGACAGATATTTTGTCTTCTTTAAGGGATTTGTAGTGCGTGTATAATCTACTTTTCCATTCATTGTATAAAATGTAGCACTTCTGATCAATAATACCTCTCACATCCACATCATTACTGTAGTCCCCAAAGTCAAAAGTTTGTTGCAATTGGAAACAATAAAATCAATATATTTTATATATCATCGCGATTAAAATAAATAACATGTTGAATATATAATACATATATTTCAAATTACCCTAACTCTTGTAACAATGGACTCTTTTAACCCAAAGTCAATGGCTAACCATCCATCATTTCAGACTGGGGCATGAACTCGAATTTGTTGACCAAGAGCAGCTACTAGCTGTGTGGCGTAATCCTCTTCTATTGCTTTGGTCAACCGATTAAGTGTAACAGGTATTCGATTAACACGTTCCTTTCTAATCTTTTTCATATTCTTTCCTCAGGACGGTCCTTGTACACGCTTCTTGACCAAACTGGAATTGATGCTATTATGACCAAAATTTTATTCAAGTTAGTCGACATAAAACATGAATGCACTAAATAAATATTGAGATAAGAAATTGCCATTTCATTTAAGTGGTCATTTATTTCTCACCTCCACTGTTAGCAACAGTACATGGCCTTAAAAGGTGGTCAGGTTGAGTGGCTAAGATAAGGAGCTGATCGAGCCTAGTATATAAAGCGGAAAGATGGATAGGTTAGGTCGACACCTCAGGTGTGTTCTCCAAATGATTAACTTGTACTGCTAAAGGTCGTCTCGGAAGAGTAAGTGTATCTTCATCAAGAGTACTTCTCTCTTGCCTAGGTGTTTGTAAAGCTATTAGGCAAGCTTCAGACCTATTTGTTTTCTTACCGAGACCTATATAACTATCCTGACATAATATAAAAATGAATTGTTAGTACATTTTTAATAATTTAAGGTTGCTTATTAAAAACAAAAAATTGAAATAACTAGACATAACACAAGTAATATAACAAATGAAAAAACAGAGAAATTACTTTTTATACACACATCTATTACCTCAATCACTTGAGAATCAAAGGGCTAGCCATCATCGCTTGAAGAACTCTGTCCTTCATCAACATCAAGTGGTTGATAGTCTTCGTCATTATCACTTTCACCCACCTTTCTCTTTCCCACCCTAGAACTTTTACTATTGTCCTTTTGAATATAACCAAACATTGAATTCTTGAGGGACATTATCCCTAGAGTATCAAATCTTATTTTATTTTTTTGAATTGTTTTTTTCCTATCCTTGTCATATTTCGTCATCTTCTGGACCAAGCCGTCAGGCTTCAGAATTAATTTACCATTTCTGGACATCTTTGTAACTATAGATATAGCATATAATTAAATGAAATTAAATGTGAAACAATACTATGAAATTTGAAAAACAATGCCATGAAATGTAAACCAAGCAATTTATTATTAAATTATAACACTTGTCCGTAAAATAAAAAAGCAAACACTACATATCATAATCTATATCAAGATCTACATCAACATCAACATCAGGTTGTCTATGCAGTTCACCATCTTCATCATCATTATACTCTATCGTTGTAAACTAAATTCTCTCTCATTAGTTGATCATTAAAATTATCTCAGGATCCATATCATCTCTGTTGTATTGTACATCATTATTTTGGATCACTACCCCAACACCATCAGTGGTTTCATCCTATTAAAAAGCATCATTAGAGACATCATCCTGCTCTGGTATATCCCATACTCCCTGATGCTTAACCCGTTCAACGACTCTCTAATTTTTGCCTTTGTTGGTATCATTGACGTAGAATACTTGTCTCACATGACTAGGTAGAACAAATGGGTCATCTTATACCAAAGTCTTGAAACATCATTACTTGTGACATGTTCATCAGGGTATATTCTATTCTTGTGAGCGGTATCATACCATTCACATTGGAACAAAACCACTGTACCCCTATGCAAGTATTTCAATTCCCATATTTTGCACAAGTATCCATAAAAATTAATTTGGTTCCCATTTCTTCTACGACCAACCCACTATTTTGGCACGTACGACGATTTCACGATTTCTAGTATGGAATTGAATTCCATTGCAGATGCACCCAAAATAAAAGTCTATTACCAATCCAGGACCATTTGCTAATGACCATAATTCGTCAGTTGCTTCAGGTGATCTTTTCGTTCACAAATCATTCATCTACATAAAACACCATATAACAAGTGTACGAAATTAATGTGAATTGACAATTATTACATGAGTATTCAGTTAAGTTCTTTAGTATATCTTACACAATTTTTTATCCATTTTGAAAATTCTTCTCGTTGTACCCGAGTTATGTCACGTCCTTGTAGATTATGTACAATATTCTTATGTTCCCTACCCAAGGAAATATGATACACGTAATTAACTTAGAGAGTTCAAAACAAAATGTAACAATTATACATAAACAAAATTAAATTGAAATACAAACTCAATATATGGCTCTACCTCAGTGTTATTGTACAACAACAAACCAGTGAGCCATTTCTCGTTCATTCTGCGAAGGGTTAAAAGCCCTTGTGATAGGTAAGAATAGACGAGTATTTTGGGTGAGGACCTCCATCCCAGGACCACGTTCACCACCATCATCATTTCGTTCGGGTTTATCAATCCCTTTTAAGTACATTGAACAAAAAGTAAGACATTCTTTGACAATGTAAGCCACAGCGATAGAACCTCCTGGACATGCTCTATTACTGACATACTGTAGACACCCCATTTGTGACCGACCTTAAGACTCAGACGTCATCGTTTGACCGCTCGATGATTGTGCATGTTTGTGCTCGTTTCGAGTTTCCGGGGGTTTTCGGCAGAGTGTCTTGCGTCCGGGCCTCTAAATTCTTTGTGCTTTAGCTCGGTTTGTGGACCAAGCCTTGTTTCCCTTCCTTGGAGGAAGGAAGAGGTCTTGTAGACCACTTTTTGTGGTTATAGACCACTTTCCCCTCCGGTAGGCCAGTTTCTGATTTCCGGAGCCCTTTAGCCGAGCGCCTTGTCTTGCTTCCCTTTTAGTTTGGTTTCGAACCGAACCTTGTTTTCTCTTCCCCTGGAGGGAGGGAGAGGTCTGTAGACCACCTTTTTGTGGTCGTAGACCACTTTTCATGGTTGTAGACCACTTTTCCTGCTTGGAGACTAGTTTTTGATTTTCGGAGCCTTCGGCCGCACGCCTTGTCTCGGGACCACTTAACATTCTCCGTTTGGCTTGGTTTTTGAACCATGCCTTGTTGACCTTGCCTAGAGGGACACTGTGGTTTGGAAGACCACTTTTTGTGGTCGTAGATCACTTTTTCCTCGTAAACCATTTTTGGTGCTCGTAGACTGGTTTTCGGGACTTTCGGCTGCACGCCTTGTCCCCCGGACTCTTGCTTTGCATCCTTTTTGGTTTGTTTTTGGCACAAACCTTGTTTTCCTTGCTTAGAGGGTGGCATGAGGGTTAGAGACCAGTTATTCCCCTTGGAGACCACTTTTCCTGCCTGCCAGCTAATTTTCTGGTCGACCAACTGGTTTTCTTGGTCTTTGGACCACCTATAATGGTCGGCCACCACACCATTGGCTTGCTTTCAGTGTGCAGACCACCTCCCCCCACCTGCCGACCACTTTCTTTCCTGGCAGACCACTTGTGGTGGTCGGCCGACCACTACAAGTAGCTGGCCGACCACTTCAAGTGGTCGGCTTTCTAGCACCTTTTTGGAGATCTTTTCTTGCCAACTGTGACAGCTGGAAGGCACAAAAGTCATTCTCCATGTATGGAAGGATGACTTAGAGCCTCAAGTGTGTTCAACAAGCTTCTTGCTTGATTTTCTATAAGAGGGAGGCCCTCCTTTCCTTCTCCAGGTTCAGAAAAGTTGGCTTGAGCTATAAATACACATCTATCTCTATATCTCTCTCTTTGTCTCATTTTTGTGCTTGAAAGTGCTTATTCTTCATCCTATTGCACACAAACACACACTCAAACACCACCCTTTTGTTGCTAAGGCCCTCCAAGGTTGGTTTTGAAGTTTTTGGACTGGTTTTGATCCAAAAAAGCTGCTAGAGTTGTTGCTCTAAAGTGATTCTACAAGGGTGAGCTTCTAACCTCTTAATCCTTTGTTTTTTATTAAGCTTTTGGACCTATTTGCATGCTTATTTTGGCTTGACTTTCTACTGCAAAAAGTTCTGATTTTGCATGCTTGTAGTGTTTGTTTAAGGTCTCTTTTGTATTAAGGGTGGTCTACCCCCTCTTGTGCCTTGTTTGGCTTTGTTTTACACCATCACTTTAGGCCCTTGAGATCACTTTCTCTTGGCCTTTTGACCATTGAAATCCAGTGGATTTTCAATGGTAAAACTTATGTTTTGAGGTCTTAAATAGAAAAGGGTCATCTCCTCTCCTTGTTTCTTGTATCCTTGCCTTATTTGCCTCATGTTTGAACATGTTTGTTAAGGTTGTGTTGGCTTATTCTCGAATTTTTTTTTTTGGTTATTTTGACATGGCATACCACTGTTTTGACTTGGTTTTGTCACCCCATGCATGCTATTTACACTTGTAGTGTAATCCTTACAAAATAGCTTTGTGTGCCTCATGAAGTAGCATGTCTTTCTAGCATGTTTTGAGTCCATTTTAGTAGGTTTTTGGTGTTTTTTTAACATGCCTTAGATCTTTTTTGGCTTGGTTTGATATCCCCATGCATGCTATATACACTTGTAGTGTAATCTTGCAATATAGCCTAACATGCATCATGCTTTTGATCATCATTCTATCATGCTTTTGGCTCTACTCTAAGAAGCTTTTATTCATGTTTTAGCATGCTCTAGCTCTAATCTGTGTTGTCTTGGTCATGCATGCCATGCTTTGTATAGCCATAGTGCATTTTAGCTCACTAGCCTTGAGTTTCCAATCCACTAGCATGCATTGCTTGGACTATTTTCATGATTTGGCATCATTTTATATGTGATTTCAGAGCATGTTTCATTTTCATGCATTCACATCTTTCACTCTTTCAATGCGTTGGAGAGTTTATGCTTTATGCCTTAAACATGAGCCATTGTGTATGCCTTCATACCTAAGCTTGCGAGCTATCATTTTAGTGTGTTTTGGGGGTTATTTTGCCATGATATAACTCTGATTTCTGTTGGCGAAGCCATCTCATGCTTGGTCTTAGTAGGTGTAGTGTAATCCTCCCTTTTGGCCTTGCATATTTCATGCTTCATGCTCACCATGCTAGCTTATTTTGGCTTCCTTCCATACATGTTTTAGCATCATCTTGACATGCTCTAGGACTATTTTGGGTTGCCTTATCCATATGGTTCATGTATTGCATAGCTATAGTGCAAGTGCCCATGCTAGTTTCAAGCTTTGAGCCTTATAGCATGCCATGCTTATATTGTTAGGATGATTTGGCATCATTTAACCTGATATTTCAGAGCATATAGCATTGCCATGTTCCCATTTCTTTCACCCTTTGAGTGCCTCTAAGGATTGTGCATTGTTGCCTTGTTTGTGGCCTAGTGTGTATGAATCCATGCCTAAGCATTTAAGCTCCCATCTCAGCATAATTTGGTCTTTGTTTAGATCTATTTGAGCTCTGTCCATGGTTGGTTCTTGCATTTGTGCCATGTATTGCATGTCCCTTGTATAGTCCTCTTTGCTAGCTTTAATGCTTAAGGACCCTAGCATGTTATGCTTGTATTGTTTGAGTGATTTGGCATCATTTCATACCTAATTTGAGAGCATGTAGTGTTGTCACACTTCCATGTTTATCACTTCTTCAATGTGTTTGAGGGTTGTGCTCTTAGGCCTAGTTGATAGGCCAATGCATGTGCACGCATGTCCTGTCTTTTGGTGCCTTGGTTTTAGCATAATGGCCACTGTTTTGGCATGACTGAGGTCTGTCCAATTTCGGTTTAAGTCCATTGAGCACATTATGTTGCATGCTTGATGCATCACATTATGTTTGCATGCTTGTTGTTCTCATTATGTTTTGTATGCTCGAGTTGTATTGCATTGTGTATGCATGCCGTTAGCATTGTTAGGTTGTTTATGTTGCCTTGCATTGTGCATGCATGTCATTAGCATTGATAGGTTGCTCATGTTGCATTGCATCGTGTATGCATGCATTACATTGTGCCTAGCATGCCTGAGTTGCATTACATGTGTGTGGATTGGGCGTTAGTCCAAACACGAGAAACGAGGGGTGTTGCATGCTTGAAGTGAGGAAACGTGCCTCATTTCTCAGTCGCCGACTGTCACAACCCAAACCCGCCGCTATGGGCTAGGTATCGTAACCGGCCAGTAATCCGTGATTACCAAAGTCCTGCTTAACAGTAATGACAGTAATATAGAGTAAATGGGCTGGCGAAAGCCAAAACAGTAAATAAAAGATGTCCAATGAGCTGTGACAATCTGAATGCAAAAAGACTTTTCTATATTCACATTCGTAACCAAAACATATTTACATACCAGATATACATACATACAAGTTAGAGATTCAATCCCTATGCCATAACTGTACAATAGGAGTCTATACCATCTATTACAAAACAAATATAGAAGGGTGAATCCGAACACCCCAAAACAACCGTAGCTTGAACGGACTTGGAACCTCGAGGTGAGGCACGGTGGTTGGCTTGACAAAATAAGAGCTAATCCGACGCTCCTAGCTCCGGTCCGGTGCCTGGACACCTACATATATATATATATATATAAACAGTGAGCTAAAGCCCAGTGAATAACAGTTATACAAAGAGGTTAAGAATGAATGTCCTTTCAGTAATTAAATAGTCATGTCAGTCACTTAGAAACCATAGCAATCATATGTGGTGCATCCCATAGAAAAACAGTACAGTAGGTCTTAACAAACCGAACAGTCAGTTGATGGCCATCATAACAGTAACAGTAGTGGTTCCAAACATGGGAACCGACAGAGATCTCTGTGACAGTAGCAGTAACAGTACAGTAACAGTAAATTGCTATGGATGCCACGAATACAGTTTACAAATAGGACAAACATTCAATCATTAAGCAATAACGTTTCAGTAAGCAGAACAGTTGATCATTCAGAAAATAATCATAATTGAACATATCTTTACAGCATTGTTACTCAAAGAGCACTGGCTATAAGCAACTAGTGGGCGTCCTCGGGTGCCACCCCTACACAGTTACAGAACGAACACACACTAAGTTACACACCCGGGAATTAACAACGTAGTCCCTATCTTGACTCGGTGTGGTTTTACATCAATATCCTCATTAAGATGCCTTAAGCATGGCCTAGGAATGCCTAGGATGGAAAGATGATGCAAGGATGCACTTTAAAACACTTTTCAAAATTTGCTGAAACAGGGGTCCATGCTCGAGCGTGGCTTCTACGCTTGAGTGGACATGCAGACAAAGGAGCTCCGCTCGAGCGTGACTTCCTACGCTCGAGCGGATTGCAAACTTCACGAAAAGTACTGGATGCATGCAATTTACGCTCGACGGACGCTCGACCCCCGTTCGAGCGTGAGACTCAGGTCCTCGCTCGAGCGTGAACTTTTTCGCTCAAGCGGACTGTAAAACATATGAACTTCTGGGCATATACATTTCACGCTTGAGCGTGACTTCCTATGCTCGAGCGGAAATGCATGCACTCAGAGTGCACGCTCGAGCATGAAGTCCTACGCTCGAGCGTGGGTCCAAAATCTGGAATTTCCAGATTGAACCTCAAGCATGAAATTCAACTTTTAAAGCTTCAAATTCGATCCCGTTGGGCTAATTTTCTGAAAAACACTTGAAAACCCATAATACAACATGTTTCAAAGATCAATTTGTAAAATCAAAGCCCATAGGTAAGTCAATTGAACACCATTTCAAAGAAGTTTTTCATGAATTATGTAAAAACATAACATGCATGAACTCTTATGAACTCTAGTGCTCTAAAACTTGATCAAATGCAAGATTATGCTCAAAACTATGGTGAATTCATGGACTATAACATAAACATGAACATGCATGTGGAAATTCATGAAAAACAACCTCAAAATTCAAGAATATGTACATGCATGCATGGTTTAAGCCTCAATTCAACACTTTAAACCAATACTTAACTCTAACATCCCTTAATCCAATGAACCATGCAAGAATAACTCAAATGCACAAATGAGAGGATGAAGTCTCTACCTTAGGTCTTGAATTCAATATGTGGAAGCTCAAATATGCAAATTCCCCTCAAATCTTCTAAGTCTCCAAGCTAAACTCTTGATGAACTCAATTTCTTCTACTTTCCCTCTCTCCCTCGGTTTAGTCTAAGAAAGTGGCTAAAAAAATGATGTATAAAGGTGCCAAACAATGTTGTAGAAAATGGCCACTCAATGGCAATTTGGTAATAACACAATCTAATGTAATTTAACACTATTCAATCTAATTTAATCATTCCAAATCGGATTTTAATTACACCTACCATAAAATCACATAAATTCTAATTAGCATAAAACACTAATCAGTTTCTGATTCGACCGTCGATAAGGCCTTCAATTTGCAGTTCGAAATTAAAACATGAACAGATTCATTCAGAAATCAAACAGATAGAAATGCATTTAAAACAATACACTCCTACAATCAATTCAGGATTTTATTCTAATCAGTTACTTATCATGCTTAATCACAGATTAGCACTAATCAGAGGTGAGGGTTGTCACAGTCTTCCCTCCTTAAAAAGAGTTTGGTCCTCCAAAGTCGAATTACCTTCATTTTGGAAGAATACCGGATTCAGTGGCAACAATTCAGGATATCTCTTCAACATATCATCTTCTCTTTCCCAAGTGGCATAAGTGCCACCGTGGTTTTGCCAATCCACTTTCACTAACGGAATTTCTTTGTTTCTCAACTTCTTGATTCGTCGGTTTACAGCCTGAATAGGTCGTTCTTCATAAGTGTAGTCATCACTTAGCACTACAGGGTAGGCTCGATAACATGGAAGGGATCCCGAAGACAATCCCTCTACATTGAAATATGAAAGACATTATGCATATGCTCCATTTCAGGAGAAAGCGCTACTTGATACGCCACTGGATTAATCTTTTCAATGATTTCATACGGTCCAACATACCTCAGTGCTAGCTTACCCTTGACTCCAAACGAATCTGGCCTTTCATTGGTGTTACTTTAACAAAAACATGATCACCTACTTCATATTCCCTGTCTCGCCTTCGGACATCCGCATAACTTTTCTATCAGCTTTGTGCGGTTTTCAGTATCTCTTGAATCAGTTTCACTTTTTCGGTAGTCTCATGTACAATTTCGGGCCCAAGCAAAGGCCCATCTCCAACTTCTGCCCAGCAAATAGGAGATCGGCTCGCAGTAAATCTTCTAGAGTCTGGATGGTTCTTTTTGACTGGCCATCTGTCTGAGGATGGTATGCACTACTCAATCTCAGTTCAGTACCCAATGTTGTCTGTAGGCTTTGCCAAAATCTCGATATAAACTTCGAGTCCCTATCAGAAACAATGGACACAGGCACTTCAGGCAATCTAACAATCTCATCAATATAAATTATAGCCAATTTGTCTGCATTGTAAATTGTTTTGATAGGTAAGAAGTGAGCAGATTTAGTCAATCTACCAACAATAACCCAAATTGAGTCCATACCTTTACTAGAGCGAGGTAAACCAACAATGAAATCCATAGTGATATGTTCCCATTTCCACTCCGGTATTGGTAAGGGTTGCAGTAAGCCTGCGGGTCGTTGATGTTCAGCTTTAACTTGTTGGCAATGAAGACATTTCGATGCAAAGTCAGCAATCTCTTTCTTCATTCCCGGCCACCAGAAATTCAGTTTCAAGTCTTGGTACATTTTCGTGTTTCCTGGATGGATAGACAATTTCGAATTGTGGCCCTCTTGCAGAATTCGTCTTTTCAGTTCAGAATCATTCGGTACACACAACCTTCCCTGGAATTTCAACACATTGTTCTCAAATTTAAAGTCCGACCTCGATTTGGACTCCCGTTCATCAATGACCTTTTTCAAAAAGTCATCATGTTGTTGCTTCTCTTTAATCTCCTCAATCAGTGCCAGTTGAGCAGAAATAGCGGCTAAGGTTGCACCTTATTCACGGAAAACAATCTCAACTTTAAATTTTTCAAGGTCACATAGCAATTTTTTCTGCCCGGTGAATAAACAGGCTAAATTTCCAACTGATTTCCGACTCGGTGCATCAGCAACGGTGTTAGTTTTCCCCGGATGGTACAAAATTTGCAAGTCGTAATTTTTTATCAGCTCTAACCATATCCGCTGCCTCATGTTCAATTCTTTATGTGTGAAGAAATATTTCAAGCTCTTGTGATCCGTATACATTTCACATGTTACCCCATAAAGGTAGTGACGCCAGATTTTCAATGCAAATACCACTGCGGCAAGTTCTAAGTCATGGGTCAGATAGTTCTTTTCAAGCGGTCTCAGTTGTCGGGAAGCATATGCAATAACTTTACCATTCTGCATCAATACACATCCCAAACCCTTATAAGAAGCATCACTAAATATGGTAAATCCACCCGTACTTGAGGGTAGGGTAAGAATCGGTGCAGTCACAAGTCGAGTCTTTAACTCTTGGAAAGCTGATTCTCTCTGGTCAGTCCAGTCAAATGATATCCCTTTTTGAGTCAATTGAGTCAATGGTAGGGCAATTTTAGAGAAGTCCTTCACAAATCTTCTGTAGTATCCGGCTAAGCCTAAGAAACTTCAGACTTCAGTAACATTAGACGGTCTGGGCCAATTCTCTACTGCTTCAATCTTCTGTGGGTCAACTGAAATGCCATCCTTACTGATCACATATCCCAAAAACATAACATTGTCAAGCCAAAATTTTCACTTTGTCAGTTTAGCATACAGTTTCTGTTCCCTTAAGGTCTGTAAGGCAATATTCAAATGATGTTCATGCTCTTCCTTACTCTTGGAATAAATCAGAATGTCATCTATGAAAACAACTACAAATTCATCGAGGAACGGTTTGAAAATTCTATTCATAAGGTCCATAAATGCAACAGATGCATTAGTAACTCCAAAAGGCATAACAAGAAATTCATAATGTCCATACCTCGTTCGAAAGGCAGTCTTTTCAATGTCCTCTGGTTTGACTTTCAGCTGGTGGTATCTGGATCTAAGGTCAATTTTGGAGAAAACCTGGGCACCCTGTAACTGGTCAAATAAATCATCAATACGAGGTAATAAGTACTTGTTTTTCACTGTTACCTTGTTCAGTTCACGGTAGTCAATGCAGAGTCTCAATGAGCCGTCTTTCTTTTTCACAAACAAAACTGGAGCGTCCCATAGCGAAGTACTAGGCCTGATGAACTTCTTATCCAACAGTTCTTGCAGCTGAATTTTTAATTCTTTTAGTTCGGTAGGTGTCATTTTGTATGGAGCTTTGGAAACTGGATGTGTACCCGAAATCACTTCAAAGGTGAACTCAATGTCCCTGTCAATCAAATCCCCTGGCAAACCATCTGGAAAAACATCTGGGAATTCTCTGACTATGGGAATACTGTCCACATTAGCTTTAACATCAGTAGGTACAGTCAATATACAACATAGATACCCTTTACATCCCTTCTTAATTAGTTTAAAAGCTTTCATAGACGAAATCAGATATGGGGGAGGCACTACACCAACTCCGTTAAATACAAATTCAGGTAATCCAGGTGGACGAAAAACAACTTATTTTGTCACACAGTCTATGGTAGCATGATATTTTGTTAACTAGTCCATTCCTAATAGCACATCGAAATGATCGATATTCAAAGGCAGTAAATCAATATACAAATGCACATCCCCAACAATAATTTCACATGCAGGGTACATGTAAGCACAAGTCATGGATCCCCCAACAGGTGAAGATACAGCTAACAAATAATTCATGGGTTCCAGTGGTCTATTTAGTTTTCGCAAAAAAGCATGCGAGACATATGAATGTGTAGACCCCGAATCAATCAGAACATAAGCATTTTGAGTACAGATTGAGAGTGTACCTGACACAACTGTCTCGGTATTCTGCACGTCTCCCGGCACAAGTGCAAACACCCGGCCTTGCCTTAAAGACTCCTTTCCAGTAGCTTTGGGGTTGGGTTTTGGTGGGACAGTTGATGCTACGGCACTACCAGCAGCTTTACTATTGCCTTGGGAAGTGGAAGGGCAATCTTTGACCATGTGGCCCACCTTGCCACACCTGTAACAAGCACCAGAAATTTTATAACAAACCCCTTTGTGCCTTTTTTCGCATTCGGAACAGGGTGGTATGGAACCACTTCCCTGACTAGAACTGTTTGTTGACCCTGTGTTCTGTTTTTTATTCAATGAGCTGTTCCGGCCTTTCTTAAACTTAAAGCCCCATCTCTTACCGCGCCACTCGGTCGCTGGTGTTTCAGTCTGTTTTAGTGCCTCGATGTTCGACTCAACTATTATCGCTCGGTCAAGAACATCCACATATTTTAGTAACTTCAGCACATTGATTCTGTCAAGTATCTCTACATTAAGGCCACCTTCAAACTTCCTGGCCTTTTTGTAATCAGTGTCCACCATGTGTGGTGCGTATCTAACGAGTTCAGTAAACTTTGATTCATACTCTGCCACTGACATAGTACCTTGTTTCAACTGTTCAAACTCAGTCACTTTGTGATCCCTGACACACTGAGGAAAGTATTTTTCAAAGAAGGCTTCTTTAAATTGAGCCCAAGTCAAAATAGTATTGGTGTCACGAACAAGCATCCACCATCTTCTGGCCTCTTCTTGTAAAGTAAAGGTAGTCAGCAATACCTTGTGTGCTTTGGAACATGGAAACACTTCAAATAATTTCTGTGTTTCTAGAACCCATGCTTCGGCCTTTAACGGTTCAAGGCCTCCCTGAAAGGATGGTGGTTTCATTTTACTGAACTTCTGTGTTAAGGCAATTATATCCTTATTAACATTTTGCTCCGGTTGAACTGGAGGAGGTGAGGGCTGTTGGTTCTGTTGTTTCCTCAAGGCCTCAGTCAACAGTTCAACCGTTCTTTCTAATCTTGCCATTCTTGCCTCAGATGATTCAGATTCATCGGCATTTCTTGTATTGTCCATTCCACTTTAGGCATTATGGTAATAATAAACAAAGGCAGTTACATACTTAAACACATTAGCACATTAGCACATATATTCATGTCATGGCCACACACACTTTCTCATGCTCATGCAATGCCCTAATTACTTTTCTAAGACATCATATAGCTTATTTGGACACGTGTGTGCGGTATAACTCGTGGTTTGATATCGCTCTAATACCACTCTGTCACGACTCAAACCTGCCCCTATAGTTAGGTATCGTAACCGGCCAGTAATCTGTGATTACCAAAGGCCTGCTTAACAATAATGACAGTAATACAGAGTAAAGGGGCTGGCAGAAGCCAAAACAGTAAATAAAAGATGTCCAATGAGCTGTGACAATCTGAATGCAAAAAGACTTTCTGAACATATTCACATTCGTAACCAAAACACATTTACATACCAGATATACATACATACAAGTCAGGGATTCAATCCCTTTGTCATAACTATACAGTAGGAGTCTATAACATCTATTACAAAACAGATATAGAAGAGTGAATCCGAACACCCTAAAACAACTGTACCTTGAACGGACTTGGAACCTCGAGGTGAGGCACGGTGGTTGGCTTGACAAAACAAGAGCTAATCCGACGCTCCTAGCTCCGGTCCGGTGCCTAGACACCTACAAATATATATATATATATATATAAACAGTGAGCTAAAGCCCAGTGAATAACAGTTATGTAAAGAGGTTAAGAATGAATGTCCTTTCAGTAATTAAACAGTCATGTCAGTCACTTAGAAACCATAGCAGTCATATGTTGTGCATCTCATAGCAAAATAATATAGTAGGTCTTAACAGACCGAACAGTCAGTTGATGGCCATCATAACAGTAACAATAGTGGTTCCAAACATGGGAACCGACAGAGATCTCTGTGACAGTAGCAATAACAGTACAGTAACAGTAAATTGCTATGGAGTCCAAGTTACTTTTCATTTTCCCCTTTTTCAACAGATAGGCATATAAGCTCTATCCACATTCTCAACAGATATGTATAAAAACTATATCCCACATTCACAGATAAGCATATAAGCTATATCCACACTTCACAACAGATATGTACAAAAACTATATCCCACATTCACAGATAAGCATATAAGCTGTATCCACACTTCACAAAGATAAGCATATGAGCTCTATCTTCACTTCTCTAGACAAGCATATGAGCTGTATCTACGGAGTTCATCCCCTATCTTCTCCCAACACTATCCCGTTTAGAGGTATATCCCCTATCTTCCCCTAAACCGCGGAGTACATCCCCCATCTCCTCCTCTACACATAACGTATACAAACACGTTGGTTCTATATACAATCACTCAATACATACAGTTAATGTATTCTATCAACCGTCAAATTCCATGACACATTCTATTGATTAGTTTCCGTTTACCTAATCATCATGCATTGTCTACAACAATCACGACTATCCTCCACCGATAGCCCAAAGCAGTTATCTCTAAACAGAAATAAAGGCACAATGGATATCCAATCAACATTTCATTTCCTCATTTCTTACAATTAATTATCCCAATTAATCAAACAATGTAATTAGGTCATTATCCATAATTGACATTTCAACCCTTAGGTCCCATTTTCATCAATGATTCAACATTTATTCCATTTCTCTATGCCAAACATGCATCTAGGTTTATTATGAATAAAACCCCAACTTTTGTACAATAACACAAAAGCCCCAAACTTTCACCAAATTACCAAACCAACCCCAACATCTCAAAATAATAAAATTTAAAGACAAAATCCATAGAGAGGAGTAGGATATCCCTACCTCAAATTCGGAGCCCCAAAGAAGGAGACGACAAAATCCAACGTGCTCCAAAACCCGAGATTTTCAGATTAAAAAGTAGCCCCTGACGATCAACAACTCTTTTGTAAAGGCCAAAGACAAGGAACTCACCCTAGCTAGATCATAATCTAGAGAGAAGGTAAGATTTTAGAGAGAGGAGCTCTCAAAATGGCTTTTAGAAAAAGTAGGAGAGAGAAAGAAAAGCAAAAAGTGATTTGGAATCACCTAGCGGATAACTCATATACGCATGACCCGCTCAAGCGGATAACACGACGCTCGAGCGCCAAGAACAAAAATCTGGACACGCTCGAGCGTAATAAGGCCCGCTCGAGCGCCAAGACACAAGAATAAAGCACTTCCGCTCGAGCGCGAAAACCAGTCCGCTCGAGCGTGGATTTCCCCCTCCCAGAACTTATACTCTGGAAGTACTGCCCGCTCGAGCGCCCACAGACCCGCTCGAGCGCCACCGCTCGAGCGTAAACAAACCCGCTCGAGCACAAAAATCACATCTGCAGAAGTTTTACAGAGACACGAAATACTGGAAGTGTGTAATCCCCGCTCGAGCGCAAGAAGACCCGCTCGAGCGGACAGGCAAAAATCTGGGCAACTAGTTTTGGTTTCTAAACTCAACCAACCTGTAGCAAACCTGCCCAACACATCCTATAACTCAAATACGAAGTAAAAAGGATGTAAACAAGATAATAATCAACTACCATCATCCAAGGACACATGTCCGGATCACTGTACAACAAGGGTAAACCCGGGATCGCTATAACCTCCCCCCCTTAAAGAATTTTGTCCCCGAAATTAAGCACAAGTTCTCAAAAACAAGTTTTTCTCCATTTTAAACAATGTTACATTTTAACATTCAACAATTCGACCCATTACCGGTCACCCCCTCCCTTTAACAAGAGGCATTTCACAATATGTAAACAACATATGTACTTTCAGCATGCATCAACATTACGCATTTCCTTTCCAATTTCAACAACATATTCAACATATATAATGTTACATTCAACTTCCATATGAGGCAAGTTCCAAAACATACTTCCAATAAACCAAAACATTTTCAATGTTTCACAACTTAAGACATATATAAAAGCTCTTTAAGTTCAACAATAGTTCAAAATTTAAATACAAGATTACATATCAACAAACAAGTCCGGATATTTCTCACAGACTTCCAACTCACGTTCCCAAGTGGCTTCCTCCACTCCGTGATGTTTCCACAAGACTTTCACCAAAGGAATGGTCTTGCCACGCAGGACCTGATCCCGCCTATCTAAGACCCGAACCGGTCTCTCCTCATACGAGGCATCCTCATCTACCTCTAAATCGGTCCAATCCAATACATGTGATGGATCTGGCTCATACTTCCGAAGCATACTCACATGAAACACGTCATGCACTCCGGACAACTGCGGCGGTAAGGCTAACTGATAAGCAATCTCGCCAATCCTCTCAAGGGTCTCAAAAGGACCAATAAACCGAGGGGATAACTTCCCACTCTTCCCAAACCTCATCAGGCCTCGCCTAGGTGATATCTTCAGAAAGACATGATCACCTACCTCAAACGCCAAAGGCCTCCTCCGACGGTCAGCATACGATTTCTGACGACTCTGGGCTGTAACAAGCCTCCTACGGATAAGTTCAACTTTCTCCGTCGCCTCCCTAACCAACTCCGGACCCAACAAAGGTGCATCACCCACCTCGGCCCAACAAACTGGAGACCTACACGGTCGGCCATACAAGGCCTCAAACGGTGCCATACCGATGCTAGACTGAAAACTGTTGTTATAGGCAAATTCTACCAAGGGTAAGTGCCTCTCCCACGTCCCACTGAAGTCCAGGACACAACCCCGAAGCATATCCTCGAGGATCTGAATAGTACGCTTGGACTGCCCGTCAGTCTGAGGATGATAGGCCGTACTAAAGGTCAACTTAGTGCCCAAGGCACTCTGCAAACTCTGCCATAACCTAGCAGTAAAACGAGGATCTCTATCTGAGACGATCGTCATTGGGACCCCGTGCAATCTCACTATGTCCCGAATATACAAGTCGGCAAGATGATCTACCGAATCTCTCACGCGCATAGGAATAAAGTGCGCCGACATAGTCAACCGGTCTACAACCATCCAAATAGCATCACTACCCCGCTGAGTCCTCAGAAGACCTACAACGAAGTCCATAGTGACATGCTCCCACTTCCACTCGGCAATAGGCAAGGGTTGCAACAAACACGCTAGCCTTTGATGCTCGGCCTTCACTTGCTGGCAAGTAAGGCACTTCGATACGAAAACAGCCACATCTCTCTTCATACCCTGCCACCAAAACTGGCGACCCAAATCCTGATACATCTTAGTACCTCCCGGATGCACCGCAAGGCGCGAATGGTGAAACTCTCGGAGTACCTCCTCTCGGCAAGACTCCGGTACAAACAAACGGTCTCGGTATCTCACACTCAGGTCAGGATACACCGTCAAACCCTTCTCAACTTTCCCACTGGAGATCTTCTCTCGAAGGGATTCTACCTCAAGGTCACCTCTCTGTGCCTCTAACACTCGTGTCACAAGTGTAGGCTGCGCAACAACAGAAAACAAGGCCGCAGCCTCAACTGATTCGCCCAGTAGCAAATCAAACTCGCCAAGTGCACCCAACATCTCCCATTCCCGGATGGCTATACAAGTTACATCACTAATGGATTTCCTACTAAGGGCATCGGCCACAACATTGGCCTTTCCCGGATGATAATGCAACTCAAAATCATAATCCTCGATGAACTCCATCCACCTCCTCTGCCTCAAATTCAAGTCTCTCTGTGTAAACAGATACTTCAAACTCTTGTGGTTCGAGAATACCTCGAACCTCTCACCATAAAGGTAGTGCCTCCAAATTTTCAAGGCAAAGATCACTGCTGCTAACTCCAGGTCGTGTGTGGGGTAATTCTTCTCGTGTATTTTCAACTGACATGAGCCATAAGCTACCACTTTCCCCTCTTGCATCAACACACAACCCAAACCCTCTCGTGAGGCATCACAATAAACCGCATAACCCAACCCTCTCTCTGGAATAATCAACACCGGAGCGGTGGTCAATCTAACTTTCAGCTCTTGGAACGACTTTTCACAAGTCTCACTCCACACAAACTTGACTCCCTTCCGAGTCAGTCTAGTCAACGGTGACGCTAACTTGGAGAAATCTTTCACAAACCGACGGTAATACCCAGCTAATCCCAGAAAACTGCAGATCTCAAACACACTCTTAGGCTGTGCCCAATCCTGCACTGCCTCTACCTTGGATGTATCAACAGACACTCCTTCCCCGGATACCACGTGGCCTAAGAATTTGACTTCCCTCAGCCAGAACTCACACTTCCCAAACTTGGCATACAGCCTATGGGCTCTAAGCAACTCAAGCACCACTCTCAAGTGTTCCTCATGCTCCTCCTCAGAAGGCGAATAGATAAGGATGTCGTCCACAAAAACGACTACAAATCGATCCAAGAATTCCCGGAAGATCCGGTTCATCAAGTCCATAAAGACTGCCGGTGCATTGGTAAGCCCGAATGGCATCACCAGAAACTCGTAATGGCCATACCGCGTACGGAATGTCGTCTTAGGAACATCCTCCTCCCTAAGCCTCAACTGGTGGTAACCCGATCTCAAGTCTATCTTAGAGAAACAGCGGGAACCCCTCAACTGGTCAAACAGGTCATTTATACGGGGCATAGGATACTTATTCTTAACCGTAGCCCGATTCAACTTCCGGTAGTCAATACACAATCTCAAGGCACCATCTTTCTTTTTAACAAAGAGGGCTGGTGCTCCCCACGGCGAAACACTAGGGCGAACAAAGCCCTTAACTAGCAATTCCTGGAGCTGAACTTTCAACTCAACCAACTCTGTTGGAGCAAAACGGTAAGGTGCCATAGAAATCGGCGCCGTGCCGGGCACTAAATCAATAGAGAACTCTATCTCTCGGTAAGGTGGCAAATTAGCAAGGTCTTCGGGAAAGACATCCGAATACTCACAAACCACTCTTGGCAACACAAGCTGGGTCTCACCACTCTCACCACTCTCAAAGCTGGCAAGTAGACTATTAAGCTCACTTCGCCCTCGCGAATCATACCCCGGTGGCAAAACACTACCAACCCGGTCTCCCAAGAAATGGAACCACTCCCCGCTCAAGGTACATAACGTGACCCTCTGGCGGTAGCAATCGATAACAGCCCGGTATGACGATAGCCAGTCCATACCCAAAATAACATCAAAACCCTTCATGGGCATGACAACAAATGGAAAAGGAAGCCTATAGTCGGCGACCTCTATATCACAACCTCTAACACCCTTTTTCAGGATCAACTCACCACCCAAAGGCGATACCACACAAATAGGAGATGCTAACTGTGCTAACTCCAATTCCAAAACAGATGCAAATGCAGCAGATACAAAAGAATGAGATGCACCCGTGTCTATCAACACATTAGCAACCGAGTTGCAAAACAGAAAAGTACCTCTCACTACCGATGGAGCCAGTACTAAATCCTGCGTGGTAACAGCATACACGCGCCCTGTAGGCCCCTGGTCTACCTGCTCACCCCTCGGAGCAAAAGACTGCTGCACAGACTGGGATGATGAAGCTCCCGGATTGGCCCTCGAGGCCTGCACAGACTGAGCTGGCTGAAAACCCTGCGTCTGCCTAGAACCAGACGCTCCCGAAGTGGCACTCATCTGCGAGCAAAACCTCTTCAGGTGCCCAGGCTGTCCACACTGATAACAAGACAAGGGCTGCCCCTGCCCAAACTCTGACTCTGCGGTCTAGCTGAAGAAGAAGCAGCTCTCTGACCCCCACCCTTCTGCGGGCAAATTGAAACCTTGTGACCCAGCTGGCCACACTCGTAACAAGCAAACTCCCCCTGATTGCCTCTTCCCGAGCCTGCACTCGGCACTGGAAAGGTCGATCTAGAAACTGCTCCCTAAGACTGCTGAGGGTTATAGCCCCTCTGTCTCCTGCCATCACCCTGACCATCCTGGCTCCTCTTGGAGCCCCTCTGTTCTTCCTCATCTTCCTGCATCATAATTTCCATATGAGCAGCAGCATCTACCAGGTGTCTATACTCTCGGATATAAGACCCACCAACTCTCAACTTGAGGCCCCGCCTCAACTTCCGCTCAAACTCATAGCAACGGCGTTCCTCAAACGCCACTAGTTCCAGTGCAAACCTGGACAGACTGGTAAAAGTAGCCTCAAACTCGGCCACTGACAAGCCCTGCTGTTTAAGCCGGCTAAACTGATCCCTCAGCTTCTCCCTAGCTGCTGCAGACAAAAACCTCTCCTGAAAAGCATTCACAAACGCCTCCCAAGTACCACCAACACGAGCCTTCTCATACTTCCACCATTGACCCGCATCTCCCTTCAGCTGGAAGGATGCCAAGGTCACTTTCAGTGCTCCGTCCTTGATGCTAAGCATCTCGAACGTCTTACTCATTTGCTCTAGCCACTCATCACCCTTCAGTGGCTCCATCGGATCCCCGATAAACTCATCTGGATTAGACCGGAAAAACTCCCTCTTCAAGAAAGAAGGCCCTGCCTCAGCTGCCTGATTTCCAGCTCTAAGAATACCCAAAGCTCCTGCTATCTCTCTGGCCAAGGCACCCATAGCCTGCTGACCTGCTGGCTCGGCCACATTGGCCTGGCCAACTCCCTCCTACACTGCCGGAATCTCCTCCGGTAACGGTACCTCCTGCTTCGCAGGTCTACCACGCCTAGCACCTCTTCCTCGTCCTGACATCCTAATAAAGGTAATGCAGAACGTTAGCACATTCACAAATGTGCCCATACTAGACACCCACGTCCTAATGCATGGACAACTGTAATTCATTCCACGTAAGCACATAAACACATAAGCACTTACGAATTTCATTTCCGGATAATGATAGTCCCGAGGCGTTACTAGAGTTCCGGTTAGAATAGCATTGATCAAGTGCTTTTCCAACAAGACTCCCAGAAACCCAAGGATCCAATCAACATCCTAGAAACTAAATCCCATACCCACATAGTCACATAAGCATGTTATCAATTAAGCACGTAGCATATAATACTACATCTAAGTCTCTATCAAGCGAGACAAACCCATTGTGATCCTAATCACTTCCCACGTACCCAAAGTATTCGAACCCGGTACGCTCTGATACCAAGTTGTAACGCCCTCAAAATAACAACATTAAACCCATCAATAAAGATATGCATTGATATGTAAAAGTTCCACATTCTTCCATTTCTCAGAGTTCCATTACAAAAGTATTACATGTTAACAACAAAAGCAAATGCCCTATGGACTTACAGCTTTCTAAGTTAACACTTGGTTACAACAAAAGAGTACTAACTCATTTACACATTAAGCCCTTGGCTTGAATTTACATGTAATACATCAAAAAGTAAAACGACAAAAGTATGTCCGCCTCTAGCCTCCCAAGCTATGTCCTTGGAGGTGGCATGCTACCTATACCTGAAAATGATATTCCCGTATACGGTGAGCCACAGCCCAGTAGAAATACACTAAACCAACCATAAACAATGACTAAAAGATTAGCAATTGATAGATGGCCAACACTGATACATTCACATAAATCACATATTTATGTTATACGACTTATGAGTCCAAGTTACTTTTCATTTTTCCCTTTTTCAACAGATAGGCATATAAGCTCTATCCACATTCTCAACAGATATGTATAAAAACTATATCCCACATTCACAGATAAGCATATAAGCTATATCCACACTTCACAACAGATATGTACAAAAACTATATCCCACATTCACAGATAAGCATATAAGCTGTATCTACACTTCACAAAGATAAGCATATGAGCTCTATCTTCACTTCTCTAGACAAGCATATGAGCTGTATCTACGGAGTTCATCCCCTATCTTCTCCCAACACTATCCGGTTTACAGGTACATCCCCTATCTTCCCCTAAACCGCGGAGTACATCCCCCATCTCCTCCTCTACACATAACGTATACAAACACGTTGGTTCTATATACAATCACTCAATACATACAATTAATGTATTCTATCAACCGTCAAATTCCATGACACATTCCATTGATTAGTTTCCGTTTACCTAATCATCATGCATTGTCTACAACAATCACGACTATCCTCCACCGATAGCCCAAAGCAGTTATCTCTAAACAGAAATAAAGGCACAATGGATATCCAATCAACATTTCATTTCCTCATTTCTCACAATTAATTATCCCAATTAATCAAACAATGTAATTAGGTCATTATCCATAATTGACATTTCAACCCTTAGGTCCCATTTTCATCAATGATTCAACATTTATTCCATTTCTCTATGCCAAACATGCATCTAGGTTTATTATGAATAAAACCCCAACTTTTGTAAAATAACACAAAAGCCCCAAACTTTCACCAAATTACCAAACCAACCCCAACATCTCAAAATAATAAAATTTAAAGACAAAATCCATAGAGAGGAGTAGGATATCCCTACCTCAAATTCGGAGCCCCAAAGAAGGAGACGACAAAATCCAACGTGCTCCAAAACCCGAGATTTTCAGATTAAAAAGTAGCCCCCGACGATCAACAACTCTTTTGTAAAGGCCAAAGACAAGGAACTCACCCTAGCTAGATCATAATCTAGAGAGAATGTAAGATTTTAGAGAGAGGAGCTCTCATAATGGCTTTTAGAAAAAGTAGGAGAGAGAAAGAAAAGCAAAAAGTGATTTGGAATCACCTAGCGGATAACTCATATACGCATGACCCGCTCGAGCGGATAACACGACGCTCGAACGCCAAGAACAAAAATCTGGACACGCTTGAGCGTAATAAGGCCAGCTCGAGCGCCAAGACACAAGAATAAAGCACTTCCGCTCGAGCGCGAAAACCAGTCCGCTCGAGCGTGGATTTCCCCCTCCCAGAACTTATACTCTGGAAGTACTGCCCGCTCGAGCGCCCACAGACCCGCTCAAGCGCCACCGCTCAAGCGTAAACAAACCCGCTCGAGCGCAAAAATCACATCTGCAGAAGTTTTGCAGAGACACGAAATACTAGAAGTGTGTAATCCCCGCTCGAGCGCAAGAAGACCCGCTCGAGCGGACAGGCAAAAATCTGGGCAACTAGTTTTGGTTTCTAAACTCAACCAACCTGTAACAAACCTGCCCAACACATCCTATAACTCAAATACGAAGTAAAAAGGATGTAAACAAGATAATAATCAACTACCATCATCCACGGACACATGTCCGGATCACTGTACAACAAGGGTAAACCCGGGATCGCTATAAAAGGTGCCAACCAATGTTGTAGAAAATGGCCACTTAATGGCAATTTGGTAATAACACAATCTAATGTAATTTAACATTATTCAATCTAATTTAATCATTTCAAATCGGATTTTAATTAAACCTACCATAAAATCACATAAATTCTAATTAGCATAAAACACTAATCAGTTTCTGATTCGGCCGCCGATAAGGCCTTCAATTTGCAGTTCGAAATTAAAACATGAACAGATTTATTCAGAAATCAAACAGATAGAAATGCATTTAAAACAATACACTCCTACAATCAATTCAGGATTTTATTCTAATCAATTACTTATCATGATTAATCACAGATTAGCACTAATCAGAGGTAAGGGTTGTCACACCGACCCTCTTGATCAAGCATGATAAAAGTTAAGGCATTTATGTGTTATGTGTGCATTCATTTACATTGATTCGTGTAATCTTGGCCTCTCAGCCATCATGCATCGAGTTGTGTGATTGATGGCCCGAGGGTCGAGAACTACACTCCTTTGAGCTCATGAAATGATAGGAAGGGTGGTTGTGCACACATATGTTGCAAATACATTGCCATGCCCCTTCTTGTCCTCTATTGCAGCAAACTGGAGAAATGAAGCAAAAACTGGTCGGCGGACCAGTAAAAGTGGCTGGCCAACCACTTTTTCTGGTCTGCAGCAAAGAAAAGTGGTCGCCAGGTGGTTAGCAACACCAATAACTGGTCGGCAGCCTTCCTACAGGTCCCCAAGGTGAGGTAGAAGCTATCTGGAGCTTAGTGCAGTGTTCTGAGAACAATTGAAAACAGAGGCAAATTGGGGCATCGCAGTGGATTTCCGAACGAGGCGACCGAGCATGCATGCGCTTCTCGCTCTAAAGCCCCTTCTATTTGCTTTACTTAGTTTCTTTACTTAGCTAGATAATGCTATTTGTTTTTGTACTTAAGTAGTTAATGCGCTTAACTATCCAATTTGTTTTGTAATAACTAGTTAGTTAGCTTGTTAGTTAATTAGCTTGTTTTGTAATAATTAGTTTAATTAGCTTAGATTAGCTAGTTAGCTTATCATTCGGACCATCTATTAAGAGGGCACAACTGTTGTAATAAGCGTACGTGTGTGTGATGCATGTCTTCCAACCCCCATTTCTTTCTCCCTTTTACTTATCCGCTCTCGGTGGTTAGTTTTAGGGCATATTTCAATTAGCATACCTTATACTTGCATGCGTGCATCATTCATCTGTTTTGCATGCACTGGGCTCGGCGCATCACACAAACTGCATTGTGTTTCAATTCCAAATTGAATACATGTTATCAAGTTGCATTTCATATGCCATCTAAGAGTAGCCGAGCCTATCTTAGTTGTATTTTTGCATATGTTGCATTAGCCATCTTAACATGAACTAGGATCATGTATGATTTCTAACTAGTTCTCTATTTTGGCTCGGAGTACACTGTGAGTGTTTACGCTTTAGCATACTGCATGAGATGTGTATGTTGCCATGTTAGCATGCTTGCCATGAGGCTAACTGCTTAACTGATATAACTGCATGAATGCCTGTGGATGAAGGTTGGATTGCTTGAATTGGAACAATTCATCAAAATGCGAGTTTTAATCCCACTTGAGGGTGGCAAAACCACAACTTAGCCTACTTGCGAGTAGCAAACTTCAAAATCATTTTCACAAATGAACATGTAAGGTTTTGTTCCAACTTAAGCGATCTAGTCTATACTTGTATGATGTGCGCATCACATAGTAATTCTAGGTTAATAACTGGAAAAAGAACACATGTGTTTTCAAAAAAAACATATCATGTTAGTAAAGGCCGATCTTTGATCGGGCAAGTGGGGGTGCTCATTGCATGACCTTCCCCTCTCGTACCCAAGTTCCCGAGCCGAGGCAACTTCGGTGATGACGGACACGTGGCCTTAGGCACGAGTAAGGGTTTTCTAAATTTTCTAAAAACAAACAAAACATTTAGGTGGCAACTCTATATCTGGAAAAACAGTTCATGTTTAGCACTTCTTTATCAAAATCAGTTTTCCAAAACGATTTGCTGGATTTTGGACTCTTTGGTGATTTATCAGTCTTGCATTGCACTTTGCGAGATTAGATTCAGAACCGTGACAGGAGTCCGAACTGTAGTAGCTAAGAACAACGATTCGCGCCCTCGCTCGCGGAGCGGAGTTTCGGGGCAGTCTACACATACCTTTTCAAAGTCCCCAGAAACCTTCAACAAAAATTGACAATGAAAATTGTACGGGGAGCAAATGTTCCGGCAAGCCCGTACTCCTTTCTTCCGAGCTCCGTCTCTGTCCGATCACCTGCGAGCCAATAAGGGTGAGCTACCCGGCGGTGTGTGGCCGGAAAAACCCTCCGACGATCAAGTTAGCACACACCTTAGGATAGAGAGAGAGAGAGAGAGAGAGGAGTGTTTGAGTGTAAAAATTTCTTTACCAAAATGTTCGTGTCCCCGTGTACGGGGGGCGTTCACATGCATATATACCCTCTGCACCCCATATCTACTCCCAGTCATCTCCTGACACGTGGCTCCGCTATCCCGTCTGTCAGCATAAACCTTGCTGACCATCACCTAATCTCAACTACCTGCCTTCACAGCTGGAGCTCGGCAGCCGTGCTGCTCTATCCACTGTCGTGCCGTGCTTCATACCCAAGCACTTCACTGGCTAAGCCCAAGGAGGACCGGGCTAGGCTGCATCCCGGCAAAGCCTAGCCCGAGGCACCTCCTGTGGTCGGCCTCACTGCCGATCAAATGATTATCTCGGCTAACCACGCCTTTCCGGGCGCCGGTCATTCAGCTTAACTGGCTCCGCCTTTGCCTGATCAAGGAGCTCGGTCCAACCGAGCACTGTCTGCCGAGCAGCTTCTTTACGGTCTGGTCGGCACATGCTTGGCCCAATTTCTGCCCGGCCCAATTCCTGGCAGCCCGTCAACGGGCTGATCGCCGGTCATCTCGGCCCCATGCATCATTGGGCTCTCAACCCACCCGGCCGTTACCTCGGCCCAATTCCAGACCATAAATCTCTCTCTCAATTGTCCCTTAATTCCGTCCGCGCGAGCGTGACTGGGATTACCTATACTTCGACCGTGGTAACATTTCTTCGGCCTTCAAAACGCCAAAGGGCGACCGGGCTAGTTAATCTTTACTGTCTGTAAACTTGCCCGGTTGTACTCCTCGGCTGGCATCCTCTTCTTTGAAAGTATCACGGTTGGCTCTTCGACTCTTCAACCTGTCTCTTCAGTTCTGACGTCGCCATAAATGGGGACACGTGGTGGGCTGCCATTGGTCCTCGAGCAGCCAACCCGCCGTTTTTACCAAAATTTGAATTTGGGCGGCCTCTCTTGCCTACATATACCAGACCCCTCTTGTTTACTTTCTTCCTACTGCCTCTCTTCTAACTGACGCCTTGGAGCTCAAGCATCTTCCTCCCAGCCTCGACTGCCATTCTTCGTGCTTGAAGGAACAGTTCCTACCCTTCACGGGTAAGACCTTCAATCCCTCTTTAGTCACTATTTTCTTTAATATTACACACATTAGGGCACTAAAACATAGCTCTTAGGGCATAGGCCATAGAAACTGTCCCAAACCTCCCACTGTTCTTGGTGTTCTTTATTTTCCTGAAGAACACTGAAGAACTGGGGCGGACCGGGCTCCTAGTCTTCATTTGATCCAAAAAACCAATCTAACCGAGCAAATAACATGTTTGCCTATATCCCAGCAAAAACCGAGATAACAAAAGGACTTGGCCGCTCAACCGGGCTAACATCTGGTCTGCTTGGGCGACCGAGCTCCTTAGTTAGATTAGACAACCGAGGTGGTTTGGCACTCTTAATGACCGAGCTAAAGTCCAACTCCTTTCGCGCGACCACGCTCACTCTTATACTTGCCATCCTTTTCCTGCAGAGTCCAAGGGGACCACTGTCCATTCCTGAGGCTCTCAGGACCGAGCAGCGACCAATTACCACAGTGCCAAACCCCTCAGCCGAGCTATACTAGGCCGGCCACAAATGGGGAAATTCCGCTTCCTAGTGAATACTCCAGCCGCGCTGGCTGCGTTCAGGGAAGAGTACGGCGTCCCGGCCGATGTCCACCTGGAGCTCGCAGAAGAAGAGACCACGCCTTGGGGTAGAACCGAACAATGCCCCTTCACCGTGCTGTCAATCGTCGAAGGAGGCCTCCGCTTCCCTCTGAACCCACTCATCACCGAGCTCCTGCACCGAACCGGGCTAGCACCCACCCAAGTGTCCACCAACACTTACCAGATAATAAACGGCGTGCACGAGCTAAACAACCGGTTAGGCATAAGCCTAGGTTTAGCCGAGATCCTGTGCCAATACACCCTAGGCCACACCGGCGACGGTCTCGCCTATTATCTCAAGATTAGACCGGGCAGAGAGAAAATTGTGACCGGCACACCAGACAAGGATCTTCACGACGACGATTTCTTCTGGGTGTCTGGCAATTACGAGACAGCCGAGGTACCGGGCTGGATGATAAGCAAAAACTTTGGCAGCACATGTAAGCCGCGCAAACTATCTCGGTTAACACCCTTTCTTCGTGTTTTTGTACTTTATTCATTTTCTTTCTTGTTTCTTTTGCAGCAATCCAAGCCTTGCAAGCCAACTATCATTTCCCCAACGTAGAGGCAATCAAGACCGCGCTCCGTTATCGCGACCGAGATTGCAACCAGTTGCTCGGCTACAGTCCCACACACAGATACTCCGCTTCCCGCCGGAGTAAGGTTACAGACTTCCTACGCGCTCCAACACCTCCACCAGATCCAACTTTGCCAGACGTTCCCCTCATTCGCCTGACAGAGGAACAAGAAATGGCCAAACGAAGCAGAATCAAGAACCTGCTCACCGCCACATCCGCCGAGATACCGAGCGTTATCACTCGCTCGCCAGCCGCCGGTCAATCCAGTGGCGCCGTGGTCGCTCTTGCCTCACAAGCGATCGGGCAGTCCAGCTGAGAACCTGCTCCACGACATGCCGGTAAAAGAGCTCGGGCAGACCCATCCGCCGAGCTAGTTGCCGAGCTGACTACCGAGCATCCATCTGACGCCCCCGCCCCAGTGCCGGCCTGGCGTCCACAGTTGAAGCACCGGGGTTAAGACATCCCGGCCACGGCTTCGATCAAGGGCGACAAAGAGCATTTGCTCGCCTTTGATCTTACCAAAGCTCTTCTACTACCGAGCGACGTGGTCGGCAGCTACCACGTCCCTGACACTCGGTTGGTCAAATCGTCAGTAAAGTCTATGGCCAGGGTAAGTCAATGTTCCTCTGAAAATTTCATAAGTGTTTGCCCGGTTCATTTTTCTAATCAACTTTGCTTCTTGCAGGCCATTCAGAAACAACATCTCGTATTGGAGCGCATCCATAGGCTTAGGCAAAAAGCCAATGACACAGCCAGCCAAGTGGAGAGCCTTCAAGCCGAGCTCGGCCGGGCAAAGTCTTTACTTGAGATTGCAAACGCAGATAACAACAGACTGCTCGGTCAGCTGGATGCGGCCGAGAAAAAACGGGATGAGCTCCAGACCGAGGTAGACGCGCTCAAGAAGTCGAAGAAGAAAGCCTGCCGGGCTGCTAACAACGCCGGCTTTAACGAAGCCGAGCAGAGCTACAAGAAGCAAGTCTTTGCAACACAAGACATCTACTTCAAGGCTGGCTGGAAGTCCGCCTGCGAGCATCTCGGCCAGGGCTCTGACACCGATGTATTTGCCAATCCTCCTCCTGCATCACTACCGGTCTACCTCGTGCCTTACGCGAACGACGTCTTTAGGGCTTTGCAAGCTGAGGCCGAGAAAGGGATTGAAGAAGGAGATGGTGAGACAGATTCAGAGGCAGAAAATGCCGAGATGCAGGAGCAGCCCGGCCATGACTAGCCCGGTGCATGAGACAAAAGTCCAACCATCAACCTTGAAGCCGCCGAGGACGAGTTTACCAATCTCTCCCCCTTAGTTTAGTTGTCTTCTATTTTTGTATTTTTGCTTTCGCGCTTTTGATGTAACCAGGCTCTGTCCCCACCTTTTGTATTTACTTTCTTATCAATGAAAAAAATCAAATTTCGCTAAGTGTTTGCACGGTTGTTATCAATTCCATCTTCGACAAATTATCTCGGCGTTAACAAAACGAATTTTTAAACCGAAATAACCATCTCGGTTGATAATAACAAAGTTGAACAAATCACAAACTCTTCCAACCGGAGTAAATCATCTCGGTTGGGAATCCTGAGTTGGGCAAAACACCAATTCTTCCAACCGGAATAAATCATCTCAGTTGGGAACCCGCAGTTGGACAAAACACCAACTCTTCCAACCGGAGCAAATCATGTCGGTTGGGAACCCGCAGTTGGACAAAACACCAACTCTTCCAACCGAAGCAAATCATATCGGTTGGGAGTCCTAAGTTGGACAAAACACCAACTCTTCCAACCGAAGCAAATCATCTCGGTTGGGAACCCGCAGTTGGAGAAAACACCAACTCTTCCAACCGGAGCAAATCATCTCGGTTGGGAGTCCTAAGTTGGACAAAACACCAACTCTTCCAACCGGAGCAAATCATCTCGGTTGGGAACCCGCAGTTAGACAAAACACCAACTCTTTCAACCGGAATAATTCATCTCGGTTTTTTTTCATTAAAACAACAGTCCAAGTGCTAAAGCAAAAATGACTTCTATAGATTGACAAAAAGATTTACATTGTGAAGTGCAAGCCAAAAAATTCCTCTGCACAAGAAAAGAAGGCAAAAACTTAAAAGTAATACAGTTTTGAAGTTGGCCGCATTCCATGGCCGGGGTATTGCTCTTCCCTCTAGATCCTCCAAGTGGTAAGCCCCCTTGCCCGCCAAACCGGTGATCTTGTAAGATCCTTCCCAAATTGCCCCTAGTTTGCCTTCTCCTGGCACCAGGGTGTTGCCCATAACTTTCCTCAAAACCCAATCACCAACTTTGAACAGTCTGGGGTGCACCGTCTTGTTATACTTCTTTGAAAGCTCTTGTTGGTAGGCGGCCACATGGATAAGGGCCTTCTCCCGACGCTCTTCCACTAGGTCCAGCTCCAAGGCAATAGCCTCGGCGTTCCGCTCGGGCTCAAAACTCTCGCTTCTAAGGGTGGGCATTCCAACTTCCAAAGGTATGACTGCCTCCATGCCATAAGCTAAAGCAAATGGAGTTTCTCCGGTAGATCGCCGCGGGGTTGTTCGGTATGCCCAAAGGACGCTGGATAATTCCTCAGCCCATTTTCCCTTTGCCTTCTCCAGCCATTTTTTCAACCCAGCCAGTATAGTCTTGTTCGATGCCTCGGCTTGACCATTGGACTGCGGGTAAGCCGGGGTGGAGTTGTAGAATTCTATCTTCAAATCTTCACAAAATCCTCTGAATAGGCGACCGTCAAACTGGGTGCCGTTGTCAGAGATCAAAATCTTGGGGACACCAAACCAGGTGACCACGTTCTGCCAGACAAACCGCTTTACGTCTTTTTCTTTGATGGTTGCCAAGGGCTCAGCTTCAACCCATTTCGTGAAGTAATCTGTGGCCGCTATGAAGAATTTCCGGTTTCCCGGTGCTGTTGGCAGTGGCCCCACTATATCCAGCCCCCACATAGCGAAGGGCCAAGGACTGGTGAGGGGAAGAAGTTCCCTAGCAGGCTGATGGATCTGATGGGCGAATTTCTGGCATTTTTCACACTTGCGGACGTATTTTTGTGCGTCGGCCTGCATGCACGGCCACCAGTGTCCCTGCGAAATAGCTATGTAGGCCAAGGACCTGCCCCCTATGTGGCTGCCACAAATGCCTTCTTGAATTTCGTACAAGAAGGCTTCTACACTATTCGGGTGCACGCACTTCAGATAAGGACCGGTGAAGGATTTCTTATAGAGCGTACCAGACGGAGAGAGCCAAAACCGCTCTGACTTCACCCGGATTTTGTGGGCTTCTTTCTTGTCAGTCGATAGAGTCCGGTCTCTGAGGAATAAGATCAAGGGGTCTATCCAGGAAGGACCTAGCGCGGCGCAGAGTACATCTGTCTGCCCGGGGTCTTCAATGCTTGGGCGCGGAAGAAAGTCAATCAACAGGGGGTTTGGAGTACTATCTACCATGGAAGCGAGGCCGGCCAGCTCATCAGCTCGGCTGTTTTCTTCACGGCCAATCTGTTGGACACTGATTGCCTCAAACTGCTTGATATGCTCCCTGACCAGAGCTTGGTACTTCGCCATCCTGTCGTCCTTTGCTTCGTAAATCCCAGAGACTTGGTTAACCACAAGCTGGGAATCACTGTACACCAGGAGCTCGGCAGCCTTCATATGAATTGCACTCTTGAGCCCGGCGAGAAGGGCCTCGTACTTAGCCTCGTTGTTAGATGCTAGGAAGCCAAGCGTGATAGAATGTTCAATGGTTAGGCCATCCGGGGAGATAAGAACGATACCTAGGCCGGCACCATGACGGTTGGACGCTCCATCAACAAAAAGCTTCTACATTTCCCCCACAAAAAGCTTCCAGCAGTCTGATGGGTCCTGAGAGTTGCGAAGGGCAATGGGATCACAACTGCTCGGCTGTGCGGTTTCAAGTTGTGTGTTGATCGGTTCCAATTCAGTCCCCATTGGTGATTCGATGCCGGACTTAGCAAGTTGATCTGTAATGCTCAAGTCCGTAGGTGAATCATCAGGTTGTGGTGTTAAGCCGGCCGCAGGTTCTGAGCTGTGTGGCTCCATTCCTTCCCCCCTTGATGATTCGGCACCGGACTCAGCAAGTGGATCTGTAATGCTCAAGTCCGTAGGCGAATCATCAGGTTACGGAGTTACGCCGGCCGCAGACTCTGAGCTGTGTGGGTCAATTTCGTCCCCCCTTGGTGATGCGGGACCGAACAGAGCAGATGGGTCGGTGATACTCTCTGTCATCGCATCACCGGGTGGCAAAACCGTGCAAACTGAGGGTGCTTCAATGGTGCGCGCAAACTCTGCGTCGCTACCTCCTCCAACTGGTTGTACCTCGGTTGGCCTTGCGTGCATCTCAACATCTGCCACGGTATTATCGACCGGGCATACCGAATGAGTGCCAGGTAAGAACTCGACGACGAAATCTGCCAAGGTCAGGGCTTTGATAGCGGTGCGCGGCTGGAACTTTACATCAAACTGTCCCAACTCGACCGCCCACTTAAGAATTCGACCGGAGAAGTCTGCCCGTTCGAATAAGGCTTTGAGGGGGAACTCGGTCAAGACGATGACGGTATGTGCATGGAAATAGTGCGCCAATTTTCTTGAGGCCATCATTAATGCCAAAGCAAGCTTCTCCATCGGCAAGTATCTCGACTCTGCCGGTAGCAAAGTTTTGCTGACATAAAAGATTGGGAAGTGCTTGATTCCTTCAGTGCGGACTAGCACCGCACTGACCGCATGTTAGGAAACGGCAAGGTAAAGGTAAAGTTCCTCACCCGGCTTTGGTGTAACCAACAGTGGCAGAGTAGACAGATATTCCTTGAGATTAACCAAAGCACGATCACACTCTTCGTCCCATGAGAACTTTGACTTCAATGCTTGAAAGAAAGGGCGGCAGCGATCTGATGACCGACTTATGAACCGATTAAGCGCGGCGGCCATCCCGGCCAGATGCTGCGCGTCCTTAGCCGAGCTGGGCTGCTTTAACTCTTGCACGGCTCTGATCTGAGTAGGGTCTGCTTCGATGCCTCGGTTCGTGACTAAGAACCCCAAAAATTTTCCGGATCCCAAGCCAAAGGCACATTTTGATGCATTCAAGCGCAGCTGGTGCTTCTTTAAAATGGCAAACATCTTGGCTAAGTCGGACAAATGGTTTGCCTCATGTCGGCTCTTTACCACCATATCATCGATGTAAGCCCCCATTGTACGGCCGAGCAAAGGGGCAAACATTTTGGTCACCATCCTCTAAAAGGTTGCCCCGGCGTTCTTCAAACCAAAAGGCATGACTCGGTAGCAGAAGAGTCCCCTTGGTGTCGTGAAAGAGGTGATCTCTCGATCAGGCCCATGCATGGCGATCTGATGGTAGCCGCGGTAGGCATCCAAGAAACTGAGCCTATTGTGTCCAGCCGTCAGGTCCACAAGCTGGTCAATTCGTGGCAAGGGAAAGCTATCTTTGGGACAAGCTCGGTTGACTGTCTTATAGTCGACACAAACTCGCCACTTTCCATTCTTCTTGGGCACCACGACAGTGTTGGAAATCCACCGAGGGTAGTGCACTTCCTGTATTGCTCGTGCCTCAAGTAGGTTCTTCACCTCCTCTGCAACTACCTCGGCGTGATGCAGTTCCGATCTCCTTGTTCGCTGGATGACTGGCTTCGCTCCAGGGAAGACATTGAGGTGATGGCAGATAAAACTTGGATCGAGGCCAGGCATGTCGTAAGGCGACCACGCGAAGACTTCGATGTTGGCCATCAAAAACTCAACCATCTCAGTCCTTTCTATGGCCGTGAGACTTTAGCCGAGCAAGAAGAACTTGTCCGGCTGTTCTGTATCAATTCGCACTTTAACCAATTCCTCAACAGCCTTGTCCTCGGCCTTGGTGCCCACATCATCCAGGACACCCCGGTCCTCCGGTCCCTCAATCATTTGAACGAATCCTTTGGCAGCCCGACTCCCGTTGACCGCCACGAAGCACTGCTTGGACATGACCTGATCGCCTCAAATCTCCTCGATTGCCCCCATAGCTGAGGGGAATTTCATCACCTGGTGGTAGGTCAACGCTACGGCTTGCATAGCGTGAAGCCATCCCCTTCCAAGGATAAGGTTGTACGTCGAAGGCACTTGTAGCACCCAAAACTCCACTTGCTTGACCACGGATCTGGCTTTGACCGGCAGGATAATCTTTCCCAAGGGCCACTCCGGTTGCGAGTTAAATCCAACCAGTGGTGAAGTCGCCGAAGCCAAGTCTGTCTCACGGAGTTTGAGCTGCTTGAACGCATCATAATACATGATCTCGACCGAGCTTCCCTGATCGATCAAGATCCGTCTAACATCGAATTCTTTGACGCGTAGTGTTACTACTAGGGCATCGTTGTGCGGCGTCTGGATACGCTCTAGATCCCTTGAGGTGAAACTAATCACGTCTTTTTCTTCTGTCTTCCCCCTTTTGATGGCAGGTTGTACCGACAAAACTTCCCGCATATGTTCTTCCTTTTTTATCATGCCCCGGAGTTCGCAAACACGCTCCGGTTCTACGATGCCGTGGATGACATTAATGACCCCCTGTGGTGGTGCGTCTCGTTCATCCTGTCCCCTGGGATCGACCGGAGCCTGATTCGGCTTTATTCCGCCGTCAATGTAAAGGTCTAGATGCCCGGCCGCGACCAGCTCTTCTAAGTGTTGCCTCAAAGGCAAACAATCCTCAGTCCGGTGACCTCTCTCGCGGTGAAATGTGCAACGATACCACGGATTGTAGCTCTTCTGCCCATCGCCCAACTTAGCAGGAAACCGGACATACTCCTCGTCTCGGATTTCACTAAGTATGCGATAGATTGGAATCTTGAAGACAGTGGTTATGCCAGTCCTCGCCTTCAACCTTCTGTCAGCATCCGCCACATCATCTCGGGCATAGTCATCCTGGTCGTTCCGACGTCCTCTACCCCGGTTTTTGCGATTCGAGCCACGGTTTGATTCCTCTGCTCGTTCATTTGCGCGGTTGGACTCTTGCCCAACTGCGTGCACCTTGCCTGCTGTCTTCTTGTCTGTTGCTACCGGTATTGCCTTCACGGTTGAAGCTGACGTGTCATCCTCTACTCTGATGTGCTCATTGATGCGCTGCATGAGCTGGCCCATGGAGGTCGGTTGGTGCATGGTCAGCGAGTCCCGCAATCTGTGGCCGACCGGAAGACCACGCTTATATTGCGTGATTGCGAGGTTGACCGGGCAATCCAAGATCTCGTTAAAGGTTTCCCAGTACCTTGAGTTGTACGCCTTCAGTGTGTCGCACGGTTCCATCTTGACACTTAGCAAGTGATTGACTTCCTTTGGTGTTTTTGTGTTGATTTTGAAGCGGGTAACAAACGCCTCGGTCAACTGATGCCACCTTTGTATGCTCCCTTCCGGTAACCTCTCAAACCACTTTAGGCCTAGCTCGCCTAAACTTGACGGGAAGACTAGGCACATAAGTCCGTCATTTCGCCTATGTCCGGCCATAACCTGTCGGAAGTGGCTCACATGCATGTAAGGATCGGTTTTTCCGTCGTAGAGTGTGAACTTAGGCTGGTGGAAGCCTGCCGGAAGTGGTGTTGTTTCTATTTCCAGGGAGAAAGGGGTGGCGCTCAGCCTGGCCAAGTCCGTATCTTCAAAGAGTGGCACTGCTTGGCGGGGTGGAGGCATTCCGACCTCCTCGCTGGCATGAACCCCATAGGATAACCGTTGGAACGCCGGTATTCTCTGAGCTTCGCGCCGGCGGGCCCGCTCCTTTAAGACTGCCCGCAGATCCTCTGAATGAGCGGAGTAAGAGTACCTCGACGTCGTTCCCGGACGTGAGGGTTTGTAGGTGCTGTCTTGCGCGCTAGACTTCTCTGCCCCCGCGTCGGAATCACCAACCTGGTAACTTCTGGTAATAGATATGGACTGAGTACGTCGCTGACTCTGTCCACCTGAACGGCGGGATGGGGTGCGCTCACTGTGGTCTTCCACTCCAGCTACACCTTTGCCTTTGACATGTCGCTTTAGATCCTCCATCTCCGCCGCCATTCGCCGGATGACTACATCTTGGTCCCTCAACTTACTTTCCAGTCGCCTGGCGTGTGAGTCTCTCCTCCGCCGATGACCGTCTGGACTCCACGAATGACCATGACTTCTTCCGCGCTTATCCCGCGCGTCTACTGACTGTCCTCCAGTGGGCGTCCCCAAGTCCGCCATTGGATGGATGGCGGGAGGACCTTCTCTCCTTCGGGTGAACTCCGGGGTGGCTCCATCTATGGCAGACAACGGAAACTCGTCGTTGTTTGCCATAGACGGCGATCAGATGAACCTGGAAGACAAGGTTTTTGTCTATCTAGATTCCCACAGACGGCGCCAATTGTACGGGGAGCAAATGTTCCGGCAAGCCCGTACTCCTTTCTTCCGAGCTCCGTCTCTGTCCGATCACCTGCGAGCCAATAAGGGTGAGCTACCCGGCGGTGTGTGGCCGGAAAAACCCTCCGACGATCAAGTTAGCACACACCTTAGGATAGAGAGAGAGACAGAGGAGTGTTTGAGTGTAAGAATTTCTTTACCAAAATGTTCGTGTCCCCGTGTACGGGGGGCGTTCACATGCATATATACCCTCTGCGCCCCATATCTACTCCCAGTCATCTCTTGACACGTGGCTCCGCTATCCCGTCTGTCAGCATAAACCTTGCTGACCATCACCTAATCTCAACTGCCTGCCCTCACAGCTGGAGCTCGGCAGCCGTGCTGCTCTATCCACTGCCGTGCCGTGCTTCATACCCAAGCACTTCACTGGCTAAGCCCAAGGAGGACCGGGCTAGGCTGCATCTCGGCAAAGCCTAGCCCGAGGCACCTCCTGTGGTCGGCCTCACTGCCGATCAAATGATTATCTCGGCTAACCACGCCTTTCCGGGCGCCGGTCATTCAGCTTAACTGGCTCCGCCTTTGCCTGATCAAGGAGCTCGGTCCAACCGAGCACTGTCTGCCGAGCAGCTTCTTTACGGTCTGGTCGGCACATGCTTGGCCCAATTTCTGCGCTGCCCAATTCCTGGCAGCCCGTCAACGGGCGGATCGCCGATCATCTCGGCCCCATGCATCATTGGGCTCTCAACCCGCCCGGCCGTTACCTCGACCCAATTCCAGACCATAAATCTCCCTCTCAATTGGGAAGGACAAATAACTCATGCATAATGTTCTTTCAGTTGAATTGCATAACCCACCAATAATTCATATATATATATATATATATAACATACATGCACAAGCAAAATCAAAGTAACCCATAAAATATACCTAAAAATTAACATGTACCAAATCACTCTAATAAAATCAAAGAAAAATACTCACTGTTTAATTCTGAAATCTCTTTCTTCTCTCTATGGGACCTGAGATTAATAAATAGTCTTTGATGCTTCATATCAAAATAAATAGCAACTATAATCAATATATATTTATCTAATAAATCTACAAAGAGAGAAAGATAGAGTATTACCTTCAGTTTTCTTTGAAATTGGTTTGCTTCAAAAACCCTAAGCTGATAGTCAATGCGGCGAGAAGAACAAGGAAATTAGGTTTCTATAAACCAATGCCGTATATATTAACCAAAATTTTTGGAATTATTGTGTTGATGTTTTTCATAGCTTTAGTTTGAGAGGGAACTTTCTACCTCACGTTTTTAGCGGCAGATCACCAAAACAATAATTTTTAGTTTTTTTTTTTTTTTTTTTTTTTTTTGAAACAATTAAAACTAATTTGGAAGAACAAAACTCAAAAATATATTTTCAAAATTTTTAAAATTATTTATGACCTCCTAAAAGATAAAATTATACAAAAATAATTAGTATTTTTTTTATTTTTTCACCAATTTTTTTTTTTAGTTTTTTTTTTTAAAAAAAATTCTGAAAATAAAACCAAATATATTAAAATTGCTTATCTAACCACATTTTTTTAAAAAGTTTAGATTATCTAAAATTAGCCATCTAAACTTAAGAGTGTGTTTGGGTTTGATGGGTTCATTTTGAGATCTAATTCGATGATCACTTTAATTTTATAATTTAGTAACTAGAATATTTAAAACTCTTTCAATAGTTATAATAAACACACAAATTGCTAAATCACATCATTTCACTAGCAAAAGCTTTACCGACGAATAGTGTTATCATCGCAAAATGGTTAACTCTTTGCCCATGCGAACTTGTCGTCGCCAAAAGTAAGTATACTAATGGCAAAGCTCATTATATTGCTAAAAAATAAGCCTCGTAGCTAAAATTTTTGAAATTTTAGCATCAACCAAAAATTTTGGCGCTTAGTGAATGTTATGCTTTTTTAGCGACGCTAACAAATTACGTCGGTAAAGGTATACTTTTACCAACGAAATTGATCACTATGTCGCCAAAAATATACTTTTGACGATTAAAAATTGACGTTGTCACCAAAAATAATTACTAAAAGTGTAATTTTTTATAGTGGTATTCACAAATCTCACTAACTTAAGTAATCAGTATAGCATTTTGGGAATGAGTTATGCTAAAGTTGAAGATTTTAACTATTACTTATGCTTTAAATTCAACAGTTTAAAAAATACAAATTCTTCTTTCATGCTAGAGAAATTAAATGTCACTCCTTGAAGTTTCAAATCAAATAATAAATGGCTCCCCTTCATTAATTAATCATTAAGTCAAATGTAAGCTACAAAAAAATTTATAGACGCCTGTTAACCTCATGATGTTAGACACTTTATTCTGTTTTTTTCTTTTTTCTATCTCACGTTTTGTAGTCCTCATTTTCTCTCCACTAGTAATATCACTTTACTCAATTATCGCACCACCATCTTCGACTCTTGAGTCCCACCACCGTCATTATTATCTATAAGTATTTAGGTTTCGTTTGGCATAACCAATATAATCCATCTTTTTATCTTTTTATCTTTTTTCCATCACATCACCTCTCTACTTTTCTGCACATCTTTTCGTAAAAAGACAAAAAATGCACTTTTTTAGAATACCCCAAACCAACCCTTAGTATTGTCAAGGAGAGTTGGTGAATATTGTGGTAGTATTAAGAGAGGAATTTCGTTTTGGGTGGATGAAAATGAGAATAGTATGATAATTTCATTTTGTTATTAGATGGTATTTGTGTAATTTTATTTTTTTCTGTTCAGTTAATTGCATAAATAATTATGGCAAGAGAATATTTGTAAAATTCAAAAGGTAAGGATGAAATTTATTTTTTTGATAAATCTCAATGAGTATATTTATAACGAGGAGGTTTTCTTCCAGTTCATATTTTAGATTAGAAGGCGTTATTTGGGGCCGTGGAGCCCACCGTTCATTTCTTGTCAGACATTTTATATATTTCGTTCACACAAAAAATTAAATCAATCCGATAACTGTAACTTGTTTAAATTGTTACGTTTGTCATTAAAAAAATATTTAGTTTATTTTTAAAAACACAATTGTTGTCTCTTTTTTTAGTAAAAAATTGAACGAAATATAATTATCGCGTCGATTTTTTTTTTAGACGAAATACACAAAGTATCCGATAAAATGAACAGTTTAAATTACCGAACGAAATCTATAGTCTCACAAGCCCAAATAATGCTTTCCAATCTAAAATTTGAACAGGCGGGATCCATCTCCTCACGTGAAGATGGCCCACAAATGTACGTAAAAGTAATGCTACAATTTCACCTCCACCTAAAAACTTGATTTACAAAGAATAAGAAGTGTTTCCGAAGAGATTAAAATATAGTTAAAAAGTTATTAATAAAAATTCAAAAATTCAAAATATTAAAAAATAATTTTAAAAAATGGATATATATATATATATATATATTATTATTCTTTCTGTTTTTTATATTTTTTTTTGTAAAAAATTAAAAATTATTTTCAATCATTTTATTTTTTTTCATTTCATATATTAGTAAAAAAAATTAAAAAACTAAAATCTTTTGTGAGACCACACTAAAAACTTTCACTTATTTGTTATGCTGAAATGTAATTCCACTAATATTTTTTTTGAAAAAATAATAAATAAAAATTAAGAAAAATTACCACTTAGTGTATTTTTACAAAAATAATGAAAAATTATGAATTTAATCATTAATATTGATAAATTTTACTACTCATTGTAATTATTTTTTAAAGAAATAAGTATAAACTTTCAAAAAAAAAAAAAAATAGAAGGTACACAAAAAGTCTAACCAAGGGTAACCTCTTGGATTTAGACCATAAGGAGTCAAGGTCCAAAAATCACCCTTAGATGGTGCTACATAGCAAGACTCTCAACCATGTAGAGGTAAGTTGCAAACTCACACAGAGGTGGGGATTCAAACACACTCCTGATACTGAGTACAGTTCGTCCAAGCTTAGAAAGTGTGTCCTACCATCTATATGTGCTATCACCTAAAAATATCTAGTCCCAAAAAAGATGAAATTTGAGATCTCAAAATTTATACCTGAAAACCTTACGGGTTTGTTTGGGATGTGAATTGGTTTTTTTATTTTTTGGCTTTTTGACTATCTGAGACTAAAAGATCTCGTTTGAGATGAATTTTTTAGTTTTTTGGACTTTTGTAAGAAAAAAAAAATAATTATTATGATTTAAATGTGACATTTTATTTTATTAATTTTTTAATTTATTTTATATTTTTGTGATTATTTTAGCACTGTAGCTTGTTCCCAAACGAGTGTTAAGTAGCCATAGATATCTGGGTTAAAATATAGCCCAGACATGGAGAAAAAGAAGAAGAAATGTACCACGCTACTTACAATTGAATTTCACTGCCCCAATCTAATCCAATCAAATACTACTTAACATGAAGGGAAGAAGCCGGAAGGACAATGACAGAAAAGGAGGCAGTGCCATTACAAGTTACAACAACGATATCGAGCCTACACCCTATCCACCCATTCTGGAGTGGACTGTACAATCCACAGCCACGCTCACGGGAAATTATTCATTGCCTCAACAAATTTAGGTAGTGTCTCAATTTAAGTATTATTGATTAAAATAATAGATCTCACTTTTTGTTTGTCTCTTTTGACGAGACAATTGAACATTTATCTAAATATAAATGATATACGAGTAATAGATAGACCACCAAATAACTTCTCCACACTCACATGCAGATGTCATGGTTCGTGTGTCGTGTCAATATCACATCCCACCTACAGCGTATGTAAAATATCATTCGGACCTTGTTTGGAAATAGGTTAATTTAGTAATTTTTTGACTATTTGACTAAAATATGAGTTAAAAAAAACTAATATATTTGGGATGACTTTTTGGTTTTTTATGAAAAGATGTGTAAAAAGTAAAGAGAAAAAAGAATCTTTGACTTTTTAGTATGAATTGTTGGCTTTTTAACTAATTTAATAACTTTTTAACTTTTTAACTAAAAAGTTCGGTTGCCAAACGAGACCTCAATTTGTTAAAATTGTCAAATTTGCATCAATTTGCTTGTTAATTGCTAGTTAATTTCATCTTAAAATTTATAATTGGCTTTTGAAATTATTCTATTCAACTATAATTAATATATATAATTTGCATCCAATGAAATATTAAAATAAAAATTAATATAAAAAAGATTAAAACGTCAAATTTATTGTAACTTAACGGCTTTATTTGGGATGTGAATTGACTTTTTGACTTTTTGGTTATTAGCCTGAGACTAAAAAATTTCGTTTGGAATAGATTTTTTAACTTTTTTAATTTTTATGCGAAAAAAAATAAAATAATTATTATTTAGATATAACATTTTTTAACGTAAGACTAAAAAATTTATTTTATCTTTTTATAACCATTTTAGCACCTACTCACCCCAACTCAACTTCCCAAACAAGTGCAATGCTACATTAGGCAGAGCTACAGTTACTCTAGAGGTGTCACTGGATTTCCAAAAAAGGTTTAGGATATATGCATAGTTTTATTCAAAAGTTTTGAATCCTAACAAATTGAACCCGGTGAAACAAAAAAAATACATATATATTTTGGAGTTTACAGTAGAATTAAAAATAGCAATCAAATTCATACAATTTTTTCAGTCTTTTGAAAAGAAAATATTATTCAGGGATTGTTTCATAAGTGTACTTTTTGACTTTTTATAAAATATGGGTTAGGTTTGGATTGAGTTTGAAGTGATGTGTTAGAGAGGTGATGTGACTTAAATAAGATAATGTGACTTAAATAGAATAGTGGCTTTTTGACTTTTTTTTGGGTACTAATTGATATGTGATGCAATAATGCATTTTAAAAACTGGAACATAATCTAATTTAATAATATTATAAGTTTCACATCAGTGAATAAAAAAATGGATTTGAGTTTTCTCAAGTTAGTCGTTCCAACCTGAGAGTGTGTTTTAGTTTGGTAAGTCCATTTTGAGAATGATTTAGTGATTCGAACCGTTGACTTTTTAGGATTCGTTAAGTAAAACATCAAGATGATCGAAGATGGATAATTATGTTTAAATCAAATTTGTAATATAAAAAATGGATGACTATTATTGAAATTATATTTATCGTCTATTTTTTTTAAAACAAATATGATTCAAATATATAACTATCGATATCCAATCATTTTATTTTTTGCATAAATATGCTACTAAACGAATTCTAATAAGTGAACGATTCGAATCACAGAAATCAATAACAAAATAGATTTATCAAGTTCAAATGCTCTGTAAAAGCAAAACCTAAAAAAATATATGAATTTTATTGACTATTTTATTGAAACGATGATATTAATATCCTAATAATTTGTTTTTGCTTGCAATTTGATTAGTTTGAATTAATTTTGTCAATGTGAAAATTTGAAAAATCTTACAATGTACCCCTTTAAAAAAAATACACATCACAAGAAAAGTTAAAATTTTATTAGTGAAAATTACAAAATGTACCCCTAAAGTTATGATTGGCCAAGTTATGTTTTTGGGAAATAACAGCAGAGTGAGACAGTAAAAAAATTACAAAATCATAAAAAAAGTATTACATTTTAATTATTAAGTATATAAACTTTATTATTGATTTTTTTTTTCTTGTCCCTACTGTGTTGTTATTTTCCTTTTTATTTTTTTATAGTAAAAGTTTTTTGTAAAGAACATGTTACGGGGGTGTTTGGGAAGAAAAAAAATAGCCCAATTTAGGTTAAAATTCACAAAAAGACAAAATAGGCTAAAATAGCTAATAAGACAAAATATCACATCAAACCCATAATCATTTCATTTTTTCTCTCACAAACATCACATCCAACCACAAAAAAATCCAATCATCTTTCCAAACACAAAAATTTTAGCCTACTAAAATAGCCTACTAAAATAACCACTTCCCAAACGAGGCCTACATTTTTTTGTATATAAGGTGCACATTATAGGCTATTTTAAGAACATGGTTATAATCAACTTTTTGATTAAAAATTGATAATAGGCAGATTATAAACTAATTATATTCAGTTTTTTGTGAGAGATGAAAGTAGGTTATAATCTGAGAAGTGGATTATAACCCACTTCTCAAAAGACCCCTATATATGCATTTTTTGTATGTGTACTGTGGGGATATATTTCTGGATACCAACACGTGGCATGGCGACGCCGACGTGTCAGCCGAAGTGCCACGTGTCGTGGTAGTTACGCCGAGGTGATCTCGGAGTTGCCGAGGTTATCTCCGAAGATATCGGAATCTGAGATAAGAAGATAAGGGACAAGAGTCCTAGGACAATGAGGAGACTTAGCCAAGATAAGGATAAAGCTCTGAGGGAGTTTATCTTTATCTCTTAAAGAATCCAAAGTCAGTATTGAATTGGAGTCCATAGAAGTCAGGCTTCTAGTGGGACTAGGATTGAGTAAACTATAAAAGAGAGGCATCCCCATGGGTCTAAGGGACGCAGTTTTATACTCAAACTTGTGAGTTTAGCACTTGATTATCTTTGAGAGATATATTGACTTGATCGTCGGAGTGCCCCCGTGTAATAACCCACATTCATGTCTTAGTCATGTTCATGTACATTTGCATGATTTTGTCTTGTTAAGCTTGCATTTGTAGACTTGGACTTGTTTTGCCTAGGTAAAGGTTCTTGTCTTGTCTTGATGCTATCATGTTTTCCCTAAGTGTTGTATGCATGCTTTGTTCCTTCCTTGCTATGTCAAGCCTAGGTCATGCCAAGCCTAGGTCATGCCAAGCCTAGGTCATGTTAAGCCTAGGTCATGCCAAGCCTAGGTCATGTCAAGCCTAGGTCATGTTAAGCCTAGGTCATGTCAAGCCTAGGTCATGCCAAGCCTAGGTCATGTTAAGCCTAGGTCATGCTAAGCCTAGGTCATGCCAAGCCTAGGTCATGTTAAGCCTAGGTCATGCCAAGCCGAGGTCATGATAAGCCTAGGTCACACCTTTGAACCTCTTACACCTTGGACCATCTTGGAACCCCTTTGGTTGACCTCCACCGTCACCTAGGCATATTGGCCGAGATGTTATCACCTAGGCGTCCGAGATCCTTAATCCTTGTACCTAGTGACCTTGTTCTGGGACTGGAATGACCTAGACCGATGTGTGGCACATCTAGGCCGAGGTGTGGCACAGCTTAGTCAAGTGTTGTCCTTCCTAGCCGAGGTCATTGTCACCCTAGTTGCCGAAGTCTTGTGGTTAGCCGATGTCAATACTTGCCGGAGTGCCATTCCGAGTAGCTTGCTAGATACGCCTTGTCAGGGCCTTGTCTTGTCAATCTATCACCTTTTTGAAGAGAACCAACCAACCGTTGCCACGTGTCCGAGCTGAGAGTTAAGTTAGCCGGCAGAGAGAGAAACCCCTCATTTGTTGTATCTTGTTTTGAAGAGTAGAGAGAGAAGCTCTAGAAGAGGGAGAAGAGTTCTTGAGAGAGAGTGGATTTCCAAGCTTGATTCTTTGAGATCGAACCGTTAGATCCGTGTTCTAAGATTAGATTCTTGATCCGCTCTTGTTGTTCTATATGTTTATGATATTGCATTGCATGATTGAATATGATTTGTAAGCCATGCATTGCTTTGAAGTTTGGTTTTAGAAAGAGAAAATGGTTTTCATGTGTTCTTCAAGAAAAGTCATGTTTTGATCCGAAAGCTCATGCCTAGATCCATGTTTTTGTGTTTGTTCTTGCATGATTTTCAAAGTATGGGTACCCAGGTCCATGTTTTCGAACTCATGTCATGAAATCCCAGATCTTGTAATAACAAGTTATGATTTTAGCATTCATGTTCTTCATGTTCTTCATGCTCATGTTCTTCATGTTCTTCAAGGAGGAAACCCAGATTTCCAGGCTTCATTTCCCTAGGTGTGATCACCGACACCACTCTTGCCTAGATCACACACCTAGGCCAAGCATCGTATCTCACCTTGGCCTACCTTGCATGATCACTTGCACATTAGTTTATCTTGCATGCACACCTAGGCTAACCACTGCACACCTAGGCCGACCATGGTACACCCATGCCGGCACCTTGTAACACCTCGGCAGACAGCTGCATACTGAAGCCTAGGTAACCACACCTCGGCCAAGAGGTGTGGGACCTCGGCCAAGACCTCTTGAGTTCACCCAGCTAGGTCGTTTTAGCCTAGATCATCTCTGTGCATCCATTCCAGGACCTGGTTGGTACCCAGCATGTTTTCCCTAGGTGTTTCCAGCATGTTTTCCCTAGGTGTTTTCAGCATGTTTTCCCTAGGTATTTTCAGCATGTTTTCCCTAGATGTTTCCAGCATGTTTTCCCTAGGTGTTTTCAGCATGTTTCCCCTAGATCATTTGCATTCATGTGAAGCTTGTTTTTAAGAGTGCGTTCAATAGACTCTGCCATGTGTTTGTAGGACTTGGACCTTTGCCTTGATCCCGACGTCCCAAGAACTAGGTGAGTGGTATTTTTAATAAAGTTATGTTATAAAGTTTTGACAAAGCCTTGCTTCGTTTTAGAAAAGTATTTGATCAAGCATGAATGATTATCTCTATTTTGTGTATCAAGTATAAGCTTTGTTTTGATGACATTCTTGGAAAGTCCTCCCATGCTAGGGGACTCTAAGCCCATGTAGCACCATGTTTGAGAGATCTCTGTCATCGACGGTCTATGAACGGATGGCCCCACCGACGGTCTATGAACGGGTGGATTTGTCTAATCGATTCCGGGTCGATTATTCCCTTGTCTTGTCCGAAATGTCATCACCCCATGTATTATGTAGATGTTATTAACATCCCAAGCAAGATTTGAAAGACCAAGATTTGATTGATGAACTTGATTCATCCCATGTTTTGAACAAGCTATGATATATGTATTGTTTTGACAAGGACCTTGGAAATCATTCATTTACCCCTTTATTACTTATATCATTCACTAAGTATCCAAGCTCACCCTTCCTATGTATATATGTAGGTAACAAGTTAGAAGTCGGCTACGCCGAGATGTGTGTTTTGTATGCATGTTATGTCGGCAGTGAGGACGTCGGCAATCTTGAAGCTTTTGTATTTGAACATGTCGGCTGAGAAGCCCTTTCGTTAAGATGTGATATGTATTTTGTACTTCATTTCTTCATGTATTCAAGTTGTAAAACTATGTAAAGATGTATGCCATTTCATTTGACTTATGCACTGCTCTTATGGACCACTTGTATCTTGAATTATTGCTTCCGCATTTGTGAGCCCCCTATATAAATACTCTGATTGTGTGTGAATTTTGTAAGTTGGCCTTCGGTAATTACGGATTACTGGCCATCACGGCACCAAACTACTAAGGGCGGTTTGGGGTCGTGACACCCCGGGTGGAAGAGCCACCGCTGGAGCCCTTTCTTTCTGTTACAGGTTACTGGAGCCATCTATTCTGCCGGTGCTCTCCAGCTGATTACTAGGCAGGCAGTGTGGTAAGAAAATTACCCACACAATTTGGCGCCGTCTGTGGGAATCTTAGAAGAATAGATGGCCAGTGACGGACAAGGGAGAAACATTGGGGGCGAAACTCCTGCTGGGAGTGGTAGACCAATCGACCTTGACGTTGAAGGAGACAACCACAGTACAGAAAATCATGACCAGGGCCACGGAGAAAAAGACATCGGCCAGGAGGGCGACGCTTCAAAAAGGACAAACCAAAGTAAGTACTACAACGAAGATAACCTTTAGGTTTTGAGGGATAGGTGCCTACGAAGGGATGAGGAAGTAAAAGACTTGGCAAACAAACTGGCAGACCTACAGTCAGTGGTCAACTTCATGATGCAAAACAATGTTATGCAGCCACCATACCCGCTGCAAGATACGCCGATGCCAGCAATTAATACCCAGAAGGGAGGGAGAAAAGTTATCCCCGAAGCCCCTCAGCACACCAGGAGTGGAAGCCACTCACACCGACGTTCCAGGGAAGTCGGACGAGAGGAACCAAGGCAAGAAGAGTCCCAAATGACACAACGCATGAAGGATCCAGGACCCAAAGAACATCTTCATGTTCAAAGGCAAGCACTCTGCTTTGACACAACCCATGAAAAAAGATCGAAACAGGCCCACCACGAGGCCGAAAGCAGTGTGCCAAAAAGATTAAAGTCCAGAGATAGCCGAGCTCCAGGTAGAAGTAAGGAAGACTTAAGGGACTACTTCAAAAGGAAGCAGCAGAATGCTGAAGCCGAGGTGACTTCCAAAGTTAAGCCAAGAACACCATTCTCGGTGGAACTTGACAAATTTGAAGCACCAAAGAGATTCAGTATGCCGAGGTTCCAAATTTATGATGGTAAGTCAGACCCCAACTTTCATGTTAGACTATACCTGAACTCAATGGCATTATACAGTGGGAACGAGCCATTGCTCTGCAAAGTGTTTCCCTCATCTTTTGGGGAAATTGCATCCGATTGGTTCCATAAGCTACCAAAGGGAAGCATGAAGACATGGGAAGGCCTGGCCGAGATGTTTGTGGCCAGATTTGTGACGAACAAACTACAGCCCCTGAGGGTCGATGCCCTGATGGCTTTAAGAATCACCAAGGAAGAAGGCCTTAGGGCCTACGCGAAGAGATACTACGAGGTGTTCAATCGAATACCCGAATGCAACCAAGAAGTGGCGGTCGTATCTTTCAAGAACGGCCTCAAAGATGACTTCCCACTACAGAAGTCTTTGGCAAAAACACTGCCAAAAAGTATGGAAGAACTCATGGCAAGAATTGAGAAGTACGCCAGAGCCGAAGAAGATACATCGGGAAACAAAGAGATAAAGCTGGAAAAAGAAAACAGCTCGTCGAAGCGAGGCCGAGGTAACAACGGACCGACCAAACAAGAAACAGAGTTGAAGGGTAAACCGGCAGTGACAACGGTGTTCCGAATCCCTATCCATAAAGTCTTGGACCAAATACGAAACCAACCCTATTTCAGAACTCCAGTAAGAACACTAGGGGAGTTCATGGGAAGAAACGTTGGTAGGCGTTGTGCTTACCACAATGAAGAAGGGCACCCAACTCAGGGTTGCAGAGCCCTAAAAGCACACTTAGAAGACTTGGTAAGACAAGGCCATCTGAGGGACCTTATTGATGAAACCAAGACAAGAGAAGAACAGGCAAGATTGACTCAAGCACCAGCAGCTCCACCACCTCCAGCACAGCAACCACAGGCAGGAGGGCCAAGGGTGGTTAATGTGATCCACTCAAGGGTCAATGAGAACGAAGTCAGAGGAGAAAACCAGAGGGTAAGGCATTTACAGCATGTCTACCAAATCGGGGAAAAAAGACCTCGGCATGAAGAATGCCAAGGACCAATAACCTTCACCGAAATCGACCTAGAGATGGTCCAACATCCGCATAATGATGCCTTGGTAGTATCTCTCCAGGTTGGGGAATGCCAAGTAAAACGCATCCTAATAGATCAAGGCAGCTCTTGTGACATCATGTATATCAGATGTTACAAGGAGCTGGGCCTTCATCCTGACAACCTGGAACAATCCAGCAACCCTATGGTCGGCTTCAATGGAACGCCGACATGGCCACTGGGCGCAGCAAGCGTGGAAGTACAAGCTGGTACTAAGAAGATCAAAACAGAATTTATGGTGATTGACACACCCTCACCATATAACATCATCTTGGGAAGACCATGGTTACATACGATGGGGGCAGTTCCCTCAACATTGCATCAACTACTACGGTTCCCCACAGAACATGGAATTGAAGAAGTCAGAGGAGATCGACTGCAGACAAAAAGTTGCTCCATGGCGGCAACAAAGTCCACTTGCAACATTCGAGAGCCAAAAGAGACAGAAATTGAAAACGAGGACATGGAGGTCTTAGATGATGTCGGCAAGGAGCCAACCGAAAAGAGTGAAGAGACACTAAAGAAAATCCTAGTCCAGGAGGGCGACAAAGAACGTTTCTTTCTTCTCGGTTCAGGCTTAGCCGAAGAAGAGGAAAGAGAACTGGAAAATTTTTTGAGAGCCAACATTTTGCCAATCAGGTGCTTGAACACCTCAATGTTCAAGCACCTGATTGGCAAAATGGTAGAAGTCTACATCGATGACATGGTCATGAAGACCAAATAATCTAAGGGACATCTTGCCGACCTAAAAGAGATCTTTGATATACTCAAAACATACCGGCTCCGACTCAACGCATCAAAGTGCGCATTTGGAGTTGGATCAGGTAAGTTTCTAGGGTATCTGGTAACGAGAAAGGGCATAGAGGCCAGCCCAGACCAAATCAAGGCCATCCTAGAGCTGCAGAGCCCGACGTCGGCGAAACAGGTTCAGATGCTTACTGAAAGGGCCGCAGCCCTAAACAGATTCATCAGCAGAAGCTCAGATAAATGCAGACCCTTCTTCAACTTGGTGAAAAAAGCCACAGACTTTCTGTGGACAGAAGAATGCGAAGCCGCTCTAGCCGACCTAAAGAAGTACTTGACCACAACTCCGGTTCTTTCCAATCCAGAACCAGGGGAAGAACTGTTTTTGTACTTGGCAGTTTCAGAACACGCAGTAAGTGCAGTACTAATCCGAGAAGAAAAAGGCGAGCAAAAGGCGGTCTATTATGTAAGCAAAACCTTGGCCGATGCAGAAACAAGGTATCTACCACTAAAGAAATTAATGCTGGCCTTAGTAATGGCTTCAAAGAAGTTGAACCATTATTTTCAGGCGCACAAGATTGTGGTCCTAACAGAGCACCCACTGAAGTCCTTGTTACAACAAGGAGACTTAACAGGAAGGATAGCAAGATGGGCAGTGGCCTTGGGGTAATATGACCTGGAGTTCAGGCCGAGAACAGCAATAAAGGGCCAAGTTTTGGCCGACTTCGTGACAGAATTCACACCTGAAACCATCGAACATCGGGCTCCATTGACCCGAGATGAGCAGTATCCCAGCAAGCAAGGAGAAACCCAGCCAAAGGCAACAGAGCAAAGGAAGGAAAAACTCAGACCCTGCAGCATCTACATCGGCGATTCATTCAGACTGTTCGTCGATGGAAGTTCAAACCGTCAAGGAGCGGGGGCAGGAGTACTGCTGATAGCTCCAGATGGAAAAATAATAGAACAGTCCATCCGTTTGGGGTTTAAGGCCTCAAACAATGAAGCGGAGTACGAAGCATTAATTGCAGTGCTAAAACTGGCAGCAGCAGCAGCAGCAGAAGCAGATGAGGTAATTGTTTTTTTTTATTCACAACTTATTGTTAACCAGTCAACAAGAGAATTTGCAGCCAGGGACGAAAGGATGTCGGCATATGCAAAAGAGGTCATCAGATTGGCAGCCCTTTTTCAGAACTGCCGACTACTGCAAGTCAGCCGAGATGACAACACCCACGCCGACGCGTTGGCTTACCTGGCAAGTTCAATACAGACTAGAAAAACAAGAACAATTATGATCGACTATATGTCGGGCCCGAGCATAGAACCAGAAAGCACAAAGCAGCAAGCAATGTGTGTGGACATGGGGCCAAGCTGGATGGATGCAATTATTGCATTCCTGAAAGAAGGAAAGTTGCCAGAAGATCGTAAGGAGGCACATAAAGTCAGATTGAAATCCGCAAGATTCTGTTTGACAGAAGATGGACATCTTTACAGAAGATCCTTCACTGGACCCCTTTTAAGGTGCGTACACCCTTTGCAGGTTGAAGATTTCCTATATGAAATTCATGAAGGAATTTGTGGAAGCCATGCTGGGGGCAGATCATTAGCCCACAGGGCCATTACCCAGGGGTATTGGTGGCCCTACATGCAAAAGGATGCTGAAGCCTACGTGAAGAAGTGTGAACAATGCCAAAGGTTCGCTCCTTTGATACATCAGCCAGCTGCTGACCTAAACCCAGTGTCCAACCCTTGGCCGTTTGCCCAATGGGGCATGGATCTGGTTGGGAAACTTCCCCAGGCAACTGGGCAGAGAAAATACTTGCTGGTGGCAACAGATTACTTTACCAAATGGATAGAGGCAGAACCTCTTGTCAAAATCCGAGATGTGGACGTCAATAACTTTATATGGAGAAACATCATCACCAGATTTGGCATTCCAAGAGCAATAGTTGCCGATAACGGAACACAGTTTGACAGCAAACTCATCAAGAACTTTTGTGCCATATTCAAGATCAAGAACTACTTTTCAACACCAAGTTTTCCCCAAAGTAATGGTCAAGCAAAAGCATCCAACAAAGTAATTTTGGATAGAATAAAGAAGAGACTGCAGGCAGCAAAAGGAAAGTGGGTAGACAAGTTGCCCAACGTGCTTTGGAAATATCGGACTATGCCGAGAAGATCAACAGGAGAATCCCCCTTTGCCATGGCTTATGGCACAGAAGCTGTCATCCCATTGGAGATCGGCATCCCAGGGATCAGGACCCAGGGAGTAGAGAATGGCACTAACGACATAGTCTTAGCTCGAGATCTGGACCTTTTGGAAGAACGAAGAGAAAAGGCTGCAATTCAGCTAGCAATATACCAGCAGCAGCTTGCCAGAGCTTACAACCAAAAGGTCAATCCAAGAGATTTTCAAGTCGGCGACCTAGTCTTGAGAAAACTCGTCAGCAACAAAAAGGATCCCAGAGAGGGCAAGCTTGGCCCAAACTGGGAAGGACCCTACAAAATTACTTCGGTATTAGGCAATGGAGTTTATCGTCTTGAAGATAACGAGGGCAAAGCACTGCCAAGACCTTGGAACACTTGTAATTTAAAATTCTTCTATCATTAGATGTGCAGTATTTTTTGTCGATGTCTTTAATAAAGTTTTTTCAAGAATTCTTTCAACACATATGACTGATAAAATTACATACCGATGTTTTCTGGAGACATGAATTGAATAATGAGAACCCAAGTAGAACTCAGGTTCACATTGGGGGCAAAAAGAAGAAGAATGCGTTTACCACTTGTTGAAATTTGTAACAATTTACAAGTTGGTTAAACCAAGATAATGTTTAAAATTGAAATTAGACCGGGATGATGCTTAACCGAAGTTAAGCCGAGATGATTCCTTGTCTTCACTTGTTGAAATTTGTAGCAATTTACAAGTTGGAGTCAAGCTGATTCCTTAATTCACTTGTTGAAATTTGTAGCAATTTACAAATTGGAATTAAGCTGATTCCTTGTCTTCACTTGTTGAAATTTGTAGCAATTTACAAGTTGGAGTCAAGCTGATTCCTTGTCTTCACTTGTTGAAATTTGTAGTAATTTACAAGTTGGAGTCAAGCTGATTCCTTAATTCACTTGTTGAAATTTGTAGCAATTTACAAGTTGGAATTAAGCTGATTCCATGTCTTCACTTGTTGAAATTTGTAGCAATTTACAAGTTGGAGTCAAGCTGATTCCATGTCTTCACTTGTTGAAATTTGTAGCGATTTACAAGTTGGAATTAAGCTGATTCCTTAATTCACTTGTTGAAATTTGTAGCAATTTACAAGTTGGAATTAAGCTGATTCCTTGTCTTCACTTGTTGAAATTTGTAGCAATTTACAAGTTGGAATCAAGCTGATTCCTTGTCTTCACTTGTTGAAATTTGTAGCAATTTACAAGTTGGAGTCAAGCTGATTCCTTAATTCACTTGTTGAAATTTGTAGCAATTTACAAGTTGGAATTAAGCTGATTCCTTATCTTCACTTGTTGAAATTTGTAGTAATTTACAAGTTGAAGATAAGCCGAGATTACTGTTTCTCTGCACTTGTTAACATTTGCAGCAATTTACAAGTCGAAGTAAAGCCGAGGTTATAGTTTGCAACTTATAGCAATCTACAGGTTGATCCAACCAAAGAAGATGCTCAACACTTGTTGAAATTTGTAGCAATTTACAAGATAATGTTAAGCCGGCATGTGATCATCTGTTGAAATTTACAGCAATTTGCAGATTGAAGTAAAAGCTAAGTATATTGTTCAAACACTTGTTGAAATTTGCAGCAATTTACAAGTAGACCATTATTTAACACTTGTTATAACTTGCGAACAGTTTACAGTATATGTTAACACTTTTTGAAATTTGTAGCAATTTACTAGTAGGTTAGACCGAGATCACTGTTTACATACTTATTGAAACTTGAGAAGAAATTTGCAGAGTTAATATTGAATAGTATATGCTAAACACATGTTGGGATTTATCAAGAGTTTTCAGGTCTGTATCTTGCCGAAGTAAAGTTGGATGATTGATGTACCCGAGGTGTGTAACCCCGAGGAGATTGCACAAAGGTGGCAAAATATAGAAGGCATACAACCATGGAGAAGCAAATCAAAGAGGAATTAAAAGATTGAAGCATCCATAAAAAAAAACAATTTCAGTTACATACAAAGAAAGGCACATCGGCCATAAAAGGAAGTTTACATTGTTCAGAAAACAAAACAGAGTATAAAAAGGCAAGGACATAAAGACATTTAAATCAGGATTCTTCAGCATTAACAGCTAGGGGCGCTGGGACCTCGGAAGATTCTGGTGGAACCTCCTCGGCAATCTTTTCTGCTTCAATCTCGGCGTCAATCTCTGCAAGAGTTTTATCAAGGCTTTTTTCGGCTGGAGGAACGTCGGAAGATGCTTGTTCAGGAGTTGCCTCCTTAATAACCTCCTCATTCTCTTCATGAGTCAGGTCTAGGATTTGATCATCTTGAGGAAAAGATTGGGTCTCATTGGCATCCTTAGGCTTCCTTACTAGAGCATCACCATCATCCTTATCCTCATCTTCAGCTTCTGACTCAGACTCAGATTCCCCTTCAGCCTGACTTGGAGGTGGAAGAGGAGGAAATAGAAGAGGAATAGCTTCAGCCTTATGCAACGACGAGTCATCTGGGACATTGAGTTTTTTGGCAAGGGCCATCCAACCGAGGGAGAAGCCCCTGTTGCATGCCTGCCTAACTTGAAGTTTATATTCCTCAGTGACGTCAGCCATACCCTGGGCGTAGGCCTTCTCATCGACTTCTTTGATTTCGGAATTTTTTGTGGCCAGAGCCTCCTGAAGCTCTTTCTCAGCCTGAACCATTTTTTATTTAAACTCCTTCTTTTCAGCGTCGGCAACCTTTCTAATAGCCTCAGCAGACTCCGCTTTTTCTTCGGCCATCTGCTAGGCCTTAGTAGCGGCCTCGGCCTGATCTTCCAATTTCTTCATCTTTGATTCAAGAGATTTACTATCCTTTTTGAGGGCAGAAACCTCCCTCTTCAAGTCGACCACTCTTTGCCGATTTTCAAAAGATTGCATCGAAAACGAATGGGCGTGCTGGATGGCCTAAAAGAAAACAGAAGTGTTAGAAAATCTTCTAAGTATGAAGCAGAAAGAAAAGACAAAACAAGAAACACTTACTTGAACGGTGTGTTGGAGCATTAGCGCGTAGTTTTCATACTCGCTGTACCCAGCATTTCGCTCCAGATCGCTTGGAAGAAGAAGAGCAGTACTGAGGGCGACACCGACATTAATGTCGTCGGCACTCTCAGTTGACATAATTGGCCTATCCTCCAAAGTTAACTTTGGTGCCCAGGGGACATCGGGTTTCTTGGACCCCGAAGTTGTAGCTGAGGCAGACCTCGGTTTTTTTAATTGGGTGGACTCAGAGGGCTGGGTTTCGGCAGACCTTTTTACAGGAGCAGAAGAAGTCTTCTTACTCTCAGCCAGTTTTGAGATAGGCAAACTATCCTCAGCCTCAACAGCTTTGGCCTTAGGCTGGGCCTTCTTGATTCTTTTTGGCTTCTGTGGGGGCATTGGTTAGGATGGTACAGCATCAGTATCAGTCGGGAGGTCGGCAAGGAGATTTTTGGCAATTGGCTTTGCACGACCCATTTCGGCAGTTTTGACAAGGCGTCGCCGACGTTTTCTTTCTGGTATTGGGATCAAGTATGGGGCCAAAGTGGATGGTTGATTGGTTGGGTCAGATGTGGACTCTTGATCTGTTCAGGATGAAGAAGCGGTTATAGTTGTGGCAGTAGGTGGAGAGAGGCTCTTCTTTTTTTTCTTCGGGACGTCGGGCAATGTGGATTTGTATGTCGAAATAAAGTTTAGTAACAGTGGAGCTTTGCGCTTATGGATTGGAAGATCAAGAAGTTTCTTTAAATCTTTTCCTGGGAAGTACGATTGGCGAAAGTTTTTTGATGGCTGATGAAGATCTGCAGGACAAACAAACAGACATTAGAAACAGACAAAATTTTGGAGACTTGGAAAAGAAATAACTAAGTATTAATACTGGGCTCTTACCCTTGCCCTCTTTAACTGTTCGAGGAAGAGGGTAGAGGTGAACATCTTCGTCTGGACCAAATTCCCAATTTCCCGAAGCAATGACAAAGTCATCCCCGACTCCCTTGTTGGAGTCCGGGAGATCGGCTACAATTTTGAATTCAGTAGACCTTGGCTTGAGGTAGTAGACGTAACCTCTTTTCTTCAGGTTAAGGGGGCACATGGTATAACAATATTGTACATCGGTAAGGGTGATCCTAACATTTTCCTGCCTAGTTAGGGCTATGATACCATTAATCACTCGATAGGAGTTGATGGTAAGTTGCATGGGGTTCAACTTATAGAAATGAAAAACCTCACGAAAAAGGGGATTGAGTGGAAGCCGGAGTCCGCACTCAGTAAAAGCTACTATAGGAAAGGGCATTGAATTATCCGTAGGCATGATAGAGTCATTATCTTCAGCCAGCCTCAGGTGGACATCGGCAGGAATAGAGAATTCTTGCCTAAAAAATTCAAGTTTACTTGGGGTGTTTACCGAGTGTCTCCACATACCCATTACGTCGGCTTAAACAAAGAAGGCTGTGTTTCAGAAGATAGGTGTTTCAGAAGGGTTGCTAGAACCTCGGTTTCAAACCTGGGTAAGGACTGGTAAGGTTTGTTTCAGTTTTTCCTAAAGATTGAAGGTTCTACAGACAAATCACAAACCTAAAACTAAAGACGAAGATTGAGGGCACAGATCTGGTAAAGATACAAAAAAAAACAGAGAACACAAGCGAAGTTTCAGAAACAAGAACAGGGATGGGCTATCAAGAACACGAAGAATACAAAAAGGTTAAGGGCCAAGAACAGTGGTGAAAAAGTGCAAAGTGTTCATAGCATGTGAAAAATCATGAAATAAGACGCATTCAGGTGAATGATTCACAAATAATGCCTAAGAAGAACAATAATAGCAAGAAACTTCAGAAACAATCAAGAATTAGAAAAAGAGGGTAAGGGGGCCAGCTGCTTACCAGATAAATTGAAACCGGAGCGATATTCGCCGAGATCAGACGACGGTTGTAACAGTGGCGAAAGCTTCGCAGGAATGGAAGAATAAAGATGGTCGCAGAATTTGGGGCTTAGAGCAAATGGCAGATTCGAAGAATGCTAGAGCTTTTAGAGAGAGAAAAAGCAAGAAATCAGAAATGCAAAAAGTGGATAAAGGAAGAGGGAAAGAAAAGTTTTATCAAAAAACTTGAAACGGCGGCAAAAGCAGGGCGTTTATTACGCCTAGAGCAACGCACACGTCAGACGGCGCAGACGAGTGAAAGACAGCTTTCAGGCACGTCACAGACACGGGCCAATGAAGACAAGGCACGTGAAAGAAACGGTTAGATGTGCATGACAGCTCATACGCGTAGTAGAGTTCATTTGAATTCTTGTTCTCCGAAGAGAACACATCGGCTTGAAAATGAATTATCTCGGCCAAACAGTTTCTTAGCCACTATGCAGAAAGAAATATCGATAGAGGTTCCATCACCTCAGAATGCCGAGGTAATAGAACCTAGGGGCAGTTGTGGGGATATATTTCTGGATACCAACACGTGGCATGGCGACGCCGACGTGTCAGCCAAAGTGCCACATGTCGTGGTAGTTATGCCGAGGTGATCTCGGAGTTGCCGAGGTTATCTCCGAAGATATCGGAATCCGAGATAAGAAGACAAGGGACAAGAGTCCTAGGACAACGAGGAGACTTAGCCAAGATAAGGATAAAGCTCTTAGGGAGTTTATCTTTATCTCTTGAAGAATCCAAAGTCAGTATTGAATTGGAGTCCATAGAAGTCAGGCTTCTAGTGGGACTAGGATTGAGTAAACTATAAAAGAGAGGTACCCCCATGAGTCTAAGGGACGCAGTTTTATACTCAAGCTTGTGAGTTTAGCACTTGATTATCTTTGAGAGATATACTGACTTGATCGTCGGAGTGCCCCCGGGTGGAAGAGCCACCGCCGGAGCCCTTTCTTTCTGTTACAGGTTACTGGAGCCATCTATTCTGCCGGTGCTCTCCAGCTGATTACTAGGCGGGCAGTGTGGTAAGAAAATTACCCACACATATACATAGTAGCCTTTCGTTTTAAGAGGCTATTTGAAATGTTGAAATACCTAATCACATTACTTTTTTTAATTTTTTAAACAAACTTTAAAAAATTAAAAAATAAACTAAAATAATCACATCCCAAATGAGTTATGGTCCCGTGTAAGTTTTAATATTGGGTGCACATGATAGGTTAGATAGAATTAAAAATTTGACATGACATTAATAATAACTTGCCGCCGTGAATTATAATATTGGATGCACATGATATCTTGGGTAGAATTAAAAATTTGACATTACATTAATAATAACTTGTTGAATGACTCCACTTATTAAATTCTTAGTTACACCACATTATGTGTTATTTATTAATAAAAATAATCATTTTTTATAAAATTAAAACTTCAAATGATGTAATTTTTAAAATTATAAATAACAAATCATATTTGAAACAAATTTTAGAAGTGTACTTGTATTAATAATTATAATTTTTTATGAAAATATAATTTGTTTTTCAAAATTTCACTCGGCTGTAATTGCCACTAATTTTTACCGTCACTTATCACCGAAAGGATTGTTCCAGATAGATATGTCATATATTTTTGTACAAAAATGACTTAGAGGTGCTGGGGGTCATCCGTGATTGGGTCAAAAAAAAAATTTAGCCAATCTCAAGCCGACACGTGACACTAGAGATTGTTGAGATCGTCCGTACTGAGAGTCGGAAGAATTGTTGATTTTTGTATTTTCGCAACAAAACAGTACCAACCATTGTGGACAAATATTATTAGAGACTGACAGGCAGACAGACAGACATCTTAGATTTGACACCCACTTGTTTCGATTCAATTTTACAAGAAATATGCTCCACCCCACCCCTGAATTTTTTCCACCCTTTTGTTTCGATTTAATTGAAAGGATGGGACATCGCTCTTTTTACAAATAGGTTCCTTTAATCGAAAGATTGTGCGGCGAAATTGCATTCACATTTTGTTTGGTGTAAATTTTTAGAAATTAATTTTACAAAAAAAATTTCTATTCCTCAATTTTTTCCACCCACACTCCTCCAGTATGATGTGACAAATAATGTTTAGGTTTGGTTTGGCATAACCTAAAAAGATCAAAAAATTATCATCTTATTTAAGTCACATCACCTCCCTATCACATTATTTCAAATCTAACCCATACCCAATCTATATTTCATAAAAAATCAAAAAGTATACTTATTTGGGGCTAGTTTGGCAAGTTTCAAATAAGTCAAAAAGTCACTATCCTATTTAAGTCATATCATCTTATTTAAGTCACATCACATCTCTAACACATCACTTCAAACTCAATCCAAATCCAACCCATATTTCATAAAAAGTGAAAAAGTACACTTATTTAAATTATCCCAAACAAGATAATCCCAAACAACAAACCCTTTTGGTTTCAATTTTTTGAATTTAATTTTTTTTAAATTGAATTTTTTTTTAGTGAATATTTTTAAAATTTTAAGCAACTTTTTTATTTCTTTAGATACACTTTACTTAGATGTATCTAAATAGTAAAATATTTGTAAAAAATATTTTTTAAAATTAATAAATACACAAAAATATTTAAAATGTACTGGATTTTTATATTTTTTGGTATTTAGAATATTTTTTAAAGATTTTTTTCACAAATATTATATTTTTTAAGTATATTTATATTAGATGTGTCTAAAACTTAAAAAAAATATTTTAAATATCAAAAGAATTCATTGAAAATATTAAAATATGAAAAATAAAAAAGTAAAATTTTTTGAAAATTATTTTCTGAAAACTAAAACCAAACAAGTGAATTAATTTTTTTCAAACACTTTTTTCTTTTTTTAAAATCTATACTTAGCTATATATATAAACAAATGTAGTTGTTAAATCAAAAGGCTCCAAAACTTGAATCCTAAATTCTCATAATTTTAAAGAAAAACAAATATTACGTGACACTTCCCTTCATATCCCTTCCCACTCTTCAAGCCTTTTCACTTTCTCTTCCTATATAAAATATAAAATAATAAAATATTGATCTGTATCCATCAACCACAACATATTTATCTCAATATAATAAAACATTCATCAATATCTATTAGCCACAATAATATCTATCACACTCTCAACCTCAATTTAAAAATGAAAAATAAGAAAAAGAAAAAAAGCCCATGACTCTTACAACTTCTACACACACGTTTCTCTATTTAGTTTATTCCAATCAAATTCAATTATTCTCTCATCTACCCATCTTTTATTTTCTCAAAATAACTCATCTTCTCCATTGTTACATTTTGCAAGTTTGATGATCTAAAAAAATCATTAAAAGATCGGTGTAATATTATTTCTTATTTTATATGTATTTTTTTTACTATTTGTTACTTTGTATGTATATATTTATGTTCTTAATATTTTTCAATTCATCTACACATCTTTTCATCTTCTTTATTTTTATGCTCCTAATATTATTTCTTATTTTATATGCATTTTTTTAATGTTTATTACTTTTGTGTGGATATATTTCTTTTTGCTAATATTTTCAGTTTATCTACATATCTTTTCATCTTCTCCATTATTACATTCAATCATTCTCTCATCTACCTATCTTTCCTCAAAATAACTCATCATCTCTATTGTTATATTTTTCAATTTTGATGATCTGTGAAAATCATTACAAGGTCAGTGTAATATTATTTCTTACTTTATATGCATTTTTTCAGTGTTTGTTACTTTGTGTGCATATATTTTTTTCTAATATTTTTTAATTCTTCTACACATCTTTTTATTTTTTCCATTTTTATGCTCCTAATATTATTTCTTACTTTATGCATATTTTTCCAGTGTCTATTACTTTTGTGTGTATATATATACTAGCGTATGCCCGTACTTGAAGGCACGGTGTAAATAATGTTAAGATTATAATATAATTATAATGTTAACACTATTTAAATTTATTTTTTAATTTGATAAAATCAAAAATTTATTATAAAATTTTGGAGTTCTCACAAAACTCCTCACGAAAACTCGCTTTTGTTTATATAATATACTAGCCTATCACCCGTGCTATGCACGGGATAATTATAAATATTTATATTTGTTTTAGATTTTTTTAATATATAAATTATGTTTTTAAAGATTTTTTATAAAAATAATTTAACAATCCTATCATTAACCATAGTATATGAGAGAAGTTGAAAATGATGTTGCAGTAACTATATACGGATGGTATCTATAATTATTTGTATAAAGGGATTTTAAATGCTGATCAGGTGATTTTGACCAAATCAATAAATGCAGGCATGTGGAAAGACATGTGGATTGAAAAAAGTTAATAAATGCTGATCAAACATTTTGACCAAATCAATAAATATTGAGTTTTTTTTTTAAATAAAAAGTTTAGAAAATTCAGATTGAGATATTGAAGCTCCCACAGGCCTTGAGGGTTAAAAACCCTCTTTTGCTTAATATATAGTATAGATAGCTAGATAGATAGATGTGCTAGGCATACATACAATTTCCACGGGCATACATATAATATTGCTTTTGCTTATATAATTATATAGAAATCGTATACATGCCCATAATGTCCTAGTGTATTACGGACATACATACATTATATGGAAATATGCATAAAATATATTGAACAAAAATGAGAAAATAAAAAAATAAACAAGTAGAGAGAAAAATAAAAACGGGGAGAAAATAAAAAAAATTAAAAATAAATTAAAAGAGAGAAAGGTGGGATCATGGAAGGATGAGTGAGAAAATGAAAAAGTAAGAGAGAGAGAAACGGGAAAGTATAAAATGCATATGTAGGATATTTTTGGGGAAAATATATCTCAGCCATTGTTTTATAATTTGAACAGATCTAACCCGTCCAAATGTTCTAGTAGGACAAATGTGTGTAGGATAAATTCAAAAACCGTCCTACTTTATAAAAATACTAGCGTGTGCCCGTGCCTGAAGGCACGGTGTAAATAATGTTTAGATTAGAATATAATTATAATCCCAAAACTATTTAAATTTATTTTTTAATTTGATAAAATCAGAAATTTATTATAAAATTTTAGAGTTCTCACAAAACTACTCACAAAAACTCGCTTTTACTTATATAATATATAGCTAGATAGATAGACGTGCTTAACATACATATAATTTCCACGGGCATACATATAGTATTGCTTTTACTTATATAATTATATGGAAATCGTATGTATGTCCATAATGTCCTTGTGTATTACGGGCATATATACATTCTATGGAAATATGCATAAAATATATTAAACAAAAAGTAGAAAATAAACAAATAAACAAATAGAGAGAAAAATAAAAATGGGAGAAAATAAAAAAATAAAAATAAAAGAGAGAGAAATGTGAGATCATGGAAGGATGGGTGAGAAAATAAAAAAGTAAGAGAGAGAGAAGTGGGAAAGTATAAAATATATATGTAAGATATTTTTTGAGAAAATATATCCCAACCATTGTTTTATGATTTGAACAGATCTAAGCAGTTCAAATGTCCTAGTAGAACAAATGTGTGTAGGACAAATTCAAAAATCATCTTGCTTTATTATATAGATATGTTGAATATTCATATAAGGTCTAAATTTATGAAATTTATCATGTATTCAATATATTTAAAAATTAATTGTTCAAATTCATTTAATTTGTGAACTATAAAATTCATTAATTTAATCTCCACTACACACAGTAAAACCTGACTCCTAATTTTGGGATCGTAGACTTTTCCATATAATATGAATAAAAATAAGTGAACAAAAACGAAAAAATAAAAAAAATAAACAAATAGAGAGAAAAATAAAAAATTGGAGAAAATAAAAAAAAAAGAAAAAGAAAAGAGAGAAGAATGTCGGATCATGGGATCATGAAATGATGAGTGAAAAAAGGAAAAAGTAAGAAAGAGAAGCAGGAAAATAGAAAATGTACATATAGGATATTGTTTGAAAAATATATCTCAGCAGTTGTTTTATAATTTAAATAGATCTAAGCAGTCCAAATATCCTAGTACGACAAATGTGTATAGGACAAATTCAAAAACCATCCTGCTTTATTAAATAGATTTTTTTTTCTAATATTTTTTAATTCATACACATCTTTTCATCTTTTTCATTATTACATTATGCATGATTTAAGCTTGCTTACTTTTTAATTTGTAATTTGTATTTATTCTTCAATTTAATTAGATTCGAAACTCATCAAATCTTGAATTTAATATAATTTATTTTATTTTATCTCATGTCTATCACATCATCACACTCATTAATGACTTCGCGTAAACTCTCGAAATCAAGAAGATTAGCTTTGCATAAGGTTAATCTCGCCTTTGCTCCTTCAAACTCTCAAATGAGAGTTCTTCTGATCACCTGCAACCAATATACACCAAATTAAGTACACATACACACACAACTTTAAAACCTTAAACACAATTTCTCAATTTTAAAATTTTGCAAAAATAAAAAATGTATTTGGCTTAAACTTCATTTGGGAAGCCCAACTTGGGGCTTTTTGGGCTATTCTAGCAACAAAAAATAAAATAGGCTTTTTAGTCCAATAAGACAAAACATCACATTCAACCCATAGTCATTACATTCTTTCTCTCACAAAAAATCCAAAAAAAAAAAGCCAAAAGCCTTTCCCAAATCAAGCTTTTTAGCTTTAGGCTAAAATAACCAAAAAAAAATCAAAAAGTCAACTCACTTCCCAAATGAACCCTTAAAGTGATTGGTACACCTAACAATATTTAATTTTAAAATCTTTAAATTCTATCTAAACATGTCTAATTTAAAATTTTGATTTTTTTTTACAATATTAAAAAAAAAAAAGGTGGCTCAAATCTATTAGTGTATTATCCAAATTTTGAATTAACACACATAGCATAATCTTACTGGATTTAATACTTAAATTTTAAAATTGACTAAAATATCTAACTATATGATTTGAGGAATTCCAATACTTAATTCTGAATCTTTCATTTTTTTAAATTTTTACAAAATTTAAGTGGCTAAGTGTTGATTTTCTATTGGCTATCCATGATTTTATCCAAAAATTTTTTTGTAGGCTATGATGATAACAATTGACTGCCATCAATTTTAAAATTTTCTATCAATTTATTTTTTGTTTTTTATTTTGAAAAGATCATCATCAAGCATGCAATTTAAAAATTAAATATATTTTATTCTATTAAAATTTTATTTAAAAAGTAAATTTATTTGTTACTATTCAAGAAAATATATATGCCTTTATTTTGATATAACAAACAAAATTAAATTATCTTCTACTCATACAGAATCACTCATAAATATCTTATCTTCTTAAAATTTTGATTATCAGCAACCAAATTTCCACATTTCTCTCCTCTTTTTTTTTTTGTAGGATGTTTATTTTACTTTTATATTTACTTTTTAAATTAGATTTGATATCTATCTTTTTACCTATGTATATATCTATACTATATATATAAACAAATATAGTGTGCTCTCTAAAATTTTGAAAATCTCAATATTAAATTCTTATACGGAGTTAAGATTCTATTTCTTACATGTCGCTCTCTCAAAGTTATGTTTTTAATTTTTCGTCATCTTTATTTTTCTCCAATAAAAAACATTTCTTTCTCTTAACATATTGTTTTTATTTTAAATTTTTTACTTTTAAAATATTTTTATTATCTAAGACTTCTTATCTCTTTTTATTGATTTTTTATTTTGCCGAATCTTCTTCAGTTTCTTCATTTATCTTTATTTCTTATTTCTTCCCTTTTAAATTTTTTTTTTATCCCCAATCCTATCATTATCTCCAACTTTATTTTTATTATATTTTTCATATGATCCCTTTTTTTAATTTATTTTAATCTTTAATCTAATAATTATCTTCAAATTTATTTCTATTTGATAATGATCTCCAATTTCATTTCTATCTTATTTTTCAAATGCTTCACACTTCAACTATATATTCTAACATACCATCGAGTCTTTTTAGTATTTGCATATTGGGTATAAAGTTTTGTTCAAACTCTGCATTTAAGACTCGAGTTGCATTCAACCATCAACAATGTCACAATTGATTAGACATTATTCATTTTTACATTTTTATATATTTTATAATAGCACCCATTTTTACATTATTCGTTTTTAAAGCTATAATAATGTCCGATAGAAGTATAGTTCATGCTGCTAAATGACCTACTTGGACTAAAATAATTTTATAATCAATGTTTCAAATGACAAATTTATGAAAAAAATGAATATATGAACTTAGGTATTAGATAGTTATCATATTTAAAATATTTGTTAGTTATAACTCCCTATTATATTTTAAATTTATAAGAATTTTTTATTTTATAATAAAAAAATGAGTATAATAAATTATTTAAATTATATATTCGCGTGCATAGTACAGGTTGCCACTAGTTATTTAAGGAAAATGAGTGGGAGCACTAATTAATGCTATCACTAATGATGTGATAGTGGGTCCCACCCACTATCACAATATTTTTGTGCCTTGTTTTTTTGTTTTTTTTTTTTTTTTATTAAAAGTGGATGCCAACTCCTTTCACAAATAGGGATCTTTTTTTAATTGAAAGATTGTGTGGCGAAATTGCATTAAGATTTTGTTTGGATTAAATTTTTAGAAATTATTTTTAAAGAATTTTTATTTTTCTTTATTGATTTTTTTATTATATTTTACTTTATTTTTTTATTTTATAAATATATAAAGATTAGATACATTTAAAAAAGTAAAATAAAATTAACTAAATATATAAAAAAAACTATTAAAAATAAATAAACAAAATGAACAAAAATACACACAAATTTTTATTCATTTTTATTAAATTTTTTTAATATTTTAATAAATTTATTTTACCAATACAAATAAATAGATTCTACTATCCAAATCAACTGACATTTACCCTTTCGATACCAAAAAATTGCTCAATCATACTACAAAAGAATTCTCACAATTTATTTGTGGGGCGTACACAATTCATACGAATAGATGGTAAGGATTGATTTGTAGGGGTTGCTTGGCAATGTTGGTTTTTTTATTTTTTTGACTTTTTCAATCTGAGATTTTTTTGTTTGTTTAGTTTGTTTTGACTTTTTTACATTAAAATGGCAAAATTGCCCTCAACTTGGAAATGATGCTTTTTTGACTTTTTATTTGTATATGGGTTAGTTTGGTAATTTTACATCCTAAATCAAGTGGTTTGTCATTTTGTGATTTTGTGATTTTTTTTATCCTTATGTTCTTATTTAGTCCCAACATGAAAACCAAACCAAACCAAAGCTAAATGATAATAAATAATTTTCAAGAGAACATACACATACAGGGTGTGAAAAATAATAATTATCCGGTACTTAGGTGTAAGAAAAAATTATTAAGTATTGATAGAGTGGAGTCTTTTGGGAAGTAAAAAAAAAAAAAAAAAAAGTTAGCTTTTAACTTTTTAGCCATTTTAGGTCACGTTACTTTTCATATTTTTTACTCACAAAAAAATAAAATAGACTAAAAAAGTCAAAAAAATAACTTTTTACCAACTTTTCAAAACACCACAGTGTCAACTTTGAGGGGTTGGGGTTGGCCTAATGGTCAAGGATTGGAATATGAGCTCATTTGGGAAGAAAAAGCCTCAGGTTTTTCGGCTAAAATAGTCAAAAAAAAAATTAAAATAGGTTTTTTAGTTCAATAAGACAAGATATCACATTTAACTCATAATCATTTCATTTTTTTTCTCACAAAAGTCAAAAAAGTCAAAAATCTCATCGCAAATAAGGCTTTTTAAGCTCAGACTAAAAAGTCAAAAAGTCAATCCACGTCCTAAACGAACCCTATAAGGGCGTGCTCCTTCTAAAATTTTAGAGCATCTCCAATGGTATTTGCTATAATACCATTGCTATTGCTATAATTTAGCGATGAATAGTAGTAATTTGTCAAATTATAGCAATGGTGCTCCAATGGTACACATGTTATTTTGGCAAATCTCAACCAACTTTTCCTCCAAATTTGTAAATATTGTTTGGATATAAATTTTTTAGTTATTTTTTTTATTATTATTTTATTTTTTGTGACCTTTTTTTAACTGTTTGTAAAAAAAAATTATATATTTTCATTATTCCCCGACTAGACAAATATAAAAAATGAAAAAGAAATTGAAAATTTAAAAAAAATAAAATATAATTCATCCTACCAAAAGAAAAAAAAACCATTACCAAAAAAAAAAAAAAAAACAAGATTTTACAGTCTGAAAATTTTGGAGCCAAAATCTGTTTATTTGGATGATGTGGCAAGTTTAGCAATTGTCAAACTTGTTGTCAAATTTGAGAGATGAAATGGCATTTGTCAAATTTGGCAAGGGTTATAGCAACTCATTGGAACAACATTTTTTAAAACTCTTGTCAAATTTTGGCAATGGCAGTTCAAATAGCTTGCCATTGGAGAAGCTCTTAAATGCAAATAATTTTTTGAGGACAGTGTATATGAGATTCTGTTTCGCCTTTAATTGGGTCTAGTCCATATAAGATTCTGTTTAGATTTTAATTGGGCCTCCTGCTAATGGACAGAAAGATTGATATTCCGAATTATATAATATAAATGTAACGCCCTCAAAATAATACATAAAACCCATTACTTTAAACATGCATTGATATAAAAGAAACCAACCACTTTTATTCATCAGAGTAATTCTTACACTGTATTATATGTTAACAACAAAAGTAAATGCCCTATGGGCTTATAGCTTTCCAAGTCAACACCTGGTTACACAAAAGAAGAGTACTAACTCTATACAAAATAAGCTCTTGGCTTGATATACATGTAACACAAACAAAATTAAAAAAAATAATAAAAAAAAAAGAGTCTTCAACTCTCATCATCATCCAAGCTATGTCCTTGGAGGTGGCATACTACCTGTACCTGAAAACAATGTCCCATAAAGGGTGAGCCAACGCCCAATAGAGATACGCTAAACACAGTATGAGCAGTGACTAAGACATTAGCAATTGATAAATGTTCTATAGCCATTTCGCTCCCCCTATGGTGACCCTGTTTCAGCAGCACCACCCCCTTCCTCCTTTCTTTCTTTCACTCTTTTTCTTCTTCTAGATCTAAAAGAAATCACACCCAGTTTTGCTATTAGAGAAAAAGTATTCAAATTAATCATTTTGAATCCATACAAGCAATACTGCTTTTCAATTCTAGCCACCACCAGCAAATTCCAATAGAATATTTCATTTTCTCTTTCTAACTTCTCTCTCAATTAAACCCACTTCTTTGTGTATTTAACTTTCATTATTCAAACATATTTTTCAAAAGGTAAATATCGTTTATGGGATCGAATAAAATAAACATCATTTATGCTATAAAATGTATAGAACAAATGAATTTATTGTATATAATTTGAGTATCACTACAACACCAACAAAGATCAATATTTGGAGAACTATTTCCTCACCTGAACTTGGACAAACCAAAGAAACCCACATATTATTGTTTTGTTTTATATATTGCTTATTTGTGTATTTGTTTGTTTTAATTTATATATATATATATATATATATAGAGAGAGAGAGAGAGAGAGAGAGAGAAAGAGATGGATTGAAGCTAAAGGGGTAAGTGCAGATCCGCCTCTTTCTCTGTTTTTTTTTTGTTTGGACTGAATTTTTTTTTTTATTTGAACTGAATTTTCTCTGGGTTAAAGAGAATTTCTCTAGAAATGTTTCTTTAGGAATTTCATTGATTTTGAGAGATTTTCTCTGGCTTAAAGTGATCCAGAGAAATTCCTAAAGATATTTTTCTTTTATCTCCCATGCTGAAGTGAGTAGATTTCTTCATAATTTTGTGTATTTTGTAGAATCAATTGTTAATGTCTCCCCAGTTAAACATATTCTTTTGCTTTCGAATGTCTACTACTTGTTGTTTCAGTTATTTGCAGTGTATGTTACTGAAAATTGTTTGATGATAATGAAAATGATTGCATTCTTTTTCAAGTTTGATATGTAAAACCATTTAACCTCCAAGATCATTGAATTACAGCCACTATATTGCTTAAAAGATGCTTCTTTTTCCATCAGACACTAATAATTTGAAACCTGTTCTAGCTTCAATCTAGACCACTCAATTCAACTTGATGAAGATTTGAATTTAAATTGGTTTTTGTACCTATGTTATTTGTGCTGCTAAGTTGTGCATAGTTGAACTAGTGTTGGATGATGCAGAGAGTTGCAGAGACATTCAATAATTCAAGCCATTGTTTTAGGTGGTTTTTGTTTTGTTTTGTTTTGTTTTTTTTTTTTTTTTTTGGGTGATGCAGAAAATTTCTCTTAAAGAATTTCTCTGGATCCAGAGAAATTCTTTGGTAATGAGATTTTCTCTGTGAATATGTATCCAAGTCACTGAATCCATCAAACTGCAGATAACAAAAATGAAGTAAACTCTTGTGTAGAATTTGAAATAAATTCAAGGAGTTACAAAGGTTGAAATCTGGACTTGAAGCTCAAATGATTAAATGGCTTGCTATGTTTCCAGGTATGATTTCATTGTTTCAAGGGGACCAAAGAATTTCACTGGAGAAGTAATGTTGTGAAAATGCTGAGAAATTTCTCTGGAGAGTGGGAAGTATATGAAAGGTAGAGAAATTTGAAATTTCTCTAGAGAGTCTATGAAAGGCTAAGGAGGCCAGAGAAATTTGAAATTTCTTTGGACTAATTTTCTCTAGATCAACTAGAGGGACCTTAGACATTATGAAAATATTAGATGTCCTTTATGTTATAAAATCTTAATACGAGGGACTTTAAAAAAAAATCCTAGAAACTATAGGTTGTTCAATTTAAAACTATAAAGATTAAAATAAAATTTGAATCAAATTATAGAAGTAAAAAATATAATTAACTCAAAAATTAAATAAAATTACTATAATTAATTGTTGGAGAGGGGGAACCACCATGAGAGAGGAATATGGAAACGTGACAGAAAAATTACATGGAGAGGGTCCAATGTGAAGGTTGAGGTGGAGGTGGACGTGCGGCGTAACCATGCTATTGTTGGAAAGCTGTCCAAATCGGGCGCAAGTCACTACACCAAGTCCAGACTCCATATATTCATATGTTCTAAATAGGAATTGGATTCTCTCCGGTAGTATATACATGAACTGAAGTGTGGTGTCTGAGTTCAAGAAGTTTGTAGGGTTCTTGTTTTAATAATTTGAATCGTTCGTTTTATTAAATATTTTGTATATATTATTCATAAAAAAATAAATAAATTGATCTAATAATTGTAACATATTCAATTTATTGCATTATCACCAAAAAAATAGACGAAGATGTGTTTTTTTTTTAAATAAATTTTCTTTTTGGTAACAAATGCAAAAAATTGAATTGATAACAATTATTTGATCAATTTAATTTTTTGTGTGAAAGAATATACAAAATGTTCGAAGATGGGTGCTATTTTGGATTCAAAACCATAATCCAAACAATTTATCTAGTAGATTCAATAGTAAAATAAGTTACACAAAAAATTAGTTTTATTAGATATTACTAGACACGCGAACAAATTACATTTTGTTTTTTCAAATAGACAGCAAATACGAGCTAAACTAAATCATCCATTAATATAAAACAAAATAAAATTTGTTTTGTCTGTGAGATTTATGAGATAAACGGTTCAAGTTATCATTGTAAATCTAAAATGGACTCACAAAATCAAGTATGAAAGAACAAGAATGTTATGAACCCACTCTTATGAACCTGAGAGGGTAATTTATGTGAAAATTGGGCCGAGCTGGGTAATGAGCCGTTATGAGCCGCAGTACAAAGGGCCGAGTAAAATGGCCATGTAAGTTACTCTGGTCGAGTGAATATTTTGAAGTTAGTCCGGTCCTAAGGCCGTAAAGCTAGTCCGGTCCGACAGAAGATCGAAGTTAGATCGGTCTAACGGTACTTTGGAGTTAGGCTGGTCTTAGAGTTACACCGGTCATGACATGTTAGTTCGGTCTAACCACGCCATGGGTTGTGCATGAGAAGCCGACATAAGAGCAGTAAAAGGAAGAGCTAGTTTGGCTTATTCTGCGGCTATGCATAGTCATGTTTACTTCGGTCATATTGGAGTTCGGCCATGATAAAACCATCTCACTTGGTTTAAGCAGTGAGGGGGGTGTTGAAGGATAAACATTATATTTCAGAAGGTTTATTTCTTTCCCGTACAATTGGCGCCATCTGTGGGAATTTCAGACAGGACAAAACCTCTTGATCAAGCTTTACCTCTTTAGGAACAATGACGCACATTGAAGAATTACCACAGTCCGCCATCGACGGGCAAACACCAGATAGGGGTACAAGGCGTGAAGGATTACCTTCTATCCCTCCCATGGCAGACTTGGAGCCCCAACGACATAACTCCAGGAGAGATACTAGGGGGAGGCGGACTCACAGCCCCCATCACTCTCATTCACAAAGTCCTGACAGACAAAGGCGGAGGATCGATCCTCAAGTTCTGGAGGACTGCGTGAAGGAGCAAGACGAATTAATAAGGAAGATGGCGGCGGACATGGAGACCTTGAAACGCCAGATAAAGGGAAAAGAAGTGGCGACAGGAGAGGGGCGCAAAAACAAGACGCCCCCTCGCCGCTTAGAAGACCATGGAAGATATTCCACACCATCACAAGCAGAGAGTAGAAGCCTCAGGACAGGCGATACTCAGTTTAGAACCTCCAAAACTCGTTACTCCAGGTCTGAGAGAACGAGATCATTGAGGTCTTACACAGAGGGAAGTACCTACCGACCCTCGCACTCGCACCAGACATCATCCAAACAAACGGAGTTGCCCAAATCATCCGATTTGCGGATCATGCTGGAAGAAAAGGCACGATGGAAGGAAGACACCAGGGCACGCGACCCTCGCAGAGTTTCTGCCCTTCAACGATTGGCTCCTCGATCGCATGAGAGCGTCGAGGTTAGAATGCCATTACCACGCCCTGCCTACGAACCAATGGACAAGGCATTAGCAAGGCTGCAGACCTCACCGTTCGTTCCGGCAATCGAAAACGCGCCCCTACCTACAGGCTTCCTTCAGCCCAAATTCACTACGTATGAGGGGAAGACGAACCCCTACATTCACCTAAGCCACTTCCGCTAGGTTATGGCGGTATATCGGCGAAACGAGGCTCTAATGTGCATCCTCTTCCCGTCAAGCCTTGGCGATCTAGGCTTGACTTGGTTTGAGAAACTTCCAGAAGGCAGCATAGCCTCCTGGGCGCAATTGGCAGAGGCGTTTGTCACAAGGTTCAGAACAAACACTAAAACCCCGGTGGAGATTGACCAATTACTCTCCATCGACATGGGCGACAAAGAGACCCTAAGATCCTACAATAGTCGCTACTGGGAGACATTCAACCAGATTGGGGACTGCCCTACCAATCTCGCCATTGCACAGTATAAAAGAGGCCTTCCAGTCGGGAACAGACTAAGGGACTTGATCACCATGACGCCACCCCTTACCATGGAAGCCTTGATGGAAAGAGTGCATCAGCACATCAGGGTGGAAGAGGATGGCGCACGTGCCAAAGCAAAATCTGGCGCGACCACAGTACAAGAAAAGAAGACCTCAGCAAAGGTCAACACGGTAGATCGACCTAACAGAAACGGACGTGGCAGACGAGACAACGGAGAGGACCAGGATAAAAGATGGCTGAGGGTCCGCACGGCCATAACCACAGTATTCAAGAAACCGATCTATCGGGTTCTGAGCGAAATACGCGATGAGCCTTTTGTCAAATGGCCAGCTAAGCTAGGAGAAGCACAGAAAGACTATGACGAAAGATCACGATGCACCTTCCACAAAGAAAAGGGGCACCGCACTGAAAATTGTGCACCATTGAAACAACATTTGGAGGAGTTGGTGGCAGCCGGTCACCTGGATAAATACATTGAAGGAGGGACGCAACCAGCCTCCTAGGACCATAATAAACCCAACGGGATGCCAGACGACGCCCCGCCTCAAGGCATTATCAATGTGATACATGAAGTCTTTGAACCTGAGCGTTTATGCGAGCTTAGGGGATCAATCAAAAAGGCTGAGCACTTTAGAGAGGTGCTAAGTGCCCAACCTGCCATCAAAAAGGGGAAGACAGAAGCAACAAACGTCATGTCTTTTTCGGATAAAGACTTGGAACGGATATATTGCCCTCACAACGATGCCCTAGTCGTCACTCTCCGAGTCAAGGATTTTGACGTCAAGCGGATTCTGATTGACCAAGGTAGTTCATATGAGATCATGTACTACGAATCATTTAAACAATTGAAGCTGCAAGACAAAGACTTAGCGCCTGCCGTATCTCTCCTAATTGGATTCAACTCCATGCCAGAGTGGCCTGTCAGTAAAATAATTCTTCCAGTCAGAGCAGGAAGCGTGACGAAACAAGTGGAGTTCTGGGTATTGAAAGTCCCCTCCACTTACAACATCATCTTGGGCAGAACATGGCTGCATGCCATGCGATCAGTAGCGTCATCTTACCACCAAGTAATGCGGTTCCCCAACGATACCGGGGTAATTGAAGAAGTCTATGGCGACCAGATCATGTCAAAGCAATGCTTCGTCACGGTGAATGGCAGCCGCGCTGCCAAAGGATACGTTCATTCGGTAGAAGAACTTGAGAGTAATGAGCTATTCGCAGATGTCGGCAAAGCGGCTGATCAGAAAGCAGTGGAGGACTTGGTAGAGGTAAGAATAGATGAAAAGAACCTGGATAAGTTCTTTTTGCTCGGTTCGTCGTTGTCCAACACTGAGAGATTAGAGGTCTTGGAATTCTTAACCTCCAACATCGAAGTGTTCGCCTGGACGCCCTACGACATGCCAAGCATTGATCCAAACTTCATCTGTCACCAACTTAATGTCCACTCATCCGCCAGACCAATCATCTAACGCATACGCAGATCGGCACTCCACCATGCCGAGATAGTGGCGGAAGAAGTAAGTAACCTGCTGGAGGCAGGAGCAATTAGAGAAGTGCACTACCCAAAATGGATCTCCAACATAGTCGTAGTGCCAAAGAAGAATGGCAAGTGGCGTGTCTGCGTCGACTATAAAACAGTCAACAAGGCGTGCCCAAAAGACAGCTTTCCTCTACCACGGATAGATCAACTGGTAGACCTAACGGCAGGGCACAACCGACTTAGCTTTCTGGATGCATACAGAGGCTACCACCAAATCGCCATGCATGAACCAGACCAGGAGGTCACATCCTTTACAACTCCAAGAGGACTATACTGTTACAAGGTCATGCCCTTTGGCCTAAAGAACGTGGGGGCAATATTCCAACGAATGGTCACCAAGATGTTTGAACCATTGTTAGGCAGAACAATGGAGGCTTACATCGACGACATGGTGGTCAAGAGCAAGGATAAGAATGACCATCTCAAGGACCTAGGAGAGATGTTTGAAATCCTGAAGAAGCACAAGTTACGCCTCAATGCATCCAAGTGTGCATTCGGAGTAGGATCTGGTAAATTCCTGGGCTTCCTTGTGACCAACCGGGGTATAGAAGCAGACCCCTCCCAGATCAAAGCAATCCAGGATTTGGAGAGACCAAACTCAGTAAAAGAAGTGCAGCATCTCACCGGCATGGCGGCTGTACTCAACCGATTTATCAGCTGGTCGTCAGACAGACTACGACCATTTTTTCAAGCATTAAAAGTCAAGTTCGAGTGGGACGAAGAATGCGACCGAGCTCTGGAAAGCTTGAAGGAATATATGTCTTCCCCACCACTGCTTGTTACCCCAGTACCTGGTGAAGAACTTTTCTTGTACCTGGCAGTCTCTCAGCACGCAATTAGCGCAGTGTTGGTTCATGTAGAAGGAATCCAACATCTGCCCATCTATTATGTTAGCAAGACATTGCTAGGAGCCGAAACAAGGTATTTTCCACTGGAAAAATTAGCATTGGCCTTAATGATGGCCTCCAGGAAATTGGCACACTATTTTCACGCCCACACCATAGTCGTCCTCACAGCTTTCCCACTAAAAGCTTTGTTTGAGAGGGCGAACTTTTCTGGGCGAGTCTTGAAGTGGGCAGTAGAGTTGGGACAATTCAACATCAAGTTCCAACCCAGAACCGCAGTAAAGGCCCAATCTTTGGCAGACTTCGTTGCAGAGTTTACTCCTGGAAGTTATCATATCTGCCCAGTCGACCTAACTGACAACCGAACTAGGGATGGAAATTGACGCCGGAATAGCGCAACCCCTAACAGAAAGCACTTGGTCAGACTCCAAGGCAAACCAGACTAAAGACAGCAAGGAAGAAACAAACCAAGACTCACTAACAAATAAAGACTTGGTACAATCAGATAGCGAGGGGCAGACAGCAAACATGGACCTTGAAGAAAACACCAGCAACATTCTTGACCCCACGACATCATTTGACCCCTCCACTTGCTGGAAGTTGTTCATTGGAGAGATGTGGAAGGTCTTTGTGGATGGAGCATCCAACCAGCATGGTGCAGGACTTGGCATAGTCCTCATCTCACCAGACGGCCTGGTTGTGGAGCAAGCCATCAACCTTGGCTTCCCAGCATCAAACAATGAAGCGGAGTACGAAGCACTCCTTGCAGGACTCAAAACAACATCCTTCATGAAGGCCACCGAACTAATGGTCTACAACGACTCACAGCTGGTGATAAACCAAATTTCTGGCGACTATGAAGCAAAGGATGATAGGATGGCCAAGTACCAAGAATTGGTCAGAATAGAGATCAACAAATTTGAAGTAGTAAGGATAGAACAAATCGGCAGAGAGGAAAACAGCAGAGCGGACGAACTAGCAGGCTTTGCCTCAATGGCAGATACATCCATCTCTCATCCGTTACTCATCGACTACTTACCAAGATCAAGCATCGAAGACCCCGAAGTAGAAGAAGTATGCTGCACCGATCTAGGCCCCTCATGGATGGATCCCATCATACTATTCTTGAAAGATGGTATCCTACCGGAAGAAAAGAAAGAAGCCAACAAAATTAGAGCAAAGTCACAGCGATTTTGGCTCTTCCCATCTTTGGCATTATACAAAAAGTCATTCTCAGGACCCTATCTAAAGTGTGTCCACCCCAGCAAAGTGGAAGCATTCTTGTACGAGATACACGAAGGGGTGTGCGGAAGCCATCAAGGAGGAAGATCGCTAGCTTACAGGGCCATTTCGCAAGGATACTGGTGGCCATACATGCAGGCAGACTCGAAGAAATATGTGAAGAAGTGCGAGAAATGCCAAAAATTCGCACACCAAATACATCAACCAACTAGAGAACTCCTACCATTGACTAGCCCATGGCCTTTCGCAATGTGGGGCTTGGACATAGTAGGACCACTTCCAACAGCACCCAGCAACAGGAAGTTCTTTCTCGCAGCAACAGACTACTTCACAAAGTGGGTGGAAGCAGAAGCATTAGCATCAATTAAGGAAAAAGATGTGAAGAAGTTTGTCTGGCAAAATATCATTACTCGATTCGGCATACCTAAAGCCCTCATATCAGACAACGGCACCCAGTTTGATGGCAAAATTTTCAGAAGCTTTTGTGAAGAATACAAGATAGAGTTCTACAATTCTATACCAGCATATCCTCAAGCAAATGGCCAAGCAGAAGCATCAAATAAGGTTGTCTTGGATGGACTGAAGAAAAGGTTAGAGAAGGCAAAGGCAAGTGGGCAGAAGAACTTCCTCATGTTTTATGGGCTTACCGCACCACACCTCGACGATCAATAAGAGAAACACCATTCTCCTTAGCCTACGGAATGGAAGCAGTAATCCCACTGGAAGTTGGCCTCCCCACAATTCGAAGCAAAAATTTCGATCCCGACTTGAATGGAGAGGCCATAACATTGGAGCTTGACCTCGCCGAAGAAAGAAGAGAAAGAGCACTAGTCCACATTGCCTCGTATCAACAAGAGTTATCCAGGAAATACAACAAAACGGTGCATCCAAGACAATTCAAGATCGGAGATTGGGTACTGCGCAAAGTGATGGGAAACACCTTGATACCAGGAGATGGCAAGTTAGGGCCAAATTGGGAAGGTCCTTACAAAGTGGTTGGGTTAGCAGGCAAAGGGGCATACCACCTACAAGACAAGGACGGCAAAGCAATCCCTAGGCCATGGAACACCGCCAATCTCAAGTTATTTTATTTTTAGCTTTTCTCTTTCAAACATATGTAATTTTTTCTTTCCTCAATAAAACAATCGATTCTTTTCAACATAAGTTGTTCTCTGTAAAAGTTAGCTTTAGTGAAGTTAGGTACATGGAAAACATTTTATTCTAAGTTGGCTGGAAAAACTAACTTAGAGGTTAGCTGGATTAAACTAACACCCCTCCTAAGCCCAGGATAAGGATCTAGGCTGCAGGACGTTTGGTCAGAACAACCAAACATTTTATTCTAAGTTGGCTAGAAAAACTAACTTAGAGGTTGGCTGGATTAAACCAACACCCCTCTTAAGCCCAGGATAAGGATCCAGGCTACGGGACGTTTGGTCGGAATAACCAAACACTTTATTCTAAGTTAGCTGGAAAAACTAACTTAGAGGTTGGCTGGATTAAACCAACACCCCTCCTAAGCCCAGGATAAGGATCCAGGCTGCAGGACGTTTAGTCAGAACAACCAAACATGTTATTCTAAGTTGGCTGGAAAAACTAACTTAGAGGTTGGCTGGATTAAACCAACACCCCTCTTAAGCCCAGGATAAGGATCCAGGCTGCGGGACGTTTGGTCGGAATAACCAAACACTTTATTCTAAGTTAGCTGGAAAAACTAATTTAGAGGTTGGCTGGATTAAACCAACACCCCTCCTAAGCCCAAGATAAGGATCCAGGCTGCAGGACGTTTGGTCGGAATAACCAAACAATCTATTCTAAGTTGAAAAACCAACTTAGATGTTGGCTGGATTAAACCAACTCTTAATACTCTTTAGCCGAAATAAGTTTAAGGCTAAAGAGTGGTTGGCTAGATTAAACCAACTCATGTTACTCTTCAGCCGAAGCAAGTTTAAGGCTGAAGAGTGGTTGGCTGGATTAAACCAACTCTAGTTACTCTTCAGCCGAAGTAAGTTTAAGGCTGAAGAGTGGTTGGTTGGATTAAACCAACTCTTATTACTCTTCAGCCGAAGTAAGTTTAAGGCTGAAGAGTGGTTGGCTGGATTAAACCAACTCTTGTTACTCTTCAGCCGAAGTAAGTTTACGGCTGAAGAGTGGTTGGCTGGATTAAACTCTTTATACTCATCAGCCGAAGTAATTATATCGGCTGAAGAGTGGTTGGCTAGTAAGCATAGATTGACCAACTAAAAAAACCGAAATAACACATCAAGGAAAGGAAGCAATCATTCAAAGAGAACAAGTACAAACAAGCCAACAAACCGACATAATACTGGACTCAAGAGAAAGTTTTTCAAATACCATGTCCATAACAATTTTCATTACAGTGCAAGGGACTCAGCCTGGTTACAAAATAAAGAAGAAAAAGTGCAAAATCAGCTAAAAAGGTCTTCAAGGTCGGCGTCAATATCAACTTAAGCACCGGTTACAGATGGAAGATTAGTCTCAGTAGCAACTATGTTAGTCGGCGACCCAACAGTCAGGTCTTCAACCGTTGGCTCCAACCGAGCTGATTGATCGTTGCCTTGCTCATTAACTACCGGAGTAACAGTTGGTTCGTTTTCTGTATCTTCATCATCTGAACCCTGCAAAAATTGTTGTTGGACAGAAGCAGCATATTCCGCTAGTGAGGCCGGAATGAAGTACTGCGGAGCATTGTAGACCTTGGTTTCAGGCCCACAGCCGAGCTGTTCCACAGCACTTCTCCAGCCACACTTAAAGAATAAATCCTTGGCCCCCTCACATTGTGGAATGTAGAGGCCCTCCGCCTCTTTGAAACCTTCGGCGTTGGCATCACCGACCATCTTCTTCAGATCGGCTATTTCGGCGTCCTTTTTCCTTTCAAGCTTGACTAGCTCACGAAGGTACTTGTCTTTCATTACGACCAACGCCTTCTGTTTGTCAGCCTCAGCCGAGGTAACTAGTCCGGTTAGACGAGCTACCTCAGCCTCTAGCTCGGCCGTTTTTTGTTGGAACTTCTTCAGCTCGGTCGTTTTTTCTTCAACCTCTGCCATGGCCTGCCTAGCCGTTTTCCTGAGCTCCAATACCTTTTGATGGGCAATTTGGCTCTTCTAAAGAGACTGAAATGAATGGAAAGAAATCAATGATGAAACCGAACTAAAAGTTGGAAAAAATTTTTAGACAAAGGGGCAACTTACCAGGATCATGAATTTAGTAGCCGATCGAATGGCCTTTAGCTCGGTCAGATTCTGGTGGTGTTCCATGTCTGCTGGAAGGCAAACACTATTGGCAAGATTGAAGGCCATCAAGTGATCCTTCTCAACAACCACCGAATCGGTATCTTGAATAAGGCGGTTCTGAAATCTCCGCTTCGGTGCCCACCTGGAAGAGCCAGCCCGGTTAGAAGGTTCCGGTTGTGAAATCGGTGGAGGCTTAGTTTCGTGCTCGTCCACTAGACGCTGCTCAATCGGGATAGACCGGACGCGCTTGGATGGGCGTGATGAAGAAGGCTGTTGAGAAGGAAGGGCCACAACGGCAGGTTGCGTTTGGCTTGGTGGCGGTACTTCGGGTCTGTTGGTCTCGGTTAATAGCGCTCTAACTCTATTTCTCTTGGCCATTTCTTCTTCAGCGGTCAGTGGGATTAGTCTGATTTCTGGCAAGGTTGGGTCCGGTTCTGGGGCCTCCTCTAGCAGAAAGTCGGTCACTCTCACTTTTCGGCGACCGCTGTATCTATAGGTCGGTTCGAACTTTAGTAGCTTGGCCCAACTACGTTCTGGATACCGTAGTGCGGCGTGCAAGGTCGCTAGATTTGGGTAGCTATATAGAGAACGGAGGTGGGCAGAATCTACAAAGGAAGACAACTATTAATTCGGCTGAAAATTTGAAAATCGAAATATTGTAAAGTACACAAGAAAACCGAAGTAATTATACCAGGTGTTCTTTTTTTCCAATTAATGCTTCGGCCAGGAATCTGGGCTTGGTGATCCTCAAAGTTCCCAGACACCCAGAAAAAATCGTCGTCATTCAAGTCTTTATCCGGTGTGTTTTTTATTATTTTCTCACGACGACGGTGTATTCTAAGATAGTACACCCAGTCGTCTTCCTTCAAACCAATGGAGTATTGGTGAAAGATTTCGGCCAGACCGAGGTTGAGACCGGCTTGGCGGTTTAGTTCGGCTATTCCCATTATTATACGGTATGAATTGGTGGATAGTTGGGTTGGGCATAGTCTAGTTTGCCTAAGAAACTCACAAATTAAGGGTTGGACTGGAAATCGTAGTCCGGTTTCAATTATGGACAAGAGGGTGAATGGGACAAAGCCTTCATTTCCCCAAGGTATGACATCTTTTTCGGCTAAGATTAGGTGGACGTCGTCGGGTATATTGTAATCTTTTCAGAATTCGGCTAGACCGCCCGGAGTATTTACTAGAAACCTATACTTTCCCATTTATTGTATAATTTGTGAATAAATTAGTTCGGTCCAAAAATTATGCTCAGTAGCTCGGTTGAGCGCGCAGAGGAGTGCCTGGGCAACCTAAGTCTGCAAAGTGAAGAACAAAGGTGTTAAGCACAGATCATTGGGCTGTGCTACAAATTAAAAGCAAGATAAAAAGAAGTCCTACTTCGACTGTGTAGGATGCTACAGGTTCTGTCTCGGTTTCTGCAAGGTAATTGGTAGCTTGGTTTGAGCAGGGCTTTTATTAGCTCGGCCTTGGCAAGCACCTCAATATCTCGGTTGTGGAAACGGTTCTGTTTGACCGGTTGATCGTCTAGGGACTGCTTTCTGAGTTCCGTCTAAAAAACTAAGAAAGCTGGTTTAGCCCCAAAGGCCTAGATCGGTTGGAGTTTAGGTATCTCAGTATGCTAAGTGCAAACTTAGTTCGGTTGGTTACCTCGGCGGAGGTAACGCAAGAAGTGGTGTATACATGAAGTGTTAGTTCAGTTGTAAACTGACTAGACTTTTACCTAGCTTAAACAGTGTCCTAGTTCGGTTGCATCATGATTTTGGATCAAAAACCAGTTTTCTACAGGATATTACATGTACTCATGTCTTCTATTGTTAAGTTTTTTCCAGAAAAGTACAGAGCAAAGCGAAACGGAAAAATATGTTTTACAAAAACACAGAAAACAAAATACGAAAACAAAGTAGATGTACAGTGCTTATCCGATGAAGAGGCAAGAGCTAGAGAGAGAATAACAGCTATAGAGAACACGAGCTCAGAAAGTTGAAGAAGCAATAGAGGCTCAGAGAGGGAAAAATTGCAAAGTGTGTCAAAATGAAGAGGCTCGTTTTAGGTAAAGGGAAAAAGGCGGGACTGTTCAAAATTCACGAAGTACGAAGACGGCGTGACAGCCGTCCTCAGTCAATCAAAGCATGCCACGTGTCATTAGAATGGGAAGCGTTTCAGTCTCTGTGATTGAAGGGACGTTACTACCGGACAGCCAGAGCTCGGTGTAAAAGTAGCTCGGCTGGATAAGCTAAAAATCTATAGCTCGGTTGGAAAGACTGAGAGTTTATAGCTCAACTGGTTGACAGATAATCCCAATCATGCTAGGCAAATGGAATTAAGGGGCAATTAAGAGGGTAATTTATGTGGAAATTGGGCCGAGCTGGGTAATGAGCCGTTATGAGCCGCAGTACAAAGGGCCGAGTAAAATGGCCATGTAAGTTACTCCGGTCGAGTGAATATTTTGAAATTAGTCTGGCCCTAAGGTCGTAAAGCTAGTCCGGTCCGACAGAAGATCGAAGTTAGATCGGTCTAACGATACTTTGGAGTTAGGCCGGTCTTGGAGCACCGGTCATAACATGTTAGTTCGGTCTAACCACGCCATGGGTTGTGCATGAGAAGCCGACGTAAGAGCTGTAAAAGGAAGAGCTAGTTCGGCTTATTCTGCGGCTATGCATAGTCATGTTTACTTAGGTCATATTGGAGTTCGGTCATGATAAAATCATCTCACTTAGTTTAAGCAGTGAGGGGGGTGCTGAAGGATAAACATTATCCTTCAGGAGTATGAATCCTAGGAGGATTCTGCATGGAGAAGTTAAAGTCCTACTAGGATTGGGCCACACGGAACTTATAAAAGCTCACAATATCACCTTTGAAGAGGTAACACAACTTTGTTTTCTGAATACACAGAGCTTTTGTCTATTTGTCAAGCTTACTGACTTAGGCATCGGAGAGGTTCCCGGCACACACCCGCCGGCTAGCTCACGTTTGTGTTTTCAAGTAATAAAGCGACGACGTACGGAGGAGCGCAGACTTGATCAACAGGATTATACGAGAAGGTTTATTTCTTTCCGGTACAGAACCCATAATTTACCCTGAATATATTTGTATAGTGTAAATTAAATTGATGAAGTGTGAGGTCCATGAATAAAATGAATTTGAATCATGGATTTCTTTTCTGAATAAATTTAGAGTTCATAAGTCTAAGTTTATAATATTGTTGATAAAAAAAAGTTATATGGAGAATAGTAGTACGAAAAGAAGTCATTCTTTATAAAAATGGAAGATGTTTAAGAAAATTGAAAGAAAAATTACTATTATGTAATATTAATAGTTTATTATTTTTTAAAAAAAAAGAGTAATATTTTATAAAATATTAATCATTTTGTTTGATTTAGTTTTCATTTTTTTTTATTAGAAAAATGGTATAAGGTATTAGATTCAAGATAAAATCTTATTTGGTGATAAGGATATACCAAAAAACTCGTTGTTGCCCGAAAAAGCTACCGAAAATTTTGTCAGTGCTAAACTAATCATCGAAAAATTTGTTATCAGTGGTAGCCAGCGGCAGTGACTGGTAGTCAGCGGCAACAAGTAGTAGTGGTGAGGTTGAGAAATGTGTGATATTCAACAGATAACATGTTAAATGAGTGACATGTATCAAATTTTAGCAGATAAGTAATTTAGTGAATTTCAAAACAAATAGGAAAATAGGCTTGTTGAATTTCATCAGATAGACAAATTAGAGGTGATTTCAAGAGATAGACAAGTAGGTTGCTTTCAATAGATAATTGTCCTTTTAGCCTAAAAGATTAAGAAATGCACTTATGGCCTAAGTGCCATTTTTTTCTTCTTATTAGAACTAGTTTAACATTAATAAGCACAAAATGATATTTTTTAAATTTAAAAATTATTTTTATCTCAAAAGAGAAATAAAAATAAAAAGGAAAATGTACGGGAGACCTAAATAAAATATAAGTTAGTTTTAAAAATAAAAATAAAAATAAAAATTCCTAATCAAATTTATAATTCGAATACAAACTAGATGTGTGAAGTTCTTATCATCATTTCTATATTTTGAGAGGTAACGCTATGGTACACACCTCTTAAAAGGGGTGTATCATATGAACCATTGTTACATATTTTGTAATATATGTTATTTTTTTTTGATAAAATTTAAATATTTTTTGGTAAAATTATGACAATTTGTGATTTAAAATAAAGTTATGCATTTTGTCGTAATGTTACCTATTTTTGTAGTAATGTTACACATTTTATTGTTAGAAAATGTTTGGATAAAAAAAAAATGAGTAACATTATCACAAAAATGTATAACATAATCACAAAATACGTAATTTTATTTCTAAATTATAAATTATTGTAACTTTACAAAAAAAATTAAGTAATAATTATCACAAAAATATGTAAAATACACGGAAAAAAATACATAATATGTGCATATGGTACACACATTTTAAGGGTTTTAGAGTTTAGGATGTGTACACATATAAAAAGTGTGTATCATATGTAGACCCTCATTACACATTTCTGTAGTATCTATTCAGGTTGTTTGGTACCTGTTTTCAGGATTCAGTTTTAAAAAAATTAAATTTTTTTGTTTTCACTAAATTTTTTTAGTATTCTAAGCAATTTTTTTTTTTATTTTTAGATATACCTAACATAAATACACTTAAAAAGTATAATATTTGTAAAAAAATCTTTAAAAAATTAACTAAATATCAAAATATAAAAAAAATACAAGAATTTAATACATTTTTCGTATTCTTGTGTATTTATTAATTTTTTAAAATATTTGTGTATAAATATTTTACTTTTTAAATACATCTAAATAAGATGTATCTAAAAAATTACAAAAAATTGCTCAAAATTTTAAAAATATTCACTAAAATCCAAAAAATTCAAAAAATAAAAAAATTAATTTTTAAAAAATTAAATTCAAAAAATTAAAACCAAACATATTGATGATTATTTATTTTTATTTTATTTTGTGGTAAATAAAATAAGACTCGCAGATGCATCACTTCCGGACAATTGCCACTTCAATACTGTAACCTTAAGGGAAGAAAGTTATTACAAATTAATAAAAAAAAAAAAAAAAAAAAAAGGTAAATTACAATAACACTTTCTGAGGTTTATATTTATTATAGTTTCTCTCTTCACTTTTTGAAAATTACATCCTCTTCCTGAGGTTTAAAGTTTCATTACAGATTATCTCCTGAGATTTAAAGTTTCATAACAGTTCTCTCCCTCACCGTAATGATCATCATATATAAAATTGAATTAACAAGGGTCAGTGTAATTTCTCAAATGTGAGAGAGTGAACTGTAATAAATATAAACCTTAAGGGGTGTCAGTGTAATTTACCCTAAAAAAAATTATAATTATTAATATTTATAAAATTTATTATTTATTTATAATTATTTCTTAGAACTTAACGGTGAAATTTTTACTAACTTTAACGTCACACCCTTCTTCCGTATTTTGACAGTGAGACCAACTTGAGCAGGATCTGAAAGGACAATTATTTGCATATTGAATTTTTGTACCCAAATAATTTAGTAGGGCAACATGTCAACGGCATTTTGAAATAAAATATTAAATTTTAATTTGTATTAATTTTAAAATAAATTACACATTTTTTTGAGCTTTTGAAAAAATACAATACGTCTTATAAAGTTGATATAATTACATTAAATTGTCATAAAATTTTAATTTACACCACGTAATTTCTTGTTTGTAGGGTAAATTGCATTTTACCCCTTTCTACTATTATTTAGTGTACATGGAGTAAATATTCCGGCGAGTCCGTACTCCTTTCTTCCAAGCTCTCTGTCTGTTCGATCGCCCTGCGAACACAACGGCGGTGAGCTACCCGGCGGTGTGTGGTCGGAAAATCCCTCCGACGATCAAGTTAGCACACACTCAAGTAGAGAGAGAGAAAGGAGAGTTGAGTGTAAGTGTTTTTCTCACCAAATGATCATCTGTCTCAGCATGAGAGGCGCAGACATGCTTACATACCTTCTGCGCCCCAAATCTACTCCCATTAGTCTCTCGACACGTGGTGCTACTATCTCATCAGTCAGCACAAATCCAGCAATCACCACCTAACCAATCTGTTAGGGTACCTCGGCGGAGCTCGGCAGATCGGCAGAATCTCACCGGTTTAACCTGACCGCGCTGCGCGGCATACCTGTATGATCCATTCGACGTGCTCCTGTACAACCGAGCTCGGCCACATTCCGACGAGCCGAGCCCAAGAGAGGTCGGTCAGGATAGCCGTCAGGCCTTTTCCCGAGCTAACGCGTGCCTCCGCGAAAACCACAGAGGCGGGCGGACAGCCTAGCCGCACTCCCAATAGACCGGTTTCAGCACCAAGAAGCCAAGTAGCTCGGTCCACACATGCCCTGTGCCTTAACCGAGAAAAACCTTTCTAGACTGGCCCATTGGCCTAATTATGTTCGGCCCATAATCTGCCCAGCCGTTACCGCGGCTCAATCCAGCTCATAAATCTCCCTCTCAATTGCCCCTTAATTCCGTCCGCAAAAGCGTGACCGGGATTACATGATCCGACCGGGGTAGACCCTTCCTCGGTCTTCGGTTTGCAAGATGACAACCGGGCTAGTTGATACGACTGGCTTCCAAACTTGCCCGGTCGACGCCTCGACTTGCCATCTTGTCTCTTCAGTACTAACGCCGTCGTCAATAGGGACACGTGTCGCTCGCCCATTGGCCTCGAGCAGCCAACCATCACGTCCCTTCACATTCAAATTTTTGGCGGTTCTTCACCCCTACAAACACGCCATATCCCCCTTTATTTCACTCTTACTGACTCCCCTTCAACCTTCGACGTTCTAGAGCTCCAACTTCCATTCTTGTTCCTCTTCTCCGTTCGTGTGTGAAGACTCAGATTCAACCCCCTTCCTGGTAAGTCCTTCGAGCACTTTATTGCTATTTCATTTGATATTTCACATTTTAGGGAACTAAATCCGTAGGTTTTAGGATATACCCGCCAAAACCCTCTCCTGCCCCTATTCTCTTCGATGTTCTTCAGTCCCAGTGATGAACACATGAACACATGAGGATCTGGAGCGGACCGGGCTCCAGGTCTTCTTTTGATCCCAAAAAACATTGAGACCGAGCAACTTACAAGTTTGCCAAAACCTTAGTGGAAACCAAGGTAGACAGAGGACTTGGCCGCTCGACCGGAGGAGCTAGTCGCAGCCGGATACTTGGACCTTTACATTGATGGGGGTGTTAAAGCCACGCATCCTGCTCCGGTTGATCCACGTGGACCAGATGACATGGAGGCACCCCCTTAGGGCATTGTTAATGTTATCCACGGCATTGTGGAACCGGTGCGTGTATGTGAACTCCGAGGTATGATCAAGAAAGCGGAGCACATGAGGGAAGTTTTGTCGGTCCAGCCCGCGATCAAAAGGGGCAAAACCGAAGAAAAAGACGTGATCAGTTTCTCTACAAGGGACCTAGAGCGCATTCAGACGCCGCACAACGATGTCTTAGTGGTCACACTCCGCGTCAAAGAATTTGATGTCAAATGCATTTTGATCGATCAGGGAAGCTCGATCAAGATCATGTATTACGACGCATTTAAACAGCTCAAGCTCCGGGATACAGACTTGGCTCCGGTATCTTCGCCACTGGTTGGTTTCAACTCACAACCTGAGTGGCCTTTGAGAAAGATTATTATGCCGGTCAAAGCGGGATCCGTGGTCAAGCAAGTGGAGTTCTGGGTATTGCAAGTGCCGTCCACATACAACCTAATCCTTGGAAGGGGATGGCTTCACGCTATGCAGGCCGTAGCGTCGACCTACCACCAGGTGATGAGGTTCTCTTCGGCTATGGGGGCAATCGAGGAAGTTTGGGGTGATCAAGTCATGTCGAAGCAATGCTTCGTGGCAGTCAACAGGAGCCGAGCTGCCAAAGGCTTCGTCCAAATGATTGAGGGACCGAAAGATCGGGGAGTCCTTGATGATGTGGGCACCAAGGCTGAGGACAAGGCCGTTGAAGAATTGGTGAAAGTTCGGATTAACACAGAAAAGTCCAAACAAGTTCTTCTTGCTCGGTTCAAGCCTTACCGCCCAAGAAAGGACCGATATGGTGGAATTCTTGATGGCAAACATCGAAGTCTTCGCATGGTCGCCTTACGACATGCCCGGCATCGATCCGAGTTTCATTTGCCATCACCTGAATGTTTTCCCCGGTGCAAAGCCGGTCATTTAGAGAACGAAGAGATTGACGTTGCATCACGCCAAGGTAGTTGTGGAAGAGGTGAAGAACTTGCTTGAGGCACGAGCTATTCAGGAAGTGTACTACCCTCGGTGAATTTCAAACACAGTTGTTGTACCCAAGAAGAATGGGAAGTGGCGAGTTTGTGTCGACTACAAGACCGTCAGCCGAGCTTGCCCTAAAGACAGCTTTCCACTGCCCAGAATAGACCAGCTTGTGGACTTAACGGCTGGACATAACAGACTCAGTTTCTTGGATGCCTACTGCGGTTATCATCAGATTGCCATGCATGGCCCCGATCGCGAGATCACCTCCTTCACTACACCGAGGGGACTCTTCTGCTACCGAGTCATGCCTTTTGGTTTAAAGAACGTCGGGAAAACTTTTCAAAGGATGGTGACCAAGATGTTCGCTCCTCTGCTAGGCCGGACAATGGAGGCTTATATAGATGATATGGTGGTTAAGAGCCGGCATCAAGCAGACCACTTGTCTGACTTGGCTGGGATGTTCGCCATTCTCAAACAACACAAGCTACGCCTGAATGCGTCTAAGTGTGCCTTTGGCGTGGGATCCGAAATTTTTTTAGGTTTTCTAGTCACAAACCGAGGCATCGAAGTAGACCCCACACAAATCAGAGCCGTACAAGAATTAAAGCAGCCTAGCTCGGCTAAGGACGTGCAACATCTGGCCGAAATGGCCGCTGCACTTAACCGATTTATAAGCCGGTCATCAGATCGCTGCCGCCCCTTCTTTTAAGCTCTGAAATCAAAGTTCTCATGGGATGAAGAATGTAACCGGGCTTTGGCCGAGCTCAAGGAGTATTTGTCTTCAGTGCCCTTGTTGGTTACACCGAAACCTGGCGAAGAATTCTACCTTTATCTGGCCATTTCTCAGCACGCAGTCAATGCGGTGCTTCTCCGGTCAGAAAGAATCGAGCACCTCCCCATCTTCTACGTCAGCAAAACCTTGCTACCGGCAGAGTCGAGATACTTGCCGCTGGAAAAACTTGCATTGGCATTGATTATGGCCTCTAAGAAGTTGGCGCATTATTTCCATGTTCATACCATCATCGTTTTGACCGAGTTCGACGTCAACGCTTTGTACGAACGGGCGGATTTCTCCGGTCGAATTCTTAAGTGGGCGGTCGAATTGGGACAGTTTGACGTCAAGTTTCAGCTACGCACTGCCATAAAAGCCCAGACATTGGCCGACTTCGTTACTGAATTCTCACCTGGAACTCATCTGGTATGCCCGGTGGATATTGCTGCGGTAGATGAGGAGGTGAATGCAGGCTCGATCGAAATTACACAGCTTGGCGATATTGGCAACGCGAACATTGCGTGCCCCGCCGGAGAACCTTCAGCTAGTACGACACTTCCGCCCGGCGACGCGTCGACAGAGTTGGGTATCACCGACCAACCTACTCTGTCTGGTGCCGCACCGCTAATGAGAGAGGAAGTGGAACCGATCACCATTGAACCTGAAGCGGACAGTCGAGCTACCGTGGTAACATCAATCTTTAGGCCTCCTAGGACCCTTCAGAATGTTGGAAGCTCTTTGTGAGAGAAATGTGAAAACTTTTTGTTGATGGGGCTTCTAACCGCCACGGTGCCGGGCTGGGCATCATTCTGATTTCGCCAGGCAAACTGACCATTGAACACTCTATCACCCTTGGATTTCCTGTATCAAACAATGAGGCTAAGTACGAGCCGCTTTTGGTCGGGCTTAAGAGCGCGCTTCAAATGCAAGCATCTGAGCTAATGGTTTACAATGATGCCCAGCTTGTGGTTAACCAAGTTTCTGGGGTTTATGAAGCAAAGGATGACAGAATAGTGAAGTACCAAGCTCTGGTCAGAGATCACATCAAGTGATTCCAGGCGATACGGGTCCAATAGATTGGCCGTGAAGAAAACGGCGCCGCAGACGAATTAGCCGGCCTTGCTTCTATGGTCGATAACACATCTCCCAGCCCTCTCCTGATTAAGTTCCTACCGAGGCCCAGCATTGAGGAAACCGGGCAGACAGAAGTATTCTGCGCCGAGCTAGGTCCTTCTTGGTTGGACCCTATTATCCTCTTTCTCAGAAAACGGACCCTTCCAGCCGATAAGAAGGAAGCACATAAAGTCCGAGTGAAGTTAGAGCGGTTTTGGCTCTCTCCATCAGGCGCTTTATACAAGAAATCTTTCACTGGTCCCTATTTAAAGTGTGTGCACCCAAGCAGCGTGGAAGCCTTCCTGTACGAAATTTACGAAGGCATCTGTGGCAGTCACATAGGGGGCAGATCTCTGGCCTACCGGACTATATCGCAAGGATATTGGTGGCTGTGCATGCAAGTAGATACACAGAAGTATGTTCGCAAATGTGAGAAGTACCAGAAGTTTGCCCACCAAATCCACCAGCCGGCTAGAGAACTTCTTCCCCTCACCAGCCCTTGGCCCTTTGCGATGTGGGGGGCTAGATATAGTGGGGCCACTCCCAATGGCGCTAGGCAACCGGAAGTTCTTCATCACGGCCACGAACGACTTCACCAAATGGGTTGAAGCTGAGCCTTTGGGGACAATCAAGGAGAAAGACGTCAAACGATTTGTCTGGCAGAATGTGGTAATGCAGTTTGGCGTCTCCAAAATTCTGATCTCGGATAACGGCTCCTAATTTGACGACCGCCTATTCAGAGGATTTTGTGAAGACTTAAAGATTGAATTCTACAATTCTACCCCGGCTTACCCGCAGTCTAATAGTCAGGCAGAAGCATCAAACAAGACCATTCTTGATGGGTTGAAGAAAAGGCTTGAGAAAGCCAAAGGCAAATGGGCCGAGGAACTCCCAAGTGTCCTTTGGACATACCGAACGACCCCGCGCCAATCAATCGGGGAAACTCATTTTGCCTTGGCATATGGCATGGAGGCGGTCATCCCTTTGGAAGTTGGTATGCCCATCCTCAAAAGTGAAAGTTTTGAGCCAAAGCTAAACGCTGAAGCCATTGTCCTAGAATAGGACCTAGTGGAAGAACGCCGGGAAAAGGCTCTCATCCATGTGGCCACCTACCAACAAGAGCTTTCAAGAAAATACAACAAAACGGTGCACCCCAGACCGTTCAAAGTGGGTGACTAGGTCTTGAGGAAGGTCATGGGCAATACCCTGGTACCAGGTGAGGCAAACTAGGGGCCAACTGGGAAGGACCCTAAAAGATCACCGGCCTGGCGGGCAAGGAGGAATACCACTTGGAGGACCTGGAGGGAAGAGGAATACCCCGGCCATGGAATGCGGCCAACCTCAAATTGTACTATTTTTAGCTTTTGTTTTCTTTTTGTGGAAAGGAATTTTTTGCCTTACACTTCAGAATGTAATATTCTTTTTGTCAATATATAGAAGTGTCTCATCTTTGCCTTAGCATTCTGATTGTTGCTTTTTAATTTTGAGATTCTCTACTGAGATGTTTTACTCCGGTTGAACGAGTTGATGTTTTGCTCAACTTTGAGATTTAAACCGAGATGTTTTACTCGTTCAACAACTTTGAAATTAAAACCGAGATGTTTTACTCCGGTTGAACGAGTTGATGTCTTGCTCAACGTTGAGATTCTCAACCGAGATATTTACTCCGATTGAACGAGTTGATGTTTTGCTCAACTTTGAAATTAAAACCGAGATGTTTTACTTCGGTTGAATGAGTTGATGTCTTGCTCAACTTTGAGATTCTCAACCGAAAAGTTTACTCTGGTTGAATGTGTTGATGTTTTGCTCAACTTTGAGATTCTCTACCGAGATGTTTTACTTCAGTTGAATGAGTTGATGTCTTGCTCAACTTTGAGATTCTCAACCGAGATGTTTACTCCGGTTGAATGAGTTTATGTTTTGCTCAACTTTTAGATTTCAACCGAGATATTTTACTCCGGTTGACTAGGTTGATTATTTATTCAACTTTCGTGGAGCTTTATTCCGGCTGCCTGAGTTGATGATTTGCTCAACTTTTATATTTAAACCGAGATGTATTGTTCTGGTTAAAACAGTTGATGATTTACTCAACTTTATGCTTGAAACCGAGATGTCTTTTCCAGTTAAGTAAGTTAAACAAGATGATTAGTTTGGCCGAGGTATTTTGCGGCTGAAGTTATTTAGCTTGAAGACCGTGCAAACACTTGATGGAAATTGAACTTTTTCATTGATGTGCAAAATAACTACAAGAGGAGGGGCAGATAGCCCGGTTACATGTTCAGACACAAAAGAAAGAAGACAAAAGAAAACTAAGCTAGGGGGGAAAGGTCAGTGAATTCATCCCCGCTTGCCTCCAGGTTGACCGTTGGTGTTTGGTCTTGGACACCGGTCTCCGTTTGGCCGAGCTGCTCTTGGCGGCTTCTCCCTCCGCGTTTTCCTCAGCATCTTCAGCTCCCTCTTCCTCGGCTTCAGCCTGCAACGCGCTGAAGATGCCGTTGGCATAGAACACAAGATAGCTCGGTAGAAAGGCAACTGGAGGGGAGGCAAACACGTCGGCTCCCGATCCCTGGCCGAGCTGTTCACAAGCAGCCTTCCACCCTGCCTTGAAGAAAATATCTTGGGTGGCGCGGACTTGCTTTGTGTAACTCTCCTCAGCCTCAAGGAAATCGACGTTGTTGGCGGCCTTTAGCTCCTCTTCCCTTGATTGTTTAATCGAATCTAGCTCGGCCCGGAGCGCATCTCTTTCTTTCTCGGCAGATCCAAGTTGGCCGAGCAGCCTAGAGTTATCAGAGTTGTCCATCTCCAGTGAAGACTTGGCTCGCCCGAGCTCGGTTTGAAGGCTTTCGACCTGGCTGGCAGAGTCAGTTGCCCTCTGCCAGAGTCGGTGGATCCTTTCTATCACCAAATGCTGTTTTTGGATGGCCTGCAAGGAGTAAGTTTGATTAGAATGGAAACCGAGCAAACACTTGTGAAATTCGAATGAAAAATTTAAGATGCTTACCCTGGCCATGGACTTGACCGAGGATTTCACCAACTGGGTGTCTGGCACATGGTCGCTGCTAACCACGTCGCTCAGCAAAATGAGAGCTTTGGAGAGATCGAAGGCGAGCAGATGCTCCTTGTCACCTTGGATCGAGGCGTTTGTCAAGATCTCATTTCCCCGGTGCTTAAGCTGCGGCCTCCATAGCGGAATTGGGTTAGCTGTCACGGCCGACTGCTCGGTGTTGAGCTCCGCAACTAGCTCGGCAGAAGGGTCTGCGCGAGGCCTTTTGCCAGCCCGATGGTTGTTTCTGCTGGTTTGCCCGGCGGCGGGAGACGCCAATGCAACCACGGTCCCGCTGGGTTCCCCAGCAGCAGGAGAGCGGGTTTGGATGCTCGGTATCTCGGTGGAGGTGGCAGTGATGAGGTTCTTGATGCGGCTTCTTTTGGCTATCTCTTCTGCCTCAGTCAACCGGATGTATGGCACGTCCGGTAATGTAGGATCGGGAGGTGGAGATGGAGCGCGAAGAAAGTCTGTGACTTTACTCCGGCGTGGAGCTGAATATCTGTATGTCGGAGTGTAATCGAGGAAGTCGTGGCAATCCCGGTTGCGGTAGTGGAGCACGGTTCTGATGGCGGCTTCATTGAGATAACGGTAGTTGGCTTGCAAAATGTCAATTGCTGTAAAGAAAAGAAGGAAAAATGCTAAGTACAGAGCAATGAAATATAGCAAATCGACCGAGCAATTAGCACGGCTTACATGTCTCGCCGAAATTTTTGCTGATATACCAGCCCGGTACCTCGGCCGTTTCATAATTGCTAGACACCCAGAAAAATTCATCGTCATGCAAGTCCTTGTCTAGGGTACAGGTCACTATTTTCTCCTTGGCCGGTCTGATCTTTAAATAGTAGGCGAGGCCATCGCCTGTGTGCCCTAAGGTGTATTGGCGGCGTATCTCGGCCAGACCAAGGTTGGTTCCTAACCGCTTGTTTAGCTCGTGGACCCCGTTGATTATTCTGTAAGTGCTGGTTGAAACCTGGGTTGGAGCTAGCCCGGTACGCCGCAAGAATTCGCAAATAAGCGGGTTGACCGGGAAGCGAAGCCCATTTTCTATGATGGAAAGCACGGTGAAGGGGCACTGGTCGAATCTGCCTCAAGGGATCGTTTTCTCTTCACCGAGCTCTAGGTGGACGTCGTCCGAGATACCGTATTCTTCCCGAAACATGGCTAGAGCAGTCGGCGTATCGACCAAGAAGCGGTAGCGCCCCATGTATGACCAACTGGTCTTAGCTCAGCTGAAGTGGTTTGGCAGACTGGTGTTTGGTGGCTGCTCGGTCTTTGAGAGCCTCAATATTTGGTCTGTGGTCCCCTTGGACTCTGCAGTAAAATGATGGCAAGTGTAAGTGGAAGCGCGGTCACGCAGAACGAGCTTTTAGCTCGGTCATGAAAAGTGCCGGACCACCTCGGATGCAAAGGCAAACCAAGGAGCTCGGTCGCTTAAGCGGACCAGTTGTTAGCCCGGTCGAGCGGCCAAGTCCTCTGTCTACCTTGGTTTCTACTAAGGTTTTGGCAAACTTGTAAGTTGCGCAGTCTCAATGTTTCTTGGGATCAAAAGAAGACCTGGAGCCCGGTTCGCTCCAGATCCTCATGTGTTCATGTGTTCATCACTGGGACTGAAGAACATCGAAGAGAATAGGGGCAGGAGAGGGTTTTGGCGGGTATATCCTAAAACCTATGGATTTAGTGCCCTAAAATGTGAAATATCAAATGAAATAGCAATAAAGTGCTCGAAGGACTTACCAGGAAGGGGGTTGAATCTGAGTCTTCACGCACGAACGGGGAAGAGGAACAAGAATGGAGGTTGGAGCTCTAGAACGTCAAAGGTTGGAGGGGAGTCAGTAAGAGTGAAATGAAGGGGGATATGGCATGTTTGTAGAGGTGAAGAACCGCCAAAAATTTGAATGTGAAGGGACGTGATGGTTGGCTGCTCGAGGCCAATGGACGAGCAACATGTGTCCTTATTGACAGCGGCGTCAGTACTGAAGAGACAAGATAGCAAGTCGAGGCGTCGACCGAGCAAGTTTGGAAGCCAGTCGTATCAACTAGCCCGGTTGTCGTCTTGCAAATCGAAGACCGAGAAAGGGTCTACCCTAGTCGGATCATATAATCCCGGTCACGCTTTTGCAAACGGAATTAAGGGGCAATTGACAGGGAGATTTATGAGCTGGATTGAGCCGCGGTAACGGCCGGGCAGATTATGGGCCGAACATAATTGGGCCGTGGTAGCATGGGCCAATCCAGAAAGGTTTTGCTCGGTTAAGGCACAGGACATGTGTGGACCGAGCTACTTGGCTTCTTGGTGCTGAAACCGGTCTACTGGGAGTGCGGCTGGGCTGTCCGCTCGCCTTTGTGGTTTCCGCGGAGGCACGCGTTAGCTCGGTAAAAGGGCCGACGGCTAACCTGATCGACCTCTCTCGGGCTCGGCCTGTCGGAATGCGGCTGAGCTCAGTTGTACAGGAGCATAGCGAATGGATCATACAGGTATGCCGCGCAGCACGGTTAGGTTAAACCGGTGAGGTTCTGCCGATCTGCCGAGCTCCGCCGAGGTACCCTAACAGATTGGTTAGGTGGTGATTGCTGGATTTGTGATGACTGATGAGATAGTAGCACCACGTGTCGAGAGACTAATGGGAGTAGATTTGGGGCGCAGAAGGTATATAAGCATGTCTACGCCCCCCATGCTGAGACAGATTATCATTTGGTGAGAAAAACACTTACACTCAACTCTCATTTCTCTCTCTCGACCTGAGTGCGTGCTAACTTGACCGTCGGAGGGGTTTTCCGGCCACACACAGCCGGGTAGCTCACCGCCATCGTGTTCGCAGGGCGATCGGACAGACATAGAGCTTGGAAGAAAGGAGTACGGGCACGCCGGAATATTTGCTCCCTGTACAAAGGTCTAAGTTGAAAAAAAGTTATAGATAAAAGCATCTCCAATGGTTTGTCATTGGAGATGTCAAAGTCATTTTATAGCTGGGGTGGACCAAAAGTGTTCTCCAATGGTGAGTTTTGGCAGTTGTTATCTTTGGCAAATGTCAAAACTTGTGTCAAATATGCCAAAGTTACCAAGTCACCAAAACCAACTATTTCCTCTCTCCTTCCCTCCCTTTCTCATCATCCTTTCCAGCGAAAAGTTCCAAAACATAAGCAAAATTCATAAATAAATTATGAAGCTATAAATTTCAGAATCAATAAATCAATATGAAGCACAAAAAAAAATGTCTTGATTTCAGGATTTTTTTATTTTTATTTTTATAAGACAAATTATCTCAAAATGGGTTCACTTTATAGACCTATTGGCAGCATTTGACACTCGGTTTGGTAACTAAGAAAACAATGGACAGACAAAAACTAGATTTTAGACAACAAATTAACCAAACAAAGCACAAAGACAACATACAGCTTTCATGAGATTAAAAAATAGAGTTGAATAAAGACAAAAGACTTAACCAAACACAAACTTGCTCGGAACACCATAGATTTGTGGGATTTGAAAGAGAGACCAATGAGAGATGGTATTGAAAAAGGTTTCATATTTGAGGCTGAAGACCCAAATAGCTCAATCAAACAACCCTTTGCGGTTCAAGAATCGCAACATGGATTAGTGACCGATCATGGCTCAATGGTTTTCAAATTTAGACTACACTATTGTATCACAGAGACAGAGACAAAAAGAACAGGTCCTTTTAGGGCTAGTGGTTCCTGTGGTTGTGGTGATGAAGAAGGTGAGAGATAGAGAAAGAGAGAGAGTAAGTGAGGAAGAATGGAGACGGTGGGAGAGAATGAGAGAAATGAAGACTGGTTCTAGAAGGAAGATAGACAGAGAGATAGATAGAGAGAGAGCAAACTTGGGAGATGTTTCTCAAGATTGTTCCAGATGCTTCATCTGAACCGTTGGATTATGCTCTTTTGTCATTAGAATGAACATGGGTTTGAGGAACGAGTCTTTTTCTTCCTCTATCAAAAGTTTGAAACGGCTCTTTTTAATGGCTACAAATTAAACAGGAAAAAAAAAAGTCGTATTTTTATTCCCTATAAATATAAACAACCAATCACAATTTGAATTCACCGCTTTCAATTTACTTAATATTTTTCTTGTTTGTTTTTTTACAGAATCAATATGGAAGGTTCATAAAAAACAAAGAGAGGAAAATCATTCACTACTCAAGAAGATGTGGCAATTTGTAGAGCTTGGTGTCACATTACTAAAGATCCAATTGTTGGCAATTTACAATCGCATGCTTATTTTTGGGCAAGAATTTTTTAAAATTATTACTCACTTCAGAGTGATCAATCAAGAACACAAGGGTCTATCTCATCTCGATGTGGTGTAATCATGAAATGTTGTAACAAATTTCATGGATGTTTAGCTCAAGTTGAAAATCTTCACCAAAGTGAGATGTCTTAAGTATATATAGTAAGATTTCATTTTCATTTATTATGTTAGTTTTTTTATTTTGTCTCATATAAAAATTAACTAATTAATTAATTTAATATTTTGTTGATATTGATACTTCAAGAAAAACTTTTATACCATCAAATGAAAACAAACATTTTACTTTTGAATATTGTTGGTCAATCTTGCAAAACAATATAATGTGGTAAGATGTAACTCTTACGAACACAGTAAAGTCAATGATACATACACCGTTTTCTCCTAATTCAGCCCCCAAATCCCCTATGAATAACTGCATTTCTCTTGAAAATGACAACAGTCCAAATGTTCGCAACAAACCAACTGTTGGTTATAATTCAATTGGTGAAGGTAGTGTCTCTGCAAGGGGTAAAAGGCTTATGGGTAGGAAATTTGCAAAAGAATCGCTTCGAAAAAATCAAGCTATTCAAGTTGAAGTCCACAAATTTAACAATATGTTAGAGACATTTAACCAACACTTTGCTGAGAAGGAAATAAAAGAAATAAAAATAAAAAATAAAAACTGAAAGAAAAGAAAAAAAATGGCTCAAGCATTGCAGGTGATAAACGAACTTGAGATAAAAAATGAAGAATATTTGCAGAAGATGAGAGAACTTGAGATAAAAAAAGGAAGAATATTTGATAATGACTATGAACATTTCTCATTTTGACCCTTAGACGAAAGTGTATTACATAATGAGCAAAAATGAGATTTTCGCCAAGTGATCCGCACATGTCAGCAACCCAAATTACTATTTTTCTATGCCTCCTGATGAATAATTACGAGAGAATGTATTTTTTTAATTTTGCAATATCATTTATTTGTCATTGTAATTTTTATTATTTCTTCTTAAATATAATTTTTATTTTGCAATGTAATGTAGTGGTTCATGTAACTTTAATGTAGTTAATAATTTTTTTTTTTTTTTTTTTTTGTAGTCGTATGTTTTTTTGGTGGGGTGAATTAGATTAAAAAAATCAATTTTTTTAATTTTTTATATTTGTCTAGTCGGGTAACATGTAAATATTAAATTTTTTTTAAAAAAAAGTTTAAAAAAGGTCACAAAAGACAAAAAAATAAATAATAAAAAAATACTAAAAACCTATATCCAAACAATACTTACAAAATTAGAGGGAAAGCTGATTGATATTTGTCAAAATAGCATGTAACCATTGAGGCATCATTGCTATAATTTGACAATTTACTACTATTTATTGCCAAATTGTAGCAATGGCAATGTTATTATAGCATTTGTCATTGGAGATGCTCTAAGGAGTTAAATGTTACAATTTTTAGTTCAATTAGGTAAAGTGATATGAGATAGGCAGTGGCTTTGGTCCAGTCCAAGATCGGACTGGACCGTGTTGTTGAGCACGTGGGGGCCCACCACGGATCTCGTTTTGATAATCCGAACCGTTCAATGTGTAGAACTCGTTGAGTACTTTATGCCTGTGAAAAATCACGTTGATCGGATATCGATAACTATGTGAACAAAATAATTTTTTATCAACCATTAATTGTTTCACCGTCCATTTTTTTTTTATACAAAACTGATTTGATCACATAGCTATTGATATCCGATCCACGTGATTTTTTATAGACGTGTAGTACTCGACGAATTCTACACATTAACGATTCGGATTATCAAAACAGACCCAAAAAATAGGCCTCATGGGCCAAACTGAACGGGTCCAATCTTGATCTCAACTTGAGACAAGCTGGACCCTATGAGATAATAGTTGAGAGGGTAAATGTAATTTGATCTTAAAAATGGTATTGTAATCTCCTTTTACATTATTTATTCTTTTGTTTTCATCTCATAGATTAGTTTTTGTCCCTTTAATCTTATTAAATAAAATATCAATATAATTATACTAAAAATGTAAGATTTTTTGTAACTCTAAATATAAGTCAATATAATTTTTTTAGGATAAATTTTAAATAAATCTCTTAAGATTTGCTTAAATATAAATTGCTCTGTAATTTTAAAAATTACAAATACCACATTGTTAATTAACAAAAAAGATGAAATTTCTAACTACTCCTTATACAAAAATAAAACTACATGAATTATTAATTAAAATATATTTATAATATCATTAAAAATTATTAATTAACTTGATAATTTATCAATAAAATGAATTATTTGTATTAAAAATTTAAAGAGATGAAATGTAATTTTCAGAATTATAAAAGATAAACTGTAATTTTTGTAATTTATTTTTATTTTTTAAAAAAAGAACCGCTACATCCACACAAATTATGGCCCCTAGACTAGCCCGAATGTTGTGGCTGGGTTTGTGGAAGAGCCAGATCCCCTCTTTGCATTCTTTACTTGTAAGGTTATTGGGCCTATTTTTAAGTTTAATTTTGGTAATTTAAACTGTTTATATTTAAAATTTGTTCAGTATATTATACTTATAAAAAATTAAATTGATCAGATATCAGAAAATATGTGTTCAGAAAATTGTTTATTAAATTATTTAAAAAATAATTTTTAATTCAATTTTTCAGAACACATACTTTCTGATATCTGATCAATTTAATTTTATATAAATATGATATATTAAACAAATTTTAAAATATAAACGGTTCGAATTATCAAAATTAAGCTTAAAAGTGAGCCAATGATCTTGCAAGTAAGAAATGCAAAGAGGACCGGGATGATTCCTTGTGGAAAGCATAATCCCATTGTCCCAAAAATGTGTTTGTTTCACACGGCAAACCAAAACCCAAAAAGTTTGGGAAGACTAAAATAAGTGCACTTTTTGACTTTTCTTGTATTATGTGTAGAAAAAATAGAGAGGAGATGTTGATTGATGTGACCCAAAAAAGATAAAAAGATGAAATAAGTGCACTTTTTTAGTTTAGCCAAACTTGACAGTTTTCTCTCAACGGCACCAAACCCCTTTTCTCTGTTCACTTCTCTCTGTCAAGCGAGAAATATCTTTCTCTGTTTTTTAGGATTTTTAGTGTCTTCATTCAAGCTTCACACCTTCAACGATCACATATACACGCATATATAATCAACCTACTAGAGAGAGTGAGTGAGAGAAGCACTTCAAGGATCAATCTCCATCGCGGCCATCGACTCTTCGAATCATCGCCTTCGCCTTCGCTTTCGCTGCTGCTAGATTCTGCTTTGCGGCAATGTTTGCCGTTTGATTCATCGGCGCAACAGCAATCTTTGTTGCTTGATTCCATCTCCGAGTCGAAATCGTGGTACGTTTACGAGAATTAGAGAAAATTGGCTCCTGAAATTGTCGATAATGGCTTTGTGGTCTCCTTTTCTGATCACATGCTTGAGAAATCGAAGAAAAAAGCGGCAGTATCGAAGTTTGAAGGTGGTGTTGTAGAGGAGAAGTGGATTCGATCGCTGCAGGAGAGGAGGGGCGTAGCCGGTCTTGAGGGAGAGAGTTTTGTTTCAAGTTTAAGATAGGGAAAGAAGAAGAAGGCTTTGTTTGAGAGAGAGGAAAGAGACCCGCATGGGTTGGATTTGAGTTCAAACTAGGGGTGTTCGCGGATCGGTTTTGTGCGGTTCGGTTTTGACCAGCCCGCATCTATGCGGTTTGGGAAAAAGTCAACCCGCAACCGCCCGCAGTGCGGTTTGCGATTTGTGCGGATAGGGTTTGCAAATGTGCGGGCGGTTTGCGGTTTACACTTTTTTCTTTAAAAATTAATTTTCGAGTTTTTTTTTCCCAGCGAATTTAGGCATCAAATTCATTTTATATATTTGTGATAACAATTTTTTGATGAGTTTACAAATAAAAGTTGAATATCAATGCATTAAATGAAAGTACCCAAAATAAAGAGACCCTACACTAGCATTTTTGCCATGAAAAAAATGTATATCAATGCATGAAAGGTTGTACTCAATTAGAATTGCCAGTTCAGTAATCAATAATCAAACTATAAGTTCCATCGACCATTAGAAGGAAAATTTTATTAGGAAAAAGTGGATGAATCACCAATGAAAATCATATAAGAAACCAAGTTTAGGACTTGATAATTCTACGGCATTAAGAAAGTTGAGAAATACTTAAAAATAAGGATCCTATAGTGTCATAGATAATATAATGGTGCTCCTGTAAAAGTTACAAAGTTGGTATATAAAAAGTAAAAATAATAATAATAATAATAATTAAAGTGCGGGCGGTTTTTGCGGGTTGCGGGTTTAAATCGCAACCCGCCCACAACCCGCAAATTTGTCATATTTCAAACCGCATCCGCCCGCATTATGTTTGTGAAACCGCCCATTTATATGCGGGTTGGGCGGATTGGGCGGTTTGAGCGGTTCGGATAAACCGTTGCCCACCCCTAGTTCAAACCATGCCAGCTCATTCGGGCAAGTCGGAGGAGTATTTTTGTAGGGATAAAGCATTTCTCTTTCTTTAATTTGATATATAACTAGAGTTTTGCTATTTAAGATATAAAAATAAAAATAAAAATCATATTCAATTTTTAAGTTTAATGATATAGCAATCAATTAGAATATTAATGTGATATTTGTTTGGAGGAATTGAGTCATGTGATTCATATCCAGTGGATGAAATAGTCTGTTATTTGGCTCAAAAATTTTGCACCAGAACATTAATTCCTAATATATGGGAGGTGAGACACAAATCTTAGGATAACTCATCCTATGGGATTAGATAGTAAAATTACATTTTTGACCTTCTACTATTTAATATCTTTTTAAAAATAAAATTTATTTATTAAATTATTTATATTCAGTAAAATATAAATAATTATTTATTTTAATAATCATATGGTATTAATTATACTTAACATTTGTTTGGAAAGTAGGTTGGCTTTTTTATTTTTTGACTTTTTTGACTATTTTAGCTTAGGACTAAAGAGCTTGGTTTGAGAAGGGCTTTTGGCGTTTTTGACTTTTTTGACTTTTTTGTGAAAGAAAGAATGTAATGATTATGAGTTGAATGTGATATTTTGTCTTATTAGGCTAAAAAATTTATTTTGTTTTTTGTGCTAAAATAGCCAAAAAAGCCCCAAGTTGGGCTTCCCAAACGAAATAGTAAAGTAACATAAAATTTAAAAATCTCAACTACAAATTAAAATAAATTTATGTAATTTTTTTTAATTTTCTATTTATTTAATTTTTTAAAATTTCTAGTAAAAAAAATTAAATAAAATTTATAATTCTGATTTAATATTCCTACTATTTAGTAAGCAATTCAAAAGGGCAAAATAGTCTTTTGATTATTTATCGTTCTCCATAATATCTCAAACAAACATAGGATTCAATATAATAATTCAATTCAGACATCTAATCTCATGATCAAACAAACATATAATACAAATCTGTTTAACCAAATAATTCGGGGACAATGTATCCTAGGACTAACAGTCTGGTGAATTATAATCCACATTTTCTAGTCCGGCCAAACTAACACACTTTAAAGGTAACACCCTCTCTCATATTTTCTTTATTTATTAACTAATTTTATTACTTACATATCATTAAATTTGGAAAATAAGTCTAAATTGTTGTTTTATATATCATTTTTCATATAATTATTGTGATATATGGGAGTGTTTTGGAAAAATGATTAAAAGTTAAGCTAAGTTGGCATCTTAAAAAAAAAAATCAAAAAGTCAAAAAGCTACTATCCTATTTAAGTCATATCATCTTATTTAAGTCACATCACCTCTCTACCACATCACTTCAAACCCAACACATATTTCATTAAAAGTCAAAAGTGCACTTATTTCGAACATCCCAAACAACCCCCAAAAATTTTTTAACTTTTAACCAAACTTTTTAACTTTTTTAGAAAGTCATTTGGAAATTTGATAAAAAATTGTTTTCTGACTTTTTTTAATTAATATTTGTTTATACTGTCACATCACATTTAAATGATCAAAATACTCCTATCCAAAGGATTTTGTCCTAGCCACAAATGTAAACATATAAGCCATGTTTATTTGGACGGACTGGATTAGGTTGGATTAGCATTCCCATGATTAATAGTTCTAGGACTATGAATCTTTTAGATTGTGTATCATATCTTATGTTTAGATTGAGTTAGGATTATAAGGAGTGACTAATAGTCCAACCTTTGACTTAATCCTTCAATTTATATCTCACCCTCCTCTATGGGATTGAATAGTTCATCATATGTGGGATACCATATCCGGATAGATTGTTAGTTCGTACTTCAATTGTTTAACCAAATATCGGATTAATAATTTTATTAGACTATTAGTTTAATCCCAATCTCATGTCCACTCAAACAAACATGGCCATAGGGTACAACTGTAATTTCACAAGTAGGTTTTAGTTACTTTTCCAAATGATTTTGATGCTAAAAAAGTCAATTTTTAACTTTTTTTGACAAGTTACAAAACGCAAATTTTATTTTTCTTCCCAAATGGCACCACAAAGCAGGGGTGTGTGTGTGCGGTGCGGTGCAATTCGGACAATTTGAGAGTAAAATTACAAATTGAATGGCGGATTGACGTATTAACAAATTGCGGTTTGGACGGTTTTTGACGGATTGAAAAATATTTTAACTAATTATTATATATTTACATAATGCATAACACTAATTTGTATAATATTAACACAGAATAATTTTACATAATATATTTCATATATATAATTACTAATTTATAATAAATTCCATATCTTAAATTTCTCTCACACTAATTTTATTTTAATATTTTATTAGAAATTAAAAAATATATATGTATTAAGTAAGACAGAACAAAGCGATTTAAAAGATAAATTATAAAATTTAAAATTTAAACCATATTTAAAGATTAGAGCTGTGCAAATTAGTGTGAATTAGTATAATTTTAATAGATTAATCGATATTTTACACCGTCCTACCACAAAGTGTCCTCTCACAAAGTATCATGCATGTTGTGCTTGTTCTATCAGTGCTGAGTTTTGTTAGGAGCGTGTACCACACTCCGTAATAACGAGTCATACTATTTAAAAAAAAATTACTAATAGCATTAATACATTAGAAATATCAATTAAAAAAAAAAAAAGACATAAATAATGGGTAAGATTTATTATCACATTATTAATGTTATTATTAGAACATGTCTCAATTATTTTTTTAATTTAATTAATTAGGAGTGTAGAGTGGAGTAGGAGTCTGAGTTGTAATTCGAGTAGGGTCCTCGCAGGTGGAGTACAGTTGACTGGGGAGTCCCTCCTGAGTTGTTCATGTCCATGAATCATGTGCGTCATCTACCAATAAAAATCTTTGGGTCCAGCTTGTCTATGCTGAGATCAAGATCAACACTGGACCCAATTAGTCCGTCTTATGGGTGCTTTTTTTGGTATCGTTTTGATAATTCAAATAATTAATATTTAGAATTCATCAAGTATTATATTTATATAAAAATCATATTGATCAGATATTGATAATTATTTAATCAGATTAAAATTTTGTCAATCGTTTATTTTTTTACCGTTTATTTTTTTAATACAAATCGGATCCGATCAAATAACTATCGATATTCGATCAATGTGATTTTTTACAAGAAATTAATACTCGATGGGTTCTATACATTCAACGGTTCAAATTATTAAAACAAGACCAAAAAAAAAGCTCATAGATCAAACTGGATGGTCTAATTTTGATGTTAATATGAGACAAGTTGGACTCAAAATCTTTTTCTCCACTAAAATGTATTCTTCTCCACAATTTGTTCTTATGTTAATTTGGGTTGAGATTATGACTTTGTTTGGCAGAGCTGTGGGAAAATAATTATAACTTATAACCCAACAGCTTATAATTTATAGATGTGAATATAAGCTGATTTTTAACTTATAAATTAAGCTTCCCCTTCCCCACTCAAAGAATAAGTTAATTTTTAACTTACAAAAAGCTATAAGCTGTATTGTTAAGCTGAACCAAATATATCAAAATAGCTTAAATTAAATTAAAAGCTGAAATAAGTTGAAAATAAGCTCTACCAAACAGGACCTATATGATTGATATTATGAAATTTTATTATATTAATTTGTGATAAAGTATATATAGTGTATACTTTTAAAAAAGTGTACCCGCATAATTAAGAATGGCAAAATATCTTGATTCGTCGGATAGTCGACTTTCTTAAATCCTAAGGGTGTGTTTGATTGGGGGGATTATTTACTGTTCGAATTGTTTATCCGAAGGAGGGAGATGTTCATCGTTTATTTTTTTTTTAGTCTGCCAGTCATGGAGTCCGGACTTCATATCCCTTATATGAGGTGTAACGCCCTCAAAAAATAAATCCATCATAACATACATTCACGATAAATAGAAGAAATTTAATATTACAATCATCAGAGTATTCTTACAAAAGGTATTACATGTTGACAACAAAAGTAAATGCCTTATTGGCTTACAACTTTTCAAGTCAACACTTGGTTACAAAAAAGGAGAGTACTAAGAGATTGTTTGGGGTGTCCTAAATAAGTACATTTTTTTGTCTTTTTAGACTAAAAAGTTGAGGAGAAAAATATGGATGCTTGGGTTAACTTTTTGACTTTTTATGAAAAATGTGTATTAAAAAATTGTATAAATTTATGTGTAGGAGAAAATTAAGACTAGGAATTGCGCAGCCGTACTTTTTGAATTTTGGTGAATGGTGATAACTTTTCAACTTTTTGAGTAAATTTTTGACTTTTTAGCTTTTTTTTCAACTTGCCAAACTTAGCCTAACTCCACACAAAATAAGCCCTTAGCTTGATATACATATAATACAACAAAAACAACAAAAAGGAGTCTGACAGCCACAAGTCTGCCAAGCTACGTCCTTCGAGGTGGCATAACACCTGTACCTGAAAATGATGTCCCATATAGGGTGAGCCAACGCCCAGTAGAGATATGCTAAACATAATATGAGCAATAACTAAAACATTAGCACTTGACAAACGTTTAACTCATATAAACCAGCATACAATACAATCCAGTTCTATAATCCTTCATTTAACAAAAACTCAACTTATAAACACAGCTCAGAACCTGGCTAAACAACTTAAGTGAGACTACATCTCATGCCAACAATACTTCAAACTGCCATTTCACGGAAATTGCGTCTGCGAGATTCGGCACCCATGTGTAATTATTTTCTTATGGCCATTTTAAGGAAATTTTATCCGCGGGACTCGGCACCCATGTATAGATATTTTCGGATTGCCATTTTACGGAGATTTCATCCGCGGGATTCGGCACCCATATATAATTATATTCGAATTGCCATTTTACGAAAATTTCATCCACGGGATCCGGCACCCATGTGTAATTATATTCGAATTACCATTTTACGAAAATTTCATCCACGGGATTCGGCACCCATGTATTCAAATACTCATCATATACAATGACTAATCAATACACAAATTCATTGTATTATTCCAACCGTCATACTTAATGACGTACTCAAATTAATTAATTTTAGTTCACCTAATCATCATGCAGAGTATACAACAACCAAGACTATCATGCACCGATAGCCCAAAGCAGTTATTTATAAACAGATAATAAATGCACCAACAGATAAATTATCAACATTTTCAAAGGTGAGTGATTAATGAATCCAACTCCACCATTCTACCTCATAATAAGCCAATTTCATTATTCCCAACTCAATTTCATATTTCCATAACATTCTCAAATTAATTATATAAATTAATTAATAACATCAAATTAGGGTTTTTCTTTCTCTTTCTCAATATTGACCCAAAGGCCAAAAATATCTTTGTAATAACCCTCATCACTGCTTACCGATAAACATTGATTACCGTCAAACTGGACTGATTATGACTGATAATTGAACTGATTAAAGTACTGAACTGACTGACTGAAAATTGGAACTGAATTGACTGAGTATGTGTGTTAATCTGTATTCTATCTGTTTGATTGTTTACTTGATCTGTTCACGTTTTATGTTTAAACTGCTAATTGAAGACCTTATCGGCGGCCGAACCAGGAATTGATTGATGTTTTATGATCCTCATAATTAATGTGATTTTATGGTGTATTTGTCTGAAAACTTGATTAGGTATGATTAAATTAGATTAAATATTGATCAGTTGCTTAAGTTGGCCCTATTTACTAAACTAACCCTTAGTGGCCCACTCAATACAATATATTTGAGCCTTATTAGACACGTAGGCAACATTTTGTTTAGCCTTTTCCTTGCTCTTGCCGACTTGAGAGGGAGAGAGGGAGAGAAAGCTTGAGTTCTTCACAATTTGCTTAGAAACTTGAAGAATTTGTAGGAGATTTGCATAGTTGAGCTTCCTTGCCTTGAATACTAGACTTAGGTAAGAGAATTTAACCTTCTATTACTGTATTTGAACTTGTTCATGCTTAGTTTTTGAGCCTCTAGTGATTTGAGCCTTGAATTGGTCCATATATGTTGAATTGGAGCCTAGCTCATGCATGCATGCCTTTATTTTGAAGTTTTGAAGTTATCTATCATCAAATTGTACATGCATGCCCATATTTTTACAAAAGACCATGAATTCATCATGTTTTTGAAAGATTTGGCTCACTGGAGCATGAAATTGAAGCTTTGAATTGGTTTGAATTCATGCATGTTTCCATACTCTCCTTGTTCATGAAAATTGGTTGAAATTGAGTTGAATTAAACACCCTTGGGCTTTGATTTCTCAAATTGAGCTTTGAATCACGTTTTACTATGAGTTTATAAGATTTTTCCAGGAAATTCAGCCCAAGAGGATCGATTTTAATGCTTTTGAACCTGGTTTTGGGTTGGAGGTGCAATATGGAATTCTCAGATTTTGCACTTCCGCTCGAGCGGGGATAGTGACGCTCGAGCGTGGAATCCAAACATCCAGTATTTCTCTGCACTGTTTTATAGTCCGCTCGAGCGTATGATAGGCGCTCGAGTGGAGGCCTGTGTCTCACGATCGAGCGGGCGTCGAGCGCCCGTCGAGCGGAGATTTCACCCATCCAGTACTTTTACAGTACGCTCGAGCGGAAGAGTTGACGCTCGAGCGTGTACCTTTGTTGCATGTCCTCTCGAGCGGGTAAACCTGCGCTCGAGCGGGACTCTGTTTTTCTGAAACTTCTGAAACTACTTTTTGAGTACGTCTTTGCATCCTCATCCCATTCTAGGCATTTTTAGGCCTAGTTTAAGGCATCTTACTGAGGATATAGCTGTAGAACGCACCGAGGCATTAGGGGTTAAGTTACTATCTTTCCCAGCTGTGTAGCTTAGTGTGTTCAATCTGTTAACTATGTAGGGTTGGCGACTGGGGAGGCACGCTCTAGCTTACTGTAACCCAGAACTCTGTGAGTAACGATTGTGTAAAGATATGTTCACAAATGATTAGCTTCTGAACAACTGAACTATACTGTTTTCTGAACTGATACTGTTAACTGAGTGAATGTATGTCCTATATTCTGAACTGTATTGTGGCATCCTTAGCACCTACTGTTTACTGTTACTGTGACAGAAATCTCTGTCGGTTCCCTTGTTGGAACCACTACTGTTTACTGACTGATGGCCATCATTACTGTTCGGTCTTTTAAGACCTACTGCTTACTGTACTGTTATGCTAATGGGTGTACCACATATGACTGTACTGACTGAACAACTGAAATACTGTTTAATTGAATTGTTTTCATACTGTAAGGACATTCATTCTTAACCTCTTTACGCATTATGTTATTCACTGGGCTTTAGCTCACTGCTCATATATATATGTAGGTGTTCAGGCACCAGACCGCGGCTAGGAGCGTCAGAGTTACTCTAGTTTTGTCAAGCCAGCCTATGTGCCTCACTGCGAGGTTCCGAGCCTATCGTGTTAAGGCTTAGGGGTGTTTTACAATTCCCCCTTCTGTACTGTCTTACTGTTTTGTAATAACCGAATGGATTGTATAGACTGCATGTTACTGTACTGTTATGTAAGGGATGAAGTCCCTAGTCTGAATGATTGTAAATATTGTGCATACTGTTCTGCACTGTCTACGTACAAATGTATGAAAAGTCTTTTTGCATATAGACTGTCACAGCTCATTGGACATTGTTTATTTACTGTTTTGGCTTCCGCCAGGCCCTGTACTCTGTTTTACTATTCTACTGTTCTGCAGGCCTTCGGTAATCTCGGATTACTGGCCGGTTACGGTGCTAAACCCATAGGGCCGGGTTTGGGTCGTGACAGAGTGGTATCAGAGCAATACTTACCACGAGTTATACCGCACACACGTGTCCAAATGAGCTATAGGGTGTCCTACAAAAGTAATGAGGGCATCTCATGAGCATGATAAGTGTGTGATATGACTGACTGAATACATGCTAATGTGTTAAACTGTTAAACAAATGACTGCTTATATTTAAAACTGTTATAACTGCTTATAGTGAAATGGATAACGCAAACACTGCAAATGAAACTGAATCCTCATCCTCTAAGGCCAGAATGGCCAGACTGGAACATATGATGGAACTGATAACTGCAAGACTGGACCAACAACTGAATCAACAGCCCCCACCTCCTCCTCCTCCTCCGGTCGTACCGGAACAGAATGCTAATGTTAATGATGGAGACATAATTGCTCTGACCCAGAAGTTTAGCAAAATGAAACCGCCATCCTTTTAGGGAGGCCTTGAACCGTTAAAAGCTGAAGCATGGGTTCTCGAAACAGAGAAATTATTTGAAGTTTTTCTGTGCTCTGAAGCACACAAAGTACTGTTGGCTACCTTTACTCTACAAGAGGAAGCTAGAAGGTGGTGGATGCTTATCTGTAATGAAAATACAGTTATGACATGGGCTCAATTCAAGGGAGCCTTCTTCGAAAAGTACTTCCCTCAGTGTGTTAGGGATAGAAAGGTGACTGAATTTGAACAGTTGAAACAAGGCACAATGTCCGTTGCTGAATATGAAACAAAGTTCACCGAACTTGCAAGATATGCACCGCATATGGTGGACACTGATTACAAGAAGGCCAGAAAGTTCGAAGGCGGCCTTAATGTTGCAATCCTTGATCGGATTAATGTTTTGAAGCTACCAAACTATGTAAATGTTCTTGACCGAGCCTTGATGGCTGAATCAAACATTGAAGCACTAAAGACTGAAACGCCAGCGCCTGAATGGCGGGGTAAAAAGCAGGGTTTCAAGTTCAAGAAAGGCAAGCATGGTCCATTGAACAAGAAACAGAACACGGGGTCAACGACTACGTCTAGTCAAGGAAACCGTACAATACCGCCCTGTTCTGAATGTGGTAAAAATCACAAGGGAGTCTGTTACAAGATATCAGGAGCCTGTTACAGGTGTGGCAAGGTGGGCCACATGGTTAAAGACTGTCCCTCTGCTCCACAAGCTAGTAGTAAAGCTACACCAAACGTAGCGGCATCAACTGTTACACCAAAATCGAATCCCAAAGCTACCGGGAAAGAGCCTATGAGGCAGGGCCGAGTGTTCGCCCTAGTACCGGGAGACGTCCAGAATACTGAGACCGTTGTGTCAGGTATTCTCTCTATTTGTACTCAGAATGCTTATGTACTGATTGATTCGGGGTCTACGCATTCTTATGTATCGCATGCTTTTTCGCGTAAATTGAATAGACCCTTAGAACCTATGAACTATTTGTTAGCTGTATCATCACCCGTTGGGGGATCTATGACCTGTGCATACATGTACCCTGCTTGTGAAATTATTGTTGGAGATGCACATCTGTTTATCGATTTACTGCCATTGAACGTTGATCATTTTGATGTAATATTGGGGATGGACTGGTTAACGAAATAGCATGCCACCATAGACTGTGTAACAAAACAAGTAGTTTTCCGTCCACCTGGCCTACCTGAATTTGTGTTTAATGGGATTGGGGTAGTACCCCCTCCGTATTTGATTTCATCTGTGAAGGCTGTTAAATTGATTAGAAAGGGGTGTAAAGGGTATATGTGTTCTATACTGACTGTGTCTACTGCTGATAATGCTAATGTGAACTGTATTCCTATAGTCAGAGAATTTCCAGACGTTTTTCTAGATAATCTTCCAGGGGATTTGACTGACAGGGAGATTGAATTTACCGTTGATGTGGTTCCTGGAACACAGCCAGTATCTAAAGCTCCTTACCAAATGGCTCCAACTGAACTGAAAGAACTGAAGGTGCAATTGCAAGAACTATTAGACAAAAAGTTCATCAGGCCCAGTACTTCACCGTGGGGCATACCTGTTCTGTTTGTAAAGAAGAAAGACGGCTCACTGAGACTGTGCATTAACTACCGTGAACTGAACAAGGTAACTGTGAAAAATAAATACCCATTGCCACGTATTGATGACTTATTTGATCAGTTACAGGGAGCGCAAGTGTTTTCTAAGATTGATCTCAGATCCGGATATCATCAGTTGAAAGTTAAATCAGATGACATTGATAAAACTGCATTTAGAACGAGGTATGGACATTACGAATTTTTAGTTATGCCTTTCGGAGTCACGAACGCCCCAGCTGCATTTATGGACCTTATGAATAGAATTTTTAAACCATACCTTGACAATTTTATTGTTGTATTTATTGATGACATATTGATTTACTCCAAGAGTGTAGAAGAACATGAATATCGTCTGAGACTTGCCCTACAAACCTTAAGAGAACAGAAACTGTATGCTAAACTGTCTAAATGTGAATTTTGGCTTGACCATGTTATGTTTTTGGGGCATGTTGTTAGCAAAGACGGAATTTCTGTTGATCCACAGAAAATTGAAGCTGTAGTGAACTGGCCTAGACCAACAAATGTGACAGAAGTCTGAAGCTTTTTGGGACTAGCCGGGTATTATAGAAGATTTGTCAAAGATTTCTCCAAAATCGCCTTACCATTGACTCAACTGACTCAGAAAGGATTATCATTTGACTGGACTGATCAAAGGAAATCAGCTTTCCAAGAGTTGAAGACTCGACTCGTGACTGCACCGGTTCTTACCTTACCTTCAGGTACGGATGGTTTTACCATATTTAGTGATGCTTCTCATAAGGGTTTGGGGTGTGTTTTAATGCAGAGTGGGAGAGTAATTGCCTATGCTTCCCGACAACTGAGACCACATGAAAAGAACTACCCGACCCACGATCTGGAACTTGTTGCAGTAGTATTTGCACTGAAAATCTGGCGCCACTATCTGTATGGGGCAACGTGTGAAGTATACACCGACCACAAGAGCCTAAAATATTTCTTCACACAGAAAGAACTGAATATGAGACAGCGGAGATGGCTAGAACTGATCAAAGACTATGACCTACAGATATTGTACCATCCGGAAAAAGCCAATACCGTTGCCGATGCATTGAGCCGGAAATCAATTGGAAATCTAGCCTGTTTGCTTACCGGGCAGAAAGAGTTGCTTTGTGACCTTGAAAAGTCTGAAATTGAAATTGTTTTACGAGAATAAGGTGGAAGCTTAGCTGCTATTTCTGCTCAACCAGCATTGATTGAAGAGATTAAAGAGAAACAGCAACTGGATGACTTCTTGAAGAAGATCATCGAAGAAAGAGAATCTAAACCGAGACCGGGATTCAAATTTGAGAATAATGTACTGAAATTTCAAGAAAGACTGTGTGTACCGAACGATACTAAACTGAAAAGAAGAGTTCTGCAAGAGGGCCACAACTCAAAATTTTCTATCCATCCAGGGAATACGAAAATGTATCAAGATCTGAAACTGAATTTCTGGTGGCCGGGAATGAAGAAAGAAATTGCCGATTTTGCATCCAAATGTCTTCATTGCCAACAAGTTAAAGCCGAACATCAACGACCCGCAGGCTTGTTACAGCCCTTACCAATATCGGAATGGAAGTAGGAGCATATCACCATGGATTTTATTGTGGGATTGCCTCGCTTTAGTAAAGGTATGGACTCAATTTGGGTTATTGTTGATAGACTGACTAAATCTGCTCACTTCTTACCTGTTAAGACAATTTATAATGCAGACAAATTGGCTATACTCTATATTGATGAAATTGTGAGACTGCATGGAGTGCCTGTGTCCATTGTTTCCGACAGGGACTTGAAGTTTACGTCGAGATTTTGGCAAAGCTTACAGACTGCATTGGGTACTGAATTGAGACTGAGTAGTGCCTATCATCCTCAGACGGATGGCCAGTCAGAAAGAACCATCCAGACTCTGGAGAATTTACTGAGAATGTGTGTCCTTGATTTTCAGGGAAACTGGGAAAGCCATTTGCCATTAGCTGAATTCGCCTACAACAACAGCTACGATTCGAGTATTGGTATGGCGCCTTTCGAGGCATTGTATGGCAGAAAATGTAGATCTCCGATTTGCTGGGCAGAAGTTGGAGACGGGCCTTTGCTTGGGCCCGAGATTATATATGAAACAACCGAGAAAGTGAAACTGATACAACAGAGATTAAAAACTGCACAGAGCAGACAGAAGAGTTATGCTGATGTCAGAAGACGAGACAGAGAGTATGAAGTGGGTGATCACGTATTTGTGAAAGTGACACTGATGAAAGGCCAGATTCATTTTGGAGTCAAAGGCAAGTTAGCACCGAGGTACGTCGGACCATATGAGATTATTGAGAAAATCAATCCGGTGGCGTATTAAGTTGCGCTTCCTCCTGAAATGGAGCATATGCATAACGTCTTCCACATTTCTATGTTGAGAGACTACCTTCGGGATCCTTTCTATGTAATTGAGCCTACTCGTGTAGTGCTGAGTGATGACTACACTTACGAGGAACGGCCCATACAGTTTGTGAACAGACGGATCAAGAAGTTGAGAAACAAAGAGATCCCGTTAGTGAAGGTCGACTGGCAAAACCATGGTGGCGTGTATGCCACTTGGGAAAGGGAAGATGACATGGCTAAAAGATATCCTGAACTATTTCCACAGAATCTTGTTTTCTTCCAGAACGAAGGTAACTCGAGTTTAGAGGACTAAACTCTTTATAAGAAGGGGAGACTGTAATAACCCTCATCACTTCTTACCGATAAACAGTGATTACCGTCAAACTGGACTGATTATGACTGATAATTGAACTGATTAAAGTACTGAACTGACTGACTGAAAACTGGAACTGAATTGACTGAGTATGTGTGTTAATCTGTATTCTATCTGTTTGATTGTTTACTTGATCTGTTCACGTTTTATGTTTAAACTGCTAATTGAAGGCCTTATCGACGGCCGAACCAGGAATTGATTGATGTTTTATGATCTTCATAATTAATGTGATTTTATGGTGTATTTGTCTGAAAACTTGATTAGGTATGATTAAATTAGATTAAATATTGATCAATTGCTTAAGTTGGCCCTATTTACTAAACTAACCCTTAGTGGCCCACTCAATACAATATATTTGAGCCTTATTAGACACGTAGGCAACATTTTGTTCAGCCTTTTCCTTGCTCTTGCCGACTTGAGAGGGAGAGAGGGAGAGAAAGCTTGAGTTCTTCACAATTTGCTTAGAAACTTAAAGAATTTGTAGGAGATTTGCATAGTTGAGCTTCCTTGCCTTGAATACTAGACTTAGGTAAGAGAATTTAACCTTCTATTACTGTATTTGAACTTGTTCATACTTAGTTTTTGAGCCTCTAGTGATTTGAGCCTTGAATTGGTCCATATATGTTGAATTGGAGCCTAGCTCATGCATGCATGCCTTTATTTTGAAGTTTTGAAGTTATCTATCATCAAATTGTACATGCATGCCCATATTTTTACAAAAGACCATGAATTCATCATGTTTTTGAAAGATTTGGCTCACTGGAGCATGAAATTGAAGCTTTGAATTGGTTTGAATTCATGCATGTTTCCATACTCTCCTTGTTCATGAAAATTGGTTGAAATTGAGTTGAATTAAACACCCTTGGGTTTTGATTTCTCAAATTGAGCTTTGAATCATGTTTTACTATGAGTTTATAAGAGTTTTCCAGGAAATTCAGCCCAAGAGGATCGATTTTGATGCATTTGAACCTGATTTTGGGTTGGAGGTGCAATCTGGAATTCCCAGATTTTGCACTTCCGCTCGAGCGGGGATAGTGACGCTCGAGCGTGGAATCCAAGCATCCAGTATTTCTCTACACTGTTTTACAGTCCGCTCGAGCGTAGGATGGGCGCTCGAGCGGAGGCATGTGTCTCACGATCGAGCGGGCGTCGAGCGCCCGTCGAGCGGAGATTTCACCCATCCAGTACTTTTACAGTACGCTCGAGCGAGAGAGTTGACGCTTGAGCGTGTACCTTTGTTGCATGTCCGCTCGAGTGGGTAAACCTGCGCTCGAGCGGGACTCTGTTTTTCTGAAACTTCTGAAACTATTTTTTGAGTACGTCTTTGCATCCTCATCCCATTCCAGGTATTCTTAGGCCTAGTTTAAGGCATCTTACTGAGGATATAGATGTAGAACACACCGAGGCATTAGGGGTTAAGTTACTTATCTTTCCCAGCTGTGTAGCTTAGTGTGTTCAATCTGTTAACTGTGTAGGGTTGGCGACTGGGGAGGCACGCTCTAGCTTACTGTAACCCAGAACTCTTTGAGTAACGATTGTGTAAAGATATGTTCACAAATGATTATCTTCTGAACAACTGAACTATACTGTTTTCTGAACTGATACTGTTAATGGAATGAATGTATGTCCTATATTCTGAACTGTATTGTGGCATCCTTAGCACCTACTGTTTACTGTTACTGTGACAGAAATCTCTGTCGGTTCCCTTATTGGAACCACTACTGTTTACTGACTGATGGCCATCATTACTGTTCGGTCTTTTAAGACCTACTGCTTACTGTACTATTATGCTAATGGGTGTACCACATATGACTGTACTGACTGAACAACTGAAATACTGTTTAATTGAATTGTTTTCATACTGTAAGGACATTCATTCTTAACCTCTTTACGCATTATGTTATTCACTGGACTTTAGCTCACTGTTCATATATATATGTAGGTGTTCAGGCACCAGACCGCGGCTAGGAGCGTCAGAGTTACTCCAGTTTTGTCAAGCCAGCCTATGTGCCTCACTGCGAGGTTCCGAGCCTATCGTGTTAAGGCTTAGGGGTGTTTTATAATTTCCCCTTCTGTACTGTCTTACTGTTTTGTAATAACTGAATGGATTGTATAGACTGCATGTTACTGTACTGTTATGTAAGAGATAAAGTCCCTAGTCTGAATGATTGTAAATATTGTGCATACTGTTCTGCACTGTCTACGTACAAATGTATGAAAAGTCTTTTTGCATATAGACTGTCACAGCTCATTGGACATTGTATATTTACTATTTTGGCTTCCGCCAGGCCCTGTACTCTGTTTTACTATTCTACTGTTCTGCAGGCCTTCGGCAATCTCGGATTACTGGCCGGTTACGGTGCTAAACCCATAGGGCCGAGTTTGGGTCGTGACAATCTTCAATAACATCAATACCCTCATTTTATGACCCAAAATACACAGGTGTGGGCCAAAAGAACAAAACCCCTATTTCTCATTTTAAAAACCCTAACACCCAAAATTACCCAATATCAACATTAAATCAAAATGACCAATAGTTTATGTCAAAGCCCATAAAAATGAGTTGTTATCCCTACCTCAAATTCGGAGCTCAGAGGAAGAAGGTGAAGAATTTCGAAATGCTCCAAATCCCAAGATTTTCGGATAGAAATGTAGCCCAAACCAAGCTTTACACTTTTTACAAAGACACCAAGGTAGGAGATCACTCAAACTAGATCAAACCCTAGTGAGAAGTTGCGTTTTAGAGGGAGAGGCTCTCCAATGGAGGTTTTGAAAAGTAAGAGAGATAAAAGGAGTTGAAAAAGTGATCCAAAAAGTCGAACTTTGGATTGATATACAAGTCGTCCCGCTCGAGCGTGAAACTCCCCGCTTGAGCGTCAGACACAGACTCACGCTCAAGTGTCAAAAGCGCTGCTCAAGCGCCGGATGCATACTTCCAGAAGTTTTGCAGACCATGGCCCTCGCTCGAGCGTTAGACTCCTCGCTCGAGCGGAGGAACAAAAACGAAAGGTCCCGCTCGAGAGTCAAAACTCCCGCTCGAGTGTACGACGACCTGTAGAGACAAAATACAGGGAGATGAATATTCACGCTCGAGCGTCAAAACTCCTGCTCGAGCGGAGAAGCAAAACAAAGGGCCCACTCGACCGTCAAAAGCCCCGCTCGAGTGTGAAGGCCAAAATCTGGGCAACAATCTTTAGTTTCTAAACATAACCAATCTGTTCCAAACCTGCCTAACACAACCCAAGGCTCAAATACAAAGAGTAAAGGATAAAAATGAGAATAACACAACAACATAATCATGAAACCAAGTTCGGAATACGATAAACAAAGGAAGGGAAAACCAGGATCGCTAAGGGTGTGTTTGATTGGGGGGATTATTTACTGTTCGGATTGTTTATCAGAATGAGGGAGATGTTCATTGTTTGTTTTTTTTTTAGTTGCCAGACATGGAGTCCGGACTCCATATCCCTTATATGAGGGACTATTGTATCCTAAGGGGGTGAGATTATTTTCATGGAATTATTTACTGTTGGGATTACTTGATGAAATGATCATTTTGACCATCTACTATTTAATTATGTATTGTATTTAGTAAAATTCAATAAAATTTAAATGTCTCAATTTAAAAATAAAATAATTTTATTTAACATTTTATTGATGTTTTATTTATTTAATTTTTGAAAATAATTTTTTATAAATATTTTATTGATATTTTATTTTAAAATTTTGTTTATATTTTATTTAATTTCATTATTTAAATTTTAATAGATGTTTTATTTAATTTCATTATTTAATTATTATTATTTTTTAAATAAATTTATTTGAAATTTTAATTAAAAAATAACATATATTTTTATTGATATTTTATTTATTTAATTTAAAAAAAATAAATTTATTTAATTGTGTAAAAAATAAAATAATTAAAATTTTATTTAATCTAGCTAAAAATAATTAAAATATTAAAGATATATTTGATATTGCTATTACTTAGTAAACAATTGAAAAATGATAAAATAGTCTTTTGCTCATTTATCCTATCTAGTCCGTCCAATTAAACATTGTATTCATTAAAAATAATCATTACCAGACATCGAATCCTATGAGAAAACAAACACGGGATACGCATCCAATCCAACCAAATAGTCTGAGGGATTCACAATCTCAGAATTCAAGTCTGACGAATTTTAATCCTCCCTTATCTAGTCCGTCCAATCAAACACACTCTAATAGGATGAGCTCAGGGGTGACAGAATAGGATCGGATCGGATTTAGAAAAAAAAATTAAAAACCCGATTGGGTTCATGTCGAAGGTGGGAGAGAGTATTTCTTTTACCCAAATCCTACTAGACCTACAAATATAATAATAAATAAATAATTATATTACATATATATATGTAATATATGTATAATATATTTTTAAATTTTTATAAAATGTATATAATTTTTATATAATGTATTATTGAGTTTTTATTATGTTATATATAATATAATTTTAATATAATATATAATTTTAATTATAAATAGTATTTTTTTTAGCTTTAATTGTAAAATTTTAATATTATTGTTAAATTTCAGATTATGCTATTGATCGGGTAGGATTTGGGGGTAGAGGATATATTTACAAGTTTGAATAGGGGAGGGGACAGAGGAGAGTTTCATAAGAGTCGGATGAGAGGTGGAAGTAGTAAAAGTAGGGGTGGTGTGGGCTCTCCCAACTCATATTTTAGCCGTTGTTCTCGCTTCTAAGGGGTTATTTGGAGTGTCTTAAATAAATATATTTTTTGTCTTTTTAGATTAAAAAATTGAGATTGAAAATATAAATATTTAGATTAATTTTTTGACTTTTTATGAAAAAATGTGTATTAAAAATTGTATAAATTAATGTATAGGGAAAAATTAGTATTAGAAATTGTCCAGCCGTAATTATTGACTTTTGGTAAATAGTGATAACTTTTTAACTTTTTGAGTAATTTTTTGACTTTTTAACTTTTTTGAGACTTCCCAAACTTGGCCTAATTATAATTTTACAAAAAATGTTATAGATCTCAAATTTTTTATGAAATAAATGATCAAATATTTTATATAGATGTAGAGTCACATGGGTGTAATTATTTATTTAGTAAAAAATTTAACATTATCCCAATTTTAAATGAGTCTTTTATTGAACTAAAAAAAATTGTAAATGAGTCTTTTATTCGGTAACAATTTACAACGATATGGAGCGTGCACATATTGTAGCTTAATAGCGCGTAACAAACCTTGCCCACTCTCCGAAGGACCCCAAAACTGTTTCATTCATTTTTACGGAAAAATTATTGGGTGCAGAAAAAGTATCACGGCGCATGTCCTATAGTGTCTTTAACTAATCACAAATACTATTGACTTTTTATGTTGTCTTTTTATCACCCAATATATAAATGTAGTCTCCACTCACTCAACCAATTAGAAAAGAAAAAAAGTACCACATGACATCTACCCTGCCTACACCTAAAAATTTCTCCATTTTTACCCATACATATCTCCTCTCTCTCTCTCCAATGGGACATTTTAAAGGAAAATTCAATGGGACATTTATGTTAGCGGTTTGATTTAGTTTTGGCATTATATATATATATATATATAAGTTATGATTTGAATGTGAAATTATGAATTAAATTTTAAAAATAGAAAATTTGTTTGATTATGAATTTTGAAAAAAATTTTAAAAAGTGTTTTGAAAGGAATTTAGAAAAGAGTTTTTGAATTTTAAATTCTGAAAGGAGTTTTGAGTTATATTTTGAGTTTTGAGTTTTTGAATTTTGAATTGTATTTTGAATTTTTTTGGATTTTTTTAAATATTAAAAAATGTTTAAGAAAATTTTATTTTTTATTTTTAATATATCTTTTTTATTTAAATGTTTTTTATTTTTTAATTTTAAATATTTTATTTTATTTTGTAAATATTTTAATTTTCAATTTTAAAATTTTAAACTCAAAACACAACTCTACGTCTCCGTTTGGAAAGTGGGTTGACTTTTTGACTTTTTAATTTTTTTAGCTATTTTAACCTGTGCTAAAAAGCTTGGTTTGGGAAAGACTTTTTGACTTTTTTTGTGAGAGAAGAGTGTAATGATTATGGGTTGGATGTGATGTTTTGTTTGTTGTGGCTAAAATAGCCTATTTTGTTTTTTGTGACTAAAATAGTCAAAAAAGCTTGGAAACCTTCTTCCCATACGGTGCCGTAATCGTAACCAAACACATAACTCAAAACTCAATTCAAAAATTATTTTCAAAACTCATATCCAAACACATAACTCGAAACTATACAGTATTTTTCAAAACGCTACACTTAAATCGTAACTAAATATATAACAAAAAAAATTAAAATATTAAAAAATATTTTTTATAAAATAAAATAAAATATTTAAAATAAAAATTATATATTTAAAATATTTTTTTTTCAATTTTTTAATATAGTGCACATTAAAATAAATAAATAAATATTTAAAATATAAAATATTTATCCTAAAAAAATAAAAGTAAGAAAATATTTAAATATTTAAAAGATAAATAAATCCAAAAAATTTTAAAAGACAACACTCAAATCATGATTCTAAAAATAATTTTAAAAAACAAAATAAAAAATATTTTTTAATTTTTTTTTAATAGAGTTTAAAAAGATTTTTGGTTTTGAGTTTTGAAAATAATTTTAAATTGAATTTTGAGTTGTGTATTTCGTTATAAGTTTTGAAATTAACTTTTGAATAATTTTGATTTGTGTGTTTAGTTATGAATTTTGAAAAATATTTTAAAATTTTCGAATGTGGAATCATAATTCCACACTCAAACCAAACCCATCCTATATTTTTACAGATTTTGAATATGTTTGTATGGTGGAGATTGAATTGATAATGTGTGAGATCTATACATAAATGAATCTAAGTCATTAATTTCTTTTTCTGGATAAACTCTGAATTGATAAGGGTGAATTTGTAATATTGTTACATTTTAAAATAAGGATAATTTCAATTAAATGTAATGATTTAAAAAATAAATAAATAAATAGTAATTTTATATACATTAATAATTAAAAATATTTTTTTTATAATTTTGTAATAATAATCTGGTAGGCCACTAATAAATAATTTTCCCTTTAAAATCACCTTCTAAAAAATTGTATACCATGGGCATGTTATGATATTTGGTTCATAAATTTAAATAAAAATTTGAAAATTGAAACAACAAATGTAAGTGAAATATAATTATTTTTCACACAATCGTTCCCTTTCTCTTTCCAAATTTATAAAGCAAACACACAGGCTTATAGTATTGATTATTGCAAATATCTTAATTAAATTATTTTCAGTCATAATTAAATTTTAAAAAAAAAACATAATGAGTGAAAACCAATATCATAATGAGTCAAAATTAAATCATAACTACCATCACAATAAGCCATAATCAAATATCACAAACGTCTAAAAGAGTGTGTATTACATAATCTCCCTCTTCAATATCCCAAAGAAAAACAAGGGTAAATTACAAATATATTATCTCAGATTTATTTAAAATATAAATTATTCTTTGTGATTCTGTAAATTATATTCCGCTCTTTGAAATTTTTAATTTCATAATAAATAGTTTATTTTATTAATAAATCATCAAGTTAATTAATAATTTTTTATAATGTTAAAAATTTATTTTAATTATTAATTCATATAATTTTATTATTGTATAAAAAAATAATTAATAATTTTACTTTTTCAATTAATTTTATTAAATAAAAAATTACATATGTAATTTGCAACTAGAAATGGCAGATACAATACACATCATTAGGAGAATTTGCAAAAGAAAGTTTAAAAATGATTAAGAGCTTTAAAAAAAGAGCTTAAGAGAGTCCTAATTATAATGAATTCCGATGTAACGTAATATTTTGTGTTAGATATTTTTTTTAAAATTTTTTTTTGACCTTGTTACATAAATAAAACTCACTTTAGAGCTCTATTATTATATCTCTGTAACATCACCCAAGAAAGTTTTTAGGGGGATTTACCAATAAATCTTAAAATGTAAACTTATGAACTAATTGGTCCCATTTTTATTCTAGTAAACCGTTTAGTCCTGGAAAATTTTAAGAGACGTAATTACCCTCATTTAGACACCACTAATCTCTCTCAGCATTCTCTCTCTCTCTCACATGGAGACCCAACCACACACATATCTTCTCTCTCTAGCAGACACAAGACACCATGCACACAAAACACCATTAATACACACACCATTAACACACACACTCAGCCCCAGCAGCCACACACACACATAGCACACACCAAACACAGCACACACACACAGTACCCACACTGATACACACACGCACACAAAGACACACACACCAAACACAGCACAGACACACAGCACCCACACTGATACACACGCGCGCGCGCACACACACACACACAGCACACAGCACACACCAAACACAGCACACACACACACACACAGCACCCACACTGATACACACGCGCGCACACACACACACACACTAATGGCTTCAACACGCGCGCACACACGCACACTGATGGCTTTAACACACACGCACACACACACACATTTCCCTCCGCCGAGCACCGCCACAGCGGCGTTCCGGCCACCATCTCCGCCACCAAACACCCCAAAGCCCATACGTCCGCAGCCGCCTCCTGCTTTCCGGCCACCACTGTCTCCGGCGGCATATACATCGGCGTACCTCTCAACTCAAAACCCACGATCTTCTCTTCCGATTTCTTCGTCAAACCAAAATCGACGATCTTCGCGACATCGTTTTGACATAGAAGAACGTTTTGAAGCTTGAGATCACAGTGAACAAACCCATTCTCGTGAATACATTGAAGACCCTTTAGAATCGACTCTGTGTGTCGCCGGACTTCGGATTCCGGCAATCTCCGGCGACCGAAGTTCTTGAGCTTGTCAGCCAAAGAACCACCCATAGCGTATTCTAAGAACAGATTGTACAATTTCTCGCCGTTTTCGAAGTTGAAATCTCCTCCGAAACACTCGATAATCTGTGGGCAATCTTTGAGTTGTTGTAGAATCGATTTTTCATGATCGAGCAAAGCAGAGTGTGAAGACCCACAAGTTTTCACGGCCATTAATGGAGGAAATTGAAGGCTCTAACTAATTGGGTAAAATCGTCCACGCAGTTACACTAAATATGAAAAATAGGATCAGCAAAAAACAAACTTCCCCACTGATAGGACTTATCCGAACAAAAGAATAAAGTTGAGACTAATTGATTTAATAATTTGTGAAATGGGATTTATTGATAAATTTTTCAAGTTTTTATTTGAATGAATAATTTTTCTTAATTTATATTGGTGAGTTGTAGGTCGGGGGGCCCATGGGCATCTCCGAATGGACCCCATGTATCCCATCTGATATTTTGGTCTTTGGTATGCGCGATGCATATGGGTATCGGGACGGTGGCATCTTTTTGAGCTGCTGCGCCATTGCGGTCCTGACACGGCTCTCTTTTGATGCTTTCAAGTTGTTGCCTCACTTTTAAAAAATGAAAAAAAAATATTTTATGCAATATCACCATCACAAAAATTTAATAATAATAAATAAATTATAATTTATATTTCTAGATCGGATGGACACAGGGTCTGATGACCCACCCAACTCATATTTTTTCTAGTTTGAGTTTAATATTAAATTTATAAAGTTGAGTTAGCATGAACCTTTGGATTCTCGAATAGAACAGCCTTGAAAATAGCTATTGAGGGGTTGTTTGGGATGATCTAAATAAGTGTAATTTTTGACTTTTTATGAAATATGAGTTGAGTTTGGGTTGGGTTTGAAGTGATGTGTTAGAGAGGTGATGTGACTTAAATAAGATGATGTGATTTAAATAGGATAGTGACTTTTTGACTTTTTATCTTTTTCAAGACATGCCAAACTTAACCTGAGTTCGGTTTAACTTGATTTAATTTTAATAAATTTTATATCATTTATGTGTTATATGGTAAATTTACTTTCACTCCCTAAGGTATGGTTCATCTTTTCCTTTTGGTTCCAAAAAAACACTATTCTCACACTTTGATTCTTAATATTGTTAGTTTTTTATTTTTTATTTACAAAAAATAGAAAGCAAGTTTTTTTGGAAAAAATAAAATTAGAAATTTGTTTATTATACAAAAATATTTTTAAAACAAATGAAAACAAACTTCTCTTACAAAAAAAGTCAAAAAATTCAAAAAGTCCTTTCCAAACCAAGCTTTTTAGCCCAGACTAAAATAGTCAAAAAACTAAGCCTCCGTTTGGGAAGTGGGTTGGCTTTTTAGCGTTTTAGCATTTTTGACTATTTTAGCCTGGGCTAAAAAGTTTGATTTGGGAAAGACTTTTTGATTTTTTTGATTTTTTTTGTGAGAGAAAAGTGTAATGATTATGGATTAGATGTGATGTTTTATTTATTATGACTAAAATAATATATTTTATTTTTTGTGACTATTTTAACCCCAAAACCACTTGCCAAACGCCACCTAAATATGTTTGGTAAATTGTTTAATGTAATGACTGTTGATAAAGGTTGGATAAATATATTAATCGGCAATCGACGTGGCCTTTGGAGTTAAAGTTTGAAGTGTTGTGTCATGGCAGTGATTGACCGACGGCCAAAGCTCATCGGCAATTGGCTAGAACCTGTTGGGTAGTGGTGGATGTGAGTTGTGGGGGAGGAAGATGAAAGTGAAACTTGTTTTTTTGAAAAAAAAAAATGAAAATAATTTTTTTTCATTTCCAAGAAAAAAAAATTGAAAATTTGGGAATCAATTTCTTTCTTTTTTAAAAAAAATAAAAATAAACTAAACTAAACTAAACAAGTTTTCATTTCCACACTCTAAAAATAAAAAATAAAGGAAAAAAGAAACCAAAGTATTAACAAATGACCCCTGAACTATCACATTCTAACTTCCTTGGTCCAAATTTCATCAACCGTTATATTTTTGTAACTAAAAATAAAAATTACACTTTTACAACTATAGTATATGCCTTTTTTCCAATTTGATCCTTAAACAAAAAGATTGATCAATTAAAATAAAAATAAAAATAATTTTTTACAAACATAGTTTGCCGCATCATTTATTAAAAATATTATCTCATAACACTTCATCGACCCTCTTTTGTTGAGTTTGGGAATAGCTTTTTAGAGTGAGGATGGTTTTGAAACTAGTTTGGGTTTAGAAATTTAAAAATTATCTTAAAAAATTTTAAGTTTTCTTACTTTAGAAGTAAAAGTATAATTTACAATTAGGAGGAAAAATACATCCACCAAATTTTGAACTTAGGCCAAGTTTGGCATCCTCTAAAAAATTCAAAAAGTCAAAAAGTCACTATCTTATTTAAGTCACATCATCTTATTTAAGTCACATCACCTCTCTAACACATCACTTCAAATCCAACCCAAATCCAACCCATATTTCATAAAAAGTCAAAAAGTACACTTATTTAGTCTTTCCAAACTTAGCCTTAGTACACAATGAACAAAAACTATTCTGCCAACTTAACTATAAAATGATTTGTTCTTAATATATAAATTTATGATAATATAATTTTACGACCGAACTTAAAATACAATCAATGTCAAGTTGTGTTTGACTTGGTTACGAGATTTCTTTATTTTTAGTAGCGTTAGGCCCTTTTTTACGCAGAACAAAAAAATTAATTGTTAGACCATTTTTAGTATATTGTCATTTTAATTGTATCAATGTCATATTTTAGCATTCTATATAGTGTCAAAATATTATATTTTGAAAGATCCATTTCAAAGGAGTATATGTTATTATTTTTTTTCATATGATCATCATATAATTCAATTTTCTACCCTGCGATGTATACCTAATTATATGAATTTATATATTTTTAAATTCAAATTTTAATAAAAAAATTTGTATCCTAATAATTAATATTTATATAAAAAATCAATTAATTAGTTTAATTCAAGAATACATTAAAGTAATGGGAGCTTTTTTGATAAATCCACTTTCTAAGAGTTTTATTCCATCCAACCCATATTCTTTTTGACTATTTCATTAGGTCCTATTTGAGATAAGAAGACCAAAATACCCTTTTCATCTATTTATGTACCATTTAGTTCACATTATTTTCTTATGTTTCAATAAGTCTTATGGGTGACATAATTACCAAAATACCCATAATGTGAATGTTCACACTGTCAATGTGAATGTTCATATCGTTAATGTGTGGGGGCCCGGCCCATGTCGATCCTCGTGGGTGCCCGGAAAAATTCGAGTCGGGTCGGGGCAGGCCCGGCCCATTGACAATGTGAATTTTAACATTGACATGTTAACATTCATATTAATAGGAGTGTAAAATTGGCCCGCGTCCCGTGGCGGCGCGAAACCTGCCTGCGGCCTATGGGCGGCCCGGGCGGGCCCGGTTCGGCCCATTGACAATGTGAATATTCACATTAACATATTAACATTCACATTGATAAGAGTATAAAATTGGCCCGCGGCCCATTGGCGGCCAAAAGCCCACCCACGGTTTAGGGTGGGCCTAGCCCAACCCGTTGACGATGTGAATATTCATATTGACATGTTAACATTCACATTGATAGGAGTGTAAAATTAGCCCGCGCCTCGTGGCTGCTCGAAACCTGCCCACGGTCCGTGGGCGGCCCCAAGCGGGCCCGGCCCGGCCCTGTTGACAATGTGAATATTCACATTGACATGTTAACATTTACATTGATAATAATATAAAATTGGCCAGCGGCCCAGGGTGGGCCCGGTCCGACCCATTGACAAAGTGAATATTCACATTGGCATGTTAACATTCACATTGATAGGAGTGTAAAATTAGCTCGTGCCTCGTGGCTGCCCGAAACCCGCCCACGGCCCGTGGGCAGCCCGGGGCGGGACTGGCCATTTTTTTTTAATTCTTTTTAATTTTTTCTACCAAAATTTTATTATTTTTCACAAAAAAAGACACTAGGCCTCGCGCGTGGGCCGGGCCTCGGACCGAGCCTTGAATGGGCCTTAACCGGGCTGATGGGCTGGGCCGGGCTTCAAAGTGATGGCCCAGGCTCTAGCCTAGGGTCTTGGACTAGGCTCGAGCCCGGGCCCAAACGAGCCTTTTCCGGGCCGGGTCCGGCCGGCCCACAGGCCAAAAAATTAGGCCCAGGCCCTAGCTCTAGCACAAGGGTATTCGGGCTTTGGACGGGCCGATGGATCCAGCCTCAGGTCAGGTCGGTGGGCCTGGGCCTAGCCTCGAGCTTAGGTCGGGCTTGGGCAGGCCTGGCCATTTTTTTTTAATTCTTTTTAATTTTTTCTACCAAAATTTTATTATTTTCTACAAAAAAATACATTGCACCTCGGCGCGGGCTGGGCCTCGGACAAAGCCTTGAATGGACCTTAAGCGGGCAGATGGGCCGGACGGGGCTTCAAAGTGATGACCTAGGCCCTAACCTAGGGTCTCGGACATGCTTGGGGCCAGACCGAAATGAGCCTGCCCTAGGCCGCAGGCCAATTCTACATTCCTATCAATGTGCATTTTAACATGTCAATATGAATATTCACATTGTCAACTGGCCGGGCCGGGCCAGGCCGGGCCTACACCGGGCTGCGGGCAAGTTTCGGGCAACGGGCAAATTTTACACTCCTATTAGTGTTAATGTTAGCATGTCAATGTGAATATTCACATTGTTACAGGTCGGACCAAGCCAGCCTCGGGCTACGGTCGGGCTTCGGACCGCCCACGAGCTGCGGGCCAATTTTATACTCTTATCAATGTGAATGTTAACATGTCAATGTGAATATTCACATTGTCAACGGGCCGAGTCGGGCTCGCCCTAGGCCGCTGGCCAATTTTATACTCTTATCAATGTGAATGTTAACATGTCAATGTGAATATTCACATTGTCAATAGGCTGGACCGAGCCCGCCCATGGGCCGTTGGCGGGTTTCGGGCAGCCACGAAACGCAGGCTAATTTTACACTCCTATCAATGTGAATGTTAACATGTCAATGTGAATATTCACATTGTCAACGGGCTGGGTCGGGCCCGCCCTGGGCAGCGGGCGAGCTTTTGGCCGCCCATGGGCCACGGGCCAATTTTATACTCTTATCAATGTGAATGTTAACATATCAATATGAATATTCACATTGTCAACAGGTCGGGTCGGGCCGCCCATGGGCCATGGGCGGGTTTCGGACAGCCACGACGCGCGGGCTAATTTTACACTCCTATCAATGTAAATGTTAACATGTCAATGTGAATATTCACATTGTCAACAAGCTGGGTTGGGCCCGCCCTGGGCCGCTGGCCAATTTTATACTCTTATCAGTGTGAATGTTAACATGTCAATGTGAATATTCACATTGTCAATAGGCCGGGCCGGGCTGGCCCTGGGCCGCTGGCCAATTTTATACTCTTATCAGTGTGAATGTTAACATGTCAATGTGAACATTCACATCGTCAATAGGCCGGGCCAGGCCCGCCCCGGGCCACCCATGGACCGTGGGCGGGTTTCGAGCAGCCACAAGCCGCGGGCTAATTTTACACTCCCATTAATGTAAATGTTAACATGTCAATGTGAATATTCACATTGTCAACGGGCCGGGTCGGGCCCACCCTGGGCAGCGGGCAGGCTTTTGGCTGCCCATGGGCTGTGGGTCAATTTTATAGTCTTATCAATGTGAATATTAATATGTTAATGTGAATATTTACATTGTCAGTAGGTCGGGCCGGGCCCGCATCGGGCCGCCCATGGGCCTTGGGCGGGTTTTGGGCAGCCACGAGGCGCGAGCTAATTTTATACTCCTATCAATGTGAATGTTAACATGTCAATATGAATATTTACATTGTTAACGGGCCGGGCCGGGCCGGGCCCTCCCAGGGCGGCGGGCGGGCTGGCTGGCTGGCCAGCCAGCCATGAGCTGCAGGCCAATTTTATACTCTTATCAATGTGAATCTTAACATGTCAATGTGAATATTCACATTGTCAACGGGGCGGACCGGACCCGCCCCGGGCCGCTTATGGACAGCGGGCGGGATTCGCGTTCCCCCGGGATGCGGGCCAATTTTACACTCATATTAATATGAATGTTAACATGTCAGTGTGAATATTCACATTGTCAACAGGCCGGGCCCACCCCGGCTCGCGGGCGGATTTCGGGCTGCCCACGGGCTAATTTTACATTCCTACTAATGTGAATTTTAAAATATGAATGTTTGCATCATAAAATTGCTAACCGTTCAAAAAATATTTATAAGGGTATTAAAATTATATAAGGATATAAGTGTCCAAGAAAATAGTATAAATCAAGAAAAATAACTTTATGGAATAAAACTATACATACATGGGACTAAATGGGTTAAAAAATTCCTTTATAGACTTCTTAGATTAAAATACTTCTAAATGAGATTTATCAATAATTTACCTTAATTTAATTAATTAAAATACATAGTGATTGAAAAAGAGGAAAATTAACGTAATAATAAGAATCATGAAGAATTTGGTAGCATTATGAAATTATGTATTATTTTGCGCACCATGATCATTAATGGTGAATGTAATGCATGCGAAAGAGTAAAGTTATTATACATTTTTAGAATGGGCAAATTACATATACACCCCTCGAGGTTTGGCTAAATTACAGATACCCCCTGAGGTTTCGGAAATTACATCCCGCCCCCTGAGGTTTGTATTTTCATAACAATTTGCCCCCTGAGGTTTATATTTCATAACAAATTACCCCCTAATTTCTTATGCAAATATAGCATTCAGGGGGGAATTCGTAATTTCTCAAACCTCAGGGGGGCATCTGTAATTTAGCCAAACCTCGAGGGGTGTATATGTAATTTGCCCTTTTAGAATGTATTTTGAATTAAAAATTAATTTTAATATATTGGCTAGTAATTGTTTTAAAGAACAGTAAAGCTATGCATTCGAATAAAAAATTAAAGAATTACTCAAAATTTCACATCAATATCTCATATTTATTTCATGTGAACCACCCTATATTTCATCAATTCAACTTCTACCCCACATATTCATTTCTAAGTATATTTTAGACCGTAACTTTTTTGTTTAAAAAAACATTTTAATTTTATTTTGGATAAATTATAAATACACCTCCTGAAATTTATTTAAAATATGAATTGTCCTCTATAGTTTGAAAAATTACAAATACCTCCCTATCAAAAAAATTTTATTTAACAGAAGTAATTGAAAAAGTGAAATTTTTAACTGTTCACCAATACAATAATAAAATTATTTGAATTATTAATTGAAATAAAATTTTAATATTATTAAAAACTGTTAATTAACTTAATGATTTATTAATAAAAGAACCTATTTGTTATGAAATTAGAAATCTTAGAGGGCATAATATAATTTTTAAAATCATAAAAAATAATTTATAATTTAAATAAATCTCAAGATGTGTTTATAATTTACCTTTTTTTTGGTTAACTCCTTCATATCTTTCCTTCTTTTATTTTTTTTTTCCATGCTCGTTTTCTTTATTTTATCTTTTTGACTATTTGCAATTCACTTCCCATCTCACTCCATTTCTTTCTTTATTTTTTTGCACAAAATATAGGATTATCTGTTTCTATAAATTTGAAAGAATGAATTATAATAATTGATTGCTTGAGTCATCAAAAAGTATTGTACTTTCACTTCTCAAAGAAATTACTTTGGAATTGGCTTTACTCTAGTCGGATCACGGATTAGAGAGTATTATTAAGTTGTGGAGACTTATCACAGGTCCATTTTGAAAATACGAACCGTTAAATATGTAGAATTCGTCGAGTACTACATGTTTATAAAATATCACGTTGATCGGATATAGATAGCCAGGTGATCAAATTAATTTTGTATGAAAAAAATAGACAGTGAAAAACAAACGGCTTACAAAAATTTGATTTGATCACATAGTTATCAATATCCGATCAATATAATTTTTTTACAGTTATATAGTGCTCGATGAGTTTTGCACATTGAACAGTTTGAATTATCGAAACAGAACCCGTGGTGGACCTCCACAAATCCAACAGTACTCTCCAGTTTGATCACGGACAGGAGGGAGGTCATTCCTACTTATTTCTCTCATAGAATGTGTTTATGAGTTTGTAAATTTTCGACTGTTTTATTGTTTACTTTAAGCTTTTGTTAGGATTGTAAAAATGGTTTGCAGCCTGTGAGTGGCCTGAAGTCCGCCCGCAGCTCAGGATAGGCCGTGGAGCCTGAGCCTGAGCTTGAGCCTGAGCTATCATTTTGAAGCCCGACTCGACCTGATCCATCTGTCCACTTAAGGCTCACTCAAGACCCGGCCCCGGCAGAGAAATAATAAAATTTTAGTAGAAAAAATAAAAAAAAAAATGTTCAAGCCTGCCCAAGCCTAAGTCTAGGCCTAGGCCTGAATACCCATGGGCCTGGGTTGGGGCCTAATTTTTTGGTTCATGGACTGACCTGGCCTAACCCAAATTTTTGCGGGAGCTCGCGAGGCCTGACATCGGCCGAGCCAAATTTACACCCCTAGTTTTTATGCATTTTTTCTTTTTACACCCCTAGTTCTTTGTTCCTTTCCTACTATCACATAAATCTCTCATTCCTTTGTTATTGTTCATGGCTTTAGTCAAATTGTAAATTACATTTTCCTTATTTTAAAAATTAGAACTGGATGTATATTGAGAAAAATCAAATCAAGCTGGAGTGATTGGGGAAGTTGGTTAAAAGTTAGTTTTTTTATTTTTTATTTTTGGTTTTTTTATTCTTTTGTGTGTAAAAAATGTAAGAGGTGATGCGACTCAAAATGGGTTAAAAGCTAAAAGGTAACTTTTTACTAGCTTTCCCAATTGCTCCATATGGTTTGGTTTGAGTTGAATTGATTTATAATTTTTTGCCTAGTCCTACTTAGCGTTGTAAACAAGTTGAGTTATTGTAGTATATTTGAACTTATTTATGTAGATTTTAACTAGTTTGAGTTTAAACTCAATAAAAATTTAACGAATCAAGCTTGAATTGAGTTGGTTTTGGTTTTATTTGAGCTCGAGTCTGTTCACGAGTTTTAACGAGTCAAATAAATTATAAATTCATACTTGTAGTATGAGATTAAAATTATAATTGAAATTTTGATTGTATAATTATATATACAAGATATATAAAATATTAAAAAAAAAGTCAATATTTTATCAAAATAATAATGTGGGTGTTTGGAAAGTGAATTTTTTTGTAGGTTTTTTTAGTTGTAGAATGTTATTGGAGAAATTTTTTTTTGTGTTTGAGAAGATAGTTGGATTTTTTTTTGTAGTTGGATGTAGTGTTTGTGAGAGAAAAAGTAAAATAATTATGAGATTTGATGTGATATTTTGTTTGGATTTATTTTTTTTGGTTTTATAACCAATTTGTCTTTTAGTGAAAAAAAAAAACTTCCTTCTCAAACACCCTGAATATCTACCATTACTATTATATAAATGTATTATCTATAATTAACTATTATTTACGTTTATATGATTTACATATATAAATAACATATTTATCTTATTTTTTATTCGTATTTTTATGTTATTTAAATAAATGATAAACGGGTCTAATTAATGAGCCGAACTTTAATATGTATGACTTTTTTTATTAATATTTTAATGAATTCGAACTTAATCACAATAAAAACTTAACTAATTAAGTTTGAAGGTGTCCTTTTCAAATCAAATTTGAATTTGTTCACCAAAGGGTCTATTTATTTGCAGCTCTAATGCTACTACAGTTGCCCTTTATATTAAAATTTAAAAAATCTAAAATTTAGGGGTTAAAGCGAAAATTTAATAATACTTTGATGGTGTAAAATAATAATTGAAAAAGAAAAACAAAAAGAAAAGGAAACAAAAAAGAACATTTATTATGGCGTCCGTTCTTCCTCTTCCTTATCTCCTCCAGTTCTGCTTCTACCTGTAGTTCCTCTCTTGGAGCTCGCGCCCCATCACGAGCACTTCTCTCTCTCTCTCTCTCACAAAGTAGTAAAAGAAAAAGTGTTGCGAAAAACCAAGCAGATCGAAAACCTTCAAGCAGTGGTCAATTGAGGAGAGATTAGATTTGGAAATTTATGCGAGTGAGGAATTGGGGAAAGTAAATTTTGAGACACAATGAAGAGAAATCGAGATCGAGATCGAGATCGAGAGCGAGACAGGGGAGAGAGTTCATCAATGGGGGCGGAGAAGGGGAAGATGTGGCAAGACCACCCCGATGATGGGATTTGTGGAGGAGGAGGAGGCGGAATGGATGAGCTGCTGGAGGTGTTGGGATACAAGGTGAAATCATCGGACATGGCTGACGTGGCGCAGAAGCTTGAGCAGCTGGAGATGGTCATGGGTACTGCTCCTGATGATGGGATTTCTCACCTTTTGTGTGATACTGTTCACTACAACCCCTCTGATCTATCTGGGTGGGTACAGAGCATGCTCTCTGAGCTCAACAACGCTTCACCACTCGCTGCTGCTTTTGATGTCGGTCATAACCACTCGGTCGTTGTTGACGATTCTCTGTTGCTTCCAGGTGATTCTTCGACTATTACAGGTACAGGTACAGGTACTACTACTACTACTACTCGGACTCCCACCACCATTGATTTTGCTACTCCACAGTTACAACAACAGTCTCGAATTTACGAAGACAATTCCGAGTACGACTTGAGTGCGATTCCCGGTGGTGCCATCTGTAAACACAAGGAAAATTCGAGGAGGGAAAATGGAAATAATAAACGCATCAAAACTGTTTCCATTAGATCTGATGATCATCAGTCGGAGATTGGTGCTGGTGCGAGGCCGGTGGTGCTTGTGGATTCGCAAGAGGCCGGAGTCCGACTGGTTCACACCTTGATGGCCTGCGCGGAGGCGGTTCAGCAAGACAATCTGAAGCTGGCGGATGCTTTGGTGAAGCACATAGGCTTGTTGGCGGTGTCTCAAGCAGGGGCTATGAGGAAAGTCGCCACCTACTTCGCAGAAGCCTTGGCTCGGAGAATTTACAAGATCTACCCACACGATTCCCTCGATACCTCCGACGTCCTTCAGATGCACTTCTACGAGACCTGTCCATACCTCAAATTCGCACACTTCACCGCCAATCAAGCCATTCTCGAAGCGTTCGCTGGAGCTACCCGAGTTCACGTCATCGATTTCAGCTTGAAACAGGGGATGCAGTGGCCTGCTCTCATGCAAGCCCTCGCATTGCGACCCGGCGGTCCACCCGCTTTCCGTCTCACAGGAATTGGGCCTCCCCAGCCTGATAACACAGACGCTCTTCAACAGGTGGGTTGGAAGCTAGCTCAGTTGGCTGAAACCATCGGCGTTGAATTCGAATTCAGAGGATTCGTAGCGAATAGCTTGGCCGATCTTGATGCTTCGATACTTGATATTCGGCCCAGCGAGGTTGAGACGGTGGCTGTCAACTCAGTCTTCGAGCTCCACCGTTTGTTGGCTCGACCCGGTGCGATTGACAAAGTTCTGTCATCGATTGAGGCCATGAGGCCGAAGATTGTGACCGTGGTGGAGCAAGAAGCGAGCCACAACGGAGCCATTTTCACGGACCGGTTCAACGAGGCTCTGCATTACTACTCGACGATGTTCGACTCGTTGGAGAGCTCCGGGTTGACTCAGCCGAAAAATAGCCAGGACGTGGTGATGTCGGAGGTATATTTGGGAAGGCAGATATGCAACGTGGTGGCCTGCGAAGGGACGGAGAGAGTGGAGAGGCACGAGTCGCTGAGTCAATGGAGGAATCGGATGAGTTCGGCGGGGTTTGATCCGGCTCACCTGGGGTCCAACGCGTTCAGGCAGGCGAGCATGTTGTTGGCTCTGTTTGCAGGTGGGGATGGGTACAGGGTGGAGGAGAACAGTGGGTGTCTCTTGCTGGGTTGGCACACTCGACCCCTCATCGCCACCTCTGCTTGGCAACTCGCTACTACCACCGAGTCCTCAACATTGAACTCGGCTTAATGGGCCCATTTTGGTCAACCAGTCACCCACTCAACCCTTCTCTTCTCACCGTATAGTGTGTGGATGCCTCAGACTCTGAGGAGAGAGTCAAATTTCATCTTTTCACTTTTACCTCTCCTAGTTCTTTTTTTTTTTTTTTTGTTTTTTTGGGTACTTCTTTAGAGTTTCATTTTCTGTGTTTTTTTTATTTGTAATTTTGTATTTTCAAGAGTGGTCAATGACCGATGCCAATGTGTATTTATAGGACCTTCCAATAAGACGTATGTATGCTTGGGTTTGACGAACTGATTATCATGGCTGGCAATTTATTTCACAACTATGGAATTGTTTGATTATTTTTTTTTTAATTTTTATGTACTTTTATTTCATTTTTTGCAAATTAATGGACAGGGTTTTCAAGTTTAGGGGTTGTTCAAGATGTCCTAAATAAGTATATTTTTTATCTTTTTAGACTAAAAAATTGAAGAAAAAAATATAGATGTTTGGGTTAATTTTTTGATTTTTTATGAAAAAATATGTATTAAAAAATTGTATAAATTAGTGTGTAGGAAAAAATTAAGATTGAGAGTTGTGTATTTTTTGAGTAATTTTTTGACTTTTTAATTTTTTTTCAACTCGTCAAACTTGACCTTAATGTTGTCTAGAATTTTTTCTTTTTTCAAATTTGCACAAGTTATTCAGCAATGTTAGGGGGTCACAAATTCTGTGACTTAAATGGTCTGAAACTGTCAAAATAATATCGTTTAGGTGCAAAACAAGCTAAAACAACATCGTTTTGACAGTTTTAAACTATTTAAGCCTCCGTTTGGGAAGTGGGTTGGCTTTTTTGGCTATTTTAGCCTGGGCTAAAAAGCTTGGTTTGGGAAGGACTTTTTGGCTTTTTGGCTTTTTTGACTTTTTTTGTGAGAGAAGAATGTAATGATTATAGGTTGGATGTGATGTTTTGTTTGTTATGGCTAAAATAGCCTATTTTGTTTTTTGTGGCTAAAATAACCAAAAAAAACCTAAAAAAACTCTTGCCAAACACAAGCTAAGTCACAAAATTTGTGACCACCAAACCATTTCCTTTTGGTAAAACGTTAGCGCATATTGGGGTACATCTCATTCATTGTTAAAAATATTAATTTTTATTTATTTTGTTATTTTTTTAGCATATCACAACATATTTTAGATAATGCTTGATTTGAATAAAAAATGAGAATGGATTATTTTATCAGGATAAAATTTTTCCGTATATGGATCATTTGGAGACTTTTTTAACTCAGGAACAAATTTGTTGGTTTGGGAGGGGGAGACAACCTTCCAGTAATAAGAATTTTGCCGAAAAATGATTACAATACCCTTCTTTGGGATAGCTCAAATTGAGCTGAAATTGTGTTGAAATAACTTACTTTCCTTATTCTATTTACGAATCAAATATGATTTTAACATAATATGAAAGGGAGCTAAAAAGGGTCAAGAAGGTCTTCATTAAGTTGGTAGAAGGGATATGCTCATTTTCTTATTAATGATTGTAAAAAAACAATATTACATATAATATCTTTATTTTAAATCTAAATCTAAATATTGTTCAGAAAATTTGAAAAACCAAATAGACCTTTATATTTGAGAGGGAGATTTATGATTTGGATTGGGCCGTGGTAAGGGGCGGACAAATTGTGGGCCGAACATATTTGGGCCGTGGCAGTCTTGGCCCATCCAGAAAGGATTTTCGCTCGGTAATGGCATAGTTGCTGTGAAACCGAGCTACTTGCTCGGTAATGGCATAGTTGCATAATTGATGTCGTACTAGCGGTCAAGTGAGGTTCGGCCGAGATGTCCGCTGCCTCACTAGGTTCCACAGTTCATGCGTTAGCTCGGCAGGAAGGCCGACGGCTAACCAGCATGACTTGTCCCGAGCTTGGCTACGCCGGAATGCAACCGAGCTCGGTCGTCATTAAGCTTGGCGAGCGGAGCGCTCTAGCTAGCTGCGCAGCACGACCGTTGACAGCCGAGATGATGCAGCCCGGCTGCCGAGCTCCCAGTGGTGTGGGCTGACAGTTAGGTGATGTTCAGGTAGATTTGTGCTGACAGATGGGATAGCAGCACCACGTGTCGAGAGACTAATGTGAGTAGATTTAGGGCGTAGAAGGTATATAAGCGAGTCTGCGCCCCCCACGCTGAGGCAAATGAACATTTGGTGAGATTTACACTAAACACTCAATCCTCTCTCTCTCTCTATCCCTGTGTGTGTCTAACTTGATCGTCGGAAGGGTATTCCAGCCACACACCGCCGAGTAGCTCACCGCCGTTGTGCTCGCAGATCGATCGGACAGGCAGGAGCTTGGAAGAAAGGAGTACAGGCTTGCCAGAATATTTGCTCCCCGTACAATTGGCGTCGTCTGTGGAAACTTGACAGACAAAACCTTGTCTTCCAAGCTCATCTGATTGCCGTCCATGGCGAACAACGATGAGATTCCGTTGTCTGCCATCGACGGAGTTACCCCGGAGTCAGGCAGACGGAGAGAAGGACATCCCGCCATCCTTCCTATGGCGGACCTGGAGACTTCTCCAGGGGGACACTCAAGAGACGCGCGAGATAAGCGCAGAAGAAGCTTTGGTCACTCTCGGAGTCCAGACGGTCACCAGCGGCGGAGAGAATCGCACGCCAGACGTCTGGAACACAAGTTAAGGGACCAAGACGCCGTCATCCAGAGAATGGCGGCGGAGATGGAGGATCTCAAGCGGCATGTTAAAGGGAAGGGTGTAACTGGAGTGGGAGACCACAGTGAGCGCACCCAATCCCGCCGTTCATGCAGTCAGAGCCAACGGCATATTCCGTCCATCTCAATCACCAGAAGTTACAAGGTTGGAGATTTTGACGCGTACGTAGAGAAGTCCAGCGCGCAAGATAGCACCTATCAACCCTCACGTCCGGCGACGACGTTGAGGTATTCTTATTCCGCTCGTTTAGAGGATTTGTGGGTAGTCTTGAAGGAACGGGCTCGCCGGCAGGAGGCTCAGAGGGTGCTGGCGTTGCAGCGGCTATCCTATGGGGTTCACGCCAGTGAAGAGGTCGGAATGCCTCCACCCCGCCTACCTGCGCCACTCCTTCTAGACACAGACTTGGCAAGGTTGAGCGCCACCCCTTTCTCCCTGCAGATAGAAACAACACCGTTTCCGGCAGGGTTCCACCAGCCAAAGTTCACGCTCTACGACGGAAAAACCGATCCTTATATGCATGTAAGCCACTTCCGACAGGCCATGGCCGGACATAGGCGAAATGACGCCTTTATGTGCCTTATCTTCCGTCAAGCTTGGGCGAGCTGGGCTTGAAATGGTTTGAGAGACTGCCGGAGGGGAGCATAGAAAGGTGGCATCAGTTGGCGGAAGCCTTTGTGACGCGCTTCAAAACCAACACTAAGATGTAATAGGAAGTTGACCACCTTCTCAGTGTCGAGATGGGGCCGAGCGACACGTTCAAGGTATACAACTCCAGATACTGGGAAACCTTCAACGAGATCTTGGATTGCTCGGTCAACCTTGCAATCACGCAGTACAAACGTGGTCTCCTGGTCGGACATAGACTGCGGGACTCGCTTACAATGCACCAGCTGACATCCAGGGGCCAGCTAATGCAGCGCATCAATGAGCACATCCGAGTAGAAGATGATGCGGCAGCATCTACCGCGAAGGCTACACTGATAGCAACAGACAAGAGGTCGGCTGGCAAGATACACGCGATCGGACAGGAGGCAAACCGTTCAAATGATTGCATAGAGGAATCAGACCGTGGCTCAAATTGCAAAAATCGGGGTAGGGGTCGTCGAAATGACTGAGATGACTATCCCCGGGATGACGTCGCTGATGCAAATAGATGGTTGAAGGCTAGGACAGGCATTACCACAGTTTTTAAGATTTCAATTTATTGCATACTTAGTGAAATCCGTGACGATGATTATGTCCGATTTCTTGGTAAGTTGGGCGACGGACAGAAGGGGCACCCCCTTAGGGCATTGTTAATGTTATCTACGGCATTGTAGAACCGGCGCGTGTATGTGAACTCTGAGATATGATCAAGAAAACGGAGCACATGAGGGTAGTTTTGTCGGTCCAGCCCGCGATAAAAAGGGCAAGACCGAAGAAAAAGACATGATCAGTTTCTCTACAAGGTACCTAGAGCGCATTCAGACGTCGCACAACGATGCCTTAGTGGTCACACTCCGCGTCAAAGAATTCGATGTGAAACGCATCTTGATCGATCAGGGAAGCTCGGTCGAGATCATGTATTACGACGCATTCAAACAGCTCAAGCTCCGGAATACAGACTTGCCTCCGGTAACTTCGCCACTGGTTGGTTTCAACTCAAAACCTAAGTGGCCTTTGGGAAAAATTATCCTGCCGGTCAAAGCAGGATCCGTGGTCAAGCAAGTGGAATTCTGGGTGTTGCAGGTGCCATCTACTTATAACCTGATCCTTGGAAGGGGATGGCTTCACGCTATGCAAGCCGTAGTGTCGACCTTCCATCAGGTGATGAGATTTCCCTCAGCTACGGGGTCAATTGAGGAGATTTGGGACGATCAAGTCATGTCAAAGCAATGCTTCGTGGCAGTCAACGAGAGCCGAGCTGCCAAAGGCTTCGTCCAAATGATAGAGGGACCGGAAGACCGAGGAGTCCTTGACGATGTGGGCACTAGGGCCGAGGACAAAACCGTCGAAGAATTGGTCGAAGTGCGAATTGATATAGAGAGTCCGGACAGGTTCTTCTTTCTCGGCTCAAGCCTTACCGCACAAGAAAGGACCGAGATGGTTGAGTTTTTGATGGCCAATATCGAAGTTTTCGTATGGTCGCCTTATGAAATGCCCAGTCTCGATCCGAGTTTTATTTGTCATCACCTAAACGTCTTCCTCGGAGCCAAGCTGGTCATTTAGCGAGCAAGGAGATCGGCGCTGCATCACGCCGAGGTAGTTGCAGAGGAAGTGAAGAACTTGCTTGAGGCACGAGCTATTCAGGAAGTGCACTACCCTCCGTGGATTTCGAACACAGTTGTTGTACCAAAAAAGAATGGGAAGTGGCGAGTTTGTGTCGACTATAAGACCGTCAACTGAGCTTGCCCTAAAGACAGCTTTCCACTGTCCAGAATAGACCAGCTTGTGGACTTAACGGCTGGACATAACAGGCTTAGTTTCTTGGATGCCTACCGCGGTTATCATCAGATTGCCATGCATGGCCCCGACTGCGAGATCACCTCCTTCACTACACCGAGGGGACTCTTTTGCTATCGAGTCATGCCTTTTGGTTTGAAGAACGCTAGGGCAACTTTCCAAAGGATGGTGACCAAGATGTTCGCTCCTCTGCTAGGTCGGACAATGGAGGCTTATATTGATGATATGGTGGTTAAGAGCCGGCATCAAGCAGACCACTTGTCCGACTTGGCCGAGATGTTCGCCATTCTCAAACAATACAAGCTACGCTTGAATGCGTCTAAGTGTGCCTTTGGCGTGAGATCTGGAAAATTTTTGGGCTTCCTAGTCACAAACCGAGGTATCGAGGTAGACCCCGCACAAATTCGAGCCGTACAAGAGTTAAAGCAGCATAGCTCGGCTAAGGACGTGCAGCATCTGGCTGGTATGGCCGCCGCGCTTAATTGATTCATAAGCTGGTCATCAGATCGCTGCCGCTCTTTCTTTCAAGCTTTGAATCAAAGTTCTCTTGGGATGAAGAGTGTGACCGGGCTTTGGCCGCGGTCAAGGAGTATCTGTCTTCAGCGCCACTGTTAGTAACACCGAAGCCCGGCGAAGAGCTCTACCTTTATCTGGCCATTTCACAGCATGCGGTCAGTGCAGTGCTTGTCCGATCGGAAGGAATCAAGCATCTCCCTATCTTCTACGTCAGCAAAACCTTACTACTGGCAGAGTCGAGATACTTGCCGCTGGAAAAACTTGCATTGGCATTGATGATGGCCTCCAGGAAATTTGCGCATTACTTCCATGCCCATACAATCATCGTTTTGACCGAGTTCCCCCTCAAAGCTTTGTTCGAACGGGCGAACTTCTCCGATCGAATCCTCAAGTGGGCGGTTGAATTGGGACAATTCGACGTCAAATTCCAGCCACGAACTGCCTTCAAAGCTCAGACATTGGCCGATTTCGTTACTGAATTCTCACCTAGAACTCATCCGGTATGCCCAGTGGATATTGCCGCGGCAGATGAGGAGGTGAATGCAGGCCAGACTGCAATAACACAGCTTAGTGATGACGGACACGTGGAACTTGCGCGCCCCGTCGAAGAACCTTCGGTTAGTACAATACCACAGCCCGGTGATACGATGACGGAGTTGGGTATCACCGACCAACCTGCTCCGTCCGGTACCGCATCACCAAGGGGGGAAAAAGTGGAACCGCTCAACACAAAGCCTGTAGCCGACATAATACTGCAACCCGGCGATTCGCTTACGGACTTAGGCATTACGGATCAACTTGCTGAGTCCGGCGCCAAATTGCCGAGGGGGGCTGAAGTGGAACCGCTCATTGAAGCTGAACAGCCGAACAACCGTGATCCCATCAACCTTCAAGCCTCTCAGGACCCCTCAGACTGTTGGAAACTCTTTGTTGGCGAAATGTGGAAACTTTTTGTTGATGGAGCCTCGAACCATCACGGTGCCGAGCTAGGTATAGTTCTGATTTCGCCAGACGGACTGACTATCGAACATTCTATCACCCTCGGATTCCCTGCCTCAAACAATGAGGCTGAGTATGAAGCGTTTTTGGCCGGGCTCAAGAGCGCGCTTCAGATGCACGCATCCGAGCTAATGGTTTACAGTGATTCCTAGCTTGTGGTTAACTAAGTTTTTGGGGTTTACGAAGCAAAGAATGACAGAATGATGAAGTACCAGGCTCTGGTCAGAGACCACATCAAGCGATTCCAGGCAATAAGGGTCCAACAGATTGGCCGAGAAGAAAACGGCCGAGCAGATGAATTGGCCGGCCTTCCTTCCATGGTCGATAGCACATCTCCCAACCCTTTCCTGATTGAATTCCTTCCGCGGCCCAGTATTGAGGAAATCGGGCAGACAGAAGTACTCTTCGCCGAGCTAGGTCCTTCATGAAGGGACCCTATTATCCTCTTTCTCAGAGACCGGACCCTTCCAGCCGAGAAGAAGGAAGCATATAAAGTCCGGGTGAAGTTAGAGCGGTTTTGGCTCTCTCCGTCAGGCGCTTTATACAAGAAGTCTTTTACCAGTCCTTATCTAAAGTGTGTGCACCTGAGTAGCATGGACGCCTTCTTGTACGAAATTCACGAAGGCATCTGTGGTAGTCACATAGGGGGTAGATCTTTGACCTACCGAGCTATGTCGCAAGGCTATTGGTGGCCGTGCATGCAAGTCGATGCGCAGAAGTATGTTCGCAAATGTGAGAAGTGCCAGAAGTTTGCCCACCAAATTCACCAACCAGCCAGAGAACTTCTTCCCCACACCAGCCCTTGGCCATTTGTGATGTGGGGGCTCGATATAGTGGGGCCACTCCCAACTGCACCAGGCAACCGGAAGTTCTTCATTGCGGCCACAGACTACTTCACCAAATAGGTTGAAGCAGAGCCTTTGGCAACAATCAAGGAGAAAGACGTCAAGCGGTTTGTCTGGTAGAATGTGATAACGCGGTTTGGCATCCCAAAAATTCTGATCTCTGATAACGACACCCAATTTGACGGTCGCCTATTCAGAGGATTTTGTGAAGACTTGAAGATTGAATTCTACAACTCTACCCCGGCTTACCCACAGTCTAATGGTCAAGCTGAAGCATCAAACAAGACCATCCTTGATGGGTTGAAAAAGAGGCTTGAGAAATCCAAGGAAAAATGGGCCGAGGAACTCCCTAACGTCCTTTGGGCATACCGAACATCCCTGCGGGGTGATCTACCGGGAAAACACCTTTTGCTTTGGCATATGGCATGGAGGCAGTCATATCTTTGGAAGTTGGAATGCCCACCCTCAGAAGTGAAAGTTTTGAGCCTGAGTTGAACGCCGAAGCCATTGCCCTGGAATTGGACCTCGTGGAAGAACGCCGGGAAAAGGCTCTCATCCATGTGGCCGCCTACCAACAAGAGCTCTCAAGGAACTACAACAAAACGGTGCACCCCAGATCGTTCAAAGTAGGTGACTGGGTCTTGAGGAAGGTCATAGGCAATACCCTGGTGCCAGGTGAAGGCAAACTAGGGGCAAACTGGGAAGGACCCTACAAGATAATCGGTCTGGCAGGCAAGGGGGCATACCACTTGGAGGACTTGGAAGGCAGAGGAATACCCCGGTCAAGGAATGCGGCCAACCTCAAACTGTACTATTTTTAGCTTTTGTTTTCTTTTTGTGCAAAGAAGTTTTTTGCCTTACACTTCAGAATGTAATATTCTTTTTGTCAATATATAGAAGTGTCTCATCTTTGCCTTAGCATTCTGATTGTTACTTTTCAATTTTAAGATTCTCAACTGAGATGTTTTACTCCGGTTGATTTTGAGATTAAAACCGAGATGATTTACTTTGGTTCATTGAGTTGATGATCTGATCAACTGAGATTCTCAACCGTGATGTCTTACTCCGGTTGAATGAGTTGATGTTTTGCTCAACTTTTAGATTCTCAACCGTGATATCTTACTCCGGTTGAATGAGTTGATGTTTTGCTCAACTTTTAGATTTTCAACCGAGATGTTAACTTCGGTTGAATGAGTTGATGTTCTGATTAACTGAGATTCTCAACCGTGATGTCTTACTCCGGTTGAATGAGTTGATGTTTTGCTCAACTTTTAGATTCTCAACCGCGATGTCTTACTCCGGTTGAATGAGTTGATGATTTGCTCAACTTTTTGATTCTCAACCGAGATGTTAACTCCGGTTGCATGAGTTGATGTTTTGCTCAACTCTGAGACTCTCAACCATGATGTCTTACTCCAGTTGAATGAGTTGATGTTTTGCTCAACTTTTAGATTCCCAACCGTGATGTCTTACTCCGGTTGAATGAGTTGATGTTCTGATCAACTGAGATTCTCAACCATGATGTCTTACTCCAGTTGAATGAGTTGATGTTTTGCTCAACTTTTAGATTCTCAACCGCGATGTCCTACTCCGGTTGAATGAGTTGATGTTTTGCTCAACTTTTAGATTCTCAACCGAGATGTTAACTCCGGTTGAATGAGTTGATGTTTTGCTTAATTCTGAGACTCTCAACCGTTATGTCTTACTCCGGTTGAATGAGTTAATGTTTTGCTCAATTTTTAGATTCTCAACCGAGATGTTAACTCCGGTTGAATGAGTTGATGTTCTGATCAACTGAGATTCTCAACCGTGATGTCTTACTCCGGTTGAATGAGTTGATGTTTTGCTCAACTTTTAGATTCTCAACTGTGATATCTTACTCCGGTTGAATGAGTTGATGTTTTGCTCAACTTTTAGATTCTCAACCGCGATGTCTTACTCCGGTTGAATGAGTTGATGTTTTGCTCAACTTTTAGATTCTCAACCGAGATGTTAACTCCGGTTGAATGAGTTGATGTTTTGCTCAACTTTTAGATTCTCAACCGAGACGTTAACTCCGGTTGAATGAGTTGATGTTTTGCTCAACTCTGAGACTCTCAACTGAGATGTTAACTCCGGTTGAATGAGTTGATGTTTTACTCTGGTTAATTTCGTTGATGATTTGTTCAAAAATGTGATTTTAACCGAGATGTTTTACTCCGGTTAATGCGGTTGATGATTTACTCAACTTTATGTTGGAAACCGCGATGTTTTTTCCGGTTAGATAAGTTAGATAAAGTGGTTAGTCTTGCCGAGGTATTTTGACAGCTGACGTTATTTAGCATGAAGAACGTGCAAACACTTGAAGAAAATGAAACTTTTTCATTGATGTGAAAAGTAATTACAAGAGGGGGGGCGGATAGCCCGGTTACATGTGTAAACCAAAAAGGAAGAAAGAAGACAAAAAAAACTAAGCTAGGGGAAAAAGGTCAGTGAATTCGTCCTCGGCTGCCTCCAGGTTGACCGTTGGTGTTTGCTCTTGGACACCGGTCTCTGTTTGGCCGGGCTGAACTGTGTGATTTTTTCCCTCCGCATTTTTCTCGATTTCCTCGTTGCCTTCTTCCTCGGCCTCAGCTTGCAACGCGGTGAAGACGTCGTTGGCGTAAGGCACGAGATAGCTCGGTAGGGAGGCAGCTGGAGGAGTGGTGAACACGTCGGTCCCCGATCCCTGGCCAAGATGTTCACAAGCAGACTTCCACCTAGCCTTGAAGAAAATGTCTTGGGTGGCGCGGACCTGTTTTGTATAACTCTCCTCGGCCTCAAGGAAACCGGCGTTGTTTGCACTTTTCAGATCCTCTTCCCGTGATTGTTTCAGCGCATCTAGCTCGGCCCTGAGCACGTCTCTCTCTTTCTTGGCAGAGCCAAGCTGGCCGAGCAACTGAGAGTTGTCGGAGTTCGCCATTTGCAATGAAGATTGAGCTCTCCCGAGCTTGGCTTGGAGGCTTTGAACTTGGCTGTCAGAGTCAGTTGCCTTCTGTCGAAGCCAGTGAATGCGCTCCATGACCAAGTGCTGCTTCTGGATAGCCTGCAAGAAGAGAGATTGATCAGAAAGAAAACCGAACAAACACTTAGTGAAATTTTGAGAACAAGTTTGAGATTCTTACCCTAGTCATGGATTTGATCGACGACTTCACCAACCGGGTATCTGGAACATGGTCGCTGCCGACCACGTCGCTCGGTAGGAGAAGAGCCTTGGTAAGGTCAAAGGCGAGAAGATGCTTTTTGTCGCCTTTAACAGAAGCTATCGCCGGGATCTCTTTACCCTGGTGCTTGAGTTGGGGCCTCCACGGAGGAGTTGGGTTAGCTATCACGGCAGGTTGCTCAGTGCTGAGCTCCGTAACAAGCTTGGCTGAAGGGTCTGCTCGTGGCCTTTTGCCAGCTCGGCAGGTGTCTTGGCTGGATTGCCCGGCGGCGGGAGACGCCAATGTAACCATGGTTCCGCTGGATTGCCCGGCAACAGCAGAGCGGGTTGTGACGCTCGGTATCTCGGTGGAGGTGGCGGTGATCAGGTTCTTGATGCGGCTTCTCTTGGCCATCTCTTCTGCTTCGGTCAGACGGATGAATGGAATGTCAAGAAGTGTAGGATCTGGAGGCGGAGATGGAGCGCGGAGAAAGTCTGTGACCCTACTCCGGCGTGGAGCTGAATACCGGTAGGTTGGTGTGTAACCGAGGAGGTCGTGGCAGTCCCGGTTGCGGTAACGGAGCACGGTCCTGATAACTGCTTCGTTGGGGTAGTGATAGTTGGCTTGTAGGGCTTCGATCGCTGCGAAGGAATGAAGAAAAGTGTCAAGTACAGAATAGTGAAGAAAGATAAATTGACTGAGCAGTTAGCACGGCTTACATGTCTCGCCGAAGTTCTTGCTAATAAACCAGCCGGTACGTAGGCCGTTTCATAGCTGCCAGGCACCCAGAAAAAGTCGTCATCGTGTAAGTCCTTGTCTGGGGTGCTGGTCACTATTTTTTCTTTGCCCGGTCGAATTTTTAAGTAATAGGCGAAGCCCTCACCCGTGTGCCCAAGGGTGTATTGACAGAGTATCTCGGCTAAACCTAAGTTGGTTCCTAGCCAGTTGTTTAACTCGTTGACCCCGTTGATTATTCGGTAAGTGTTGGTTGAGACTTGAGTGGGTGCTAGCCCGGTGCAGCGCAAGAATTCGGTCATCAACGGGTTGACCGGGAAGCGGAGGCCTCCTTCAATGATGGATAGCACGGTGAAGAGGCACTGGTCTAATCTGCCCCATGGGGTTGTCTCAATTTCGTTCAGCTCTAGGTGGACGTCGGCCGACATACCATACTCTTCCCGGAATACGGCCAAGGCGGCCGAAGTGTTAACAAGGAAGCGGAAGCGCCCCATGTGTAGCCGGCTGGTTTAGCTCGGCTGAGGTGGTTTGGCACAGACTGGTGTTTAATGACTGCTCGGTCTTTAAGAGACTCGGTAATTAGTCAGTGGTCCCCTTAGACTCTGCAGGAAAAAGATGGCAAGTGTAAGTGGAAGCGCGGTCGCACAAAACGAGCTTGACTTTAGCTCGGTCATGAAGAGTGCTAGACCACCTCGGTCGCAAAGGCAAACCAAGGAGCTCGGTCGCTCAAGCAGACCAGTTGTTAGCCCGGTCGAGCGGCCAAGTCCTCTGTCTACCTCGGTTTCTACTAAGGTTTTGGCAAACTTGTAAATTGCTCGGTCTAATTATTTTTTGGATCAAAAGGCGACCTGGAGCCCGGTCCGCTCCAGTTCTTCGTGTGTTCATGTGTTCATCACTGGGATTGAAGAACAACGAAGAGAACAGGGGCAAGTGTGGGTTTTGGGAGGGTTATGTCCTAAAACCTACGAATGTTGTGCCCTAATATGTGAAATACCAAATGAAAATAGCAAAAAAGAGGCTCGAAGGACTTACCAGTTAAGGGTAGGAGCTTTCTTCTCGAACACAAATGCAAGGAAAGGCAGGAACGAGGCTTGCAAGAGGCACAGGAGCTCTGGAACGCTTGGAATGGAGGAGGAACAGTAAGAATGAAATGAAGAGGAAATAGCGTATATGTGGGAGGAAGACCGCCAAAAATTTGAATGTGAAGGGACGGTTGGCTGCTCGAGGCCAATGAGCGAGCGACACGTGTCCCTATTGACGGCGGTGTTAGTACTGGAGACAGGATGGCAAGTCGAGGCGTCAACCGGGCAAGTTTGAAGACAGGTATGTCAACTAGCCTGGTCACCGTCTAGCAGATTGTGAACCGATGAAGAGTTATCCTGGACAGAACAGGTAATCCCAGTCACGCTTGCGCGGACGGAATTAAGGGGCAGTTGAAAGGGAGATTTATGATTTGGATTGGGCCGTGGTAAGGGTCGGACAAATTGTGGGCCGAACACATTTGGGCCGTGGCAGCCTTGGCCCATCCAGAAATGATTTTCGCTCGGTAATGACACAGTTGCTGTGAAACCAAGTTACTTGCTCGGTAATGGCATAGTTGCTCGGTAATGGCATAGTTACATAATTGATGTCGTCCTAGCGGTCAAGTGAGGTTCGACCGAGATGTCCGCTACCTCACTGGGTTCCACAGTTCATGCATTAGCTCGGCAGGAAGGTCGACGGCTAACCAGCATGACTTGTCCCGAGCTCAGCTAAGCCGGAATGCAAATTGAGCTTGGCGAGCGGAGCGCTCTGGCTAGCTGCACAGCACGGCCGTTGACAGCCGAGATGATATAGCCCGGCTGCCGAGCTCCCAGTGGTGTGGGCTGGCAGTTAGGTGATGTTCAGCTAGATTTGTGCTGACAGATAGGATAGTAGCATCACGTATCGAGAGACTAATGGGAGTAGATTTGGGGCGCAGGAGGTATATAAGCGAGTTTGCGCCTCCCACGCTGAGGCAAATGAACATTTGGTGAGATTTACACTAAACACTCAATCCTCTCTCTCTCTCTATCCCTGTGTGTGTCTAACTTGATCGTCGGAGGGGTATTCCGGCCACACACCGCCGGGTAACTCACCGCCGTTGTGCTCGCAGGTCGTTCGGATAGGCAGGAGCTTGGAAGAAAGAAGTACGGATTTATCGGAATATTTACTCCCCGTATAATATTGTTAAATTTAAATTTAAAAAAATATATTGCAAATTTATATATAGAATACAAATTTTTATATTACTCATGTAATGGCGAGAATTCAAATCTCGGTAACTATATGAGCTGGATATACCAATCCAACAACTTAAAAGATTGATCATCACATTTTTTATAATTTAAAAAATATATATATATATATATTTTGGGTTAGGAAGGTAAAGTGCATGTATGTGTTCATGTCAATGGACGTGTGCATGTGTGCTAATTAAATTATTATGTAGTGCTAATAACGTAAGGCCAAAGTGGAACAAGGAAAATTAATGAACAAGGTGGCCTTGGTTTTATTTAATTCATGTAATGGTGTGTCCAATAATTGCTTAGAATGGTTTGGATGTCGCTGGCATGACACCTTGGACAAGTTGGCATCCCATTCTCACAATGTCAATTCCCTTCCCCGCCTTTTTTTTTTTTTTGAAATTTTTTTGTTAAATACTAAGGAGTGAAAAAATACTTTAAAAAAATAAAAATAAATAATGAAGATACAAATGACTTATGCAATGGATGAGTCATGATTTGTAATTAATTTGGTGGATAATAGTGTTATCCGGTAGAGCATATATGACTTTTACTTAAAGCTTTGTTTATTTTGGTAAAAAATATTTTTTATGAATTTTTTTTAAGAAAAAATATTTTTTTATATTTAGTGGTGGTAGGACAAAGATTTGGTAGGGGTGGGGGTGGCCATGGTGATGATAGTGTGGCAGTGGAGGTGAGAGTAATTGTGGTAGTGTGGTGACATTAATAAAACTTTAATTTGAAATTTTTTTTCAATTATTTAAACGTAAAAAATAATTTTTATTCATATGAATTTATTTTTGGTTCAAACAAACGAAACGTAACAAATGTTTGTGCAGAAACAATTTTAAAACTCTAGTAAATCGTTTCACTGATAAAAAATAGAACTACAATAATGAGATTTTATTAAATGATGATGGTGACAACTAGTAATCTTAGTATAGGTGAACCAGTCGCTAGCATGCATTAAACTCGATATAAATAACACTTCTTAGCATTCCCAACACTGAATAAAGTATTGAAGTACAAAATGTAATAGTAACACTTTGTGTGGGTGGAAGAATGTATGATTAACAAATTGAATACAAAACAAGGTAAATTATACTGGCGGTTTATAAAGTTTGACACTTGTGTCTATTTAATTTTTATAATTTTTATTGAGACACGTTTATCTTTCAATTGATCAATTTAGAATCGATGTGAAATAATAATTTTTATCGAGACACATTTACCCTTCAATTGATCAATTTAAAATCGACGAGCAATGTTACAATTTTGGACGGGAAATGACCGTGTACTGTTTGTTAACTCATGTCGTATAGTTTATGCCATTTTGTGGGTTTTGGATGTTCTTTCACATTTAATCTGCTCGTCAAGGTAACACAATCGAAGAAGGGGACCACAATTTGTAAGCACAGAGAGACAAAATGAGAGATAAATTGGCAGAGATAAGGTTGTGTGGGTTTCTCTTCAATATTTTTGTTTTAATAATCTCTCTCTGAGGTCTGCTTTGTGACTTTTGGTCACAACCTTTGACTTGTATTGTTCATTTAATGGGCTGATCTGTGCACTGTAGCATTAATTTCAATTTAATCTCATGACTCTCTGGAATTTTGGTTGTGTTGTTTATGAATCCATAGCCATTGAGATAGACTTTCGTCAAGGTTTCTGGGTCTAATCTGTGCTCTGTGACATTAATCTAACTTCACTCTCATGAGTCTGTTGAATCTAGATTGTTTTGTTGTTTAAGAATCCATAGCCATTGAGATAATCATGCATATAGATGTTGTTGATTGGTTGTCCTAAGGTTGGAGTCTCTTGAATACTTGTTTATTTTTCCGTGATCCGACCAGCAAGGAGGTGGCCTGAGGTTTAGAAAAATACAATAAATCTCAAAAATTTGACATAATTATACTTGGTCCCCATTCAAGTTTTAGTTCATGTAACACTTGTTTCCTTTTCATCGGCAATTCGTTAGTCTATGAATAAAAAAATAAAAGTTGTTATCTTTTTTACATTGAAATATTTATTTGTATATTCATATTATCCGTATTAGTTTTAGTCTTTTTAATCTTACTACAAAGAAAATTAGTATAATTATATCAAAATTCTACAGTTTGTTACATTTTTTTTTCAAATCTCATGAGAGATCACTCTAATTTACCCTTAAACGAAATTATTGATGACAGATTGTATGGTATTCAATTCATAGTAAAACTGTAAAAAATAATGTGGTTATGTTGCTGTTTTCATATGGTTTGTTGTAATTTTATTAATCATTTGTTTTTAATAATTCAAAAGCATGAGATGAATAGGTTTAGTAGTTAGTACTCCCTTCCTAAATTTGTGTTGTGGACAAGTAATACACTCAAATATATATATATATATATATATTCTTGTCTTATTTCGTTCTCATTCTTGTATTATGAATTTGTTGCATGCGTCTAGTAATGTGATTGATTTTTTTTTTTTTTATATAATTGAATATTTAGTTTGATGCGAGTCTTATCAAAATATTTGTAAACTTTATCTTATCAATTGAATAAAATAAATCATGGCCAAAATTTCCTTAACATTGAACCCAGTCTGATGGAAAAAGAAAAAAGCATTTTGTACTCAATTATTTGGTGGGGGAAATGGGTAAATTTCTATCCAAAAAAGGGTATGACATTCAATTCAATTTGGACCCCAATGGCAAATCACCAATTGATCTGTCGGCAAACCATAAAAAGTTTTAGCAATGAGCATTAATTTCAAGTCTTAGAATGGACCATAAGACATTGAACCCAGTCTCCTCCATGTGCAAATTCTGCATCATGCTCTCCCCATTTGTTCAATCAACATAAAAGGTAATTGTATTTTGTGCTTGCTGTTGTTGAGGCAGCTTTGGCCTCACCAAAGTAGGATAGGAGAGGCATGGCATGGAATGGATGGTGGGGACTCTCTTTCTCATCTTTAGTGCATTTGTTCCTTATCACAAACAACCTCCTCCACACATACATGTCCTCCCATTTCATTTTGGGACACTGTTGGTGTGGTGTGGTGTGGTATGGTCCCCTATAAGTCCTCCAAAATGACCAAAAATAAATTTCACCTTGATGTGATTAATTTTACCCAGTTGAAAAGGGAGGGGGGAACCACTTTACTTGCTTTCAACTTTTTGTTAAAATATTGAGTAGTGTTAGAAATTCTAAAAATTTTATTAAATGTCTTACATGGATGTGGAACTCATATAATGTGGGTTCCATGTGGATCCTACACCTATGTGAGACATTTGGTAAAATTTTTGATAAAATTTTTAAGATTTATAGCATTTTTGTGAAATATTTATATTTAGAAGCTAACATAGGTTGGCTGTAAGTACACTTAATACTGTTAAATTCCCTAGAATATTGAGAAAAATATGCAAAGTGGGGGGTTTTGAGCAAGATGACTTGTATCAAAACCCACGGGGCTGTCTTAGAAGTTTGGGGCTCAAAAAAGTTGCTTTTATATTTGTCCACCCTCCCCTAAAATCTCATAAATTTCTAATTTTTTTATTTATTTTGGGTTCTCTTTTTTTTTTTTTTTTTTTTTTTTGCAGACTCCTCTCTCCATGCCCTCCCTAACCAACCAAAAGAAAAAGAAGAAAATGATTTCAAAAAAATCACTACTCAAGATAAGAACGAAAAATAACTCAAATTTCTTGTGTTTGATTTGTGCTAATGTCGTCAAAATTAATTGATATATGTAATTTATGAGTGATTACAAATCTTCAGAATGTACTAAGTGAGGTTGAAACCGTATATAAGGTTCTACCTTGAAAAGATTCATAAAAAACATAAACAAATATAAAGAAGAAAAAGTTATAGTACTCCAAAATCAAAGGAACGTCACTTTTTCATGATGGTAAACTTGGAAGTCTTCTACAGATTTATTTGCAGTTGAATGTGAATCTCCAACTGATAAGCCATGACGTCTAGAAAGAATAGTTTTTATCTGGACAAATAACATTGTTCACATTTAAGATCACAGCTGCTCCACTCTTCACCCAATGAGAAAAAATAAAAACTAATACAAAATAAATTCCATTTGTTATTATTATGGCTATATAAAATCCCAAAGAATGAGAGAGTGAGTCAAGACTTATGCTATGATGGAACTTGGGTATTGAATAAAAAAATAGAAAAAGAAACACATTTTTCCCTCTTTTTAGTTGAGCTATGAAAATTAACTTTTATCCATAAAAATAAATAAATAATTTTATTTCTCTTATTACATTTTTTTTTTGACCAATCAAATATTCATATGTATATATATATAGAGAGAGAGTGATGCTATATAAACAAAAAAACTCATACATAATAATATGACTTTTTATAAACCTTTCACTTCAAGACAAAATAACATTGAAGATGGATTTATTTCTAACAGTGACATTACTATATCATTCTTATCAAGTTCTTTTTATATAAATTTTATGTATATTTAGAATTTTTCATACATATATATATAGTTTGGTGGTATGTTATGTGACTCAAACATGGACTAATTATCTAGACAATTGATCCCAGCATATTTAGAATATGAGATCGAAGTTTGTCTTTGTGCTTGGTCCAATTGAGTTAGGATCAACATTAAATGCTAGGACGCTTGAATTATGTATTCACGGCATGAGGATCTTTCGTCCCTGAATATTTTTGTCTCCTTATCTCAATTCATTTATAACTATTAGATGTCTTAAAATTAGATGTCTTAAAATTTTCAAATCTTTGGATTCTCATATGATCTCATGGTTATGAGTAAATTGGGACAGGATGACAAGAATATTTGGGGACAGAGAATCTTTGCTAGTATTCACGCTACATAAAAATATTGCTCTAACTTGAATTTCAAAATATATATATATATATTGAATTTTTTTGAGTACTTTCTTTCTCTAATAATCATTCATCACTTGATCAAAAAATTACAATTCAATAGTAAAGAGGCAAAATATAAACCGATCGGATCCAAACCTTTTGCCGGTCCAACCTACGAAGCCCAAACCAAAGTGGGCCAGACAAGTATGTAGGCTAATCCATTAAGACCATCTCCATGAAGAATGACATTCCCAAGTTTCACAACCCAAACCCGCCTTTATAAGTTTAGTGTCGTAACTGGCTAGTAATTCTTGGATTACCAAAGGCCTCTGAATAGATTATCACGTAATAAGGGGCTGCGGAAGCAAATATAGAAACATATATAGTTCATAGAGCTGTGCAGACATACATGGAACAAAAATTTCAAAACTAAAACATATACATACATAAGTGACGTCAAACTTCCTTAAGCCTTGCATTACCAAACGAGTAGTATCATACGGGACCTAGCCCAGTGTACAGATAAACAAAAACAAAATAACAAAACATTCTTGTCATGGTTCACAAAACTTGACTTTTCAAATGGAAACCACTCCGGGAGGCACAGTGGCTGGCTGACCCAAAACTCTCCAGGCAGCAGCTTAGGCTTGGTCACGCACCTACTCACTTACATACATTATATAAATAGTGAGCGAAAGCCAAGTGAATAATAACAAAGTAAATGGTTAAATGAATGATATCCCATATCAGATTCAGAAAGCAGAAACAAATTCATATTCTTATTCAGAGTTCAGGAATATGTACTTGTTCAGTTTCACAGAGGATCATACGTGGTACACCCATTAGCGCTAACAGATCATGTATAGAGCATTAAAGGTCATACTTGACCAGTTCCATAAAGGAACCTCCGGTACCGAGAACTTATAAAATGCTTGAGCCACAGTATTGTTCCCCTTGGGCGAGAGTCATGAGACCACGGTATTATTAACCCCGGGCAAAGGTCTTATGCTCATAGACTACGGTATTGTTACCCTCGGGTTAGGGCCTTGTGCTAAGGATACCACAAATACTTTTCAATATATGGACAATCATTCATTGATTCAGAACATAACATGTCAAAAAACAGAGTATATCACGACCCAAACCCGATACCCAAAGGCTCGGTGTCGCAACAAGATAAAAATAGAATAATTCTAACAATTTTGTAGTCATTTCACAAACGGATAAATTAAATAAATTAAAATAAAAATAATTAGGTACTAAATGTTTATTAAAAGGAAACAAATATAGTCATTTGAGCTTTTATATTATTTCAGGTGTCCAATTAGAAATACAGATAGTACCAAAAGAGAAAAGAGAAAACACTGTGGTTTATCTCCCATCTTGATCCTGTTAAGTCTCGTCACCAGAAAGGGGTAACAGCTATAAGCACATAGCAGAGTGAGAAATATTATATTGTGAGTATAGGGGTACAAAATAGCCATAGATAGTTATTTAAACTAAAACATTAACATAATTTAAGTTGCATAAATAAATTATTTAAGTGACAGAAACTGAAATAAAAATTACGTAAATAACTATAATCACGGTACAGAACAGAACAGAACATGGGTCACTGGAGTGACAATCAGAACAGGGGTCAATGGATCCATGACAAACAGAGGACCACAAAGTGGCCAAACAGGGGACAATGATTATTTAAGTTCCTCAAGACACGGGACTCCCGTAGTGGTACTTACAGAAAATAATTGTTTACAAGGTCTTTGTCAAATGCTTTCTAAAATTTAAACAAACATATCCATGTGTTTCAATTTAAGTAAATAGAGTTTAGAAAATAATTCACGTAATAACCATAAAACATAAATTATATAAAATAAATTGTGGTAACTCAAAGCATTCGTAAAATATATTATGGTAACTCAAGATATAATATAACTCACCTTAATATCAACACTTAGCGTTTACTTTCTTACGATTGTCTCGTTATTCTCACGCTACTCCTTAGATTGAATCTTTCCTCTATAGTTGCTCCTATTTATAGGCGCGATTGCATGGGTTCAAACTAAGTGGGTTGCTTTAAATTTGGTCACCTGTGTAACAGGTGGCATTCTCCCTTCCTTCACGTGACTATTACGTGGCCTAGTTGGTGAATTACGTAGTCAACATCCTATATATTAGGATGGTAATAAACCATCATATTTTATTTTTATTTTTATTTTTATAACCCTTGATTTAATTCGCATTAGGCCCAAGGTTTTAATAATCTAATTAGATTACATTTTATCACCAACAACCATAACATTAATTATTAATATTATTATTATATATATATATATTCTATTTATGAGTAATTGATCTAATCACGGTATTGAATTAAATTAAAAAAAAAAATCGGGTGTCACAGAGTATTTTTTGTCATATCATATCATATAAGAAATTACTTAAATGTAAACATCGTTTTACAAAGTTATTACTCACAGATGGCTCCAATGCAGACAGACAGAACAGACAAATCAGATAACTTGCGGCGCGTGTCCAACACGGACACAGAATGAATACGTACTGAATTACACACTCGGAATCATTAACTTAGTCATTTCTTATCTTGGTGCGTTTCTATTTCTTATCTTCATTATTATGTCTTAACCATGATCTATGAATACCTAGGATGCAATGTGGATGTCAAAATATGTTGTTCAACACTTAGTCAAATTTGCTGGAAACAGGGTCTTCGCTCGAGCGCAACTTTCTTCGCTCGAACGAAGGTTTAAAAATAAGAGTGGTCGCTTGAGCGCAACTTTGGTCGCTCGAGTGGTCTGTAAACTCTGCAAAAGTACTGGTTACTTGATTTTTCCGCTCAACTTATGCTCGACGATTGCTCAGGCATGAGATTGAGGTTCTCGCTCGAGCGCAATTCTTGTCGCTCGAGCGTTCTGCAAAAATGGTAAACTTCTGAGAGCATGCATTTTGCGCTCGAACCAATGTTTAGTCGCTCGAGCGGAAGTGCAAAACACAAAGTGGTCGCTCGAGCGTAAGTTCTGTCGCTTGAGTAAATAGGCAAAATTCTGGAATTTTCATAACGCACTCCCAAGCTCAAAACAAGAATTCAAAGCCACAAATCATGTTCTTTTGGGCCAAAAGCTTGAGAAAACATGTCTAAACTTCTCAAACATCATGAATTCAAAACTACTTCGCAAAATCAAGGCCCAAAAACTTGAGAATAGTATAAAATCAAACTTGGTATATCATAAACATAACATGTATGAAGTATCTTGGCTTCAAAGCTTTCAAAACTCGTTTAAATGAGATGTTAAGCACAAAAACATGTGGAACTCTTCAAACAAAGACAAGAGGAGTACGTGCATATGAGAATTTATTTGAAATCAAACTCAAAATGTGATGAAACAGAAACGGACATGCATGCATGATATGATCTAACTTATCTTAATTCTAGCTCAATTCTCATATGTAGTCACAAGAACTTCTTGAATTCTCATCATTACCAACTTAAATACCAAGATTAGGAATCAATTACTCACCTAAGACCCTCAATTGAGTTCTAGATTGCTATGTCTTTGAGCTTCCAAGTCAATTTCCGCACTTTCCTCTAGATTGCTAGCAATTCCCTTAGTTTGAGCTTAATTCTTCTCCAGATTGACTTCAATCTCACTCTTCTCACTCTCCCTCATGTTTTTCTCTCTCTTAAGATGAGAAATGAGGGTGCAATTAATGGCCCGTAAGTCAATAATTGCTTTACATAGGCTTAATGAGGGAATCCACTTAATGACTAATTAATTGATGTTATTTATTCTAATTAATTCGTTCTAAATCAAATTTCAATTAAACCGACCATAAAATTCTAGAATTTCCAAATAACACATAAATCAAGTCAATTTCATGATCGGATGCCGATAAAACCTTCAATTCATAGAACAAAACAGAAACATGAACATATATTCCTACGATAAACATATATAAACACAAATAATGCAATACACATGCAATTAATTTAGAATTTCATCTTAATTACTTATTAGGCATCTTTAATCGCGATTCAACAGTTAATCATAGGTCAGGGTTGTTACACCAAATCTTCAAGCACTTGGGTCCAACACGCAGTAAAAATGCCAGCCCAATCGCAATGTTGGGCTGGGCCGAGTTGCTGGATCTAATTTATAAGACCGAACTGATGGGCCGAACCCATCATTCTAAAGTTACCCAGATGGACCAATCCATCTCTGTAAACAATCTTATAGAAGATTGAGCTGGGGCACATCGGTACTGAACTAAGGAAACCTCACAAAGAAACATGGAAGCTATGAACACATGCATATGTAGACTGCCACTTCAGCTAGTCCCCCCTTCTTAGAATCACAAAAACAGTTAACAAGTGGGAATGTGATCTGTTATATGCATGGTCACACTAAGCATATGCCTCCATAATCAACTACTTTATGGTCCTCCACCTTAAGCAATGTTAAGGGGGAAGTGTTGAGACACCAAAGCTCCATGAAACAGTTTTGGATAACAAGTAAAGTCTTCTATATAAACCTCACTCTCTGAACTCTCTTTTCTTCCTCTCTCTCTCTACACCTAGAAAGAGTCTTTTATCTTCTCCGATCACTCTTTCTCACTTCGGAGGGGTTTTTTGGCCAACCCCAGCCGAACAACTCTAACGATGCACTGTTTTGCAGATCCTCGGTTCCTAAATAGTTCATTCTAGCTACGGAACTCCGATTCACTTTCATTTAGTGAAAGATTCAGTACGCACAAATAACTAGTCATTATCATATTTTGTAACATTGAAATCAAATATTGAATGATAGCTGAAAAATGTAATCCTTTTCTCAAAAAACTAGTATGTTTGATGTCGGGCTTCCTTGGTTACTGAAAGAGTAAAGCTAATGTAGTCCTAGCAAACGTCCAAAATAGGATACAACTTGGGTGGATTCAATCAGGTTAAGAACTTCATTAAAATATAAATGGATTTGCTTAAATTCGACTCGGAACTTGATTTTTCTCCAAGAATCTACTAGGCTTACGTTATACAATTCGATACAAAATTTACCTTCAGCTGTCCTAAATCATATTGCATTTTTCTAAATCAAAAAAGATATTAAGAGCTATTTTAGGAAGATGATTATAATCAGCTTTTTGGTTAAAAACTGTTTATAAGCTGCTTATAAACATCTTTTTTGTGAGAGAGAAAGTGGGTTATAATCCGGGAAGTGGATTATAACCCACTTTTCAAAAATGTGTCATACAAAATTTATCTTCAATTCGCTCCATTTGATTTAATTTTAGATTTATGATTTGAATGTGGAGTAGTAATTAGTGTGGAGTTGTGAGTTGAGTTTTGAAAAAATAAAATTTGTTTGGTTATGAGTTTTGAAAAAAGTTTTAAGTTTTTAAATTTTGAATTTTGAAAAAAGTTTTGAGTTTTGCAAAGAGTTTTGAATTGTATTTTGAATTTTTTTGGATTTTTATTTAAATATTCTTAATTCTTTAATTTTAAATATTTTATTTTATTTTATAAATATATATTTTTAATATTTTAAACTCAAAACACAACTCCACACTCAAATCGTAACCAAACACATAACTCAAAGCTCAATTTAAAAATTCTTTTCAAAACTCAAAACCAAACTCTTTTCAAAATTTTATTAAAAAAAATTTCAATTTTTTTAATTTTGTTTTTAAAATTATTTTTTATTTTATATTTTTTTGAAGAAACAATTTTTTTTCAAAAAATATTTTGTTTATATTTATTTTTTCAAAAAATATTTTGTTTATTTTTATTTTTTCAAAAAATATTTTTCTTATTTTTTTGAAAAATATTTTTTGTTATTTTTTTAAATATTGGCCAAATAATTTATTATGATTTAGACATATCAACAATGATAGAGATTCTCTTTTTAGAGGACCTCACAACCCCCAAAGTGATCCACACCACTCATGATATGAGCCCCACACATACATGAGTGGGCTCCACATATCATGAGTGGTGTAGATCACTTTGGGGGTTGTGGGGGTCCTTCAAAAAGGGGGTCTCACTTATTTTCCTTAGACGTATATAACGATTCAATTTTTTTTAATTAAAAAAAATTAAATATTTAAAAAAATTAAAAACTATTTAAAAAATATAAAAATATATTTATAAAATAAAATATAATATTTAAAATAAAAAATAAAAATTATATAAAATAAAAATTATATATTTAAAATAAATAATAATAATTTTTTTTAAAGAAAAAATTAGTCTAAGGTCCCTCTCCTATTTTTAGTAATGGAAGAGGTTCACAATATTATTTTATATTGTCTAAGATCCCTCAACCCACACTCATCTATTACAGAAAAATTTGATTCTCTCAAATCAAACCTCATCTCTCTCTCTCTCTCTCTCTCTTCATTTTTCTAAGGTTCCTTACTTCACCTTATAATCCTCGTCTTTTCTACCCAAACATTACTCTCTCTCTCTCTCTCTCTCTCTCTTCTACATCATTGTAAAAATGGCGGATTTCATATTCTTACTCGAAATCCTTTGATGATTTCCTCTACATCGCCATCCGGAGCTACCATTGTTGATCACGACGTTGATTTCGAAGACGTATGCAGTATTTGTTTCGAGCCTTTCAACTTCCAAGATCCTCCGACTGTATGTTTTTAATTTTTATGTTTAGTAGAGTCGAATGTTAAATTTGTGATTTTAGATAAAATTGAATTGAGATTTGAAGCTTCGAACTTGGACAACTCAAGACATGTTCTTTGAACTAGTTGGAATGAGTTTATTTGTGAAATAAAATAGCTTAATTTTTGCTCTCAGTTTCAAAATCTTGCCACTAATTATCATCATTTGGTTTGTATATGTTTCAAAATTCTCTGTGAACAAATTAGAGAAATTTTAATTTTCTTTAAACAAAATCTGAAAAATTTATGAATAAAATCAGAAAAATTTCAATTTTCTTTAGTTTGAACTCAGAAGAATTCTGTGCATGTAATGAAGGACCTGACATTATGAAAATATTAGATGTCTTTTATTCTATAAAATTTTAATCCTACGGACCCTAAAAAAAAATCCTCTTTTTTAAATTTGTAAATATTTAAAATATTTTTAAAAAATACAGGACAAAAATGTATGAAATACAGTGCACATTAAAATAAATAAATAAATAAATAAATATTTAAAATATAAAATATTTACACTAAAAAAATAAAATAAAGAATTTTTTAAAATATTTTAAAAAATCCAAAAAAATTCAAAATATAACTCAAAACTTTTTTCAAAACTCAAGACCAAATAAATTTTCTTTTCAAAACTCAACTCAAAACTCAAAATACAACTCCACACTAAAATCATAATTCTAAAAATAATTTTAAAAAATAAAATAAAATAATTTTTTTTAAATTTTTTTTTTAAAAAAAATAGATTTTTAAAAAGTATTGAGTTTTGAGTTTTGAATTAAGTTTTGAGTTGTATGTTTAGTTATAAGTTTTGAATTTTTTTAATTAGAATCACGATTTTGAAATTAAACCAAACACCACCGTAGAGTGAGTATGTGTACCAAGCCATATAATATATTATTACATTGCAATTGAATTGATCTAATTTTTACACGTATATTTCATATTTATTATATAATTATTTTTATCAATAATTAAGGTCGTGTTTCTCAAGTTATGAGAGCCCCTGTCCTATCTAGGCTTTGTTTAATTTTTATTTGGGTCGGTGAATTTCAGCTCAAACCTTGATCAAATTTAAAATTATGCTGGAGAAGTCACTACAAAAAATTTGACTTTTTGCGACGGTAAAATGCCGTCGCAAATACTCAAAATGCCGTCTCAAAAGGTTTTTTTTGCGACGGCAGATGACGGCAGATGACTTTTAGCGACGGCAAGTGGGGGGTCGCAACAAAGGGGGTTGCAAAAGGGTTTTAGCGACGGGACGTTACCGTCGCCTTTTTTTTGCGACGGCAAAGTTGCCTTTTTGCGACGGCATTTTCCGTCGCCATTAATACGAAAAAATCTGAGATTTTTTGAGACGGCACTGTGTTGCCGTCGCTAAAGGTGTTATTTGCGACGGCAAAAAATGCCGTCGCTAAAAACTATTTGAGACAGCACGATGCGCCGTCGGCACTGTCTTTTTTTTTTTTTTTAAATGAATAATCAATCTACGTGAATGAAATCTTAAAAAATGGATAAAGAAGTCAAAATAAGCTTGAAGCAATGGCAAGTGGGAACAAACTTAAAATTTTATTAAAGAAACCAAAAGCACTGCAAACTCAACTAGAACCAACTGATTTCTTCAAGCATTGTCACAAAGTCGCTGACCACATGCACATAACATACAAACATAAGTTGTACCTAACAAACATCAAATCATTTTCCTTTCAATATTTGCCTATCACCTTCAGCCCAAAACAATAACATGATAAGCACCAATTATCATACTACTCAAAGCTCTATGATTGACAACCTAACAATTTATGAGGTGAATTGAAACTAATAAAGGACAAAAATCTAATAACCTAACCAAACATGCATACGACATCAAACCAAAATTGACACAGCAATTTGAGATTTGAAAGTGAATTAATAGACCCAATATCACAAACTAATAAATACACACATAAGACAATGCCGAATATGTGAAGACACTGACACTTCCAAACATGTACCATTACACTTTAGATACATAGTAGACATGTCCTTAGTGTTTAAACATGCATGAAATCAATCGCAAGTTTTGATGAAAATAGCTTAGAACCAATGATTAAAATAAAAAAGTGCATTTCTACCTATCAAAACGTCCACTTTAAGATTTTATATATATGAACCCTAAATTCTAAAACTTCTAATTCTGCAGGTTCAATAAAATAGGTCCAATACCTGGGTAAAAAATAGCATTTCCAACTCCAAACAAAATTATCCTTGAATTACTTTTACCAAACATATTTCAAATGCTGGTCAAGGTGGAGTCCCGTCCACCTCCATTTTTTTTCATAGCCGTCTTTGAAAGAACATGAGGTACATTAGAAGATTAATTTCCCATTAGAGTTTTGTAAAAACTTAAGGTGCAAAATTTACCTGTTTCTGTGCATTTTCTCTCGGCAGATTCCAATGTATTACATAGCTTTTCCCTTTCCTTGATATGGCATTCTTCAACTTGTTGAAACCACTTTAAACAGAGCTTAAGTTTTCTTATGTGGTCATTCATTTGTTCCATTTTCCCCTATCAATTCAGAACACATATAACAATATAACAAACTACAAAAAGTTGTACTATTTGGAAAATATTTACCAAAAGTTGGGGGTTTTGCAACTTCCTCCTCATATTCTTCCTCCCTCCACCGTTACCGTCACCGTCACCGTCATCGCTATACCAAACCAAGAACTCGAATCGATGCTGGCGGTGTTGAGAACCAGAGGCTACAACCTCTTCTGCAACGCACTCACTACCTCCGACCTCTACTTCGATCTCCTCGCCGGAACTTCCTTCACCGTCTTCGTCCCCACCGACTCTTCTCTCTTCGCTCTCGACATGACTTCTTCGGCCTCTGTTTACATCACCGCCCTCCGCTACCACATCGTTCCTCTCCAGTTATCCCTCGCGGATCTCCAGAATCTCACCTCCGGTTCTATTTTGCCCACGCTATTGCCGATTCACGATATTCAAGTTCAGAAGAGGCCCGAATCAGAAAACTTTACCGCCAATGGCGTTGATGTTGTGCCTGGTCTGTTCTTCGGCCGAAACATCGCGGTTCATGGATTGGGAGGTATTCTCAGTTTCAGAACTTAGATCAGTCTAGGTCATGGATCTTCGCTTCCGCCACCGGCAAATTTGTACAATAATCAAAGTTGATATGGCTTTGGGGATTTTGCTTCAAAATGGTTTTGGGGATTTTGGTTTTAAAAATTTTAGGGATTTTGGGTTGGTTCAGAAAGGTTTGGGGATTTTAGGGAAACACATGACCGCGAATAGGCTTAAAATGAGCGGAATAGAAAAAATTTCATTATTTTTTGCGACGGCGTGCTTAAACCGTCACAAATGATGAATCCTAACAAATAAAACGACGCCGTTTTAACAATTCTTTTGCGACAGTAAATGTTCCCGTCTCAAAAAAAAAATTTTTGCGACGGTATATCAGGCGTCGCAAATGTTTTATGTTTTTTTTGTGATATATTCATTAGCGACGGGGTCACCACCGTCGCAAAAGACCATTTTTTGAGACGGTTTGAAAAAGCCGTCGCAAAAGACCATTTTTTGCGACGGTACCTATACCGTCGCAAAAAGTTCCGTGTTATTTGGGCTGTTTTCTTGTAGTGAGTCCAAAAGTTTACAAACTTGACTTCTGTTGCTTCAGTCAAATTCATCCAAGTGTTTTTTGAGCATCTAACTAAAACATGTTTTAAGAAAGAAAAAAAATGAAACTACAATTCAACAACTATACAAAATGCATTTTTTCTTTGATTTGGAGTCATTTAACAATCGGAATCACTTTTAACTGGTTTAAAATAATTACTATGTGAAAATCCTACGTGATTTGTGATTAGATCAAGATAAACTTATTCCAAAACCCAATTAATTCAAAAACTCTCAACCTAAAATCATCAACCACTTACGAGAGTGATTTTAGTTTGTTTGTTTTTGAGAATAAACAATAAATCGACACAAACGATTTTTTACGTGGAAAAAACCACAATTGAAGAACCTTCAATTGTAATCAAAAACCACGGGCGAAACGCCACTATCAATCTACTACTGAAGAACAAAAAGATTACAAAGAAACAATACAAATTACCCAACCCAGTCAATTTGTCTCTGAATCTTCTGTAACTCTTTTCACCACACCTTCGTCACGGAATTGATCCTGAAGTTGATTCCACACCACAACTCCACTTGTCGAATTAACAACTGCGTAGAATCAAACGCCTTTTGAATTCTACGCTTTAATCTTCGGAATCCACCGAAAAGAACTTTCTTGTAACTTAAGAAGCAACCTCCTTGATGTATGAATCTCAATGCATAAGTTCAGAACTCTCTCAAGAACATCAAGGAAAACTATGAAAAATCTCCAAAGAAAACTTTAAACACAACCCTAGTTCGTTAGATCAGATCTAGGAAAAACTAAATCACAAAAACACCCTTAACAGCTTTAAATAGGAATCTGGATCCGCGATCTCCGCTCGAGCTCAACACAGCCCGCTCGAGCGGACTGACCAAAAACTGCGTGCGAAACAAACTGAGATGCGCTCGAGCGTAGGAGAATCCGCTCGAGTGGAAAATCACACCCACCAGTATTTGTTGCTTGCCCTGACAAACTACTGAGACCTGCTAATCTACGCTCGAGCTCACAAGTCTACGCTCGAGCGGACAGAACAAAAACACAAAAAATTACATTAGAATCAACACAATGTTTTGTCTCCGGATTTGACAACATAGGGACCTAACAATCTCCCCCTTTGTCAATTCCCGGACAAAACCTTTCTAACCATTGTTCCTTACACACACGCACTATAAAAGTTTCAAAACAAATAAACAAAACAACCTTTTAAAACCCGAAAACACACAACTAGAGAAAGACTTCATTCATTCAACTTCAACAAAACAACCTTTTAAAACCCGAAAACACACAACTAGAGAAAGACTTCATTCATTCAACTTCATCCACTTAGGCGCGTGTTCCATGAGCACTGTGTAATCAAAAGATCAAAGATCAACTGTACCCACACATCACTCCCCCTTTTTGATCGGGAATGAAGAAAGCAAGAAATCAAGCACCAGGTGGAGGAGGGGTCGGCTGAAGCGTCAGCAAGGAAATGATGTGGTCCAGCTGCGAAGTAGTGTGAGCGGTAGTCTGCTCCAGCTGACCAAGACGACCATCAAAGGCATCAAAACGAGCATCAAGAAAGTCTAACCTCCGGGTCATAGCGTCCTCAAAGTGCCGAAGCTGATCAGGAAAAGAGCTAGGTGGAACAGGAGCCTCATCATCATCACCGGCTGCGGTGGCATCAAACTCGGCCTCTTCAGCAAGACCAGCAGCAACTCCTGCAGAAGGACCAACCCGGGATGACTCCCCCTTAATATGAGCCCGACTTTGAGACACAGTTTTCTTGGTAAAAGGGCGAGAAGGAGAGGCAAACTCATCATCTTCTAGGATAGGGGTCCCAAGGTCAGACAAAATTCGGTTGATCAAGCAACCGTAGGGAAGGCCAAGCTTTTTATGCCCATGAGCACTGATCATCTTTTTTATAATAAGAGAGGCGAGATCAATAGACCGGTGACGGGCAATACAGGACAAAATGAATCCTTGGTCTTGTTTGACCTCGGATGAGTGTGTGGTGACAATGATGTTGGCGCAGACAATCAGATTAAGCAGTCTGAACTCCGGAAGAAGTTCAAACTGTTTAATCAAACCTCCTTTAGGCCAATGACGGGCAACACCACACAGTTCCAAAGCCACATCATCAAAGTCACAAGTAGGACGATCAGGAACAGGGAAAGGATAGTATTGGGGAAAGACTTGCTCAATCTGAAGAAGTTGGCGAATCAAAGCAGGGGTGACGGAAATGGATTTTGACCGAACCCATGTAGTAAAAGATGGCTCATAATCACGAATACCCTCCATATTACAATAGAATTCTCGAACCCAATCGAGATTCTGACGCCCAGAAAACAATAAAACAAGGTCACCACCTAGAGGGTCGAACAAAGGACGAATTTGGATGGACTCAAATGTATCAGGTTGAACATTCCGTTCTAAATGAACTATGCGAGTCACAAAAGATTTGTGGAAGGACTTGGATTGTGTGGCCGACTGAAACCTAACAGGGTTATAGGTAGGGCGAGAGACGGTGGCCTTTCGGCGTTTAGGAGCAGGAGCAGACATGCCGAAAAAGACACTATTACACCCAACAAGCCAACAAACCCAAAACCCAAACAAAACCAGCAGCCACACCAAAACAAAACCAAAGCAGATCATTAGTTCAATAACCAAATGAAAAAAAAACAGGGCATGAAATCCTCAGTGGATAATGCAAAAGATCAAGCATGAACAAATAGGAGCATGGTATTGAAGAACTCATAACTAATACACCCAATATGAGAGAAATGGCAAAGTATAAGTATGAATCATGAGAAAATCAAAGCAATGTATTCAAGACCAGACCCATATTCATGCACAGTGACCTCAACATCCCGTAAAGACAAGAAAGCAGGAACACAGATAAACCCAATTACCACAGACACAATAAAGAAAAACACAAAAAAAAAAACAGACAGTAGGACGAGGACAAGGTGTGAGAGAGAGAGAATCACAAAAACGAGACACAAACCTCACAAAATCACAAACCCAACACCCACTAAAACCAAATAGAACAAAAATCAACGAAAATAAAAGAGGGTAAAACTTACCAAAGAGCAAATCGACAGTCACGATGGAGGATGAGAGGAAAAAAACGACCACAATGTAGCGACAAACCAAACCCTAGATCGAGAGAATGAAATAGGAAGAAAAAAATGACGCGAAGAGTCCAGAGAGGGAGTTAAGTATGAAAATGGTCCGCTCGAGCATACATATTACTGCTCGAGCGTACAATAATGCAAGAAGACTCCCGCGCGAGCGTGCAAAGGGCCGCTCGAGCTCAAAAATCCATCTCTCAAAACTGCCAAAACACGAACAGACTGTTGCAAGAGTGAAAAACGAGCTCGAGCGTAAAAACATTCCGCTCGAGCGGTTTTTTTTTTTTTTTAACAAACAAAACACACCTAGAAAGTCCTGTAACAAGCAAGAAGAGCCAGTGTAGACTAAACCACAAAGACAAGAAAATCCATCAAATTATGAGTCCTGCAAATTTTTAAAAAGAGATGAAACACCAGCTCATGAACAACACAGATAGTATTAAATCAACGCCACATGCAACATGAGAATGCATAACTCAAAAACACATATGAGAGCTCATGTAAAAAATGTGTGTGTGTGCAATCCTTGAGAGCCACACAGCTAGAGTTAATCCTAGTAGTGATCGGATGGCTGGACCTCCGACACGAGTAACTGACTATCACAGAGAAAAGTCAAACCACTAGGAATCACGAGGTATTTGTTAAGTAAATGCGGAAGCTCCCCCTCAGACATTTTTTTTTTTTTCTTTCGTGGGCACTCACTGGTGGCATGCACGCTCAAGAGTATGGATTCCAACCAGAGAAGAATGAATTCAAAATGATGGCCTGGTTGGTGCCTCTGAGGTAGCCTTTTCCTAATGCCCGGAGATCATGTACTGAGGGAGAAACCATGGAAGTGAACTAAGGCGGTAGATGGTTAAGAGACTTAACATCACCCATGATATACTAGTATAGGTCAATTTCTCCGCAAAAGTACACGAAACACTGTCAGTGGTCCATAGAGAACTTTGATCACTTATGCGGAAACCCCTGCAACAGTTTAGCTCAAGAATGTGTACAGAATGAGATCACGAAGTAAATGAGTATGGGCATTCAGAATGAGCTATGAACAAAGAAGTAAAACAAATCTTGTACGAAACATGAGCAGTGCTCATTTGAATATTTTGATGCAAAAGATACCAGGACTCAAACACAATGAGATTAACATATCTAAGAATAGTAAGTCAGCCACTCACATTCATCTCACGAACACAGGAAACAATCTAGTTACTGAGCATTACACCCAAGGTCTTTCTAAGAAACTCAAATCGAAGAAGATCAAGGGGTTTTGTAAAAATATCAGCTTTTTGAAGCTCAGTAGGGATATGTTCCAAAACAACAAGGCCTTCATCCACTAACTCTCGAATAAAATGATGACGAATGTCAATATGTTTGGTGCGAGAGTGTTGGACTGGATTTTTTGAAATGTTTATGGCACTTGTGTTATCACAAAAAAGAGTGAGGGTATTCTGTTCTATTCCATAATCATGAAGCATTTGCTTCATCCACAACATTTGTGCACAACAACTCCCTGCAGCAATGTATTCAGCCTCAGCAGTGGAAAGAGAGATGGCATTTTGCTTTTTACTGTGCCAAGAAACCAAATTATTCCCAAGGTAAAAACACCCCCCGGAGGTACTTTTCCTATCATCAGCACACCCTGCCCAGTCGGCATCAGAAAAACCAGTAATTTCGGCTGTAGTATCAGTGGAAAACCAAACCCCATACCCTAAGGTCCCATTAACATATTTAATGATGCGTTTGACAGCAAGTAGATGAGACTCTTTAGGACTAGCTTGGTAACGGGCACAAACACCTACACTGAAAGCAATATCGGGGCGACTGGCTGTGAGGTACAAAAGACTCCCTATCATACTCCTATAAAGGGTAGGATCAACATCAATACCAGAGGAATCTTTGGAGAGGTGAAGACTGGTGCTCATGGGAGTGCGTGCATGTTTGGCAGACTCAAGACCAAACTTAGACACAAGATTTTTCACATACTTAGACTGAGATACAAATATACCTGTAGGAGACTGTTTAATGTGAAGACCCAAAAAATAAGACAACTCTCCCATCATGCTCATCTCAAACTCATGTGTCATGCAATCCGAAAAATATTTCACAAGATGTTCAGCAGTGGATCCAAACACAATATCATCAACATAAATCTGAGCAACAAGAATATGAGACTTAGTATGTTTCACAAATAAAGTCTTATCCACACTACCCCTTTGAAAATCATTGTCAAGAAGAAATGTAGTAAGTCTATCATACCAAGCTCGAGGGGCTTGTTTCAAACCATACAAAGCCTTGTCTAACTTGTAGACATGATTAGGACATTTAGGGTCCTCAAACCCTTTTGGTTGCTCAACATATGCCTCTTCTCTCAAGTACCCATTCAAAAAGGCACTTTTCACATCCATTTGAAACAATTTAAAGCCAAGAAAACATGCAACACCAAACAAAATACGAATAGATTCGAGACGTGCAACTGGGGCAAACGTCTCATCATAGTCAACACCCTCTACTTGTGTGTAGCCTTGAGCAACCAACCTAGCTTTGTTCCTAACAACTGTACCATTCTCATCAGATTTATTTTTAAAGATCCACTTGGTACCTATCACATTCATGTCTCTAGGTCTGGGAACTAGAGTCCAAACTTTGTTACGTTCAAATTGACCTAATTCTTCATGCATAGCATTGACCCAACTATCATCTAGCAAGGCCTCTTTAAAATTTTTAGGTTCAATTAATGAAACATAACACATATGTGATACCTCATCCCGAATCTGTCTTCGGGTTTTCATTCGATCCGAGACACTTCCAATCACCTGTTGAGCTGGATGATTTAGTTTCACCCTAGCTGATGGTTTAAGCTCAGGACTTGCGATGACAGGGGCAACAGGAGTGATGTCCCTTGGAGCACTCTTTGGACTTGACCTTACCTGTGAAGATGGTTCTGTAACCATTTCTTGTGATGGGTCCGCACCTACTCCTTGATTTTGTGATTCCGTATCCAAGATTGGAGACTCATCATTATCATCCTCATTTGTTGCTGGAGTAGGTGCACCTGTGTCATCTATAACCACATTGATAGATTCCATTAAAGATGAAGTTCGCAGGTTATAGACTCTAAAAGCCCTACTAGTGGTTGAATACCCTAGAAAAATACCTTAATCACTTCGGGAGTCAAATTTGCCCAAAGGCTCTCTATCTTTGAAGATGTAACACTTACTCCCAAAAGTTTTGAAGTATTTTACATTAGGTTTCAAACCCTTCCACAATTCATATGGAGTTTGTAAAGTGTCGGGCCTTAAATACACGCGATTTATGACATACACAGCAGTATTTAAGGCTTCAGCCCAAAACTTAGGAGGAAGTTTCTTACTAAGGAGCATGACCCTAGCCATTTCTTGAACAACCCTGTTCTTCCTCTCAACAACTCCATTTTGTTGTGGAGTAATAGGAGCAGAAAATTCATGCTTGATTCCATGCATATCACAAAAATCCGAAAACGAACTATTTTCAAATTTACGACCATGATCAGTTCGGATTCTTATGATACGCCCAATGGAAACACCCTGTTCATTTTGGATTTTAGGGACTAAGGCCTGGAAAGCATCAAACGTATCAGATTTTTTCCTTAAAAAATTTACCCACGAAAATCGAGTAAAATCATCAACAGTTAAAAAAATGTATCTTTTACCTCCGATGCTTTCAGTGCGAGTAGGACCCATTAAATCCATGTGAACCAATTCAAGAGGACGTTTGGTTGTAAAGCTGTTCACCTTTTTATGAGGAGCACGGGTTTGCTTGCCAAGCTGACATGGTCCACACACATGGCTTAAATTCTTACCTAGTTTAGGTATTCCCCTCACAAGCTCTTTGTTGGCTATCTTAGTTAGGTCATTGAAATTCATGTGACCTAATCTTTGATGCCACAAGTCAGTGTTACTAATGATGGCAGAGTGACAAGTGAGATCATTAGTAGTAACAATCCCATAGCAGTTATCAGATGTGCGAACCCCATGTAAGACAGTATTTCCCTTTTTATCCAAAATTTCACATTTATTTTTTGAAAACAATACTTCATGATGGGAATCACACATTTGACTAATGCTTAAAAGATTTGCTTTAAGACCATCAACTAGTAGAACATTATCTAGCTTGGGAAGACCAGTAACACTTATAGAGCCCTTACCAATGACTCTCGAAGTGCCGCCATCTCCAAAGGTAACAATTCCTCCTTCATATTTTTCAAGGGAGGTGAAGTAGGATTTGTTACCGGACATATGACGAGAACACCCACTATCAAGATACCACATGTGTGAATCACGTGCTTTTAGAGCAGTGTGAGCAACAAAACAAGTCAAATCCTCTTTTCTAATCCAAATCTTTTTAGTCTTGGTGTTCAGCCTAGACATGTAAGGTTGTCTCCTAACCCAAAAAGTATTAGAATTTCTACCCTTTTGAGACACCTTACCAACCAGTTCAAAACAGTAAGGACGAATGTGGCCATACCTACCACAGTGATGACAAATAAAAACCGGTTTTACCTCCTTTTTGTTGATTTTACCAGCTTTAGGTAGACGGAGAGAGAGATCAGTCTGGTCTACCTTCAATTTTCCCTTTGCTTGAGTCTTCTTGTCATGTGAAGTAGAGGCCTGACCCTTGTGAGCTGTTGCACCATAGCCTAACCCGCTTTTGTCGCAACCCATTTGTTGAGACCCGAGGATGTCTTCTAAAGATTTGGAACCTTTGTTCCACATGGCAATAGTGGCTCTAGCAACCCGAAGCTCTTCATCCTTTTGACAGACTATCTTTTCCAATCTGGCTTGTGACAGCTCAAGACTTTTAAGCTTTTCTTCATATGTGGAATACACCTTCAGAAGTTCATTCCTTTCAGTTTCACAGGATAGTAATTTTCCACATAAGTCTTGCCTGTCACTCGAGATCTTGACGATATTCTGCTTTGCTGCTACAAGTTCTTCTTTCAGCCTGACTTCTCACTCTCACATGTCTTGAGCTTGAGAGAGAGTTTGTCGTTGAGTTTGGACAAATTCAAAGATTCCTCGTACAGCTTTTCGTAGGCTTGTTGTAGTTTATCGCCATTGATCTCATCAGTATCCTCAGATGTTTCATCATCCTCTTTTTGCTCTTCATTCTCCTTGACCTCATCCAGTCTAGCAACTAAGACAGGAAGGTTGTTGGATGGTAGTGAAGGCGAATTTTCTCTTTCATGGAATTGGCTCAAAATTTCCCATGCCTCTTTAGCCTTTGTGCAATGAACAACCCGTTGCTGTTCTTCAGGAGAAATTGCCCCACGAATAGTAATCAGGGCTCTCTGATTGCTCGGATTGTCAGCCCTGTCTGTATCTTCTTCAATAGCCTGCCAGCCTTCTGGATCAAAAGCTCTCAAAAAAGCTCTCATTCTGATTTTCCAAAATAGGTAGTTACTCCCATCAAAGGTAGGAGCATGATGCAGGTTCTGACCAAGAGCTAACTCTGCAGGTTTGGAAGAGTTTGAGAGAAAGTGGACCAAAACGCCATGAAAGCACTATCCCCATCATCACCGGATTCAGGCTCTTCGGGTTCTTGCTCCGACCCGCTTTCATCATCCCAAGTTACGGTGTAGACTTTCTTCCGATTCTTTTTCGAAGGGCATTCAAGAGACATATGGCCAAACCCTTGACATTCATAACACTTGACCCCTGGTCCCCTTACAAACTTTTTTTCAGTAGTTTGAGAAAATTTTGGTGGAACAGTTTTGGGTTTGTCATTACTCTTATCTTTTGAAATAGGGGCTCTGAAATTCGGCTTCTTTTTCAAAATTTTTTTAAACTGTTTTGTAAGCATAGCCGTCATCTCAGACTCTAAATCAAATTCAGTCTCCGGAGGTTTTGCAGTCTCATGGGCACTCGTAAAAGCTATATTTTCTTTTTTCTTTTTCTTAGAAATTTGGTGGGCTTCATAAGTCTGCAAATTTCCAACCAATTGATCGAGCTTGAGGGTATCAACATTCTGAGCCTCCTCAATGGCTGTCACCTTTGGTTGGAACCTCTCGGGAAGGGACCTCAAAATTTTTCCAACAACTTTTGCTTCCGGGATTTTTTCACCGAGAGTGAAACAAGAATTCACGATATCACTGAGTTTTGCATAAAATTCATCGAACGTCTCATCGTCGCGCATAAAAAGGGTTTCAAAGGCAGACGTGAGACGTTGAAGTTTTGACCTTTTGACAGAGGTAGTACCTTCGTGAATCGTTTCAAGAATATCCCACGCCTCTTTTGCTATTTCACACGTGCAAATTCGACGGAATTCTTCAGGTGTGACAGAGCAGAAGAGGGAGTTGAGAGCTTTGCTGTTCCAACTCGAATTCTGGTAATCGGTTGTGTCCCATTTATCAAGGGGTTTAGGAATATCAATCCCATCAACGGTGATTGTAGGTTCACTCCACCCAAAGATTACGGAGTGCCAAACTTTCTCATCGATGGATTTTAAAAATGCTCTCATACGAGCTTTCCAATAAGAATAGTTTGTACCATCAATTAATGGGGGTCTATGAGTCGAGTTACCTTCACGAATAGAATCCATGATACTAATCACACAAAATCACACTCCTATAGTTTTGAAAAAACAAAGAGTGACCTGCTCTGATACCAATTGAAAATCCTACGTGATTTGTGATTAGATCAAGATAAACTTATTCCAAAACCCAATTAATTCAAAAACTCTCAACCTAAAATCATCAACCACTTATGAGAGTGATTTTAGTTTGTTTGTTTTTTAGAATAAACAATAAATCGACACAAACGATTTTTTACGTGGAAAAAACCACAATTGAAGAACCTTCAATTGTAATCAAAAACCACGGGCGAAACGCCACTATCAATCCACTACTGAAGAACAAAAAGATTACAAAGAAACAATACAAATTACCCAACCCAGTCAATTTGTCTCTGAATCTTCTGTAACTCTTTTCACCACACCTTCGTCACGGAATTGATCCTGAAGTTGATTCCACACCACAACTCCACTTGTCGAATTAACAACTGCGTAGAATCAAACACCTTTTGAATTCTACGCTTTAATCTTCGGAATCCACCGAAAAGAACTTTCTTGTAACTTAAGAAGCAACCTCCTTGATGTATGAATCTCAATGCATAAGTTCAGAACTCTCTCAAGAACATCAAGGAAAACTATGAAAAATCTCCAAAGAAAACTTTAAACACAACCCTAGTTCGTTTAGATCAGATCTAGGAAAAACTAAATCACAAAAACACCCTTAACAGCTTTAAATAGGAATCTGGATCCGCGATCTCCGCTCGAGCTCAACACAGCCCGCTCGAGCGGACTGACCAAAAACTGCGTGCGAAACAAACTGAGATGCGCTCGAGCGTAGGAGAATCCGCTCGAGCGGAAAATCACACCCACCAGTATTTGTTGCTTGCCCTGACAAACTACTGAGACCTGCTAATCTACGCTCGAGCTCACAAGTCTACGCTCGAGCGGACAGAACAAAAACACAAAAAATTACATTAGAATCAACACAATGTTTTGTCTCCGGATTTGACAACATTGGGACTAATTGGTTTAACAGTTTGTGAAGTGGGATTTATCGGTAAATTTTTCAAAATAAAAAGGATTGAACCATTTTCTGAACTTCTACAAGGTAATACACATGGCTCCATACGATTGGTCAAATGAGGAAAGTATTGAAAGTCGCATATCTTTTCAAATATAAGGAAAGAATAATGCTATATGTATCCAAAAAAAAAAAAAAAAAATAGTACAGAGAATGCATCCTTATGAAAGAGCTTTTGTGCATTCTGTACACAAATTTTCTATATAAATAATATTTCTCCATATAAAATCAAAGAGTCTAGCAATCCATAACAATTCAAGTTGAATTCTACCATGAAAATATTTTTGTTGTTAAGATTGATTTGTTGTATAATGAGTCCAACCCATAAGATAAATTTGGATCACTTAATAATTTTCTAAATAAAATTCTGAGTAAACTTTCCTGATTTGTAGCATTGCTCTATAAAAATATATAGTACCTAAAAAAAAAAGGGTACAAGGCTTGTACCAAAAAATAATAATAATAATTGTAATTGGGATACACTTGAATTCCAACTTTTATGATTTTGGGTTATGTTATGAGCCTTGAATTCTTTCCCATGGGCTAAATATGGCCCAACTACTCATCAAACTAGACCCACAAAATTTACGCCATGTCATGGGCTTCACATCCAAAACTCAACACAAAATTGAAAATTTAAAACACAAATTCTGCTCTAATATTTAATAGAGCACCGATAGTCCATGAATTTTATAAAATTAATTCATTATCTTTTTACTCTCAAAATTTTACCCAATATACTATACTTATAAAGGAATATTATATAGAATTTTCTAATATAGGGAAATATTTATTAAAAATACAAAAATGATATTTAAAATGCAGAATTTTGCTTAATAGTCAATTTAAGTACCATCCGATTCAAGAATTTTATATAATTAATTTGAGAGAATTTTGATCTAAAATTTTTACCAAGTATACTATACTCATGTATGAAATTACATACAAATTTCATAAAATTTGAATGGTGAAACTATTTAAAAATTCGTAGAAGTAAGGTCTCTAAATTAAGATATACACATTCCTATCCAACCTTGTGTACAAAATTCAAAGAATTGGTTCAAAGGCAATCATACTTTCACCAATGATTTCCTACGATTAGAGTGTTCAACAACCAAATGGTCTTATTAATTGTGGTAAAGTGGTTTAGAAATACTCTTGGATCCAATTAGACGCTCTTGATCCTCCGATTGCTACCTGAAAAAGGGATGAACACTCCGGTCGAGAGTGCCGAAATTAGCACTCTGACGGACATGTCAGTATCCTCTCCAATTTTACTTCTATCTCAAGTTATCTTGTAAATTCTCACATATCAGGGCCGAATTGCTTTTGACCTGATGTCGATCAAATGCCTTGGCCTCTTCCAAATTGATTTTATTTGGCCTTCACAGTAGCTTATTCAATTAATTCATACAATGGAGCAAGATAAGAGTATTAATTCATTTTTACCTCTAATGAAAAATATTTTTAATTGGCTGCTTTAAAGTTTCAAGTATACTCCTTGTTAAATCTTTGTAGCTCCTCTATTATTTCCTCTCTTATGTTTTTGTTTTTGTTTTTGTTTTTTTTTAATTTTCAACACAATCTTTACAAAACTAACAAGGTTAGTCCATTAGTCAAAATCCTTGCACCTCACTCTGAAGTTTTGTTTGATTTCTAGTTTTTTTGTAGTGACTTTTTGAATTTTTTTATGAGGTGAAAGAAGCTAATGTGTTTGAGAATAATTTTTTTAGTTGAATAAATAATTATGAGAAAAAAAAAGTGATTAATTGATGTATACAATGTGAACCTTTGCTAATGGGTTGAATTTTTGGTTGTTTGGCTTATTCTCCCAAAGTGTTTTTTTTTTTTTGAGAACATGGAAATTTATATTAAAAATAACAACATACAGAAATAAAGACCTCAAAGGGCCAAACAAATCATACAACAAAAAGAAAAAGATAAACAACAAAAAAATAACAAATCTGCCAAAAAATAATCAGCTACAATCTAGGAAAAACTGCTGATCTTCTCAAATATGTGGTCTAAAAAGCAAGATCTATATCAAACCAAGGAAGATCTGCTTGAAAGCCCACTGTCCCCATCGATGTCATCTATGATGCCACTGCCCAACTCCGCCACCCCCGCTGTACTTCAGACATTGCTAGAAGTTAGAGTTGAGAAGGAGGTACACCCATAATGGTATGAGAGAAGACTTGAGAGAGGAGGGAACTATTGTGGGTATAAAAAATCTAAAAATCGATGCTGAAATTGAGGGCAAAAACTCTCAAACCCTTATTTCATATATAAAAAGTCTAGATTTATACTCTAAGACTGCAGATCTATACTCTAAGAATGTAAATCTATACTTTACAAGTGTAAATGAAGTTACCGGAGTATCACCGGAATACCGCCGCAAATCTCCTAGCGAGATCTCTCTCTGGAACTCTCAATCTATTTGTTGGTTGTGTATTCTCTATGTGTTTATATATGATTTTTCTCACTTCCTTTTGGAATTTCTTTATAGTAATTATAAGTTGTATTGATTTTCATTATGATTACAATTAATTAGTTTCATTGTAACAAAATGCAGAACTTTTGTAGTGTATCTTGTGGCAAAACTTAAGCCAAAAAAAAAAAAAAAAAACCGAATAAGCCTTTTTCTTCTTCTCCTTCCCTCCAAAATATCATTTTAGGCACTACAAGATGCACCACAGGCAAGAGAATTCAGATTCATATCGTAACATACTAACATGATTCCAAAGAATAAAAAAAAAAAAATCACACAATTTGTCGTTTCCATTTTTAATGGCAACAAGCAATTGCATTTTAAATTATGATGATCACCATGTTCACAAAACTTAAATAGAAAAGCAAATTAATAATAAAAAATCACATAAAATCAACAAAACCAAAAAACACAATTAACTCTAAATGTATAACTTTGACATTGGGATCGGTTAGTTACGCTGTGATAGATCTCATTAAAACTTTTGCCCCTAGAGCCAAAATCTAATTTCCGCCACTAATTCAAGTATTATTGCTCACATATAGCAACGATAAGAAGAAAAGGAGGGTGGATTTTTGCAAGAAAAATAATAGACTACATACATCAACAATAAATAGACATCTCAACTCCATCTAGCCACAATGAAGATTTGTAACATATGATGCCCACATATAATCAACTACATACAACAACAATGAAGATTTGTAACTCATATTTTACTCTATTGGAACGATTATTACCATTTCTGACGAAATTGACATCCACTTTTACATATCTGAACTACTTCCTTATATCTTAACTATAATAATTTCCTTTATGCCGAATTTCTGAATACACCATATAAAAAAAAAAAATTCAAGAAAAAAGAAAAAAGAAAAAAGATTTATGCAATTTACACTCACCATGATAGCAAATTTATAGTCATTGTTACCCTCACCTTGTCAAATCCTAATTCTATTCAATCACCACCTCCGGTAGCCACTATTGGCAACTTCAGCAACCATTGCTGACATCTTTATCCACCAAACCCCAGTTCCTCCCCAACCGATGATCCCTCTCCGTAGACCTTTTCCCTCTTTGGCGACTCCTTCACTACTGTCACCAGTGGCGGAGCTAGAAAATTAAATTAGAGGGGACACTTATTAATTACAATAATTTTTACAAAAATATTTCACGCAAGTTTTTACGATTGATTTCAAGAAACATAAAAAAAAATAATAATAATTAGTGTGTTTGGTTTCAGTTTTCTAAATTCAGTTTTTTGAAAACTAAGTTTTTTTATTTTTTGTATTTTTTTATTTTTAGTAAATATTTTTTTTTATTTTAAGTAATTTTTTACATTTTTAGATGCACATTACTTAGATGTATCTAAATAGTAAAATATTTGTAAAAAAATATTTTAAAAAATTAATAAATAAACAAAAATACAAAAAATATACTCTTTTTTTTTTTGGTATTTTTGGGTATTTAATGTATTTTTTAAATATTTTTTTCACAAATATTATACTTTTTAAGTGTATTTATGTTAGGTGTGTCTAAAAATTAAAAAAAATGTTTAAAATATTTAAAAAATTCATTCAAAACATTAAAATAGGAAAAATAAAAAAGTAATTTTTTTGAAAACTGGAAACAAACAAGCTGAATGTTATTTGTAACTAGTGTATCATGGACAATATAAAAAAAAATATAGATATAAGCCTTAAAATATATTATATAATGATAAATTATTTTTTGATACAAAATTTGATTAAAAATTCAATATAATGGTAATATCACGTTATCATTAGAATGTGATATCACCCACTAATAGTAAATAAACGTATAAAAAGTGAATATCACATGTCAAATGTAACTAACAATCTAATAAATTCCATATCTTTACAGTGAGATTACTTATACTTGCATATCACTAATAATGGCATCGCCGTTACATTCAAAAAATTTCATAGCTAATACGGTTTATTTATAATAGTCTCTTCATTTTCAATCAAAACAACCATTATTGTTTTCATAATTTTTAAAATGTCATTGACGTTTCACTTTAATAATATTTTTGTAATTTTTTATTTAAAATATTTTTTTTATGTTTGCAAAAAAAAAAAAGTCCCAAAATCCAGGGGGGCACGTGACCCCCTGGTTACATGCTCCCTCTACCACTGACTGCCACCCCCTTCTGGTCCTTCACAGCTTCAAAAATCCAATGTAGTTTTTTTTTTTTTTTTTAAATTAAAAAAAATATAATTGAGAATCCTTTCAAATACAAATAGATAATCATAATATTATTGGTACCTCACTTAGTAATTCAGATGTCTCGCCTCCAAAGGTATTTATCTTGCTCACTTTTTCTCGATTCTGTATTAATTATAACTATAGGCATGCAAAATTTTTAGTCAATTACAAATGGCCACATACTATAAAGATCTGAAAAATATGTCACAATTATTGGCGAATTAAATCTTGCAACGTGTCTAATTGGTCACAAATCAAGATCACATGGTGTTGCATTGTGTTCAAATCAAATATTGCCACATGTTAAGCTTATGTGATATTAAGATCTCGTTTGGCAACATCACTTTTCAGCCTAAGAGTCAAAAAGTTACTGTGTGTGTTGATTTCTGACCACACAACCAAATAGGAAACTTAGCTGGAGAGCACCGGTAGAATAGATTAAGTCCAAACAACCTGTCACAAAAAAATAAGAATCCGGTAGTGGTTTGTCTACCCAGGGGCAATCTGATGCTCAAGTCAGTAATCAAATATCTCTCAAAGATAGCAAATTGTGCTTAACTCACAAGAAAAAACTAACTGCCCACAGTCTATCACACATAAAAGCATACTTTAGACCCACGGGGGTGCCCTGCTTTTATAGCCAGCACTGACCTGATCTCAGTAGAAGCCTCACTTTAGTAGACTCAGGCTTAATGCTCATCCTGGACTCTCAGCTAGATAGGGATAAACTCCCTAAGAGTTTTATCTTTATCCAGACTCAGATCCCCCCTGTTCTAGGACTCTTGTCCCTTATCTGCTTATCTCGAATTTTGGTATCTCTGCAGATAACCTCGGCCTAACCGAGATCACCTCGGCGCATGACTAAGCCAAGTGGCACCTCGGTTGACACTTCGGCGTCACCTTGGCCACGTACTGTTATTCACAAAATATGTCTCCACAACTGCCCCTTAGGTTCTATTACCTCGGCAATCTGAGGTGATGGAACTTACATCGCTTGTTCATATACTATGTCGGCTAAAATTCATTCATTCTCCACAACCAAGATCATTACTCGTCGGCATCAAGTACCCAGGACTCAACTGTCCATCTTTATTAATGACCAAGAACCAAGAACCAAGTTCTTTGAGTATCTTAATCGAGATCGTTCCTCTAGCTGAGATTTTTGCTTCATTAAATCAAGAACTCCAAGAGTTTTATTTGCGCATGAGCTGCCATGCACGGTTTTTTCAACTGTTTCATCCATGCATCCTTTCTTCTTTGGTTTGCACCTAACAGACAGTTTTAGGTCGCGTCGCTTCTGCACACGCCGCCTGACAGACACATCATCCAAGGCGTATTCACTTCATTTTGCCGCCCTTTCAGTTTTTAACAAAAACTCTTTTTCTCTCTCTTCGTCTTCTCACTCGTATTCTTTCGTTCTTTCTCTGCACTCAGACTTTCTCTCTCTAAAAAACCTCCATTTTTGAACTTTCGAAGCTCTGTAATTGTCTGCCTTCGGTGAATCTTCTGTCACTCCATCTCGATAATGACTCCAGCGCACCTTACTCCGGCATTCTTATTTTCTGCCCTATTCAATAAGTTCATAACTTCTTTCTCTTTAATTTCAATCTTTCATTTTTTATTTGTTTCAAATCTGTCATCTGTGCACATTGTCTGTTGCTATTCTGTTTCTATCTTCATGCTTTGGTCATCATGAATCATTTCTTGTTTTTTTGAATTTTTGTTGTGCTTCCAGTTGCATCACTAAAATGTCAATTGTGTTTGCCTATTGTATTTCCTGTACAATTTTCTACACACACTTACTCAGTGTTCTGTGATTTTCCTCACTCTTGAGTCTCTATTGCTTTCTTGATTCTGAATCGTGCCTTTTTTCTTGCTTTTCTTGCTTTGTTTCTAGATTCTTGCCTTTGAGTTTCGTTTCTGTAGTTCTAGTTTTGGGATTTGCCATAGAACCCATATACCCAGGAGAAACTGAAACAAATTTCCCTTCAGATCTTTAAAATCCTCCCCCCGGTGCCTCTTTAGGATCTAGCCAAGGTTTTAAGACCCCTGCCAGTGTTCTTTCCCCGAAGCCCTTTGCAAAACACCTCTAGCCGAAATCATGGGTATGTTTAGGTAGAGAGTAGATACCCCAGCCAAACTTGAGTACTTTGGACAAGAGTTCTCTATCCCAGTTGACGTTCAAATCAGGTTGACCGGAAAGGAGGATTCTATCATGCCAGATGGAAACTCCATGCCCTTCCCTGTAGTTGCATTTGTAGAAAATGGGCTTCGACTTCCTCTAGACATCCTATTTAAGGAAGTTCTTCACTTCTACAAACTTAACCATATATAACTAGCCATCAATTCTTTTAGGATTATCAATGGCATCGTCGCGCTGGCACGTCGACAAAATGCCAAAATTACCCTTCTTGATATCTAGTATTGCTACACCATGTGTAGCCTCAAAACAAACAACAGCTACACATACTACCTCAAGCCGAGATCTACACAATACAAGTTGATAGCTGATATCCCAGACGCATATAAGGGCGCGGGGGATGACTACCTGATTGTCTCGGGCAATTGGGAGTTTGCGCCGAACGATGAGCTCCACCTTTTCCCTTTGCGCCGAGAAGTATTTAGAGATGACAAGGGTAAGGGCTTAGTCCCCCCAAAGTCCCTTCTTTAAATTATTTTAGCATTCTTCCTATTACTCTGTTATAATGTTCTCTCTTTATTTTTGATGCCCTTCTTTAGCTCGAAAAGAACTTTCGCTAGTACTACGTGCCGAGCAAAGACTTGGTTCGCCTTCTTGGCTTACCAATCGAGGCACGCAAAGCTCCTTTTCTTCTCAACTACATCTCTACCTATCGTAGTCCCTTGCCCGACATCCCCGAAAGAAGCCAAACTCCACCTTCTACCACAACTCCTCCAACAGCCTCATCTCCAAGGTCAGATCAGGTTTCTACCTTTGACCCAGTGGACCAGCCATCCATTTCTGCCCTCTAGTTAATTCCTCCAGCTCAGTGCCAGTGCCGACGCTGGGCTCTACCAGACATCCCTACCGGTAGAACCAGAAGTAGAAGATGCCAAGGCCTTGACTTCTTGGAGACCGACCCTTCCAACCCTCTTATCGTCTTGCCAGCCATTCATTTTGGTCATAGAGTTACTATTGTCGCTACTGCCAACGAAATGGGTTGCGCAAAAATTGTTCCCGACGACCTGCTAGCCAATATCCCTGGCGTGGTGTCGGTTCATTCTTTTTCTCCATCCCAATCCCAACAAAAGCCCAAGGTAAAGAGGGTAAAAAGGGCTAAGGCCAACGCCATAGAGGTTAAATCAGAAGATACAGTGCCAATTTCTAAATTGGCTGAAATAGGGAAGAGCTCTGTTATCGTTGAGAACAGACCTGCTGAGGCCGAGACGTCTGATCAACCGCCATCCAAGAAGCTGAGGTCCAGGGGGGCTTCTGAGCCCTCTGTTTTTCGTGCCGATGAGCCTTGGACCCCGTCTATCAAGGTTGGAGACCAACTTCTTCTAACCGAGGACAGTGCGCTCAATAGCCTAGAAGTTGGTACCACTCTTTCCACCGCCATTCTCCTTCCGGCTGACATCAATTGGATTGCCAAGCTCTCTGAGTCCAAAAACTATGCAATGATGATGCAGCACTGCGTTTTGGTAAGTTGTAGTACTTGTAACCTTTGGTCCAATTTTAACTCTAGTTTCCATACTTAACGAATTTTTTTTCTATTCTTGCAGGTTATCCAACAGGGTCACTCCCTCGCAGTCAAAACTAAGGAGTTTAAGAAGGAACTGACTAACAAGACAAAGGAGGTAGCCAAGCTCCTGTCTTCACTAAACAAGGTCGAGGCTCGCATCCGAAGCTTGCAGGACTAGGCGAAAACTGCCCTATTGGCCCAAAATAAAGCTGAGGATCACACCGAAGCCGCTGAAAATGTTGCCGAGGTTGCCAAGACTGAGGGAAAAGAAGCTAAAGAAAAAGAATCTCAAGCCTAGATTGAGCCCCAAATGGCACTTGCTACCAAAGCGGCCAAAATAAAGGCAGCCGACGAGAAGGCATACACCAAAGGGGTGGCCGACGTCCGTGACGCATATAAAAAGCAAGTCAACGAGGCATGCAACAAAGGTTGTACCCTTGGATGGATGTCAGCATTGAAGGAATTGGGCATCCTCAACTACTCGCCTCTCTGTGATGCCAACTGACTTGCTCTTTCATTCCAATCCACTCCAAGCCAATTCGAGGACGAGGCTGAGGAGGAAGAAAAAGTTGAGGCCGACAAGGACAGAGTCGCTAATCTTGCTCAAAAGATTGAAGCTACTGGGACCAAGTCCTCAACTCTGAATGAGCAAGTCCTGGACTTGACTAAGGACGACGAAGACGAAGTTCCCAAGACCACTTCTGAAGCTGAGGTTGAAAGCGCCGAGAAGAGCCTTGATAAGACTCTTCTTAAGATCAACGCTGAGATCCAGGCTAAGAAGGCAGCCGAGAAGACTACTTAGCTGTCTGCCGAAGCTGAGACACGAACCATCGCCGAGGCAGGGCAGTTTGCAGAGAATCCTTAATGATCCCAACACTCAATTTTTTTTTCCTTTACTTGTTATTTTGAACTGTCACGAACAATGTAATCTTCCGTTTTGTTTTAACTAATGTTGGTTTTTATTTGGCCGACGTGCTTTCTTTTGTCTTTGTAAATGAACAAGTTCTCTTTGGATGCATGCCTTTCTTTCTTTTGAATGCTCTCTTCATATATGCTTACTGCTTTCTTTCATGCCTTTCATGCTTCCATACTTAGAATATTTTTGCATTTCTTCGAAGTACATCTCAACTGTGTAATCACTTCGGGTCAGAGTACCTCGGATATAAACCTTGATTGTTTGTCTCAGCCATCAATTGGAATACCTCGGCTAACACTTAAAAATATTTTGAAATATTCTTACAAGCGCTGTTTCTTAAAACTTATTCAGTCAAGTATTGCTTATTTACTTCCATTTACTGTCTTCTGTTAAGATTTCACCTTTCCAACCTTACCAACCTTGACAACCAGGTTGGTCATCTCGGGTAATATGTACCTCGGATACTTCTTTCATCATTACCTCAGCTAACTCCAACTTGTAAATTATTCTGAAATTTCAACAAGTGTCAAGCCCATTCTAACTTGCAAATTTTTCTAAAAATTTCAACAAGTCTCAAGCTCTCAAGTTCATTTATCATTCCTGCTTCCTGCCCCCTAATGTAAACCTAAGTTCCACTTAAGTTCACATTATGCGTTTATGGTCTTTTGTCGAAGTCAGATTCAAACAAAGACTAACCGAGGTGTTCAACCTTGGTTTCTCTGTTAATCTAACTAAAGCAAATTTAGTTCCATTTTGAGTTTAACTCTGCTGACATGGCAAGTCTAGGTTAATTCAAATTAGTTCACCTCTATTATACACAAAGTATAATTTAACTCTGCCATATAATAAGAAAGTTTATTCATCATGTTCCATTTAGAAATATCGCTAACTTAGTTCAACTATATTATATAAAAGTCTAATTCAACTCTGTCATCTAATAAGTCTAAGTTATTTGTCATGTTTCATTCAGAAACATCTCTAACTAAGTTCAATTCTATTATATGCAAGTATAATTCAACTTTGTCATATAATAAGTCTAAGCTATTCATCGTGTTTCATTCAGAAATATCGCCAACTTAGTTCAACCCTATTATATGGAAGTATAATTCAACTTTGTCATATAATAAGTCTAAGTTATTTGTCATGTTTCATTCAGAAATATCACCAACTTAGTTCAACTCTATTATATGCAAGTATAATTCAACTCTGCCATATAATAAGTCTAAGTTATTTGTCATGTTTAATTCAGAAACATCGCCAACTTAGTTCAACTCTATTATATGCAAGTATAATTTGACTCTGCCATGTAATAAATCTAAGTTATTTGTCATGTTTTGTTTGGAAACATCGTTATAGGGCTGGTCAGTCCTATCGTACAAATTTCAAATTCACAAAAATCAAACTACCATTTTATTATTATTTCGGCTAATAAAATTATGACATAAAATTAAAAAAAAAAAAACTAATGATAAAAATATTTCAGATTACAAGTGTTCCAGGGTCTCAGAAACTCTTTGCCTTCAGTGTCTTCCAGCCGATATGCCCCACTACCGGCAACCGAGATGATTCAATAAGGCCCCCCTCAATTTGGGCCAAGCTTGCCCTGCCTAGAATCCCTTTTGTTGCCGACAACTTTCCTCAAGATGAGGACTCCAACTTTGAACTCGTTTTGTTCTAAGCCCTAATAAGCTGCTGGTGGTTGTAGACGCGCCCCGAGGGCCCCATGCTACAGTTCGGACTCAAATGTCACGGTTCTGAATCTAATCCCGCAAAGTGCAATGCGAGACCGATAAATCACCAAAGAGTCCAAATCCGGCAAATCGTTTTGGAAAATTGATTTTTAAGAAAGAAGTGTCAAACATGGACTGCTTTGCCAGATACAAAGTCGCCACCTAAATATTTTATTTTGGGGTGATTTAGGAAACCCTAACTCGTTGCCTAAGGCCACGTGTCCGTCATCACCAAAGTTGCCTCGGCTCAGAAACTTGGGTACGATTGGGGAAGGTCATCTATGAGCACCCCCGCTCGCCCGATCAAAGATCGGCCTGTACTAAGCATGATATTTTGTTTTTGAAAACACATGTGTTCTTATTTCGGTTATTAGCTAGAATTTACTATGTGATGCGCACAACACACAAGTATAGACTAGATCGCCTAAGTTGGAACGAAACATTTCATGTTTGTTTGTTTGAAAATGGTTTGATGGTGCTACTCGCAAGTAGGCTAAGACGTGGATTTGCCACCCTCGAGTGGGCTTAGAAAAATATGATTTTGCCACTCTTAAGTGGGCTTAAAACACATATTTTGATGAATTGTTCCAATTCAAGTAATCTAACCTTCACCCACAGGCATTTAGACAGTTTATATCATTTAAGCAGATAGCCTCATGGCAAGCATGCTAACATGGCAACACTTATACTCATGCAAGATGTTAAAGCATAAAAGCTTACCTAGTACTCCGAGCCAAAACAAGAAACTAGTTAGAAATCATGCATGATTCTAGTTCATGTTAAGATGGCTAATGCAACACATGAAAAATGCAACTAGAATAGGCTCGGCTAATCTAAGAATGGCATGTGAAATGCGACAACTCGATACATATTTTCAAGTTGGAATTGCAATACTATGCAATTAGTATGATGCGCCGAGCCCGGTGCGTGCAATACGAATGAATGTATGCAAACATGCTAACATAAGTATGCTAATTAAAACATGACCTATGACTAACCATCAAAAGCAGGTAAGTAAAAGGGAGAAAGACGTGGGGTTGGAAGACATTCACACACGCACGCACACTTATTACAAATTCGCCCTCTCGACGGAGGGTCCGAAAGAATAATACAAACTGAATAATAAATCAACTATCCTATCTAATTAATTATAACAAACTCTTAATTAATTAACAAATTAATTACAAAACAATCTAAGTATGAAACTAAAGAGGCCGCCGCAGCTCCGCCTTGGAATGATTGACTGATGCATGTTCGATTGCCTCGCTCGGAAACCCGTTGCCATGCCGCATGTTGCCTCTGCTTGCACTGTTTTGCTTCTCTGAAAATTGTGAAAATCCTTAGGATGCTTCTGAAACACTCCATGAGCACTGTAGGAGGTCATCGACCAAACGATGGAGTCACCGGCCATGGGAAAATGGTCATCGACCAAAAGTGGAGCTCTCGGCCAGATTAAGTTAGCCGGTAGGCACTGAAGATGGCCGACCGGCCATCCCTTCCTACAGAATGCTATTTTTGCTGCAGCTGAGGATAGACAGTGCATGGCAAGGCGTTTACAAGACAATGTCTGCACGACCATCCCCCTATCATACTATGAACTCAAGGGAGTATGGCTCTCGACCCTCGGACCACCAATCACGCATTTCAATGCATGATGGCCAAAGGTGCCAAGTGTGCAAATCAATATGGAGTGAATGCCACAAAACACATGAATGCCTAGAACACTATCATGTTTGATCAAGAGTATCGGCGACCGAGGATTGAGGTATGTTTCGTCACTTTAAGTACGAACGTCCCTCATTTCTCATGTTTCGTTTGACACCCCAAACCAAACACAATGCAATTAATGTATGCCAAATACAATGCAATATGGAAAAGCCATGCTATGCAACCTAAGCATGCCAAATGCAATAGAACTCAAGTATGTACACAAGACTAAGGTAGCAAGCATGCCAAATGCAATGCAACCTAAGCATGCAATTTAAGCTAATGTAACATGGGCACGCAAAGTATACAACAATGCTATGTAATGCAATTATACCAAACATGCCAACATGATACAATACAAGCATGCAAATATCATGAAAGCAAACATGCTCAATGGACTTAAACTGAAATGGGTAGACCTCAGCCGTGCCAAAACAGTGGCCAAAGTGCCAAGAAATGATGAACAAAACACACCCAAACATGCGCATGTAAAGGTCCAACACTTAGGCACAAACAAGGTCGACTCTTAAGCACATTTAAAAGAGACAAATATGGACAAGTAACAAGCGTGATAATCTTTGAAAATATGCAAGGGATGATGCCAAATCAACCAAGCCATGCAAGTAAAGCATACAAAGGAGCCTAAAACTTAAGACTAGCCAAGGGGCTCAAGCCATGACTATGTGAAGCTAGCCCTAAAGGGCCAAGGGGACCTAAAACAGTCCCGAGGTAGGTGCAAGCAAGACCAAAAGTGAGCTCAAAGCTAGCCAAAACAAGCTAGAATACAATGCCAAAACAATGGGGCATGCAACGCTATCAAAGAGGTGTTATACTACGCCTAACACAACCAAACATGGCATGGTTTAAGCAATGGAAAACAGAGTTATGGCATGTTGAAACAAACTCAAAAACCCACTTAGATGGTATCTAAATGGTCTAAGCATAGAGGCATGCACAATGGTCTAATCTTGAAGCATAAAACACAAACCTTCTAATGCATGGAGAATGTTATGAATGTGAATGCATGGTCACATTATATGGACTGAAATCTCACGTGAAATGATGCCAAATCATGAAAATGAGCCAAGTAATGTAGTCATGTGACTTAGGCCTTCAAAGCTAACAAGCTATGATGAACTAAGGGTATACAAAACATGACATATATGATCAAAATGACACCAAACAGAGCTTTAACATGCTGAAATATGACTAAAAGTTCCTTTGGGTCGAGTCAAGATATGCAAGCATGATAGTCCAAATGCAAGATACATGTTATGGCAAATGAGAGGATTGCAAGACAAGTGTATGGAGTATGCATGAGGCCATCAAACCAACATGAAACAGAGGTAAAACATGACCAAACAACACCAAATACTTGCTAAAATGGAGTTAAAACAAACTAAGTAAATATGCTACCATTATGACCCCATAAGGCAAGTAAATGAGACATAAGGAGAGAGGGGTGTCCCTCCCCTATACAAGACCTCAAAACCACTTCTCCACCACTAAAAATCCTCTGGATTTCAGTGGTGAGAAGGTTGAAACAAGAAGGTTCCAAAGCCAAAAGGAAGAGGCACAAAATGAGGCCAAACAAGGCCTAAGGGGGAGTAGACAACCCCCAGCACAAAAGTGACCTTAATGAAACATCTCAAGCATGAAACTACAGAACTTTTTTATGTAGGACACTAAGCTTAAAACAGCATGCAAGTATTGCTAAAAGCTTAAGCAAAAATGGGGAATAAAAGAGTAGTTTCTCACCCTTGAAGAACACTTCAAGAACACCAACTCCAGCACCTCCTTCTGATCAAAACCAACTCAAAAACTCTGAAATCAACTCCTTAGCACCTCAGTAACTAAAGGATAGTGCAACACTAGGTTCCTTAGGGCAAAAATATGAACAAAAACACCCTTTAGAACACTATTACACACACAACTATCTAGAGAGAGGAGATATAGAGAAAGAGTGATATATATGCTCTATATCAGATTGCTGAACCCCTGAAAGGGGAGGGGAGGCCTCCTCTTATAGAAAATCAACTTCTAAGCTTCTTAGAGAAGCTAAGTGTAAGGATGAAATCCCTCCATACACGTGTATGGGGGGCAGAGTTTGTGCTCACCAGCTGGCACAGCTGGCATGCACAATGCCTGAAAAAGGAAAAGAAAAGGCCTCGGCCAAAAAATGTGGCCGATCGACCAAAACAATGGCCGACCGACCAAATACAGTGTCGATCGACCAATACATTTGGCCGGTGGCAAGAAAACAAGGCCGGTGGCCTCAGGCCACGGCCGGTGGGTTGAGGGATAGCCAACAAGCCACTTCCTACCCTTAAGTGCAAAAACCATAAGTCCTTGGTCCTCAACCAACCACAAAATAGTCAAGTTGAGAGATCTTAAGGCAAGACACGCAGCCGAGACTTCCGAGAACTCAAAACGAACACAAACATGGATGATCATCGAGTGTTCAAACGATGACGTCCAAGTCTTGAGGATGGTCAAAAATGGGGTGTCTACAGTGATATGCCCCCAGCCGAATTGTTGCTCTCTCCCTTTTTTCTTCCAACAGATCCAGATCTCGGGCTAAGAATGCCTCATTGGTCCCATTTTCTACTCCTTGGATTCTGATTCTAGGGATGCCGACTTCTAGTGAGATAACTGCTTTAGTGCCATAACCATGGCAAAAGAAGACTCCCCAGTTGATCTTCTTGGTGTAGTCTGATATGTCCAGAGCACATTGGGCAACTCTTCCACCCACTTCCATTTTGCTATTTTTAGCCTCTTCTTGATCTCATCCAAGATAGTCTTATTGGATGCTTCTACCTGACCATTGCTTTGAGGGAAACTTGGAGTGAAGTAGTAGTTCTTGATTTTGTACTTTGCACAGAAGCTTTTGATTAGCTTACTGTCAAATTGTGTACTATTGTTTGCTATTATTGCCCTTAGGATCCCAAACCTAATGATGATGTTCTTCCATATGAAGTCCCTCACATCAATATCTCGAATCTTCACAAGGGGTTCAGCTTCTACCTACTTCGTGAAGGAATCAGTTGCTACTAGCAGAAACTTTCTTTGCCCAGTTGCTTGGGGCAATTATCCAACAAGATCCATGCCCCACTGGGCAAACGGCCAAGGGCTGGACACTGTGTTTAAGTCTGCTGTTGGTTAATGTATCAAAGGTGCAAACCTTTGACACTTCTCACACTTTTTGACGTAGGCTTTCTCATCCTTCTGCATGTAGGGCCGCCAGTACCTCTGAGTGATGGCCCTGTGAGCAAGTGATTTGCCCCCAGCATGGCTTCCACAGACTCCTTCATGAATCTCATACAAAAAGTCCTCAACCTGGGACGAATGTACATATCTCAATAGGGGTCTAGTGAAGGATCTCCTATAGAGATGGCCATCTGCTGTTAGGCTGAACCTGGCCAACTTCAATCTAGTCTTGTGTGCCTCTTTTCAGTCATTTGGCAGCTTACCATCCCTGAGGAACATTACTATTGCATCCATGCAGCTTGGTCCTATCTCTACACACATTGCTTCGTATTCTGTGATTTGGGGCTCCACGCTTAGGCTTGACAAATAATCAACCACTATGGTCTTTGCCTCACCTAATTTCATTGCACTAGCCAAGTTTGTCAAGGTGTCAACGTGACTATTGTCATCTCGGCTAACTTGCTGTAGCCGGCAATCTTGGAACAGTGCTAGCAGTCTGACAACCTCTTTGACATAGGCTATCATTCGTTTATCTCGGGTTGCATACTCGCCTATTGCCTGATTCACAATAAGCTGGGAGTCACAGAAGACTACCACTTCACCGGCCTCCATTGCTGTTGTCAACTTCAACCTTGCAATCAGTGCCTCATACTCTGCTTCATTGTTTGAGGCCTTAAATCCCAAACGAATAGACTGCTCTAACATTCACCCATCTGGCAACGCTAACACCACTCTACTCCCGCTCTTTGATAGTTTGAGCTTTCATCAACAAATAGGCGAAAGGAATCGCTGATGTAAATGTCGTAGGGCTTTGGTTTCTCTTCTTTCTTTTGTTTTGCTACAGTAGGGGTTCTTGGACCCCAGTTGGGTTTCTTCCTACTCCCTTGGGCATCTCAAGCAGCGGCTCACCGGAGTTCGATGAGGAATGGTGCCCTGGGTGAACTTGGCCACAAAGTCGGCCTGAACCTGGTCTTTAATTGCTATTCTAGGCCTAAACTCCAAGTCATATTAGCCCAACACTACTGCCTATTTGTTGCCTGTCAGATCTCTTTGCTGCAATAGGGACTTCAAAGGATGCTCAGTCAGTATCACAATCTTGTGGGCTTGGAAGTAGTGATTTAGTTTTTTCGAAGCCATCACCAAGGCTAGTGTCAATTTTTCTAGGGGTAAATACCTGGTCTCTGCACTGGCTAGGGTTTTACTCACATAGTATACTGGCCTTTGTTCTCTCTTCTCTTTTTTGATTACTACTGCACTCATTGCGTGCTCTGAAACTGCCAAGTATAAGAATAATTCTTCTCCAGGTATTAGATTTAACAGAACTAGAGCTGTTGTCAGGTACTTTTTTCAAGTCAGCCAAGGCGACTTCGCACTCCTCTGTCCACAAAAAATCGGTGGCCTTCTTCACCAAACTAAAAAATAGTTTACACTTATCAAAACTCCGACTAATAAACCTGTTTATGGTTGTCGCCTTGCCGATCAAAATCTGAACCTGCTTGGCTAACGTCGGGCTTTTTAAGTCAAGAATGGTCTTGATTTGATCTGGGCTTGCCTCAGTGCCCCTTTTGGTAACCAAGTATACTAGGAACTTACCAAACCCGACTCCAAATGCACATTTTGAAGCATTGAGTCGGAGCTGATATGTTCTCAAGATATCAAAAACTGCCTTCAAATCGGGCAGATGATTCCCAAGCTCTTTGGTCTTCACGTCCATGTCATCAATGTACATTTCAACTGTCTTTCCAATAAGATGTTTGAACATCTTGGTTACTAACCTCTGATAGGTTGCTCCTACATTCTTTAACTCAAAAGGCATTACTTTGTAGCAGTATAACCCTTTTGTGGTGATGAAAGCAGTCTTCTCTTCATCTGGAGGATACATCGCTAGCTGGTGGTATCCTCTGTAAGCATCTAGGAAGCTCATCCTTCCATGCCTTGAAGTGGCATCCACCAGCTGATCAATCTTAGGTAGAGGGAAGCTGTCTTTAGGGCAAGCCTTATTCAGGCTGGTGAAGTCCACGCAGACCCTCTACTTGCCGTTCTTTTTTTTCACTACCACAGTGTTATATAGCCAAGTAGGGTAGTTCATCTCGCGAATGGCTTTGGCTTCCAACAATTTGTCCACTTCCTCCTCAACTGCCTCAATCTGCATTAATGTCGGCCTCCTTGCTCGTTGGATGACAGGTTTAGCCGACCTATCTACATTGAGAATATGGCATGTGATCTCGAGGTCAATGCCTGGCATCTCATATGGCGTCCAGGCAAATACTTCTATGTTGGCCCGTAAGAAAGCCTTTAACTCCCTTTCCTCATCCTCGGCCAAGCCTGAGCCGAGAAGGAAGAAGCGCTCTTTGTCTTTTTCTTGGACCAGAATTTTTTTCAATGCTTCATTACTCTTCTCGGCCAATTCTTTTCCAACATTATATAGGACTTCTATGTCCTCGTCCTTGATTTTCACTTTTTCTGCCTCTCGCATATTGCAGTTGGATTTCATTGCTGCCATAGAACAATTATTTTCCTGCACTTGATCCCCTCTGACTTCCTCAATCCCCTATTCAGTTGGAAATCGCAATAGCTGGTGCAGTGTTGAGAGAACCACTCTCATTGCGTGCAACCATGGCCTTCCCAAGATAAATTATAAAGGGAGGGGGTGTCAATTACTGTAAACTTTGTGCTTACCTTCCTAGTCCCTGCCTGCACCTCCAAATTTATTGCTCCTCAGCGTTCCGTTGAACCCAACCATTGGGTTGTTGGACTGCTCTAAATCATCTCGATGAAGGCCAAGCTCCTTGTAACATCTGACATACATGATGTCACAAGAGCTTCCTTGGTCAATCAGAATGCGCCTTACCTAGTATTTTCCAACCTTGAGGGTCATTACCAGAGCATCGTTGTGTGGATGCTGCACCATGTTTAGGTCTACCTTAGTAAAGGACACTGTCGCTCCCTGGTACTCGTTTGTCCTATGCCTCTTTTGCTGGACCTGATACACATGTTGTAAGTGCCTCACATTTTGGGTCTCTCTTCACATATTATTCTCATTAACCTTCGAGTGAATCACATTGATCACCCAAGGTTCTGCTTGTTGTGGTTGTGATAGTGGTGGTGTTGCTGGTGTCGGGGGAAGCCTTGCATGTCTTCCTTTGTTCTGGCCTCATCTATTAGGTCCTTCAAGTGACCCTGTCTAACCAGGTCTTTCAAGTGCGTCTTCAAGGCTTTGCACCCCTGAGTCAGGTGCTCATCCTCATTGTGGTAGGCATAGTGCTTCCCAAGGCTCCTTCCCATGAACTCGCCAGGGACCTTCTCCGGTGCTCTATAATACGGTTGGTTCTTAATAATTTCTAGAACTTTGTAAACTGGGATCCGAAACACAGTAATGACTGCCTGGGCAGCCCTCAGCCCTGTTTCTTGCCTGTTAAAACCAGTATTACCTCGGCCTCGCTTCAGCAAGCCGTTCCTCTTCTCCTGTTTGGGTGTCTTATTTCCTAGTGTGTCCTCTTCTACTTTTGGCATATTTCTTGATCTGTGCCATGAGCTCCTCCATACTCTTTAGTAGAGTTTTTGCTAGCGACTTTCAAAGTGGGCATTCATCCTCTAGGCCATTCTTAAAAGACATGACCGCTAATTCTTGGTTACATCCCGGTATTCGGTTGAACACCTCATAATACCTCTTGGCATAAACCCTAAGGCCTTGACCCTCGTTAATTTTCAAAGCCATCAAGAAGTTTACCCTTAGTGGCTGCAACTTGTTTGTAATGAACCTGGCCACAAAACATCTCGGCCAGGCCATCCCAACTCTTCATAATTCCTTTCGACAACTTGTGAAACCAATCCGATGCAACTTTCCCAAATGATGAGGGGAACACCTTGCACAATAACGGTTCATTCTTGATACACAAAGCCATTGAATTTAGATATAAGCCAATGTGAAAGTTCAGATCAAACTTACCGTCATAAATTTAGAACCTCGGTATGTGGAAACCTTTTGGGCCCTCAAACTTGTCCAACTCTACAGAGAACAGTGTTCTCGGCTCGATGGGGGATGTAACCTCGGCATTCTGTCGCTTCCTCTAGAAGTAGTCCCTTAAACACTCCTTAGATATTCCGGGGCTCTTGACATATGTCTCGTTGGTACGAGGTGCCCTATGTGAGTTGCCTCTGACTGACTCTCCTCGCTCGACATCCCGTGAAGGCCGATGTGAGGGCTTTTTTTCCCTGCCATGCTGTAGGACTGCTAGGATTGTTTTCTGCCCCCCTTTCTGGGCGTCAATCTTGGCCTTTGGCGTCGGCTTGTCTTGCAACAGAAACAGTGGTTGTATGACGTTGTTCTGTATCATGAAGTTGACAACCGATTATAGATATGCCAAGCCATTCCCTTCATCTCATCGTTCTTTCTCAGGCATTTATTTTTCCATACATGGAGGTTGCTTTCGTTGTAATACTCATCTCGGCCTGATTTCTTCGGGACGTCTCCGTTCTTGCCAACCTCCTTATCCCCGGGATTCTAATCTCATGCTCCTTCATTATGATTTTCTTCCTCGATGTTAGGATCGGCATGTTTACCACTCCCACATAGGACGTCATCCTTGATATTTTCTTTCTGTGCGTCGTTGGCCATCTATTCTCCTTACGTTCCCACAAACAACGCCAAATTATGGGTTTTGATTTCCGACCACACAACTAAACCGGGAACTCAGCTGGAGAGCACCGACAGAATAGATTAAGCCCGAACAACCTATCACAGAAAGATAAGAATCTGACAGTGGTTCATCCACCTAGAGGCATTCCGACGCTCAAGTTAATAACCAAATATCTCTCAAAGATGGCAAATTGTGCTTAACTCACAAGAAAGAACTAACTATCTACAGTCTATCACACATAAAAGCATACCTTAAACCCACGGAGGTGCCTTGCTTTTATAGCCTGACCTGATCTCTGTAGAAGCCTCACTTCAATGGACTCAGGCTTAATGCTCATCTTGGACTCTCAGCTAGATAGGGATAAACTCCATAAGAGTTTTTTATTTATCTAGACTGAGATCTTCCCCTATTCTAGGACTCTTGTCCCTTATCCGCTTATCTTGGATTCCGGTATCTCGGCAGATAACCTTTGCCTAGCTGAGATCACCTCGGCACATGACCAGGCCACGTGGCACCTCGATTGACACTTCGGCGCCACCTTGGCCACGTGTTGTTATTCACAAAATATGTCCCTGTAGTTACTAATAAAAAAATAAAAAGCCAACAACCTATACCAAAAAGTCAAAGATTCTATTTTCTCTCTATTTTTTACACATCTTTTTGTAAAAAACTAAAAGTCATCCCAAACATACTAGTTTTTTTACATCATATTTTAGTTAAAAAGTTAAAAAAATTTACTAAAATAACATGTTCCCAAATGAGGCCTAATTTTTATTTATTTTTATTTTTTAATTTTTGCACAAAATACATATAAAAAGGGAAAAAAAATCAAGAATTGTCCTTATCACGACATGTTTGGACTTACCATCCAGAAAGTGCCATATGTGTGTGCAATGACTAACAAAGACATAAATTTGGACCTCCGTTAAAAAGCAATGACTTTTTACCAATCTTTTATTTATAATTTTATATTGTAATAGTGAGTTTGTGATGGTAGTGGTGAAGGCAACGATTGTGTCTATAGAATAGTGGTGGAAATAGAGAGATATTTAACTATCACTTGAGAAAATATTGAAATCCACTTTGTTGAGGCAAAATTTAAACCCACAATTCTTACTTTAGAAGTCAAAATCTCACAACTTGGACTGGGTTAGAAAATTGTAAAACGCCTATGCACGTCAAAATATTAACAATTACACTGAAGTCGTGTGTCATTTTTAAAGGTAAATAAGTTCGCAACCAAGTATTCATACCTCATAAATTAATGTATTCTCTTTGTTTCCAGTCAATCATTGCCAACAGATCTATATGCTATTCTTTCTTCTGTTTTATGTTGATAGGTGAAGGAAGTGGAATTTATAGTTTTGTATTGATTGACGAAAAATAACAAAAACATAATAGTTTAAAATTGATGCGTGACATGTGACACATAGTGCCTCATCATGGGCACCAAATAATATCACGTTGCTCTTGAGTGTGTTGTGTTGCTTTTTGTTTGCTTGAACACTAGATTTAACCTTTCTATTTTGTTTTTTTCAACTCACCGTCCTAGTTAGATATGGAAGATTGGGGACTCTATAAATAGCAGAATCGAAAAACATATCAATGTTGGTTACAGTGTAATGATATTGGGTGTACCTACAAAAAATTAAGATTTTAGAGATTAAAATTTCAAGATAAAATTATTTTTTAGGAATTAAATATTTTTGTTGTGAAAAGTGTCGTTATTATATTTTTAGCAACGAAAATTGGACATTAGTAATGAATTATTATCTTTTTGGGACCAAATTTTTTGTGTCAAAAAACATATCATTTTTAGACCAAATTATGATTTTTAGACCAAATTATTTTGTCTTTAAAGTGTATTTATTAGTGACATTTTCAAAATTGTGTCGCTAAAAACCATATTTTTTACTTTTCGAGACGACATTTTAACGACTATCCTCGCGACGATAGAAATTGGTCCCTAAATGTCTTTTGTAACAAAATTTTTACTTTTCGAGACCAAAAAATTTGGTCTCTAAAACTCTTATATGTTATAGTGTGTTTGGTTGTATATTTTTTGATGAAGCTACTAGCTCCTGACGGAACGGGTCGGGTTGATCCACGCCTCCCAAACCGTTGTCCGATTGCTGGGCTCATAGAGAAACCTGCACAAGAGTTCAACGGGGAATGGGAATCCCCCAATGAACCCTCCGACGAGCAAGTTAGAGAAGAGAGCGATGGAATGTAGAGATAAGAGGATGATAAAGAACTTAACCTTCTCTTTGTCTTAGAAACCTGCTTATATCCTTTGTTCATCATTTCCTTGTCCACTCTGACCTGTCACGTTGGCTGAAAGTCTATGTTCTAGCTTGCCTTGTTGATGGTGAGGCTGTTCTGTTCCAACGTGAAGGGGTTATCGCATTAAATGCTACAGGGAACCTCATTAATGGCCGATGTGTGGCATAATAATTATGCAAGATCTTTGTCTGCTTATGCGGCTAGTTCTTCTCTTGACACATGTTTGGATGTCATTGGTCCTTGGTGCAACGTTAGGCACCAGGAACGTTGGGCTTTGGTGTTTGAATTATGTATTAGGCTCTAAGTGGTGGGCCAAAAGCCCCTATAGGCCCACCTACGTTGATAGTCCCCCATTCTCAAGTGCAGCTTTAGTCCAATGAAGGGAATAAGGAAGAAGATAGGGGTTGTGAGAGGTCGACGGAGAGAGGATCAACTGGGAGGTGGGTCGACCGCGAAGGGTGACCAAGTGAGAAGGCCGACTGTGAGGAGGGCCGACTGCGGAGGGTGACCGAGTGAGAAGGCCGACTGTGAGGAGGGCCGACCGCGGAGGGTGACCGAGTGAGAAGAGAAAATTACGGCGCACGGAGCTCGAGACGCCGCGTGACACGTGATAATATGAAGTGGAATAGACAGGGAAGAGGAAGAGAGCAGTGGATCGTGGTCGTACATGTGGCATAATCCCGTAACAAGGGAAGTGATGCGTTAGCAGGAGATGAAGGAATAAACTAATATAGGGCGTTGAAGAGGGGGGGCGAAAATTTTCAAAATTTTTCAAATTGGCGAAATTTCATTTTGACCCTTGGAATATAGGCAAACCGTGGGCAGTTGGAATTATTCGCTTTTCCTACCTTTTTGCAAAAAACCAACACGTCCCAGAAGTGAACTCATTTGTTTCGTGTGATACACTTCTGCAACACTTTGCAAACTTTCTTGTGCCAGCGTTCGAAGCTATACGCAGACACATAGGAGGGATGGCTCGAGATGAAGTGCCAACTGTAAGACTAGACCCGTTGGAGGAAGACGATGCAGTGGAGTTAGTGGAACAGTATCGAGCGGAGCGGAGGGAGGAGAGGGGAGCGGGGCAAGTGGTGCGGGCTCATCCGATGACGATGATCGTTGCCATTAGGCCCATTAGCCAAGTGGAGCCGGACCATTGGCACACCAAGGATGACAGATTTACATTTACGGTGGAGGAGTTGCAAGAGGTACGAAAGAAATACCAAATTTCGATAGAGATAGAGCTGAGGGTGCCCACATCTAAGGAGAAGGCATCGGATGCACAACTGGCAGAGTTCTCGTTGTACGAGGAAGCATTGTGAGGAGGTCTAAGGTTGCCGATCCCCTCAAGTGGTGGTAGATATATTGAACCGACTGAAGGTGGCGCCAGGGCAACTGATACCCAACGCATGGAAAATTATAATGGCCTGCGCAATCGCATGGCCACAGGAGACCAATGGAGCGGCGATGACAGTGGAAGAATTCTTTTCTTGTTACAAAGCGTCTGGTCAACAAGAGACGTGGGTGACTTTGCAAGCGGTGACGGGCAGGGGGTTAGTAGGAGGGTTACCCTCGTTGGTGAAGGGGTGGAGGCCGAGGTGGTTCTTTGTGTCAGTGAATGGTGGGGGGGTGTGCATACGACATGGAAAGTCCGTACAAAGTCGGTGGAGTCGAAGTTGGGGGCGGAGGCAGAAGGTAGGGTGAAAAAGATGAAGGAGTGGAGGAAGAAGGAGGGTGTGAGGTGGGACGAGCTGATCCTTCCTTCAACCTGTTTGCCCTAAGACTGGGACCGCGGCCGACGGAGGAGGATCCGGCAAGAGAGGAACTAGAGGCGCGGAGGAAGGCAGAGGAGGTGGAAGACAGGAGAGCGTTCGCCAAAGCAGACAAGTATAAGGAAGCATAGTTGGGGCCTGCCCCCAAACTGGTGATGAGGGAGCAGGTCCGACCGCGCCCCAAACCGCTGGGAGACAAAGTTTTAAGTGACTTTGCCCCACTGCCGCCCCAGTAGACCCGCTGAAGGAGAGGGGCAAACAGAAGGTGGACGCAGTGTTGAAGAAGACAAGGAAGAAGAGGGCGGCTGTAGAGGGGGAAAAAGACGCCCCCATCTTGAAAAAGATGAAGGTTGGGAGCGAGGACTCCCCTATGGTGGAGAATACGCAGGAGATGAGGGTGGAGGTAGCTCTAGAAGGGGAGACCACCCAAGCGGCGATGGAAGACAAGGGTCCAAGTGCCCAAGTACTGAAAGAACACTTGGGCCCAAGTGCCCATATGGCGGCGACGGTGGTTCCTGCACCAGAAGCAACCCCCAGTCCCAGTGAAGGGAAGACTGGAATCAGCAAACTAAAAACAAGTGCCGCGCTGGCGACCGCATTGTACCACGCGCCTGCGCTGGCAGATCGCTCGGCAGAAAGAGAGGACACCAGGGTCGCAGCCAACCGCCTTGTTAGAGTGGTAGAGGATGCGGCCGTACGGTCAATGGCGTAGTTGACAGATGCCGATCTCTTGAGGGGGTTTTGTTTAGCCCAAATGGAAGCAGCGACCCTGGCGACTGCCTTGATGAACAAAGTAGCGCGCTTGAAGATAGAGGTAGAGCCGCTGAGGATTTAGCTGGAGGAGGCGAAGTCATAGCTGCAAAACCTAAGGGTTGAGACAGCGGGCTGGAGGAGGGCCGTTCGGAGCACATGCGCAAATGGGTTAGAGTATGCGCAAAGGATGAAGAACATGGAAGTGTTGGCGTTGGTGCAGAGCTACTCAGCCGGGCAAGCTAGTGCGACCTCCTCACAACCCAATCAGAGCTCGAAGCGGAGCGCCACAAGGCGATATCGCTAGAGTTCAAGTTTGTGGGTGAGAAGAGGAAACTAGAGCAGGTCCAGCAAGCCTGCACCATTGCCAACGAGAGGTGGGAGGAGGCCATGACCAACAATGAAGAACTGCGTGACTAGGTGGTTAAGGACAAAGAAGAGGCTGATGGTCGGATCGCGAAACTGGAGAAGGCCCTGGCGGAGGAGAGGGCCAAATTGGCATCTGAGATGGCAGTGTACCTCTACTTGTGTATGGCGGCCGTAGGGCAATTCAAGGGGTCTGCCGACTTCCAGATGGCCATTGATGCCGCTGTCGCCAGTAGCTTGGCGAAGGAAGGGGATGGGGGGTTGGGCCATTAGGAGCGGCCGCTAGAGGTTGGAGTGAAGAGGAAGTGATCCAAAGCTTTCAGCAGTCGGACTTTTACAAGCACGAAATGAGTGAGTTTTGGGACAGGGGGTGGATGACCTTCAAGCATAAGGCGCAGGAGCTGTTCCCAGGCGTGGACTTCAACCTTGTGAAGGTAGGCGAAGACGACGTCGGCCAGACCCCCCTGGACGAAGGCATTGAAGAGGAAGATCTTGCCTCCAGTGAGGAAGAGTGATTTGTGTAAAAATTTTCTACTTATGTGTTTTGTTCTTGTTGTTGTTGTTGTTGTTTTTTTTTTTTTGCGTGTATGTAATTTTGTGCAACGATTTGTATGAAAAGCGTAAGGTTATGAATAAAACAATAAGTTTTCTTGTGTATTATTGTTGTCATTATTCTGAGTTGTAAATTTGGGATAGTAAAAATGACTGAGTGATACTTACCAAAAAGTAGGTGTAAAAAAAAATGAAACTTGTGCGTAAATTGTGAAACTTGTAAGTAAATTGTGATATAAAATGGTCAAAATGGGCAATCAGTGAGAAATGAAAATGTGAAACTATGTCAAAAATGAGCAAACCATGTTGTAATATGAAAGTTTATAACAGCTAAGTAATATGAAAATTTGTAAGTAAATCATGATGGGAAAAATGTTAAAAATGGGCAGACAAGCTAACTTGTACGACTAATGAAAATGGATGGTAATGAACTTGGATTTTGACTAAGTATGGCAACCATGTCGTAATATTAAATTGTGAAAATGGATCGGCCGAATTTTTCACTCAAGTTCTGACTAAGACTTGGTGGGCTCTGTTGCACTGAAGGTTAAGTTAACTCGGTCTCGCTGAGCTCCGCGTGTTCAATCTGGCTGAGGCTTTAGCTAACTCAGCATGGCTGAGCTCTTCGTGCTCAGTCTGGCTGAGGCTTTAGCTAACTCAGCATGGTTGAGCTCTTCATGCTCAGTCGGGCTAAGGCTTTAATTAACTCAGTCTGGCTGAGCTCTTCGTGCTCAGTCTGGCTAAGGCTTTAGCTAACTCAGCATGGCTGAGCTCTTCGTGCTCAGTCTGACTGAGGCTTTAATTAACTCAATCTGGCTGAGGTTTTAGCTAACTCAGCATGGCTGAGCTCTTTGTGCTCGGTTTGGCTGAGGCTTTAACTAACTCAGCATGGCTGAGCTCTTCGTGCTCAGTCGCACTGAGGCTTTAATTAGCTCAGCATGTCTGAACCCTAGGTAACAAGTCGTTATTGAAACACAACATAGATAATGGAGATATGAAGTCATTGTCATTTAAGGCATAGCTTATTGATCACAAGCTTACACCATGTATGGAAAAGACAAAAACGAACAAGTGTGTAGATCGCCAAAAAGAACATACAATAATTGATCAATACAAAAATAGGAGACGTCATTTTACTGGAAATAACCCTTCAAGTGCTTGGCATTCCATGGATAGGGGAGGTCTCTGCCCACCATGTCTTGGAGTCAGTAAGTGTCCGGGCGAGGTCTGGCCTTAACTACGTAAGGTCCTTCCCATTTGGCTGCTAGCTTTCTCTCGGCGGGATTTTTGGTGGCAAAAGTCGCTTCACGCAAGACGAGGTCCCCCACTGCGAACTCCCTCGGTCGGACTTTGCGGTTGTAGTGTGCTCTCATTTTCTGTTGATATAAGGCCTATCTGACAGCAGTGGTCTCTCGGAGCTCTTCAATCAGGTCTAAGTCAGCCCGACGCAATTCTTCGGTTAGTTTTGGATCTGGATGCAAAAACCCTCGGGGTTGACAGGCCGATTTCCACTGGGATGACCGCCTCAGCGCCGTATATTAAGCTAAAGGGGGTCTCCCCAGTAGGGGTTTGGGTGGTAGTGCGATAGGCCCAGAGTACGTTTGGTAATTCCTTAGCCCAGAGTCCCTTAGTGGCTTCCAACTTAGTTTTGATGATCTTCAAGAGAGAGCGGTTGGTGACCTCGACTTGCCCATTGGCTTGGGGATAACCTGGGGAAGAGAAACATGGTTGAATGTGGAGCTCTGCACAGAATTTCCTGAACTTGGCATTGTCGAATTGCTTGCCGTTGTCTGAAACGATGGCTTGAGGGATTCCAAATTGGCATACGATCGACTGCCAGATAAATCTATTTATGTTCCATTCAGTGATTGTGGCGAGGGGTTCCGCTTCCACCCATTTGGTGAAGTAATCAATGGCAACCACAACAAACTTGATTTGGCCCCTCCCGGTAGGTAGTTGTAGACACCCCATTTTTGACCGACCTTAAGACTCAGATGTCACCGATTGAGCGCTTGGTGATATGGCATTTTGTGCTCGTTCAGAAGTTTCAGAGTCTCGGCTGCGAGCCTTGCCTCCGGACTTCCGGACTCTTTTGTGCTTTGCCTCGGTTTGCGAACCAGGCTCGGTTTTCTCTGTTTTCTCTTCGCGAAGGGAGGGAGAGGTCTCGTAGATCATCTCTCAGTGGCCGTAGGCTACGTTTTGTGGTCGTGGGCCATTTTGCCCGTTTGGAGTCCGGTTTCTGGTTTTTCGGAACCGTTGGCCGTGTGCCTCGGTTCGGGATCGCTTAACCATCTCCATTTGCTTCGATTTTTGGCATACTTCTTATTTGCTCCCTTTTGAGGGACACTGAGGTCCGAGAGACCCACTTCGTGGTCGAATGCCACTTTCGGTGCTTAACAGGCAGTTTTCGGGGCCCCGAACTGCGCGTTCTGGCCCCCGAACATTCGTTTTGCATCGGTTTTCGTTCATTTTTGGCAGGTACCTCTGTTTCATCACCAGGAAGGCCGTAGAAGGGTGGGAGGCCAGCAATTGTTTTAGCAACTAGTTATATTCCTCCGGCGCCCTCCGACGCCCGTTTTTCTCACTTCCAAGCCAATGTTGACCACCCTAGGGTCACTTTCTTCAATCCTAACCCCCATATTTGTGTTGTACACACATGGGAGGACACCAAAAGTTGGTGGCCGGCCAGTAATTCCACCTGACCCTTTTGAACCCTTCCTAAAAATGGCCTATTCTCTCTCCTGTTTTACAGTTGATAATTTTGAACCACAGGGTTGTGTTGAGGGCATCTGGGAGGACACCAATTTATAGTGGCCGGCCATTAATTCACCTTGGCCCTTTTGACCCCTGGTCGGCCGGCCATGGGGGGGTGGTCGGCCGGCCACCTGCAGCTCCAAAACCTGGCCGGCCTTGCTCCTCAGGGTGAGTACATTCCAGCTGTATATCTGTTTTCCCCTCAAAAAACCTGTATCCGGGGGACAACTTTTGGGGGGAAACTTGATCCATTTCCCCCCCACTTTTTCCCTCCATTTCTCCCCCATTTTTGTCTACATAACAGAGCCTCTAGCTCTGTCTTGAGGGTTGGAAAAATTGCCTTGAGCTTGCATATACACATCTCCCTCCATCTCTCTCTTTCAAGCTCAAACATCCAAGTTCCTTGCACCATTCCTTCATCACTACCTAGCATCACCTCCACTACTCCATTTCCAGCAGCTTGGGGAGCTTTTCAGAGGCTAGGAGGCAGCTTTTCTTGGTCCAAGAGGTAGCAAAGGATTGGTCTTCAAGAGTAAATGTCAATTCCCTCTTTTTGAGCTTAATTTTGCAACATTTTTCTAGCTATTTTGCTTGCTGTTTTGAGCTCCGACCATAACTGGAAATATCATTTTTTTAAGCTTATTTTTCTGTTTCATTAAGGGTCTTACCCTGTTTGGGACCCCCATCTTGCACTTGCTTCATTACCCCTTTTGTATGCCATAATCTTGCATAGTATTTTTGGCCTATGTGTGATCTGTTTTGGAGCATGATGTAAACTGTAGATAGGCTTATTTTGAGCCCTTATTCAACATTGAAGAAGGCCTCATCACTGTTTGGGACCTCCATGTGCCACTTGTCATTATACCCCTCTTTGGTCCCCATTTTTGCATGATTTGTTAGCCTCGGATGCTTCTGTTTTTGGGCTCTTTTCAGAACTGAAAACAGCCCTATTTTGACTCCCTCTTCATGTTTCATTAAGGGTCTATGGCTGTTTGAAACACCCTTTGTATACTTTATGTTGTAGCCCTTTTTTGGCCTTAATCTTGCACAGTATTTTGAGCATACTTGTATACTGTTTTGGGCTTGGCCATCAACTTTAAAGCATCATATTTTTGGCCCCTCTTCAATATTGTAGAAGGCCCCTTCTCTGTTTTGGGCCAGCATTTGTGAGTTGCTTCATTACCCCTCTCTTGGCCCCATTTTTGTATGCTAATCTAGCCTCATTTGTGTTCCATGTTTAGCCATGCTTTGAAATGTAAAAATGCTTATTTTGGGGCTGCCTTGCTTCTGTATTTTCATTCCATGTACCAATTATGCATGCTTTGTATAGCTGTAAGCCATTTCATGTGCCTAGTTTTGCATTTCGGGAGAAATTCCATGCATCGGGTGTCATTTCGCCTTGTTTCGGGGCTGTTTTCCCCCTCATTTTGCTACTGACTTTTGCATGTTTGCATATCATATTCCATGTCTTTGCCATGTCTCATTAGAGTGGCATTTCGGTGCCTGAGGGTCGGTCTTCGGTTTGCGTGCACGCGTGCGCGCATTTCGAGTCGTCTTGTTTTCATCTGATGGCCTCTTATGTGAGTGTGGCTGAGGCTCTCTCATGTTGGTGTAAGCCCATTGTTGCATTGCGTATGCCATTTCATCCATAGCATTGTGTATGCTCGGTTGTGTATTACCTCGTGCAGCTTGTATGCCATTCCATAACATTGTGTATGTTAGGATTGTATCTTAGTTGCATTTCATGCATGTCATGCATATTGCATTGTGTTCAGGATAGGAGTTAGCCCGGGCACAGGAAACGAGGTGCATTTCGTACTCCGAGTGACGGAACGTGTCTCAATTCCCCAGTCACCGACACTCCGGATTATCCATGATGGAGTTAGGTTTTGTTGTACTTTCATGTGCATTCATTTCATATTAAATTGTGCAATTCGACTCCTCGGCCATCATGCATCGAGATGCGTGATTGGTGGCACGAGGATCGAGGCGTGCATACATTTGTGAAAATACATTGCTATGCCCCTTTCCTGCTCTCTGTTGCAGCAAATCAAGAATCAGCGGTCTTCCGAGGCTTGGCACGCATTTCAAGAACAGGTGCAAACAGAGGCTAATTGGGGCATCGTCATGGATTTCCGCGCAAAGGCAACCCGGGCATGCATCATTCATCATCCGGAATGGAATCAAGGCAGTCCCTGGCTTGCATGCCAGTTTATTTATTTTCTTAGTTAATTTGTTAATTAATTAGGAATTTGTATATATTTGGACTGTAATATTTGGACTGCACTATTCTTTCATTTGGGACTGTATTATTTATTCGGACCCTCTGTGCGAGGGCATAACTGTAATAAGTGTGCGTGTGTGTGTTGTATGTCTTCCAACCCCACGTCTTTCTCCCTTTTATTTATCTGCTTATGATGGTTAGATTAGGGCATATTTCAATTAGCATACAGTATGATAGCATGTTTGCATTCATTCATCTGTTTTGCATGCACCGGGCTCGGCGCATCATACTAACTGCATTGTATTTTCAATTCCAAGTTGAATACATGTTAGTTGTAGCATTACATATGCCATGTTTAGAATAGCCAAGCCTGCTATAGTTGCATTTTTGCATGTGTTGCATTAGGCATTTCTGTATAATTAGGATCATGCATGGATTTCTAATTAGCTTCTGCTTTGGCTTGGAGTACTCGGTAAGTTTTATGCTTTAGCATCCTTGCATGCGTGTGAGTGACTGCCATGAATAGCATGCTTACCATGAGGCTATATGCTTATGTGATATAACTGCCTAAATGCGTGTGGGTGAAGGTTGGGTTATTTGAATTGGAACAATTCATCAAATGTGTGTTTTAAGCCCACTAGATAGTGGCAAAATCATCTTTTCTAAGCCCACCTGAGGGTGGCAAATCCACGTCTTAGCCTACTTACGAGTAGCACCATCAAGCCATCTTTCAAAAACAAACATGAAATGTTTTGTTCCAATTCAGGCGACCCAGTCTATACTTGTATGCTGTGCGCATCACATAGTAAATCTAGGCTAATAACCAGAATAAGAACACACAATGTTTTCAAAACTTGATATCATGGTTAGTAGAGGCCGATCTTTGATCGGGCGAGCGGGGGTGCTCACGAAGTGACCTTCCCCAATCGTACCCAAGTTCCCGAGCTGAGGCAACTTTGGTGATGACGGACACGTGGCCTTAGGCAACGAGTCAGGGTTTCCTAAATTTCCCAAAATAAAATATTTAGGTGGCGACTCTGTATCTGGCAAAGCAGTCCATGTTTGGCACTTCTTTCAAAAAATCTGTTTTCTCAAAACGATTTGCCGGATTTGGACTCTTTGGTTCAGATTTAGAACCGTGACAATTTGAGAGTCTTGAGCTGTAGTGACCCCAAATGAACAGAACGGGAGCTCATTCCCTCCCGGGGCGTTCGGGGACGTCTACAGTTTCTGGCGACTCTGCTGGGGATTTAGAGAACTTGACTCGAACTCATGATATCTGTTTTTTGACTACACTTGTGTGTTTCTTTGCATTGCATTTGCATTGGTGCGCCTAGGACACTGTGTTTGCCATCTGCTATTCCTGAACGGTTTGCCGGAGGCTTGTCTTGTCAAGACATGACCATAAGGCTGATCGGTTGTGGGCTCTGCCAGTATGGGAACATAAACCCCGGTTTTACCGGGGCACCATTTTTGACCATTCGACCTAGTGCATATTCGGATCCATAGTGACCATTCCAAACTAGGACAGGTTGCTTACCCGTTTATAGGTTGTTTGAAACCGCTACATGCGTAGTGAAACCCTAGCTCCTGACAAAATAGGACAGGGAAACCTTACCCCAACATAGGGGTGTTTTGGCTCTCACTTACTTGTTATGTGCTTTAGGGTGCGTCTCCATACGAATGCATGTATCAGTTTACAGGGTTTGGGCATCAGGCCTGCGGGCGTCAGTTCAGTATTGTGGGTATCAGGCCTGCGGGCATCAGTCAGTGATTGAGAATCAGTTATCTGCGGGTATCAGAGATTCAGTTTTTGGGAATAGTGATTCAGGGATAATAATCAGTGATTGAGGACAGTGTGTATTCAGCTTATCGACTGTGTGTTGTTATGTCCGGCTGTGTGTCATGTATTTATTTTAAGCTGTTATGCTGTCCGTTTATCTGTTTATTTATTTCCTTTTCGCTTTATCTTTTTGCTAGGGCAGTTCTAGCACAATTGCTTCCAACCCAGCAGACATTCCCCAAGCACTTTGGACACGAGGTCGTCGACTCAATCGATCTGAGGATCTAATTGACGGACAGCCAGTGTTCCATTCTCTACCCCCCGTTGTCAGAAGGAAGCCGAGAAAGCGCAGTGTGTCAGAACAGAGGTTGTCAGAACAGTGGGTTACTTCATCAGAGGACAATAGGACTGAGGTCTCAATTACTGCTATAGAGATAGACATACCAATTAGTCGGATGGATCAGCAAAATACATCAGGGATGGAGGCCCTAATGCGCCAGATGCAGGAGAGCATGAGACAGATGCAGGAGGACGCCGCCCGGCAAGCGGAGTTCTCTAAACAGCAGGCCGCGATCATGGCCCAACAGGCCGAACTAATCACCAGATTGCAACAGCAGAATGCGGCATCTGCTTCACACCAGGTTCCTCCTCTGTTAGGGGCTCCACTACCCGAGCAGGCACCTACTGTTCAGAACGCTCTGCCTAACACCCAGAACACTGTGCCAAATACCCAGAACCTACAAGAGGACACGAATCTTCCAACGGGGCCAACTCCGCCCCCGCTTCCGCCACAACTGTCCAAGACCCATACACCTAACCACCCGGACTCCCCCTTTGAGTTCGAGATTGACCATACAGCTCTGAAATTGAGCAAGCTTGAGAAGCTCTTCAAGAAATCACAAGGGGTAAAGGCTATTCCGGATATCGAGGACGGATATACCGACGTGGCCGTGACATTGCCCGATAGGTTCAAGATGCCGCAAATTGACCGCTTTGACGGGTCCGGGGACCCCATGGTCCATCTTCGACTATTCTCAGACATCCTGTGACCAATGGGTCTAACACGGCCACAAAAGCTTTCATTGTTCGGCCGAACCCTATCGGGTGTGGCCGCCATCTGGTACGCGAAGTTAGAGGATGAGGTCAAAAGAAATTGGGATGAAATGGCTGAGGCCTTTGTCGCACAATATTCGTACAACACCTAGATCGAGATTATAACTCGTGATCTCGAAACGACAAGGCAAGAGCCCAAGGAAACTTTCTCAGACTTTGTAACCTGGTGGAGGGCAAAAGCGTTAATGATGACTTTGAGGCCCACTGATAAGGACCAAATCCGGATGATTGTGCGCAATCTCCAACCAAAGTTAATGCAGAGAATGATTGTACTCCCCTTTCCTACTTTCTCAGATTTACACGAGATGGGGGTACAAATTGAAGACGCAATGAAACAAGGTCTGATTGACCAGGATATGGAGCAACTGAGGAGGACTTTCAACCGTAACAACAATGCAGGCCCGAGTGGCGCTGCGAATGCAAGAGCTTCGGAGGTCAGTATGGTCACCACCATTCCCCCTCCCCTTCCAAGGCCCATGGCAGCCACACCCTTCTCCGGTGCATCCGGAAGCAGTACTCAAACCTCCAAGTACCCCCCCAGAGGCCAAAGAACCTTCACCCCACTATACATGCCTTTGTCTAAGGCTCTGGGGGTCTTGATCAGGAAGGGGCACTTAAAACCCCTAGAGCCGAGGCCATTGCCAAATCCACTCCCTCCCTCTCACAACCCAACCAAGTACTGTGCATATCACCAGCAGCACGGCCATGATACCGACCAATGCTTCAGGCTGCGTCACGAGATTCAAGACCTCGTCGATAAAAATGTGATTTTGCCACCAGAAAAACCCAACGTCACAACCAACCCCCTCCCTACACACAACCAAACTCCACCTCCCAAAAGAGTCAACCTTATCCAGACTGGGGTCGTGTCTTACGATCCTAGCATCTATATCACTCCCACCCATCTGCCTAAGCCGGAGGTGTTCCTCCCTGACTGCACTGACTTTTTGTGCATGTTGGACATCTCCACAACCCAACCAGAGCCGACGGTGGTGACCATCGAAGATGGGGAAGGGCAGACTTAAGGAGAAAATGGGATTGTTGAGTCTGGGATCGAACAGAGTCTTGCTGGGGGAGCTTATGATCCAAGCGAGTACATCTTATTAACAAGCCAGATTGGGCTGGGTATAGAATTGCCAGAGACGGGAGAGTTGTGTGTGATCCGGGGGGATGGATTTGAGCAAGAGGCAGGTGATCTGACAGCTGTAGAGAGGGACTTTGCCAACCTGCAATTTTTCGATGATCAAGAATCAGGAGACGCGGCAATCAACTGGTTCGACTATGAGGAATCGGCAGAGGCCACTGGATGGCTCTATGATCAACCAGATGTAGTGGGAGAATCCCAACCAGAACAGGGCCCGGAAGGGGCGAGAGTATCAGCTGTGGCCGGAAGGGTCAAAAATCAGGTTACATTGCCGGAGAGTGCCGGTACGAAGAATTTCGCTCAGGATGAAAGCATTGTGAAGATTGAACAACAAGCTGCACTGACGCAGATAAAACAACAGGGTTCTGAGAGAACCGGGAAAGCCAAGATCCATGAAGGGATCGAAAGTGCTGCGCGCACAAGAACAGAAGATGCTGTGGGCATGCGGGCTGAAAGTGCTGTGAGTACGAACATGCCCGAACCAGACGGGTGCCTTTTGAATGCTAGCGGAATGTGGTGGGAAGACGATGACTTATGTCTTGCCCACACAGACGAAGACTGGGGAAACAATCAACCGGATGACACTTGGTACCTCGATGAGGTGGATCACATGACGAGAAGCGGGCGGTATTTCAAGCCCCCACACCTAGACCAACCCGAGGCATCCGGGAAGGATAAAGAAGCGGAGAAACAGAAGGAGAAGCAGATTGAAGAGGAAGCTGTGCTGAAACAGCTAAAGAAGATACAAGCAGATATCTCCATCTGGGGACTGCTTATGGCGTCGCGAGTAAATAGACAAGCTATCTTATCTGCCATGGACAAGTCCAAACTCTCCATAGATACCACACCAGAGCAGCTGGTTGGGCTGGTTTTTCCGGGAGGAGGTTCCCCGGCATTAACCTTTTCAGACAAGGAACTACCGCCTGAGGGCACGAATCACAACAAACCCCTCTACATTTCCGTGGAATGTAGAGACAAATGGATACCGGTGGTACTTGTTGATACCGGGTCTGCTATTAATGTCTGCCCGACCAGAATAGCGTATGCAATAGGGTTGAAGCCCGCGGACTTCGTGCCGACTACTCAAGTGATTAGAGCATACGATAACACCAGCAGGGAAGTAATGGGGACTGTCAAAATTCAAACCAAGGTTGGTCCTGGACAACACAACATTGAATTCCATGTCTTGGACGTTCCCGCAACCTTCAACCTACTTTTGGGGCGACCGTGGTTGCACCAGGTCAAGGCAGTCTCTTCCACTCTACATCAGATGCTGAAGTACCCTCACGGGAAGGGGGTAGCGATTGTTTTTGGGAATTCATCAATCCATCCGCTGCCGGAAGTGTCCACACCTGTCTTGGAAATCGAGCACGGCACCGAGGATGTGTTCTTATCGGGATTCACTCTGGCTGAGGCTCGAGTGGTACAGAATGTTATGGCTATGAATGAGGGGGTGTACGTCAGTGCTCAATTTGTCTACCTCATGAACAAGTTACAACACATCCCCGGAATGGGATTGGGAAGGAGCGGCCGGAAAGGCGTCGTAGCATTGGCCGAAGTGCCACACAACCCTCACACCTTTGGATTAGGTTATCTGCCCACCAAAGAGGACTGGGTGAGGAAGGGAAAGGAGATGGCCGGAAGAGCCAGAGCAAAGAAGGCTGGGAAGCCTTTTGAATTAATGCATCGGCCCATTCAGGGTACCCTAAACGGACGCTTTGTCCGGGAGGGGGAAGATTTTCCATTTTGCGGCTTCCCAGAGCCATGGCTGAACGCGGAGAGGAAGTGCGTGCCTGGTTTCAAGATCTTCTTCGACTTGCAACTACCCGGGGATGACGTTGCCGAAGAGCAGATAGACCCATCAGCTGAGGCTGAGCAGTACAAGACAGTGGATTTTGAGAGCACCGAACTTGCGATGGGGGTAGCGCTGGCGTGTCTACTTTCAGATCCTTCGATCGACCAAAAGTGCTTGGGGGATAACTCCTCGGTTTCCATGATTGGGGATGAAACAGCTACGGGCCTTCCAGTGACTATCTTGGATGCATCTATCGCACCCTCTCTCACTTGGCAGTACGAGGAGGGATTTTTGTCCAGCAACACCGGGTTAGGTAGTGAGCCGGAATCTGATTCCACCGAGTCCTGTGAGTCGGAATCAGGTTCCAGCTCGACTGAGTCTGAGTCTGAGTCTGGTAATCCTGGGGATGATAACCCGGATGCCACAGTTATGTCCAGGTCGTCTTTTTCTTTCTCATTTGAGTCTGTTGTAACCGAGAATTTGGACAATTTGGATGAGCTTAATGAGAATCATGTAACTGTGGTTTCTGAGTACTTTTCTGTGCCCTTAATTTATTGCATAAACTCGGACTTTCAAAATTTTGATGAAAACGACGAGGAAGAAATTCCTCTGGTTTTGCAACGTTTAATTGAGCAGGAGCAAGAGAGATTTGTTAAACCCTTAACTGATGAAATCATTACCGTGAATATTGGTACTGAGGAGGACCCGCGGCTGGTCCAGATCGGGTCCACGCTATCTTCGGAGGAACGCGAGCGCTTAGTCGCTTTATTAAAAGATTTCAAAGATGTTTTCGCGTGGTCCTACGAAGACATGCCTGGGATCGATCTTGAGATTGTACAGCACCGGATCCCCCTTGACCCCGAGGCCCGACCTATCAAGCAGAAACTCAGAAGGATCCGCCCCGACTGGGCTCTCAAGATTAAAGAAGAGGTCACCAAGCAGATCGATGCAGGCTTCCTGCTGGTATCCGAATACCCGACTTGGTTGGCCAACATCGTTCCAGTGCCGAAGAAGGATGGTAGGATCCGGGTATGCGTGGATTTCAGGGATTTGAACCGAGCTAGTCCGAAGGACGACTTTCCCTTACCGCATATTGATGAGTTGGTGGACTTCACAGCAGGGCATGCTTTGCTCTCATTCATGGATGGCTTCTCAGGGTACAATCAGATAGTAATGGCACCAGAAAATAGAGAAAAAACTGCATTTACCACCCCGTGGGGAACATACTGCTATAGAGTAATGCCGTTTGGGTTGAAGAATGTCGGAGCTACTTATCAACGGGCCGCGACCACAATATTGCACGACATGATCCACAAGGAGGTTGAGGTGTACGTGGGTGACATGATTGTCAAGTCCAAGGAAAGAGAGGGCCACTACACCACCTTGCAAAAGTTCTTTCAAAGGATCAGAGAATTTCGGTTGCGGCTAAATCCTCAGAAGTGCACATTCGATGTTACAGCGAAAAAAATACTGGGGTTTCTGATTACACAAAGGGGCATCGAGGTCGACCCTTCAAAGATCAAGGCCATCTTAGAAATGCCACCACCAAGGACTGAAAAGGAGGTGTGAGGCTTTCTGGGTAAAGTGCAATTCATAAGACGGTTTATCTCAAAATTAACCTTGACTTGTGAACCACTTTTTGGTCTCCTGAAGAAAGGCAAGAAATTCCAATGGGACGGTCGATGCCAAGCTGCTTTTGAACAGATCAAGAAATATTTACAGAACCCGCCCGTGTTGTCGCCACCAGAGCCGGGGAAACCGTTGATATTGTACCTTTCAGTAACTGAGACGACAATGGGCTGCATGCTCGCATAAGAATCGGAAGATAAGGTGGAGAGGGCCATCTATTATCTAAGCAAGAAGATGTTGGATTATGAGACCCGCTACACTCGCTCGAGAAGGCTTGCTTGGCTTTGGTATAGGCTACCAGGAAGCTGCGGCACTACTTGTTAGCTCACTCCGTAATGTTGGTTTCACGACTCGATCCCATCAAATATCTTTTCGAGAAACCGGCACTTACAAGTAGGCTAGCTCGTTGGTTGCTGTTGCTCTCCGAATTCGATCTGAAGTATGTGACACGCAAGTCAGTCAAAGGAAGAGCAGTGGCAGAATTCTTGGCCGATCATCCAGTCGAAGAAGGTGAAGCAGTGGAGTACCTATTCCCAGATGAAGCCATTTTGCACATCGACGACGAATATTGGACGATGTACTTTGACGGAGCATCAAATCAATACGGGTATGGGATAGGGGTGTTGCTGATAGCACCCGACAATTCCCGTATCCCTCTAGCCTTCAAACTCCAGTTCAAAGCCTCGAACAACGAAGCAGAATATGAGGCGTGCATTGCCGGCCTAGAAGCGGCCTTGGAACTAGGGGCAAGACGTTTGGATGTCATCAGGGATTCGAACCTTGTTGTTTCTCAAGCAAACGGAGACTGGAAAGTCAAAGAAGAAAAGATGATGATGTACCACCAGACCTTGGACATGCTAATCCCTTGGTTTGAAAAGCTAAACTTTGCTCATCTTCCAAGAGAGAACAACAGGTTCGCAGATTCTCTAGCAACTCTATCTTCCATGATAGACATCCCGTTTGGAATCCGGATGCGTCCAGTCGTCATTGATCAAAAATTTGCACCTGCCTATGAGTCGATCGCTGCTATAGATGAGGTTCAGGACGAACACCCCTGGTATTATGACATTTGGAATTTCCTGGAAAAAGAAGCATACCCGCCAGGGGTAAATGCCAAGGATAAAAGGGCAATCAGAAGAATGGCCGTTCAGTTCATCATCTGTGGGGGTCAGCTGTATAAGAGAGGTCATCTGGGAATGCACAAGCTATACGTTGAAGCCGAAGAATCGAAGCGCCTGATGGAGGCCATCCATGGAGGAGAATGCGGTGCGCATATGAACGGAGTAATGCTAGCACAGAAAATCCTCAGACAGGGTTACTACTGGTCCACCATGGAGAAGGATTGTATTAGTTTTGTTCGGCGATGCCACAAGTGTCAGATTCATGCAAACCGCATGAATATTCCGCCGTCGAAGCTGTACAACATGACTTCGCCATGGCCATTTTTAGTTTGGGGAATCGATGTGATCGGGGCTGTCACTCCGAAGGGGTCGAATGGGCATGAGTTCATCCTGGTTGCGATAGATTATTTCACGAAGTGGGTCGAGGCCCAATCATATGCGGTGTTGAAGGCGTCACACGTTGCAAAGTTTATCAGAAACAACATCATTTGTCGCTATGGGGTCCCAAACGAGATAATTTCAGATAAGGGTTCCCACTTCAAGAAGGAAGTGATAGACTTGTTGGAGAAATACAACGTGGCTTTCCATAAGTCATCTACATACCGGCCGCAAACCAACGGAGCGATCAAGGCCGCCAACAAGAATATCAAATACATACTGCAGAAGATGGTGGAAACCTACCGGGATTGGCCAGATAAGCTGCCATTTGCTCTATGGGGCTATAGGACTTCAATCAGAACTTCTACCGGAGCGACTCCGTATTCATTGGTTTATGGGATGGAGGCCGTTCTACCTATCGAGATTGAGGTTCCGTCATTACGAGTATTGGCTGAGTGTCAAATAGCCGAGGCAGATTGGCAGCAATGCAGATTTGAGGAACTCATGCTTTTTGACGAGAGAAGACTGAAAGCACTGTACCATGTTCAAGGTTATCAGCGCAGAATTGCCTGGGCTTTCAACAAGAAAGTTAAGTCCAAGAATCTAAAAGAAGGAGATTTGGTGCTCAAGGACAACCGAGCTCCCATCCACGACCCAAGGGGCAAGTTCAAACCCAATTGGACTGGTCCCTACATCATCAAAGCTATCTGGTCAGGTGGAGCTGTGGTTCTGATGGATCTAGATGGCTTGGAGTTCTCACAACCGATCAATATGGACAAGTTGAAGAAATATTACCCTTGAGAGGCTCGCTAGGCCGAAAACCCGAAAGGGCGACCTAGGCAAAAGTTAGAGCACAAAAATTGGAAAATTTAAAAACTGAGCTCGCAAGGTTGAAAACCCGCAAAGGGTGACCTTGGCAAAAGTTAGAGCGTAAAAGGAGAGTGAAAATACCCGAGTGAACCTAGGCCTGAACTACGTAAGGCTTGATTCCCATCTTTGGGATACGTAGGCAACTTCACCTTGAAGCTCAGCCATAAACTTTTCCCCGATCAACTTCGTCCATTTTGACCATCTTGGTCATCTTTGTCCATCAGCTTTTATCGCGATATCCGGTGCAGTGCTATTCAGACTAGGGGCAACTTCCCGTTGCCACGACGGTGCAGCGCTATTCAGACTAGGGGCAACTTTCCGTTGCCATGCCGTGCCGCGGTACTCTTCAAACTAGGGGCAACTTTCCAGTTGCAGGGATCTGGGGTTGTGCATCTCAGTGACAGATCTTAGGCGTGTCCAGTTCTGATCCATATCGAAAATAGTTTTGAAAAGTTTTAATAAAAGTTGACTTTGTTCAAATTAATCTCTTTACAACTAAGACCATTTTTGGACCAAAGCGGAAAATTTTCAGTACCACAACCTTCAATTTCATTGATTTCAAAACAGAGTTCTCCTGCTCTCGCATACAATCGAAGTTGCTTTTTTATTACATTCATAAAGAAAACTTGAGAGTTCTAATAAAGCAATAAATTCGGGGCATAGTCAAGTCAAGTATCCCTGCGCCCCCTCCCAGAGCTGGTTGAAGCCTCTGACGCCAAGCTAGGCCCAACCTGTGCCTCCTCGTTGAGCCAATCCAAGCACTCGTCAGACAAAGTGCAATTGAAAGTGGGAGCAGAAGCCAGGAGCTCTCTAGTCCTCCATGCCGTGGCATATTGGGCAAGCTGTGCACCTCGGACTGGGAAAGCAGCTGGGTACTCAATCCCCTCTGGTGGGCAGATCTGATCATGACCGAACTGGCGCAGGAACCGGAACGGAAAATAGAACACACAGTGGGTCAAACCAATCAGTTGGATCCCGATCAGCCGGGACATGCTATAGCTCATTGCCAGGAGATTGAGCCAAGGACAGCGCCAAGCAATGCGATCCGCAGACAGGTTGCACATCCAGTCGAACCACCATCTTTCATCAAGGGCATCGACTAGGCGCTGTCGAAAGAAATAGCCTCGAGCTGAGTAGGCTGGGCAAGAGTCCACAACTTGCAATTTGTCCATTAACCATACCTGGAGAGGGATGAAAAATGAGAGAATAAAGAATAGAGAGGTGTACAATGAGAGAAAAGTAAGACAAGGGTTTTGTGAGAAAAATCGAGCCTGAGGGCCGAGTGATGTGAGCAAATACATATGTAAGATGGGGGGGAAACATTACCTGCAGCAGCAGTGGACTCCCAGCAAATCTAGTCGTCTCCCGGCGATAGACAGAATCCAAGCCCATCAGCGTCTCGGCCAAGGTCATGGCGATACAGCTCTTTCCTTCTCTCAAGCCTTGAGCAACTTCAATCAAACGAATGCTAGCTCCGCCGAAGCCCAGGGAAAGCAGAAAGTGAGACAACAAGCACAAGCAAAGGGCGTGTTGCCGGAAACCTTGCCAATAATGGCTGCTGCGGTCACCGGCGTCAGAAAAGCGATGGATCAAACCAAGGATATCCAGTTCCCCATTACAGATCAAAGACCGAGCATCAGGCGCGGTGAGTCCACACATCCGCCCTAAAGCTTGGGCGTGACCAAAGCGGAACTGGGGCAAGATCTCTTCGTGACTTTCAGATTTCATCAAAACTTGAAAATCTTCAAAAGTTGGACATACCTCTTGACCGCCGAAGCTAAAGACGTGCGTCACCGGGTTCCAAAACCTCGCCGCGGCATAGAGGAAAGGGAGATGCAGCGGAGTGCGGCTCAGCGTGAATAGTGCATTCAAGCCGAAACCCCGGAAGTTTAACTTTTTCGAGCCATCTAGAGAAGCGATCCAAGCTGTGAGATTTTCAACGAGAAACGCCTCCATCTTTGTGCAAAACTAAGATGAATTGAATCAAAGCACGGAGCTAAGGCTTTTAAAGAGGGAAAAACACTATTCAGGAGGACAAGTGTCAAAAATTGGGCGGCTGCAGGGATAAGTGGTCGGCCGGCCACTTTTTCTGGCAGGCCGACCACTTCTTGTTACAAAAATGGCCGGTGGCCCCCTCTCTGCAATAAATCTGGCCGGCCGGCTCCCAAAAGTGGCCGGCCATGCTCCAATGTATGCCTTTGGCCCTGTTTTACCCTCCGAGGGAAAGTTTCAAGCCTTTCCGTGCAACGGATGTGCCGAAGGCCTCTATTTCCCTCTGTCTTGGATGCGTTCCGTTGCCCAGATCGTCCGAAGTACACTTCACTTTGTTAAGTCTTGTTTTTCGAGTTGTTGTTTTGCTTATCGAGTTGTTGTTTTGTTTATCGAGTTGTCGTTTTGCTTATCGAGTTGTTTGTCGAGCTGTCGTATTTCGTGTGTTTCGAGTTGTTACTCTTTGTTTAAGCTTTTTGTTTAAGTCTTGTTTATCGAATTGTCAACATTATTGCATTTTGTTTATCGAGTTGTAAACTTGCTAGGGTTCTGTTATATCTTAGTAAGTTGAGTTGCTTAGTTTGTTGCGTCGGTTCACTACCTGACTTGGTGATTACATAATGCACATTCCCATTCAATTTCATTTTTGTGCAAAATAAAATGATGCGATACGATGCTAAAAGTTTAAAATACAAACACCTTTTCAAAAGCTGTTTCATTCCATCATGTTTTACAACAAACAAAGGTATAAGTTTTACAGAAAATAAAACTGCCTAACAATATGCAAAGTGCTACAAACTACTAGCAAAAAGGAAAATAAAGCAGGAAATAGCAGCATCAATGCCCTCGGGAGCGAGAATGAGAGGCCCTCCTCATCCTCTTCTGCGGGACAACCTCTGCACCACCATCATCATCCGAGTCGGAGCTGTCGTCCTCAGGATCCCCCTCAGCCTCGCCTCCACTCCCGGAACCAAGACCGGAGTCCCCCTCCTCAGCAGATGTCTCTGACTGACGGTCTGTAACCTCCTCATCCTCCTCCTCATCGGGCCCCACCTCTATAACATGTGCCCTACGCCTGCGAGACGACCCCTCCCCTCAAGAAGACTTGGGTGGCCCAGCTCCTCGGAAAGGCCGGGATGGCCTAGCTCCGTGAAAAGGCCTGGATGGCCCGGCTCCGTGAAAAGGTCCAGATGGCCCAGCTCCCCGAGAAGGTCCAGGTGGCCCAGCCCGCGGCTGAGCATATACCGGAGGCATCTGAGAACAAAGAATTCCAAGTAAATACATTAGTCCAAATACGTACATCAGATGCAGATGCAAGCAAAAACTACGTGAAGTGGGTGCATGCAAACACAGTGTATAAGTGGGGCGTGTGTCGGATGTGCTCTACACAAGTAGCCTATCAATGCAGTGGAAATTAGCATGTCATCAGAAGTATGATAAATGCCAGAAAACTGAAGGGTACCTGGAAGCCCATGATAAACAACTGTGCCTCCCTCCGCAAGACCATGCCCTCGAGTGAGGCCACCAATCCGATCACCTCCTCCATGTACTCTCTGGGTGGCTGCAGACACAAGCTCAAGTCATCAACGAATAAAGGAGTGTCTAAGCATTTGAATGATAGATGAAAAGCAGTAGAACATACCGGCGGAGAGTCGGGATCAATGACATATCGATGACCGGGCATCGGAGGCTCTATCGGGATCGGAATCGGAGAGGTAGTCCCAAACTGCCACCCCATCAGCTCAGTCGGCATATTCAGCCACCCAGGATGAGGAAGAGTCGGAGGAATCGAAGGAACCGATCTACCACCACCTCTCGATGTACTAGCCCTACTAGTGGAAGGAGCGTCTGTAGCCCGAGCCTGGGCCTGACTCGAAGATGGTGCACCAACAGGTCTCAACGACGGAGTACGGACTCCCGTCAATGGGGGCATTAGATATATGTGGCGATAAGTGGCATAGTCCCCATCCTCGAGATGTAGCAAAGCATCAGTGCCCAACATAGCTCCAGTAACATCCTGGGAAGAGAGCCTATCAGCAGTCCGCATACTGACTGGGGGTGCTGCGGGAGGGTCCTGAGAAGTGTACCCCCATACCTGACGCAAAAAACGTTCCCCCAGAAACCATGCTCTACCAACCGGTCCTTCGAGCAGGATCCTGTACTGGGAAGTGCCCGATCCTCCTGCATACTGAAATCGGAGACCATCACCCAAGGATGCCCAAGGCTACCATGTAATCTGCGGATAACAAGTGCATAAACTAATCAGAAATCGGGAATATGCGGGGCAAATCAAAGATGAAAATGGAAGGGACTGAGAGTTTTGGAATACCTCCGTCGTTTGCACAGAGTCAAAATACTGCCATAGATAAAAGAGAGTCTCTCGGGGTTTCGGCCGGTGCTGGCCCTCGAACACCAGTGAGTACGAGGTCATGAGGGGCCCTGCCACCTCCAACTCTGGGGCTAACGTCGGGAAATATACGTAGACCCATAACTGAGAAAAGCAGTGCAGAATGTAAATACAAAGTGCTGAGGGCAAAATACAGACTGTAAAGTGCGTTGTGTGTGCAATGTACAAGTAATGAGGAGCAGAAATATAAATCAAGAGGACAGAAAGTACCTCCCAGGCTCTCCAATAACCGCCAAGTAAGTCTCCCTGCCCGCCGGAGGTCACGCTCATGTAACAGTAAAGGGTAGCCAGGCGGGCGCCACCCCAGTCGTACTGACCGACCTGTGATAGGTCAACCAGAGCACTCAACAGATACAGCCCAACCGTGTTCCCTCTATCGGCAAACAGAGTAGTCCCGAGGAGGAACATCAAGAAGCCGCGGGCATACTGCGTCGCCTCATCAGGAGTCCCGGGCTCCATCTCCACCCGTCGAAAATGGGAAGAGAACCAGGTGTATCGGACTCTCCTGGAAGCTCTGTCAACAGGCGGGCGGGCCCCCAGCAAATGTATCCAAGCAGCCTCCCATTCGCCCATGTCCTCGTCGTAAGGAATGGGCCAACCTCCTATGTCCAGGCCAGTCAATACAGCAAAATCCAGCGGGGTCATAGTCAAATCCCCAGTGGCGGAAAAATGAAAGGAGTTGGTGGTGTCCCACCATTTCTCCACCAAAGCTGCCATCAGTGTCCTCCTGGCAGGACAACGCGATAGCCCAACGCAGAAGGCCCCGAACCCCGCCAGATCTACTAAATCCCGGACAGCCTCCGGAAGCTCAACATACCAATCTCTCGCAGCGGTGGAGCCATATCCCCGCACAGTGCGAGAACCAATCTGCATTCAGAATGAATACATGTGTCAGTATAAAAATGAATGAGCTGTGTGCCAATGAAATGAATAGGCTGTGTGCAATTAAATGGGCTGCGTGTTCAGAAAATCAGAGTTTGGGCTGTGTGTTCTACTCTCAATCAGTGTGGGCTGTGTGTTCACCTTCAACTTGGGCTGCGTGTTCAGAAAATCAGAGTTTGGGCTGTGTGTTCTACTCTCAATCAGTGTGGGCTATGTGTTCACCTTCAACTTGGGTTGCGTGTTCAGAAAATCAGAGTTTGGGCTGTGTGTTCTACTCTCAATCAGTGTGGGCTGTGTGTTCACCTTCAACTTGGGCTGCGTGTTCAGAAAATCAGAGTTTGGGCTGTGTGTTCTACTCTTAATCAGTGTGGGCTGTGTGTTCACCTTCAACTTGGGCTGCGTGTTCAGAAAATCAGAGTTTGGGCTGTGTGTTCTACTCTCAATCAGTGTGGGCTGTGTGTTCACCTTCAACTTGGACTGCGTGTTCAGAAAATCAGAGTTTGGGTTGTGTGTTCTACTCTCAATCAGTGTGGGCTGTGTGTTCACCTTCAACTTGGGCTGCGTGTTCAGAAAATCAGAGTTTGGGCTGTGTGTTCTACTCTCAATCAGTGTGGGCTGTGTGTTCACCTTCAACTTGGGCTGCGTGTTCAGAAAATCAGAGTTTGGGCTGTGTGTTCTACTCTCAATCAGTGTGGGCTGTGTGTTCACCTTCAACTTGGGCTGCGTGTTCAGAAAATCAGAGTTTGGGCTGTGTGTTCTACTCTCAATCAGTGTGGGCTGTGTGTCCACCTTCAACTTGGGCTGCGTGTTTAGAAAATCAGAGTTTGGGCTGTGTGTTCTACTCTCAATCAGTGTGGGCTATGTGTTCACCTTCAACTTGGGCTGCGTGTTCAGAAAATCAGAGTTTGGGCTGTGTGTTCTACTCTCAATCAGTGTGGGCTGTGTGTTCACCTTCAACTTGGGCTGCGTGTTCAAAAAAATCAGAGTTTGGGCTGTGTGTTCTACTCTCAATCAGTGTGAGCTGTGTGTTCACCTTCAACTTGGGCTGCGTGTTCAAAAAATCAGAGTTTAGGCTGTGTGTTCTACTCTTAGTCAGTGTGTGCTGTGTGTTGACCTTCAAATTCGAGCTGTGTGTTCGACAAATCAGTGTTTGAGCCGTGTGTTCACTCCTTAACTAATGTGTGCCGTGCGTTCACAATCAATTAATGAGCCGAGTGTTCAGAAATTCAAGTGTTTAAGCCACATGTTCAGGATGCAAACAAAGTACTATGTCATAGGCTAAACTCTGTGTTCAAGCATGGCAAAGGCACGAAATACACGAAAAAATGCAGAAAATGAAGTAAATACCTCTCGTGCCTCATAGGAGAGGTGATGCTCTGGCTCTCGCAGAAGTAGATCTCCGGGTGCTCGATCATCAAAATCAGTAAAGTGACGAAAAATGGCCCGGGCAAGAACATGTGCCGGCGGGGCATACCTCTCGGGAATAAAGGGTCGAACCCTCAGAGGCAAAGTCGTGACATCAAAATCATCCCCGGCACCCGGAGAACCTCCACCATAAGGAAAATTACCCGCCATTTCAGAAAATCTGCAAAAGGAGCAAAAAATGAGCAAAAATGAGCCAAAATTGAAAAAAGTCAACAAAAGTCAACTCTCGGGAAATGAAAAAGTCACCAAAAGTCAACTCTCGAGAAAATCTTCCAAATATTGAGACAAACTCACCTCAAGTGGCGAAAATGAGAAAAGAAGCCCCGAAACCAAAATTTAATCGGTTCAAAGTGCTTGAAACTGAATGTTTTCGCGAAAACAACTTGCGTGGGGCGTTGGAAAACGCATATGGGGCGCAGATCTGAGGGAGAAAATGGTTTGGGAAGCAAGAGGAGAAGATTTCGTGGCTGAGGTTATGAGCTCAAAGTGTTTGGGTGAGAGAATATAAAGAAAAGAAGGTGAAAAGACCAATTTGCCCGCGGATTTGGGCAGGTGGCCGGCCGGCCACCTTTTCTGGCTGGCTGGCCATTCTCTTTTTGAAAAGTAGCCGGTGGCCTCCCCTTGGGAAAATAACTGGCCGGTGGTATCCCCCACATGCTCACCTAGCTCTCTGCAAATTTTGAGGAAGATCGGAGTTCCCGGGACCTGAAAAAGTTCAAGAAAAGTGCAATTTCTGTCGCGAAATTGCTCCGTCGGAACTTCAGCTTCAAGTTCTGACATGTGTCTCATCATTATTCATCGAAATCAAAATGTATCCTTTTTGAATGTGTCGTAGCCTTTCCAGGAAGTGAATCGGAGGCCGTGATCGAGTCGCCTTCGCCGAAATACGCGTTTCCTTGCTCGTTATTTCGTAACAAACGGGCACCTTGATTTATGCTCGTTTTGCACTATCATGCACGTAACTTGCATTCTCATGAGCATACTTGCATTATTATGCAAATTTCTTGATATTGCCATACCTCTGTGCTTGAGCATGCGTTGTCACGCACGTTCCTTTCTCGCATCGCAATGCATTCACTCGCCGGCACTGCGTGTGTCAAAACTTTCGGAATCACATTGAATATATGTTGTTAGCATGTTGTGCTTGTTGAATTTCTCTCTTTTGCAGGCACGATATTGTATGTACGGTTCATTTGAGACTGGTGCGACCAGACGAATCGTGCAGGTATCGTATCTTCTCCGTGTGAGACGCGACGAGAATTGAACAATTCTCCGCATTCTTAACTGCATGAAATGTAGTTGTTGCTTTGCATTCTTGCTTAAAACTGTTGCATCTATTTTGCGAATACTTGTTTCATTACAGCTTGCTGCATTTGCATGATCATCGAGTTACCTCCGGCTCTGTGCATATCACTTTGCATTTTGCCCCCTTGCCTGCGGGCATGCCTGCGGGCACATCTCTGTTTATCTTGTACGTTTGTCTAAGTCTTCGGCCTTGTCAAAATTGGGTCGTCTCTAGGCTTTGACATTCACTCCCGTCACTTGTGACTTCCGAGTTCTGTCAAAGAGGGGCAACTGTAGACACCCCATTTTTGACCGACCTTAAGACTCAGACGTCACCGATTGAGCGCTTGGTGATATTGCATTTTGTGCTCGTTCAGAAGTTTCAGAGTCTCGACTGCGAGCCTTGCCTCCGGACTTCCGGACTCTTTTGTGCTTTGCCTCGGTTTGCGAACCAGGCTCGATTTTCTCTGTTTTCTCTTCACGAAGGGAGGGAGAGGTCTCGTAGATCATCTCTCAGTGGCCGTAGGCTACGTTTTGTGATCGTGGGCCATTTTGCCCGTTTGGAGTCCGGTTTCTGATTTTTCGAAACTGTTGGCCGCGTGCCTCGGTTCAGGATCGCTTAACCATCTCCATTTGCTTTAATTTTTGGTATACTTCTTATTTGCTCCCTTTTGAGGGACACTGAGGTCCGAGAGACCCACTTCGTGGTCGAATGCCACTTTCGGTGCTTAATAGGCAGTTTTCGGGACCCCGAACTGCGCGTTCTGGCCCCCAAACATTCGTTTTGCATCGGTTTTCGTTCATTTTTGGCAGGTACCTCTGTTTCATCACCAGGAAGGCCGTAGAAGGGTGGGAGGCCAGCAATTGTTTCAGCAACCAGTTATATTCTTCCGGTGCCCTCCGACGCCCGTTTTTCTCACTTCCAAGCCAATGTTGACCACCCTAGGGTCACTTTCTTCAATCCTAACCCCCATATTTGTGTTGTACACACATGGGAGGACACCAAAAGTTGGTGGCCGGCGAGTAATTCCACCTGACCCTTTTGAACCCTTCCTAAAAATGGCCTATTCTCTCTCATGTTTTACAGTTGACAATTTTGAACCACAGGTTTGTGTTGAGGGCATCTGGGAGGACACCAATTTATAGTGGCCGGCCATTAATTCACCTTGGCCCTTTTGACCCCTGGCCGGCTGGCCATGGGGGGGTGGCCAGCTGGCCACCTGCAGCTCCAAAACCTGGCCGGCCTTGCTCCTCAGGGTGAGTACATTCCAGCTGTATATCTGTTTTCTCCCCAAAAAAACCTGTATCCGGGGGACAACTTTTGGGGGGAAACTTGATCCATTTTCCCCCCACTTTTTCCCTCCATTTCTCCCCCATTTTTGTCTACATAACAGAGCCTCCAGCTCTGTCTTGAGGGTTGGAAAAATTGCCTTGAGCTTGCATATACACATCTCCCTCCATCTCTCTCTTTCAAGTTCAAACATCCAAGTTCCTTGCACCATTCCTTCATCACTACCTAGCATCACCTCCACTACTCCATTTCCAGCAGCTTTGGGAGCTTTTCAGAGGCTAGGAGGCAGCTTTTCTTGGTCCAAGAGGTAGCAAAGGATTGGTCTTCAAGGGTAAATGTCAATTCCCTCTTTTTGAGCTTAATTTTGCAACATTTTTCTAGCTATTTTGCTTGCTGTTTTGAGCTCCGACCATAACTGGAAATATCATTTTTTTGAGCTTATTTTTCTGTTTCATTAAGGGTCTTACCCTGTTTGGAACCCCCATCTTGCACTTGCTTCATTACCCCTTTTGTATGCCATAATCTTGCATAGTATTTTTGGCCTATGTGTGATCTGTTTTGGAGCATGATGTAAACTGTAGATAGGCTTATTTTGAGCCCTTCTTCAACATTTAAGAAGGTCTCATCACTGTTTGGGACCTCCATGTGCCACTTGTCATTATACCCCTCTTTGGTCCCCATTTTTGCATGATTTGTTAGCCTCGGATGCTTCTGTTTTTGGGCTCTTTTCAGAACTGAAAACAGCCCTATTTTGACTCCCTCTTCATGTTTCATTAAGGGTCTATGGCTTTTTGAGACACCCTTTGTATACTTTATGTTGTAGCCCTTTTTTGGCCTTAATCTTGCATAGTATTTTGAGCATACTTGTATACTGTTTTGGGCTTGGCCATCAACTGTAAAGCATCATATTTTTGGCCCCTCTTCAATATTTTAGAAGGCCCCTTCTCTGTTTGGGGCTAGCATTTGTGAGTTGCTTAATTACCCCTCTCTTGGCCCCATTTTTGTATGCTAATCTTGCCTCATTTGTGTTCCATGTTTAGCCATGCTTTGAACTGTAAAAATGCTTATTTTGGGGCTATCTTGCTTCTTTATTTTCATTCCATGTACCAATTATGCATGCTTTGTATAGCTGTAAGCCATTTCATGTGCCTAGTTTTGCATTTCGGGAGAAATTCCATGCATCGGGTGTCATTTCGCCTTGTTTCGGGGCTGTTTTCCCCCTCATTTTGCTACTAACTTTTGCATGTTTGCATATCATATTCCATGTCTTTGCCATGTCTCATTAGAGTGGCATTTCGGTGCCTGAGGGTCGGTCCTCGGTTTGCGTGCACGCGTGCGCGCATTTCGAGTCGTCTTGTTTTCATCTGATGGCCTCCTATGTGAGTGTGGCTAAGGCTCTCTCATGTTGGTGTAAGCCCATTATTGCATTGCGTATGCCATTTCATCCATAGCATTGTGTATGCTCGGTTGTGTATTACCTCGTGCAGCTTGTATGCCATTCCATAACATTGTGTATGTTAGGATTGTATCTTAGTTGCATTTCATGCATGTCATGCATATTGCATTGTGTTCGGGATAGGAGTTAGCCCGGGCACGGGAAACGAGGTGCATTTCGTACTCCGAGTGACGGAACGTGTCTCAATTCCCCAGTCACCGACACTCTGGATTATCCATGATGGAGTTAGGTTTTGTTGTACTTTCATGTGCATTCATTTCATATTAAATTGTGCAATTCGACTCCTCAGCCATCATGCATCGAGATGCGTGATTGGTGGCACGAGGATCGAGGCGTGCATACATTTGTGAAAATACATTGCTATGCCCCTTTCCTACTCTCTGTTGCAACAAATCAAGAATCAGCGGTCTTCCGAGGCTTGGCACGCATTTCAAGAACAGGTGCAAACAGAGGCTAATTGGGGCATCGTCATGGATTTCCGCGCAAAGGCAACCCGGGCATGCATCATTCATCATCCGGAATGGAATCAAGGCAGTCCCTGGCTTGCATGCCGGTTTATTTATTTTCTTAGTTAATTTGTTAATTAATTAGGAATTTGTATATATTTGGACTGTAATATTTGGACTGTACTATTCTTTCATTTGGGACTGTATTATTTATTCGGACCCTCTGTGCGAGGGCATAACTGTAATAAGTGTGCGTGTGTGTGTTGTATGTCTTCCAACCCCACGTCTTTCTCCCTTTTATTTATCCGCTTATGATGGTTAGATTAGGGCATATTTCAATTAGCATACAGTATGATAGCATGTTTGCATTCATTCATCTGTTTTGCATGCACCGGGCTCGGCGCATCATACTAACTGCATTGTATTTTCAATTCCAAGTTGAATACATGTTAGTTGTAGCATTACATATGCCATGTTTAGAATAGTCGAGCCTGCTATAGTTGCATTTTTGCATGTGTTGCATTAGGCATTTCTGTATAATTAGGATCATGCATGGATTTCTAATTAGCTTCTGCTTTGGCTTGGAGTATTCGGTAAGTTTTATGCTTTAGCATCCTTGCATGCATGTGAGTGACTGCCATGAATAGCATGCTTACCATGAGGCTATATGCTTATGTGATATAACTGTCTGAATGCCTGTGGATGAAGGTTGGGTTATTTGAATTGGAACAATTTATCAAATGTGTGTTTTAAGCCCACTAGATAGTGGCAAAATCATCTTTTCTAAGCCCACCTGAGGGTGGCAAATCCACGTCTTAGCCTACTTACGAGTAGTACCATCAAGCCATCTTTCAAAAACAAACATGAAATGTTTTGTTCCAATTCAGGCGACCCAGTCTATACTTGTATGCTGTGCGCATCACATAGTAAATCTAGGCTAATAACCAGAATAAGAACACACAATGTTTTCAAAACTTGATATCATGGTTAGTAGAGGCCGATCTTTGATCGGGCGAGCGGGGGTGCTCACGAAGTGACCTTCCCCAATCGTACCCAAGTTCCCGAGCCGAGGCAACTTTGGTGATGACGGACACGTGGCCTTAGGCAACGAGTCAGGGTTTCCTAAATTTCCCAAAATAAAATATTTAGGTGGCGACTCTGTATCTGGCAAAGCAGTCCATGTTTGGCACTTCTTTTAAAAAATTTGTTTTCTCAAAACGATTTGCCGGATTTGGACTCTTTGGTTCAGATTTAGAACCGTGACAATTTGAGAGTCTTGAGCTGTAGTGACCCCAAATGAATAGAATGGGAGCTCATTCCCTCCCGGGGCGTTCGGGGACGTCTACAGTAGTGGACCAACTAAGTCGATGCCCCACTTAGCGAATGGGTAGGGACTGCTGAGTGTAATCAGTTCTGTAGGTGGAGCATGGGAGATGTTGGCAAAGTGTTGGCATTTATCACACTTAAGCACGAATTCAATGGCGTCTTGGTTGAGAGTAGACCAGAAGTAGCCAGTGCGAAGTATTTTATGGGCCAGCGATCTGGCACCCGAATGATTACCACATATACCCTCGTGGACTTCCCTCATCATATAGGTCGCTTGAGTAGGACTGAGGCACCTGAGGTATGGGCGTGAAAATCCACGTTTGTACAGTAGGCCCCTGATGAGGATGTAATTGGACGACCGGGCTCTGACTTTGGCGGCCTACTGTTTGTCGTCTGGCAACTCCCCACTTGTCAAAAACAGAAGGATGTCCGTTGCCCATGGGATAGGTTCATTTTAGAGGAAGTGAACCTCCTACTGGGTTGGCGAAGTAGGCGGGTGGGCCAGGTATTCAAGACGGATGCCATGGCTGAGGTCTGACTGGTCAGCCAAGGCTAATTGGGAAATTTCATATACCTTGGAGTTTTCTGACCGAGGGATATGTTTGATGTGGAAAGTGTTGAAAAGGCGAACAATGAGGAGTGCAATATCCCTGTAGGCTCGCATTGTGTCTTCCTTTGCATCAAATTTCCCCGTAATCTGTCCGACGATTAGTTGGGAATCACCGAACACTTGGATATGGTTCACACCAATGTCTCTGGTTAGGCGAAGACCTGCTATCAAGGCCTCATACTCGGCCTCATTATTGCTTGCGTCGAACAGGAAACGGAGAGCACACTTGAAATAACTGCCCTCAAAGGCGGTGAGGATGAGACCAGCCCCACTGTCTTCTTTGTGGGATGATCCATCGACATTAAGGGTCCAAGAGTGGGGATCTTCTGCCTCAGTGTTGAATTTCCTGGGCGTAGGGAGCGTGGTTGGGGTGGGATTGGTGAATTCCAAGATGAAATTGGCAACAACCTATCCTTTGATCGGTGTTCGAGGTCAGTAAGAGATTTCAAATTGGCTGAGCTCGACAGACCATTGTATAAGTCTGCCGGACAACTCTGGTGGTTGCATTACCTTCTTCAAAGGTTGGTGAGTGAGGACCGCTATGAGGTGAGCTTGGAAATAAGGTCGGAGTCGTCTTGAGGCTATGACCAAGGCAAGGGCCATTTTTTCCAGCAGAGGGTAGTTTGTTCTGTCCCCCTGAGAGCTCGGCTAATGTAATAAACTGGACGCTATACTAAGCCGTCCTCCCTGATGAGGGTTGCATTGACTGCGGTGTTCGACACGGCTAAGTAGAGGAAGAGGGTCTCGCCCAAAAGCTCCTGGGAGAGTAAGGGGGGATTGGCCATCAACTGCTTCAATTGTTGAAAGGCCTCTTCGGATTCGGTGGTCCACTCAAAGGCCTGTCGAAGGACTTTGAAAAAGGGAAGGCACTTATCTATTGGACGGGAAATAAAACGGTTGAGGGCGGTGACTCTACCAGTAAGCCATTGAACCTCTTTGATAGTTCTTGGAGACTGCATTTCTATCAGGGCCATGATTTTTTCGGGGTTGGCCTCGATACCCCGTTGACTGACCATAAAACTCAAGAATTTCCCAGATCCTACACCGAAGGCGCACTTCTCCGGATTCAGCTTCATTTGATACTTACGTAAGGTGTCGAAAGTCTCCCGCAGGTCTGTCAGATGATCAGAGGAGAGTTTGCTCTTGACAAGCATGTCATCGACGTACACTTCCATGTTCCGACCTATCTGGTGACGAAATACGACATTGACTAACCGTTGGTAAGTTGCTTCGACATTTTTCAACCCGAATAGCATAACACGATAGTGGTAAGTTCCTCGGTCAGTGATGAAAGATATGTGTTCCTGGTCAGCCGAGTGCATCAGAATTTGATTGTAGCCGGAGAAGACATCCATGAAACTGAGCATCTGATGGCCGGCAGTGGCGTCGACAGGCAGATGTATGCGGGGTAGTAGATAACTATCATTGGGGCAAGCTCGGTTAAGGTCGGAGTAGTCGACGCAAAGTCGGCATTTTCCGTTACTTTTACAGACCAGGACCACATTCAATAACCATCTGGGGTAGTCTACGTTCTTGACAAACCGTGCCTTCAGTAGTTTGTCTACCTCAGAGGCGATAAAGACGTTGCGTTCTAGGTGAAAGACACCTTGCTTCTGGCGAAAGGGTCGGAATTGGGGCTTGATACTGAGACGATGCGTAATGAAGGAGGGATCGATACCCGGCATGTCGGAATGGGTCCAAGCAAATACATCATTGTGCTCGGTGAGGAGGGCTATGAGGTCGACCTTGGCTTGGAAGGATAGTTGGCTACCGACCTTGGTTATTTTTGTTAGGTTGGTGTGGTCGATGGGGACTTCAACAAGTTCTCCTACTGGTTCCCCTCTAACTAATTCATCTTCGTCTCGGACGTCAAGTCCTTCGATGATCATAGCCTCCTTCAGCTTGACCTTTTTGAGTGAAGCGACGTAGCATTCTCTAGCCATAGTCTATTCTCCCCTCACGGTGCCGACCCCAAGGTCGGTAGGAAACTTCATGGCCAGATGATACATGGACGTAACAGCTTGAAAAACGTTGAGGGTTGTGCGGTCGAGGATGATGTTATAAACGAAAGGACAGTCGACGACAAGGAAAGTGAGTAACTTGGTAGTCTACCGTGGATACTCTCCGATGGTAATGGGAAGATCGATGGAGCCTATTGAGGTCACCTGAACCTTGTGAAGTCGACCAATGAGGTTTGGAGAGGGGACAATCTTTCCTCCTCGACCTTGAACTGGCGATAGGCGTTTAGAAAGATGATATCTGAAGAGTTGCCGTTGTCGATAAGCACTCGTATGACTTTGTAATTAGACAAGAGAGCAGAGATGACGAGGGGGTCATCATGAGGGTAGCGGATGCCTGTGCAATCGGCCTCCGTAAAGGTGATGGGTTCCATCCACTGTTTGGGGTGTTTGAAGGGTCGATCCAATGTCGCGACTTCTTTATCGGAGCCTTGCCTGATTTTTTTAAGTTCTGCTCGCTGGGCCGAACGGGAGGGTCCTCCGCATGCAAGCCCGCCGGCAATGACTTTGATCTCTCCAACCGGAGGGGCAGGGTTGCCTTGTGCTCAGGGTTGTGGTGGGGGTCGATCATTGTCTTGGTTAGGTTGTGTGGGTTGCCGGGGAAAAGCGTGTCGGTGGTTGCCTCTACTAGGTTCGGTCCTTGGCTGTTGCTGGGGGCGGGCTGCTATGAACCGACTGAGACGCCCCTGGCGTATCAGGCTCTCGATGTGGTCTTTAAGGTTACCATACTCCTCGGTATTGTGGCCGTGGTCCTGATGGAAACGAAAATATTTGGACTGGTCTTGCCGGTTGGAAGGAGACCGCGATGGTTGTGGCCATTTCAGGGGATAATCTCATTGGATCTAGTTCAAGACTTGTTCTATGGGAGAATTGAGGGGAGTGTATCGTTCGAGGCCAGGAGGTCGGGTAGGTGCCGACCAGTCGGCTCGAGCAGGTAGGTCAGTATACTGAGGTGTTTGCTGTGTGTATTGGGCGGTTCTGGTTTCAGATTCCTTTCTTTTCTCTCTGAGGGTTGGGTTTTTGGTTATGGAATCTTGTCGGGCGGCTAGAGAATCTTCGGCGTTCATGTATTTTTGGGCTTTAGAAAGTAGGGTTGTCATGGAGGTTGGAGGGTTTTTGGAGAGGGAAAAAAGGAAATCGAATGATCATAAACCGGCCATGAAAGCCGTGAAAATGACCTTGTCATTGTTTTCTGCCGCCTGCAAGACTTCGGTGTTGAAGCGGGTGACGAAGCTACGCAACGGCTCCCCCTCCATCTGACGGATGTTGAGGAGTTGGGTTGCCGGACGCTGCTGGCGCTGGGCACCAATGAAGTGGCTGAGAAAGGAGTCATTTAGGTGTTGAAAAGTAAAGACAGAGTCAGTCGGCAGCTGACTAAACCATAGTCAAGCTGACCTCTTAAGCGTTACGGGGAAAGCCCGACACATGATCTCATCAGGGAATGCATGGAGGACCATCAGGGTCCTGTAAGTCTCTAAGTGGTCGACTGGGTCTATTATACTATTGAACGAGTCGATCGAGGGCATTTTGAACCTAGGAGGTAGGGGTTTGTCCCTGATGGAGGCGACGAATGGTGAGTTGGTTGTGGTGGAGGGTTTATTCTGCATGTTCTGCATGACTCCTTGTAGCTGGAGTTTTAGGGCTCAGAGCTCCGCATCCCAAATAGGAATGTTGTCAACACCAGAATGGAATGGAGGTTGGACACTACTGGCCTCTCCCTCAGGAACAGGTGCTTCGACTGGTAGATGTGGAGCCCGAGGGGGTGGGTTCATATCTTGGAGCGGGGGTCGCAAACCCTCCAAGTTAGAGGGATGAGAGTGCTGGAAGGGATGGCTCGGGGTTGTTCTCGGTTGGGTGGGATATCTTGAGGTGGTTGAGGCACAGGAAGGTCTCGTTGAAGCAAAGCATTGATCAGGGCTTGGTTTTGTTCGGCTAGGCAGTTAATGCTGTTGGTGAGTTCTGTGAAATACTACGATGGGTTATTTGGGTTAGCAGGATCGGCTTAGGGGTCGGCAACATTGTGTTGAGAAGACATGGATCTAGTTGTGACCATCCACCTTGATAGGTGGCAGGTAGGGATTATCGGGAATGGGTCTCCGGTGAAAATGAGCACAGTTGCCACACTGTCATTACCCAAACCCGCCCCTATGGGTTTAGTATCATAACCGGCCAGTAATTCGTGATTACCAGAGGCCTGCTTAACAGTAAAGACAATAATACTGAGTAAGGCGTTGGCGGAAGCCAAATAGTAAATAAAACATGTCCAATGAGTTGTGGAAACCTGAAATGGAAAAGACTTTTATGGACAAAACCACATTCATAACCATAAACATATATACATATCAGATACACATAACATCCAGGTTGGGGACCTAATCCCCTCACCATAACTGTACAATCAAGTCTTAAACAGTCGATACATAACAGAGACAAAAGGGTAAATCTGAAACACCCCAAAAACAGCCTTGGCTTGAGCAGACTCGGAACCTCGAAGTGAGGCACAACGGTTGGCTGGACAAAACATGAGCTTAACTCGACGCTCCTAGCTTTGGTCCGGTGCCTGGTCATTTACATACATATATATACAGTGAGCTAAAGCCCAGTGAATAACAACTGTGTAAAGGGGTTAATAATGAATGTCCTTTCAGTAATTAAAATAGTCATTTGCATCAGTAGATCAGTTATTCAATCAGTGGCTCATATTTCATGCCATATCAGTTATTCAGAAATCATAGTGATCATACGTGGTACATCCAATAGCAGAACAATACAGTAGGTCTTAATAGACCGAGCAGTTAGTTGATGGCCAACGAAACAATAAACAGTATTGGTTCCAAACATTGGAACTAACAGAGATCTCTGTAACAGTAGCAGTAACAGTAATAGTAACAGTAACAGCAAGTTGCTATGGATGCCACGAGTACAGTTCATAAAATAAGACAAACATTCATTCAGTAAACAATGTCACTTCAGAAAGCAGTACAGTCGATCGTTCAGAAAATAATTATAATTGAATATATCTTTACAATATTGTTACTCACAGATTACTGAGCTATAAGCAGGCTAATCAGCGTCCTCGGGTGCCAACCCTACACAGTTGCAGAACGAATACACACTAAATTACACACTCGGGATTAATAACTTAGCCCCTAACTTGACTTGGTGTTTTTCTATAACATTATCCTCATTAAGATGCCTTAAACATGGCCTAGGAATGCCTAGGATGAGATGAGGATGCGAAAATGTACTTAACAACATTTTTCAAAACTTGCTGAAAACAAGGGTCTCGCTCGAGCGTGGCTTTCTCCGCTGGAGCAGACATGCAGACAAAGAAGCTCTGCTCGAGCGTGACTTCCCTCGCTCGAGCGGACCGCAAACTCATGAAAAAGTACTGGTTGCATGTTTTTCACGCTCGATGGGCGCTCGACCCACGATCGAGCGTGAGACTCAGACCCTCGCTCGAGCGCGGGTTACCTCGCTCAAGCGGACTGCAAAACACATGAACTTCTGGGCATATGCATTTCACGCTCGAGCGCGACCATCGACGCTCAAGCGGAAGTGCATGTACTCAGAGTGTACGCTCGAGCGTGGATCAAAAATCTGGAATTCCCAGATTGATCCCCAAGCACAAAACTCAACCTTCGAAGCTTCAAACTCGATTTTTCTGGGCCAAAACTCATCCTTTTAGGCCAATTTTCTGGAAAACACTAAGAAACTCATAATACAACATGTTTTAAAGATCACTTCATAAAATCAAGCTCAAGGGTGTGACAATTGAACCCAAATTCTAATGTAAACTTGAAGAATGATGCAAGAACATAACATGCATGAGTTCTTAAGAAGTCTAATGCTCCAAAGCATGATCAATTGCAAGATTGTACTCAAAACATGGTGAATTTCTAGTGTATAACCATAATATGGACATGCATGTGGAAATTCACATGAAAATGATCTCAAGATTCAATGATATGGACATGCATGCAAACATTGCTTCTCAATTCAACTCTTAAGACTATATCTTGACTCTGAACACCAATTTTTCCATGAACCGTGCATGTAACAACTTAAATTCACAATTAAGAGAATGAATTTCCTACCTTAAGTCTTGAATTCCAAGTGTAGAAGCCTAATCTCTCAAGTCCTCTTCAATTTCTTCTAAGTTCACACAAAACTCTTGTTGAATTCAATTCTTCTTCCAACTCTCTCTCTCTCTCTCTCTCTCTCACGGTTTGGTCTAGAGGATGGAAAATATGATGTACCAAACAAGTAAATCAAGCCTCAAACAATGTTTTTGAAGGTGGCCCACTAAATGGCAAAAATGTAATATACTGAATCGGGCCAAACAGATCATTAATGTGATTTAACATTAATTATTCCAATTTATTCATTCCAAATTGAATTTTAATTAATCCTATCATAAAATTCTATAAATCCTAATTAGCATATAACACTAATCAATATCTGAATCGGTCGCCGATAAGGCTTTCAATTCGCAATTCGAAAATTAAAACATGAACAGATCATTCAGTAACAAACAGATATAAATGCAAATAAAACAGTACACTCATGTAATCAAATTAGGATTTCATCTCAATCAATTACTTATCATGCTTAATCATAAGTTAACGCTAATCAGAGGTGAGGGTTGTCACACACACAGAGTGAAAGTTTCCCACAGACAGCGCCAACTGATGATGCTGCTAGCTCCTGATGGAACGGGTCGGGTTGATCCACGCCTCCCAAACTGTTGTCTGATTGTTGGGCCCACGGAGAAACTTGCATAAGAGTTCAACGAGGAACGGGAGTCCCCCAGCGAACCCTTCGACGAGCCAGTTAGAGAAGAGAGCGATGGAATGTAGAGATAGGAGGATGATAAAGAACTTAACCTTCTCTTTGTCTTAGAAACCTGCTTATATCCTTGGGGCATTTCCCTAAATAAGCCAAAATAATAAGGGAATTCCCAAACTAAGCCTAGTTTTGAAAGAATTCCCAAAATGAGCTAACTCGCAGTTCACAATCGCGAGTTCAACACTTTTCCACTCCTGTCGCTTGAAACCTGCCAAAATTGAAACTCGCTGTTACGAAAAGCGAGTTTAATTAAGAACTCGCTGTTAGAAAACGCGAGTTTGATTAATTATTTTTTCTTTGTTTGATTAATTTTTTTTCTTTTGAACTCGCTTTTCACAAGAACAATTTTATCCCACACTGAACTCGCTTTTTGAAAGTACGAGTTTAGCAGAAAGGATTTTTGTTCTGAACTCGCTTTTTGTAAGCACGAGTTTATCAAAAAAAAAATTTCTAATGAACTCGCTCTTTGTAACCACGAGTTCATCAAAACCCACGTTTTATGAAAAAAAAATTTAACCTCACTCTTTAGAACCACGGTTTTTTGCCAAATTTTTTTATGAACCGCGCTTTTAGCATAAATTTTTTTTTTAATTTCAATTTTACTGAACTTTAAAGAAAAAATTTTCGTTCTTTTGTTTATGTTGTCATTGTTTTGGTGATAATATATTTCAGAATAATTTTTTTGGTTAAAATTCTTTTACTAAAACCGTTCTCATATTAATTTTTTTTTCTTTCCTTTTGTCTTTATTTTGGGTTAGAATGTGTAATTCAGCATTTTTTTATTTTGTTTGACTAAAGTAAATTTATTTTGTTTTTTCTTGTGTTTGTTTTGGGTTAGAAGGTAATAATGTAATTCATAAATTTTTTGAGCTTTAGTAAAGCCGTTTTGATGTCAATTTTTTTTAATTATTATTTCTTTGTTTTGCGTTAGAAGGTGTTATTCAGTAATTTGTTTGGGCTTTAATAAATCTGTTTTCATTTAAATATATATATTTTTTCTTTTGTCTTTATTTTGGGTTAGAAGGTGATAATGTAATTCATAAATTTCTTTTCACTTTACTAAAGCCATTTTCACGTAAAGTTTTTTATTTTTTATTTTTTTCTCTTGTCTTTGTTTTGGGTTAGAATGTGTTATTCAGAATTTTGTTTTGGCTTTACTAAAGCCGTTTTCATGTAAATAATATATATTTTTTTCTGTTGTCTTTGTTTTGGGTTAGAAGCGGATAATGTAATTCATAAATTTCTTCTCGCTTTACCAAAGCCGTTTTCATGTAAACTTTGCTATTTTTTATTTTTTTTCTCTTGTTTTTGTTTTGGGTTAAAATGTGTTATTCAGAAATTGGTTTTGGCTTTACTAAAGTCGTTTTCATTTAAATAAATTTTTTTTTTTCTGTTGTCTTTGTTTTGGGTTAGAAGCTGATAATGTAATTCATAAATTTCTTCTCGCTTTACTAAAGCCGTTTTCATGTAAACTTTGATATTTTTTATTTTTTTCTCTTCTCTTTGTTTTGGGTTAGAATGTGTTATTCAGAAATTGGTTTTGGCTTTACTAAAGCCGTTTTCATTTAAATAATTTTTTTTTTTCTGTTGCCTTTGTTTTGGGTTGGAAGCTGATAATGTAATTCATAAAACCTTGAGGAAAAAACACATAAGTCTCCCATAAAAATACATAAGTAGTACAAACATAAGTCTCGAACAACAATACATTGTGGACACCATGAACTGAACACACAATACATAGATAAACATAACAGTTAGACAGACAAATATTAGCCAGACAATCTGACCAACTCATTACGGAAACACTTACTCTAACACAGACATTACATATTAATGCATGACCTAATATTGCCGAAGTGTAGACATTAACACCTAATTCGCGCTTAAATCGGTAGGTGGCTCAGAGTCTGAACAATCCGAAAGCTCAGCATCAGAGACAAGCTGAGGATCCTCTATGATACCCTTGATAGCCGCATCATTTGGTTCTGTTTGTTCTTCTGGGCATCCTTCTTAACTATGTATAGCTGCATATCACGGGCTACGGTTCATTTGAGAAATCTCACGTTGTAGTCTTTCACATAGTCGATCAACATTATCAGGATCTTCCTTTTGGATCTCAACAGAACATGCTTTTGGCACCTTCAATCGATTTTCCCGACATAATCTTTCCATTTAGACTCGCTCTATAAATAGTGCGGGCCACTTCAGAAGTCTAGCGTTTGCTAAACCATATCCTGTTTGATTATCTGATGGTTCCTCCACCAAACCACATGGATCTCGATAGTACTTGGGCATGACAAAATGTCGCTTCCCAAACCTATCATGATAAGCACAAGAGGCATTTAACGAAGCAAATGGTGTTTCATCTTCAGCATCGCCACTTCCACTTCCCCTTCCCCCACCTCGTCGTGAACTGTCACCCCTTTGCAAGTTCCTACCACCTCTGCGATTCCTACTCCCTTCCATGAACCATGTAGCCATGCTAATTTTTTAAAACAAATGAATGATAATTTCGTAGGGCGAAATGAGTTGTAAGGTTGTGTCTTCACCTTTAGTCGTTTATATAGTTGGTTATGAACAGCTTTAGAAATATGGCCCTGCATGACAATCCCACATAAACGAACAAGGTATGAGTTGTCAGTAGAATGAAAAACCAGAAAAAAGGAAATATTGTGCACCAAGTCACATGACTTGACAATCCATCTGCATATACCCACAAAATAATGGCATGCTCACTGTAAGGTAAAGCAGTGAATTCACTGTTGCCATGTGACTTTCTGAATTGAGAATCCCACATACATCAATAAGAGATGAGTTATCATTGTGTATCAAATAATCAAGCAAAATATCGAGAAAACCAAAGCCTGTGCACCAGGTCACATGACTTCACAATCCATCTGCATATACTGACAAGTCTCTCCACGATTTGACTACTCAATGTTTGAAAAAATGAAGCTTATGTAGGCAATGTTGTGTTTCACTTAGCTATGCATCATTCGTTGTTATGACCTACTATTTCTATCAACGGGAAAAGTATGACTATTTGAATTTTTGTTGTCATTTGGAATTATTTTAAAATCAACTTTTGATTGTTCGATTTGTAATATTTTGGGAAACATTTACAATCTCAACTTTTGAAATCAACTTTAAAATAATGGTGGATTGGTTACAATTTCAGAAGTGTTGTTCTCTTTGGGTATAAATCCGAAAAATAACAAATCAGCGTCATTAGAACTGGTTACAATTCTAGTTTCTATACTAAGAGAATCGTCAATTTCTAGTTTCTACACAATTCCAATTGGGTTTTAAACTTATTTCCCCAACTGGACCAACCACTTGGGTTTGGGCTTGTTTGTCCAGGCCCCGAAGTTTAGTTTTCTTTCAACCCCCCATTCCTTACCAGAGTCATCATTTGTACTGGACTTACAAGAATTGGAAGGCAACTCTTTCTTCTTTCCTGATGGAGATTGAAATTCTTTACGTAGAGGATCCCTATTTGACGAGGCGCAGTTAAGGGAAGCTTTTCACCGAGCTACCTGTTCTGTTTTATGTGTTATTGAAGGCGGTAGTTCGTTTGTCTGAACTTTATTAGTCCCCCAACTGGACTAACCGCTTGGCTTTGAGCTTGTTTGTCCAGCCCCCGAAATTTAGTTTTCTGTCAACCCCCCATTCCTTACCAGAGTCATCATTTTTACTGGACTTCCAGGAATTGGAATGCGACTCTTTCTTCTTTCCTGATGGAGATTGGAATTCTTTACGTAGAGGATTCCTATTTGACGAGGCCTAGTTACGGGAAGCTTTGCACCGACCTACCTGTTCTGTTTTATGTGTTATTGAAGGCGGTAGTTCGTTTCACCGAGTTTAGTTTTCTGTCAACCCCTCATTCATTACCAGAGTTATCATTTTTACTGGACTTTCAGGAATTGGAAGGTGACTCTTTCTTCTTTCCTGATGGAGATTGAAATTCTTTGTAAATTGATCCCTATTTCACCAGCCCCAGTTAAGGGAAGCTTTTCACCGAGCTACCTATTCTGTTTTATGTGTTTTAAGTATTCACATAATTCAACATACATTAATCCATTCATTAATCCAGAATTGAGAATCGCACATATATTAATAAGAAATGAGTTGTCAGTGTAATAAAAAAGTCGAGCAAAAAATTGAGAAAACCAAAGTGTGTGCACCAAGTCACATGACCTGATAGTCCATCTGCATATACCCACAAAATAAGGGCATGCTCACTGTAGGGTAAATCAGTGAATTCACTGTTGCCATGTGACTTTCTGAATTGAGAATCACACATATATCAAATTGGTGTTGAGGTAAACCAATTGGGTTTTAAATTGCTTACTAGAGTCATCATTTTGACTGGACTTCCAGGAATTGGAAGGCGACTCTTTCTTCTTTCCCGATGGAGATTGAAATTCTTTACGTACAGAATCTCTATTTCACGAGCCCAGTTAAGGGAAGCTTTTCATCGAGCTACCTGTTCTGTTTTATGTGTTTTAAGTATTCACATAATTCAACATACATTAATCCATTTGTTAATCCAGAACATTCATTAACTCATTGCAATTCAATAAAGAAAGTCATGAACTAATAAATGTGCTGTTATAAATGTAGTTATTTCATAAACTTCAGGTTCATTAAACAAATACTTCAAATACATCCGTACGTTAGATGAACAACAACATTGTCTTACACTCTAGACAACATACAAATATATATGAAAGATAAAGGTGTTTGATTTCTCATTCCTTATCTGACATGTAGTAGTCAGAGAGATATTTTTCATTGTTTAAGACATTATTTCGCTCAATCGCTTTCAAATCTTTGCTGCTTGCTTCTGCCATTTCGGTGGCTAGCTGAAGCATGAAATGTCGACATCTTCGCATCAACATTCTGTTGTTCTCCTTCTTAATTCTACTAACTGCTTTTTCATAGTCACTGACATTTCATCTAGCCATGGTTAATGAACGACGATGAGGTACCGGTGCCCCAAAGTTATGTAGATCATTAAACAATCCTTCTTGCTCCGTTACCCTGAACGCCCATTCTGCTCGGATACCAGCATAATAATCCTTCAGACTCGAGTACTTTTCGCTCTTGTAGTCACAACTAAATGGAGGTAGCAGCCACACTTTCAGATTTCTTTGTTGGCGTGAACTTCCTGCACCTCTTGAAGACATTGTTCCTAAAATAAACAAACAAATAATGATAGTAATTGTAGATATATTACTATTGTTATGACTTGAACAAACATCATACTGGGGTTGTCGCTATTTATAGACATCATACTGAGGGTTAACTAGAGATGATCTAGTGACGATAATGCATGCTGGGGCACTATGGAAGAAGTGATACCCGTGATATTATTTTTTAGCTTTTCATTTCATACAATCCTGAGTACCCGTGACTTTGTGTACCTGTGATATAGTCACGGACGTGGTTGTCAGATAAAGTCATCATTGTAGGACAGAGGATGACACTGCAATCCCTTCATATTGGAGCAGTGAGTTGTCAAATAAAACAATATGCAGTGAGTTGTCACATCGCCCCATGAAACTATTTTTTCATGCTTACTTTTTTAATACAGTAAGTAGTGACTTGGAATTGACGATTTCAGTACAAATTGGTATTTTCAAAAAATTATAAATGAAATTAAATCCTTAAATTTTCTTTGTTTTAAACTAATATTCTTCATAAACAACCTATATTTTATTTTATTTTCACTTAATGAACTTCACAGTTATCCTATTTTCTCATGTTTGCATTTTTTGTTTCTTTTTGTATATTCTGCAATGTGATAAAAAAAATAAAGCATTTACTTGCGCTGCAGAAAGTCACATGCATCACGTAATGTGAGGAAAAAAGTGACAAACTATATAAGCATGGCAAAGTCAGAAAGTCACATGCATTACAGCATCACTGCAAAAAGCGACATGCATCACTGCATCACTGCACAAAGTCACATGCATTGCTGCATCGCTGCACAAAGTCAGATGCATCACTGCACAAAGTCACATAGCATCTGAGGAAAAAATAAAGCATCCAAATTATTACACCGGTTCAAGTAATTGGTGAGCATCACTGATAAATGTTGGACGTATCACCGCACCGAGCTACAATTTATTATCGTACCGTACGTACTGTGCCCTTGTGAATTATGCAATCTATTAAAATTTTGAGGGGGTGTCATAACAAAATAACAATAAATTAATAAATATGTCAATACACCTAAAAAGTAAAACAAATTTCTGAATAAATATTTCAAAGAATTTAAAAATATTTTAAAGATTTTGAAATTGTAATTTCACATTTATTTTTTTAAAAAAAATTCAGGCAGAGAAATTTGACTACTTCAGACGTTTAGTCGATTGATCAGCTTGGTTTTTATTTTATTATTATTTTTTTATGTTTTTACTTTTCGTTTTGGAATAACAATAAATTATGCAATTCATAAAAGTCGAAGTGACAACTCCTATCAAGTTGATGCATAGTTGTTCAGGTCATAAAAGTTGACGTGACAACTCTGATGCATAGTTGATTACAATAATTTCATACATACAGCTACCATGTGTATATATGGTATAAATATCGCATCATACCATAACAAAAGTTTTACAGCTATTTCGAGCGATATCATCATGAGATATACAGTGGTTGATCTATATTCAGCAATGGGTCGCTATTGGGTTGCAGATGGAGATGAATTTGAATACCCAATGAATCCAAATCTGCGTTACTCACGTGCCACCGTCAATACCATGAGAGCTGAGTGGGAATTTCGCAAAACTCGAGCAAACGTTCTCGTTGAGCTATGTCGTGAAGTAAATCTTAAATTTCCTTGCCGGTTAGCCATGCGTATGCCAACTGACACTCCACAGTTGTTGCAAAGGGCATTGCATCGTATCCGCAACGAGGTTAATCGCATGACCCAACGTTTGCAAAGGTTCGGACTAATGAAGACCGCAAATGAGCGTGCCGAAGATGGGTTAATGGATGATGCACACCAGTACTACGCCTGGAGCATGGATGTTATGTATGAATCTGATATTAAGATGTCAGATGATGATGTAGACACCCCATTTTTGACCGTCCTCAAGACTTGGACGTCACCGTTTGAACACTCGGTGATTATCCATGTTTGTGTTCGTTTGGAGTTCCCGGAGGTCTCGGCCCGCGCGCCTTGCCTCAGGATCCTCGAACTTGACCGTTTAGTGTCTGGTTTTGCACCAAACACTTGCATCTTGCCTTTGAGAGGCAGGGTGGGGCTTTTAGACCATCCCCACCCACCACCGGCAGTGGCTAGATGCCACCGGCTGGTTTTTGCTGCCACCGGCAATATAGTTTGCCGGCCGGCACTCTTTGTTGCCGGTCAGCACTATTTGTTGCCGACCGGCACTCTTTTGGGCCAAGATGGCATTTTTGGCCGGCCGATTGCTGTTCATCTGCTTTTGCAGATATTTTTAGACAGCTGTATTGCTTTTGCTCCCCTCCATACACGTGTATGGAGGGATCTCCCTCTTGCAAAGCTTGTCTTGTAAGCTTTACAAGAGGCATATAGAGAGGGGCCCTCTCAAAGGCAAGAAAAGGGCTTTTAGACATTTTTGAGAGAGAAAAATACAGACCAAGCTCTGGTTTTTCTAGGGTTAGGGTTAGATATACACTCTCTATCTCTCTTTCCCTCTTATTTGCACACTAGGTGTTTTGTGTCTCACTATTGCACACAAACACCTAGTGTTTCACCTTCCTCTTGGAGCTGAGGTTCTAAAGGCTTGTTCTTGAGTTTCTTGACTGGTTTGGAGCCAAAGGAGGCCATTGGAGCACCATTGTTGAAGAGGACTACAAGGGTAAGAAACTAGTCCTTTTTTCCCCCATTTTTGCATTGATTTTCCACCTGTCTTAGAGCTGTTTTTGTAATTATTGTATAACATAAAAAAGTTCTGTTTTTAAGCCCTCTTTATTGTTTATTAAGAGTGTTTTGTTGTTTGAGGGTTGTTGACCACCCTTAGGCCTCAAAAGGCCTCATTTTGAGCCATTTTGTATTAGCTCCGGGATTTTGGTGTTGAGGTCTCTTCACCACTGAAATCTTGAGGGATTTCAGTGGTGAAGATGATGCTTTGAAGTCCCAAGAAGGAGAGGGCCACCCCCTCTCCTTGTTGTCCTTGAAAAGGGCATGTTTTGGCCTCTAAAGGAAGCCTATGTTTGGGTGTGTGTGTGCATGTCTTCCAACCCCCACTTCTTTCTCCCTTTTATTTACCTGCTTATGATGGTAGATTAGGGCACGTTTAAATTAGCATACCTTATGCTATGCATGCGTGCATCCATTTGTATTGCATGCATTAGGCTCGGTACATCATGCTAACTGCATTTGTACTTCAATTCACAAATTGAATATGTGATAGTTGATTGCATTTCACATGCCATGTTTGGGTTAGCCGAGCCTACTCTAAATTGCATCCTTGCCTGTGTTGCATTAGCCACTTAACATGAACTAGGGACATGCATGTTTGCTAACTAGTTTATTGTTTTGGCACGGAGTACAATGTAAGTATTTATGCTTCAGCATCTCGCATGTGTGTGAATGTTAACATGACCAGCATGCTTAACATATGGCTAGATGCTTATGTGTTAAACTGTTTTGAATGCCTGTGGGTGAAGGTTGGGTTGTTTGAATTGGAAAAACTCGTTGAAATCCGTATTTTAGCCTCCTTGCGAGTAGCAAACTCCAAAGCATTTTCAAACCGAACGGATATGCAATGTTTATTTCCAAATTAGGCAATCTAGTCTATACTTGTTTGCTGCGCGCATAACATAGTAATTCTAGGCTAATAAATGGAATAGGAACACATAAAGTTTTCAAAAACGGATATCACGGTTAGTAGAGGCCGGTCTTCGGACCGGGCGAAAGGGGGTGCTCATAGCTGACCTTCCCCGATCGTACCCAAGCTCCCGAGCCGAGACAACTCCGGTGATGACGGACATGTGGCCTTCGGCACCGAGTCAGGGTTTCCTAAATTTCCCCATTTTAAAAATATTTAGGTGGCGACTCTGTATCTGGCAAAGCAGTCCATGTTTGGCACTACTTTTTCAAAAATCTGTTTCTCAAAACGATTTGCCAGATTTGGACTCTTTGGTTCAGATTAAGAACCGTGACACAAATCGAGAGTCCGAACTGTAGCAGCGAGGTTCCCCCCCCCCCCGGCGGGCGTTGTTACAAACGGGAGCCTGGGCATCATATTCTTCATCATTATCATCATCTGATCCGCCTAATACATTTTCTTCCTCACACATTTCATTGTCATCATCGTTTAGGGCGACATCAGGACCGTACATGTCACTGTCAGCAAACTGCACCTCGTTCACTGTTTCAGCCATATTACCAGTAACTTCAACCGAAGTGGTATGATGGCTGCATGTCGGCACATCTTGTGTGTTACTGTCAAATTCATAACCATATCCACCACGTGAACTTGATTCTACACCATGGCCCTGAAATGACTATTGTGTGTAGCCCAATGGATAACATTGATCTGATTCATACATAGGAGACTGAAACGCTGTTGTGTCAATCCCATGCGTCAGCAATGTAGTGAACGGACGAGAATCCATGTGTCATGTTCGGGATATTGTGTACAATCTCTTTATCAATGTAGACTTCCAAACAATTTGGTGCTTGAAAACTTGCACCGATACTTAATACGGTGTTCAACGCCTCATCGTCATTGATCGGTAATATCTTGTATTTGCTGTGTGCTTGCCACTAGCGATAAGGATATCTACATTTGAAGGTCAATCGGACACTTTCCCCGTAACTTGCCACCTTTGACGTAAACATCTCCTCCAAATTGCTAAGCGTGGTGCCAATTTGCACCGCATATATCCCTTTCGGCTCAGCATCATATGCTACGCCTTCATCAGGATCCCGAATTATGTTTCTCCCCCAGTAGAAAATAATTGGAACAGTCTCCATATACTTGCTTCAATTAAGACAAAAAACATTAAAATAGCAACAATATACTTATATCTCCTTGTACTTGTAAAAGAATTATATGAAATTATACTCATTCAATTACAATTACTTGTGACGCAAAAATTTTAATTAAGATATGAGTTAAAATAATGATAATGGTTTAGATTTTTTAGCTTTTTAAGAAATGCATCTTACTACTTATGAAAAAATTAACATCATCCTCTTATGCTATGCTTTTTACATTACTTATTATGATTAAGATCATGCTCTTGTGCACATTAAATGTAATTCAGCTAAATTTTAGGTCAAAAAACAGCTTTATTAATTTTGGATTAATTTTGTATAAATTAGAAAGTAACAACATTTGTAATCATTAAATAAATATAATTTTATTTGTGTGATGAACATCTTAATTTTATAAGGACTTGTTATTTTACTTCTGAAGTTGTAATTTAAAATTTATCAAAATGTCTGTGTTACATGGATTCTTGAAAACAAATCAAGTAACCATATCAGACACTTGACACCTAGATAAGTGTATCATATGTATGGTCGATACTTCTCATCAGGTATGCATATATCCACGATTTTAGCCAAAAAAAAATTTGTTCTGAAATCGCTGTTATAAACCACGATTTAAGCCAAAAAAAAATTTTCTTCTGAACTCGCTGTTATAAACCACGATTTTATCCAAAAAAAAAAAGGACTTGTGTACTCAAAACATATATATTAAAATGTGATCAGAACATCACTTATGTTGTTGGTAGCTCAAGTGGTAGTGCAATGGTGATGCCCAGGCAGAGGCGTGGGTTCAAACCACGCCAACTCCTTCTCAATTTTCAAAAAACTCAATTTTCAAACAACTACCTCGGCATCACCATTGCACTACCACTTCAGCTACTAACAACATAAGTGATGCTTTGTTCACATTTTAATATATATGTTTTGAGTACACAAGTCTTTTTTTTTTTTTTTGGATAAAGTCATGGTTTATAACAGCGAGTTCAGAAGAAAAATATTTTTGGCTAAAATCGTGGTTTATAACAGCAAGTTCAGAACAAAAATTTTTTGGACTAAAATCGTGGTTTATAACAGCGAGTTCAGAAGAAATTTTTTTTAATTAAAAGCGCGTTTTGTAACCGCGATTTCTTAATCAAAATCGCGTTTTGTAACCACGATTTTAAGATTTTCCAAATTCCACGCGGGACAGGCCCAGAAATATTGAAATCGTGGTTGTGAACCGCGAGTTAGCTTATTTTGGGAATTCTTTCAAAACTAGGCTTAGTTTGGGAATTGAATTAGTATTTTGACTTATTTTGGGAAATGGCCCTAGGTTGTGACCTTATATAAATTATAAAGTGTTGGTAAACTTGATTTATACATAAAGAAATTTGATTTATACATATTCGTGACCACGCTTGTAAGTAAAATATGTAAAAACGTGTTTTCAAAACACATTTTGAACAAAAATTCAAAACCAGCACTCCCTCTTATTTGTCACAGACACTGACACTCACTCTCTCTATCTCTCCGTTTGACACAGACACCAACAACACTTGCACTCACATGAAACATATATAATTTTTAATATATATAAATTTTATTTTATACAATTCAGAACAATTAATTTTTTTTAATTTAATTTATCTTTTTAAATAATTTATTCTTCAAATTATTTTTATTTTTTTCCAATGAATTTTTTTTTTCAAATAAACCTCAGGGGTGTCAGTGTAATTTACCTAAAAAAAAATTTACATTTTAAGAATTAAAGTAAAAAAATAATCATTTTATATAGTTGATTATTATTTGCTATTATCAATTATTATTATATATATATATATATAATAATAAAATATTGGTATGAATTTCACAAAATAAAATTTATATATATTAAAAAGCCTATATGTTTGATGTGAGTGTGAGTGTTGTGGGTGTGTGTGTCAGAGAGAGGGATAGAGAGAGTGTTTGTGAGTGTCTGTGACAAACAAGAATGAGTGCTGATTTTGAATTCTTTGTTGAATTTTTACATTATGCTTAGAAGTGATTATTATCCACGGGTCAACAGTAAAACCGTGGTTTGCAACCACGTTTTCTAAAGATAGAAAGAATTACTTAACCACAGCATGGTTATGTATAAATCAAATTTTCTTAATTAGATTTACTTTAAAAAAATAATTACTTCAAAATTTTTGTATAAATCAAATTTCCTTAAAAGCGTGATTTGTAACCTAGACAGATATATCAATAATTTTGAATATGAAGACATTACGAAGATTCTTCTTTTATTTTTCTGTTCATATAATTTTATACTATAATGTGTATGAAGTATTGTATTTATTCAGTGCGATTGGACAAAACTGGACAAGTCATACAAAAATCTTAAATCATAGTGTAACTTTTTCTATGAAATTATTATTTTTTTCATTGAGTTCAAATAACTCGACTGATTTTGTATGACTTGTACTTAATTTTAATTTCAAACATTGTTCACGTCATTTTTTATAACTGGTGGTCAAATTAGTGAGATTTGTGGACAATTAAAGAGAAGTTACTTTTATTGACATTATTCCCTCTGCCAATAGGGACCTTAATGACAAAGTTATTTGATAGGTTATTTCCTATGACATTTTCCCTAACTTAGGGAAATAACCTCATCCGAAATAACGTAGGAAATAACTTAGGGAAATAACATAACAAAAAAATTATCGACCTGAAGCAAGTCAAACTTGAGTTTCATTAATATTAAAGAGCTCTCATTATGTGTTAGAAATTAGGTATGCTCCTTTCAGATCTCAAGTTGAACTCTCAGTATGTTTCATTAATTGAGATTTGTCGGATCTACGTAGAATGGACGTTTGGTGTGGATTGTAAGATTAGTTGATAAATACGTAAACTGATTCAGACATCCGACTATCATAAAAAGTTATAACTTAATTGAATAAACATAATGCAGGCGCATGGAGAATAAGTCAATTGGATAATTCAAGTGGGTAAAAATTATCGAGAATGACTCATTTTATAAATCAAATATTTTAATTTTTTCAAACATAATTCCTAAAAAAATTTGTTTTTTTTTTATTTTTATATCAAGTGTTTTCATAATAGCATTTTCCATGATGACTTGGAAGGCCTCTTTTGGCAAAGAGGTAAAAAGTAATGTTTTGACTTCTAATTTTTTGTGGATCAAATTATTCGACCTCTAATGTTTATATCAATTTTTTGTAGATCACTTCTAAAAATTCATTTATTTATATCAAATTTATAAAAGGGAATGTCATGAATTTTAAGGAGGAAAAACTCGAAAATGAAATTCAACCGTAAATGGGGCAAGAAATTCAAGTAAACTATACTTTTTATATTTAACCACGATTACATTTGAATTTAGTGCATAAATTTAGTCAAACCAATTTTTCTTATCGTAGGGGCATGTGGCATCAATGGCATATTTTAAAGTTTTCTTTTATTTTTTATTTTTGGGTCAACATTCTAAGTAGTTAGATTTTTAATTTGTTAATAAAATTTTAGTGTACTCTTAAAGGGTCACCCATAGAAAATATTAAGCAGGCCTACACCGACATAAAATTCAATTATCTGACTTTTCTATTTTGCCATATCCCTATCTCCAAAATATATATATATATATATATATTTTTTTTTTTTGTTCCTGGCCAAAATGATGACAAAACTTCCATAGCAATTTCTTATCACAAATTTTGTTCCTTACTTTTCAATTTCTTATTCTTACTTAAAAAATTGAAAGTTAGAACAAAATTATTTTTGTTACTTTATTAATTTTAAGTTATTACTACTCCACATCACCTAATTAATAATAATTTTTACAGCCAAATTAACGTTTTCTTTCTTATGTAATTATTATTATTATAGATAATTATCTATTCATTACGTAAAAATTATTTGTTCCTAAAAAAAATTATATAACATTATTTAAAAATTTTAACTTATCATAAATTTCTTAACCCCTAATTTCTGAAACCATAACCCTCATTTCTGATTTCACAATTTAAAACCGTTAATTGAAAAATAATTTCACATTCATCAATTCAAAACCCTAATTCAAAACCAAAACCCTCATTTCTGATTTCACATTCAATAGAAAATCATAACCCTCATTTTCTTATTTCAAACATAATATTTAAATTTTACTAAACAGATGCAACATTCAACAGATTTCACATTCAACAGATGTCACATTGAACAGAAATCTGATTTCACATTCAATACAAATCTGATTTCACATTCAACAAATTTCACAATTATAAACAGATTTAAGATAAATATAAACCATTCAACATTCACATTCAACAGATTTCTAAACAGATTTCACAAATATAAACCCTAACCCTAACCCTAACCCTAATTTAAAATTTAAGATTTCACATTGAACAGATTATCTATAATTAAAATTCAACAAATTATCTATAATTAAACACATTCAACAAATTCAACAACAAATTATCTATAGCAAAAAATTTCACATTCAACAGATTATCTATAATTAAAATTCAACAAATTATCTATAATTAAACAAATTCAACAAATTATCTATAATTAAAATTCAACACATTCAACATTCACATTCAACAAATTATCTATACTTAAAATTTCACAAATATAAACCGTAACCCTAATTTATTATTTCTGATTTCACAACATTTTATTCACGAATATAAACCCTAACCCTAACCCCACATTCATGAACCCTAACCCTAACCCCACATTCATGAACCCTAACCCTAATTTATTCACATTTTCACAAACACAAATATAATCACAAATATAAACTCTAATCCTAATTTATTTACAGTAAAGTAGATGATAGAAGCCATACCAACGAGAGAGAGAGACAGTACTGAATCAATCAGAGGGAGCTCGAGAGAGAGCAGGGAGCTCCAGAGAGAGAGAGAGCAGGTAGCTCGAGAGAGAGAGAACAGAGTGAGAAGAGTAAAGAGCGTGAGAGAGACAGCAGAGGGAGAGAGGAGAAAGCGTGAATGCAAAACACGGGGCTGGAGGGGTTAAATATAAGTTCTAAAATCGTGGTTGTGAACCACGATTTCACTTAAAGAAAAAAAATTTGCCCTAAAATCGTGGTTACAAATAACGAGTTCATAATTTTTGATAAACTCGTGGTTATGAACAGTGAGTTCAGAAGAAATCTATTTTTTGATGAACTCGTGGTTTCAAAAAGCGAGTTCAGCATGAAATCATGCTTGCAAAAAGCGAGTTCAAAGGAAAAAAATTTAATTAAACTCGGGTTTCGTAACCGCGAGTTCTTAATCAAACTCGCTTTTCGCAACAGCGAGTTTCAAATTTGGCAGGTTTCGCGCGACAGGGGTGGAAAAGTGTTGAACTTGCGATTGTGAACCGCGAGTTAGCTCATTTTGGGAAATCTTTCAAAATTAGGCTTAGTTTGGGAATTCCTTTATTATTTGGCTTATTTAGGGAAATGCCCCTATATCCTTTGTTCATCATTTCCTTGTCCACTCCGACCTGTTATGTTGGCCGAAAGTCTATGTTCTAGCCTGCCTTGTTCATGGTGAGGTTGTTCTGTTCCAACGTGAAGGGGTTATCGCATTAAATGTTATAGGGAACCTCATTCATGGCCGATGTGTGGCATAATAATTCTGCAGGATCTTTATCTGCTTATGTGACTGGTTCTTCTCTTGACACATGTTTAGATGTCATTGGTCCTTGGTGTAACGTTGGGCTCCAGCAACGTTGGATTTTGGTGTTTGAATTATCTATTAGACTCTAAGTGGTGGGCCAAAAGCCCCTATAGACCCACCTATGTCATTTTTAAAAAATCATCAATCATAAAAAAAAATAATAATAATAATAAATATTTTTTAAAACCAACTGTCAGCTAGTTATATCTTGTGAATCTACGATGAACAATTAAAAAGCAGCACTACCTATCTAATTTTTATCGGTATTCTAGGGTGCGTGGCTGGGTGAAGATCAAAAATTTTGGTAAGCCGACAATACATTGGTTTATATTCAAATTACCAGAATCACCTGTATTACATTAATTATTTTATAACAAACATTGTATCGTAATCTCAAGCTGATTGGTTTAGAGGGGGAAAAAGGTAATTAAAAGAAAAAATTTATCAGATCGCAGGTTTAAATATCACACGAAAGTCAAATGTCTGTGGCCTCGTTGAGAAACGATCGGTTTAGTTAAAAAATTAAAAAATTAAAAAGTTATTAAAAAAATTAAAAAGTCAACAATTCATATAAAAAAATAAAAAATTTTATTTTTTTTCTATTTTTTGTATATTTTTTCATAAAAAGTTAAAAATCATACTAAACATACTAATTTTTTTTACATAACATTTTAATTAAAAAATTAAAAAATTATTAAAAAAATTTATTCCCAAACAAAACCAAGCTTTAAAGCATTATATATATTATATATATCCACGCACATCCCTGAATATGCGATTATAAAAAAAAAAAAAATTATACATATAGGCACATCCCTCTAGGACAAACAACAAAATTAAAAATTAATTATTGTAAAAAATACATTATATATATATATATATATCTACGCACATCCCTCTAGGGCAAACAACAACATTAAAAACCAAATATTGTAATTAACTGATTAATTTTGTCGATGAGCAATGTAATTAGCCAAATGGAACAATGGTGCAGCCTTAGCAGCATCAAAGTAGTGAAGCTCTTCCTTGGCTTTAGCAGCAAGCTCGGCGGCAAACGCAGTAGCCTTGTCCAGGCCCATCAGCTTCGGATACGTGGCCTTATCGCTCGCCAAATCCTTCCCCGCCGTCTTCCCCAACTCCGACGACGTCTTTGTCACATCCAAAATATCATCCACCACCTGAAACAACAACCCTACATACCTTGCATACCTCCTCACTCTCTCCACTTCCACCCCACTCCCTCCGCCCATTATCGCTCCACCCACCACCGCAGCCTCTAGCAGCTTCGCTGTCTTGTGCACGTGAATGTACTCCAACTCACTCAGATTCACTTCCTTTCCTTCACTACATATGTCCACAATCTGTCCTGCCACCAGCCCTTCTGACCCAACTGCTGAACCTAATTCAGCAATGGCTCGAACCACGCGGTCTGGTGAGACACCGATGGTTTTTGCCGCAACGTGCTCGAATGCGAGGGAGAGGAGGGCGTCACCTGCTAGAACTGCGGTTTCTTCGCCGAAGACCTTGTGGCTGGTGGGCTTGCCCCGTCGGAGATCGTCGTTGTCCATGCATGGCAAGTCGTCGTGGATGAGTGACATGGTGTGGATCATTTCGACGGCGCAGGCGATCGGGACTGCCAGCGATTCATCTCCTCCGACGAGCTCGCACGAGGCGAGGCAGAGGATCGGCCGGACTCGCTTGCCGCCCGCCAGGAGGGAGTACCTCATTGCCTGGTGGATTTTTATTGGGTCTTGTAATGGGACTGCCTCGTCTAGTGCCTTGTTCACGTTTGTGGCCTTTGTTTTCATGTACTCTTCGAATTGGAATTTGGGGACTTGGTTGTTGTTGTGTGGCTTGCTTGTTGATTCTTGGACTTGTAGTTGAGGGTAGTGTGCAGATTGGGTGGCTTGGATTCTCATAGGAATGCGTTTAAGATAGGTATATGGGGTTTTTGTGGGGTTTTTAAGGCCATTGATGGCGTTTTTGAGAAGAATTGAAGTTTCATTACCAGAGATTATACTTGCTTGGATGGCCATGGCCATTGATGATGTGGGTGTTTGGTGAAGAGGAGTGAGTCTTTGTTGTTGTGGTTGTGGGATAAATGAATTCTATCTATTGCATTTTATATATAAGAAGAAATGGTGCTTAATTAAGATGCTGTCGTCAATGCCAAGGCCTAGTGTCGATGGTTCCATTTTCTGTAGATTGGACTGTTGTGCACATGTAGCCTGCAAGGTCCGGTCTCCTAATCCCTTCTTCCGTCTCAAACTTTCTTTCCATCACGCAATTAATGTTGAAGAGACCGACAGTATCATAAAAGGGAAATGACATTTAAAACAACCAATATGGAAAGGAAAGTTGAGACAGCAAATTTGATAACTTTTGAATTGAAGTAGTATTATTTTTAAGAGCATTCCTATTTAAGATTTTAAAAAAAATTAGATTTAATTTTTAAATTTAATGATGTAACAATCAATTGGGATATTAAAAGTAACACTTTTTATCATATATTCTTGTGGGGACATAATTTTTGAATAACAACACGTGGTCGAGGTGTCACCGAAGTGCCAGTCGAGGTGCCACGTGTCATGGTCATGATGCCGAGATGATTTCGGCTAAGCCGAGGTTATCTGTGAATATGTCGGAATCCGAGATAAGCAGATAAGGGACAAGAGTCCTAGAATGGGAGAAGACTTCAGTTTGGGTAAAGATGAGACTCTTAGAGAGTTTATTCTAATTCAACTGAGAGTCCAAGATTAGCAGAAATCCTAAGTCCATTGGAGCTAGGCTTCTATTGGGACTAGGATTATGCTAGCTATAAAAGAGAGGCACCCTCATGGGTCTAAGGTATGTATTTTATGATTTTGATATTTTGTCTAGTGAGTTAAGCACTATTGGTTATCTTTAAGGGATATTGAGTACTGACTTGATCGTCGGAGTGCCCCCGGGTGGACGAGCTACCGCCGGAGACTCTTCTTGATATTGCCGGTCGTTCGGGCTTAATCTATTCTGCCGGTGCTCTCCAGCTGGGTACCTGTTGGGTAGTGTGGTCAGAAAATCACCCACACAATTTGGCGCCGTCTGTGGGAACGAAAGGAGAATAGATGGCCAACGACAGACCGAAAGAGAAGGTTGGGGACGACACCCCTACTGAGAGTGGGAAACATATTGACCTTGGCGTCAAAGAAGACAACTACAACGAAGAAACTCGTGATAAGAATCACGAAGAAGAGGACGTCAGCCAGGAGGGCGACATGCCGAAAAAATCAGACCGAAACAAGTATTATAACAAGGACGACCTCCAGCCACCGTTCCCGTCACAAGATACGTCAATTCCAGCAGCCAAGAAAGATGCCCAGGCAGGGGGGCAGAAGACAACTTCTACGACTCCTCAGCACAATAGGACCAAGGAACATTCTCACCCGCCTTCAAGGGAGGTCGGACGAGGAGAATGAAGAAGGGGAGATTCACAGAGGACACATCGCACCAAGGAAGCTGACTCCAAAGAACATTGGCATGTTCAGGGGAAGGGCCTCTGTTTCGACGCGACTAATGGAGGGAGGTCCAAAAGGACTCGCAATGACACAGGAAGTAGTGCACCAAAGAGGCTGAAATTCGGAGATAGCTGAGCTCCTGGACGAACCAAGGAGGATCTGAGGGATTACCTCCAGAGAAAGCGCCGAGATGCCGAGGTAACCTCACTTGTCAAGCCCAGATCACACTGGATATGAGAAGACAAGAGCTCAGCCCAAGTAAGCCGATCCCGGATTCCAGATCTCGGATCCCAGAACCTAGAAGACAAGATCTCGGCCTAAGATGATTAAGTCCGAGAAGAGAAGAGTAAACTGAGATTATGTTTAACACTTGTTGAAACTTGAGAAAAGTTTTACAAGTTGAAGTTAAACCGAGATGATGTTTAACACTTGTTGAAACTTGAGAAAAGTTTACAAGTTGAAGTTAAACCGAGATGATGTTTAACACTTGTTGAAACTTGAGAAAAGTTTACAAGTTGAAGTTAAATTAGGGTCATGATTAAAGGAATGAATGATATAGGTTCCATCACCTCAGGATGCCGAGGTCATAAAACCTAGGGGGTAGTTGTGGGGACATAATTTTTGAATGACAACACGTGGCCGAGGTGTCACCGAAGTGCCAGCCGAGGTACCACGTGTCATGGTCATGATGCCGAGATGATCTCGGCTAAGCCGAGGTTATCTATGAATATGTCGGAATCCGAGATAAGCGGATAAAGGACAAGAGTCCTAGAATGGAAGAAGACGTCAGTTTGAGTAAAAATGAGACTCTTAGAGAGTTTATCCTAATTCAACTGAGAGTCCAAGATTAGCAGTAATCCTAAGTCCATTACATCTAGGCTTCTATTGGGATTAGGATTATGTTAGCTATAAAAGAAAGGCACCCTCATGTGTCTAAGGTATGTCTTTTATGATTTTGATATTCTGTCTAGTGAGTTAAGCACTATTGGTTATCTTTGAGAGATATTGAGTACTGGCTTGATCGTCGGAGTGCCCCCAGGTGGACGAGCCACCGCCGGAGACTCTTCTTGATATTGCCGATCGTTCGGCCTTAATCTATTCTGCCGGTGCTCTCCAGCTGGGTACCTGTTTGGTAGTGTGGTTAGAAAATCACCCACACAATTCTCTAATTATCAATCAATCATATCACTTACACATCATTGGGTTTAAAAAATGGGTCTACGAAGTGGGCTTGTATATCATTTTGCTATTTTTAAAAAGACTTAAGATTACATCCACACAATTTTGTCTGTCCGAATGCACACAATTGAGACTCTTATGCTTTTGAGACTTTTACCATTATTCGGGTGGACAAAATTGTGTAGATGAATGTGTTCTCGTAATTCTTCTCAAAGCGGCAGACATCACTTGTGCACTACGCTCTTTGAATGTTACTTTAATTATTCTCAAACTGTCATAGGGATCCGTGAATGTTTCCTTATCGATTAAATACTTTAAAACGGTTCAGCGGGGGTGTAGAGGCATTTGAAGGTACTCGGCTGGCGTAGCTGCAATAACACTAGTTTTTATATGTTTGTTAGCTTTATCTTTTTTTAAAAGTATGTATATACGTAGTTTATAACAACGTTGCGCTTTTGACCGATTATGATCCTCAGTAGCAACAACGTTGCGCTTTTGACCGATTATGATCCTCAATAGCAACAATGTGCTCCCAAGCGACCCAACCCTCTCCCTACGGTCTCATTCGATAGATCCAACCCTGGGTTCTTTTTATAAATCTTGTTGGGATTTCATAAAAAAAGACCCCCATATTTTTCATTTAAAAACAGTGATTTAAGCATTCACAAACTATAAGCTATGAGGACTTCCTTACCAAATGCCAGGCTCAAAAGCATTCGAGCATATCTTTTTTATCTAAGATTATTTTCATTCAATCTTTTATAAACTATTGTATAGTTTGTATTTTGTAGACTTATTATTCATATCCAAAAATAATTATACAAAAATCAAGTTAATTAGATATTGATATCCACAAATAGTCAGATCACACAACCATGTAGAAAAATAGATGATTGTAAATCGTTTATTTTTTAAGAAATGTTATGTATCTCAAATATTTTACCAAATCTCTTATATGGGATGAGACTCATACAAATCGACATGTGTGTGGGTCTCACACCCATGTGAGAGGTTTGGTAGAATATTTGGGGTCCTGAGCATAACTCTTATTTTTTATGTGATCGTTTAATTATTGATATCCAATCAATTTGAATTTTTTTTATAACCTTACATGATAAACTATTCGAATTATTAAAATGGGTCCAATTGAATTAAATATGATTTAGTCATTTAAAACTAATATGCATAGGGAGTATTGAAAAATGTAAATGGAAAAGTTCTTATAATTTAAATTTGTGATTAAATTTAATTTAATGGTGGTGTTAGTGACAGTTGAATTAAATATGATTTATATATTTTAAATTTTAAATTTTTTTTTCTAAATACATAGCATTTATTGCCCAACATTTTCACCTATTAGTGAAGTAGTATCTATATCTATACTATATATTAAGTAAAATGGGGGTTTTTAACCCAAAGTCTTGTGGGAGCTCCAATCTTCCAATTTAAATTTCTTGATTTTTTGATTTTAAAAAAAAAAACCTAGCATTTATCAACTTCTCCCAACCCTCAAGTCTTACCCTCATAATAATACTTTAATGCATTAAGAACAAGCATAAAAAAAATTCTTTGAAATCTAACACATATGAATTTCTTGAAAATTCCCAACACATATGATTATTATCCCTCATAATAACACTTTAATGCGTTAAGAATAAGCATAAATTTTTTTTTTGAAAAGTCCAACACATATGATTATTATCAAAATGTTAAACTTTAATATAATATAATAAAAAAAAAGACATTTAATTCCTTAAAAAGTCTAACACATATGATTATTATCAAAATATTAAACTTTAATATAATATAAAAAAGAAAAAAAAGAAGACATTTAAAAATCGCAATTCACATAAATAAATAATTATAAACACAATCCGTGCATAGCACGGGTGATATGCTAGTATTCTTTATGGAAAATGATATACAAATTCACTTTCTAAATTTAATAATATTAAAGTGATATGATTAGTTGATGATTAGAGAATATATAAGAGACAGCGTTGTTTTTAATATCTTAATTGATTACCACATCGCTAAGTTTAAAAATTGAGTCTAAATTTTAGTCTTAAATAACAATGCTCATTCTTTATTTATTGTTGTCATTTGCTTTGACCATTGATATTTACTACTAGGTAAAATATAAATTTTTATTTTTTAGTATGACTCAAATTTTACTTTAATCTTTAATAATATTAATTTAGATAATTTTAATTTTAAATTTTAAGTTTAGTTTCAGTTTGATTCTTTCATTTAAATTCAATGTTAAAATTAACAATATTTTAACATGTGCCACTCGTATGAACTGTACATAAAAAAATAAATTAATAGTAATTTAGACAAAAATGACCATATTAAAACTAAACATAAAGCCTAGGACTAATTTTGTTAAAATGAAAATAAAAAAGATCAAAGTGAAATTTAAGTTAGTTAAACAAAAAAGAACAGTGTAATTTGTTATTTACTATTTGATGCGTTACATTGCAATATTATTGACACAATATGTTTACATATATATCATTAATATTTCAAAAATGTTAGAGATTCTAAAAATTTTATTAAAATTTATATCAAATGTCTCACATGGGTGTGGGTCCCACACCCATGTAAGACATTTGATTAAAATATTAGTAGAACTTTTAGGGTCTCTAGCATTATTTTTAATATTTACTCTTATGAAATATATTACTCTTAATATTTACCACATTAAATGAAAAATATAAAATATAAGAGAAATTCTATTATACACCTCTTTTTTTAGGGTGTGCATCATATGCCTCAATTATAAAGTTTTTAGTTATAATTTATTGTGGTGGTAGTTATGTTTTGTTATACATAATGTATGTGGTGCTAGTTATGACATGTTGGTTATAACATTATTTTTTTAGTTATGATCCAAAAAGTCTTTGGTTGGTTATGATTAAATTTTTTTTTAGTTACAACCCTAACGCTATATTTAGTTGGAGATTTGAGAAGGGATTTGGAAAAGAAAGAGAAAAAGTAGATAAAATATGAATAAATATACATTTTACCTAATTCACACACCTTTTTTATTTTTCTTTCCAAATCTCTTCTTAAATTTCCAATGCTGTGTTTGGTTGGGAGATTTGAGGAGGGATTTGGAAAGGAAAATGAAAAAGGTAGGCGAAATGTGAATAAAATATACATGTATTTTACTTAGTTTCATACAATTTTCCCTTTCCCTTTTCAAATCGCTTCTCAAATCCCTCAACTAAATACAGCGTAACTAAACCCAGCACAAAAGAATAGCTATGATATTTATGAAAATTAACCATACAAATGTCATAACTTACCTGCAGTACATATCAGTATATTCCTAAATACAAATGAGAAATACAACAATTTTTATTAAAATGAAAGGTTTAAAAAAAAAGAAAAAAAAAAAGGAGATGGAAAAGTAACTTGTAGTTTGATTCCAAATCATGGTAGAGAAACAAAGTAGCTTAGATTCCTGGCTAGAAACTCCCAAAATCCCCAAACAAAGCCTGCACCTTTGGACGCTTTCGGAGTTTGAAATTCTGTCGGTTAACTAGGAATTGTGCTGTCAAATATGCGACAAATCTATGGTATTAAGAGGCGGACTGTTGTGTTAGTGTGTAATATTTTACTTAGGTGGGGTAGCTAGTATGACGTGGAGCTGAAATTTGATGCATTGACAACTCTCAATTTTTACCATGTAAGCACAAATTCAAACCCTGATAATTGGATATGCCAAGCTTGAGATAGTAATGCTTCGTTTGGGAAGCCATGGTTTAGATTTTTTTGGCTATTGTAGTCACAAAAAACAAAATAGGCTATTTTAGCCATAACAAACAGAACATCACATCCAACCCATAATCATTACATTCTTCTCTCACAAAAAAATTCAAAAAAGTCAAAAAGCCAAAAAATCCTTCCCAAACCAAGCTTTTAAGCCCAGGCTAAAATAATTCAAAAAGTCAAAAAGCCAACCCACTTCCCAAACGGAGGCTAAGTATGCCAGTGTAGTTACTATTGTGACGATGACAGAATCAAATATACATGACATATAGGTTGGATTGATATGATTTTTGGAGGATGATGTTGATAATATCGTAAAGTTACCGATCACATCAATAATATATACAATATTTGAAGAGATTATATGAGTAATATTACAATACGTACCTCTCTCAAAAAAAAAAAAAAAAAATCATATGTTAATTATGACAATCAAATTATTTTTTATTATAACTGAATGAATAATAATTAAATACTTTTGAGGCAAAGCTAAATATTTTTTTTTGGGTCATAATTAAAATTACAATCATAATGGATTATACCTAATCATAACGAATATCACAATATATTATAACTAAAGGTCATAATCAAACACTGCTTGAGGCATAATCAAATACCAATTAAGTCAAAAATAAAATTATTCAACCTTAATAAAATATGAACAAAATAAATTTAATTCCACTTTTTTAACTTAAAGTGGAACTTGACACTCTTCTAATTTTCAAAAATGGTTTAAGATTAAGTTGGAGCTAATTTTAAAATAATTTTTCTTTCAATATACAATCACCTAGTCAAGACAACTAATTTTTATTGTAATTTTTTTTCTGGGTACCGTACCAACCGAGTTAAACTGTATATATATATTTCTTTAATTTATTACCCTTAAACCATCTCTAATGATGTGGTAGTGAGGTTAGACCCTACATAATAAAATATTTGACAAATTAAAATTTAACACTTATCAAACAAATTATTAAAAATAATTTTTAAAATTAATAAATTAGGTATATCATGCACTTTTCATGCCCTTACCTATAACCAAGTTTATTAGGCAATTCATCTGGACCATATGGTTTTGGGCCTCAAACTACGGGGCTACAAATTGGAAGGTATACGCTTATGGCCTGTTAGCCGGCCATTTGGGCTTGCATTATGGGTTAAGTTGAAGATGAGTTATCCACTTACTCGTATCTCCCCAAAGCGTACTCATTCTCTCTCCCTCTCTCTCTGTCTCTCTCTCTCCAGTTGAGTAGTTATCATTCAAGCTCTCGGTTTGGAACGCTTCAATGGCGTTCTCAAACCCTTCCCTCTTATCTTCTTCTTGCTCAACAGTTCACAGGCTCAATCCTCTTCTCTTCTCTCGCCGACGTCGTGCCTTCAAACTTTCGCACTGGCATTTCACTCGCCTTCGACCTAGGTTCTTCGCTGGTATTGCTCTACCCTTAGTCCCTCCCTCTCTTGTTTAGCGGAGAAACAAAAAAAATGAGGCAATTTTCTTGGATTGTACTTTTTCTTCTGCTTGTTTCTCGAGAAAAACATGAAAAAAAAGATCAAATGAGAAAGAAATTTGTATGTCTTCATGGTTCAATCTTCCCTTGCTTAGTAAAACCAAAATTCTTCAGTTCCAGACTTTTTTTCGTGCTGTTTTCTTTTCACTTCCCCTTTTCTCTTTGAATTTTCGAATTTTGAACTTTTTCCCTGTTGTTTGACTCGTGTTTCTTGGCAACAATATAGATACTAAATTTATTATAATTTTATCGATTTTAATTCTGCATTTGATGTTGATTATGCACATTTTTCCAATGGAAATTTCAGTTTCTGTACCAGAGAATGCTGTATTTACTTCTCCAGAGATTGCAAAGTCCTTTGATTTTTCGTCTGAGGAGCGGATATATAACTGGTATTTTATTCTGCAAAGGAATTGTTCCACTTCTATGTCTGTTTCGCTTGATAATAGATTGGTTTGGTTTTTCCGAAAATCTGTACTCTGCTTGCTTCACTTTATGGTTTATTGTCTTGAAATGCATTCACTTTTTGCCATTTATTTGTGGGCATGTGTAGGGGAGGAGGACCACCTTGTTTTATACTGGTGTTTGTGATTTGAAACCATATGGATAGAAACATCCATTCTCTAAAACATATATGGAAACCTGAACTATTTACAAAAATAAACATTTATTGGACAATAGAAAAGATTAGAAGCAAATATTGTTCTTAGTTCAACTACACAAGTCACTTATTTCACAATTCTTTTTAAATTCCATCTATGTAAAGGGAAGGCAACAACCTGCAAACTTTTTGTGTAGAAGCGTCACTGGAAACTCACTCAAATATTGGTCATTAAATTGTAAACATAGAGGAAAAACTACTTACGAAACCCAATTTGTGTTCTAACAAGACCACCTGTAAATTTGCTTTGTTCTTGGTGAATGTTCTTTTGGACAACTACCCACTACGTGATTTTAGCAGGGACTGCTTTGTGAAAATAATGCTAAAGGATAGTTTTATAGGAAGCCCACCTAATCTAGGACAAAACCTTATGCAATGGAATTAACCTTTTCTTTCATTTTTGTCTTTTGTTTTTGATAACCTCGAGATAATGTTGTTTCAAGTCTTAGACTATACTCATTTACTCTCTCCTATAATTTCATTGGTCAAAATTTCATCAACAATCTTGTTAGTGAATGATATGATTTTAAAACAGTCACTAAGCTGGATGTGAAAATTTTTGGAGACTTTGTCCTAACACTCCTCCTATGGTGTTAGTAAAGTCTTCTTGAGCAAATTAACAAGAAAATCAAGTAACATAGATAGGGTTGGCAAAAGATGGGGCTTCACCTTTTTCTTTCTTTCTTTCTTTCTTTCTTTCTTTCTTTCTTTTTCACTTGATGATGACAAGTGTGCTGCTTTGATTTAAGTTTCCAACAATATCATTCAATGCCATGTTTATGTTGTTGCACATGTTGATGTTATGGGTTCTGGATCTCTTACAGAATAGTCCTGAATTTGAAAGATGTTGGTATGATTGGTGTAGGATGAAGCCTTGGTAGAGGATCAAGGCTCCATACAATCAAATAGTGTTTGCTAGGTCTTTTTTGGTTACAAGGTATATGGTTTAGGGGATACTATTTGGCTTTAGAGATAGAATAAGGGTTAGATTGGTTCAAGTCTAATGATGATGTTGGTTTAAAATTGTAAGGAATGCTTGTTTGAATTTCTAGACAACAAACAAAAGTCAAGGTTTTAGGCTTTGCATTGATGGGGTGAAGGCATACATTTCAGGGATCACGTTGCAGGGCCTGCTCTCACATTTTTTTCATAGGCACAACTGGTGGTTAAAGGACTTGATGGGGTTATTATTTGCACACAAAGCAGTGCTGGATGATGGAGTCTCACCAAACCATTATAGGAGTCTCACATAGTTGTCAAACCGAGAATTGTTTCGTGAAATAAAATCTTAATTTTACAAACTCTGAATCAAATCGAATTGAGAACCATTAAGATTCAATACTAACTATAAAAGATGATGTTAAACAATTGTATATATGGGAAAAAAAAATGAAATAAATTGATTTTGGCACATATTATAAAATAGTTCTTATATAAGGACATAAATACACTGTCTAAGTAGACATTGCTTTCATAGCAAGAGACGTGGATCCAAATCCCACCATAAAATTATTCAAAAATCATAATATAATCCATCTTGACATCAAAAAGATGGAGCTAGTAATCCAATAGAGACTATAAAAATAAGAAAGAATTAAGTGAAATCCTTTATTTTAAAACCTCACACACTTTAAAAAGTGTGCATTTTTATTGTTTAAAAAAAAAAAAAAAAAAAAAAAAAGAAGTTGTGGAACTATTGGGTTTAATTGACTTGGACCATGTAATAAATTATATTTATTTCACCATTTCCTCAATATAGCAATAGATAATTTATGGGTGCAAATAGTTTAACCTTAAACATCCTTAGAAGATCTATTACAATTTTTATTTTTTATTTTTTGAGGAAAAAAAAGAGAAAAAGGACAAGGACATGTTGGGTATGATTGGATCTAATTTTATCATATTAAAAACCTTCTCATAACCAAAATAATAACAAATCATGCATTAGTATTGGTTATCTTTGTTTTAAACATTATTAGAAGTTGTATTATGCTATTTTCTACAAAAGAAGGGATAAAAGGGTCGGAATCTATCGGACACGATAGTTTCAAGAATTGCATGAATCGTAAAGAGTGAATTGAATCGTGAATCATGCTATTAACCATAGATTCTATCTCAAAATAGATTCACTTATAGATTCATATTGATCAATGCATATGATTTTGATAACAAACTTACTTAGAAGAGATTAATCGATGGAGTCAGCACTAGACGATTGCAAAAACCTATAGAGAACTTTTGTTGGTCAACTTGTTGAATTGACTTTGCAGTCCTTGCTTGTGCAAAGCATATCTCACTTAAAGTAGCAACTTTACTGATTAAATACTTCTAAGGGCAAGAAGGCGTCATCAAGGCTTAACTAGTCCCAAACAAGAAGAGGATTTGACAAAACCAATAATTAAACACCATACTAACTTGGACACAACATGTTGAATTTGACAAAATCATTATGTCATTGCTAGATAGGGAGTTTGGAGTCCCCCCTAAAATGTTCAAAGTTGCTCACCTTCTTTATTTCTTTATTTCTGAACCATCAGTTTTTAGTTGATCACCTTATGTATCTATCAAAACCATTGTTTTTGACAAATTCAAATCTTTTGCTTAAGATGATTGATTGTAAGCCAAGTGCAACTCCCTCCTTTCTTTATACATCCACTAAGAAGTAAGGCTGATCAATCTCCTCCATTTTTTATTCCCACTCAAATCTGTTGAATGAGCTCCCTGAGACCTCTAAAGGAGCAAGGATCTAATTTATTTTAAATGTTAACAAGTGAGAGTGTTACTTGCTCTTAAAGCCATTGGTAGTCATCTTCTTGTGTGTTTTCACATTAGAAGGATCTGTATGCTATTCTCCTTAATAATATTCTGGCCATTTTAGGAAAAGTTAGAAGGTTTTCTAATGTGGTATGTTTAATGGAGAGAGTCAACACTTTTTTTTTGTCTCTTCATTTTCAAATTTTTAAGAATTTGAATCTTTAATTATTTTCTAATGTGGTATGTTTAATGGAGACAGTAAACACTTTTTTTTGTCTCTTCATTTTCAAATTTTTAAGAATTTGAATCTTTAATTATTATTATTATTATTATTTTTGCATAAGTAGTTATTATTATTATTTTGGAGAAATGGAAGAATAGGGACCAAGATTTTCTTTGGATTCAATCTTTTAAGCCCCAAACTTTCTGGAAAAATCCTTTGAGGTTGACTCAACTCACAAATTTATTTAAATTTCTTTAAATAATGAATTTATTGGTGAAGAGTTCTTATGGTGTGTTTGATTCATTGGAATGAAAAGGAATGAAATGGTCATTCCATCAAACTGTCCGTTCCGATGTTTGGTTTACTTAAAAAATGATGAAAAATGTATTGCAAATAGTATCATCATTCACTATTATAAGGAAATGGTCATTCCATAAGGAGGCTCAGGAATGGCAGTGAACCAAACGCTACCTTGCTTACTGTTCTTGTTGTAATGTGTGAGCACTTTATGTGCAATTCCTATTGTGAAATATTGATGACACCGTCTGCCTCTGAAGTTATATTTATGTTGTATTCAAGCTGCTTACCATTTCCTGTTTTTATCTTTATATCTCTGCACACCTAGTGGGGGAAGAGTATTTTTTGGTTTGTTCTTTCCCTGAGTTGCTTGCTCCCTTGTAAAAGTTGTTATCACTGCTGAAAAGTTCAATTCACAACTCACTATGTGTAAACAAGTTGTTAGTGCTATTGAAAAAACCCAATGACAATTCATTGTATATAATGTATTATTGTGTAAATTTTGGTATTAGGTGGGAGTCTCAAGGGTATTTCAAACCAAATTTTGATAGAGGAAGTGATCCTTTCGTAATTTCGATGCCACCTCCTAATGTTACTGGTTCGTTGCACATGGGGCATGCTATGTTTGTCACGCTTGAGGTTGGGAAAAGTGGTTGCTGTACTTTTGCAGTTTTTTTTGAAGTCTTTTTCTTTCTCTTGATTTGTGTGTACATGCATCTTGAGCTGTATGTAGCCCTTCTACGAAATTGCTAGTTGTTTACTAATCTGGAGCAATTTTATTATTCTCCTATTTGGTATATATATATGTGTGTGTGTGTGTTTGTTGACTGAGCAAGATGCATGCAGGTAGACTATTGCTTTTCAGCTCTGTCTGTATGTCATAAATTCCCTTAGTTTCTGTCTATGTTACACAGAAACTAAGATGCATGCAGGTAGACTATTGCGGGCGTGGGTATCGTGTGCGGGTGCGGGTGCGGGTGCATATCTAGCGGTTAGACACTTTAAAACTAAAATTTAAAGATACGTGGATATAGATCCAAATTTGGATACGGATATGAGGATACATTAAATAGTTATTTTTTTAATATATTTATTATATGAAGATGAGTTAAAAAAAGTGAAGGAATAATAGATTCTGTTAAAAAAATAAAAAAGAAATAACAAATAAAAATTATGTTAGGCATAACATAATGTTATATATGATAAAATAAATTATTTTTATTTTAGGCATAAAAATTATATTATTTATGATATATTATATTATATAATACAAATTATATTAAAAAAAAGAGGGATCGCTTCCTTCTTAGATCAGATCAGTGTTTTAAAAAACCCTAGGCGCATCGAGGCGCCAAGGTTACCTGGAGCTTAAGCCTCGAGGCGCGAGGCGAGGCGCGCGCCTCACCAAAGCGAGGCGCAAGTTATAGAAGTTAAGCAAAATATTAATAAAGCACATGTTAGAATTTACCATAACCCACTCCACCTACCACCTCCACTACCACACACACTCACCTACTTCACCTACTTTCCTACACCTACCACACACACTCACCTACTCCCAAATCCTCTCCTATATAATAGGCCTTGTAATATCAACAATATATCAATCTTGTAATATACACAATCAATCAATAATACATCATTATTTTACATGGTATCAGAGCCAGGTTGAGAACCTAGTAATTCTGCTTCACCGGCGGGCGGCAGCCTCGCCTTGGCCGCCCGCCGGACCTCTACAGATACATTCACCCCGCTTATCCAACCCGACCCACTCCTTCCTCCCCACCCTTCTCGGATCCTTCGAGACCCACCAGTTGTTGGGTTGGGCCGTCCCCTACTGCCCCGGCGGCGACCTCACTGTTCTCCACTATCGTGACATTACTGCATCCTAGCAGATAGCAAATAGCAGAGTAATACATTCTTATATATATATATATATATAATATTATATCTGGACTCACCACCAATCACCAGTCATCATCGGCATCCGGGTCTTCGAGTTCGGGTTTCTTATTCAAGTCAGGCTTCTCTTCAAACCAGAAGGGTTTGAATCCAGAGGAAGGTTTATCGTGGTGGTGAACAGTCATGGAAGTCTCGAGTGCGAGTGCATCGACCCTAGCACCCACCTCGATCGCTTTCTTCCTTATCAACGCCGCCGACAAGTCTCGATCACGGTGGCCTCCGCCGCCTTCACCGACCAAGTACTCCGGAAAATTGAGCCTCGCCGACGGCCCCCTCAGGTAGTACACGGCGGTGTCGTAAGCCCTCGCCGCCGCCACTGGTTGGCGTTCACTTCGTTCCCTTTAGACTCCTCCTTCTGCTCCATCAAGATCCTCCACGACGCCCTCCGAGAACCAACCACGTTCTTATACCCCACAGAAAGCAAGTTCCTCTCCTCCACAGTCAGTTCCACATCCAGATGTAGACGAAACCATCTCGTCATAGCGTTCGGCTTGCTCGGCGAGCTTGGCGATGTAGACGAAGGTCTCGCGGTCTTTGGAGGAGGCCATGGTTGATCGATCGGAGCTCTACTTGCTCTCTTATCTCTCTCGTCTTCCGTCGCTGTCAAATTGGGGAGAAACTGGAGAGAGAAAAGCCAGGTCGAGAGCGAGAGAGAGTGATGCAGGCGGTTATATTCTCCCACCAAACCATCTTTCCCATACATGCCCGTGCACCCCCCAAGGGACAGCCCCTGCTGTGTTGTTTTTTGAGAAGAGTCAGAACACTTGCATAGACATTCCCACAACCCACTCATCACACCCACGGGTAGGACCTTTACACCCAGCAGATTCCTACATACACACCCATTTGCGGAGGGGGGAGACACAGTTTCTCTCTCTCAAGACCCACCCACTAACCTTTTTCGAATCTCTCACTCTTTTTTCTTTTTTTAATCACACCCATTCCCGCCTCACTTTTATTTTTTATTATACAAATTAATTGGTGCTCTCTTTTTCTTCATTATTATCTCTTCATCATCACCATGCTTATCATTTCATCCCCATCTCCATCTATATATATATATATATTTTTTTTAAAATTCAAAAAAAAAAAAAAAAAAAAAAAAAAAAAAAAAAACACACAAACAAACAAACCTTCCTCATTCCACAAGCTCATTTTATTCATGTCGGGGCTCACCCCGATCATCATTTTACAAAAAAAAAAAAAAAAAAAAAAAAAAAAAACTGCTTTGTTTTCTTTTCTGCAGACGACCACACACCGCCATCTCTTCTCTACTCTGTCGCCGGTCTTTTCTTCTTGCCTCCGTCTTGGGCGGCCCTTGACGGTGCTGCCTCCGTGTTTCCCACTCCACTGGGCATGATCACTACTCCTTGCTCCTCCACTGCAGCATATGGCGGACCTCCAAATCGGAACATCACGGTGGCCTTCCGCTTCAGCTCCTTGTTTTCTGCCCTTAGCACGCTTATCTCTGCTCGCGCATCCTTATACATGCGTTGGAGCAGAGCCAGTTGGGCGTTTAATTGCTGCACCTCATTTGTCCTACTCTGCAGCCGGTGCGACAAGTTTGTGACCGCCGTCATGGACTCCACACATGCCTTCAACGTATACTGATTCGCCTCCACATCCGTTTGCACTGCCATTCTTTGCTCCACCGACCGCATCGGAAAGTTCAACGGAGCAAACTCCGGGGCGCTTAGTTGAGTTTCCAGTGCCACCGCACCAGTTCTCTCTCTCGTTGACTCGTTGAGGTCGGGAAAGAGGGTGAGCAGCCCGCGGGAAGACGATGAAGCCATTTTCTAGGCACCAGAGTGTTACACAGTATCTCTCTCAGAATTCTCTCTCAGAAAACAGAGTGTTACAGAATCTCTCTCAGAAATCTCTCTCAGAATATCTCTCGCAGGTTTTTTTGCCTCAGCCTCAGCCTCTGTCTTATAGCCGAGGCAGCCACGCGCATCGCGCGCCTCTTACCACCAGCCGACAAACGGGCACGCAAGCCAAGGCGCCCACGTGCCTCGCCATCATGTCCGGCACACCTTTTGATGAATTGGGCACGCCTTTTGATGGCACGCCTTTTGACAAAATTGGGCACACCTTTTGAGGGTGCCACTTTTCCAAGGGTCCGACAAGACTCTATAAACTGTCCCGACATTTGATACCGGTTAGCTTTTTCAAGGGTCCGACAAGACTCTGTAAACTGTCCCGACATTGATTCCGGTTAGCTCCTTTATGGGTCCGACAAGACTCTGTAAACTGTCCCGACATTGATTCCGGTTAGTTTCTACAAGGGTCCGACAAGACTCTGTAAACTGTCACAACAACTGTCAGAACATTGTCTGCTACAACGGTCCGACATGACCCCATAAACTGTCTTCTACATCGGTCTGACACCGCTATCCAGTGTCCTCTACACCGTTATGACACCACCATACAGTGTCTCCTATCCTTTTTTATTTTTATGTATTTTCTTGTTTTGTTCCTCTCTTCAAACTCAAGTTGGTTAGTTTCTATCCTCCTTGAGTTTGCGGGGGGCTGTTAGAATTTACCATAACCCACTCCACCTACCACCTCCACTACCACACACACTCACCTACTTTCCTACACCTACCCCACACACTCACCTACTCCCAAATCCTCTCCTATATAATAGGCCTTGTAATATCAACAATATATCAATCTTGTAATATACACAATCAATCAATAATACATCATTATTTTACAGTTTTCAACATAAATAAATATTTAATATGTATATTATTAATTTTTTTAATAAGAAGAAAAAAATAATTAATTTTTTAATATATATATATTATTTTATTTATTTATTATATTTTTTAAATGATGTGTTTTAATTAATTTTTTTATTTTATTTTATATATATGTGTTTATTTTTATTTTACATAAGTATATTTTTATTTTATATACATGTGTTTATTTTTAAATAATAAAATATATATACATAATTTAAAAAGGCAAAATTATAAAATAGGCAAAATTTTTAACATAAAAAATATATATATACATAATTTAAAAAATTATAACAATTTTCAATAATCTCTAAACATAACATTCAATCTTCTAAAAATTAGAAATATAATATCCAACAAGAGATATAAAGCATAGCATTCAATCTTTTATTACTTTCTACTCTCTTTTGACCACATTTGGTCATTTTATACTGAAGAGTTTTGAATCCCTATAGGCATGTCCACAAAAAAAGCACTTAATCGACAATTAGAGTAGAAAAATAGGTAAAGCCCATGAAGCCCGCGCCTCGCGCCTCGAAAAAAAGCCCTCGCCTCAACGCCTAAGCTGCGCCTCACGTATTGCGCCTCGCCTCGACCTGTTCGAGGCGCAAGGCTGCGCCTCATTGCGCCTCATGCTTAGGCGCGTGCCTAAGCGCGCTTTTTAAAACACTGGATCAGATCTCGAACCCAACACATCGAAGTAAGTATCTCAACCTTCTTCTTCCTTTTTGATTAGTCGTGTCCGAGAGAGAGGAGGCGAATCCGACACAGATCCCACACCTGCACCTGTGTCGTGTCATGTCGACGTGGGTACTTCGCCCCAAACTGCCGAGTCCATGTAACACAGATTTCTGCTACAAAAAAGTAGGGGTGTTTGCCATGAATCAGTTATTCATCATGTTTATGGATGGTTCCACTTTATTGACATGTGGAATGAACTGATTTTAACATTCTCAAGTGCTAACTAGTGCAGTTGAAGTAAATGAAAGGATTGATTTATAGCCTTTAGTTGGTTCTGAGAATTAAGTGCATAATGGTCAAACCTATGTTGACTAGTTTTAATGAGGTTATTGAGGGGACCTTAGTTGTGATGGCGCAGCCATAGATTGGCTAGAAGCCTGTTATCAGATTTGGAAACCCAAAGTAAAGCCCATGGGTCCGAAAATATTTTTTTTAAAAAGAGTTAGTGTCAAAAGGGAATTGCAATAATAGATTGGAAGGAAAATTGGAGGCCTATCATGATCTATATATTTTGGTGTACATGATAGAGAATGGTCTCATATAAACTTGCTAGGGAATAAAAATTGAAAAATGTGAACGCATTCATCATGCTGATCATGTAGGATTGAAGATCAATGACGTGAAGGATGAATTCTTGAAGAATTAAGTAACACTGGAAGAGCTAATCTAAATGAAATTTCGCATGAACTTAAATTGTCAAGGGTTAATACTTTTTGTGAGATTGTTGTGGTGCAGGTTTTTGTGGTCTATCTCTATGCATAGTTGCTAAGCACCACGAGTTGCTTCTTGGTGATGCAGTAAAGAAGAAGAAGAATTGAAGAGGCAAGAAGAGAGAATATAGAGAAGAAGAGAAGATGAACAAGATGAGAGAAACGGGAACATAATTCCAAACAAATATCAATTCAATATTCAATCAATCAATGCCAAAAATGATTAAATTCTAACAAAACAATAAGCCTAATAAGTCATATATAAGAAAATTACATTAAAACAAATCCCTAATCTTCAATTTCACTTTATCCAATGTCTTTTCTTTGCAAATCATTGCTCCTCAGCTAAGAAAAACTCTATTCCATAGAGTTGTAATGTAAAAGTACTAAGAGATGAAGCTCATGCTGGCGAAGGACTTCTTCAACGCTGATAGCATGCGAACAGTGAAGTACATCCTCAATCCAGATCATAGTAGAACCAGCTTGGACTCTCATGAAGTAGCATTGTTGATTGCCAAGACTGAAATTATGTTTGGACTTCTCATAATATAAACAATCTGACCCCCATGAGCTGGAAATGAAACAATATTAACTCTTGCACAAAGCATCGACAAGTAAAACGTTCTGAGGTGCCTCGATTGAGTAGTATTGTCATTATTTTGAAAATTGAATAAATATTAATATCCAAAGAAAAATCAGTAAAAAATGCACTTTGTGTATATTCAAGAATAACATAATATGTTCATTACATTTTAATAGGAAATATTTTGATGGATAGGAAACTTGATTTAAAGGGTTGTAGGTAATGTTGTGATGCTTAAAAGTAATCAAGAACATCTTCAAGAGAACTAGTATGAGCCAGTACTGGAACACAAGTAACAGACTTATGAGGTGAATGATCAAGAGCAATCTTAAAAGAACTTGTAGCATGAGACAAAGATACAGGAGCAATTGACTTCAGAGGAGAATAAGATACATTGGATTTAAAAATAAAATCTTATCAGCACTAGTATCAATGATGAGGCACGTGTATTGATTCAACAGTTTGTTCCACAAGTGGTGACTCCACCTTACTGTAAATTTTTTGGAACTTAAGGATGAGCAAATCATGTAGATACAATACTGAGGAAGTATGTCATCGTTCATATGCTATCATGGTTGAGGAAATGTTTTGCTAGCGTGAGCTTCATCTCTTGGAGTAGCATTACAACCATTTGGAGTATAATTTTTTATTTATTTATTTTAGTTGGGAAGAAATGATGGGGAATGAAAAGGGCATTGGATAAATTTAATTTGAAGACTAAAAGTTTATTTTAATATTATTTTCTTATTTATCTTTTATTGTTTTATTAAGATTTAATTATTATAATTTTTATTTTTAGTTACTTTAATTAGGGTTGCTTAGGATGCCTAGAAATAGGCTTGCATGTAGTAGGTTTGGAGACCACGTTATTTGGCATTGATTGAATATTGGTTTGGGGTTGTGTTCAGCATTTTCCCTTTCTTCTCTTCTTCTCTAGATTCTTTTTCTTCTCATCTTCTTGGTGCTACATCACTTGGTCTTAACAATTTTTAATTTTATCTTCCTACCAAATTAGTAGCTATTGTCCACCAATTTGAATTTGAGACAGCGCAGACCTAACTTCATCCAATAGTAGCTTTATTTGGAAACGAAGTAATTTGTCTAAAACTGTAAATGCTTCTATGTTATCTCCATTTTAGAAATACTATTCATTAGAGATCATTCACAATATGAAAATCTATATTTGATTTTAGGCTATAATACACTATGGGAAACACAAAGTTTGATGATGAGCATACAAAGAAGAAAAAAGACAAATTTGAAAATTTGGGCATATCTTTGGAATGCGTTGTAGGGTTTGAATTGTAGGAGATTGGTAAAGTGGATAAAATCATTGGAGAGGTGAAAACTTGTAGACGATCAGTTGGAGAAAACAAGATGGAGATGATGAAAGGAAATGGTTGGGTGAAAAGCAAGGCAAACAAGTTGGAAAGAAAAAATAGCAGAATAACCCCTTTATATCAATACCACTCTGCCCCACTTTTCACTGAATGAATAAGGCTATAGGGGGTGTGGCTATTTATAGGCACCTAGGATCAGCTTGGCGGCCAAGCAATCAATATGGTGACACTAGGTGGCCTAGGGACCGCATGGGAATATTTCTCTCTCTAGCTATTTGGTCGGGGCAAAAGCAACCTATTTCACTTTGGGTCATTCTCTTTTGAGTGGATACTCTTCAGGTTAACCGAGGGTTGAGAGGTTTGTGACTGCCTTGATGATCCTTTACTTTTAGCCACTAAATCGCATGATCTCCCAAAATCTTGAGGGAGCTAGTAGAGCATAGTCTTGAGATCGACCATACTTCTACCACAAATTCAAGTCCAAAAGGAAAGTCTTACCATTTTGACATTGGGATTGATAGATCTTCCTATCATCAAGTGAGTAGTCAGCTCAGTCTCAAAAAGCTATCCTGGGGCCTCAAGTAATCTAACTCTTTTCGGATGTGAGTTTTGAATTGGGATCAATGGCTAATCTTTCTATCTTCAAGAGAGTCGCCTTGCTTTATCTCGGAATGCTATCTAGGGGCCTCAGGGATTTGGCCCTTTTACGAAAGTAATTTTGAATAAGGACTGACGGTTGGTCTCCTATCTTTGAGAGAGTTGTCAGGTCTATCTCAAAACTGCTATCCAGGGGTATCGGCGGATTTGGCTCTTTAACAGAAGTGGTTTTGAATAGTGATCGATGACTGATCTTCCCATCTTTGTGAGAGTCGTTAGCTCTATCTCATAATAGCTATCCTATGGCTTCAAATGATTTGGACCTATTTAAACATGGATTTACCAAGAGCTGTCTGCTTCTCGTCAGTTTGCATTCTTTGAGGAGATTATGTCTCAAGGGATTTGCACTCCCTTAGGGAGCTTGGACCACATCACATAATTTTCTTCATAAAACCTTCCTTGGACTATTGACATCCTTTCATTGCTCAAGGGGTTCGCACCTCTAAGGATTTTATGATAGTAATGATTTTGAGCTTTTACTCCCTTGGCTTACATTGTTCGTTTTCCACTTCGTTTCAAGTTGGCATTCTCTGAGGGAAATGAACTGCATTGAGGATTTTGTATTTCCACGCGGCTTCTATTTTCTTGCCTTTAGACTTTGGCAGTCATGTTCAAATTTCGAACTTAGGATTTTTCCCGCCCACATGCATTATTGTGCAACTTTTGAATATAGATTTTGTTGCACCATTTAGAGGAGATGGAATCACCGGACTTGCCTTGTCTACTTCCATGTCTCTATACCCCAATTTTGTGCCAATTTTGGAATAATTTTAAGTCTTTTGTTGTTTATTTTAGTTTGTTATGTTACTAGACAAATATAGTGTCATTATATTACTTTTTAATACCTAGAAGTATTATGGTGATTTCAACAACTGTTGGACATGAGCAGTATTCATAGTCCTTGAGTATGTTATTTGAATTTCATTTGAAGTCCTAGTTTGTCTAAAATATTTGTAGTATCTAAATATTAATTTCTATGGCAAATTACATTTTACCCCCCTCAACTATTGTCTAATATCACTTTACTCCCTTGAACTAAATATTGTAAATTTGTAACACTAACTCTCCTCATCTATTAATTTTTTTCAATTTGGACCTAATGACGAAAATATCCTTTCAACTATAGGGGTAAATTACACTTTACCCCCTTAAACTATCACTCAATATCATTCTACCTCCTCAACTAAAAAAATTATTTAACTTTTAAGCAAAAATATAGTTTTTGAGTCTATTTTTTATTTTTTTTTTGCTTTTAGTATTTTTTTTTTCATATGTCAGTCAAAAATTTTAAAAAATTCACTAAAAACGAAAAAATATATATAAAAAAAAAATTGATATATTTTCACATTTTTCACTAAAAACCAAATAAAACAAATTGATAATGTCATTTTAGGCATTCCATTTGAGATGTCATGTGTAAATCACATGTCAATTTTTTATCTATTTAAGAGACATCCTTGAAAAAATATTTACATTGATATAAATTTATAATTCATAGTGACAAATGTATCATTTTTTACTTGAGAGAGTAAAATGATATTGGGTGATAGTTCAAGGGGGTAAAGTATAATTTATCCTATTGATGAAAGGGTATTTTCGTCATAAAAGTCTAAATTGGAAAAAATTAGTAGATGAGGGGGGTTTAGGTGTTACAATTTTTAATTGAGGGGGGTAAAGTGATATTGGACAATAGCATTTAATTTACCCTAATTTCTAAATTGAAGTTCTAATCCTTAACAAAATAAGGGCAAGACTCTGTACAACTTGTCCTCCCCAAACACCACGTTAGCATGAGCGTCAAACACTAGGTCGCCCTTCAATCAAGAAGAATAAATATTTTGTCGTATCCTCATGTCTTTGGACTTGAGAATTAGATGAATTGGACACCCAGGCACATACTTGTACCCATATCCGAGTACAATGAACACAACTTATATATATGTGTGTGTGTGTGTAAATTTTTGTTTTCCATTTGCCACATTGGTGGGGTTTTAGGAAATTCCAAATTCCATTATTCTTCATTATGTAATTGCTTTTCCAGGATATTATGGTTAGGTACCATCGTATGAAGGGAAAACCTACACTCTGGCTTCCTGGAACCGATCATGCTGGTATTGCAACTCAGGTTTGTCTCGGGATCTAAGTGTCGTAATTTCTTAACAATATATTCATTAATAGATGTTATTTATATTTTGGGCAGCCTGCCTTCATTCGAATATTTGTAAACCAATGATATTATCAACCTTGCCTATTCAATTGTTTTGTTGAAAACTTAAAATGTCTTCAATTTCAATTTTTTTGTTTCCTATTATGTGAATGCACATTCTCTGTGGTGAATTTTTGTTTGTTTAAATAATTAGTGAGAGTCCAATTTCTGTTGAATTTTTCACATTGCAAATTGAGTTTCATTACTTAGTTAAGTAATTATTTATTTGTTTATTTTCTTCCTTATTTCAATGCATGCTTATGATGTTTTGACATGAAGTATCTTATAAAAGATTGTGATGTGAAGTAGGGTAGTTGGATTATTAGGGGGAAAATTATTAATGCCAAGTCAAATATAGAAGTTATGATCTAGGATACCTAATTCGCTCAAAGGCTCAATGGATTTGAGTCTCATTACTTAGTTAAGGAATTATTTATTTGTTTATTTTCTTCACTATTTCAATGCATGCTTATGATGTTGTGACATGAAGTATCTTATAAAAGATTGTGACGTGAAGTAGGGTAGTTGGATTATTAGGGGGAAAATTATTAGTGCCAAGTAAAATATAGAAGTTATGATCTAGGATACCTAATTCGCTCAAAGGCTCAATGGATCTGAGTCCAAGTTGCAGACAGATTATAGTTTTTGGTGGGAAATCCGCTCCTATTTGGCTAATTCGCAGGTTTCTTGGGGGTTGAGATGATATTTCAAGTTCTTTTGGGCTAGAATGACATTTATTTCAAATTCTAAGGATGACAAGTTTATTTGGGGTTCAAATTAATATTTCCAATTTTTGTTGGGCATCAAGGTTATTATTTTGGGGTTCAAATTGAAATTTCTACAACTTTAATAGATTGAATAAGATCATTTCTTGTTGTTGGATGTGCATTGGTCTACATGAATTCTTCAAAACATCTACTTTGCATCTGTATTGGATGATCAAGTAATCAATACTTTTAGCATAATATTTCTTGTGACGTGTAATGGTTTGAGTATTATATTGCTTTACAGGAATTGAAACGGCTAACATCCCGTTTTGCATCTGTATTGGATGATCAAATAATCATTACTTTTACCATAATATTTCTTGTGATGTGTAATGGTTTGAGTATTATATTGCCTTACGGGAATTGAAACCAATCTTGTTTTACTATTTATTTGTTATTCTTAAAGGCTCTCTTTGGAAGCTAATATGCCTTACTTTCAGTTGGTTGTAGAAAGAATGCTAGCATCTGAAGGAATAAAAAGGATTGATCTGGGCAGAGAGGAGTTCACAAATCGGGTTTGGGAGTGGAAAGAGAAGTATACCTACTTGTCCTACATGTTTTCTTTTTATTTTAATTATTATTTTTGTTTCCATGTTGATATGATTTAAAGAAAATTCCACTAAAAACATCGAAAGGGGTGCAACCTCTGCACACAAGTGAAAGCCCTTCGCCAAAGCTAAGTTCTATGAAATCAACAAGAGAAAAGAAGTTTGATGGAAATTTTATTCTAGCCAAAAATGGAAGTTATGTTGTAAAGACATCTATATACAGTCATCTTTATATTATCAGAAGTGCACTGGTTCTGCTCCCTCTGTACACTCCACATCTTTGTGCACCACTCATCTGCCCAGACCATATGTAACATTCACACGGAGGCCACCATAGCCCAATGTACACAAAAAATGGAGTAATGCAAACTCTATAAATCCGTTGTGACCTCAGAGTGAAGTATCTACCGACGACTCAGCTCTGCAGCACCAGCAACACCAGTTAGGGAGCATATATCCCCTCCTGACCAAGTTGTCAATTGTAAGGATTGAGTTAAGGGCTTCTGTCCAAATGAAAAAGGACATCTTTGCCAGTACTTTACCCTTGATTTCCAAGCACTTCTCTAAGGGAACAAGTTCTCTAATCGTCCAACAAGAGAAGAATGAAAGGATTAAGCTAAAAATCTCGCACTACAATTCTTCCATTTCATCGCATCCTTCCTATTCCTACATATTAAACACACCCTTAGGTACATGTTTTACTGGTTCAAATTTGTTAATTGGACAAATTTAGCAGATAATGTGCTTTCTGTTTTCTAATACGTGAGTATTTTATTGTGCATAACTACTGGCATTTAAGAAAAATCAATTATCTATTCCTTGTGCTCTTATGTTTTCCATGATTTGGTGATTTGTTTACCTTTTCTTTTGTAGGTATGGTGGAGCCATTACAAATCAGATTAAGAGACTTGGTGCTTCTTGTGATTGGACCCGAGAACATTTCACCCTTGATGAGCAGCTAAGTCGTAAGACAGTTCTCTATCCAGTATATCAGCGAGTCTAGAATGGGTGCATGCGTTCTCCCATTAATTCAATTCTTTGGTATCTAGGATGCTGCATAATGTATATTTTGCTAAGAAATATCGCTGTCAATGAATTCTTGTTTTTATTTGATTTTTCTTTTTAACATGTTTGTCTACTGTCTGATAAAATACTTATCTTTTGTCTGAGGCTGTCAATCAGAAGTGCATAGTAGTGGTTGTACTTTGTACTGCAGTTTTGCTACTTGTTCTGAGTTCATGTTTTTGATTTTTCAGGAGCTGTAATTGAGGCTTTTGTTAGGCTTCATGAGAAAGGCCTAATCTATCAAGGTATGTTGCTTATTTGATTTTTTATTGTTCTCTTGGTTACTACAAAAAGTTCATTCCCCCTCTCCCCCCTCTCTCTACTGGGTAGCATCATTTTGTTGCAAATCCTTAGCTTTTGGTGTTTTATAACTAGATTGTTATTTCCATATACTTTGTATTTGGATATCTCCTCCTTTTCCCTCTTCTTTTGCCTTTTGGAGAAAGAAAAGAATGGCTTTTTAAAAGGAATGTGTAGAATAGTGCCATTACTGATGTGGGTAAATAGTCATTCTGAAGTGCTCTAGCATAGTTGCTTCTCTTTTTGCCTAGACATCTCTTTTGTAAACACCAATTTGAGAGACCATCTGCAATCCATGGTAACAGAACAAGCTGGTGATGCAGGACAGCGCTGTAAGGGCTGTTCTGGGGCTGTGAAAGTATCGAAATTTAAGAAAGAAAGAAAGAAAGGAGGAGAAGAAGATAGGTCTAGGAAACACTCATAGAATCCCTTAGGCATCACACCTAGGGTTTGATTGCATCACATAATCCATAAGAAAGCTTCAAAGCTCTAATAATTCTCTAAAATATTAAGTCTATTGATTTAATTGTATTACATGGCTTTAATAGCATTACATGGCTTTAAAATATTAAGTCTATTGATTTAATAGCATCACACCTAGGCAGAGACTTCCTAAACCAATTAGAACCAGAAAAGGAAACTATTATATAATATCTTTGGCTTCTAAAACTAATTTAAGACCAAATAAGAAATATAATTAAATAACTTGACCCACAAGACAACCATGGGCGACCCCGTATAACCCATGTCTAGAAATTATGAAATTACCAAAATACCCTAAACTAAAATAATAATAATAGAACATGACTCATGAGCCTAAAGCATAACTATCCACGGTCCCAAATGAGTTGCTTATCATCCAATGCATGCCAAATCAAAGCTTGGGCCTTAGAGGCATCTCTTCCTCGTCTATTGTACACCTTAAGAGGCTGCTGCCACTTGCCTCCATCAGCCGGATTATTTATTTATTTTTAAATAAAATGACTATTGGTTCTAGGAACTAGGCACCTGGCTTTTATCCACCGTATGAGAATAGAGGAATTTATCTATAACGAAAGCAGGTCAACCTCATGTGTTCAACTTCACAAGAACCATGTAAACTGCACTCAATCTTGAACTGGCTTTAATTTTGAAGAGAGGGGCTCTGAACGTTAACACTTTATTGAAGTATTTTAGTAATGGGGAGAGATTGCATGTTGGGTTTTAGGGGTTTCCAATATATCTTTTGTGTTGATTTTGTTTGTTTTTCTTTCTCTTTTCTCTTCTCTAGTTGTACAAGGGTTGAGGGAGTGCCTTCTCAACACGTTCTCTAATATAATTTATTTTCTAGGTTGTCGATAAGAAAAAAAGAAGAATTTTGTTCTCTTGTAGGTCTCCAAAAGTGAGCAAGCACTGAATTTTTGTCCGATGAGCAATTTAGGCCTAATTTCACATGGTGATCCTAAAGTAGCTTCTCCATACTTTCAGTGTCCTGAATGCAAAGGTTGGAAAGAGAAGATCCTATCCTATGACTCTTGTAAAGAGTGCTAATGATTTTAGTATTTCTATGCTAGCAGACTCCTAACATGGAACAAGGCCACTAAGTTTTGCTCCCTTGTTTTTTGCTAAACCCTCCAAAAGGAATCCCAATAAAGTTGCTGCATTCAAGGGTTATTCCATCTATCGCAAGGAAACATTCATCTTAATGATGAGTAGGGTATTAGACAAGTAATGAGCCAAATGATGCACCTTCTCTCAACTTTTATAGCTGATAACGCATGTTTGGCCATAGAACTTTTCTAAGACTTGTAGTTTTGTGCATCTCTTTTATATCTAATTTTGAGTGTACTACTGTCCATACCAACTTATGAGGGAGGTTTCTTCGCCTTCCAAAACAACTTAATCAAGGGAAGGGTAACATATCTGTCGTGTTGATGATGGAATGAAAGAAGAATCTAAAATGAAAATTACCCTCCTCAAGACTTCAATCTCTTTTCAGGAGTTAAAATAGACAACAATCTTATTCAAGAAATGGTAAAGCTATGTGAAAGTGTATGTGCTTGTTGCTTTTTCGCAGTATCTTAAATCTGAACGCCCTAGTTTGTATTGAGAATAAACATAAGATCATTGATTGAAGCTCACAGCCCAGATGGGATGACTTTGGTGTTTTATCAATTTAAATTATGGGAGTATTTTTTTTTTAATTTTTTTAATTTTAAAATAAATGGCGAATTACACTAGCAGTGCTTATAGTTTGAGCCTTGTGTCACTTTAGTCCCGACTTTTTAATTGTGACACATTTGACCTTAAATTTTGAATCTTGAATCTTGTTTCAAATAAGGACAATTGAAGATATCATTGCTTAATTTCAAGGGTAAAATTGTCAATTTGATAAAATATAGACTAATTTGACAAAAATAAATGTCAAAAAAATATTTTTGAATTTTCAAAAATTATTTCTACCTACTAAAGATAAAATTATGTATAATTGATAAATTTTTTAGACATTTATTTATTTATTTTTTTACCAAATTAATTTTTATTATGTATTTGGATGATGATCATGTAATAGGTGGTTGTTTTTATTTTCATTAAATTAATTTCTATTTTTTCAAAAATCAAATATAGCGACAACTTTGATACCATTATTAAACCAGTCTTTTAAATCAAAAAATCCAAAACTAAAAACATTTCATATATTAAATATATCAATTACACATTAAAATCCTAACAACCACCCATTATATGATCATCATCCAAACACACAATAAAAATTAATTGAGAAAATAAATAAATAAATAAATGTCTAAAAGATTTACCAATTTTATATAATTTTATCTTTGGTGAGTAGAAATAATTTTTAAAAATTTAAAAATATTTTTTTGACATCTAATTTGTCAAATTAGTGTATATTTTATCAAATTGACGATTTTGCCCATGAAATTAAGTAATGGTATTTTCAATTGTCCTTATTTGGAACAAGATTCAAGATTCAAGATTCAAAATTCAAGGTCAAATGTGTCATAATTGAAAAGTCAAGGACCAAAGTGACATGAACCTCAAACTATAGGGAATGTTAGTTTAATTCGCCCCAAAATAAGTACACATGGCACGTTGACTTTATTGGAGGGAAATATGATCAGGAAAGAAGGCCCCATTTTTTTTAAATTTTATTTTTAGTAACTAACAATTACCTCCATGAATTAGATGGGTGTTGCTTTCCAAAAATTGAAACCTCATTTATTTCTTTAATTAGGTCAGAGGTGCACATGGTCAATGAATTATTTAGAATTATTTAAAATCCAAATGTTTTATGGAGGCATTTTTTTGGATATTTGTCCTATAAAAATATTGAAGCTGTATCAAAAACTAACTAGTTTGTTTTTCTCCTAGTGGCTGCCTTTTTGAATCACTTGTGATCAAAACTGATGGACTATCAAAATATCAATGGTGAATATAAATATTGTGTTCCTATTTTTCTACAGTTTGATGTCTTTGAGACATTATTTGGACAATTACTAACCTTACACTATAGTAGTGAGTTTTTCTTTTCTTGTAAATATATGTCAGTTTATCATTGGATGGGGGTCTAGGGGATGTAGACTAGGTATAAATAACCTTTGGCACAATTTGCTTAAGTGGCCACAACTTGCAGGCCGAGTTTTCACTGCTGAGCCAGTGGCTCCTATGGTGAATTTTTCTTTTCTTCTTTTGATAAATATTACATGCCTTTTCTCTTTTATTGATAAATTTTACGTGTGCCTTCCCTTAATCACCCTGGCCCCCATCATGTTTGCAAGAGGCTGGGATTAATTAGATGGAAAATGCTTGACCAACAGCTGGACAAATTCTTAGGCCTCCTTTGAAAATTCAAAACATTAATTACATCTGCAACTAATGCTTGAGCCAACTTATGGGGGATATGCATTGTTGGGCCCATTATCTAACAGCTTAAGCTTTTGGGATAATTGGTTGTCAACTTAGTGTAAGAGCTTTAATCATGAGAATTCTTGATTTCAATTTCTCGGTGTGTTTTTGTTTCTTCACTATGTTTATCTTTGTGGCTTGCTCACATTCGTGTGTTTGTAGTCAGTTAGTCCTGTTCAATTTGTGTGTTGCTATCTATAGAGGATTCTTGACTTTTTCTCTCCTGCTGAGAGAATGCATTCATTCTTTAGTTCATTTCTCAAAAAACTTAAATTTGTATATGCAAGAAATAGGTCAATTCAGCAGCTTTTTGTTCAATTTCTCGTGGAGTAAAATTGTCATCAGTATGAGTCAAGGGAATGGTCCCCTGGACTCAGATTTCCATATGAAGAACATGACGAGAATAAATACCCTCTTTAACTAATATTATGATGGATGCAAATGCATTATCTAGGGGTTGCATGTAAAGGAGGGTATGAGAGCTTGATATACATTGTTGGGCCCATTCTCTGGCTGCTTAATCGTTTGCCATTAGTTGCGTAATGCACTCATGGCTAGCTCTTCTTTTTTGGTTTGATCATCTGTTTCAAGAAGGCTTCAGACAGGAAAGGATACACTCCTTAAAAAATTTAACGCACATTTGTTGCATCCTTACCATTGTATATCTAGATATGCTAATGAAAGTGGAGCTCATTGCCAAATAGAGCAAAGAGAGTCACATTCCAAGCACTTGGCCATAAAAATTTGGGCATTTGACATTTTTTCTTGCAGGATCTTACATGGTCAACTGGTCTCCTAACTTACAGACGGCAGTTTCAGACTTGGTATGTTGAATCTGGTGTAATATGTGTACTATCAATGTTATGCTTTGATGTTTATAATCTTAATAGTTGACATAAACCATCTTGATTATGCCTAGGAAGTAGAGTATTCTGAAGAACCTGGTACTCTGTATTATATTAAGTATCGTGTTGCTGGAGGTTCAAGGTAATTAGCACTCAGTTCTCTTGTATGTATTTGAAGTTTATTAATTCTTTCGTATGTATTGATAGTAGACTGATCTGTCAAAGGGCTCAAATGTCAAGTATGTGGATGCAAATTTGCTGGTTTAGAAACTTGTGCTCCTCTTTTCTTCTGTTTTTTTTTTTTTTTTTTTCACTTTCCTTCTTTATGACACATACATTAAATTTTGTCAGACCATTCTGAAAAGAATGATAACTAAGAATTGACAGGGAAGTTGCAATTGCTTTGATAGACTTGACTCTAATCGGTTGCTGTGGAACCTGAACTGTAGTTTTTTGGCTTCCAAAGAGAATAAACCTTCTCTAAAGAAGCATGATAACTAAGAATTGACAGGAAAGTTGGAAGTACTAGGAAAGGGGCGAGGTGTGGGGTATTAATTATGAGGGGCGCCGAAAGGAAGAAAGGGCTGTTAACTGTTCTTAATGAAGTTGATAAGCTGGAATGTTAAGAGGACTTAGTCTAGGAAGAAGAGGGGATGATTAAGGGTTTTGTCAATAAGAATCAAGCAGATATTGTTTTACTTCAAGAATTCAAAATTGATAAATATCATAGCAAGCGGATTAAAAGTCTCTGGGCTCGTAGATTTAGAAAATGGGCTTTGTTTCCATCGTGTGGTACTTCTGGGGTATTTTCATTAATGTACATTTAATACTATTCAAGGACTATAGTTTTTTTTTATTATCGTGTCCCTTTTGTGTTTGTATCCTTCTTTTATAGGATTTGCTGTCTCAGCATGTGTCCAAGTTCCTTTATGTGCTACTTAAATTGTTAAAGAAACCTGAGAAAGAAACAAGTGGTACAGATTTCCAAATTACAGTAGATAATGAGCGGAGTCTGGAATGAGTTATTCATAGTCCTGCAGTGGTTTTATGTTTCTTTACATAACAATAGATAAATAAGAAAGAAGAGATATAATTGTATAACTATCTTTTCAACTCAAAGTGGTTCGTTCGCCCTTCATTTCTCAAACCAAAATATCATGGTAGAACATAGATCATCTTGAGCTCTGTACACATCCACATCCTTGAGTCCTGATGTAGAATGCTTATGTAAGATTTACCATCATTCATGAAATAAGTTTCCTGTGTGTCTATTTATTTTATATCAACTATTTGACAGCCTTAAAAAGGTTTTGTTACTTATATATATATTAATGTTAGGATTTTCTTCTCCTGGTAGGAGTGACTATCTGACAATTGCAACGACACGCCCAGAGACTTTATTTGCTGATACGGCTATTGCTGTGAACCCTCAGGTAGGATTGCTTGTAGCCGACCCCATTTGATGGAACTTAAGATTTGGTTCGGTTTGATTTATAGTATGCTGTTTATTACACTTTCAGTGTTCAATGTACCTCTTGGTATTTTGTCTTCTACACTTTTAAGTTTTTAGTTATCTATTTTGGAGAATTTGTATGCTTGTATCCGTAGAGGAGAACTTCTCATATTTTATGTCTTTTTAACACACAGAAATGGGTCTGACATGTTTAAAGTTTAATTAAAGGGATTAGTCTTGATCCACCAAAACAGAAATTCTATCGTGTGTTTGGTTTCAGTTTTCTAGAAATTGAGTTTTTTGTTTTTCATGTTTTTTTTTATTTTTAGTGAATATTTTTAAAATTTTAAGCAATTTTTTACTTTTTTAGATGCACCTTACTTAGATGTATCTAAATAGTAAAATATTTGTGAAAAAATATTTTAAAAAATTAATAAATATACAAAAATACAAAAAATGTAGTGAATTTTTGTTTTTTTTTTTTTTGCGTATTTTTAGTATTTAGTGAATTTTTTAAAAAAAAAATTTCACAAATATTATACTTTCTAAGTGTATTTATGTTAGGTGTCCAAGGTTTTGAAAAGCGGTTGCAGTCATTGTAACGGTGGCGGTGTTACGGTTGTGGTGGCGGTGGCCGTGAATTTTTTTATTTTTCGCACAATTTGAAAAAAAATTAACGATATGCATATTTTTTTCCATAATCATATTTATTGGGTTTTAAAATAAATATTGATCAATTTTTGTAAATTTTTAAGTATGATCCAATATATTCATATCTTTAAATCACTAAAAATGATTTTTTTACATTTTATTTTAATAATTAATGACTTTATATGTCATAAATCTATATTGCGCTTGTGGCAAAAAAAAAAAAAAAAAAATTTATTGGAGTTAGATGTGTAAAATTATTTTTTTTATTATTATACTTGTGGAAGCATATGCAAATTTAAACTTGAATAGTTTTAGAAAAATAAATTATACATTCTAATGTAATCATATAAAAATTAAAAAATAAATTATAAAGATTTTTTGTTTTTGGGAGTTGGATCACTTGAATATTTATTCTCTTTTTGAATAACCTGTAAATAAAAATAAAATAAACTAATGGGAGACTTATTTATAAGTCCTATTTCGGACACTTATGCTATGTTAGGTCCTGTAAAAAATTTTATAGAGTCTCAAGTCCTATTTAGATAAGAATGTATTTCACAAGATCCTATTTGCGAAACGTAACGTGACACGTCACGTTAGGTTTATGTAGGTGTTACATCATATATGTGAATGTGAATTTCAAAATACACGAACAAGTAACATTTTCACATTCAATTTAAAAAATCAAAAACCTAGTAAGTTTGCGAAACGAAACGTGACACGTTACGTTACGTTTATGTGGGTGTCACGTTACGGTGTCACGTTACGTTTATATAATGTCACATTTGATATGGTCACGTTACGTTACGTTATATTTATGTAAGTGTCACGTTACGTTTCGCAAACTTAATCTATGGTAACATTCAATTTCGTATATATGGTTTTACCATTATTTATGATTGTTAAAATCCACCTACTCTCCACCTACTTCACCCACTTAAACCTACTCCACTAAACCTAACCCACTACACCACTACCACCTCACCTACTCCACTAAACCTAACCCACTACACCACTACCACCTCCACTTCACCTACTCCTTACCTACTACACACTCACCCTCTTCTATATATAGGAATCATGAATCATTGTAATAGATATCAATATAAATCAATCAATAATATACATCAATATATTTTTCACATGGTATCAGAGCAGGTTTAGAACTTAATATTTTTTGCTTCACCGGCGGGCGGCAACTTTGCCTTGGCTGCCCGCCGGACCTCAACCTAGTCCGCTAAAATTCTCTACACATACCTTCACTCTTCTTCACCACCTCGCCGAAGCAAACCCAAAATCCCTCTCGGACATTTCGTCGAACACCATAGCAACATAAGAACAAAACAACTCTCCACATATCCTCTGTGCATGTCCATTTGAATTTTCAATAATCTCTGTAACCAGAAATACCCACACCCTCTCTCTCTTTTAAAGATGGCTGACCGGAAGCCTCAGAACAATCGGTTTTCCAGCCAAACTCAAATACCCATTCCAGGCCTCGATCCACGAAACAAGTATGCCTTTGCTTGTGCTATTTTAGCTTCCATGACTTCCATGTTAATTGGTTATGATGTTGGGGTGATGAGCGGAGCAGGACCGTTCATCAAGGATGACCTGAAGATCTCGGACGTGCAGCTGGAAATCCTGATGGGCATCCTCAACGTCTATTGCCTCCTCGGTTCCGTCGCCGCGGGCCAAACCTCCGATTGGGTGGGGCGCCGGTACACCATCGTTGTCGCCTCCACCATCCACTTCTTAGGAGCCATCCTCATGGGCTTCGCCACCAACTACGCCTTCCTCATGGTCGGTCGCTTCGTAGCCGGCATCGGCGCTGGCTACGCCATCATGATCGCCCCCGTCTACACCGCCGAGCTCTCCCCCGCCAACTGTCGTGGCTTCCTTGGCTCTTTCCCCGAATTCTTCGGCAACGCCGGTGTATTGCTGGGATATGTATCAAACTATGCGTTCTCGAAGCTTCCACTTCAATTAGGATGGCGATTCATGCTCGGAGTCGGAGTGATTCCCTCGATGTTCTTGGCGTTGGGGGTCCTCGCCATGCCGGAATCGCCACGGTGGCTCGTTTTACAAGGTCGGCTGGGAGACGCCAAGCGAGTTCTGGACAAGACCTCCAACTCCAAAGAGGAGGCTCAGAGCGTTGCGGGTATGGTCGTGTCCCTGGCGACTCTAGGGGTGAGTTTGACAATTATAGATCACTCGGAGAAGAAATTGATCTGGGCCGTTGCTTTGGCAATCACGTCAGTCCTAGCATATGTTGCCACGTTCTCGATTGGGATGTGGTCCATCACGTGGGACAAGCTTGGGAGTGGCAGCTAATTGTGTGATGAATGGAATTATATCGATGACTTTTCTCTCTCTCTACTCAAGGACCTCCACCAAAGTGATCACTTTTCAACCCATCATTCACCACCTTTTGCACATATCCATACCCTTTTTTATTTTTTTAACCCAATCTTTACTCCAGCTGTCCACTTCCGTTGCTCCACTTTCTTTATTTTCTTTTATCTTTCTTTTTTCATTTTTAAAATAAAATAAAATAAAAAATCACAAAAAAAAAAAAAAAAAAAAAAACCATTGCAGGTTTTAACAAAACCGTGGGCCAAGAAACCCACGTGCACCAATCTTCTTTTTCCCTCACTCTCTCGTTTTGATTTTACTTATATATTATTAGTTCTTTCTTTTTTTCTTTTTATTTTTGTATCACCTTATTTTTATTTATTTATTTATTTATTATTATTTTTTTCCATTATTATTTCTGCTCCGTCTTATGTCATTTTAACAACAAAAAAAAAAAAAAAAACAAACAAACAAACCACAACCCACACAATTTACAACTTTGCACAACCACCCAAATTTTCTTCATCTCAGGGATCCACCCCGATCACAGTTTTACACCAAAAGAAAAAAAAAAACAAAAACAAAAAAACAAAACAAAAAACAACCACAACAACACAAACCATAACACCACAAGATTTGTTTTCTTTTCTGCAGACGGCCACCCACCGACCTCACTTTTTCGCCTATTCCGCCGGTCTTTTCTTCTTGCCTCCGTCCTGGGCGGTCCTTGACGGTGTTGCCTCCGTGTTTCCCACTCCACTGGGCACGATCACTACTCCCTGCTCCTCCACTGCAGCATATGGCGGCCCTCCAAATCGGAACATCACGGTGGCCTTCCGTTTCAGCTCCTTATTTTCCGCCTTTAGCACACTTATCTCTGCTCGCGCATCCTTATACATGCGTTGGAGCAGAGCCAGTTGGGCGTTTAACTGTTGCACCTCATTTGTCCTACTCTGAAGCCGGTGCGACAAGTTTGTGACCGCCGTCATGGTCTCCACACATGACTTCAAAGTATACTGATTGGCCTCAATATCAGTTTGCACTGCCATTTTTTGCTCCACAAACCGCATCGGAAAGTTCAACGAAGCAAAACCAGAGGTGTTTGGTTGAGGTTCACTGGCCACCGCACCAGTTCTCTCTCTTGTTGACTCATTGAGGTCGGGAAAGAGAGTGAGCAGCCTACGGGAAGACGAAGCCATTTTCTGGGCAACAGAGTGTTACAGTGTATTACAGAGTTTCTCTCTCAGCAAAGGAAGAATTTTTCAGAGGTTTCTCTCAGTTTTTCTGTCTCAGCTTCTGCCTTAGCCTCAGCCTCCGTCTTGGTTAAATAGCCGAGGCAGCCACGCGTATCGCGCGCCACTTGACGCCAGACGACAAACGGGCGCGCCAGCCAAGGCACTCACGTGCCTCGCCATCATGTTCGGCACGCCTTTTTATGGATTGGGCACGCCTTTTGATGGCACGCCTTTTGAAAGATTGGGCACACCTTTTGAGGGTGCGACTTTTTAAGGGTCCGACAAGACTCTGTAAACTGTCCCGACATTAATTCCGGTTAGCTCCTTCATGGGTCCGACAAGACTCTGTAAACTGTCCAGACATTGATTCCGGTTAGCTCCTTCATGGGTCCGACAAGACTCTGTAAACTGTCCCAACATTGATTCCGGTTAGTTTCTACAAGGGTCCAGCAAGACTCCGTAAACTGTCACCACAACTGTCACAACATTTTCTGCTACAACGGTCCGACATGACCCCATAAACTGTCTTCTACATCGGTCTAACACCGCCATCCAGTGTCCTCTACACCGTTATGACACCACCATACAGTGTCCTCTACATGGTTATGACACCCCCATACAGTGTCTCTTATCCTCTTTTATTTTTATGTATTTTCTTGTTTTGTTACTCTCTCCAAACTCAAGTTGGTTAGTTCCTATCCCCCTTGAGTTTGCGGGGGCTGTTAAAATCCACCTACTCTCCACCTACTTCACCCACTTAAACCTGCTCCACTAAACCTAACCCACTACACCACTACCACCTCCACTTCACCTACTCCTTACCTACTACACACTCATCCTCTTCTATATATAGAAATCATGAATCATTGTAATAGATATCAATATAAATCAATCAATAATATACATCAATATATTTTTCACAATGATATTAACAACTAATATTGAGGGTAAATGTGTCAACAAACTTCACACAGGACTTATGGGAACATAAGTTTTTTCGTAAGACCATATGTAGCATAAGTACCCCTAATAGGACTTATAAATAATTTTCCCTAAACTAATCAAAAAAAATTGACATGTATAAAATATGTATTAATATATAATTATAGGTGTTATTTTTTTTTAGATATTTTATAAAAAAATCAATCACTAACTATTATATATAAGATAAATAATGACAAAAGTAAGAGAATAAATAAGAGCCTAAATATATATATACATATATTTTTTAATCAAGCCAAATAGATAATGATCACACTTATTATTATTATTATTATTATTATTATTATTATTATTATTATTATTATTATTATTATCAAACAATATATAGACAGATAGACACACACAAACAAAATGGTTGAGTGAGAGCAGCTGATGTCTTACAGTTTCAGCAAATCAATAACATGTTCTTCATCTTCCTTCTTCTCTCTATCTCTTGGCCCTCTATCTTCCATCTTCCCTCTTCCCTCTTCCCTCTTCTCTCTCTATCCCCTTCTCCTATTTTCAGTTTTTTTTTTTTTTTTTTCGAAAGAAGCAATTCAGAACCGTTACGTAATGGTGCGTAACAGGCCGTTACGGCATTGTTATGACCGCTACGGCTGCTGCTACGATTGACACACCTGTAAATCTCAATCACACTGCAAAAGCAGTCGTAACGGGTGGCGGTAACCACCACAACAGGTACGTAACATGTAACGGTTGCTGCCGCTTTTTAAAATCTTGGGTGTGTCTAAAATTTTTTTAAAAATTGCTTAAAATATTAAAAAATTCATTAAAAACAAAAAAATACCGAAAATAAAAAAGTAGAATTTTTTGAAAACCAAAACCAAACAAGCTCGCTGCATGCAGTACAACAATTCAAAAGTTAGGAAGAGGAAACACCTGCAAACTTAAGAGGGCAACTTATCTAGATGCTTAGGTAAAATGACTTTGCCATTATGATGTTGTAGGTTAATAAGTATCAACAGAGTAAATACATATTTGGATGAAGTCAAACAGTTTCATGATTTGCATAATCACACTGACATATTACTAGTAAGTATTGTACGTTATAATTATATAATTTTGAATATAATGAGTAGTAATATTAATACATGTTCATGGAAAAGTTTTGGATGGAAAATATTCATAAGGTTTTTGGTGGTGAAAAGTTGGAAGCCAAATTATTAACCAGAGCACACAAGGGGGCTGGGGATGGAGATGAGGAAGGGAGGGGGCAAAGGTTAAAGCAAATGGACAGAAAGAGAGTTAAACAAACAAACCAAACAAATAGCATATATATGTAGATGGAGAGACTTGAAGGCAAGACCTTCCAAGACCGAAGTTCTAATACTATGTGAGATCACCAGATATAGAAAACCTTGAACTGTTTGGAAAGGACCTAACCATGTATATCTAGCTAATCTCCCAATACTTACGCGTAAATATCTATTTGTATTCTAGTAATGAACTAGAAAATTTAAAACATATTATTCCACAATAAAATAATTAAATTTCCATAAAAATTGAGCTTGGTTCTTCAAGCAAATTTTAGTTATTACAAGTCATGTCATCGAGTTATATACTCCCTCCGTCCCAAAATAATAGTCCCTTTTGGGGAATCCAACTTTTTTTGGTAGTACAATTATTGTACTTTAAAAAAGTTGATTTTCCAAAATTACCCTTTGATAGTACATTTTTTTGGGAATATCAATGTCATAATTGTACTTTTTATATTATTTATGAATTTAAAAGAAGGGCAAAATAGAAAATTTATATTATTTTTGTACTTGATTTTTGAAGAGGGACTAATATTTTAGGACAATGAAAAATGGAATAAGGGACTAATATTATGGGACGGAGGGAGTAATATAATTGAATTGTATGAATTTTTTTGGATATTTCATAGGTTTATTTTATGCACGAATTGAAACAAAATACCTTAACACTGAATACCTTAATCCAACAGATCTTCGTTTCAATAATTTTTGGTCAATTTGAAGAATCTCCTTTCTGAAGCTCATAATCGACGAATTGATCTTGTAAAGTTTAGGATGTTGATCACTTATGGTGGCTGAAACAACAGCAACCTACCTCACCAGTAGCTTTTAAATGTTGAGTAGTATATATTTTATTTTTTGATAAATTAATAAGTTTAATTTTTATTTTGGAAAGAAGTTTGGCAACTTTATTGAGGAAGAAAGAGGAGTATGATCTCTTCGAAAGGGCATAAACAAGAATGTTGATCTAGTATGATCTCTTCAAAATGGGGAAATATAGAAAATTTAACAGTATAATCTTGAGCAACTTTCAGCTTTGGAAGTGTGATTGCCTTACAAATTTCCAATCAGCTTTGCAGTTGATCAATAATTATTATCTTTCTTTTAAGAAAATTGTTCTTTTGGATGGTAAGTTAAGACATTTTCCCTGTAATTACTCCCATGTCACTTAAGAATGCTGATAGATATCCTTCATTTCTTGCATTGTGTTTGTCCTATGTGAATGTGGAAACCAAGTTCTATAGGTAGGCTGCGTCAAGTGTGATACACATGGACATGGTGCTAACATGGTGGGATGTAATGCACCTATGTAGCACAATCACTTTTAGGGAGGAGTTTTTTTCGTGTTGGACATGTGTCTGGCACCGATTCTTCTTGGGCAATCCAAAAATTTGTCTGATAAATCTTGTACACGTCCTAGTTTAAAAATGAAATATGATAATTGTGGACACTTTGACAAGACTTGTTGGATACTTTCTAACTCAAGCCATGTGGAGTATCTTTTAATAGGAACAATGTGTCACAATCTTAGGAAGGCTACTTGCATCCCAAATGTTCCATGAAACATTCTTAAAAAACTTCCACTGTAAACATTAGCACCATAAAGTCTGCAATAGACAATTTCTAACATTAGGAAAAAAAAAACATAATAACGAAGCTAAAAAAATGTATTGATAGAGTAAGGTAGGAGGATAGATTATATACTTGATATTTGGAACTTATCTTTCAAGTTTACTAGTAGAAATATTTAGATAATAGATTAAATTATGTTGTTCTTATACTATGCCTAAAAAAATATATAAAGTACATTAACATTTTGTCATCCTCTTGCTGCGTCCATGTCTTACTTTTTACTATGCGTGGTGTTAACCTGTCCGTATTGTGTCGCACCTGTGTATGCTACATTGTAATGTACTTTGGATGAAATTGAATGATAATAGTCTGTGGGAAGCTAGGGACATACTTGATTTGGTTTCCCTTCACTTTCATCTGGTGCACACCATGCAACTGCTGAATTTGTATGGACTGTTTTGTGAAAAAAGATCAGATAATTTTTTAAATTCTTTAATTTGTTCAATTGGACAGACTTGTTTTTCTAACTTGTACATAACTCTCTTAGAGTCTGCAACTATTGAAATTTATTTGATTACAGTTAGACAGTTTCATTAATTAAATGATGTTTAGTTTCATGACACATAATTTACTGAGTAAGACATGTTAGATGTTTTGTCCTGATCCTTGGTTCTAGCCTAAGTAGCACATACACATGACATGGTACGGACATGCCAATATGTCGATTTTCAAAAAATGCAGGACACGAAAAGCTTGGGACATGTTAAAATTTTATGTTTTTATAATTTTATTGAATGTCATATATATGAATAGTTTATTCAAAGATAATAAAAAAATATGTAACATAACACATTTTTCAAAAAGCTATACATAGCAATTACATTATAAAAAATGCGAAACATTTATAGAACATTGTATTAGACATAATGTATTCATCTTATAGATATTTCAAAACATATTTAGAATGCATAAGTTGTGCTATGAAGAATGCCAAACATTGTTACAATGAAGGGATTCATCATATAGGATGTGTTTGGAGGGTTTAAGAAGTGTCGTCTAAGAGTCTGTGAAGTATCGATAAAGTGTCCAATATTATGAATTTGATTTTTCAATTAAGACACATTGAAGAAGTGTCGGACACGTTTTTAGAAGTGTCTAAAGAGTGTTGTGTTGGACACAGGTGTCAGACACAACACTCTCCTCCATAGAAGTGTCCATGCTTCTTAGTTTCTAGCTGATGTGGTGATGAAAAAGTTGAGATAAATATTTCGGATTGCCATTCAATTATTGAGTAATGCCTAGACTTTGAAACTAATTTTTGAAAGGATACAGCTTTACTTACGTTATGCCTTTATTTGAGGAGACCTTTTTTTGCCTCAAAAAATCTATGAGACTGACACTACTATTTCCCATATCTCTTTTCTTGTAGTTTTGAGTAGTTGCGTATGATTTAGCACAGATTTTGTTTGAATTTTTTTTTTTCCTGAAATTGCTTTAATGATAACTACTATGCAGGATGATCGTTATTCCAAGTATATTGGAAGGCAGGCTATTGTGCCGATGACATTTGGTCGTCACGTCCCTATCATCTCTGACAAGGTAACAGCCAACTTGCCATCTCTAGCCATGTATATTTTTCTTTAGTTATCAACATGATGCTGCTTTTTTCTGATTGAAATTATTTCAATGGTGAGCATAATCCAAAAATGATCAGGATGGATAAAGTAATTAAGACAAAAAGTGTTGTAAGCTGAGTTTTCAAGATGGAAGCCTCAGTGTGGGCACTATGTCGGTTTTCATATGTAACTCATATTCTATTATCTGTAGTTGATATAAATCCCGTCTTGTGCTTAAATCTTGCTTTCATTTCATTAACCCTGTTTTGGATCAAAAGAAACATAGGAAACAGAATGGATGAATTTCTCAGTACATTACTATTTTTTCGTGTAATCAAGAGCTAATGTGGTGCTGGCCTGGGACTGTTAATATGTCTATCTGCTTTTAAAATAATCGGCACTTCCTGATTCCCATTTGTGTCTAGGAGAAAACATCTTACAATGGAGCAATTTTTGCTCACAAAATAAATTGTAATTTACTGAAGTTGTCATTACTCAATGTACTTCTCTATTTTTTCTTTCTTTATGCTTTCATTTATTTTGTGGTTTCTTTCTCTGTTTTTTTCCCTTAAAGCCATTCCAACTCATTCTGGTAAATAATGTGATTTCCTAATGTCCTTTGTTGCTAATGTCACACAGTATGTTGATAAAGATTTTGGAACCGGTGTCTTGAAGATAAGCCCTGGGCATGATCATAATGACTATCTTCTTGCTCGGAAGCTTGGTCTTCCCATACTTAATGTGATGAACAAGGATGGCACACTTAATGATGTTGCTGGATTGTACTGGTAATGTGGTGGCATGATATTATTAGGTCATTGAGACATCGATTTGAGAAATGTTTTTGTATTCTACCTAATTTATGGCCATTGGACTTTGTAAAATCAGTGGCCTTGATCGCTTTGAGGCACGGAAAAAGCTATGGGCAGATCTTGAGGAGACAGGCTTAGCTGTCAAAAAAGAACCTCACACACTACGAGTTCCCAGATCACAACGTGGTGGAGAAGTGTGTTTTTATAGCTATCTATATTTGTCTTTGTTTTGGTTTCCTTTCCGATGCACCAAATATATATATATATATGTAAATAAATTGGTCTTTTGAATTTAAGAAAATAAGCTTGGTAGAATAGATGTGTACTTTACCTAGGGTTGTTCTCATACTCAATTTTCCTCTCATTAGATAATAGAGCCACTAGTGAGTAAGCAATGGTTTGTCACCATGGAGCCCTTAGCTGAGAAAGCTCTTAAAGCTGTCGAGACAGGAGAATTAACTATTATGCCAGAAAGATTTGAGAAGGTATGAAACATATAACAGTAATTTATATTTTCCTTTGGCTTCATACTAATCAAAAAATATATATATTCTTCTTTGGCTTCATGTTGACCATGTTTTGAGTTTCTTTTCATTCTTCACTAGAGCGCATAAATTATCTTTTGAATTTTTGTCACCTGGAGGCTGGATATATTAACACAATAATTTCCATGACATGGATTATCATCGTTCCTGTCTACCTTTAGCTGTTTCTTCTACCTAAATCGTATCGTATTTGCATTGAGCTGCTTCTCCACTTTCAATGCTACCATCCTCTGCCTGCTTTAGCTCACGTTTCTATTTTGGTTTTTTTGACTGTAGATATATAATCATTGGCTGTCAAATATCAAAGATTGGTGTATAAGCAGACAATTGTGGTGGGGGCACCGTATACCAGTTTGGTACATTGAGGGAAAAGACTGTGAAGAAGAATATATTGTTGCTAGGAGTGCTGAAGAGGCTCTTGACAAAGCTCGTGAGAAGTATGGAAATGTTGCAATATATCAGGATCCTGATGTTCTTGACACTTGGTTCTCAAGGTTGACAAAATACAAGCCCCATAAGCGTATTTACATGCTTTATTAGCTAGTATTACATTCCTAATAACGAAGGTTTCTTACATTTACCAGTTGGTAATTTAATTTTCTCTCATGGATGGGATGACTGATACTTTCTTTTCATCTTCCATCTGAATGGATTAGTTCATAGTTTGAGCAAACTTTTTAATATTAATTTGCATTGGTAATACTATGAATGTAGTTTTAGGTTTCCTTAAAGACATCTTATTCAAGTTCTTAAATTTCAGTTTGCCAGTAATTTGCAGAGCAAGTTCTCAAAATTTAGTGCTGGCAGTAATTTTGAACTTGAATAGAATCCATATGAATTACTGGTTTGTAATTTTCTGTTAATGTTTCATTTGAGGAGCTGAAAGTTTTCTTAAGAGTGCCATTGAAATTCTTACATTTATAACTCTGAAAGTGCCTTATAGAGGGGCGCCCCCCCCCCCCCCCCCCCCAACACCCCCAACACCCCGACTCCCACTTATAAACACATGTGGACTCGCATAAGTTGCATGCACACACAAAAAAGGGCTATTGAAGGAAAAAGAAGAGAGAGAGAGAGAGAGAGAGAGAATCTTTTTTTGATTAAATTTTGAAGATATTGCAGCAAAATGCCTGATTGTACATAATGCCCTAAATATTGGCAATATTTTGACCATTAGTTTAGATGTAGCCTGCATATTGTTGATGTAAAAATTTATTGATGTTGAGTTGTACTACTTTTTCTAATGAGTCCTGGAGTTGTATAAGTGGACACAAATTGTTTTCCTCATTATTTGCCTAAAATTCATTTAGACTTCTCAAACTTTTGCGTGTCGGTTGCATGCAAGGCTCACTTAAAGATTCTGTAGTGTTGCACGTGAACACTAACTCTATGTGTGAACATATTTATATTATACATGTATATATATGTATATATATTTGTGTGTGTGTGTATGTCTATGTATATAACTGCTGAACATCTTGACTGAGCCCATCTTGTTTGCTTCTGTCTGTAGTGCTTTATGGCCCTTCAGTACTCTGGGATGGCCAGATATTTCAGCAGAGGATTTTAGGCACTTCTATCCAACCACAGTACTGGAAACTGGGTATGTACCTCTTTTCCTAAATTCTTTAGTGTGAGTTCCCTGCTTTTGGTTTTTCTTTAATGCTGCTTGTAGCTTCAATATAGTGTAATGCAAAAAATTTGGCCCAAACTCAAGGCCTGAGTTCTTCTGAAGTAAATTGAGCTACCATTTCTTAGTGATGGAACCTTTATGCTTTGTTTGGTTAGGGGATTTGGGAAGGGATTTTGAAAGGGAAAGTGAAAGTGGAGGTGAAATGTGAATAAAATATGCCTACATTTCACCTAGTTTCACACATCTTTTCCCTTTCCCTTTCCCTTTCCCTTTCCCTTTCCAAATTCCTTCCCAAATCCCTCAATCAAACACAGCGTTAGGATATGCTGCAACTCAAAATTTAATGCCCCAATAGAAGACTATTGGCAAGCACGCATCTTCTCATCCGTCTTGCTTTTCAGGTGACAGACATTTGTACACGAGAAAATTTATTTTTTGAACATTAAAATGTGTTAGAGATGACTTTGGTGATGCATTTGAAAAATAGGATGGATATTAAGCAATGTTGGAATCGCAAGAAACAAGTAAGAATTAGGTTGGGATGATTATGTTCAAACTCTTTTCATTGTACAGATAAACTAGTTTTGTTCTAGTGTGCCCTTATTACAATGTTGGGAGTATTGTATATAATAGTCATATACAATGTAAAATAGTTTTACATTGAAACATTATTACAATGTTGTAAATAATAGCCGATGTCTTATTACCTAACTCCGAAGACCTGCCAAGCAAAAAACAAAAAGAAGTATATCTCCTTTTGGTGGGAATATTTACCTGTATTGACTTTAATTTTTGTTAAAAATAAAGTGATGTCTCGAGAAAAAGTTTGGAGAGTCTCAAAAAAGCTAAAAAGCCAAAAAGTTACTCAAAAAGTTAAAAAGTTATCACTATTCACCAAAAGTCAACAATTACGGTTGCACAACTCCCAATACTAATTTTCCCCTACACATTAATTTATACAATTTTTTAATACACATTTTTCCATAAAAAGTCAAAAAGTTAACCCAAACATTCATATTTTCAACCTCAACTTTTTAGTCTAAAAAGACAAAAAGTGCACTTATTTAGGACACCCCAAACAACCCCTAAGTGTGCAATAAGAAAGAGAAAAACAGTCATCAAGTGTTTCAGGTTGTGTGCAACTTTATATGTTTCAATGTTGTATGCTGTAAATTGTTTGAGTGAGCACAACCTGAATTTTGCTTAGAAAAGCCTGTCAGTCCGCCCTAGAAAATGAAAGTAAATGAAGTGCTTTGTTTCATAACTTTATACAGATTTTTTGTTAGTTCGTGACTGAGGTTGGTAACTTTAGCACATCAGGAATTTGGTGTATAACCTTGCTTCTTGACCCTGGTTTAGAAAAATGCTACTGACTTTGATTCTAAGTGCCCATTCTTCGTTACATATGAGGAGCTTTAGTGCAATGGAACATACACTGAGTTTTGTTTGTGATTATATTATTAAATTTCCACATTTTAGGGGTGAATTATCAAACGTTATGCAGTTATTTGTCCTGAAGGACGATGCCAACTGCCATATTTGAACAGTAACTTTACGTACTTGTTGCCTCAAGACTAATGTTGATTGCCATATTTGGACAGGCATGACATATTGTTCTTTTGGGTGGCACGCATGGTGATGATGGGGATTGAGTTCACTGGGACTGTTCCTTTTTCAAATGTTTATCTGCATGGGCTTATCCGAGATGCACAAGTGAGTAGAATGCTGGAGTAAGGCTAATGGTTCCATAATGCTATTAGATTGAGTTAACAAAAAGTGGTTTTTTTAATATATAAAAAAAGAAAAAGAAAACAGTTGTCAGTCATACTCACCGATGACCAATTGTGAGTGCATTATATGTTATCTTTCTTCACTGTCTTTTTTTTTTTTTTTTCAACCTTCCTTATGTTGACAATCGTTGTAGCCTTTCAATGAAAAACCTGTTTGATATATATGCTCGTCTTTATGCTTCTAGCAATTTGCATAAATGTGTATTTTCAATTTTGTTGAAAGTAAATTGGATATTATCTGTAAGAAATACATAATGCACCATTATGTATAATGCAATGCACAATTACATCTTGTTCCACTATTATTGGATCATGGAGGTTCTTGTTTGAGTGGAAATTATCATGGCCTGCTTTCTTTTTTTTGCTTTGTTCTTTTAATCTGTGAGGATATGTGAAGTTTTAGCATCAGAAAGGGCTGTGAAGAGGATTGTATGTCTTTCTGTGTGACTTGTTTGGGCTCATCCATTCACAGGTTCAGGTTTTGAATGTTGAATGATGGCTGAGTTGCTTTAACATTTGTCACTCCCTATGTTCCTTTTTGTCTTTATCTTTTCTGCTCTTCTTTCCCATAATAGTATTGCTATTACCTTTTCACTTTGCACATGTCATCTTGTAGCAAAATCTTTGATTAATTTTTAATGAAAAGGCACTGTTGTTTTCCAAACTGATGAAGAACTTGTTAGAATCCCATAGAAGAATAACTTTAAGCTTCTCCATTCCATTCCACAAGCTAATGTTCCATGGAGCCAAGGTGTCCGTGTAGTTTACTATGAATAGTTTAAATGTACTGAAATACTAAATATAGTTTATGCTCTGCTGTAGTAAATAATATGAAGCTTGGATTTTGTTCTGAAATGAACTTAAAAGTCTCCTTATTTATGTTCCTGTATTGATAAAAGAGCACCCATAAAATTAGTTTGGGTACTTGTATACTGAACTCCAATAATATCTAGTATATCACATCAATCGAAGAATATTAGGTACAGGAACAGACTTTTATGGTCTTCTACTTTTAGAACTGCGTTCAACTTTCATTTGATGTTATAACGACCAGATACAGTTGCTTTGCTCCTTGTTCCTTTACACTTGTACATGTTTAAACTAGTTATGTAACAAATTGTCTCAGGGGCAGAAAATGTCTAAAACATTAGGAAATGTCATAGATCCAATTGATACAATCAAGGAGTATGGCACTGATGCTTTGCGATTCACACTTGCTTTAGGAACTTCTGGTCAGGTTTGTCTTGTCTCAAATAATTCCTAAACTTTTGCACCATGGTTATGCATTTTCATCCTCTTAAAAAGAAACTACATGTGTGTGGTTTGCTGTTTGTGCACGTGGCTGGTACATAACTCAACCAAATTATGCCACTTTTTTCAGGATCTAAATTTATCAACTGAGAGATTGACAGCTAATAAGGCATTCACCAACAAATTGTGGAACGCTGGCAAGTTTGTGTTGCAGAATCTTCCAAGTCAAAGTGATATTTCTGCTTGGGAAAGTTTATTGACATATAAGGTCTGTTCATTCTCCCGTGTTAATTGTCAGTGAAATGATCTTTAGGTGGAAATGATGTTAGGTAAGTCACTAAAGGAACATAGAACACCAAAAATTTCAATTGACTATGGCAACCCCATAGCAGATTAAGGACCCCCATATGCACTACAAACTGAAAAGAACAAATGGAACCACTCTTACATAGTTTCAGCATTCGTGTGAAACCCTGTCAATAAACGTTGACATATGAGTCTATACTGTGTTGGACTAGTGTGAACTGAACCCATCCAACTCGAAGTTTTGGCCCTTGTGTTGTGGCCACTGATTCTGTGAAGTTGGTAGTACTGGACAATGGACATGTGCATACCTAGCCCTTGCTTAAGTTGCTTAACATTCCTTATCTTGTGGGGAAAATGAAAAAAAAAAGAAAAAAGAAGAATGGGTTGGGGGGGGGGCAAACCAAACCATGCCTTAAGTCCTATCAAATGGGGTCAGTTAGTAAATACATAAAGATATACTCTTTTTTTTTAGTTGTTAAGTAATGAAGTATTGCATGTCACGAGTTATGAATTTTGTGCCATGTGATTGCTTTGTTGTCCATCTATTTGTAGATAGGTTTTTAATTTAATAGCAAAAGTGACTTGAAATGCATTACAGCAATTTGATAACATTACTTCACCAGGTTGGTATAGGAGTTTCTATTTCCTTCTCTCTTTGTTGCACTAGGTTAGAGAGGGTGGAGCATTGTTCTAAGTTTATACTGATACAGTTAAATCTTTTTTCAGTTTCATCTGGAGGAATCTCTTCTTGGGCTACCTTTACCAGAGTGTTGGGTGGTAAGAGAATACTTGTGATGTATTGTCTGCTGTGCAAACCCATGCTCCTCTATGATTAACTAAACAGTTTGTTCAATATTTAGGTCTCAAAACTTCACATACTCGTTGACACAGTCACCACCAGTTACGAAAAGTACTTCTTTGGAGATGTTGGAAGAGAAATATATGATTTCTTCTGGGCTGATTTTGCTGATTGGTATATTACTTTACTGTTTCGGCAGTTTTCACTGAAAAACAATACATGTAATTGATATTATGCATGTACTCCTGCATTCATAAAACAACAAATGCATAATGGACTTATTTCCAAATAACGGTCATTTGCATATGAGCCAAATCACAAGAGGGTAAAATGAAATTCCCCTCCCCCCCCCCCCCCCCCCTTCCAAAAAAAAAAAAAAGAAAAAAAGAAATTGGAGTTGAGAAAGAACTTAGGATGATGTATATATGGGTTTATAATATTTGGTTGCAGGATGACATCTTTCCTTTTGTCTTGCTGTTCCCCATACAGATGCACTTCACGATCTGTTTCCATTATCTTCTTCTTTTTTCCCTTTTTTAAGCGATGATTAACATTTTCCAATTTTTCTTAGGTATATTGAATCCAGTAAAGCTCGCCTGTACCACTCGGATGGTCAATCAATTGCTTCAATATCACAGGCAGTTCTTTTATATGTTTTTGAAAATATTCTGATAATGCTACATCCATTCATGCCATTTGTAACTGAAGAACTGTGGCAGGTAATTTGTTGATTCTTGCTTCGAATATTGAATATTTAGTAGCGCTTCTTATTTGGTCTACTATTTGGATATTTTTGGGAACTGTTAGTGAAAATTATGTAGGCCTTGATCAACAACAACCAAGCAATAATTTAAACAAACAATTAAATAGAAAATCAGACGACTGTGTAAAGGTTCTAATGTCTTGAAAGTACACGGACTTCTTTGGAACAATTAACAATCGAAAGAAAAGTAACCAAATAAACAAAGACAATTCCAGACGAAATTATCTAAGTTTACAAGAGTCAGAAGTTACAAATTACAGAACAAACTATGCCTAAGTCTAAAAGCTAAGTGTTGCTGTGATATTGATGATGTCCTGTTCATCTCCTCTTTGCCTATTTATAGGCTCCACTGACGGTTTCAATGAACTGCCTAGAGCAGTTTTTGTTCTCCTCGTGCACATTGCCACGATTGCCATGTAAAAAAAGGTGGTGGTTCCTCAACTTTTGTTGGATGTGGTGCCACCCTGTTAAAATCCACCTACTCTCCACCTACTTCACCCACTTAAACCTACTCCACTAAACCTAACCCACTACACCACTACCACCTCACCTACTCCACTAAACCTAACCCACTACACCACTACCACCTCCACTTCACCTACTCCTTACCTACTACACACTCACCCTCTTCTATATATAGGAATCATGAATCATTGTAATATATATCAACATTCATCAATCAATAAATAATACATCAATTCTAATTCTCTATTTCTCTTTATACATTAATTTCAACATGGTATCAGAACAAGGTTGAGAAGCTAGTAATTCTGCTTCACCGGCGGGCGGCAGCCTCGCCTTGGCCGCCCGCCGGACCTCTACACATACCTTCATTCCGCTGCCAGAAAGTCATAGCTGAACTCTTCTCTGCCTCACACATATTTGTTCATCAATGGCGACATCGAGCCACCATCGTCTCCTCCTCCAATTGTCAATTCTCCAACGCCAGGCTTTTCCTCACAGTCAGAGATTTGGAGTTTGTATTTTGGAAGGATACTGAGATCTGCATCTGATCCACCTTTGCATCTGATCCACTTTTCCGGCTATGACGACGACGGCGTCACCGACGACCATGAACCCATCATCAACATCGTCCCCAATCGCAGTTTCCGACGGAGACAGTTTCCTTCTCGACCCTAATTCCCAAATTGGGAGTGCCTCTGGAAGCTTCAATAATGAGGGTTTTCTCAGCCTCGACGGCGGCGGCAACCTCGAGTTTGGGTTCTTTCGGACTGAATTCCGGCAGAGCCCACTGGTTGGGACCGTAGACTACTACGATCGCCATTTGTTTCTGTGCTATAAGAACCCTCAAGTGTGGCCTCCTCGCATCGAGGCCGCTGAGTCCGATCGACTGCCCAGGCTTCTCTCCGCTGCTCTCATAGCTAAGAAGGGTGATATGAAGAAACAGACCCAGACCCAACGAAAACACCATCGCAGCCAAGCTGCATCATCAGCGCGGCGTCGGCGGGGGTGGCTACACCGCCGGCGGCAAAGTGGACCACCGGAAGCCTCCCGTGTTGCTTCGTCTGCATCACCAAATCATACGGAGCAGCGATTTTCTTCGCGAAGGTGAAGACCTCCGCGTCGTCCATGTTGCGAAGCACACGAATATCACCCATGACGGATCGAACGTGACGCACCGCCTCGATGATGTTGCCGGTGCCGGCCTCGCCCTTGGTACGATCATAACAGTCAATATTGTAGTCTGCCTCTGAACTTGATACCACCACTTCATCTCTTCCCATGCCGGTTCCATCTGAGGAAGGGAATAAAATAAAATCAGAGGCACAGGGACTTGACCCTCTTCTCTCTCTCTCCACTTTATCAGTTTTGTCCCCCTCTTTTTCTCATCTATCACACATCCACGTTATTTCACACTTTTCTTTTATTTTAATATACATATATCTCTATATTTTTTATTATAATATATTTTTCTTATTCCTACTTTTATTTTATTTTCTTTTCTTTTTCCATCAATATTTTCTTATTCTACAACTCGTTAGTGAGCATCACCATTTTTTTCATTATCTTGTTATTATTTTTTATATTCCACAAAAAAAAAAAAAAAAAAAAAAAACAACAGCCATCTCGGTTTTCATTCCACAAACTTGTCATTTTTTTCATGATGGAATCAACCTCGATCACACTTTTACACATCAACCACACAAAAAAAAAAAAAAAAAACAAAAATACAAACGAACAACCACATCCACAGGCGGGATTTTTTCTTCTTTATTCTGCAGCCGGTCTCTTCTTCTTGCCTCCGTCTTGGACGGCCCTTGACGATATTGCCTCCGTGCTTCCTAGACCACCAAGCAAGTTGCCTCCTCCCTGCTCCTCCACTACAGCATATGGCGGCCCTCCAAATCGGAACATCACGGTGGCCTTCCGCTTCAGCTCCTTGTTTTCTGCCTTTAGCACACTTATCTCTGCTCGCGCATCCTTATACATGCGCTGGAGCAGAGCCAGTTGGGCGTTTAACTGCTGCTCCTCATTTGTCCTACTCTGAAGCCGGTGCGACAAGTTTGTTACCGCAGTCATGGTTTCCACACATGACTTCAAAGTATACTGATTGGCCTCAATATCAGTTTGCACCGCCATTTTTTGCTCCACCGACCGCATCGGAAAGTTCAACGGAGCAAAACCAAAGGTGTTTGGTTGAGGTTCACTGGCCACCGCACTGGTTATCTCTCTTGTTGACTCGTTCAGGTCTGGAAAGAGCGTAAGCAGACCACGGGACGAGGAGGCCATATTCTGGGTAGCTGAACGGGAAGACGAGGCCATGTTATGGGTTGCTGAGTGTTTCAGAGAAAGGTTGGTTACAGAATGGCAACAGAGTGTTCCAGAATCTCTTTCTCAGAAACGGAAGAGTTTTTTTCAAAGGATTTTCGGCGGTTTCAGACTGGTTTGCACAGCCTCCGCCTCAACCTTGGTTAAATAGCCGAGGCCGACACGCCACTCTGTCGCTCACATGCCTCGCCGCGTCTCCGGCTCACCTTTTGATGGCTCGACGCTTTCTGTCAGGCACGCCTTTTGATGAAGTGGGCGCGCCTTTTGAGGGTGCGACTTTTGAGGGTTCACTATGTATATCCATATATATATATATTTGGGCAGCCTATATACACCATCATACAGTGTATTTTTTAAGGGTCCGACAAGACTCTGTAAACTGTCCCGACATTGATTCCGGTTAGCTCCTTTATGGGTCCGACAAGACTCTGTAAACTGTCCCGACATTAATTTCGGTTAGCTCCTTTATGAGTCCGACAAGACTCTGTAAACTGTCCCGACATTGATTCCGGTTAGTTTCTACAAGGGTCCGACAAGACTCTGTAAACTGTCCCGACATTGATTCCGGTTAGTTTCTATAAGGGTCCAGCAAGACTCTGTAAACTGTCACAACAACTGTCACAACATTGTCTGCTACAACGGTCCGACATGACCCCATAAACTGTCTTCTATATCGGTCTAACACCGCCATCCAGTGTCCTCTACACCGTTATGACACCACCATACAGTGTCCTCTACATGGTTATGACACCCCCATACAGTGTCCTCTACAACGTTATGACACCACCATCCAATGTCTTCACCAATGGTCTGACACGACCATACAGTGTCTCTTATCCTCTTTTATTTTTATGTATTTTCTTGTTTTGTTACTCTCTCCAAACTCAAGTTGGTTAGTTCCTATCCCCCTTGAGTTTGCGGGGGGCTGTTAAAATCCACCTACTCTCCACCTACTTCACCCACTTAAACCTACTCCACTAAACCTAACCCACTACACCACTACCACCTCACCTACTCCACTAAACCTAACCCACTACACCACTACCACCTCCACTTCACCTACTCCTTACCTACTACACACTCACCCTCTTCTATATATAGGAATCATGAATCATTGTAATATATATCAACATTCATCAATCAATAAATAATACATCAATTCTAATTCTCTATTTCTCTTTATACATTAATTTAATTTCAACACACCCTTTGATGCTTTATAAAGTGGGTAATTAACTTGCAAGAAACTTATTTTTGCCATGTATCGTTGCCTCCACTTTCCAAGTCCCACGTTCTTCCAATTGCGCCATGATTTGCCATGACTCATGTTGCTATTTACCTCCTGCCCAAGCTCACGAACACTACTAGTAGTAATAATAATATAAATATGAATATGTGGCCATAACTTTATATTAAAAATAATTTATGGTCTAAATCGACTGGCCACAATCAATGAGATTAGATTTGGCAATGATCAACAGGCCACAATCAATAAAATTAGATTTGGCCACAATCGACAGAAAACAATTTATGGTGCAAATAATCCCCCCCCCCCCCCTCTCTCTAAGAATGAGAAATCTCGAATTCTTAAAGAGTTGTATATAAAATTGATTTGGCCTTGATCTTTTCACCAAACATACATATGTTGTGAGACATGTATAAACTACTTTTCACCAATAACAACTTTATTCTTTGGTCTTATATTATCCAAACAATGTTGGATCTTTAGCCAATTCTCCAAAATTTAGTTTTGGTGTGATTCACAAACCCAAAATGGGTGTTGAATGCCATAATCCATAGTTTTGCATGGCTCAAAATTTCCAAAAAATTCAACATTTTGAACAATGTCAAAAATATTAAATTCATCACGAATTGGTTGTTCATCATTTTTAGCCATAGTTGGCTTGAAATCGAACTTTTTAATCACACTGTTTGCATCACTCTTTGGACTGAGATTTGCAAAAAATGATTGATTTTTCCTTTCACGCACCAATGGGCTAGAAATATTTTTTGACAACCCAGAAAATATTTCTTCCTTGTGAAATTGTCCCCTTGCCATAGAATTTCTATTCTCATGGCCTTCTGTTTTTTCACCCATAACAACTGATGAATCAACTTTTTCATCATTCACAACCTTCAAAGGCGTAGGAAGAATAGCTGAAAAGCCACAAATTTTGGCTTCTGTAAGAATTTTCAATGTTTCCCTCCATTGATAAATTTTGATCTCAAAATGGTCAATATGATCATCAAGTTGACCATTCACTTTATCAAAATGATTTCGTGTTTCTAATCTCGAATAATATGACAATGGCGCTATTGTTTGAAATTTTTGCCGATCAAGATAATCAATTTTTTCTTGTAAATAAAAAATTTCATTCTCACGCCAACACATTTGTTTGTTTCTAACCTCAAATAATATGACAATGGCACTATTGTTTGAATTTTTGCTAATCAAAGATAATTGATTTTTTGTTGTAAATATAAAATTTCATTCTCACACCAACACATTTTATCTTCACAAAACCAAATTATTTCATCTATTTTTTGCGAAACATCATGTGATTGTGTTTTATGAGATGTTTTCATGCCATGTTTCGGGTCTTCTTGTACTTCATCTTGCCTTCGAATTCTTGTCATCATTCGAAATCAGGAAGATGTCCCACCAGGCGTGCCAAAAATTGTTAGTGAAATTATGCTAGGCCTTGATCAACAGTAACCAAGCAATAATTTAAGCAAACAATTAAACAGAGAATCAGACGACTTTGTAAAGGTTATAATGCCTTGAAAGTACAAGGACTTCTTTGGAACAATTTACAATCGAAAGAAAAGTAACAAAATAAACAAAAACAATTCGAGAAGAAATTATCTAAGTTTACAAGAGTCACAAGTTACAAATTACAGAACAAACTACTCCTAAGTTGAAAACTACTCCTAAGTCTAAAAGCTAAGTGTTGTTGTGTTGTTGATGATCCCCTCTCTTGTCAAAATCCTGGCTTTTATCTCTTCTCCCTCTTTTTTTGGCCCATGTTTGCATGATCCTTCCTAGCTTGTAATTGCAACCTTCATAACTGCCATTGTAACTGCCTCCTTGCTTTCCAACCTTCAAACTCTGCCAAATCCTCAACCTTCCTGTTGATCTCACTCTCCACCATGCTACCACGTGTCCTTCATTACCCTGAGAATCACATCGATAGATATCATCCTTTGCAACTAGCCCACTAAACCACAAAAACAGCTGGTAACTGCTTCAAGGTTGCTTCTGCCACTTTATGCACACAATCCCCCTTTTCCATACCATCCGTCCCTCTGAATGATGGAAAACCTTCAGTTTGACTTTACCACGTGTCACCATCTGAGTGATTGTTAAAATTTACCTACACCTTACCTACACCTTCCACCACCTACTACCACACCTACTACATCTACCATCAATTTACCCTCACCTACTCCTCACCTACTACCCAAATCCTCTTCTATATAATAGGAATCCTTGTAATATCAATATCACAACACAACAAGCATACATTAATCAATAATACAATTCTCTATTTCTTTTATACATCTATTTTAACATGGTATCAGAGCAAGGTTAACAACCTAGTCATTCTGCTTCACCGGCGGGCGGCAGTCTCGCCTTGACCGCCCGCCGGACCTCTACACATACCTTGATCACTCTGCATGTGCTTCCTCCCCAGCTGCTGTCCAAACATAAACACAAACACTAGACATCTTGTTTACCTACCTCTATTCCGGTTGGTGTTGATTATTTACAGAGTGAAGTTGTTGGTTTCGGGTGTTTTTCAAGTGCACCATTTTGTTTCGGCCATTGGTTGCGGTCTCTGGCTGTTGTGTTCTTTGTATACCCGTGAAAGTCGTGTCTACTCCGGCCATGAAAGGCTGTGTCTATTCCGGCTATACTGGACTGGCTTCTAACGGGGTCATGTCGGAGGCCTCCGAGTGCATATATCGCGACCACGGGGAAGGAAGTCGCAGCCGCCGAGGGCCTCGAGCATGCTGGACTTGCCGCTGCTCTGGCTGCCGATCACCGCCACCTGAGGCAACTCAATCTTCGGAAGCTCGCTGCCACCGCTGATGGGAGAGTCATATCCTGGAACAGGGAGAGTCATATCCTTTTCTGGGGTGATGAATTCACAGTCCATGATGGTCCCCACAAAAACAAACATTATATATATATAAATAAGCACCAGGCACCCTCCTTCATTTTATTATTCTTCTTAGAACACCATGTGACCCACGATGTTTTTTCCCCACCATGTGACCCACGATTCTTTTCCTTACTCTTGTTCCACACTTTCTCTTATTTTACTATATCTCTCACTTTCCAGCCCACCGTTTTGATTCCCACTTTCCTTTTCTTTTTTTATTGTATTTTTTGTAATCATTTTCAACTCTTATCCCCACTCATCCACACCCCCCTTTCCTTTTCTTTATCTTATTTTATTTTTTCGTCATAAAATAAAAAAAAAAAAAAACAAAAAAAAAAAAAAAAAACCTGCCGACCTCACCCGAAAGCACATGTTTTCCACTGGCAGTGTCCCCCTTTTGCACTCCACTTTCTTTCTTTTATTTTATTTATTTATTTTTTTTTTTTTTTTCATTCAAAAAAAAAAAAAAAAAAAAAACAAACAAACAAACAAACAGAGGAAGAAGACGAACTGCACACCAACTTATTTTATTCATGTCGGGACTCACCCCGATCACCATTTTACACCAAAAAAAAAAAAAAAAAAAAAAAAACAACAACAACAACACAACAAAAACAAAACCAAACCAACACAAATCGGCACAGTGGGATTTTTCTTCTCTACTCTGCCGCCGGTCTCTTCTTCTTGCCTCCGTCTTGGGCGGCCCTTGCCGGTGTTGCCTCCGTGTTTCCCACTCCACTGGGCACGATCACTACTCCCTGCTCCTCCACTGCAGCATATGGCGGCCCTCCAAATCGGAACATCACGGTGGCCTTCCGCTTCAGCTCCTTGTTTTCTGCCTTTAGCACACTTATCTCTGCTCGCGCATCCTTATACATGCGTTGGAGCAGAGCCAGTTGGGCGTTTAGCTGCTGCACCTCATTTGTCCTGCTCTGCAGCCGGTGCGACAAGTTTGTGACCGCAGTCATGGTTTCCACACATGACTTCAGAGTATACTGATTGGCCTCAATATCAGTTTGCACCGCCATTTTTTGCTCCACCGACCGCATCGGAAAGTTCAACGGAGCAAACACAGAAGTGTTTGGTTGGGGTTCACTGGCCACCGCACCAGTTATTTCTCTTGTGGACTCGTTCAGTTCTGGAAAGAGCGTAAGCAGACCACGGGAAGAGGAGGCCATGTTCTGGGTAGCTGGACGGGAAGAAGAGGCCATGTTGCTAAGTGTTTCAGAGATGGGTTGGTTACAGAGTGTTACCAGTGTATCTCTCTCAGCCCACGAAGAGTTTTTCAGAGGTTTCAGACTGGTTTGATTTCCACATGTTCTCTCAGCCTCCGCCTTCATTTATATAGCACATGACGAAGAGGCCGACACGCGCACTGTCGATCACGTGCATCGCCGCGTGTCTGGCGCGCCTTTTGATGGCACGTCTTTTTATGGATTGGGCACGCCTTTTGATGGCACGCCTTTTTATGGATTGGGCACGCCTTTTGATGGCACGCCTTTTGAAAGATTGGGCACACCTTTTGAGGATGCGACTTTTTAAGGGTCCGACAAGACTCTGTAAACTGTCCCGACATTGATTCCGGTTAGCTCCTTTATGGGTCCGACAAGACTCTGTAAACTGTCCCGACATTGATTCCGGTTAGCTCCTTCATGGGTCCGACAAGACTTTGTAAACTGTCCCGACATTGATTCCGGTTAGTTTCTACAAGGGTCCAGCAAGACTCCGTAAACTGTCACAACAACTGTCACAACATTGTCTGCTACAACGGTCCGACATGACCCCATAAACTGTCTTCTACAACGGTCCGACATGACCCCATAAACTGTCTTCTACATCGGTCTGACACCGCCATACAGTGTCCTCTACAACATTATGACACCCCCATACAGTGTCCTCTACAACGTTATGACACCACCATCCAGTGTCTTCACCAATGGTCTGACACGACCATACAGTGTCTCCTATCCTCTTTTTTCTTTATGTATTTTTTTTTCTATTTTGTTCCTCTCTCCAAACTCAAGTTGGTTAGTTCCTATCCTCCTTGAGTTTGCGGGGGGCTGTTAAAATTTACCTACACCTTACCTACACCTACCACCACCTACTACCACACCTACTACATCTACCACCAATTTACCCTCACCTACTCCTCACCTACTACCCAAATCCTCTTCTATATAATAGGAATCCTTGTAATATCAATATCACAACACAACAAGCATACATTAATCAATAATACAATTCTCTATTTCTTTTATACATCTATTTTAACAGTGATCCACCTGTCGACAGGAACTTTACAAAAATGGGTGCAAACAGGAACCTTTGTTGAAAGTTGATTTGTATATACCTCAATAAAATAACACTGGTATGATGCCATTGTACTAGGTCTACTTGTGGTCTGTAGCTTATTATAACAGAATTACTGGGATTTAGATGGATGGGAGTTTGAAATACCAGTGAATAGCTCCCATATCGACATGGTTGCCTTTTGTTACTCCCTAGTCCCTGCTAGAATTCAGAGGCTCATTTGTTGCTTCTTACATAAAGAAATAATTATGTTATATATCACTCAAAAATACGTTGATGGGTTGCAGTAGTGATTTGTTTTACTGCTGCTACTTTTGATGTATTCTATACACTAGCTTAATGCACAAATCTCACTACTGCTTGTTAAAGAATTCATCAGAAAAGGAAAGGAAAGAAGGAAAAAGAAAAAGAGAATTATGGAGCCAAAACCTGTTGTGTGGCCCTTGTTGCACAAGACTTTTTCTTGGGTTTTCCTACTGATTTTTTTTGTGTCACTTTCTGCCGTTGAGAGTTTGGTTGGCTTCTAATGATACTTCTCACTTTCTCAGTGGTGCCCCTTGGAATTTTCATTCCTGATGTAGTTTGTTTTTTCTTTTTCTTCTTTGGAAATAAGTTTTTATTTTTTATTTTTTTGTGATTTCATGAAGGCTTTGATCATCTACAGGCACTTCCAAATAGGAAAGAAGCTCTTGTAGTATCATGTTGGCCACAGACTTCACTTCCGAGGCATGCCAACTCAATAAAAAGATTTGAGAACTTACAAGCTCTGGTGAGTTCAACAAATTTGTTTTTCCTTTTCCCTCAACACCTCCATTGTCACACTGCCCTTGTGGAAACATCTTTCATGAGTTTACTGATCATTGATTATTTCTTTTTGTGACACTCAGACAAGAGCAATTCGCAATGCTCGAGCCGAATATTCTGTTAAGCCAGTTAAGCGTATATCCGCATCTATAGTTGCAAATTCTGAAGTGAGACAGTATATTTCTGTAAGTATCCACTTCTTTTTCTAGTTGTGGTTTATTGGATTAATTAATTGCAGAACAAGAAGTGCATGTTTGACTGTGGCATTAAATTGGGGATAAAGGGTGGGGAGATTAGCCATGCCCTACATGTTTTTTACTCCGTTGTTTGGTGTGCACAGCATAAGAACTCCAGATCAATTTAATATTGTTATGAGAATTAAATGGTGGTAGGTGGGTGGGTATGAGAATTATTTTCCTCCATCCAACAGTCAAAAATAATTATATCTTCTTTTCCATAATTTATTCCATCCTAACCATAGTACAAATAATATACACTCTATCTAATCCTTTATCCCATGGTATAACTTATATCTGTAATATTATCTATAATCACATATCCAAGCATTTATCCAACAATTTCCAGGATATTACTTATCCTCTATAATCTTATCAATAATTTCAGTCATATCCAATCCTTTAAAAATAATCCGGCTACTTAAAACTCTTGTTGGATGAGATTGTTAAGGATGGTTTTTCATTTTTATTTTATTTATATATTTCTTGGAAGATGGGGGAGAAGAGGAGACAGAATGTTTTTGTTTTTATTTTGTTGTATTTATTTATTTATTGGAGGATAAGAGAGGAGAGCAAAGGAAGAGTGTAGTTGATTCTTGTTGTGTGATAAGAGGAGTGTCGAATTAGAGGAGTGAGTCATGTGGGTATTTTCTGAGCATGATGCTTGGTCAAATGTGTAGAGGATGGCTTTTGATGGGTCTTTTTAAGGGTATATGGTCTGGTGGATGATAGGGTGAGGTGAGAATTACAGAAGAAGTTGATGGCCTTTGTATGGAATTCACTTTGGTGGGGTGGGGGAGATTTCAATGTTTTCATGTCCCTTCAGAGAGTTTGGGATGTACTTCTCATAGCAGGGCATGGTGGAGCTTTTAAACTTCATTAATGATCTTGAGTTGATGGACCTCCCGTTGACGTGAACATCAGGGGCCTCTGTCTATGTTGGGGCCTGACAGGTTTTTGGTTTCCCTGGATAAGGAAGAGCATTTTTCTGAGGTCGTGGCTTTTTCTTTACCATGGCCAGTGTTAGACCATTTGCTCCATTTTGAGAAGAGGGACAACTCCCACTCCATTTTGAGATATGTGGTTTTTTATAGAGGGGTTTAAGAAGAGAGAGGGTGGGCAGTGGTGGAGAAGCAAACAAGCAAGATAATTGTTGCACAATTTTTGCTTAGAAATTGAAGGGAGATTTGAAGAGGTTGAATAAGGAAAAATCAAAAGTTGGAGATGTAAAAAGTGAGGGTGATACAAGAAATTTGGCTGCTGGAAATTCTGGTAGTGAATAGCTTATATTTTCTTGTCTGTCTTTGGTGTAAGGATGTAGTACATAATGGGGGTTAGCCCTCTCTATAACTAGCACCCTGATGCAAGTAGTTACATTTGTACGACTGCCTAGAGAAATCTGATAGCTTTGCACTTGGTAATCTGGCGCCATTTAAAGAAACATTCCTGTGCCTGCTATGCATCTCTCTGTCTAGATCTCAATCATGTAATTTGCTTGATGCAGAAAGAAAAGGAAGTTTTAGCTCTTCTCTCCAGGCTAGATTTGCAAAATGTCCATTTTACAGATACTCCACCAGGTAAGTTTACCTAAAAATTACGTATCTATTGGCAAAACTCTGGTGAACTATGTTGTGTGTGTTCTCCTCCATGCTTATTTTTCATTCATTAATTGATTTATTTCTATGAGATGTCGAACTATTGCCATGTGATGCATGTAACATCCCAACAATGCTTCAGATGATGCAAATCAATCTGTCCATCTGGTTGCTGATGAGGGTCTAGAGGCATATCTTCCTCTTGCTGATATGGTAGATGTCTCAGCCGAAGTCCAGCGCCTTACCAAGCGCCTTTCAAAGATGCAAGCAGAGTATGATGGACTTGTTGCTCGCCTGAGTTCTCCTGAAGTATGAAATCTAAATAAATTTATTCTCATAGAATCCTCCTTTCATTGATGCATCCAAAAGTGCAAGAGAATTATGGAACTGAAACGTAAATCGTTTTTCCAACTTATATGCTGTTGTGCATAAGATAAACACTGCCGTAACCTTTTCCTTATTTGTATGTTGTCAGTTCATTAGCAAAAGGACTGGCTGACTATTAAATGATTGGTTTCTTTCCCTTTCTTGTTTGCAGTACCTACTTCCCCAATCTTGGCCTCTCACAATCTCTTTTTTTGCTGTTCACAGTTTGTAGAGAAAGCTCCAGAGGAAATTGTACGTGGTGTTCAAGAAAAAGAGGTAGAAGCAAAAGAGAAATTAACTCTTACTGAAAACCGTTTAGCTTTCCTCAAGTCGACAGTTTTGGTCTCAAAATAGGTTTTACAGGTTTCTATCTATCCCTTTTTCCTGATACCCACGTTTTCCATTAAATCACCTGTCCACAATCTCATGAGCATTTGCCTTTTGGCTCAGTTATGCAACTTTTTCTCTTATACATTGTTGTGGTGGTCGGTCAAAAAATCCATTTGGAGGGCAGTTGCTGCCACACGTTTGGCGCAATACAGGTAACTGCATTAGCTCAAAGCTTCTTTGCCTGTCTTGTTTGCTTCAATTCAAGGTTAATATTTTGGGTAGACCCTGTGCAGTTTATTTGGAGAATTGAGCTGTACATTTTGTTCTAATTAAAGTTTAAATAAAAAAAGCCTCCAGCCTTTAGAATTGTGAGTTACATACTTTAAAAGCTGTTGCCACAGGTTGCGGAGTGATGCTCTCTCCTTTATGTCGTGATTCAATGGAGCCAAGATACACTTTTAGCAATATAGCCAATGATTCTGCAGCAATCCTAATTTGAATTTTGTACAATTTTTTGTTGTGTGTCATTGTTGAGCTAAAAACCCAAAGATTAGGCACCAGGTTAAGGCGTTATGTAAAGATAGGGGAAAAGAGGTTTGTCATGGCAGACAACAATATGTTATTGATGAACTGTTGTTGTGTTTGGGAACCATGTCATTTAGGAGGGTTCACTCGTTCATGGTAAAGTTGTAAGCTGATTGATTATCTTTCTTATTCAAGTAAATCTTTTGAAACACACAATGGAATGTCAATACCTATTCAATGATCAACCATGCACATCGTTCACCAAGTTTGGTCCTAAATAATATATAAAAATAAAGGAACTGTGACTTCTAACATTGTAAAGTTCTGAGTTGAGTTTTGAGTTTTTATTTATTTTTTTTTTATGTTTCATATGGTAAAAAAAATGTTTGTAGTTAATAGAAAAATGAATTGCCTTTTGCATAGAATGTTTTTTCGGACGACGTCCTACCCAAATGTTTACGGATACCCAATCCAAATACGCCACATCAATTGCTTTGTGAATTTATGTAAAACTTTTACATCTTCCTGCATACAGGTTTCATATCTGATCAGCTCCATTCCCGTCCGTCTCACTTCTTACATACCATGGCTTCTTCTATCCCAATCCGTTGTCTCCAGCTCAAAACCACTGATCACCACGACCTCCATCACTGGCCACCGCGACCTCCACCCTCCCTCCCACCTCCCAACAGACACAAACCTCCATAGCCACTCTAGTTCTCTTCTTCGTTTTCGTCATCATCCCTCTCCAACATCACTTCTACAAAATCCCCATCCTTTTTTTCTTTTAGGTACATAAAATGAATGTGCTTATAGACTACGCATTTGTCAGGGAGTATTGTCCCTTAATACTTACAAACTTCTGTCGAAACCAACACTACATTTACGTCAGGGTTGAAGTTAAGGTTTTAGCGTACTTTGAACATTAAGAAGTAGGTTTAGTCCTAACAATCCATTATGGGAGAGACTTGAATTCAAGCGTCGAGCGCGGTGGATAAGCTTCTTATCACTGAACTAACAGGGTCAAAATCCCACCAACATCAAGACCATTATGGCACAAAACTCACTGGCCAATGCCAAGGGAAGGTATTTATGGGTTGTTTTGTTATGTGCTTTGTTTTTTAGCTTCAATTAACCATTGATTTTTGTTGGAAAGAATGGCAGGGAGTTGCAGAGGCAATGAGAGGGCGGCAGTTGTTAGCTCTCATAACTTCAATTTTACAAATTTATTTTTAATAAAATTGATATTTGTAAATTTATTTTTTTGAGATATTTTAAACAAGATCAATATTGAATATGAAATTTTTATATATAAAAAAAAAAAATGAATAGATTCATTTTTCAGTCAATCAAAATAGCAGAACAACATTTTTGCGGAAGTAATCTTTTGAAACTGCCTTTAGCAATTTCAGACGTATAAATTTCATTGATGTGTATAATGTGACATTTTCACTTTTTTATGATTTTTTTTAACCAAAAGTTGGCTGCCAAACGGGGCTAATGTGGTGATAATGTCAAAATAATTAAAATCTCAATGTACTTTTTACATATTTTAAAACAATATTTTGCGTTTTTATATATAGATTTTCATACCTTTTTGTTTTTTTACAAAGATATTTAAGGTTAATGGAGACATTGCATTTTAAAAAAAATTACCAAACATTAACCTTTCTTGAGTTTGAAAAAAATACATTGAATCCTAAAAGTTTGGTATTGCATTGAGTTTCCTTGAACTGTTTTTTGTTCAAGTATTTGAGAGGGAGTTTGTGGAGGAAAAGAGAGAATGAAGAAAAAAGTAAATAAATTTTAAAAAATTTTGTTCTTTGAGCAAGGATCCTCTAGAGTGATTTTTCTCTAAAGTTTCCTAAAGTGCTATAGTGTATGGTTGAGATTAGAGGATCCTTGGTGTAATTTATTTATAAATAAAAACAAACAAACTCAAAGAGGAGGCAGATCCCTGCACGACTCCCCCAAGCCGAATGGACTTGGGATTGAATTTGATAAGATCCCATGCTGCTAATATGTAAATTTGTAATGGTGTGTAACTGCCTAACAAAATTGTTAACTACCTCTAAAATCTACCCAACAAAAGAAGCAATGAAATATTCCATATCCTATCTCCCAACTAAAAATGCAAAAAGCAAAAATTTTGAAAAGTGCTCTGTTTCCTTTCTGTCCAAAATTTGAACTGTAAGGTGTTGTTTGGGCTTGCGAAATTTATCATGGGTATCATCTTGATAATTTAAATTGTTTATTTTTATATAATTGTTAGAAAAATTCTGTTAAAATCTTGATTGACTGAGATCTAATAACAATTTTAATCAAATAGTTGAACAAAAAATCAAACGACTATGTAAAGGTTCTATTGTCTTGAAAGTATAAGGATTTTTTTACAGCAATTAACAATCGAAAGAGTAAAGTAAATACAGAAAAAAATTCTATTGAAATCTTCCAAATTTACAAGATTATAAACTATTAAATTACAATGATAAAGCTACTCCTAATTTAAAATAAACTATTCCTACAAATTAAGGTAAACTACATCTGAAGTTAGAAAGAAATTTCTGAAGTATTTGATTATTTTTGTCGATACCTTTTGATCATCTCTTCTTTGCCTATTTATAAGCTTCACCCATGATTTCCTTCAACAACTGCTCTAGACAATTTCTTCCTGTAAAGCCACGTTGCCACATTTTCACAACTTCCTTAAACCACTTGATACCTTCCTCGCCTCCTGCACAAAGCATAACAACAATAACAATATAATAATAATAATAATATTAGTAATATTAATAATAATATCGCCATAATAAATCTTTAAAGATAGTATATGGTCGCAATTGATAGATTATAATCCACAGTTACAATCAATAAAGTTGAATTTGATTATAATTGACAGGCTACCATCAGTAAAAATATATATATATATATTTATTAATATAAAAATTAGATTAATTCAATAATGGTAATCTATACAATTTACTATATGTCTCATAAAAAATGACTAAAAGTGTATTTTTCCAAACCAGCCATTCATATTTTATTTATTTATTTATTTATTTATTGTGACGAATGCGATAAATTAAACATGTTGTGATTATCAATTTTTTATTTTTTTTTTATTTTTATGATTGATATACATAAAATGACCTTACAAAATGAATCATTCAAATTATAAAAATAAGACTCATAATAGGCCCCACAAACTCATACAACACCCTCTAGACTAGGGAACCTGAGAGGGTGTTGTGCCTCTAAGGAATAGCACCATATTATGAGCCTGTGGGGGCATTTTTCAAATTTATTTTGATAATGTGAACCGTTCATATTGTAATTGTAAAGTTCATCAATTAGACCATCCATAGAAAAAAATCAAGTCAATTAGATATCTGTATGAGCATTCGCATCAATCTCAATAAATTTTGAGTCAAATTATAACTTAAAATTCACTTTTGTTATTTTAGCTAGTCACTTTTTTAGTACTCGCTGCATCAAACTCTCTATTCTAACTCAATCTTATTAAATATTAATTTCTTATTGTATTTATTATTCTTTACTTTTTTATTAAATTGATGAGATGCCACCAAAATAGTTCTTAAAAAATGCAAAACTTGCTCTAGACAATTTCTTCCTTTAAAGCCACGTTGCCACATTGTCATAACTTCCTTAAACCACTTGATACCGTCCTTGCCTCCTGCACTAAGCATAACAACAATAACAATATAATAATAATAATAATATTAGTAATATTAATAATAATATCGCCATAATAAATCTTTAAAGATAGTATATGGTCGCAATTGATAGATTATAATCCACAGTTACAATCAATAAAGTTGAATTTGATTATAATTGGCAGGCTACCATTAATAAAAATATATATATATTGTGTGAGTGATTTTTTGATCACACTGCCCGTTTCGTAATCAGTTAGAGAGTACCGGTAGAATAGATGGCTCAACTAACCTATAACAGAAAGAGAAGGCTCCGGCGGTGGTTCTTCCACCCGGGGCACTCCGACGATCAAGTCAGTATATCTCTCAAAGATAATCAAGTGCTAAACTTACTGCTCAAAACATAAATTGCATGCCTTAGACCCACGGGGATGCCTCTCTTTTTATAGTTAACTCAATCCTAGTCCCACTAGAAGCCTGACTTCTAGGGACTCCAATTCTGGACTTACCTTGGACTCTTTAAGAGATAAAGATAAACTCCCTAAGAGCTTTATCCTCATCTTGACTAAGTCTCCTCTTCATTCTTGGACTCTTGTCCCTTATTCGCTTATCTCGGATTCCGATATCTTCGGAGCAAACCTCGGCCTAACCGAGATTACCTCGGCACAACGACCAGGACACGTGGTACCTCGGCTGACACGTCGGCATCACCTTGCCACGTGTTGGTACTCAAAAAATATATCCCTACAACTGCCCCTAGGTTCTATTACCTCGGTATCTTGAGGTGATGGAACCTATATCGGTATTTCTTCCTGTACATCGACTCAAGAACTCCTCAGCTGAGATCATTCATTTCAGGCCGACATGTTCTCTCCAGAGAACAAGAATTCCAGTGAACTCTTTCACGTGTGTAAGCTGTCACGCATCATTTACTCAACCGTTTCATTCACGCGTCTTCACCTCATTAGATCGTGCCTATAACGCGCTTGCAAGCCGTTTTGCGTCTGTGTGCGTCGTCTGACGTATGCGTTGTTCTAGGCACATTCAATGCTCCGTTTTTCCGCCTTTTCAAATTTTTGACAAAACTTTTCCCCCTTTCTTCATTTTTCACTTTTGCATTCGATTTCTCTTCTCTTTTTCTCTTTCTAGCTCCTGAATACACCATTGTTCCAGTCCTCAAGCTCTACAACTGCCTTCCTTTCTCCCTTCCTATGAAGCTTTCGTCATTTTTGTTACATCTGTAGCTGTCGTCTGACTTCGACAATCTTCATACCAGCTTCACTTTTTTCTGATAAGCCACTGTTCCTTTCATTTTCAATTCTATTGATATTCTTCATTACTTGTTACCATTATTGTTTCAAATCTTGCGAATCACATATCTGAACATATTTATTTTTGATCTTGCCCATATCTTGAATACATACTGTTCACCACTTTTTTGCATTCTTGTTACTGTCCTCGACCCTTTATTTCTCGTATTCTTTATGCTCTTGATAGCTCATCCCTGTTCTTGATTCTAAAGCACATCTTTGCCTTTCTGTCTTCCAGATCCGTGCCTTCAGCCCTTGCTTTCATAGATCTAGGTCTGGGATTTGTTGTGTAGAACCCGTAATTTAGGAAAAAACTGAAACTAGTACTTTACCTAGATTTTTGCCGAGGTCTTATTAACCCTCTCAAAACATTTTTTCTCTGAAATCCAACCCCTCTAATTCAGGCCGATATCATGGATATGTAGAGACATAGGGTAGATACCCTGACCAAACTTAAGTACTTTAGGCAAGAGTTCTCTATCCCTGCCGATGTCCATCTGAGGCTGCCTGGAGATAACGACTTCATCATGCCCACAGATGATTCGATGCCCTTTCCCATTGTAGCTTTCACTGAGTGCGGACTCCGGCTCCCACTCAACATCCTTTTTTGTGAGATTCTTCACTATTATAAGTTGAACCCCATGCAACTGGCAATCAATTCTTACCGAGTGATCAATGGCATCATAACCTTAGCTAAACAGGAAAATGCTAGGATCACCCTAGCCGATATCCAGTACTGCTATACCATGTGTGCCCTTAATTTGAATGAAAAAGGCTACATTTATTACATTAAGCCGATGTCTACAAAATTCAAAATCGTAGCCGACCTCCCAGACTCCAACAAGGGGGCTGGAGATGACAATTTCATTACCTCGGGAAATTAGGAGTTTGCTCCAGACGAGGACATCCATCTCTACCCTCTTCCTCGATTAGTTTTAGAGGGCAAAGGTAAGAGCCCAGTATTCAGCTTTGCCTGTTTTCTTTCAAAGTCTTAAATACTTTGTCTGTTTCTTACGTCTATTCTTCTTGCAGCTGTTCGTAAGCCACCGAAAAATTTTCGCCAATCCTTTGTTCCCAGCAAGGATTTGAAGAAACTTCTGGACTTGCTAGTTCATAAAAGGAAAGCACCTATGCTTCTCAATTTTATTCCAACATATAAGTCAACTTTGCCCGACGTTCCCAAAAGGAAGAAAAAAAGCCTTTCTCTACCCTCTGCTACAACTCTATTGACTGCATCCACATCACGAACAGATCAAGGATCAACATCCGATCCAGCTGATCAGCCATCAACTTCGGCTCCATACCTGGTCCCAATATCAGAACGAAAACGTCAGTGACGACTTGTCCTTACTGCCGAGATGGGCCGTCCAAAACCAGTTGCAAAAGACCTCTTAGCTAGCCTCCCTTCTGATGTTGAAACTCAGCCAACATAAACCATGCCCCCACCGAAGCCGAAAAGAGTTAAAAAGGCTCAGCCAAAGGCTAAAGTAACTCAGGTTGAATCTGAGGATACTTTACCTATTTCCAAGCTGGCTGAGAGTGACAAATCTCAACCCTCTTCTGGGAAGAGGCGCTCTGAAACCCAGCCATCAGAATCTCAAAAATCAAAGAAGCCGAGGTCATTCTCTGCAACGACCTCGGGGTCCAAAATACCAGACGTCCCCTGGGCGCCTGAAATTACTCTAAAAGATAAGCTTGTTATGGCTAGTGATAGCGCCGATGACATCAATGTCAACGTCGCCTTCAGTACTGCTCTACTTCTTCCAGGCGATCTTGACAGAAACGCCAAGATGAGCGAGTATGAGAACTATGCTTTCATGCTTCAACGTTATCTTCAAGTAAGTGTCTTCACTTGGTAACTTGTCTTTCTTTCTTCTTTTCATACTTGTAAAAGTTTTCAAATAACTTTTTCCTTGTGTTTTTTCAGGCCATTCAGCATGCCCATTCTCTCTCCATGCAAGCCTTTGAAAATCGGAAGAAATTGGTCGACATGAAGAGGGAGTTTTCTGCCCTTCAAAAGGCCAATAAAAACCTTCAATCAAAAATGAAGAAGTTGGAGGATCAGGTTGAGACTGTTATCAAAGTCCAGACTGAGGCTGAAGAGAAAGCCGATTCTGCCGAGGCCATAAGGAAGGTTGCTGAGTCCTAGAGAAAAGAGGCCGAGGAGAAAATGGCCCAGGCCGAAAAGGAGCTTCAGGAGGCCCTGGCCACCACAGACGCCGAAATCAAAGAAGCTGATGAAAAGGCGTACACTCAAGGCATGGCCGACGTTACTGAGGCTTATGAACTTCAAGTGAAGCAGGCATGCAACAAGGGTTTCACCCTTGGTTGGATGTCTCTTCTGAAAAAACTCAATGTTCCTGATGATTCGCCTCTGAGGAATGCCGATGATATTCCTCTTCCATTCCCTCCACCTCCTCCACCAGCTCAATCTGATGAAGATTCAGAATCTAAAGATGAGGAAGAGGATGATGCCTTGGTGAGAAAAGCAAAGGAGGCTACTGCGTCCAAGTCCCCTCTTCAAAATGAGCAAGTCCTAGACTGAACTCAAGACGAGGAGGTTGAGGAGGTTCCCAAGGATGTGATTCCTCTAAAGGTATCATCGGATTCACTTCTTGCTGATAAGAGTATTGATGAGACCCTTGCCCAAATTGATGCCGAGATCGCGGCGGAGAAGGTGGCCGAGGTATCTTCTCAGCAGTCCTCTGACGTCCAAACCCAGCCTGCTGCCGATGTTAGGGAATCTTAGTTTTGATGTCATGTCTTTTCTTTTCTTGTCTTTTGTACTCTTGTACTTCTTTGTTTCTTTAGACGATGTAAGTTTTGCATATGGCTGATGTGCCTTTTTGTGAATGCTAACTCAACTTTCTTTTTCTGAATGCTTGTATCTTTGTCTTCTTCTAACTGCTCTTGCATGATTCTATACTTAGAATATTTTGCATGTCTTATGTACTCTTCCTTCTTTATGTAATCTTCTCGGGGTGACACACTTCGGTTATGCCACCTGACGATTTACCTCGGCAAGTACTTGTCCTGTAAATTGCTAACAAATTTCAATAAGGATTAACATATTCTGTTTTAATTTGTATTTTGTAAACTTTTCTTAAGTTATAACAAGCGCCAAACAATGATTTTGGTTTAGCTTCAACTTGTAAATTGCTACAAATTTCAACAAGCGTTAAGCATACTTCGGTTTAATTTTAATTTGTAAATTGCTACAAATTTCAACAAGTGAAGATAAACAATAATCTCGGTTTAACTTCAACTTGTAAATTACTACAAATTTCAACAAGTGAAGATAAACAATAATCTCAGCTTAACTTCAACTTGTAAATTGCTATAAATTTCAACAAGCGTTAAGCATTACTTCGGTTTAACTTCAACTTGTAAATTGCTACAAATTTCAATAAGCGTTAAGCATTACTTCGGTTTAACTTCAACTTGTAAATTGCTACAAATTTCAACAAGTGAAGATAAACAATAATCTCGGTTTAACTTTAACTTGTAAATTGCTACAAATTTCAACAAGCGTTAAGCATTACATCGGTTTAACTTTAACTTGTAAATTGCTACAAATTTCAAAAAGTGAAGATAAACAATAATTTCGGCTTAACTTCAACTTATAAATTGCTACAAATTTCAACAAGCGTTAAGCATTACTTCGGTTTAACTTCAACTTGTAAATTGCTACAAATTTCAACAAGTGAAGATAAACAATAATCTCGGCTTAACTTCAACTTGTAAATTGCTACAAATTTCAACAAGTGAAGATAAACAATTTTGTCTTCTCTCTGCCCCCAATGTGAACCTGAGTTCTACTTGGGTTCTCATTATTCAGAAACAACATTATGCATCTTTTATCAACTCACAAGTCTTAGAGAATTCTGCTAAGATTTTATTGATGACGTCCTCAAAAAATAACAAGGAACATCTAATGATAAAAAAATTTCCAATTACAAGTGTTCCAGGGTCTTGGCAATGCTTTGCCCTCATTATCTTCAAGCCGGTATGCTCCATTGCCCAATACCGAAGTAATTCTGTAGGGTCCTTCCCAGTTTGGGCCAAGCTTGCCCTCTCTGGGATCCTTCTTGTTGCCAACAACTTTTCTTAGGACTAGGTCATCGACTTGAAAATCCCTTGGATTAATCTTCTTAAAGCTCTAGCAAACTGCTGATGGTATGCTGCGAGCTGAATTGCAGCTTTCTCTCTTCTTTCTTCTAAAAGATCCAGATCTTGGGCTAGAAGTATATCATTAGTCCCATTCTCTACTCCCTGGGTTCTGATCCCTAGGATGTCGATCTCCAGTGGGATGACTGCTTCTGTGCCGTAAGCCATGGCAAAAGGGGTTTCCCCTGTTGATCTTCTCGGCGTAGTCCGATATGCCCAGAGTACATTGGGCAACTCGTCTACCCACTTTCATTTTGCTGCCTACAGCCTCTTCTTTATCCCATCCAAAATTACTTTGTTGGATGCTTCTGCTTGCTCATTGCTTTGGGAAAAACTTGGTGTTGAAAAGTAATTCTTTATCTTGAATTTCGCACAGAAGTTCTTAATGAGTTTGCTGTCAAACTGCGTTCCGTTGTCGGCAACTATTGCTCTTGGAATGCCAAATCTGGTGATGATGTTTCTCCATATGAAGTTCTTGACGTTCACATCTCGGATTTTGGCAAGAGGTTCTGCTTCTATCTACTTTGTGAAGTAATCTGTTGCTACCAGCAAGTACTTCCTTTGCCCAGTTGCTTGGGGCAACTGCTTAACGAGATCCATGCCTCATTGGGCAAATGGCTATGGACTGGATACAGGGTTCAGATCAGCAGCTGGTTGGTGTATCAAAGGTGTGAACCTTTGGCATTGTTCACACTTCTTCACGTAGGCTTCTGCATCTTTTTGCATGTAGGGCCACCAATACCCCTAGGTAATGGCCCTGTGAGTTAGTGATCTACCTCCAGCGTGGCTTCCACAAGTCCCTTCATGAATTTCATATAGAAAATCTTCAACCTGCAAAGGGTGTACGCACCTTAAAAGGGGTCTAGTGAAGGACCTTCTGTAGAGATGTCCGTCCGCTGTCAGATTGAATCTTGCCAACTTCAATCTGACCTTGTGTGCTTCCTTATGGTCTTCTGGCAGCTTGGTCCCAAGTCCACACACATTACTTCTTGTTCTGTGATCGGTGGTTATATGCTCAGGCCTGACAAATAGTCAATCATTATTGTCCTTGTTTTTCCAGTTTGTATTGAACTTGCCAAGTTGGCCAATGCGTCGGCGTAGCTGTTATCATCTCGGCTAACTTGAAGAAGTCGACAATTGCGAAACAAGACTGTCAGCCTGATGACTTCCTTTGCGTATGCCGATATTCTCTCATCTCGGGTTGCAAACTCTCCTGTTGTCTCATCCACTATAAGTTGTGAATCACAAAAAATTATTACCTCATTTGTTTCTGCTGCCACTGCCAGCTTTAGTCCTGCAATCAATGCTTCGTATTCTGCCTCATTGTTCGAGGCCTTGAACCCTAATCGAATGGACTGTTCCAATATCTCCCCATCAGGAGATATTAACACTACTCCTGCCCCCGCTCCTTGCCGGTTTGAGCTCCCATCGACAAACAGGCGAAAGGAGTCGCCGATGTAAATGCTACAGGGTCTGAGTTTTTCCTTTCTTTGTTCTTTTGCCTTTGGCTGGGCTTCTCCTTGTTTGTTTGGACATCGTTCATCTTGGCTCAATGGAGCCTGATGTTCGATGGATTCTGGCGTGAATTCGGCCACGAAGTCGGCCAAAACTTGGCCCTTAATTGCTATTCTCGGCCTGAACTCCAGGTCGTACTGGCCCAAGGCCACTGCCCATCTTGCTATTCTTCCAGTTAAGTCTCCTTGTTATAACAAGGACTTCAATGGGTGCTCTGTTAGCACTATAATCTTGTGCGCTTGAAAGTAATGGTTCAGCTTCTTTGAAGCCATTACTAAGGCCAGCATTAATTTCTCTAGTGGTAGGTACCTTGTTTCTGCATCGGCCAAGGTTTTGCTTACATAATAAGCAGCCTTTTGCTCCCCTTTTTCCTCTCGGATTAGCACCGCACTTACTGCATGTTCTGAAACTGCTAAATACAAAAACAGTTTTTCCTCAGGTTCAGGTGTTGAGAGGACTGGAGCCGTGGTCAGATATTTCTTTAGGTCGGCCAAAGCGGCCTCACATTCCTCAGTCCATAGGAAGTCCGTGGCCTTCTTCACCAGGTTAAAGAAAGATTTACATTTGTCTAAGCTTCGGCTTATGAACCTGTTTAGGGCCGCGGCCCTTCCAGTAAGCATCTGAACCTGTTTTGCCGACGTTGGGCTTTTCAGCTCTAGGATGGCCTAGATTTGATTTGGGCTGGCCTTAATGCCCTTTCTTGTTACCAAGTACCCCAAAAACTTACCTGATCCAACTCCAAACGCGCACTTCGATGCGTTGAGTCGGAGCCGGTATGTTTTGAGTATATCAAAGACCTCTTTTAGGTCGGTAAGATGACCCTTAGGTTCCTTGGTCTTCACGACCATGTCATCGATGTAGACCTCTATTATTTGGCCAATCAGGTGTTTGAACATCTTGGTTACCAACCTTTGGTAAGTTACTCCTGCGTTTTTCAACCCAAAAGGCATTATCTTGTAACAGTACAGCCCTTTCGGGGTGATAAACGCTGTCTTCTCCTCATCTGGGGGGTACATGGCTATCTGGTGGTATCCCCTGTAAGCATCCAGGAAGCTCATCCTTCCATGTCCAGATGTGGCGTCTACTAACTGGTCAATCTTGGGTAGAGAAAAGTTATCTTTGGGACAAGTTTTGTTCAGGCTTGTAAAATCTACGCAGACCCTCAATTTACCATTCTTTTTCTTTACTACCATAGTGTTTGATAGCCATGTTGGATAATTGACTTCTCTGATGGCCCTGGCCTCCAGAAGTCTGTCTACTTCCTCCTCCACTGCTTCGACGTGCATCAACGTCGGTCTTCTGGCTCGTTGTATTACGGGTTTGGCTGTCCTGTCAACGTTCAATTTGTGGCATGTGACCTTGGGGTCAATGCCAGGCATTTCATAAGGCGTCCAAGCGAACACCTCTATGTTTGCTCTCAGAAAAGTTTCCAGTTCTCTTTCTTCTTCTTCGGCTAAGCCCGAGCCGACAAGAAAGAAGCATTCTTTATCATCCTCCTAGACGAGGACTTTCTTCAGTACTTCTTCACTCTTCTTGGCTGGCTCCTTGCTGACATCCTCTAGGACCTTCATGTCCTCGTCTTCAATCTCTGCCTTCTCCGGTTCTCGAATGTTGCAGATGGATTTCATTGCTGCCATGGAGCAATTCTTTGCCTGCAGTTAGTCTCCTCTGACTTCTTTAATCCCATGCTCTGTTGGGAACCGTAGTAGTTGATGCAACGTTGAGGGAACTGCCCCCACTGCATGCAACCATGGCCTTCCCAAGATGATGTTGTATGGCAAGAGCGTATCAATCACCATGAATTCTGTCTTGATCTTCTTAGTGCTGGCTTGTACTTCCAAGCTTGTTGCACTCAGTGGCCACGTAGGCGTTCCATTGAAGCCGACCATCGGGCCATTGGATTGCTCCAAGTCATCAGGATGAAGGCCCAGCTCCTTGTAACATCTAACATACATGATGTTGCAAGAGCTGCCTTGATCAATCAGGATGCGTTTCACTTGGCACTCCCCAACCTGGAGGGATACTACCAAGGCATCATTATGTGGATGCTGGACCGTCTCTAGGTCGGCTTCAGTAAAGGCTATCGTCGGTCCCTGACATTCTTCAGGAGGAGGTCTTTTATGTCCGACCTGGTTCACGTGTTGTAGGTGTTTTACCTTCTGGGTCTTCCCTCGTATGTCGTTTTCATTCACCTTTGAGTGAATTACATTAACCACCCGTGGTCCTCCTGCCTGTGGTTGCTGTGCTGGGAGAGGCGGAGCTGCTGGTGCTTGAGGCAATCTTGCCTGATCTTCCCTTGTCCTGGCCTCATCGACAAGGTCGGTCAGATGGCCTTGCCTCACCAAGTCTTCTAAGTGTGCTTTTAGGGCTCTACAACCCTGAGTTGGGTGCCCTTCTTCATTATGGTAAGTACAACACCTACCGACGTTTCTTCCCATAAATTCCCCTGGTGCACTTGTCGGTGCTCTGAAATAGGGTTGGTTTCGTATTTGATCCAGGACTTTGTGGACCGAGATTCGGAACACAGTCGTCACTGCCTGTTTAGCCCTCAATTTCGTTTCTTGTTTGATCGATCCATTGTTATCTCGGCTTCGCTTCGGCGAGCTGTTTCCTTTCTCCTGCTTTGTCTCTTTGTTTCCTGACGTATCCTCCTCGGCTCTGGCGTACTTCTTGATTCTCGCCATGAGTTTTTCCATGCTTTTTGACAATGTCTTTGCCAAAGACTTCCGTAGTGGGCAGTCACCTTTCAGGCCGTTCTTGAAAGACACGACCGCCACCTCTTGGTTGCATTCGGGTATTCGATTGAACACCTCGTAGTACCTTTTTGCGTAGACCCTAAGGCCTTCATCCTTGGTGATTTTTAAAGCCATCAGTGCGTCGACCCTCAAGGGCTGTAGTTTGTTCGTCACAAACCTGGCCACAAACATGTCGACCAGGCCTTCCCAAGTCTTTACGCTTCCCTTCGGTAGTTTATGGAACTAATCTGATGCAATCTCCCCGAAGGATGAGGGGAATACTTTGCAGAGCAATGGCTCGTTCCCACTATATAATGCCATTGAATTCAGGTATAGTCCAACGTGAAAATTAGGATCTGACTTACCATCATATATTTGGAACCTCGGCATACTGAATCTCTTTGGTGCTTCAAATTTGTCCAGTTCCACCGAGAATGGTGTCCTCGGCTTAACTGGGGAAATTACCTCGGCTTCAGTATTCTGTTGCTTCCTCTTAGGTAATCTCTCAAGTCTTCTTTACTCCTCCTTAGAGCTCGGCTATCTTTGGACTTCAATCTTTTCGGCACACTACTTTCGACCTCGTGGTGGGCCCGTTTTGATCTTTCTCCATGGGTTGTGTCAAAGCAGAGTGCTTGCCCTTGAACATGCCGATATTCTTTGGGCTATGGGTCCTTCGTGTGATACGTCCTTCGGGACTCCTCTCGTCTCGGCTCCTCTCGTCTGACTTCCCTAGAAGGTCGGTGAGAGTGTCTTCCGCTCCTGGTGTCCTGAGGGGCTTCGGGGATTGTTTTCTTCCTCCCTTCTAGGTATTAGTTGCTAGAATCGGCGTATTCTGCAGCGGGTACGGTGGCTGCATGACATTGTTTTGCATCATGAAGTTGACGACCGACTGCAGGTCTGCCAACTTGTTTTCCAATTCTTTTACTTCTTCATCCCTCTGCAGGCATCTATCCCTCCATACCTGGAGGTTATCTTCGTTATAGTACTTGCTTTGGTCTGTCTTCTTCGAAGTGTCGCCCTCCTGGCCGACGTCTTTCTCTCCGTGGCCCTGGTCACGAGTTTCTGCATTGTGGTTGTCTCCTTCGATATCAAGGTCGATAGGTCTGCCATTCCCAGCAGGAGTGTCGTCCCCAATCTTTTCCTTTTGTCCGTTACTGGCCATCTATTCTTCTAATTTCCCACAGACGGCGCCAAATTGTGTGAGTGATTTTCTGATCACATTGCCCGTTTAGTAATCAGCTAGAGAGCACTGGCAGAATAGATGGCTTCAGCTAACCTATAACAGAAAGAGAAGACTCCCGCGGTGGTTCTTCCACCCGGGGGCACTCCGACGATCAAGTCAGTATATCTCTCAAAGATAATCAAGTGCTAAACTTACTGCTCAAAGCATAAATTGCGTACCTTAGACCCACGGAGGTGCCTCTCTTTTTATAGTTAATTCAATCCTAGTCCCACTAGAAGCCTGACTTCTAGGGACTCCAATTCTGGACTTACCTTAGACTCTTCAAGAGATAAAGATAAACTCCCTAAGAGTTTTATCCTCCTCTTGACTAAGTCTCCTCTTAATTCTTGGACTCTTGTCCCCTATCCGCTTATCTTGGATTCCGATATCTTCGGAGGAAACCTCGGCCTAACCGAGATTACCTCGGCACAACGACCAGGACACGTGGTACCTCGTAGGGATGGCAATTTGAACCCGGCCCGACGGGGAGCCGACCCCCGTCCTCGATAAGAGTGGTTTTTTCCCGAAAAATACCCCCGACGGGCCGGGGATGGTATTCAAAAATAAATCCCCGGTGACATTCGGGCCGGGGACGGTGATACATATTTCATCCCCGGCCCCGGCCCCGCCTCCGGCCCCGGTCAGCCCCTCGATTTATATATATATATATATTATATATATGTCACACTCTCTGACACGCTCCATCTCACACTCTCTATTATATTTATATATTATATTATATATATTTCAACCCCTGTTGAATAGCTCAACAGCAGCTCTATCTCACACTCTCTTACACTCACTCTCTCTCTTCTCTTCTCTCACACTCTCTCTTCTTTTCTCTTCACACAGACATAGACGCAGGAGCCTCCTCCAAGCCACCACTACTTCCTCCTCCTCCTCCAAGCTACTGCCGCCTCCTCCTTCTCTCTCGCCACGGCATATCTGATGGAGTGCCGCACATCGTCGATCTCCACCGCCGATCTCCTTTGCCGATCTCCACCGCCGCCCTCCTCCGTCGATATCCTCCTCCGCCGCCCTCATCAGCTCAGATCTGTAAGATCTGTTATTCTTTTTTTATCTGTTATTGATTTTTTGATCTGATGATCTGTAATTTTTTTTTTATCTGTTGATGATCTGTAAATTTTTTTTTTTTTTGATTTGTTGTTTTTTTTGTTGATCTATGTTGATGATGTTGAATGTTGAAACAAAGTTGATGGTGTTGAATGTTGAAACAAATCTATTTTTTTTTTTATGATCTGTTATTCTTTTTTTTTTTTTTATCTGTTGATGGTGTTGAATGTTGAAACAGAGTTGGATCGGGGACTTTTCGGGGTCGAGGAAACCCGATCCTCGTTGGGGATGGGGATGGGGACTGTGACAGGTTTCCATCGGGGATCGGGGCCGGGGACGGGAAAGTTTTGGCCATCGGGGATCGGAGACGGGGAGGGTGGTCCCCGGCCCCGCCCCGTTGCCATTCCTAGTATCTCGGCTGACACGTCGGCGTCACCTTGCCACGTGTTGGTACTCAGAAAATATATCTCCACATATATTTATTAATATAAAAATTAGATCAATTCAATAATCATAATCTATACAATTTACTGCATGTCTCATAAAAAATGACTAAAAGTGTATTTTTCCAAACCAGCCATTCATATTTTATTTATTTATTTAATTTTTGTGACGAATGCGATAAATTAAACATGTTGTGATTATCAATTTTTTATTTTTTTTTATTTTTATGATTAATATACACAAAATGACCTTACAAAATGAACTATTCAAATTATAAAAATAAGACTCATAATAGGCCCCACAAACTCATACAACACCCTCTATACTAGGGAACCTGGAAGGGTGTTGTGCCTCTAAGGAATAGCACTGTATTATGAGGCTGTGGGGGCATTTTTCGAATTTATTTTGATAATGTGAACCCTTCATATTGTAATTGTGAAGTTCGTCAATTAGACCATCCATAGAAAAAATCAAGTCAATTAGATATCTGTAAGAGCATCCGCATCAGTCTCAATGAATTTTGAGTCAAATTATAACCTAAAATTCACTTTTGTTATTTTAGCTAGCCACTTTTTTAGTACTCACTGCATCAAACTCTCTATTCTAACTCAATCTTATTAAATATTAATTTCTTATTGTATTTGTTATTCTTTATTGTTTTATTAAATTGATGAGATGCCACCAAAATAATTCTTAAAAAATGCAAAAAAATAAAAATAAAAAAATTGCCGTTGACCGGCCGGTTGACCAATTAGGCTAATTTTGAGAATTTTTCTTCTTCTGCTACAAGCACTCACTAATGGGACATCCGGTAGGATATCCGGGTGGACAACCGGTTGAAAAATTTTGGCCCAGTTTTGTTCTAGAAAATATAATAAAAAAATTATTTAGCTAATGAACAGTGGCTCAACAAAGTTGTTAAAGTACTATAGCAAATATAATAAAAACTTAATTTAGAAAAAAATTGTTGAGACTGATGGAGGAAGAATTTTATGATTTACTAGCTATATTATAATTTTTTGTTATTTTGCCTTAGCTGATGCGGATGCCCTAACTTATAACAAGATCACATTTATGTTTTAAAAAATAAACGGTTAGTATAATTTTGATAATTTTTTTAAAAAAAAAAAATTATGGTCCAATCATGGGGTTAAACATATCCGATTAAACTCATTTTTATATGAATGATATACTCAATGAATCCTATAATATGAACAGTAATCATCAAAATAAAATTGATACAAACTTCAACGGAGCCGTCATAGCAGGGTGTTGTGACAGCATCCTTCCCTGTTCCCTAGACTAGAGGCAATCCAGACCTGTTTGTAAAATATTTGAGATCCGTAAAATTATTGTTCCGGTTTGACTTCCAATGATACGCATAACAGTTGTCAATTTCTAATTTATCACACACTTAGGCCTCGTTTGGGAACAGGCTAATTTAGTAACTTTTTAGTTATTTGGCTAAAATATGAGCTAAAAAAAACTAGTATGTTTGGGATATTTTTTTATTTTTTACGAAAAGATGTGCAAAAAGTAGAGAGAAAAGAGAATCTTTGACTTTTTGGTATGGGTTTTTGACTTTTTGACTAATTTAGCCTCTGTTTGGGAAGTGGGTTGGCTTTTTGGCTTTTTGGCTATTTTAGCCTGGGCTATTTTAGCCTGGTTTGGGAAGGGCTTTTTGGCTTTTTGGCTTTTTTGACTTTTTTTGTGAGAGATGATTGTAATGATTATGGGTTGGATTTGATGTTTTGTTTTTTGTGACTAAAATAGCCTATTTTGTTTTTTGTGGCTATTTTAGCCAAAAAAACCTGGACTTTTTCTTGCCAAACGGTGTTTAAAACATACAAGTTTTTTTTAGCTCTATTAAAAAAACAGTCCCTTTTGTTTAAAACAGTCCCTTTTGTTTAACTTTTGTTTAAAACAAAAGTCTGGCTATCACTTTTGTTTAAAACAGTCCCTTTCTCTATTACTAAAAAGCCTGGCTATCTTAGTAATTTTTTAATTTTTTGACTAAAAATGAGCGTTCCCAAACGAGGCCTTAATCATACAAGTTTTACACTAAAGATGAATTTATGAAATAAAATTATGAATTTCTAATATTTCTCATATATATATGAGAGAGAGAGAGAGAGGGGAGGCTGCATCATGTGAGAGAGAGAGAGAGAGAGAGAGAGAGAGAGAGAGAGAGAGAGAGTGGGAGGCTGCATCATGTGAATTGTTCATGGTCTAACTATTTAGGGAAGGAGGGAGTACTTCACCTGATGTACACCACCATTACAACAAAATTCAAAATAATAGAGAAAGGGACTGCATCATGATGCCTCATGAGGATTTTGAAATGATCTCAAAGTATATCATGTTCTAACTACCACAGAGAGAGAGAGAGAGAGAGCGCCTGTGTGTTTGAGGGTCCGTTTGAGAAGAACTAAAGTGGACTTTTTGGTTATTTTAGCCACAAAAGACAAAATAGGTTATTTTAGTCACAAAAAATAAAACATCACATCCAACCCATAATCATTACACTCTTCTCTCACAAAAAAAGTCAAAAAAGTAAAAAAGTCAAAAAACCCTTCCTAAACCAAGTTTTTTAGCCCAGACTAAAATAGTTAAAAAAGTTAAAAAGTCAAAAAGCCAACCCACTTCCCAAACGGATGCTGAGTGTGTTAAAAAAGAAGAGGACAGGAGAGGAGTAAAGGTCCAGGAGAGGAGTAAAGGTCGGTTCTGGAAACCAAAATAAAAAGGCACGTTTTTGTCAAAAGATCCAAAAATGTAAGTGGCAAAAATGCAACAAAATTAATTTGGGAAGTTATAAAAATGTAAGTGTGAAATTACAAATTAGGGCTTATGACATAAAAAAATAAAATTCTTATGTTGGGTAAGGGTATTTTAGTCATTTTAATTTGATTTGACACCATAAACAAATATTAAACTAAAAAGTTAAAAATTAGCTTTTTATCAACTTTTTAAATCACTTTTTAAAAAATTTAAAAAGTTAGTAAAAAATCAAAAGTCAATTTTTTACCAATTTTTCAAAACACCTCAAAGTTCGACAAATTGGAACAAAACCACACAACAAACACGGCGCTATTAACGCTTACCTCATTCCCCTTTTGTTCTCCTTCTACTATACTATGAGCTGCGTCCGTCTATCAAGATAATAGAGAAAGGGACTGCATCATGATGCCTCATGAGGATTTTGAAATGATCTCAAAGTATATCATGTTCTAACTACCAGAGAGAGAGAGAGAGAGAGAGAGAGAGAGAGAAAGCCGTGTGTTTGAGTGTGTTAAAAAAGAAGAGGACAGGAGAGGAGTAAAGGTCCGTTTTGGGAACCAAAATAAAAAGTCACATTTTTATCAAAAGATCTAAAAATGCAAGTGGCAAAAACGCAACAAAATTGGTTTGGAAAGTTATAAAAACGCAAGTGTAAAATAACAAATTAGGGCCTATGACAAAAAAATTAAAAAATAAATTTCTTATGTTGGGTAAAGGTATTTTAGTCATTTTAATTTGATTTGACATCATCAATAAATATTAAACTAAAAAGTCAAAAATTAAGGTAGCGTTTGGTAGAGTTTTGTAAATGTGATTTGAGAGTATGAGTTGTATTTTGAGTTTGTGTGTTGTGGAGTTATGATTTGAGTGTAGAAAATTTGTTTGGTAAAGAGTTTTGAAAATAGTTTTGGAAAAGAGGTTTGATTTGAGTGGGGAATTATTGATGTGACATTTGATATGTGATACAAAAATTTACAACTCATAACTAAACATACAATTCAAAATTATTTTAAAGCACATAAAAAATTAAAAAAATTTCAGAAAATATTTTTTCCGTTATATAAATCAATTGCAAAAAAAAAAAAAAATTACTGTTCCGGACAGCCGGCCGGTCAACCGGCCGGACGACCGGCCGGACGTCCCCTTAGCAAAAATTTTGAAAAAAAAAACAGAGCAAAAGAACGGCTGAGACAGATTTGGTACAGAGCTCTCAGCAGAGCTTTTGAAACGTGATTACAAAATCCTAAACAAACATCATACTGAAACACAGGTGTAGAATCACGTTTCAAAAGCACAACCAAACACAGCCTAACTTTTTACCAACTTTTCAAATCACTTTCCAAAAAACTAAAAAAGTTGGTAAAAAGTCAAAAGTCAACTTTTTACCAACTTTTTAAAACACCCCAAAGTTCGACAAATTGGAACAAAACCACACAACAAACACGGCGCTATTGACGCTTACCTCATTCCCCTTTTGTTCTCCTTCTACTATACTATGATCTGCGTCCGTCTATCAAGATTAAAAAAAATAATAGTGAAACATTCTTTTATTTTATTTTTTTTAGATTTTGTGTAATAAGAGAGGTTTAAGATTTTTTTTGTTATTAGTTAAGGTCCCTTAACATTTTTACATAAAAAATATGACTCAAAGAAATTTTGCCCTATTCAGAGAAATTTCAACCCCAACTCAAAAAAATTTCAATTTTCACAGAGAAAAAATTTTTGTGGTATGATCACAAAATTTCTCAGAGTCGGGACCAAATTTCTCTTCGTCGGACAAAATTTTTCTGAGTTGAATTTTCTCTGTAAAAATCTTGATATTAAGGACCTTAAAAAAAAAATCCCCAAGATTAATTACATTTTTAATTCACAAAATATGAATTTTACATTAATTTAATTTTTAATATTTAAACTATATCAATATAGTTATCAATATATAAAAAATATTTTAATTTGGTGTCCAATGTTTGAAGTCCATATATAAAATTGTTTCAATTTGGTGCTCCATGTTTAAAATTACAATATTTTTTATTTATTAGAGATAAAATTGACACAATTTAAATATTAGGTCAGAAAATAATACAGGACTTGGGTTGGATTGGGGTGTATTACAAAAATACATTTTTTATCTTTTTATCTTTTTTATATTACATTACCTCTTTATTTTTTTATATAATATTTTATAAAAAAATGAAAAAATACATTAATTTAAATCAAATAAAAAATTAAAAAATATATTTATTTACGTGATTCCAAACAATAATCCATTGATCGGCCTGAAACCAAACTACAAAAGATCATAAACATCCCGCAACATGACCAAATGAAGCAAGATCAAAAGATGACCCAGTTAACGCATTTACCGCCGTAAGAGAATCACTCTCAAAGTGAACATTTGGGGTGTTTGGGTCCTTGGTTTTTGAGTTTTTTTTGTTTTTGTTTTTTTTCACTACAAAATAAATGTTTTATAAAATCAAAAAAAAATAAATTCAAACTAAATATCACATCAAATTCTATAATCATTTCACTTTTTCTTTTATAAATATCATATCTAATTAAAAAAAACTTAACCATCTTTTTAAACACAAAAAAAAAATTCTTCAATAATATCCTATAACTAAAAAAAACACGCTTCTCAAACACTCACGTACACATAAATCGATAGCAAATTGGATTGCATTAGACGCAACCATCACTTCAACAAAATCAATCATTATGTTTGTTTTTTTAAAAAATTTATTTTTCTTATTTTTTGTATTTTTGTATTTTTATTAATTTTTTTTAATATTTTAAATATTTTTTTAAAATTTTTAAATACACTTAATATAAATATACTTAAAAATTATAATTTTCATGAAAAAAATCTTTAAAAAATTCACTAAATATCAAAAATACAAAAAAATAAAACGAAAATTCGGTATATTTTTCTTATTTTTGTTTATTTATTAGTTTATTAAAATATTTTCTCACAAATATTTTACTTTTTAAATACATCTAAGTAAGGTTCATCTAAAAAAGTAAAAAAAAAATACTTATAATTTTAAAAACAATCACTAAAAAATATGAAAAATAAAAAATTTAATTTTTAAAAAACTAAATTTAAAAAACTGAAATCAAATCCACTAAGCCTCCATTTGGGAAGTGGGTTGGCTTTTTGACTTTTTGACTTTTTTGGCTATTTTAGCCTGGGCTTAAAAGCTTGGTTTGGGAAGGGCTTTTTGGCTTTTTGACTTTTTTGAGTTTTTTTGTGAGAGAAGAATGTAATGATTATGGGTTGAATGTGATATTTTGTTTGTATGGCTAAAATAGCCTATTTTGTTTTTTGTGGCTAAAATAGCCAAAAAAACCTGCAAACTCACTTGCCAAACACAGGCTAAATATCGTTGGCAAATGGAATGCCCAAAGGCATCGAAGCACGCACACCCCATGCTCATACTTTGAGACCAACAAGACTCACACTTTGGGACTAAGGCCCTGTTTGGGAACTTACTTTTTTAGTTAAAAAGTCAAAAAATTATTAAATTAGCTAAAAAACTAACAATTCATACCAAAAAGTCAAAAATTCTCTTTTCTCTCTACTTTTTGCACATCTTTTTGTAATTAGTCAAAAAGTCATCCCAAACATACAAGTTTTTTTTAGTTACCTTTTTAGCCTAAAAGCCAAAAACTTATTAAATTAGCCTGTTCCCAAACGAGGCCTAAATAGAATTATTTTTATACATTAAAGAATTAACTTGACATAATTTAAATTTTGAGAATCAAAATGACATAATACCCATATTTTGGGGATCAAAATTTAATGGTAAGTTACACTTTGTTCTCTTTATTTTTAATCATTTTTTCATTTTGACTCTTAATTTTATTTTTATTTTTTCCGCTTTGATTTTTTATGTTTTAAATTTTTTTCCAATTTACTCAAAAATCTAATTTATGTTTAGAATTAGACAAAAAATAACAAATTAATGGTCACACGGTATAATTTATATATATATATATATATAACTCACACTTCTGACAATTCAAACTTTAATATAATAATATATTTTTTATGTCATGTGATAGTTAACGTAACATTTTTTGTCTAATTTTGAATATAAATTAGTTTTTGGAGTAAATTGAAAAAACTTGAAACATAAAAAACCAAAGTTTAAAATAAATATTAAAAAAATGTCAATGGCTAAAGTGAAAAAATGACTAAACATAAAAGAGATAGAGTGTAATTTATTAAATAAAAAAAAATTAACCCTTGTATCAATAATCAATAATCAATAATAATGTAGGAGTAATTTGTATTGTATGTTATCAAATCAAATGGACTTTTATGTCCAACCTTTTTTTTTTCATCATATCATATGTAGGGCTGCAAACGAACCGAGCTGAGCCGAGTTTTGCTGAGCTCGAGCTCCGCTCGTTTACTTATCGAGCTCGTTTGTTGAGCTCAAGCTCGGCTCGATAAATTTTTTTTAATATTATTTATATTATTTAATATATAAAAATGTATTTGTATTATTATTTTTATATATATTTATATATTTTTAATATATAAATAATGTATTTATGTATTTATATATTATTTAATATATAAATAATATATTTATTATATAATTTAAATAAAGATAAACGAGTCGAGCTTGACGAGCCGAACTTATGCGGGCTCGAGCTCGGCTCATTTACTAAACGAGCCGAGCTTAACGAGCTCGGTTCATTTGCAGCCCTAATCATATGTCCATACTACCTTATTAATCATTATTTACTATGCCTGTGTTTGGCAAGTGGGTTTGCAGGTTTTTTTGGCTATTTTAGCCACAAAAAACAAAATAGGCTATTTTAGCCATAACAAATAAAACATCACATCCAACCATAATCATTACATTTTTCTCTCACAAAAAAACTCAAAAAAGTCAAAAAGCCAAAAAGCCCTTCTCAAATCAAGCTTTTAAGCCCAGGCTAAAATAGCCAAAAAAATCAAAAAGCCAAAAAGTCAACCCACTTCCCAAACGGAGGCTATGTCACTCATATTTTTTAATTACCCAACATAAATTATAATATGTCATATTTTTATCAATCATAATATTATAAAGCATAAGGTGATCATATTCTCAAAATATCTAATAATCACCCTGTTTTGGCCCCTCTTTGTTCCCAATATTCATCACGGCTGAAGCCCCGTATTCATGTCCTTTCCTATAAATTCTATTCTCTGTCCAATATCCTCATTCATTCATTGATTGTTGTTTTGGGAAAGATCTCATATCCACCAAGACCACTCACTACTTTTGTAGAGAAAGAAAGAGAGAGATGGCAAGGCATTCTTCGTACAACACACTCCTCTTATTGCTGGTCTCGCTACTTCTCTTGATTACATTATCCCATGTGGTTGAGGAAATTAAAATAAGCCTCTCTCTCTCTCTCTCTCTCTCTCTCTCTCTCATGTCTAATGTCATCCCTTTTTCCTTTGTTTTTAATATTTTTTTTTTTTTTGTAACAGGGATACAATAGGCTTCGTCCTGCAGGTATTATATATATTTTTGTGAACCATTTGTTTCAATACCTTGTTATTTAGAAAAATCAAATTAAAAATTCAATCTTTTAATATCAAAAAAAAAAAAAAATTCTTGAATTGCTCAAGAAAAAAGAAAAAACATTCTTGAAGTATATATGCATTGTAAGTAATATTGTTAGCCGTAAAGTAATAAAAAATGGCAAATACTGAGAAGTAGTTTGTGTATGAAGTCACACAAAAAATGTAATTCTTTTCAAATGGACAGATTGCAGACCAAGATGTACATATAGATGCTCAGCAACATCACACAAGAAGCCGTGCATGTTCTTCTGCCTCAAGTGCTGCTCAAAATGCCTTTGTGTGCCCCCTGGCACTTACGGCAATAAACAAACATGCCCTTGCTACAACAACTGGAAGACCAAACAAGGTGGCCCCAAATGCCCTTAACCAACCTTCCTACTTCCAAATCCCATTAATCTCTCTTTCTATATATATACATATGTTCTCTATTAATTGTTACTTTCCATCAAAAATTTTAAAATATGTTTTACTAGAAGATAATTATGGACATTTTCGTATTTTTGTGGGGAACTGGTTGCAGGTTCAATTCTGCCAAGGTAGTTCACTTTTTTTTTTCAATCAAATGATTTTTTTGAAGTTCTTGCTCAAGTTTCCTTACTTATCAGATGGGATGTTTCATAAACTCAAATTCATGCAGTGCAATGTATCCCAAAAACCACAGTGAGAGAGAAAGACAGAATGAATGTAATAATGCCTATGTAGTAAAATCAGAGAGAGAGAGAGAGAATGCTGAATGGAATAATAGAGAGAGAGAATGCTGAATGGAATAATGGCTATGTAGTAAAATCAGTCGATCCATTTTGGTTAGTTTGGGTACTTCTGGTTTGGTTTGGTTTGGTTGTGTAAAAGAAAGGAGTAGGATGGTTTTGAGACCCACCAATATAAGCATGCTTCCGTTTGTTTGATAAGGTGACGGTGGATTAGCCAACAGGATCTGGTTATGAATTGAAGGCCTAATAATTGGGCCATTCTTTGTCGTAAACATAATATTGGCCACATTAAGGCCAAGTTTGGGAAGACTAAATAAGTGCACTTTTTGTCTTTTTGGACTAAAAAATTGAGATTGAAAATATGGATGTTTGGGTTAACTTTTTGACTTTTTATGGAAAAATGTGTAATAAAAAATTGTAAAAATTGGTTTGTAGAGGAAAATTTGAATTGGGAGTTGTGCAGCCGTAATTGTTGACTTTTGGTGAATAGTGTTAACTTTTTAACTTTTTGAGTAACTTTTTGACTTTTTGGCTTATTTGGGACTTCCCAAACTTAGCCTAATTATGATTCAAATTTTTTAACAAATTTAAAAAAATTATGATTTTTTAGTGATATATTCATAAAATCATTACAAAAAATATTTTTTAATGACAATCCTAACAAATTAACTTTCAATGACGAATTGATAAAACTTTTTGGTCTATACAAACATTTGTGAGATTTAATGGTGCACAAGTCTTTATAACAGGACATGTAGAGCAATTACTCCTAAAAAAATAGTTTACAAACATAAATTTTCTACAAAAAATTTAATCAGAATGATGTGACAATGACAGAACAATGTTGAAGTAATAAATAATATTGAACAGTGTTTTAGTTAGAAATGAAAGGAGTATAAAGAGTCATATCTTTTCATATGACAAATTTATATGAAATTTTTATTTGTATGTTGTTATCTTTAAAATTATAAGGATGAAATTTTTATTTGTATGTTGTTATCTTTAAAATTATAAGGATCAACTACAAGGATTACTAATATAATTTAGGAAAATTACAAAGTACTGGGAAGTGGGAAGTTATTTACTAAAAAATGGGTACAACTTTTGCTGTAAAAAAATGTTACACCTCGTATACGTATAATTATTTTTTTCTTCTACATTAATCTATAAGTTCTCCATATAATTTAGAGTAATCTTGTTTGACCCAAAGATTCACACTAATGCTTAAAGCCCAATATGACAGCTCACTAAAACATCTCAAGACATTTCATCTGGGTACATGCATCATTTGGATTTTTTTTTTTTTTTAAGGAGAAATTACTATTTAGAACGCATTTTCAAAAATTATTATAAAATAAAAAAAATTAATTTTAATTTTAATATTTATTATTTATTATTTTTTTGTATTTTTTTGAAACCCTCATAACATGTAATTATCCCTTTAAAAAACAGATCAAGAAAGCCGCCACCATATATATGTTTTTTGGATAATTTATCCAAAAGAAAACACAATTAACACACATACACTCAATATATATGTATATATAGAAAGGGCACATGGGTTAGAAGTCTAACTTTCAAATTTTTGAACAATTGTTTCAAGGTCTATTCACATGTCTTATTTATCTGTTCATATGTTTTGCTTATCTGTTTACATGTTCACTTGTCTGTTGTTGTCAACGATTTTTTTGTGACTTTTTCGACGCCGACCAATTTTTCAATAGCGTTTTTTAGTAATTTTTTGATGACCCTTTCCGACGAGCGACTAGGCAACGATTGATAATAGTGTGTGAGATATAAAGAAAGTAGAAATTAAAGAAGAACCAGACTCAAAATGGAGAGGAAAAAAGAGTCTTTTAAAACAGTAATTTGTTTCATTTCCATATTTTTATTATTATAATCAAAATAAATCCATTCTTGAATCTTATGTCATATATGTTCATTAAAATGAATTCTTCACCAATTAATTTTAAAATAATAATGATAAATAAATAAAGTTATATGGGCAACAGAGGTGGCAATCCAAAGGATTGATGTGTTTCCAAACTAGTCTGGGAATTCAGACTTATTATCCCAGATTTGAGACAAGAATGAAATGTGTGATAACCCTATTCTGTGTTACGTTAATTAATCTTAATTATAATTGTGATTATGTGCTTAATATGATTTTGGGTGATATTTATATGATTAATTATGTTTTTGAATCTATATCTGTTCACCGTAGGAAAATCTATCTAATTTTCTGCTATAAGATTAAATTGAAGGGCCATAGAGGCAACAGAAATTGAAATTGATTGTGTTATTGTGATTAGCATGATTTTTAGAACCTACGATGAAATTTAATTAAAATTTGATTCGGACCAAGTTAATCATATTAAATTGATTAACTTAAGCACAGTTAATTATCCTTAATCAAGTTTGATTAGGGAAGCATATATACGAGCCTAATTACACTTATATTCATTCTTTTGAGCTCAAAAATCTAAATTAGACACTCTAGAGAGAGAGAGCCGAATTTAGAGAGAGGAATGACTCAACGTTGAAGATTTTACCAAGGAATTGAAGAGTTAGGTGGATTAGCTCAAGATTTGGCTATAGTTGGAAGAATTAAAGCTTGTGGTGGGTAATCAAACTCTAATTTATGAGTTCAAGATCATGGTTATGTGAATTCAAAAATAAAATGAAGCTAAGAATGAGATTTGAGTTGAATATGATGAAATTGAAGTTTGTATATACATGCATGTAAGTATTCACCATGATTATGTACATTTGAGCTTTGAAGCATGTTAAACATGTAGAATTGGTGGTTATTTTAGACATGCATCCATGAATTATAGAATTATGGAACTTGGTTGCGTGACCTTTGAAGTTATAGAGCTCAAATCCATGTCTTGATGATGATAGAAAAGAGTTAAGTTTGAAATCATGCTTGCATGGAAAATTAGAGTGATGATTTTCCAAATTCATGAAGTTTTATGTATAAGAAAATATAATTCTTCAAGTATTAATGGTCAAATACATGTTTTTGAAGTTTTTGGGTAAGTCATGCATGATTTTAGCCTTTGGAAATGAGTTTTGAGCTTCAAACAGAATTCTGAAAATTCTAGAATTTGGCCTATTCGCTTGAGCGTAAAAATCAAGCTCTCAGAAGTTTTACGGAGATTTACACAGTAGCTCAAGTGAGAAATCTTGCGCTCGAGCGAACTCTGTTTTGTAAGACTCCTTGCTTGAGCGGAAAGAGTCTCGCTTGAGCGTAAAATTCATGCAACTAGTATTTTTACAAGGTTTTGCAAACTGCTTGAGCAATCAAAGTTGCGCTCGAGCGAAGGGCCCTGTTTCAGAAAATTTTGAAAAGCTGTTTTATGTTCCGTTTTCCGTTCTCTTTCATTTCTAAGCACTCTTAGGCATGCATTATGCATTATAAATGAATTAAAGAATAAGAAAAAAGCCTAAAAGAATTAAACAAGACAAGAACGAATTGAATCGCTTGTGATCCAATGTGTTATGAAATGTGTAGGGTTAAGCACGAGGACAAATCCATTGACGGAACACTATGAGTAATATCTTAGTAAAGATACTTTCAAGTATGCTATTTTCTATAGCGGTCCCGGTTTTGACCTGACCTTTGTTACATTCCGGACTCGGGTTTCGTGGTTTAATATTGTATCCATGTCTTGTTTTCTTCCTTTAACTTTTTGAATTTGAGTCTTGGAACATGTTGGGCGTGTTTGGAATAGGTTGGTTGTTAGTTGGTCTAGATTATTGTTGCCAGATTTTGGCTTCTTCGCTCGAGCAAGGCTTCTTGCGCTCGAGCGAGCCTTGTGAAATTTACTTCTTCGCTCGAGCGAGGTTTCTTCCGCTCGGGCAAGAATTGAGAGTCCTCAGGTTTCTTTCCCAGACGCAGAATTTCTAGGAAGGTGAAGTACTTCGCTCGAGCGAGCGTGTGCGTCTTTAAAACTTTTTAAGCTTTGTATTCTACGCTTGAGCAACGCTTCTTGTGCTCAAGCAAGGTCGCTTGTTGTGTCTGGTCGCTCGAGCGACAACTTCTTCGCTCGAGCAAAGGTCGCGTATATCAGTTCGCAGCAAAGAATTTTTACATCACTTTTTGATTTCCTTTCTCCTAAAAACCCTAATCCGACACCCTCTCTCTCTAAAACACTTTCTCTCTCTCTACAAATACTTCGAGATCCAAGCATCTCTCAACCCTAGTCCCTTTGTTAAAGAGTTAGAGCATCTTGTGGGCTTCCTCTTGATCCGAACAAAACCGAATTTTGAGCATTTTTGAAGTTCTTCATCATCTCCTTTGAGCTTCTACTCTTGAGGTAGGGATATTCTACACTTTGTTATGGTTTTTAACCTAGTTATTTGTTGTTATGTATAAATTGTGGGATTTAGGAAGGTTTTGGTGAAGTTAGGGTTTGGACTCAAAAATTAGAAGAGGGGTTTTTATGTTGGGCTCCATGAATATATATATGGGGTATTGAATATGAGGTTATATAGGTTAAAATGGTGAAATTTGGCCTTGGGGTTAATATTTGGAAAAATGGGAAAATTTACCCTAATTTGAGTTAAATAAATTACTTAGTATAAATGATGAGATTGATATAGGAAATATGAAATCGGGAGGATGCATGAATGAATGGTGTAGTTTGATTTGTTAAATCACTCACCTATGGGAATTTGATAAATTATCTGTTTAAAAGGTTGTATATCTGTTTAGAAATATTTGTTTTGGGCTATCGGTGGAGGATAGCTATGATTGTTGTAGAAACTGCATGTGGATTAGATGAATTGAAACCTATCTTTTAATTTACCTCATTGAATATGATGGTATGATCGAGATATTAGAAGTATGTTCTAGATAGTCATTGTATATGATAATGCTTTTAAATACATTGTATATGTATCATTGTTTAGGAGGAGATAAGGGATGGGCTCCATTTATAATTAAGTTGGCCGGAGTGTCTAGGGTGAAAGGCCCGAAATCTTAAGTATATATGGGTGTCGATTTCCTCGAATGAAAATTCCGTAAAATAGCAAAACTTGAAGTCTTGTGCATATATGGGTGTCGATTCCCTCGGGTGAAAATTCAGTAAAATGGCAAAATTAAAGTGTTTGAATAATAGTTGTATTGAATTGTGAATCACTGAGTTGTAGTCTCATTTGGATTGTTTAGATAACAATGAACTTGTCTTATGAATTGACTCGGAATTAATTGAATTAATATGAATTGAATAGATGGAAATGGATTGAGATATGGGTATCAGTATTGAATGATCATGGAAAGAATGTAAGTTGGTTATGAGTGTAGAACATTCATCTGGCACTTATGTCTTAGTTAAAATTCATATATTGTGTTAATTTATCTCTACTGGGTTTTGGCTCACCCTACTTAGGAAACCATTTTCAGGTACTGGTGATATATTTCCCTCCAAGGACGTAGCTTGAGAGGACTTAGGAGCTAGAGGCTCTACTTTGTTATTTTGTGTTTAAACATTTATTCAAGCCAAGGGCTTTATATGTATAGAGCTTATGACTCTCATTTGTTTTAACCAAGTTATGTCTTAGAAAGATGTAAGCCCGTAGGGCATTTATTTTGTTATTATTAACATATGCTATATGTTGTAGATTCAGAATGAATATCTATGGATGTATAATTCATATAACACCTATTGTAATAAAAACTCTGATAAATGAAGTATATCATTTCTAATATGTTCATAGATCTTATGGAATGGATTATTTGTATTATTTTGGGGGCGTGACATTTTCCAAATACTATTTCTGTATAAGCTTTATGAATTTGTTGATTTGAATTATGAATAAGTATCCTATATGCCTAATCGTTGTATTAAGCTTTGTGAAGGACATGCTTTGGGCCCAAGGCCGTTTGGTATATCTATAAATTGGGCCTGAGGCTGTTTGTTATATATGTTTGATAAGGACATGAATGGATCTAAGGTCATTTGAATACAAATGCATTGGGCCTAAGGCTGTTTGAGTATGAATATGATTATGATTACAAGTATGAAATGCGCATAAATATGAATGTGAAAGTAATGGGTCAAAGGCCATTTGATACGATGATTGGGCCGTCGTTTGACATGAATGAATTGGGCTCGAGGCTGTTTGATAAGAATGAATTAGGCTCGAGGCCATTTGATAAGAATGAATTGGGCCCGAGGCCGTTTGATAAGAAAGAATTGGGCTCGAGGCCGTTTGATAAGAATGAATTAGGCCTGAGACCGTTTGACATGTTTGGACCTAAGGCCATATGATATATACTTGATAGAAATATGAATAGGCCTAAGGTCGTTTGATGTGTTTGACAAGGATATCATCTATTAGAAAATTTCATTCATACAACCTCTTTACTTTAGTATTATTCACTAGGGTTTCGTTCACTCTTATTTATATGTGTGTAGGTGAGCAAAGAGATGTCCGAACCCAGCCTCAGTGAAGGATGTGAGAGAAATCCAAGTTTTTGTGAAGTTAGCCCGAACATCTCATGCACGAGGCTTTGTTTTTTGTTCTTTTATTTTACCCTTTTTGCTATCTTTGTGATTTCGTTAAATCATCTATGTATATAAACTTTTTGTTTAGCTGACTGCATGTCTGAAAATTCCTGGATGTACAAGATATTAATTTTTGTTCATGTGGCGTGAGTTATTATGAAATATATGTGAGATGTTTTGATATGTCATATAAACACAGTTCATTGAACAAAAATTTTAAGTCTGCTTCCGCTTTGGCCCTTTTACTATTATAATATATATTGATTTTGTCTGAGGCCATAGGTAATTTTATGATTATTGGTCGGTTATGACTTTAACCTACAGGGGCGGGTTCGGCTTATGACAAAATGTATGATGGAGATTGAAAGTGTGTATTATGGGATCCGTGTACAAATAAATTTGAATCATACATGGGTATTTTTTGGTAATTTTTGAATTTGTAGTATTACTCATTTTTAAATGTACAAAAATTCAAAACTTTTAACTTAAGCAAAACTTGTCTGGGGTGGTTCGGGCAAATTCTTGGGTCATAATCTCTTGCTCGGAACGGACAATTAGATATCTTGGTGATCTCTGTGAGAGACGCTGCTTTAGATGTGTGGGTGAGTGAGAGGATTTTCATATAACCAAAAAAAAAATAAAAAAATCATTTTCTCAAAATTATCACTCAAAAATCAATTTAATCCTTATTTTTTTTTATTAATATCAATTTTACACATAAATTATTTGATTTTGGGTCAATTTTATTACCGTTAGCTACCGTTTATAATTAAATGAAAGATGCTGACGTGATACAGAAATTTAGTTTGAGATTTAATTTTGCTCCCAAATTACTTCTAAAATATCAATTAGACATCTAAATTTTATTTTTTTCAAGAGTCTAATTGATATTTTGAGATAATTTGAGATTGAAATAAAATTTTAATTGAATTTTAGATGCCACAACAACAACTTCCCTTTAATCAAAAAGGGCAATTAATGATGAAGGTTAAAATCAAGACAAAATCAAATAATTTAAATGTAAAATTAATATTATTAAAAGATATAGATTAAATTAATTTTTAAATAATAATTTAGGGGAGAAAATAAATTAATATTATTAAAAGATATAGATTAAATTAATTTTTAAATAATAATTTAGGAGAGAAAATAATATATTTTCTCAATTTGCAATGGCTTAAGTGTAGTTGGCAATCCGGGGGCCACAGGCTCAGCTTGTGGATGAAATTTCGTTACATCTTTGCATGGTCCCTCTCTTTACCTCCTCACCCACCCCCTTCTCTCTCTCTCTCTCTCTCTCTCTAGAGTGAGGTAAGTGCTGCATTTGTTCGTTGAGTATTCAGGATCTGCATTACCCTTCATTCTTGAATCTTGATTGTCTTTTCACTGTACTTTGTTTAGTGGATTGTCTAATTCTGTGATGTTTTTTTAACTTCATTGATATGTGGGTATTCTATTATCAGTACTGTTTCAATCTCTCAGTCAACATAGACATCGCTCTTTCTTTTTAGTTACTGTTCAGGTTTGTTTGAATTTTCTGTTATTTCATTTGTTCTGGTGACAATAATCCAAAATTTGTGTAGAGCTCATCATTTGTGACTATCTGCTTATAGAACAAAGCTAGAAGAAAAGAATGAGGCCTTTTATTCTGTGAGTGAATTCATAATATGCTACTTCCTGATGGTTTCCTCATCTGGGCTTCAATTTCTCTTTGGGGTTTTTTTTTTGGTGTGTTCCCATATATAGAAATCTGAACTTCTTTCAGTACATTTAATTTGATTCACTACTTGTTATGCAATTGCTCTGAGGTGTATATCATTATTGAGGACTGTCAGCCCATCCTTGAAGGGATTTTATTTTATTTTAATTTAATTTTAATTTTTGATTTAATATGCAGATAAGATAAAGGTCAAGCTTTGAAGAATTATTTGATTACGACAAAACACCACTCAACATAAACAATAACACTGTAGTTAAGTCGTGGAGTCGAGTTTTATTGCTTTTTTGCCCAAATGGATCAAGATGCTTGACATGGCAACTTAAAACAAGATATAATATAACTATTTATAGATGTCGAGACCCCATTGGCATCAAGTAGTTTTTGGGTGGTGATGTAATATAGCTAACAAATTAGAGTAAGAAAGTGAAAAGGTTTTAAATTCATAGCCTTCCCTCTTGCGTGCAATTCCCATAATGTGAGAGAGGGAGAGCTATGAATACAACAATGATGCAAATTTGTCAATGACTAAAATGATGGTGACATAATAATTTATTGGCAGCATTGAAAGCCATCACTCGTAGAAGTGTAGATATCTTTTCCTATTTGTTAGACTTTTGTGCTTGCTTGCTAATCCAGGCTGAATTAACAAACTTTAAGCAGTATTGTATCAACTAGCAATTAATTTGAACTCACTGAGTGTCGCAACTATTTTGAATGTGAACGCAATCTATTCCTATAGTTGTTAGTGTATGTCCTGGTTGTTAAAATTTTACACAAACAATGCAGTTGCACCTTAAACATGAAACATTGCAATTGAAGTTTTAGAAAATACCTTTGTGGAAAACATCAGTTGGTTTGATTATAACTTCACTGGCTCAATGGCACTTTTATGACTTTAACGTGCCTCAATATTGTGCATTTGTAATCGAAGTATCAATTTGTGTGCCCCAAGGAACTTGCGTAAGGACATTGATATGGTGTTATTCACAAAAGAGAGAGCACTACTTCTAAAATATTGAACTGAATGAGTTTTTTTTGAAGCCTATAGTGCAGAACCATTACGTATTTCTGAAAAAGATTGACATGGTAAAGTTGTTTGTTGCCTGATGATTTTAGTTTCTTAGAAGCACTTATTTGTACTTTCTTCAGTGTTGACCTCCTAATTCCATTTTATAATTTGCTTCAGCTTTCAGCTTACTCAAAGGATATGCTGGCTGGGATTGTAAGCTTATCTTGATCCTTCTATGGCTCTCACTGCAACCAAGGTTTCAAAAGGTTCTGTAGCGATTGATGCAACAACTGTCAATAACTTACAAGGAAGCAATTATATTTTTGCCAAGTCACCGCAGCACACTAGATTACATGGTACAAGTCCCGCACATGAGTTTGGTAAACAGAGCGATGGACATCTCTGGACATTAAGGTTGAAGTTTCCTAAGAAAGTTTTGTGGCACATATGTGGAAAACCTAGTAGTTTTGTTCTGTCTCGAGGACTTTCTGCCATATGTCGATCAACAAACACAAGCAATACTGAAACACAAGAATGTATTAGAGACCATGGTGATTGTTCAGAATCATCTAGGTATGGGCTTTGGGCAAAACATATAACTGAAACTGTTTGCAATACAATTTATTATACCATTATTGTTTTCATTCTTCTGTTGATAAATCAATGATCCATGATAGATTTCATACAATAACATTATTGATTCCAATTTGCTAGGCTCTAAAAAATATATTTTGATAGGAGCAACTTTTTTTAAACAAATATCTCCGAAATGTAAGCCGTTTTTCATCAGTATTTTAATCTTGAGTCTATGGTTGGATTTTTTGAATGCTTAGATGTAGTTATTGCCAACTGATTAACTATGCATTCTTAGTTGTTCTAATATGAACTTACTACAATTCATGGTTCTAAAGGGCCACTAGTGTTGCCCTTGCTGAAGAGATAGACAACATAGACCTAATGTTTGTTCATTAAGAGAAAGGGCCCAAGTGCCTTTGAATGATGAGAACAATGTCACATTTAGAGACAGACTGCACTATTCAAATGCCAGAAAAAACTGCCTTGTGAAGGTACTACATTGATGCACAAAATATGAATTTCATAAAGTTCACCACAGTCATTAAAGAAAGGGAGAAAACAATGAATTAAGACAATATTATTAGTACCTTACAAGGACGGACATACGATAAATACATATTTGGGTGAACATTGGAGGCTGTAGCTTGGGGCAGGAGGGAGTCTTGCCTGTGTGACAAGACTTGAACCCTTGACCTCCTAGCGAGGTGCAGGGGTTCTAGCCAACTGCTTTAGCTCCTATTGGTTGGACATACTATATATAACTTAAGTATGGTTAAGCCTAAAGTTTTTTTTCTTTGTTTTTGGTCGGCAAAAATCAATTGTTATTTGTTGGATAAACTTGCCTTCTCTTCCTTGTTTCCCCTGCCAATCATAGATGACACTGTATTTATATAGTAGATCAGGTGTATCTCACCATTGACCCTCCAAATTTATTTGAATATTGAATTTTGTTTTATTTATTTATTTCAGTCATTTGTACAAATTGAATTGCACTTTGTAATGCTCCGTTGCTATGTTATGATCAGCCAATTTCATTTTTGATAAATCTAAATTTCATCATGCAAATATTTTTAATAAATGTATCTAGTTTAATTAATTTCAACAGTAGCATGTTGCATGTTACAGCTTGCTTGAAGATTTTATTTATTTATTTTTTTCATTCACCTTCTACTTATAAAATCCAACTGTGGGTCAGAGCACAAGGTTGTAATGAGGATGATGAACATCCTGTCATGCCTGAGAGAACTATTCACTCAATTCAAGGATTAGCTGAGGCTTGCCAATTTGTTTACAATGATGCCAGATTTGTTAATGAAAGAGCTCGAAATGATATTGTCTTGCTTTCTCGGTAATATTTAGTATTTCATTGTCTTATCTGCATAAATTACTTGCAATTGCCATCAGCAAGTCATTTACTACCAGTCCTTAGTGTGTGTCCTATTTGCAAATTAGAAAAAAGTGTTTCTTGTCACCTTGGATTGCCGTTAAAAAAAAAGTAGTAATCTTTGCGATGGTGGGTGGGCATTGGTAAAGAAGATATACGAGCTCAGGAGGACATATGAAATGAAAGCATGTGGAATGATCTCTCCCAAGCTTCTAGGATCTTCTTGCCAATATTTGCATATGTATATATATTGAAAATATATAGTATGCATGGAGGATATTATAAATCTTCCATATGCTTTTTTTTAACTTGTAATCAACTGATTATTGTTTGCCATTTATTTTCAGTGGCATGATGAGGTTGGATGCCCGTGTTCGCCAAGATGTTGCTATTATTGGTTCTGAGTTTCTTAAGCTTGACGGTAATTTCATTGACCTTCTATGCTATGATCAATTCTACCTTTGATCTTAATGACGTAGATATTCTGAAACATAATTATCTGACATGGTTCCTTGCCACCCTGCTAAAATTAAGTGATTTGATATTTCATATCAAAGCATAAGAGATTATTCAATCTGATATTTGACTGCATTTAAAATGATAATATTTTTCCGCACTTGTAAATGATTTCATTTTTCATCAAGGTTATTGCTTCAATTCTTCCATCAAAAAAAAAAAAAGTTTACTGCTTCAAATATATATATATATATATATGTTTTTTATTTGAACTTACTGATAATAACTTTTTTTTCCCTTTTCTAGAGCTTGGGGTGGGGATCTTAATGATTCAGTTAATGGATTGTCCCAAAAAAATTTGAATTTAAAAAACCAAATAATTTTAATTTCATTTCAAGTGGTGTCCAAATGATCTCTTATTTAATTACACTTGTCATTTTGAACTCACTTGTCTTTCTTTGAATTGAAATTTTCTTGGTAGCTCGGGCAAGAAAGGATACTAAGAAAATTGACCATGATGTGAAGAAAAAAGCTGAACGCCTTAATCATATAGCTGCTGTATGTATCGTAAAGATTCACCCATTTCTCTGCTTGCAGTTATAGTCACACACTTCTAGTCCCTTAGTAGTGACTAACTTTCTAACAGTTCTTGTATTCTTATCAGATTTTGAAAGACAAAGCTCAATCTAGGTTGAAAAAGGCCGCTGACAAGCACTGGAGTGATGGAGCCTTGGAGGTGCTTTAATTTACATTGTTATAAACTTTACTTGCCGCTGCATTTACACATCTGATATTTGGATAACCTTATTTTTCTGAAAATGAGGAATCTAGCTTTATGTTTACTTTCAGTTCAAAAAAAAGCTTTATGTTTACATCCAATAGACAGATGGAGAGTGCAGGCACTTGTAGTTGTAGTAGTAACGAGTTCATATATATATGTACTGTTAAAATCCACCTACTCTCCACCTACTTCACCCACTTAAACCTACTCCACTAAACCTAACCCACTACACCACTACCACCTCACCTACTCCACTAAACCTAACCCACTACACCACTACCACCTCACCTACTCCACTAAACCTAACCCACTACACCACTACCACCTCCACTTCACCTACTCCTTACCTACTACACACTCACCCTCTTCTATATATAGGAATCATGAATCATTGTAATAAAAATCAATATATCAATCAATAATAATACATACAATTTATTCTCTCTCTTTCTCTATACATTATTTCTTACATGGTATTAGAGCTGGTTTAAAACCTAGTATTTTCGCTTCCCCGGCGGGCGGCAACCTCACCTTAGCCGCCCGCCGGGCCTCAACCTATTCCGCTGATAAAATCAACAAAGATTTGTGCAACTGTAGTCATGTGTGAGGCTGATGGAGAAGAATTCTTCACCTCATATGACGAGACAGTCTGGAACTGGAAACACTGCAACATTCTGCTCTGGAATTTTGCAGCAGCTAGATTATAGCTTGGTTGAGTGCCAAGCTTTGGTTCTTCCACCCACTCTTGAACTTGCCCAGCAAAGTGTGAAGGTTCATGCTTGTGTTGGAGGGACTAGTGTGCGCGAAGATCAGCGCATTCTCTCCAGTGGGGTTCATGTTGTTGTTGGTACTCCTGGTCGTGTGTTTGACATGTTGCGGAGACAATCACTTCGCCCTGTTTACATCAAAATGTTTGTCTTGGATGAAGCTGATGAAATGCTGTCACGAGGTTTTTAAAAATCAGATCTATGATATTTTCCAGTTGCTGCCACCCAAAATCCAGGTTGGGGTGTTCTCAGTTGCTGCCACCCAAAATCCAGGTTGGGGTGTTCTCTGCCACAATGCCACCAGAGGCTCTTGAAATCACCAGGAAATTCATGAATAAGCCTGGAAAGAGAAAAAGCTCATGCTAGGATTTGCGAAGTGATTCGCTGTAGGAATTTTGGCTTTGGATGAAACCCTTACCATACTCCACTCATTCTCTCCAACTGTTCTAACTTTTTATTTTTATTATTATTATTATTATATCAAATAATCAATGCACTCATGTTCTCCACTAACAGTGTCCACTTTTGACCCAAACCATTTTCAATCCATCATTTCTCCTTCACCTTTTGCACCCCACTCACCGACTCTCTCTCCACTTTATCACATGGGTTTGTCCCTCTCTCTCCTCCATTTGATTTCAAAAATCACTTATTTTTATTTATTTTTTCCTAGTCACTTTTCCTCTTTTTTAAATACCCCACTTTATTTTGAAACAATCGCACTGATGTTTTTCATATAATCCATCTATAAATATTTTTTATCTATTTTCTTTCTCCCTTGTTTTCTTTCATTTTATTTTTATTTTTTCAACAAAACACTCCCAAAAAAAAAAAAAAAAAAAAAAACAACAACAACATTTTACAAACTTGTCATTTCTTCATGCCGGGGATCAACCCCGATCAGCATTTTACACCATAAAAAAAAATAAAAATAAAAAAAATAAAAATAAAAAAACACAAAACAAAACAAAACACAACCAACACAAATCGGAACAGTGGGATTTTTCTTCTCGCCTATTCCGCCGGTCTTTTCTTCTTGCCACCGTCTTGGGCGGCCCTTGCCGGTGTTGCCTCCGTATTTCCCACTCCACTGGGCATGATCACTACTCCCTGCTCCTCCACTGCAGCATATGGCGGCCCTCCAAATCGGAACATAAAACTGGCCTTCCGCTTCAGCTCCTTGTTTTCCGCCTTTAGCACACTTATCTCTGCTCGCGCATCCTTATACATGTGTTGGAGCAGAGCCAGTTGGGCGTTTAACTGCTGCACCTCATTTGTCCTACTCTGCAGCCGGTTTGACAAATTTGTAACCGCAGTCATGGTTTCCACACATGACTTCAAGGTAAACTGATTGGCCTCCACATCCAACTGCACCGCCATTTTTTGCTCCACCGACCGCATCGGAAAGTTCAACGGAGCAAAACCAGAGGTGTTTGGTTGAGGTTCACTGGCCACCGCACCAGTTATTTCTCTTGTGGACTCATTCAGTTCTGGAAAGAGCGTAAGTAGCCCACGGGAAGAGGAGGCCATGTTCTGGTTAGCTGGACGGGAAGAAGAGGCCATGTTATGGGTTGCAGAGTGTTTCAGAGAAGGGTTGGTTACAGAGTGTTTCAGACTGCAAAGGTTCAGAGGTTTCAGACTGGTTTGTTATGCTTCCCAACCTCAGCCTCCGCTTCGATTTATAAAGACCCTGACGAAGCGGCAGACACGCGCATCATGCGCCGCTCGACGCTCGCCGACAATATGGGCGCGCCTTTTGATGGCACGTCTTTTGATGGCACGCCTTTTGATGGCACGCCTTTTGATGAATTGGGCACGCCATTTGATGGCACGCCTTTTTGAAAGATTGGGCACACCTTTTGAGGGTGCGACTTTTTAAGGGTCCGACAAGACTCTGTAAACTGTCCCGACATTGATTCCGATTAGCTCCATCAAGGGTCCGACAAGACTCTGTAAACTGTCCCGACATTGATTCCGGTTAGCTCCTTTATGGGTCCGACAAGACTCTGTAAACTGTCCCGACATAGATTCCGGTTAGTTTCTACAAGGGTCCGACAAGACTCCGTAAACTGTCTTCTACAACGGTCCGACATGACCCCATAAACTGTCTTCTACAACGGTCCGACATGACCCCATAAACTGTCTTCTACATCGGTCTGACACCGCCATCCAGTGTCCTCTACACCGTTATGACACCACCATACAGTGTCCTCTACATGGTTATGACACCCCCATACAGTGTCCTCTACAATGTTATGACACCACCATCCAGTGTCTTCACCAATGGTCTGACACGACCATACAGTGTCTCTTATCCTCTTTTATTTTTATGTATTTTCTTATTTTGTTACTCTCTCCAAACTCAAGTTGGTTAGTTCCTATCCCCCTTGAGTTTGCGGGGGGCTGTTAAAATCCACCTACTCTCCACCTACTTCACCCACTTAAACCTACTCCACTAAACCTAACCCACTACACCACTACCACCTCACCTACTCCACTAAACCTAACCCACTACACCACTACCACCTCACCTACTCCACTAAACCTAACCCACTACACCACTACCACCTCCACTTCACCTACTCCTTACCTACTACACACTCACCCTCTTCTATATATAGGAATCATGAATCATTGTAATAAAAATCAATATATCAATCAATAATAATACATACAATTTATTCTCTCTCTTTCTCTATACATTATTTCTTACATGTACATATATTATTTTAATGCCCTTGTTGCGCAATCCATTAGTTGATAACTGAGATTACTTCAGTGTCTTTTTTTTTTTTTTCCCCGAAGGAAGGAGTTGAAAAGTTTTGTTCTAATACTATGTTATCATTGCTACAATGGCTGATTGTCCTTAAGGTAGAGGCTAGGAAAAAAGAAATCTACCTTTTTGGTTCCAAAATTTTCCTTCTTTTGTTCTTTTTCCTCGTATCTTCCAACAAATGCGTGTATAAAGGTTTTCTTTGATCTCTTAGTATTTGCTTCTCCCTCTTTGTCAGTTATATTAGTAGCTGGTATAACTTCCACTATATAGCCAAAATAGCTCTTGTGAGTACTGGTCTCTGTTGAGTCAATGTAACGTATTTAAGTATATTGAAATACGCAAGAGAACAACAATTATTTCTTATTTTCAGAACATAGGCATAAATGTATTACTAGTGGTGAGGGATTAACGTTGTATATACCATGGTTAATCATAAGTAGTAAGCCTTATCACATTTCACAATCTGAAAAGTCTAATTTCAAACTTGCGTAGTGATTATTGAAGCTTGGGTAACCAGCTTAGGGTATGATGAGATATCACCCCTTATTTATAAATGAAGATTTAGGGTTTACAAAGAAGACAATTACAAGATGATCCCTGAGTGCGTAAAAAATGATTACAAATCTTAGAGACTTTCGGCTAGTATAATATGCTAAGTGCCTTTCGGTGATTATAATATGTCAACACTCCCCCTCAAGCTGGTGCGAAGATATCTTTCATGCCCAGCTTGCCTAATATGTCATGAAACGGTTTATTCCCAATTCCCTTGGTGAGAATGTCAGCAAGTTGTTCACCAGACTGAACAAAAGGAGTACAAATGGTACCACTAGTGAGTTTCTCCTTAATGAAGTGGCGATCAATCTCAACATGTTTTGTCTTGTCATGTTGAACGGGATTGTGAGCAATGTTGATGGCGGCCTTATTATCACAGTATAACCGCATGGAGTCCGTCTGAGCAATACCTAAATCACTCAACAATAATTTGATCCATAAAACACCTTGTGCCATAGCTCTAAACTCAGCTTCTGCACTTGACCTGGCAACCACATTCTGTTTCTTACTCCTCCAAGTAACTAGGTTGCCGCCGACAAATGTGCAATACCCTGAAGTTGATCTCCTATCAGTTACTGACCCAGCCCAGTCAGCATCTGTATAGGCTTCTACACGAAGATGATCATACTTTGAAAAAAACAGACCCTTACCAGGGGCAGACTTCAAATACCTCAAGATTCTCATGACAGCCTCAAAGTGTATCTGATGAGGAGCATGCATAAACTGACTAACTACACTGACAGCAACAGCAATATCAGGACGGGAGTGAGATAGGTAAATGAGCTTACCAACTAAACGTTGATAGCTCCCCCTATCCACAACTTCTCCTCCTTCATCATCCCCCAATTTCTGATTGGGTTCCAGTGGGGTGGCACATGCCTTGCAGCCAAGCATCCCAGTTTCCTTCAACAGGTCAAGCACATATTTTCTCTGTGAGATAAATATCCCATCCTTAGAGCGAGCAACTTCAATTCCCAAAAAATACTTCAAGCTTCCCAAGTCTTTGATTTCAAACTCTTTGGCTAAATATTTCTTCAACAGAGGTATTTCCCCACTATCATTGCCTGTAAGAACTATGTCATCTACATAAACAATAAGTGCTGTAGTCTTACCGCATGAGGAATGTTTCACAAATAATGTGTGATCTGCCTGACTTTGTTTGAAGCCATATTTAAACATAGCCTGAGTGAATCTCTCAAACCAAGCCCTTGGAGACTGTTTGAGACCATATAATGACTTCCGAAGTTTGCATACTTTCCCTTCTGTTTGATGATTCTCAAAACCCGGAGGAATGTCCATATATACTTCTTCTTCGAGGTCACCATGGAGAAAAGCATTCTTGACATCAAACTGATAAAGCGGCCAATCTAGATTAGTTGCTAGAGAAAGAAGTACTCTGACTGAATTCATTTTAGCCACGGGTGCGAAGGTCTCCTGATAATCAATGCCATATGTCTGAGTGAACCCTTTTGCCACAAGTCTTGCCTTGTAACGCTCAATAGACCCATCTGCTTTGTGTTTCACAGTATATACCCATTTACAGCCCACAGGTCGTTTGCCCGTAGGTAACTCAGTCAATTCCCAAGTGCCATTCTTCCTAAGTGCTTTCATTTCCTCAATCATGGCTAGTTTCCACTCAGAGATAGCAAGAGCATCCTGAAAATGGTTAGGAATGCTAACAGAGGAAATATTGGACACAAATGCTCTATATGAGGATGACAAATGAGAGTATGATACAAACTGTGAGATAGGATGTTGAGTACAAGATCTCACACCCTTTCTTTTGGCAATAGGAACATCAAGATCAATGGACTCACGAGATTCAAAATTACCTAGACTCTCATCAGAAGCAGGAGATGGCAGTGGAGTAGCAGAAACGGTCCCGTGTATCCAGTTAACTTGTTTTCTGTCGATGTCCCGGATATAAACATGTCCATCCTTATTCTTGGTGACAGTGGGTTCTATAGTTCCAGTAGAAGAGGGTGGTGCAAGAACAACTGGTTCTATCATAGGAGGCACAGGACTCACTTTTACCATATGAGGCTCAGGACTCACTTCATACCAAGGCTCCCCCGGAAGGGAGGACGGGGACACCGGAGAGGACAAGAAATAGGACTGGGACTCAAAGAAAGTGACATCCATGGACACAAACCACTTACGAGAAGAAGGGTGGTAACATTTATACCCCTTTTGAGTAGGAGAATAACCAAGGAAAACACACTTGAGGGAGCGAGGGTCCAACTTACCACGAGAGGGAGAGTGATTATGGACAAAACAGACACAACCAAAGATTTTGGGAGGAATAGAAAACAAGGACTGAGAACCGAGGAGGACGTGAAGCGGAGCCTGTTTGTCCAAAACCTGGGTAGGGAGACGATTAATAAGATAGGCAGCGGTGAGAACGGCGTCGCCCCAATAGGGTCGAGGCACGTTCATAAAAAAACACATGCACCGAGCCATGTCAAGAAGATGCCGATTCTTGCGTTCGGCCACCCCATTTTGTTGAGGGGTATTGGTACAAGAAGTCTGATGGATAATGCCATGAGTAGAGAAATATTGTCCTAACCCAGAATCTATGTATTCCCCGCCATTATCAGAACGAAATATTTTGATAGTGGCCCCAAACTGAGTACAAATCATCTTATGAAAAGTGCGAAACACAGAGAAAACTTCACTCTTATCTTTCATGAGATACACCCAAGTAGCACGAGAAAAATCATCAATAAATGTAACAAACCAGCGATGACCTTTCACAGACAGAACACGAGAGGGACCCCAAACATCAGAGTGTATTAATGAAAAAGGAACTAAGCTTTTATTCAAACTGGGAGCAAAAGAAGCTCTATGTTGTTTTCCAAGTTGACAAGACTCACAAAGAAAGTCAGATACATGATGATTTGCGAAACTAGAAGGAAATAAATGCTTAAGTAAATGAAAGGAGGGATGCCCAAGACGCCGATGCCACAGCCAGACATCAGCGGGTGTAGGAGAAGACGAAGCAGATGATGATGGCAGAGGCGAAGAAGAAGCGGAATGATGATGATGGCAGAAGATCGATTCAGCAGATGATCCAACTAGGTATGCGTTGAACCTTAGCCCTGGAGGTGATGCTCTGATACCATGAAGCTTGGGTAACCAGCTTAGGGTATGATGAGATATCACCCCTTATTTATAAATGAAGATTTAGGGTTTATGTTAGAATTTACCATCACCTACCACCACTACCACCTCACCTACTCCACTAAACCTAACCCACTACACTTTTATCACCATCCACTACACACCATCCACTACACCTACATCTATATAAGGAACCATTTGTAATAGACAGAACATGTATCAATAGATCAATCAATATCAATCAATAATACAGTATTTTTTTTTACATGGTATCAGAGCTATAAGATTTAGACCTATATATTGTTTTTCCCCGGCGGGCAGCCGGCCGGCAACCTTGCCTTCGCTGCCCGTTGGAGTTTTTCTATACATACCTTCTCTCTCTCATCTAAGCTAGGGTTTTTCACGATGATGCAACCAGCAACGAGCGTAGTTCAGCCACACCAGCAGAACCACCTTCAATACCAACAACAACAACAGTCATGGATGATTAAGCAGCAGATGTATTACCACCAGCAACAGTCATCGAACCAATTTCCGACTATGGAGCCGCCGGAAAACACCGCCGGAGCAATCGAATCAGCCGAGAAAATCATCCTCCGGTGGGACTCCACGGCGTTGGAGGAAGCCAGAGAGCGTATGATCTTCGATTCCGATCGTCAAGAGATCGATCGATACTTGCAAGCCGTTGATGAGATTCAACGATCGATGGAATCGGTGACTGTGACCGATGATCAGAACAAGGTCAATGGTGCGATGCAGATCGCCATGGCTAGGCTCGAGGACGAGTTTCGTAATATCCTGATTTCACATACTGGACCTGTTGAAGCCGAATCGTTAGTCGAATCGGTTCGATCTACTCCGAGAACTGATAGCACTGGAGTTGATTTTCCAGAAGAAGATTACTCGTTTGCAGATTCGGTGGTGAGCAAGGAAGTTGAAGTGGTGTTGTTCTGCTGTTAAGCGAGGAAGACTCAAAGATTTTCAAGTACCTAGATTCTCTTGAGGAGAATAAAGAAGAAAAGAGTAAACAACACAGGGGGGACATAGCACACACTGTCACTCTCTCTCTCTCTAATAATCACCCCACATGCCTCAAGATATTTCACGTGGGTACTCCACCTCCATAGACACATCAAATATTTTATTCACACCCAAAATCATCATTTTCCACCGCCCTACTTTTTAAACATATTATTATTATTATTATTATTATTATTATTATTATTTTAAATATATTATTATTATTTCTTTCTTTTAGTGAAAAAAAAAATAAAAATAAAAAAAATAAAAAAAAAAAAAAAAAAACAATTGCCACCAATTTACAAATTTGCACAATACACTCATTTTATTCATATCGGGATCAACCCCGATCCACATTTTACACAAAAAAAAAAAAAAAAAAAAAAAAAACAACAACAACAACAAAAATCCACAACAACAGCTTTGTTTTCTTTTCTGCAGACGGCCACCCACCGACCTACTCTGCCGCCGGTCTCTTCTTTTTGCCTCCATCCTGGGCGGCCCTTGCCGGTGTTGCCTCCGTGTTTCCCACTCCACTGGGCATGATCACTACTCCCTGCTCCTCCACTGCAGCATATGGCGGCCCTCCAAATCGGAACATCACGGTGGCCTTCCGCTTCAGCTCCTTATTTTCTGCTTTCAGCACACTTATCTCTGCTCGCGCATCCTTATACATGCGTTGGAGCAGAGCCAGTTGGGCGTTTAACTGCTGCACCTCATTTGTCCTACTCTGCAGCCGGTTCGACAAATTTGTGACCGCCGTCATGGTTTCCACACATGACTTCAAGGTATACTGATTGGTCTCCACATCTGACTGCACTGCCATTCTTTGCTCCACAGACCGCATCGGAAAGTTCAACGGAGCAAACTCCGGGGCGCTTGGTTGAGATTCCAGTGCCACCGCACCAGTTCTCTCTTTTGTTGACTCGTTGAGGTCGGGAAAAAGGGTGAGCAGTCCACGGGAAGACGAGGACGAGGCCATTTTCTGAGCAACAGCGTGTTACAGACTATCTCTCTCAGCAAAACGCACTATCTCTCTCAGCAAAACGAAGAGTTTTTTTTCAGAGATTTTTCTCAGTTTCTTGTCTCAGCCTCTGCCTCGGCTTCAGCCTCCGTCTTGGTTAAATAGCCGAGGCCGCCACGCGTATCGCGCGCCACTTGCCGCCAGACGACAAACGGGCACGCCAACCAAGGCACTCACGTGCCTCGCCATCATGTCCGGCACACCTTTTGATGAATTGGGCACGCCTTTTGATGGCACGCCTTTTGACAAAATTGGGCACACCTTTTGAGGGTGCCACTTTTCCAAGGGTCCGACAAGACTCTGTAAACTGTCCCGACATTGATTCCGGTTAGCTCCTTTATGGGTCCGACAAGACTCTGTAAACTGTCCCGACATTGATTCCGGTTAGTTTCTACAAGGGTCCGACAAGACTCTGTAAACTGTCCCGACATTGCTTCCGGTTAGTTTCTACAAGGGTCCAGCAAGACTCCGTAAACTGTCACAACAACTGTCACAGCATTGTCTGCTACAACGGTCCAACATGACCCCGTAAACTGTCCTGCTACAACGGTCCGACATGACCCCATAAACTGTCTTCTACAACGGTCCGACATGACCCCATAAACTGTCTTCTACAACGGTCCGACATGACCCCATAAACTGTCTTCTACATCGGTCTGACACCGCCATCCAGTGTCCTTTACACCGTTATGACACCACCATACAGTGTCCTCTACAACGTTATGACACCACCATACAGTGTCCTCTACAACGTTATGACACCACCATCCAGTGTCTTCACCAATGGTCTGACACGACCATACAGTGTCTCCTATCCTCTTTTATTTTTATGTATTTTCTTGTTTTGTTACTCTCTCCAAACTCAAATTGGTTAGTTTCTATCCTCCTTGAGTTTGCGGGGGGCTGTTAGAATTTACCATCACCTACCACCACTACCACCTCACCTACTCCACTAAACCTAACCCACTACACTTTTATCACCATCCACTACACACCATCCACTACACCTACATCTATATAAGGAACCATTTGTAATAGACAGAACATGTATCAATAGATCAATCAATATCAATCAATAATACAGTATTTTTTTACAGTTTACAAAGAAGACAATTACAAGATGATCCCTGAGTGCGTAAAAAATGATTACAAATCTTAGAGACTTTCGGCTAGTATAATATGCTAAGTGCCTTTCGGTGATTATAATATGTCAACAATTATTACCATAAGGTCTAGTGACGTTTCAGATATTCTTATAGTCATTATAATTATATAAAATAAAATAAAAAATCCATATATTAAATGCAAAGAAAGTCCTGCACAACTCTGTGCTTGTAGTTCAATTAGAAAATTCAGCATATACTGTAATATTAGTGATAAGATATGGTTTTATACAATTTGAAGCAATTTCCTGTCTCATCCTCAGGCTGATTTGCGGCGCGCCGACTTCTTTGCCAAGCAACGTGCAATGGAAGATGCCTTAATGGCGTTGGAGGTATGATTAAATTAACTCTGCATATACTTCACATGGAACTACTGGATTCAAATAATAGATTTATTAGCTTTCAGAAAAGACAAATTTACTGTTCTACCCTTAATTGTTCATTTCCATTATAAAATTCATGTTATTGTTTTATTTTTTAACAGTTTGTCAAAAACATACATGACATGATGGTGAGCAAGATGTGCAAGTTGTAAGTTGCTCTAGTGATGGCTTATCTTTCCATTTACGAAGGGATAAAATGAAACTTGTAGTTAATAAGTATCTTAGGCGTTGATATTTTAAAAGCTGAGTTGTTGACCCCAATCCACTGTACAGGAAAAGAGGTTCTCAATCGACTAACGGCATGGTAGGGCGTATAATGATTGAAAAGAACGGAAAAACTCTCGACTTCTTTCCAGGAGAAGTGTCCACGGATCGCATTACTGCTATTCAGGTTCTTTCTCTTGCTCTTTTCAACACAATCTTTCATTGATAGTCTAATAGCATCAGGGTCATGAATTCATACTGTGCTTTGATGATGTGCAGGAGGCTTACTGGAGTATGGCATCTGCACTGTCCGAAGCTGATGGAATTGACTATACTGATCCCGAGGAGGTTTGAATTGAGGAATACGTTTTATTTTCTTTTCTTTTCTATTTTTACAAAAATGAGGTAGTCGTAGATGTAATGGTTCTGTGTTTGTCTGTTTACCTGTTCTTCCCATCTGGAACAGCTCGAGTTGTTGGTTGCTACGCTTATAGATCTTGATGCAATGGATGGTAAAAGTAGTGTATCTTTATTGGCTGAGTGTTCGAGTTCTCCTGATGTCAATACGAGGTAAGGTTTCTGTCTATATATTTATCAGAGCATGCAATATAAGTGAAAAATACACCTAGAAATTCTCTCATGACATGATTATGTCAACTCACCAATTATCCTAAAAGTTTAAGTTGTCAGGAAATGACCGAATAAGCATGCAATCCTCATAAAACCGTGAAATATGGGTAGGTATAACCATGGGCCGAATAAGCATGCAATCCACATAAAACCATGTAATAAGCATACAATCCACATAAAACCATGTAAATGGGCCGAATTGTGGATTGCTTCAGGGTTTTGGGTAGGACTTTGCTTCACATATTAAACATGAAGCATGCAATCCACATAAATCTACTGCTTGCTAGCAATTGTGCATCTGATGCGAAGCTTTAAACCATGGTTGAGTATGACCACCGAGATTCTTAAAACAAAAAACAAAAAGCAAAGAAAAGGATATACCTTGAGTATTATAAACCATGGTTGGTATATCTCGAGTGATAGGGTTCAGGAAGATGATTGCTACCTCTGTTCTTACTATCATCTGGTTCATTTTTGTCCATTCTCTCTCTTCGGAAAACTCTTCAACTTGTATTCTCATAGGCATTTTCATTTCAGTAGAAATTAACTTGAAATTCTTGATGGTTGCATTTCCAATAGTCTACATGGAAATTCAGTATTATCCGTGTATTGAGCATGAGCATCTTGGCAGGTAGTTATTCACCCAAAAAAATCTTGGTAGGTAGTTTCTTTCTTACCAGGGATTGCATCATTCTGCCATAGCATTCTTTTCATTATTTCCATTGCATAATTTACTACATCTGTTAGAATTTACCATCACCTACCACCACTACCACCTCACCTACTCCACTAAACCTAACCCACTCTACCACTACCACCTACCACACTTCTCCTACTCTCCACCTACTCCCAAACACACTCCTATATAATAGGAATCTTTGTAATTGTAATCAATAAAACATCAATCAATAATACATAAATTTTTACATGGTATCAGAGCAAGGTTAAGACCTTAGTATTTCTCGCTTCACCGGCGGGCGGCAACCTCGCCTTGGCCACCCGCCGGACCTCAACCTATTCCGCTTATCTTCTACACATACCTTGACTTCTTCAACATTTTCTTACACCCCTCCTCCGCTATGTCGGCGGCGGCACCTGCATCATCGTCTAGCCTCTATCGCCGTTCACCTCGCCTCTCACATATCCGTGGTTGTACTCTTACTCGTCGTCGTCGTTGGCGTTTCTGGCGCTGCTTTTCTGCTCGTCACTGCTGTTTTTTTTTCCCGATTTGCTCTCTCTCTCTTAGCCGTGGATTTGGGTGTGGGGTGTAGAGCTGTGGCTCTGTTGTTGGTAGCCATGTTTGCTGGCTTGAAGGTTTCAATGGCAGCAGTGTACAAGGTTGGGGACTCCGCTGGTTGAACCATCATTGGGAATATTGATTACAAGGCCTGGGCTGCTTCCAAGACGTTTCATGTTGGAGATGTCATCATTTTCGAATACAATTTTCAATGTCACGTGTTGCAAGTGCCCCACAAAGAATACCAAGCCTGCAGAAGTGTAAGACAGTAACATGCATCTTCACATACAGCTTGGGTAATGTGTAACTATCAAAAGCACAAGCTTCTTGGACATCCCTCTCTCTCTCTCTCCATGGACCCAACATCATCATCATGCACCCACTTTAATCATATCTCTCCTTTTCTCTTAATTTATTTCATCCACGTTCTTTCACCCTTTTCTTTTATTTTAATATATATATATATATATTTTATTATAATATATTTTCCCTATCCCTTGTTAGTAAGCATCACCCGTTTTCCATTCTCTTATTATTATTTATTTTATATTCCACCAAAAAAAAAAAAAAATCACACTGCTGTTTTTCTTATCACCCATCCACAAATATTTTTCTCTATTTTCTTTATCCATTATTTTCTTTTATTTTATTTTTCTTATTAAACAAAACAACACCACAAAATAACACCAACAACATTCCACAACCTTGTCATTTTATTCATATCAGGGGATCAACCCCGATCACACTTTTACATCAAAAACAAAAAAAAAACAAGAAAAAAAAAAAAAAAAACCCACACAAACAAAAACAAAACTACCACACCCACAGTGGGATTTTTCTTCTCTACTCAGCCGCCGGTCTTTTCTTCTTGCCTCCGTCCTGGGTGGTCCTTGCCGGTGTTGCCTCCGTGCTTCCTAGACCACCAAGCAAGTTGCCTCCTCCCTGCTCCTCCACTACAGCATACGGTGGACCTCCAAATCGGAACATCACGGTGGCCTTCCGCTTCAGCTCCTTGTTTTCCGTCTTTAGCACGCTTATCTCTGCTCGCGTATCCTTATACATGCGTTGGAGCAGAGCCAGTTGAGCGTTTAAATGCTGCACCTCATTTGTCCTACTCTGCAGCCGGTTCGACAAGTTTGTTACCGCCGTCATGCTTTCCACACATGCCTTCAAAGTATACTGATTCGCCTCCACATCCGTTTGCACTGCCATTTTTTGCTCCACCGACTGCATCGGAAAATTCAACGGAGCAAACCCAGTGTTGTTTGGTTGAGGTTCACGGGACACCGCACCAGTTATCTCTCTTGTGGACTCGTTGAGGTCGGGAAAAAGAGTAAGCAGAGGGCGGGAAGACGATGAAGCCATTTTCTCAGACAACAGAGTGTTACAGAATACCTCTCTCAGAAATCTCTCTCAGAAACTCTCAGAATATCTCTCGCAAGTTTTTTGTCTCCGCCTCTGCCTCAGCCTCAGCCTTCGTCTTATAGCCGAGGCAGCCACGCGCATCGCGCGCCTCTTACCACCAGCCGACAAACGGGCGCGCCAACCAAGGCACTCACGTGCCTCGCCATGATGAATCCGGCACACCTTTTGACAAAATTGGGCACACCTTTTGAGGGTGCACCATCTCCAACGGTCCGACATGACCCTATAAACTGTCCCGACATAGATTCCGGTTAGTTTCTACAAGGGTCCGACAAGACTCTGTAAACTGTCCCGACATAGATTCCGGTTAGTTTCTACAAGGGTCCGACAAGACTCTGTAAACTGTCCCGACATTGTTTCCGGTTAATTTCTACAAGGGTCCGACAAGACTCTGTAAACTGTCCCGACTTTGATTCCGGTTAGTTTCTACAAGGGTCCAGCAAGACTCCGTAAACTGTCACAACATTGTCTTCTACAACGGTCCGACATGACCCCATAAACTGTCTTCTACATCGGTCTGACACCGCCATCCAGTGTCCTCTACACCGTTATGACACCACCATACAGTGTCCTCTACAACGTTATGACACCCCCATACAGTGTCCTCTACAACGTTATGACACCCCCATACAGTGTCCTCTACAACGTTATGACACCACCATTCAGTGTCTTCACCAATGGTCTGACACGACCATACAGTGTCTCCTATCCTTTTTTATTTTTATGTATTTTCTTGTTTTGTTCCTCTCTTCAAACTTAAGTTGGTTAGTTTCTATCCTCCTTGAGTTTGCGGGGGGCTGTTAGAATTTACCATCACCTACCACCACTACCACCTCACCTACTCCACTAAACCTAACCCACTCTACCACTATCACCTACCACACTTCTCCTACTCTCCACCTACTCCCAAACACACTCCTATATAATAGGAATCTTTGTAATTGTAATCAATAAAACATCAATCAATAATACATAAATTTTTACAACATCACATTACATAGTTGCCATCATGCTAATGAAGGAAAGCTGTGGGTGCATAATATGATGATAGAATCTGACACTGAGGCCCCTGAAAATTCAAGTGTCAAGTTCCAGCTTTCTCACTGAATTTTGATTTTATTAATTTTTTTTCCACTTCAGGTTCTTTTTCTTTTTTGAGTTTTTATATGATTGTTTTGAATTTTTTGATATTTTGGTTCTTCTCTATGTGCAGAAAAGCATTAGCTAATGCATTAGCAGCGGCGCCATCGATGTGGACTCTTGGAAACGCAGGCATGGGAGCATTGCAGGTTTTTAATTTCTTGAAACAAATGACCTTTTGCAGCGTTCATATCTGTCTTCTCTTCCTTCTCTTCTTCTTAATGTCATATTGTTAAGTTAATTTATTTATATAAAAATAATAGTAATAATTCACATACTTATAATTGTACATGCAGAGACTGGCAGAAGACAGCAACCCAACAATTGCTGCAGCGGCATCGAAAGCTATCTATGAACTGAAAAAACAATGGGAAATAGAGGACGGAGATAGCTGGAGGTTCATGATGAATCAAAAACCAATAGATGGCCAAAAAGGTGACGATAGGGATGCAGCAACAGAGTAAGAAGAGTTTATAAAATCATAATTGTAGATATCAGCATGATGGACTAAGTAATTGTTCGGATACATTCACTAATCATTTATGTAACAAATAGAATGCATCTTCTGATCGTAGTGTTTATGTTAACCTTCTTAATTTTAATCTAATTTGCTAAAATAGTAGAAGAATAGATATCTGCTGAAAGGTGTTTGGATGAGGACTTGGTGATTTTAGGATGAACACAATGGAACAATCTTTCCTCCTGAAAATCTTTTCGCATGCTTAAAATGTATAATAGTTGTTACGCTTGCTGCAACATTTGATATGTTCTTCAATACATAATGAAAGTTATTGTAAGATTAAAGGTTGTGTTTGGATACCAATTTAGAAAGAGAGAGGAGAAAGTGAGAGAAATGTGAATCAAATATAAACTTTCTTTTTTCATCTTCCTTGCGTTTTGTTTTATTTTATTTTTCCAATAAAAAATAAAAAAAATCTCCGTAGTTAAGATTTCAACATACACTAAACCACCAGAGTACTGTCTCAGCAATGAACAAACACTAGATTATCAAACTTACAAGTTTGCTACCAATATTTTATACTTCTTGAACTCTGGTGTATGGCTACTTATCTTGATTGAGGCTCTTTAGGCTTTTCTTGACAAGCATTATTTAAATATAAATTTTATACATTCTTAGGCTTTGTTTGATTTTTTTTATTGAAAAGTCAATTTTCAATTATTAAAAAAAAGAGGTCATTCTATTCACACAATGATTCTCTTTATCTATAATTTTTTTATTATAATTTTATCCATTTTTTAGGATAAAAATTCTGAAAAATCAAAATCAATTTTTTTGCTTACCCCCATCTCTTTCCCTGATGATGGACTAGCAATGCCGCCATCGCTAACCATTAGTCGCCGCCCTTTTCCACCTCACCGATCACCATCGTCTCCTCTCCCTATTTCACCAACCACTGTTTCCATATCCTAACTCTATTCATTTCCCATCACTCCTCATCTACCTTGCAATACCCTCGTCCTATTTAAAAAAAAAATCACTAATAACAAAATTTCAAACCACATCTAAACTTTTTCAAATATATATATATATATATATTAACATTTGCTAAGCACATTAATTTTTTTAACAACTATTTTATCATTAAAAAATGAAAACCAATAGCCATACTAAAAAAAATTATTTCTCTCTTAAAGGCCACAGTCAGAGTGCCCTCACTTCATCCAATTCTTTTTCTACTTTATGCGTCTTCTTTTTCTTCTTACCCTTTCCATCATGCTAACCATTTGTTGACAGCTAATCTCATCATTCCCCGCCAATCCACTTTAAGCACATACCAAATTCTTTATCTTATTTTTGGACTCTTTTTGCCTGGTTTTTATTATTTTTACAAAATTTAGATAGTATTAAATTGTTACTTTTTTTCCATGGGGCATTTTAGACTAAAACATCTATAAGGCCTCGTTTGGGAATCCTCCTTTTAGTTAAAAAGTCAAAAAATTATTAAATTAGTCAAAAAGCCAACAACTCATACCAAAAAGTCAAAGATTCTTTTTTCTCTTTACTTTTTGCACATCTTTTCGTAAAAAGTCAAAAAGTCATCCCAAACATACTAGTTTTTTTTAGCTCATATTTTAACCAAATAGTCAAAAAATTACTAAATTAGCATGTTCTCAAATGAGGCCTAAAACAAAACAAAATTAATATTAAAAAATACACACACAAAAATAAATAAATAATAAATGAATAAATAAATTAACTTAAAAACAATCATCAAACTGTTTCAGAACTTTTATGTAAAGTATCTTTCATAACTTCTATGTTTATTGTTTTTTTGTTTAATTTTCCAAATAATTTAAAAATTGAAAACGAAAACTACTTTTTGTTTCCAAAAATATATGTAAACATTTTTTAAAAATAAATTTAAATAGTTCTCTAAATTTATAAAATTTTAGAAAATAGAAAATAAATTGTGTCATAACTTGTTTTGAATGTAAAATTTTATTTCATCCTCCTTTGACCATCAACTCTCACTTATCATCTCTATATTATGCAACTAATCAACATGTGTTGGAACATGGTTCAAGGTAAAGTTTACTGCTTGTAATTTCTCTATTATCGATTAACAAAAAAAAAAGAAAAAGAAAGATAGAATCTCATATTGAATAAAGTGCACAAGAGATAAGCCTTAATATATTAGATAGGCTCCCCTAAGTAGGTGTGAGTTACCCTTTTTTTTTTTCAGTAAATAAAGGAAATGCACAAGTCATACCATAGTCTAGGGTATACAACCCCTCTAGCATCGTCAAATAGTTGCTTAACAATGAAAAAAAGAAAGAGGCTATTTTAGTCAATTAGTCAAAAAGTTACTAAATTAGCCAAAAAGCCAACAACCCATACCAAAAAGTCAAAGATTCTCTTTTCTCTCTACTTTTTGCACATCTTTTCGTAATTAGCCAAAAAGTCATCCCAAACATACAAATTTTTTTACCTACTTTTTTAGCCAAATAGCCAAAAAGTTACTAAATTAGCCTGTTCCCAAACGAGGCGAGAATATGGTATAAACATGCTTAATTTCCATCCCTTCGAGCTGGGCCATGAGGTACTTGGTCAGTTTTGTGTCAATCTCTACTTCTAAATTCCGAATATTGAGATTGAGAGCCAACTGGAGGACTATCCCTAAGAGCCCAAAAGTTCCACTACAACACTGGTTGTGGTACCGATGCTACAGCTCCAACCCTAATGTAAAACATGTGGATACTGAAATTTTTTCACCGATTAGGTTGATATTGTTGTGCATTTGTAGGCTTTCCAATTCTCTAATATGTTTTCATATTTTTTATTTGAAAAAACCTATTCATACTGCACATTTAATATGGTGAGTAGAGTCGATTTGACTAATCTTGGCCCGTGAGTGGAAGACAATGCAACCTCATTGGTAAAAAAAGTACCACGTATACATGTTACGATAGTACTCTGAGAGTGTTGAATAATTGTTTCAAAAAATAACTACTCTTTGGAGCTACTTTGTCATTTAGTAAACTTTTTTGATTTCTTGTGGTTGTATATTGATGACTTTAATGAAATCTATATCTATACTACTAGAAATTGCAAAATGTTGGGAGGCCTTTAAAAGCCAAACTCTCAATTTATTTTTCTCAATTTTTCAAATTTTTTAAATTATGAAAATTACGTATGTCGTTATGTGTTTCAATCCTATTGGCCCAACACTAAAATTTTCATTTAATTCTAAGTTATTACTATTAAATGTCATTGAATCTTTCCTTAAATTATGCTATGAAGATTGTAACATTAATTAGGAAAAATACAAAGTTTTGCCTACATTGATGAACAATGGTTTTGTTATCTTCTATAGAATAAGCGTGTGAGGCTTCGGATAAATTTTATTTTTCAATTCTTTAAGATAGTTTTTGTTATGCAATATGCTATGTACATTCTAAAAAGTTTGTTTCATACATACTGTAAATTCATGTATTTAAATTTTTTTGGATTTTGAGAAGTATCCTCAAATTTTTATTTTAATTATTTTGTTCTCCAATGCTTGAGTGACCCATATGGCCAACAAATCATTTGCTATGCAACCATTAAAAAATATATATACACTTTTTTTGGAATAATAGATATTCGCTCCGGTTTTATTTTCAAAATTTATTGTTAATTTTATTTTTTTAAATTCTAGAAGTTAATTTGTTGAAGAAAAAAAAAACACTTATCATTTTCATATAGCCTTATCTATTAGAAGGACATAAATAATTTTTAAAAAAATTTTAGTAATTATTTTTGTCAAACTAGTTTTATTTTTTCAAAAAAAAAATTCAGAAAACTTTTTCTTAAAATCAAACCAAACAGAACCATTTTTTTTGGTATGGTAAGTTACAAATACACCATTTAAGATTTGCTTTACATTCAAATTGTTTCTTGTGGTTTTAAAAATTATAAATAATATCTTATTAGAATTTTTTATTTAACAAAATTAACAGAAAAATTGAAATTCCTAACTACTTTTCTATGTAACAATAGAATTACTAGAATTGTTAATTGAAATATATTTTTAATATCGTTACAAAATATTAATTAACTTAATAATTTATTAACAAAAAGGTTCATTTATAATTCTATAAGAAATTTGAAGGGGAATAATATAATTTTTAAAATTACAAAGGTAATTTATATTTTAAATAAATCTTAAGGAGTGTATTTGTAATTTTTTTTTTTATTAATTAATCTTTTGTAATATTGTTTCTATATATTTAACAAAAAGTTGTTCTTTCATAAATATGTCCATTACATTATATGAACCCCTTAGAAAAGAACATGAAAAGTAACACTTACTTTTCAACTTTTAAAAATTTAATCCACTCAAAATTATAAATTGAACAAAATACCTCATTTACCCTTCTTATAGCTTCTTTACACAATATACAAATCATTCAAATACATAGTAAATAAAAATAATACCAAAAATGGATAGTAAACAATTTGTATGAAATATTTTGAAATACATAATTCTAGGTGAAAAATATTTAAATTTGACTTTTTACAGAATAAGTCAATGTTAAATAAATTTTTAACAAGTCAACTATGAATCGAGTTCAAGAAACTTTGATCATTTTACCATTGTAACTAAAATAAATATGCAAGGAAATCAATGTTAAATTAAATATTAAAAAAATTATCAATGTAAAAAATAAATATTAAAATATATAAATAAATAAATATCCTTTACTGAGATTCTACTTGAGAGACCCCCCCCCCCCCCCGGCAAAAAAAAAAAAATGTTGGGCTCCCCTTGTAGCATTCACTGCATGCCACTCGATAATCGGAGTTAAATAATAAAATTTATAACATTAGAAAAACTCTTAATCATGTCACCCTGTTTGGTATAGTGTTTTTAAAAATAAATTTTTGAGTTTTTAATTCTTAGTAATTTTTTAATTTAATTTAATTTAATTTAATTTTTTTACTTTTTAGATCTATTTAATTTTTATATATTTAAATAGTATAAAATTTATATAAAAGAATTTTAAAAATTCATTGAATACAACAAAATATTATAATGTATTGAATTTTAGTTTTTTTTTTTTTTGTATTTAGTAAATTTTTTTAATTCACAAATATTATACTTTTTTAGTATATCTAAAAAATAAAAAAATTACATAAAATATTAAAAAAAAAAAAACTCAATTAAAAAAAAATATATATTGTGATAATTTTCGCCCAATGAGATTAGTACATGTAACCTATGAGAGAATAATGGGGGCAGTAGTGCTATATGCACTAATTATCAATATATGTTGGGACATTCTGACTTCAAAACTATGGACCTCACACATTATACAAGCTATAAAGATCCTAAATTTTTAAAATTATGATATATCAATTGGTACATATAACTTTGTTCTATCGAGGGTGTTTAGTGTGGCTTATTTTGGCCAATTTATGAAAAAGTTAGTTTCGACTGTTTGGTTAATCTTATTAAGTTATTTTTGACTGTCTGGTTAAATTTATTTTAAATAGTTTTCAATTCTAGCAACTTATTTAACTCAAAAAAGCTGATTGTGATAAGCTATCTATCCCTAATTATCAGCTTTTGCTGTGGGAATGTTAATTTATGATCATACTCTTAGAAATTATTATTATAGTTGTTGTGAAATAGAAAAAAAGACCTAAATGGACTGTAAATTATTATTATTACTTATGAGAAATATGGACTAGTAGTGAATAACAAAAAGTATAAATTAATTCAATTTACAATTAATAGGAGTAAAAATGACATTTACACATTAATAAGTTATTTCATAGTTTATTTATCAAACATTACTCAGTAACTTAAATCTATAATCTAACAGTAACAAAAACATACTAACAACTTCTTATTAAAGTTATAATTTATAATCTGTGGGGACATAATTTTTGAATGACAACACGTGGCCGAGGTGTCACCGAAGTGCCAGCCGAGGTGCCACATGTCCTGGTCATGACACCGAGATCATCTCGGCTAGGCCGAGGTTATCTGTGAAGATACCGAAATCCAGGATAAGCGAATAAGGGACAAGAGTCCTAGAATGAGAGAGGACTTCAGTTTGGGTAAAGATAAGACTCTTAGAGAGTTTATCCCAATCCTACTAAGAGTCCAAGTGTCACGACCCAAACCCGGCCCTATGGGTTTAGCACCGTAACCGGCCAGTAATCCGAGATTACCGAAGGCCTGCAGAACAGTAATACAGTAAAACAGAGTACAGGGCCTGGCGGAAGCCAATACAGTAAATAAATAATGTCCATTGAGCTGTGACAGTCTATATGAAAAAGATTTTCATACGTGTATATATAACCAGTACAGAACAGTATGTACAATATTTATAATCATTCAGACTAGGGACTCAACCCTATATAACAGTACGGTAAACATTCAGTCTATACAAAACAGTGGGACGGTACAGAAGGGGGAACTGTAAAACACCCCTAAGCCTTAACACGATAGGTACGGAACCTCGCAGTGAGGCACAGTAGTTGGCTTGACAAAAGTGGAGTAACCCTGACGCTCCTAGCCGCGGTCTGGTGCCTGTACACCTACATATATATATGAGCAGTGAGCTAAAGCCCAGTGAATAACATAATGCGTAAAGAGGTTAAAGAATATATGTCCTTACAGTATGAAAACAGTCCATTTAAACAGTATTCAGTCATTCAATCGGTACAGTCATATGTGGTACACCCATTAGCATAACAGTACAGTAAACAGTAGGTCTTAAAAGACCGAACAGTAATGATGGCCATCAGTCAGTAAACAGTAGTGGTTCCAACAAGGGAACCGACAGAGAATTCTGTCGCAGTAACAGTAAACAATAGGTGCTAAGGATGCCACAATACAGTTCAGAATATAGGACATACATTCATTCAGTTAACAGTAATCAGTTCAGAAAACAGTACAGTTCAGTTGTTCAGAAGATAATCATTTGTGAACATATCTTTACACAATCGTTACTTACAGAGTTTGGGCTACAGTATGCTAGAGCGTCTCCTCAGTCGCCAACCCTACACAGTTAACAGATCGAACACACTAAGCTACACAGCTGGAAAAGATAATAACTTAATCCCTAATGCATCGGTGTGTTCTACATCTATATCCTCATTAAGATGTCTTAAACTAGGCCTAAGAACGCCTAGAATGGGATGAGGATGCAAAGATGTGATCAGAAAATAGTTTCAGAATTTTCAGAAAAACAGAGTCCCGCTCGAGCGCAGGTTTCCCCGCTCGAGCGGTAATGCAACAAAGGTACACGCTCGAGCGTAAACTTTCCCGCTCGAGCGTACTGTAAAAGTACTGGATGAGTGAAATCTCCGCTCGACGCCCGCTCGAGCTTGAGACATGACTCCGCTCGAGCGCCCAATCCTCCGCTCGAGCGGACTGTAAAACAGTGCAGAGAGATGCTGGATGCTCGGATTCCACGCTCGAGCGCCACTTTCCCCGCTCGAGCGTAAGTGCAAAATCTGGGAATTCCAGATTGCACCTCCAAGCTCAAACTCACATTCAAATGCATCAAAACCAATCCTCTTGGGCCCATTTTCTGGAAAACATTTATAAACACATAGAATAACATGGTTCGAAGCTCAATTTGAGAAATCAAGCCCAAGGGTGTTTAATTCAAACTCAATTTCAAACCATTTTTCAAGAATATGAAGAACATGCAAACATGCATGAATTCAAACCAATTCAAAGCTTCAATTTGATGCTCTAAGGAGCCAATTGTTTCCAAAACATGATGAAATCATGGACTTGAACATAATTGTGAACATGCATGCAACATTTTGCCATGAACTCAACTCAAACTCCAACAACACTAACATGCATGCATGAATTATGCTCTAATTCAACAACAAAGAACCAATTCTAGACTTGAATCACTAGAGGCTCAAGAATCTTGCATGAATAAGCTTAAACACAACAAAGAGGGGTTGAATTCCTTACCTAGAGCTTTAGTTACAAGGTGAGTAAGCTTAATTTGCAACCTATGTTCCAATTCCTTCAATTACCAAGCAATTTATAAGCAAAATGAGATGAAATTCACTCCTCTAGTTCCTCTCTCTCTAAGGTCGGCAAGAGCAAGAAAATGGCTGATGAATTGTGTGCTTAAGTGTAACATAAGGCTCAAATATGTTATTTTGAGTGGGCCACTTAAGGGTTAGTTTGGTAAATAAGGCCAACTCTTTAATTAGCTTATTTTAATCTAATTTAATCATACCTAATCAGTTTTCAGATAATTATACCACAAAATCACATTAATCATGATGATCATAAAACATCAATCACTTCCGGATTCGGCCGCCGATAAGGCCTTCAATTAGCAGTTTAAACATAAGACATGAACAGATCAAACAAACAGTCAACAGATAAAATGCAATTCAAACAGATGTATTCATTCAATTCAGTTTCAATTTCGGTCAGTCAGTTCAGTACTTTTAATCAGTTCAATTATCAGTCATGATCAGTTCAGTTTAACGGTAATCAGTGTTTATCGGTAGGCAGTGGTGAGGGTTATTACACCAAGATTAGCAGTAATCCTAAGTCCATTGAAGCTAGGTGTAGACACCCCATTTTTGACCGATCTTAAGACTCAGACGTCATCGATTGAGCGCTCGATGATCACGCATGTCTGTGCTTGTTTCGAGTTTCCGGAGTTTTCGGCTAAGTGCCTTGCCTCCGAGCCTCTGAACTCTTTGTGTTTTGGCTCAGTTTGTGGACCATGCCTTATTGACCTTGCCTAGAGAGAGGGAGAGGTCTGTAGACCACTTTTTGTAGTCGTAGACTACTTTTCCCTCTTGTAGGCTAGTTTTCGGTTTCCAGAGCCTTCGGCCGAATGCTTTGTCTTGGAACCTTTTAACGTTCTCCTCTTGGCCTGGTTTTTGGACCATGCCTTGTTGCCTTTCCCTCGTTGACCACCTTTTTGTACCCGTAGACTAGTTTTCGGGGCTTCCGGCTGCGCGCCTTGTCCCGCGGACTTTTGTCTTGCTTCCTTTTTCGTTTGGTTTTGAACCAAACCTTGTTGTCCTTGCTAGGAGGGTGGAATAATGGGTGTAGACCAGTTTCTCTCCCTGAAGACCACTTTTCTGGTCGGCCAGCTGGTCTTGGTGGTCTGTGAACGACCAAAAGTGATCGGCAGCCATGCCACCAACCTCCACTCTTTGTGCAGACCACTCATCCTCCTTGCCGACCACTTTCTCTTTTTGCAGACTACTTTTTCTGGTTGGCCGACCAGTGTAAGTAGCTGGCCGACCACTTCAACTGGTCGGCAGCTTTCCTGTACTTTCTGCAGATATTTTCCATGCTAGCTGTGCTAGCTGTTGGGCACAGAAAGCATCTTCCATACACGTGTATGGAGAGATTGATTCAAGCTTCAAGCTTGTTGAACAAGCTTGATGCATGTTTTTCTATAAAAGGGAGCCTCCTCCCTCTTGCTTTAGGTTCAAAAAATTGCTTAGGGCATATACATATCATCTATATCTATACTTCATCATTTCTTTACATATTTGTGCTTAAAAGTGCCTTTTCTTCACACTTTTGCACTCAAACACATAGTGAAACACCTTCAATCTTGAACTGAGGTTCTTGGAGGTTTGTTTGAAGCTCAAGGCTTGGTTTTTGCCTCAGAAGTTGCTGTCTTGCTTTGATTCTTCAAGGGTGAATCTCTAATCCTTTTAAAGCCTTGTTGTAGTTGCTTACTAGGCCACCTTTGCATGCTTATTTTGGCTTGACTCTCAACTGTAAAAAGCTTCATTTTTAAGTATTTGAAATGTTTGTTTGAGGCTCCTTGGGTGTTGGGGGTGTTCTACCCCTTTTTGTGCCTTGTTTGGCCTTGTTTTGGGCCATCACTTTAGGCCTTTGTAATCACCTTTGTTTGGCCTTCCTACCACTGAAACTCAGAGGAATTTCAAATGGTGGAAACTTGGTTTTGAGGTCCTAAATAGGAGGGGGTCATCCCCTCTCCTTGTGTCTTGGTTGCTTATCTTGTTGGCCTTATGTTTGAGCATGTCTTTCTAGCATGTTTTGGCTCCATCTTAGCATGTCTTAGGCATTATTTCAACATGGCATAGCTCTGTTTTGGGCTGGATTGATCATTGGTTGCTTGCATGTTACACTTGTAGTGTAAATTTTGTATACTAGCCTTACATGCTTGTGTTGATAGCTCATCTTTCTAGCATGTTTTGGTCCTATCTCAGCAAGTTTTTGGTGTTGTTTTAGCATGTTATAGCTCTATTTTGGGTCAGATTGATTACTTCTTGCATGCTCCTTGCACTTGTAGTGCAATTCCATAAACTAGCCTAATATGCATCATGCTTTGGACCATCATTTTGGAGTGATTTTGGCTCAACTCCAGCAAGCTTTTACTCATGATTTACCATGCTTAAACTCTGTTTTATGTTGTTTTGGTCATGCATGCCTTGCTTTGTATAGCCATAGTGTATTCTAGTTCACTAGCTTTGAATTCCCAAGTCACTAGCATGCATTGCTTGAGCTATTTGCATGACTTAGCATCATTTGTTATGTGATTTCAGAGCATGTTCCACTGCCATGTCCTCACATCTTTCACTCTTTCAATGTTTTGGAGGATTGGTGCTTTATGCCTTAAGTATGAGCCAATATGTATGCCATCTTACCTAAGCTTTTGGGCTGCCATATTAGTGTGTTTTTGGTGTTGTTTTGCCATGATACATCTTTGATTTTTGTTGGTGAAGTCACTCATGCTTGGTTTTGGTTGGTGTAGTGTAATCCTCTTTATTGGCCTTGCATACTCTATGCTTCATGCCCTTCATGCTAGCTTGTTTTGGCTACACTACGTGCATGTTTTAACCTTGATTTGACATGCTCTAGGACTGTTTTGGGTTGTATTGGCCATATGGTTCATGTTTTGTATAGCTATTGTGCAAGTGCCTATGCTAGTTTTAAGCTTTAAGCCTTCTAGCATGCTATGCTTGTGTTGATTGAGTGGTTTGGCATCATTTCATACATGATTTCAGTGCATATAGTGCAGGTACACTCTCACATTTGTCACTTCTTGATCATGCTTGAGGGCTGTGCTCTTATGCGTAATTGATGGGCCAATGCATGAGCATGCATTATTTTGCTTTTCATGCCATCATTTAGAGTATTTTTGCCACTGTTATGGAGCCTCATAGATCTGTCCATATTCGGTTTAAGTCCATGGAGCATTGTCGTGCATGCCTCGTGTGTAACATGTTTCACTAGCTTTGATGCATTAGCTTTTCAACATGCCATGCATGCATTGTTTGCACGATAGAATCTTGTGCATGCCATTAGTATTGATAGGTTGATCATGTTGTATACATTGCATTGCATTGTGTTTGGATAGAGTGTTAATCCAAACACGAGAAACGAGGGACGTTTCATACTTGAAGTGATGAAACGTGCCTCATTTCTCGGTCGCCGACCTTCTTGATCATGCATGATAGAGGTCAAGGCCTTTATGTGTTATTTGTGCATTCATTGACATTGAATTATGCAAACTTGGCTTCTCGTCCATCGTGCATTGCGATGCTCGGTTGGTGGCCTGAGTGTCGAGTACCGCACTCCCTTGAGCTTAAGAAATGATAGGGAGGGTGGTTGTGCACACATATCTTGCAAATACACTGTTGTGCTCCTTCTTGTTCTTTGTTGCAGCAAACTGGAGTTGGGCAGCATTTTCTGGTCGGCAGACCAGTAAAAATGGCTGGCCGACCACTTTTTCTGGTCTGCAGCATGTGTAAGTGGTCTACAGGTGGTCTACACCTCTATTAAGTGGTCGGCAACCTTCCTGCAGGTCTCCAAGTTGAGGTAGAAGCTATCTGGAGCTTTGTGCAGTGTTCTAAGATCAAATGCAAACAGAGGCAAATTGGGGCATAGCGATGGATTTCCAAGCGAGGCGATCAAACATAAATACACTTCTCACCTCGAGGCTCCTCTTTTACTGCTTTACTTAGCTTCTTTGCTTAGCTAGCTAATGCTTTGGTTTTGTACTTAATTAGTTAACGCGCTTAACTAATCAATTTGTGTTGTAATAACTAATTAGTTAACTAGGATTAGTTAATTAGTTTTGATTTATAATAATTAGTTTAATTAGCTTAGATTAGCTAGTCAGCATATTATTCGGACCCTCCGTCGAGAGAGCGAATTTTGTAATAAGTGTGCGTGAGTGTGTGAATGTTTTCCAACCTCATTTCTTTCTCCCTTTTACTTATTAGCTTTCGATGGTTAGTTTAGGGCATATTTTAATTAGCATCCTTATGTTATGCATGCGTGCATCATTCATCTGTCTTGCATGCATCAGGCTCGGCGCATCATACAAACTGCATTGTATTTCAATACCAATTTGAACATATGTTATCTAGTTACATTCATATGCCATTCTAGATAACCGAACCTACTTAGTTGCATTTTTCATGTGTTGCATTAGGCATTGTTGACATAGCTAGGATCATGCATTGATTACTAACTAGCTTCTATTTTGGCTCGGAGTACATTGTGAGTGTTTACGCTTTAGCATCATTGCATGTGTGTAAGTGATTGCCATGATAACATGCTTGTCATGAGGCTAACTGCTTAAGTGTTTAACTGCATGAATGCCTGTGGATGAAGGCTTCCTTGCTTGAATTAGAACAATTCATCAAAATATGAATTTTAAGCCCACTTGAGAGTAGCAAATCATGTTTTATAAGTCCACTTGAGGGTGGCAAAATCCACGTCTTAGCCTACTTGAGGGTAGCAACTTCAAACCATTTTCGAAAAACAAACATGAGATGTTTTGTTCCAAATCGAGCGATTTAGTCTATACTTGTGTGCTGTGCGCATCATATAGTAAGGTTAGCTAATAAATCAGAATAAGAACACATGTGTTTTCAAAAACAACATATCATGTTAGTAGTGGCTGATCTTTGATCGGTCGAGCGGGTGTGCTCATTTCAGGACCTTCCCCTCTTGTACCCAAGTTCTCGAACCGAGGCAACTTTGGTGATGACGGACACGTGGCCTTAGGCACGAGTCAGGGTTTCCTAAATTTTCCCAAAACAAAACATTTAGGTGGTGACTCTGAAATCTAGCAAAGCAGTCCATGTTTGGCGCTTTTTGATTAAAATCGATTTTTCAAAACGATTTTCCGAATTTGGACTCTTTGGTGATTTATCAGTCTTACATTGCACTTTGTGAGATTAGATTCAAAACCGTGATAGGAGTACGAACTGTAGTAGCTAGAACCATAATTCGCGCCCTCGCGCGCGGAGCGAAGTTCGGGTGGTCTACACTAGGCTTCTATTGGGACTAGGTTTGTGTTGGCTATAAAAGAGAGGCACCATCATGGGTTTAAGGTATGTTTTTTATGCTCTGAATAGTGAGTTAAGCACTTTTGCTATCTTTGAGAGATAACTGACTTGATCGTCGGAGTGCCCCCCAGTGGACGAACGACTGCCGAAATTTTTTCTTTTTGTGATAGGTCGTTCGGACTTAATCTATTCTGCCAGTGTTCTCCAGCTGAGTGCTTGATTGACAGTGTGGTCAGAAATTGACACACACAATTTGGCGCCGTCTATGGGAAAAAAAGGAGAATAGATGGCCAACGACGGACAGAAAGAGAAGATTGTGGACGACACCCCTATTGAGAGTGGGAAACATATTGACCTTGACGTCGAAGAAGACAACTGCAACGAAGAGACTCATGATAAAGAATTACGGAGAAAATGACGTCGGCCAAGAGGGCGACGTGCCAAAGAAATCAAACCGAAGCGGGTATTATAACGAGGATGACCACCAGGTATGAAAGGATAGATGCCTGCGGAGGGACAACGAGATAAAGGGAATGGAGAACAAATTGGCGGACCTGCAAATGGTCGTCAATTTCATGATGCAGAACAACGTCATGCAGTCACCGTTGCCTTTCCAAGATACGCCGATTCCAGCGGCCAAGAAAGATGCCCAGAAAAGGGGACAGAACATAGTTCCTGCAGTCCCTCAGCACGACAGGGCAAAGAGGCATTCTCACCGGCCTTCACGGCAGGTCGGGCATGGAGAATCAAAGAGGGCTGGAGAATGATGCTTGGGAGTTGGAATTTACAAGTTAAGGTTGGTTTAACACTTGTTGAAATTTTAAAAATTTACAAGTTGAAGTTAAACCGAGGTCATGTTTAACACTGGTTGAAATTTTAAAAATTTACAAGTTGAAGTTAAACCGAGGTCATGTTTAACACTTGTTGAAATTTTAAGAAAAATTTACAAGTTGAAGTTAAACCGAGGTCATGTTTAACACTTGTTGAAATTTTAAGAAAAATTTACAAGCTGAAATTAAACCGGGGTCATGATTAAAGAAATGAATGATATAGGTTCCATCACCTCAGGATGCCGAGGTAATAGAACCTAGGGGGCAGTTCTGGGGACATAATTTTTGAATGACAACACGCGGCCGAGGTGTCACTGAAGTGCCGGCCGAGGTGTCACTGAAGTGCCAGCCGAGGTGCCACGTGTCCTGGTCATGACGCCGAGATCATCTCAGCTAGGCCGAGGTTATCTACGAAGATACCGGAATCTGGGATAAGCGAATAAGGGACACGAGTCCTAGAATGAGAGAGGACTTCAGTTTGGGTAAAGATAAAACTCTTAGAGAGTTTATCTCAATCCTACTGGGAGTCCAAGATTAGCAGTAATCCTAGGTCCATTGAAGTTAGGCTTCTATTAAGACTAGGTTTGTATTGGCTATAAAAGAGAGGCACCCTCATGGGTCTAAGGTATGATTTTTATGCTCTGAATAGTGAGTTAAGCACTTTTGCTATCTTTGAGAGATAACTGACTTGATCGTCGGAGTGCCCCCGGGTGGACGAATCATCGTCGGAATCTCTTCTTTTTGTGATAGGTCGTTCGGACTTAATCTATTCTACCAGTGTTCTCCAGTTGAGTGCTTGATTGGCAGTGTGGTCAGAAATTGACACACACAATCTGTTATAATTTATAATTTGTTTTAACAACTGCATCGAACACTCTCATTTTAAAATGTTGGTTAAGTGTGGGAAATTGGATTATTAGTAAGATAAGTCCAACCTATAGCATGTTTGGTTGCTTAATTGGCAACAAGATTGTTAGGTGGACTACTAATCCCATCGTGTAGACTAACAATACCTTGGGGTTGAGATTCACAATCCAAAATCTTATAAAATTGGAGGTAAATTTACCAGTTTATCCTCATTTTCTAAAATAACAAAGCTATTTTTTATATATTAGTGACTTTTACGTAAATTTACGGATTTAATCACAATCAATTAATATCATGTTAATTTACAAATAAACGCATTTTATTTTGCATTTCCAATATAATACTATCACACTAACAACTCCATCACTTAATTTCATGGTACTCATAATTTTATCCAACCTAATACGCCAAATAACGAGACCGTAAATCTTAGCTTAGAGTCAATAGAATAGTGTTTGCTTGCTTGAGTGGGTATTTGGGATTTACTTATCGGGAAATTACTTAAAAGTCCTATTTAAAAAACAATAAGTCTATTTAGTCCCACAACTTTTTTAATACTCTTAAAAATCCACTACGTATTTTTCTTCTTCATTCTTCTCTGTGCATTTGTTTTTCTCTACCTTTTTCTCTTCATGGTTTCCGGTGATCGACGACCATGCCTTACTTCTTCTCTTTCTCTTTCTCTTTCTAATATATAATCATTGGTGATCGACGACCATCATTGCTTGGGGTTCACTGACAACCACTGACCATCGACTTCTCACTTCACTCTCACCGACGGCGAAAGAGACGAGCTTCCGACAAAGAAGATAACGTAGATCTACTCAAATCTACATCAGATCTAAGTAAATCTACATGAGATCCGACTAGATCTAAACCAAAAATAGTTGTCGAAGTACAATATTCTCTCTATATTTGTTTCTCTCATTCGATTTCTTAATTTTTCTACATTCTCTCTGCTATACACTTCTATTTTTCTGTTTTACTAGAGAAAATTTTCAAGTTCTGAACAAATGTTTTCAAGTTTTAGTTACAGACGGTGCAAGCTATAAAATTTTACAATTTCAATTTTTTTAGTGTTGAAATGAATCATGCCTTAAAACTATAAAAGTTTGTAGTATCATAACATTCTTTAGAACTGTAAAATTTTATAATTTCATAACATGTTTTCCAGTTTGATTAATAATGATAAATGCTTAATAAAATCATATTTTGAAACTGTAACATTTTATAGTTTCAAAACTTAATTTTTAATTTGGTCAATATTAGAAATTATTTGTTTAAATCCTACAAAAATTAAAAAATAATGTGGGTGTTTGGGAAGTGGGTTTTTTTTTTTAAAGTTTTTTTAGTTGTAGGATATTATTGGAGAAATTTTTTTTTGTGTTTGGGAAGATAGTTGAGTTTTTTTGTGGTTAGATGTGATGTTTGTGAGAGAAAAAGTAAAATGATTGGCCCTGTTTGGTAGGGCTTATTTCCAGCTTATTTCAGCTTTTAGGTTAATTTAAGCTATTTTGATATGTTTGATTCAGCTTAACAATACACCTTATAGCTTTTTATAAGTCAAAAATTAACTTATTCTTTGAGTGGGAGAGGAGAAACTTAATTTATAAGTCAAAAATCAGTTTATGTTCACAGTTATAAACTATAAGCTGTTAAGATATAAGTTATAATCACTTTCCCACAGCTCTACCAAACGGGGCCATTATGGGGTTTGATGTGATATTTTGTTTGGATTTTTTTTTTTTTTGGTTTTATAACCAATTTGTCTTTTAGTGAAAAAAAAAAAAACAAAAAACTTACTTCCCCAACAGCGCCACATATATACTTTTTTCATTGTTGTTTGTTGTTATTTATTTATTTTTTTCTTTCAGTTTATCAATATTTAGCATATTTTGTTATTTTTTTTACTATAATTTCTCCATTTCTCCATTTTTGGCAATATTTTGGACATTCCGCTGAGTCTCCGATGATTTTTTGACGTTCAATGAACATTCTAGACATTTTGACGACTTTTAGTGATGTTCAGAACACTCTAGCGATACTCCGGTAAATTTATGGCAATACGCCAATGACTTTTTGGTGATGTTGAATATTCCGGCGAGTCTCCGTTAACCATTTGACTGAAGTCCGGCGGTGGTGGGATGTAGTATCATTTGTAAAGTTATAAAAAAAAATAAAAAAGAATGAATTTTTTGATAACAATTAAAAATATGTAAGACTAATTAGTACAAGTATTTTGTTTTGGGACTAGATGAATTTTGAACTTTGTGTATTAGTAAATGCCCTTTTACTTATTTAGTGTAATTTTTTTTTTTTTTTGGTATGCTTATTTTCATCTTTAATGATTTTTTTAAAAAAAAATAAAAAAAAATTAGGTTTCTAAATTCAACTCAATGAGAAGAATTGAAAAATTAAAAAAGTTTCAAAAAAAATCCAGAAAAGACAAATAATCCAAAAAAATTTTAAAATTACTTTTTTTAGATTTGCCTATACAAGGAGATTGAAAAGGTTAAAAAAAAAAATTGACATAATTTTGAAGAATTTTTTTTATTAAAGATAAAAAAAAAATCAAAAAAAGATGTGTTTGCAGCAGTTGCCAAACACCCTCTGAATAATCTAAATTTACTAATTTATTAATATTTTATTAAAATTTGGAGAAATTGCAAATATAGAGTAGTAGTAAAAAAATTGCACTACAAATGAAAAAATAAAATAAATAAATAAATAAATAAATTGGTGCAACTCTAACACATAGAACAAGTTGCATCAAATATAGAAATAAATTTACACCATACCCACAGGAATGTTACACTATCATAAAAATGTTATATTCGGAGAAACTCTCCGAACACATTTTCACCTATTGATTTCAGTGTAGTATTTGTTTTGAGTTTTCAAATTATAATTCCGCACACACTTTTGAAAACTCCTTTTCAGGTGGGAAAATTTGGCTAACTTGGTTGTCCTCCGGAACGTCCGGTTGATCGACCGAAACAGTGTTCTTTTTTTTTTTTTTTTTTTTTTGCACTTGTTATTTTTATATTTTAAATAAAAAATATTTCTATAATTTTTTTAAAATTTTTTATGAACTTTGAATAGAATTTTGGGTTATGTACTTGGTTATGAATGGTAAGTTTTTTAATTAAGGCCTAGTTTGGGAAGACTAAATAAGTGCACTTTTTGACTTTTTATGAAATATGGGTTGGGTTTGGGTTGGGTTTGAAGTGATGTGTTAGAGAGGTGATGTGACTTAAATAAGATGATGTGACTTAAATAGGATAGTGACTTTTTAACTTTTTGTCTTTTTTCAATCATGTCAAACTTGGCCTAAATATCATATGTCACATCATTTATTTCAAATTCAATTCAAAATTCATAACCAAATAAATTTTTCATATTCAAATCATAATTTCAAAACTCACAAACTTAAAATACAACTCTATTCTCAAATCATATTTAAAAAACTCTACCAAACGCTGCTGTTGTATTTTTTTTTCTCCACTGCACTAAAATTTTCACTTAAAATTTAACCCGAAAAAAAAAAAAAAAAATTAAAAATAGTACCAGGTCATCAATCTGTGTGACCCTTCATTAGCCGACAACAACCATACGATAATTGTCCAATCAACAAATCTTCAGCCGTCAGATTTCCCCTCAGGTGAAAGAAATCCCTTTGGCTCGCCCTCTCTCTCTCGTTTTCTTTACCGTCATCACTGTGCTTTCGAAGCTGACGCTGCTTTATTTGTGGCGACTTGAAAGCTTTTCTCTCTCTCTCTCTCTCTCTCTCTCTCCCTGCAACTTTCAATGGCGTCCGAAGAGGTCAGCAAACCTCCTTCACTCCCTCCTTACCCTGAGGTAAAAACACCCAACTCTTCTCTCAACACCCAGATTTCCCTTTCCTTTCCCATTCCTTTTCCACATCAACACTCTCATCTCAAATTGATCTAAACTCTTCAATATTTTCTGACTTTATTTTTTTTTTTTATTTCTTTAACATTTCTGATGAATTTTTGGTTTGTAAAACCTAACTTCAGGATTGTCAAACATTTGTCAAAAATAGCTTTAGATTTTTTGTAACCCTTATTTTCTATTTTAAGAAATCAAAATTGAACCTAAGTTTTATCTAAATTTCGTTGTAATCTACTATTTTTTTCTACTTTTAAGTTCGTTCCTAGTGTTTTAATTAAAGAATTACATTACCCAAAAACACGATCATCTAACCCTCATCTCGCATCCCTCTTTTGGGTTCGAATTGTTATAAATTTGACTGTACAATCTCTGGCATTTCAAAAAATTTCAGTATTCCGAGTTAAAAATGCAGAGCTGAATCTGTAAACCTTGCAGATGATTTTGGCAGCCCTTGACGCTTTGAAGGAGAAGGACGGCTCAAACAAGTCTGCGATATCGAAATACATCGAATCCACGTACGGTGACTTGCCAGCGGGGCACACGACCTTGCTTTCGCACCACCTGAACCGAATGAAAGAGACTGGACAGCTGGTATTTGCCAAGAACAACTACATGAGGTTCGACCCAAATGCGCCCCCGAGAAGGGGCCGCGGAAGGCCCCCGAAACCCAAGAGTCCGATGCCTCCCGGGGCGCTTCCTTCCCCATCCAGGCCAAGAGGGCGGCCGCCAAAGGACCCGAATGCTCCCCCACCACCGCCGAAGAAGGTTTCTTCTTCTTCTTCTTCTTCTTCAGTGGGGAGCGGGAGGCCTCGCGGGCGGCCGCCAAAGAGTGGTGGGTCTAGCGATGGAGGTTCGGGGGCCGGGGAGAAGAGTGGGAGGCCTAGAGGAAGGCCTCCTAAGGTCAAGCCACAACAGGCACAAGTTGGTGTGCAAGCAAATTGAGTTGTACTTTGTACCTTAATTCCGTGGTACTGCTTTGATATCTCTTTTTCTAGGGATGTTGTTTCATTTGGAATTTCATTTTCTTTTGCTTGTTTGTTGGGTATTGTGTGTGAGTTGCATGTACATTGTGATTGTGCAGTAGTTGTTGAAGTTGAGGCTTGTTTGTTCCAATCTAATACTTGATATTCATATGGGTTGTTGCTTGAGAATTTCATTTTATTCCCACACTTTCAACAAAACACACTCATTTATTTGCTACAATAATTGAGTCTTTCCCTTCAAATAGACCTATCATACTGTTTCATTTTGTTTTTATCAATGATTTCAATTAGCTTGGTTTCAATACATGATTTTAAGGAAAATGTTTGGTAGCCACAAATTCTGTGGCTTAAGTGGTTCGAAAATGTCAAAACGACATCGTTTTGGCATTTTCAGAATTGTTTTGTACCCAAAACGACGTCATTCTGATACTTTTGGACCATTTGACCCATAGAATTTGTAACCACCAATCATTGCCTGATTTTAATTAGCTTGTTTTATAAATTTGTAAAGCCAATGTTCTTAAGTTAAAAGACAATTTAAGACATTAGATTTGGAAAATAAGCTAAGAAAAACCTGCATTTGAGAAGTAAAATTTTGAAACAACTTAAATTGGGTACATAACTCAGTTTATTATTCATCATTTTAACAAGAAAAGAACGCTGAATTTGATAAGGCATTTGAGTTTTGATGAAATTGGGTTTTGAGGGAGAGAGCTGAGTTGCAGTAGTTAGTGAGCAGTGAAATGAAGGTACCAAGGAGGAAGGTTCAGAGGAATTTTGGATAAACAGAAAAAGTTAAAAGGCATAAAATGTATGGTGTGGTATGGCGTGGGGTCTTTTGGAGAATTTTTAGGAGGGGCAGTCTCTTATAAGTTGGACACCAAACAGTTTTAGTTGCCTCGCTTTCATGCAAACTCATCAGCCTCTGACTGATTTGATGTCTTTATCAGAGTCCACACATTGTGCCCTTTTGCTCACTCTCTCTAATTGACCTGCCTATGTTAGTTATTGAGTAGTCGATCAATTTGCCGCACAACCATGTGGCAATAATGGTTTGACAATTCGCTCACATTTTTACAGCAAAGTAATGACGTTTACCCAATCATTTCAAATTCATTACATTCTTGGTCCTAAAACAATAGTCCCATTTAAGAAATTTATTTTTTTTATAATACAATTATTATATTTTAAAAATATTAATTTTTAAAAATTACCTTTTGATAGTAATTTTTTTTATAAAAAATATCAATTATTATAATTGTATTTTTTATATTGTTAATAAATTTAAAAGAATGACAAAATAGAAAATTCATATTATTTTTAGTCTTTAATTTTTGAAAATGAACTAATATTTTGTGACAATAAAAAATAAAATAAGAGACTAATATTTTGAGACGGATGAAGTATTATTGAAATTGAAATTTATAATACTAATTAAGAGGATATTTGATATAGTGCTCGTTTGGGAAGATAGGTTTGAGATTTTTTTGGCTAAAATAGTCAAAACAAATAAAATAGGCTTTTTAGTCCAATAAGACAAAACATTATATCTAACCCATAATTATTATATTTTTTCTCTTATAAAAGTCAAAAAAGTAAAAAAATCCATTTCCAACGAGGATTTTTAGCCCTAGACTAAAATAGCCAAAAAGCCAACCCATTTCCCGAATGAACCCATAATGGTGTTGATACCATATTTTATTTTTTTGTCGATTATGACCAAATTCGATTATGAACTGTCGATAAAGACTATAGACTATTTTTTAAGAATAACTTAGGTCACATTATTCACCCAAAAAAACTTAGGTCACATTTATTATTATTATTATTATTCCCATCAACAAATATACGAACATACGTGACAAATATGCTAGTAATGTGGTATGAAAGAGATGATGATGTGACTTGAAAATATTAAATAAAAGTCAGTAAAGATATTTGTTAAAATCAATTAGAAACCATATGCTAAAATCAAGGGATCAGTACCAAGTCAAAATACAAAATCTGCAAGTAGTTTCTATGAAGATGGGATATAGTTGAGTGGAACAAATATTAAAGAAGATTATGAATTGACGGTTACAACATGAGATGGCCAATCAATTATAAAAGGAAGACTTGAGGAATGAAGAAAAAAAAAAAGAAAAGAAGATCAATCAAACAATCCACAAAACTCACAAATTGTGATTATCTGTTTGGGAGTAGTTAAGTTAGCACTTTTAGGAGTATGTTAGCAAAAATCTGGTTTGGGTGTGATATTGACAAACAACAAACAATCAATTTTCACAAACAACAGGATTAAGCAATGTGGTTGAGTGTCTTAATGCCTTGACAGATTTAAGAACTTCTTTGAAGGTTTACTTCTCAAAGAAACAAAGTAAATATAACTGGAAATTGACTGAAATTAATAAAACATGTCACTTTAACCATGAGGATCAAATTCCAAGTCTTTTAGAATTACAATCGACAGAAATTTGAATAAACACTATCTGCTACTCCTAGTTACAGGTACTGCTACTCCTAAACAGACTAGATTACTCCTAGACTTCTCAAGTTGTGAATTGATTTGTTCATCCACTTTACAATAGAGCCATCAATGGCAATATTATACAAAAAAAAAATGTAGGGAAATTTTTTTATTAACCATCATTTAATCACCCATATAACTTCCACCTTCTTACATTGTCACTTGTCCTCCATCCCTTGAATCTTCAAAACTTGACTTAATTTCTCTTAACTTTCAAGATTTTCCTACATAATCATAATCATAATAACAATAATAATAATAAATAATAGAAAGTTTAAACCTAGTTGTAATCGATAGAAATTTTATTTATGGTGCGAACAATGCTCCCCAACTCTTTAAGAATGAGTATTCAAATTCTTGAAGAGTTGTATGAACATAAATATATAATAGAAATTTTGAAAATTATAATTGATTGGCCATATATATATAGTTTTTTATTTGTTGTGGCTACATCGAAATACTCCCCCATTACTGTTATATAAAAAAATAGAAATAAAATTTAGAATTTCTTTTTGTAAATTGCTTTATCAAAATTATTTTTTGATGTGAACCACAAAGCCATTGTAGTTGTTGGATGACAGAAATCATAATGTCAATTGACTTTAGAAAATTAAATTTTTTGACAAAATTAACAATGTCGAAAAATTCAAATTCATCAAATGTGAGTTGTTCATAATTTTTAGCTATGTTTGGCTTAAAATCATACCCCCTAATTAGATTTTCACAATCATGTTATGATGTTTTTTCATCAAATTTAGCCATATTTCAAAAACTTAAAACATGCCCTTCAATTAGATTTTCATCATCATTTTGTGATGGTTGTTCATCAAATTTAGCCATGTTTGACTTAAAATCATACTCTTCAATTGAATGTTCACCATCATTTTGTAATGGTTGTTCAAGATTCTTTGTCATATTTGACTTAAAATCATATCCTTCAATTGGATTAAAATGCTCAATAGCTTTTGGCAAAAAGAAGTTGGTCTTATTTTTCAATTAATGGCTTAAAAAATGCCCCTCGGGCATGCCATTTTCATAACTTAATTTTTCTTTGGCCATGATTTTTGTGAAGAAAAAGCTTTTCTTGAAAAAGCCTCATAGAAACACATAAAATTTATACTTTTTAAGATTCTCTAATTTTTTACTCCAATGTTAAATTTCTCCATGAACTTGATAAAATTGACAACTAAGTTGACGATTTTTTTCATTAAAGTAATTTATATCTTTTTGCATCAAATAATATGGAGGTGATGAAATTATTTGAAATTTTTGCCAATCAAGAGAATTAATTTCTTTTTGTAGAGCCAAAATTTCACTCTTGCTCCAATAAATTTCATTCTCACAACGCCGAATTATTCTTTCCATGCCATTATGTTGGCAATAGACGGTAGAATCATTGTCATAATATTGACAATCATTATACATAAAAGATGAGACATTCCACTAATAATTCATACCCATTAGAACATGGTCATTCCATTGGTAGTTTGCATCCATTGGTGCACAAGATGCAAACATGCCACTTGATGGCATAATTTCTTGATATTTTGTTTGTATCATTATTTTTTCTCTCCTGGTTAGGACGATGTCCCACTGAGCGTGTCAAAATATGTTAACAAAAATCTAATTTGGGTGTGATATTGACAAACAACAAACAAACCAATTTTCACAAACAACAGAATCAAACAATGTAGTTGAGTGTCTTAATGCTTTGACATGTTCAAGGACTTCTTTGGAGGTTTACTTCTCGAAGAAACAAAGTAAATATAACTGAAAATTGACTGAAAATAATAAAACTTGTGACTTTAACCACGAGGATCGAATTTCAAGTCTTTAAGTATTACAATCGACATAAATTTGAACAAACACTAACTGCTACTACTACTGCTACTCCTAGTTACAAGCACTACTATTCCTAAACAAACTAGATTACTTCTAGACTTCTCAAGTTGTGAATTGATTTGTTTATCCACTTTACAATAGAGCCATCAATGGCAATATTATACCAAAAAAAAAAAATGTAGGAAAAAACATCTATTAACCATCATCTAACTACCCATATAACTTTCACCTTCTTACGTTGCCACTTGTCCTCCATCCCTTGAATCTTCAAAACTTGACTTAGGCCCCGTTTGGAGACTTACTTTTTTAGCCAATTAGTCAAAAAGTTACTAAAGTAGCCAAAAAGCCAACAACTCATACAAAAAAGTCAAAGATTCTCTTTTCTCTCTACTTTTTGCACATCTTTTCGTAATTAGCCAAAAAGTCATCCCAAACATACAAGTTTTTTTTACCTACCTTTTTAGCCAAATAGCCAAAAAGTTACTAAATTAGCCTGTTCCCAAACGAGGCCTTAATTTCTCTTAACTTTCAAGATTTTCCTGCATAATCATAATAATAATAACAATAATAATAATAATAAGTAATAGAATGTTTAAACCTAGTTATAATCCATAGAAATTTTATTTATGGTGCAAACAGAGTATAATAGTGATAGTTTTTCTAACCCCCATTTATTTTCTTCAATCGATTGTTGTATTTTTCAATTCTTTGTTCTTGTAACTAGTAGCAAGTGACAATCTAGTTGAATAAATACAAATTATGTTCTGTTCTATCTCTTCTTTACTTGATAAACCTCCAAGAAAGTCTTTAATCTGTTTAAGACATAAAACTCAACCACAAAGTCTGATCTTTTTGTATTTATTTAAAACTAATTTAAATCTGTCGATTAGGTTTAAACCAAATTTTTACCAACATAAATTGGCACGTCTGGTGGAACCATTCCAACATCCATGAAGATCCGAAATTGGGTCACACTAGTGGCTCAAATCTGGAAATAGTACGTGCATTTCTTAGCCACCCTAGTGGCTCAGATCAGGAAGTAATATTTGCTTTTCTTTGTCAATTAGAGCAATTAATGAAAATCATGCCTCCACATCAAAAGCAAAGTGTAATGACAACTTTGAATCCAAATCAAAAGCAAAAAGTAAAGACGGCCTTGAATTCACATCAAAAGCAAAGAGTAAAGGTAGCCTTCAATGGCATAGAGCGGCAGGAAAAATTGAAGACAATTGCTTCTAAAATGCTAATGTACGAAAATAATGTGGCTCATAGGATTAATACACTGAAGGAGCCAATTATTCGTGAAGAGCCAAGGTATGTGACTCGAAGGATTAACATACCAAGTCATGAAGATAATGTGACTTTGGAGAGTTTTCATAAGTCGTTAACAACTAAAAAAGAAGAACAACCCATTCTCTCAAAAGATGTTAAAAATTCATCACAAAATAATGTTGAACATTCACTTGAGGGACATAATTTTAAGCCAAAGATAACTAAAAATTATGAACATGGGGGACACGATTTTAAACTTGCCTGAAAATTATGAATAACTCACATTTGTTGAATTTGAAATTTTTAATATTATTTGTTAGGTTTTTGTTGTTGGCAATTTCGTTTGACAAAATTCCTTTCAGTAATAATTTTATTCAACTTTTATTTTAGTGAGGCTATGAGTTTTTAGATGCAAATCCAGCTCGAAATGTGCCTTGCAGAGATGTTTCAAAAGTTAATTCTTTCATGTTTGCCACTTCAATGACTATATCGAGGATTGAGCTACCCAATTAACTCGCGGGGGTTCAGGGGGCAGCGCCCTTTGGCGGGTTTGGGGCAACGACCAAGCGAGGTCGAGGGGCAACACCCCTAAAGCAAAAGGCTAAATTGCAGTCAAAGTTGTTTTTCCACTTGAGCGGCCATTCCTATGCTCGAGCGGAGATCGCAATCTTTTAGAAATTTCACTCACTTGCAAAAGTACTGAGAGTTGTTTTTTTCCGCTCAAGTGGCCATTCTTACGATCGAGCGTAGACCCTGTTTTGTCATATGCGTTTTAGTCAGTTTGCTCGAGTAGAGATCGTGGCTCTATTTTCTATAAATATGTGGTTATATCAGATTTCAGGGTTACGACTTCCAGATCTTCTTTTTGGGTATTAAGGTTTTCATCTGGAGCTTCTTTGCTTGCTTCCTTTGATATCTGTGAGAGTTTAATCATGAATTGAGTGAATTATATTAAAGGGTTTGTTTAGTTTGTTTTACTCAAAAAAAGAGAGAGTTGTTTTTCGGTGGATTCTGAAAAATTTGAGCTTGAAGCTTTTGTAGATTCTAGAGTGGCTCATCGTCGTGGATTCGACATCGGCGTTATAGATTCAATGTTGGGCAACAATTTCGAGGTGAATACGGGGCTGGAAGAGGCACATAGGGGTCGGTTCGATTCATGCATGGATTCGTTAGGTAATTGAGAGTACACTTGTGTAATTCCTTTGTATCTACTTAGTGGATTGTTTTGTGACTTTTGTCCATGATTTTTTTATCACAATTAGAGGCGCTCCAATTATGATTTTTTCACGTAAAATTGTTGTGTCGATTTGTCTTGATTGTTTGATTGAGATTATTATTTGCTGCTTAAAATTGATACATAATCACAAATCAATATCTTCGAAATTTTTAGATTTTTCATTGTTAAATTTGTCAAAAGTTTTGATTTTCTAAAACCATTTGATATTATGATTTTTGCTACCCAATGACCACCATGGGTTTTGGTTCACATCAAAAGTTAATTTTGATGAACTGGTTAACAAAAACAACATCGCCTCCGTTTGGAAAGTGGGTTGGCTTTTTTGGTTATTTTAGCCTAAGCTAAAAAGTTTGGTTTGAGAAGGGCTTTTTGACTTTTTTTGTAAGAGAAGAGTGTAATGATTATGGATTGGATGTGGTGTTTTATTTGTTGTGGCTAAAATAACATATTTTGTCTTTTGTGGCTAAAATAGCCAAAAAAATTCTTACCAAACGGAGCCGTCTTATACTTATAAGTTTGATGGAATAAAAAAAATATAGCCATATAATAGCCAATACTTGGCCAAACCAATAATAACCAATGGCCAATTGGTTATATTTTGCATGAAGACTAATTTAATAGCTAATTGTTGAGTGTCGACACATGCCAGTTTAATAGTTGATGGTCAATTGGTTATTCTTCGCATATAGGAGTGTAAAAATGGCTCGCGACTCGTAGGCGGCCAAAAGCCCGCTTGCGCTCGAGGTGGGCCTGACTCGATTAGGCTCAGGACCCTAGGCCTGGGCCTGGACTTGGACCTGGATCTGGACCATCATTTTGAAACCCGACCTAGCTCGTGGGCCTCGCCTATCGACCCGCTCAAGGCTTACTCAGAGTCCAGCCTGTCCGAGGCCTAGTGTCATTTTTTGTGAAAAAAAATAAAATTTTGGTGAAAAAATTAAAAAAAAATGTTCAAGCCCTGCCCAAGGCCCCGAATACTTGTTGAGCTCGAGCCCGAGCCCAAGCCTAGGTGGGCCAGGCCGGACCAAATTTACACCAATTTTTTCATCGACATAAGGCTAATTAATTATTTTTGTTAATAAATTTTGTTTCAAAATTTGAAATAGTGCTAAATATTAGAAGTGTAAGCATAACCCATGTTTCATCAAATACAAAGGGCTCAAACTATAGCCAAGTTTATGGATAATGTAAAGCCTTAAGAAATACTGGTGATGTAAATCAGTTGAGGACATTGTGTGCACCATAAAATATTTTCTATCGATTGTGGTAAATCGTCTTATAAATTATTTAATTGAATTTCATTCTTCAATCCATTTAAATGAGGGGGGCATTGTTGACACCACATTTTATTTTTCTCTCAATTATGGCCTGTTAATTATAGCCAAGTTTATTTATGGTTTGTCGATTAAGACCATAGACTATTTTTCAAGAATAAAATTGGCTACATTTTTTTTTAATTATTATTCCGATCAACAAATATGTTGACATGGCGTGACAAATATATTAGTAACGTGGCATGAAAAAGATGATGATATAGCTTGAAAAGATTAAATAAAAGCCTGTTAAAATCAATTAGAAATCATATGTTAAAATTGGGGGATCAATACCAAGGCAAAACACAAAATCTGCAAGTAGTTCCTATGAAGATAAGATGTGGTTGAGTAGAGTAAAGATCAAGGAAGATCATGGATTGATAGTTACAACATGAGATAGCCAAGCAAATTTAAAATGAAGACTTGATGAATGAAGAAAAAAAAAAAAAGAAGATCAATCAATCAATCCACAAAACTCAGAAATTGTAATATCTGTGTAGGAGTAGTTAAGTTAGCACTTTAAGGAGTAGAATAGTGATAGTTTTTTCATTACCCATTTTATTTTTTTCTATCGATTGCTGTATTTTTCAATTTTTTATTCTTATTTAAATTATTGTAACTGGTAACAAGTGACAATCTAGTTAAATAAATGCATATTATGTTCTATCCTATCTTTTCTTTAATTAATAACCTCCAGTGAAGTCCTTAATCTATTTAAGGTATAGAATTTAACCACAAAGTCTGATCTTTTTGTGTTTATTTAAAATTATTTAAATCTATCAATTAATTACTGTCAAGTAGGCTTAAACCAAATTTTTACCGACAAATAGAATTACATCTTTGAATTTTTTCACCTTATTTGATACATCTTTTATACAAGTGGAAATGACTATTTCAATAAATAAATAAAAAAAAGGTGAGAATAATGTGGATATTGATAGAGTGTGGTAAATGATGATGGAGTGTGTGCGAATGACCAAAAATTGGTGTACATTTTAAAACTTGTTAAATTTTCAAATCAAATTTAAACAAATAACTACTCATCTCGATAAATATATGTTCTATAAAAAATCAAGCAATTCAAGCTTGACTCATGTGTCAACTTGTTAAAAATTTGTTTAAAACTGACACATAGATAAATAAATTAAATTTAAATTCATTTTAAAACATATTAAGTTCTCAAATTAAAGTAAACAAATTAGTTTGTTTCTAGCCCTAACTAACAAATTGGTTTGCTTCTAGCCCTAACTATGAAGTTAGTGGTTTTATACTCATAAAGCTGTATCGTAAAGGTAGAGAAGAGACGAAGGAGAGGAGATGACACTAGAAACGTAAAAAGTAATATTATAAATAGAGTGTATTATTTCATTAACTCGTCAAATGACAAGCTCTATTATAAAAGCTGAAAGTAATTTTTAAAAGGAGTTTACGTTAAATCTAACCTCAAGTTTTGAATTTTTTAGTTCCACAATTTTCGATGTGTTAATGCCACTAACGTCGCACATAAATATTTTGGAATGTTTTTACCTTTTGGTGATATTGCACTATATCCATTTTACTATTTAATTTTTAAATTTATCAAAGTGTAAGCTTGTTTGGGCAGTTCTTTTTGTCTTTTGTAATTTTTTTTTCACTTTTCATTCATTTTTGACAAAAAATAAAAATTATAAGCCTAAAAACCTTTAAAAACCTAAATAAATTAAATACAAAATTAAAATACCACTAAAAACGTAAGGTTGCTTTAATTGGAAAAATGTCCTTAAGAAATCGTTTTTCAATTTTCTGAATTTTAAATTGTATTATATTTTTAGTCAAAACACCCTAACATTAAAAATAAAAAAAACAAAAAAAAAACCAATACCATGATTTTTTTTGTTTTTTCCTTGTTATGCCAAACTGGCCATATTTGATTTGGTTTTCAAAAACTTATTTTCAGAATTTTTTTTAAAAAAATTAAAAATTAATTTCGTGAAAAAAATAAAAAATCAAAAATATTTTTTAAAAATTAAAAAAAAAAGGAAAATTTACCCATAAGTCCTAGTTTCTGAAAAGTTGAACCATTTAGTCCTAAAAGTTTTATTATGCTCCATTTAGTCCTATTTGCACATCAATCTAATGTTCGAAACATTAATCTGATGTTCGAAATCTAATGTTCGAAACCTAATGTTCGAAACATTAATCTGATGTTTGAAATATTGTAATGGGACCTTTTAGTCTATAAGAAAACTTTTAGGACTAAACAGTGTATAAGTTATTAATTTGGGATTTATGGGTTCATCCCCCAAAAAAAAAGGCTTTTGATATTTATTTCCAAAAAAAAAAAAATTCTGGAAAAATTTTCAGAAATTGAAATTTGAAACCACAGATGGCCATACTGGGCCCAAATTTGTGTCCGGCCCAGTAGAAAATAGTGGGTCTCATAGGAGCCTGAATGAAATTTCCAGATTCCGGCCCAGCTTGACTTGGCAGAGTTGCAGCGTTGACGAAGAAAAGAGAAAAAGTATCAATCACCGCCTTCCTCGAAACGAAGCGTCTCCATTAGAAAAGAAAGAAAAAAAAACCCTAATCTGAAACTTTTTTCTCCTCTCCTCTCAATCCATTTTCTTTTTCTTTTCATCGAAACTCCCTTATCAAACCCTAATAATGTCGCTCATCATCTGAAGCTCCTCTCATCTCCTTGATCTTTTGCCCCTTCATCGCTTTCCTTATCTCTCCTCTTACATATCTCTGCATTCTCCATAGAAATTTCCATCAAGTTTCTCGTGTTCTTGCACATAAATACCAGGTTTCTCTCTGCGTTTTGATTCGCAAGCTGATTTACGGTCTTCTTCAGGTATTCTCGTCAACTTCATTCTTGTTCCTTTCCCATCTATGTATATATGTATGTGTTTTTTTAGATGCTTAGATTTATTTCGTTTTCTGTGATTTTGTTGTGCTTCAGATTCGTTTTAGGACGTTTCTAAAGGGCACGGATCTGTTTCTTGGTTATTGATTTTGTTTCAAGAATTTTTTTGTGTGGAAATCTGTTGAAATCAGAGCGCGAGATGCAAAATTCATTTTTTTTTTTTGGGTGGAATTATATTCATGATATAGCGAGGATCGGTAGTGGTTGCCTTTATAAGCAACCAAAGCTTCCTTCTGGAAGCATTTGTCTTGCTTTATAGTTTTTCTCGGTTTTGTGCTTTTCGGTTCAGTCGTAGATACTCATGGTTTTTATTTTGTTTTTGAAATTCACTCTCAATTTTGTTTCTCTAACACAATTTTTAATCAAGATACAATTTTGATTAGTTGTGTTTGTAGTGTAGCGGTGTAAGATTTAAATCTAAATGGAAGTAGTTTGGGGCTACCGGACACTTTATTGTCGTAAATTCACCCGGGGAGATATATGTATCTGACTGTTTCTAGATATTTAGATTATAATTCTTGATGGGTTGGGTCAGTAACGATTTTTTGGTATTGATCTGTCAGCTATGAAACTGATTGTTATCTATAGTTGATTTGATGCCTATTTCAGGGAAGTGTTATTTTTTTTTGGCTTTAAAAGCAGGTTCTTTGTTATCTATATGCCTTCTGTAATGAAGTTTTTATTATGCTAGGTTTTGCTACTGACACAACAACTCATGCACAATATGTCAAGACCCAGTGTTGCATTACTTTTGTAATATTTTTGTGATTGTATGGAGATTGTGAATGGGACAGCATAATTGGTCCTACCTAGCCCTCACCAAGACAGAATTGCCATTTATATCCTTTAAATGAAATCATGTTCAAGCATATATGCCTAGATGTTTACATACTACATTTTGGTTGTTTGACAGATTTACTTTCTTTGGAAGAGGCTTGTTTAATCTGCATTTGAATGGCTTCTCTTGATATGTCTCTTGATGACATGATAAAGAACCGGCGGAGTAGCGAGAGAGGTAGAGGACGAGGAAGGGGCCAACGTGGTCGAGGGCCAATAGGGTCATTCAGTGGTGGAAGAATGACAGGGCCACCTCGCAGAGGTCCACTAAGGGTGAATACTCGGCCATCATCTTACGTCATTGCCAAGGCAAGCTCAAAACCATGGATGTCTTATTCATTTGCTAGAGAATCTCATATTTTATAGAAACCAAAATACAAGGATGTCTAACCCTGCATTAGAAACTCAAACATGAGAGGATTTGTGACATTATTTTTGTTCATGGAGAAGCTCACTTTGGCCCAGCCACAAGACCCGATGTCATCTTATGGTGTATTTGTACATTACGACACAGTTTGTCTGTAATTGTGAGTTTGTGATGGATCTCGTTGGTAGATGTTTGAAAGATCGTTGGTGGCATCATTGAGTTATAATGCTACTTTGTAGCATTTTTCGCAAAGGAGCTTCAATAATTGAACTTGTGAATTTGGGATCTCACCAGTATAACATTCCCTAACAACTAGTGGGGTTCAAATTTCTATATGATCTCTAATCCTAATTATTTAGTTGAAATTACTTTAGTCCATGATTACTGGTTGTTTAGACGGGGAGTTTATAATGGATCCTCTTGCTATATGTGGAATTTCTTTGGGGGCGAGATTCTCAGTTACTTATCCTAGTTCATGGCGTTTTTGCGAAGGGGCTTCCTTGGCTGAACTTCAGAACTGAAGCTCTCACCCTGTAGCTCTCTATTTGCAGTGGGTCAAATCCTCTTCTCCCATCTACAGGCTATATCATATATCTCAAGATGACATGGTGGTTAACATTTCAATATAACTGGTTTCTGCTCCTTATGTCATGGAATTTCTTTGCTGATATTTAATTTGCTCTTGAAGAATGATGAATTATTGTACTTTATGGTCCTATTCTGATGTTACCTTTTCAAATCTGGGTTGTTTTTTCTATATGTTTGCATCAGTCTTTCCGCAGAACGAAGAATTTTCCATGGCAACGTGATTTGTTTGAAGACAGCCTTAGAGCTGCAGGGTTAAATGGAGTTGAAAATGGTACAAAGTTATACATTTCGAACTTGGACATTGGTGTGACCAATGAAGATATAAAGGTACAATTTGTGCATTACATTTTTGTATTAAATCTGTTTTTGTAATGGACTTCTTAAGTTTTTATTATATTGGAATTTGGTTTGTAACTCAGGAACTTTTCTCTGAGATTGGACAACTGAAACGATATACAGTTCATTATGACCAAAATGGTCGCCCAAGTGTAAGTGTCCAGTCTTAGTACATATACTTCTAATTATTCTTTTCTAGTATATGTTGTTAAGTGCATTTATTTAGACTCTCTGCTTGTTTGGTTAAATTGATTTTTTTTATTTTGGCTGGAATTTGGTTTTGGGCTTAGTTGCACAAAGTGGGGGTGGGACACATAGAAACATTTGCTAAATGCTGAGGTAGCATTGTTGCCCTTTCATTTCTTTCAAATGTCCTGTACAGCATGTTTGGTGGACAGAGAGATTATTCAGCTGAGTTAACAAGGCATTTGAGCATTTGCTAAGGTGTGTCTGAAGGAAGCCCAATGGCATAATTGATTTTAGGGTTGTATTTTATTCTAAATATTGTCAATATCCATGAAAAAAAGTATGAATTTGTAAAAACTGATTTGAGGTAAAGAAGTGTGTTTAGGTTGGCTATTGAATTCAATCTGCATTTACGTGTCCAATCTCCATGTGCTACTCCATGTAATTAATGTCTTAAGTTTTCATGTTTAAGTTCACGTAAATGTGTCGCCTCCTCTTTGTTGGACACATCTCAACATAACATTCATGCCTTGCATACTTAATAGGTAGTTAAATGTGCTTGCCAAAGATGCTTTTACAAATGATTTACTTTCTCTGCAATCTGTTGCCTATTGCTACTAAAAGACAATTAGATACACGTTTAATATGGTGATTAGTCTACATTCATATGGCTGCTTTCCAGTATTTAGATTTTGAAGAACTGTGTCTTCCCTGTTGTCAATTTATGGAGGTAGGTACCGTACCTGTGCCACCCTTAAAAGCTTCTCCAAGATCCTTAGCCATCATCTTGGGTGTGCTTTGCAATATTATGTATCTCAGTTAACATTGAACTTTGTGAGACTGTCTGATCTATACACTCATTTTCACTTAATCCATGTTTAATCCCAGGAATTTAAGTTTTGAGTTGCTACTATGCTGTGCAGACTTGGATTTGTTATGGGATAGGGTTTTCTATTTGGCTTCGTTTAGGGCTCATGTTTCTCCTGCATTCAAAGGGGTTATGCCTTTTTTGATATTCATTGATTGGAGAGCTGTTTGTGAATTTTAGTTTGTTTTCTTCATTATGTTTGATAGTGGTTTTCTTTGTCTTCTCTTGTAAGATGACTCCTCCTCCTCACCTTGTGACCTCACTTTCTTCATTAATAAATTCTCTTTTGTTGCTGAATCTGTTCCAAAAAAAAAAAAAAAGAAAGGAAAAAAAAGAAGATACAGACAATAATCAGAATGGACCATTTGAAATTTCTTTTGGAGCATTATTATGATTATGCCACACTGCATGTACTTTAATGGTGTCAGTTTGTCTTAGTTCCATGTCTTTACTCACGGGGTAGAGCTCCAAGTTAAATGTTGACTTCTCTTCTTCTATAGCATGTTGGAAATGAGTATTTTGTCCTCTCTCTCTCTCTCTCTCTCTCTCTCTCTCTCTCTCTCTCTCTCTCTCTCGTGCGCGCACACAATTTGTGTTGCTGTCACAAGGTTATTTTAGTTTTGACTTGGTGGCTGCATTTTATTAGTCTATAGATATACTAATCTAATGGGGTACTTGTGTGATCAACTGGTGTGGGTTGCAGAAGTGCTAACTTTTTCTTACTTGTTTACAGGGTTCAGCTGAAGTAGTATTTGTCCGACGAAGTGATGCGTTTCAAGCTCTTAAGCGGTATAACAATGTTCAATTGGATGGAAAGCCTATGAGGATTGAAATAATAGGCACCAACTCAGAGGTTGCTGTTTCAGCTCGTGTCAATGTAGTTGGAGGTGTAAATGGGAGGCGGACTGTTGTTATGTATGTATTATTTCTTACTTCCTTTGTCACTATGTGTGTGGCTACACTTCATAATTATGTTGTTTGGGGTTAAATTTACTATATTCTTGTCAAGTTAGCTGGTAAAAATATAAGTGGATGACTAGCTTGTACTTTTGGAACTTTTGAATAACTTTTTGGGTTGAAGATCAAGGATTTAGTACATTATCTATGCTGTTCAATATTCGCATCAGCCTTGCTTGAGGGGTGTAGGGATTCGTTTTAATTCAGTGGCTTAATTTGAACATTTTAAAAACCATTTTCAAGACATGATTGGTTTGATAATTTACTGCTATGTGTTTTGTCTTTTATAAGCATCTGGTCATGTTCTGCTGCTCTACTGGTTTTAACTTTTTTAAAGTGTAAGAGCCATATTGCAGATTGTTTTCAACAATGTCACTAATATTTGTAGATCGTTACCGTGCCATTTTGTTGTTAACATCAACTTAGCTCCATTTTCCCCCCTTGGATTGCCTATAGTTAGAGATCTGATCTTGCTTGAAATGTGATCTGCTAAGTGAACAAATTGGAATCTTTTGATGGATTATGGAAATGTCGACTTGCTGGAAATAAAAAAATGGGGTCCTTGAAAATAAAATATTGGAACAGTGGGCTGGCCTCTAGACTTCATTGCCACGAAATATCATGGTTCTAACTTGTTTTGTTTTTTTGGTAGCTGTTGTGTTTACTTTTTATATTAGGTGCTGCCATTGAGATCTTTACCAAGCATTTTGTTTTCTAAAGACGTAATTAATGTTATTTTCTAAAAATCAATTTTCGCAGAGTAGTGTTAATTTTGACCCAGAATTTGAGAGAAGAGAAAATTACTGATGCCTTTATATTTATTTAATTTAATGGGACGCTTCCCCCTTCCTCTCTGAACTAGGAGATTAGTACACCTTGTTTATTTGTGGGCATTTTATACAACAGTTGCTATTGTTGATTCATCAACCATTTTTATTTTCATTTACTGTTGTAACAATTGCACTACTGAGTCTTTGAGGTCTTTCAGGCCCGCAGGTCGTGGCAGAGGCTCTGCTGCAGTTAATCGTCAATCTGGGTAAGGCTTCTTTAAGCAAATTCCTAGGTCTTTTGCATTTTTCAAAACTACTTTTTATATTCTTTAAGGAACCATCTTCAACACTTGCGGACAAGTTTCTAAATTCTATGGTGTTCTTTCTGTGCCCATCTAACATTCCATGACTTACTAGAATTGAATGAGAGAGAGGATGTATCAAATAAATCTAAGGCATGAGAAGAGTAATGCTGTGATGATCAAATTTTAATGCCAAATTTGTGTACCAAATGATGTGTCATCACTGCAGTGGTGCAATGGACTCTACCTTCCCATGCATGTAAGTTGCCATGTCAGAGGGGGAGTACAAGAGTGGGTTAAACAAAATAATTGGATGGGGTGAAAGCTTGGCTTGAGTTTAATACAGTGTGTCTAGTTTTTTAAAAGCTGAGCTTGTGCTAGTGTACTTGATTTGAAACTTTTTCACAAGCCTATATTTTTCTGAATTGTTTTTTAAGCAAAAACAATCAGCCGAGTTTAACTGGGCGCAACCAGTTTTTTAAAGCTAAGCTTGTGCTGGTGTACTTGATTTGAAGCTTGTTCGTGAGCCTATATTTGCTGAATATTTTAAGTACTTCAGCTTTGGATTACTTATTAATTCTCTTTTTCTAGTGTTTTTGGTCGAAAGAGGTAGGTCTGCTAGGAAGCACTTAAAGTAAGCAAAAACCATCCACTTAGTTGGCCTTTTAGTAGTCTGTTGTTCGGCAACTTATTGTCAGGAACTGAAAATGTTCTTGATAGTCTTGCCAAGGTAGGACAAGTGGAAAATAATAAGGCTAGGGGTCCGAAATAATAGCACCTCTCGGTAACATTCTGCACATCTCGTACTTTGCCTACCTACTGGTATTGAATTTTTGCTGGAGCGGTTGTATCTCAGTACATACATGGGTTTTAGTTTACATGGTATCTCTATCTGCAGTCAGAGGAGCCGAGGTGGTTTGTGGAATGGCCGTGGACGTGCTCGTGGGCGAGGCCGTGGTGGTCGAGGGATGAAGAAAGGCATGGATAAATCAGTTGATGATCTTGACAAGGAACTGGATAACTACCATGCTGAATCTATGCAAACATGAAGAACTGTCCCAGCTCTGCAGAGACACTCCTAAATGGTGGCTATAAGTTGTAATGTTAGCTGTACAAAAATTTAAGATGGTGACAACTTAAGTTGTTTCATTTGCTTCTTTTGATTTTTCATTTTTTTTTTGGTTGGATCGATGCTGTGTTTCCATATTATGGTTAATGAAGCCGTTAGATAACTTGGATTGCATTGCATTTTTAAGTGCTGGGTTGGCCCATATTTTTTTGGAATTGTATGAGAAGAATGACATTTCAGGTATTTTTAAAGATGTTCTATGGAGGCAACAAGCTCAAGCCCGGTCTGAAGGGTGGTACAGTTTCATTCTCTTCCCAGTTTTATGAATGAAGCCCTTCAACCCAAAATTTCATATGCTAGCTTCAATTAGTAGAGGAAAATATGGTTTGCGAAGCATATGGCTTATTGGTGATCCCCCATCTCGATGTCAAGAGACTAGGAGAACTACAGCTGCCAGTTTCTGTCTTCCAGCGTGATTGGATTGAAGCGAAGGAATGGTTCCTCGCTTTATTGAAATTGAAGTCAAAGGGCAATTCTTGTATCCTTCATTGGTCTGAATCCCTTCCCCACTGAAGGGTAGCGGTTTGCAATCTTGTTTCAGCTGTCTGAACTAAGATCTTTTATTTTAGCCTGTATTGATTGGAGAAGTTCCTCCCTTTTGGTGAACTTTTGCCCGTGCTTGAGTTGGAGCTGGCTCAACTCAAGAGGTGCCGGCTCCTCTGCATGATTAGCAGTAGTATTAGCATGCTACAGTGTTGCTGGTCTGCTCATCTTCTACATCATGTGACATAAGTTGTGCTATATTGGAATCATGGATTTGGATAGAAATTTAGAAAGAGATTCTCATAGAAATTTGGAAAGAGATTCTCATACGGATTTTTATTCAAATTTTTTTACCATCTTCATTTCTATTTTTAAATTCATAATCCAAAATCACAGTTTTGGTGTTATATTGTACTATACGTATGGCACATAAATCTGGGTTTGGTTGGTATGGTTCCACTTTCTTTTTATCACTTGCATTCAAGAGATGTTCTTGATTGGTTATGTTAAACAAAACAGAGTGGAATAGTAAAAAAAATATTGAATTGCACATTACCCTATAGACTGCTTTCTAACATGAGTTATTAATGCCCATTATGGATTATATAGAGGAGTGATGTGGTAGGCTCAAGGATCTTTAACGAAATTGATGATCAAGCTTATTCTGGACTTGGTGGAGACTGATGGTTGAATGGTGGAAACAATTTACCAAGAGCTTTGACTTTTAACTCCCACGGGGCTACAAAGGTATACCCTTTGTGGTTCTATATCACAGCATAAAAGCTCCAGTACTTGCCACGGACAAAGTTAATGTGTGTCTCGTTGAGTTGATATGTTCTTTTAGCTCTTTTGGACACTGGTAATCTGGGCTGCTGGTAAAAGAACTCTGCCAAGTGCGTGCATGAGCTTGCCCTAATTTGTAGGGATGGATGGATGAGTTTCAAAGGAAGCAAATGATGTACAAAGTGGAAAGCACATCCTCCATGTGTGTCTGGGTGATGTATGAATTTTAACCTAAAGATCAAGTAGTAAACGATGTACGAAGTGAAAGGTTATATATCCTCCATATGTATGTACAAGCACTGAAATGAGCTCCCGGGCAGCCCAAATAACCACACAAAGACAAGGGAGTATATCCTCCATAAGAGATCAAGCCCATTCAGCAGGAGAATGTTAAAACTACCAACCAACTGGTTGCCACTTGCACGTTTAAGAAACAAAATTGGGGTTGGGAGTAATATTTAGGAGAGATTCAACTTCCAAAATCCTTAAAATTGCACAGTAGCTCCTGGTTCTTAGGAGATGCAGAGTGGAACCTTCGATAGAGGATCTCTCAGATTTGATTTTCCATCGTCAACTCTGAACATTGAATAGAAACTCACAAATGCACAGACAAAAAATAGTTTCAAGTAAAATGAAATAATATGTTGTAAACACACATTTTTTACAAACAGATTACACCTTTGAAAAACACTAATAACAATCTGCTGTTTAACATGTAAAATTGCACCTCATGGGTGCAAGCCCAGCCAGGGTTGAATGTCAATGCTTTTTACAAGATATGGTAAAAACTGTAACCATACAAAAAATGATTACCAATGATAAAAAAATAACCTATAACATGCATACAATCAATCACTAAAAAATAAGACAACCATCAGAGACGGGGCTGTTATTGTGGAGCAATTGTGACATTCTTCAGTAGGAATTCTCCAGACTCGTTTTTCTTCAAAATCTTCCCAACCACAGCATTCCAGTTAGTTCTTCCACCGCAGGACACTGATTTAGCTTTTGCTTCATTCTCAGAAGACTCAGCGGCATCCTCACCTTCTACAGATTCTTCCTTGCTTGTTGAGGGTTCGTCTTCAGGGGCATTGACAGCGTGAGGTATGTTCAAACTGAGAGCTCTTTCCAAAGCATCCCTGTGTTCTTTTTGTAAAGTATGCATCCTCTCGAATTTTTGTACTTTTGGGGCAGTTGTTACGGTCTCAGAAATATTGTCCCTCATTCTCTGTAAGAAGGCATCAATTTGCAGCAGAATGCATGAAATTCATCTTCTGACTAAATTGATTTAATTACAACAATTGATGACAAAGCCCAGCTTGGTAGAAAATATGGATACCACGGTTACACCATGTCACACTAATGGCTTGTTAACACCAACCAACCAGCTTGTAACATTTGTTTAGGTAGAATACAACTCATCTACATTCTCACATCAGCAATAACTCCACTTTTTAACCCAGACAACATTAAAATTCCTCTCTCAGGAAATCAATCGTCACCAACCGTAAAAACACTTGTAAATTTGTTGATATGGGCATGTGGGTAACACTTAACCAATCCCAGAGGCCACAACTTAAATTTATTGCATTTTCTCATTAAATTATATGTTTCATTTTTTTGTATAAAGAAAATACAAATATTTTGTTATGTTGATAAAAGTTTACAAAGCAAAGAGAGAATGCGATGAATAAATATATTCACCATTTGATTTGAGTTTTCAAATTTTATTTTCTATAAATAAAACAAAATAAAAGTTCAAAAAAACTTATTTGGTTAAAAAATATATATTTTATATATATTTATTTCACAAAAATTATCAACAGGTCCTAGGATTTATTACCTCACAAGTCCTGAGTGAAAAACTTTATGTATTTGCCCCTCATTTTGATAATGAGAAAATATTGAGACCTGTTAAATGTATGTTTTTTGTTTGTGAAATGGTCATTTGATACTAGTAATAATATTGAAAAATGTAGAAATTTAATGTATAAAGAGAAATGATTGTATTATTGATTTATGAAATTGATATATATTACAATGATTCATGATTCCTATATATAGAAGAGGGTGAGTGTGTAGTAGGTAAGGAGTAGGTGAAGTGGAGGTGGTAGTGGTGTAGTGGGTTAGGTTTAGTGGAGTAGGTGAGGTGGTAGTTGTGTAGTGGGTTAGGTTTAGTGGAGTAGGTTTAAGTGGGTGAAGTAGGTGGATTTTAACAGCCCCCGCAAACTCAAGGGGGATAGGAACTAACCAACTTGAGTTTGGAGAGAGTAACAAAACAAGAAAATACATAAAAATAAAAGAGGATAGGAGACACTGTATGGTCGTGTCAGACCATTGGTGAAGACACTGGATGGTGGTGTCATAACGTTGTAGAGGACACTATATGGTGGTGTCATAACGATGTAGAAGACAGTTTATGGGGTCATGTCGGACCGTTGTAGAAGACAGTTTATGGGGTCATGTCGGACCGTTGTAGCAGACAATGTTGTGACAGTTTACGAAGTCTTGCTGGACCCTTGTAGAAACTAACCGGAATCAATGTCGGGACAGTTTACAGAGTCTTGTCGGACCCATGAAGGAGCTAACCGGAATCAATGTTGGGACAGTTTACAGAGTCTTGTCGGACCCTTGTAGAAACTAACCGGAATCAATGTCGGAACAGTTTACAGAGTCTTGTCGGACCCATAAAGGAGCTAACCGGAATCAATGTCGGGACAGTTTACAGAGTCTTGTCGGACCCATAAAAAATACACTGTATGATGGTGTATATAGGCTGCCCAAATATATATATATATATATGGATATATATAGTGAGCCCTCAAAAGTCGCGCCCTCAAAAGGCGCGCCCACTTCATCAAAAGGCGTGCCTGACAGAAAGCGTCGAGCCATTAAAAGGTGAGCCGGAGACGCGGCGAGGCACGTGAGCGACAAAGTGGCATGTCGGCCTCTTCGTCATGGTCTTTATAAACCGAGGCGGAGGCTGTGCAAACCAGTTTGAAACTCTCTGAACATTGTCATTCTGAAACACTCGGTAAAGACTTTGTGTCCAACCCTTCTCTGAAACATCTGAACAATGGCCTCTTCTTCCCGTTCAGCTACCCAGAATACGGCATCTTCATCCCGTGGTCTACTCACTCTCTTTCCCGACCTCAATGAGTCAACAAGAGAGATAACTGGTGCGGTGGCACTGGAACCTCAACCAAGCGCCTCGGAGTTTGCTCCGTTGAACTTTCCGATGCGGTCTGTGGAGCAAAGAATGGCAGTACAGTCGGATGTGGAGGCCAATCAGTATACTTTGAAGTCATGTGTAGAAACCATGACGGCGGTCACAAACTTGTCGAACCGGCTGCAGAGTAGGACAAATGAGGTGCAGCAGTTAAACGCCCAACTGGCTCTGCTCCAACGCATGTATAAGGATGCGCGAGCAGAGATTAGTGTGCTAAAGGCAGAAAACAAGGAGCTGAAGCGGAAGGCCACCGTGATGTTCCGATTTGGTGGTCCGCCATATGCTGCAGTGGAGGATCAGGGAGTAGTGATCGTGCCCAGTGGAGTGGGAAACACGGAGGCAACACCGTCAAGGGCCGCCCAGGACGGAGGCAAGAAGAAAAGACCGGCGGAATAGGCGAAGAGAAGAAAAAATCCCGCCTGTGGATGTGGTTGTTTGCAGAAAAGAAAACAAAGCCGTTGTTGTCGTGGGTGTTGGATTTGCGTTTTTTTTTTTTTTTTTTTTTTTTTGCTGTAAAATTCTGATCGGGGTTGATCCCCGGCATGAAGAAACAACAAGTTTGTGGAATGATGATTTTTTATTTTATTTTTTATTTTTTTATTTTTTGGAATCGAATAATAAAAAAAAAATATGGAGATGGTGATGAAATGATAAGCATGGTGATGATGAATATATAATAATGAATAAAAATAATAAAGGATGGAGTGGGGAACAGGGCGAATTGAGAGCACCAATTAAGTTTTATAATAAAAAATAAAATTTGGGCGGTGGATGGGTGTGATTAAAAAAGAAAAGTGAATTGGGTGTGCCCCTTTCTCTCTCTCTTACGGAAAAATGGTGAAAAGGGAACAAAATGTATAAACTAATGAAAAGAAAGCAAAATATATATGTGTGTGTGGGGTTTTGGATTCTGAGTATGTGCATAATAATAATAATAAAATGAATGAGGAGAGAGAGGGTTTTATGTTTAAAGAAAAGAAGAGTGGGTAGATAATAGTAAAATAAAAAGAAACGAAAAGAGGGGACAAAACCCATGTGATAAAGTGGAGAGAGAGAGAAGAGGGTCAAGTCCCTCCTGTGTCTTTATGCTTTATGATAAACTTGGAAACAGAGGAAAGAAAAGTCCGGGAAAGGTGAAGGTGACTTGATGATCTGTGGCTGTCTAATAATCCTCCATAGCTTTTGCAAGTCTTTAACCTCTTATTGTAAGGGTTCTCTGGTTTTGCAAGATCCTCCAAGCACCTCACATTTGCCAAAGAAGTGAATGACTGTGACTTTCCCTGAAAGTGCTTTGACAACCCTCTCTTGAAGGGTAATTGTTGCATAAGAGAAGACATGTCATGCAATGGGCCATTTTCCAGTTGGCCAGAAGCCACAGATGGCAAAGGGGGTGAAGAAGATGCAGAGATTGAAGAGAGACTCGGCGCTGGTCGTTGGCGGTGGACATGGAATTTGTTAGCAGCAGCAACAAGAAGATCAAATAATTTGTGGCAGCGGAGTGAATGTATGTGTAGAGGTCCGGCGGGCGGCCAAGGCGAGGCTGCCGCCCGCCGGTGAAGCGGAATTACTAGGTTCTCAACCTTGCTCTGATACCATGTAGAAATTTAATGTATAAAGAGAAATGATTGTATTATTGATTTATGAAATTGATATATATTACAATGATTCATGATTCCTATATATAGAAGAGGGTGAGTGTGTAGTAGGTAAGGAGTAGGTGAAGTGGAGGTGGTAGTGGTGTAGTGGGTTAGGTTTAGTGGAGTAGGTGAGGTGGTAGTTGTGTAGTGGGTTAGGTTTAGTGGAGTAGGTTTAAGTGGGTGAAGTAGGTGGAGAGTAGGTGGATTTTAACAAAAAATTTATCAAAGTGATAAATGATTGGGCCATTTTGGTTTTTGTTATGAGTTTTGTAAATTTTTAGTTTATTTGTATTAGTTTGTATTGAAATATGATGTGAGAAGCGTAAGTAGTTGAATTTTATTTTTTTAAAATATTTTTATAATAATAAATATCTATGATTTTATAGGACCAACCCGTAACTATCCATTTTTCATATGATTTCATCTTTTGGGGGGTAAAATAAATTTCTCTAAAATTTAAAATATTTTTTTGGTATTTATTTTTGTCAAACTAAATTCTATTTTTTTGAAGAAAATAAAAAACCCAAATAGAGCGACCAGTATTAGAAAAAATAAAATAAAATAAAAAATCCAAGTAACCATTACACATTGCTCAGATCAGCTATTACCTAGTTCACCAAAAGAGAATAAAAAAAAATAAAAAAATAAAAAAAATAAAAAGAAAAAAAAAAAAGAAAAAGAAAAAAAGAGAACAAAGTGCTAATTTGGTAAAATTCCAAAATTTTGAGGATTGTCAAAACAGCGAGAGAGAGTTTAACATGTTACAGTGTTGGTGTTTAAAGTTGTGTTATTGTTCTGTAGAGTTATTGTTGATCACAATCTAAACAAATGTCACAAGTTAGCTGATTGGTGATACCAAGTCATTAGTGTGACAAGTGTAACTGTGGTATGTGCCTGTGTCAAACATCGATTTCAAAAACTTAAATATAACAACAAATTTCATGGATTTGTCTAACCCAACACACATCCAAAGGCAAAAGTTATTAATGGCAAAAGCCCATTTCAGAAGGCAAATATGACCTACTGAAATGTTTATTCAATTTTTAAAACTCCATCCAAGCAGTTTTATTCCAAAGAGAGAATCTGACATTGACATTGGTGATGACAAAGTCCATGCCAAATCTTCCTATGGCAATCTTTGGGGGCAAATTATATTTTTCACACTTCAACTTTTATTTAAATTTCATTTTAGTCCTTCATGTTTCAATTGTAACAATTTTAACCTCATACTTTCAAGTGAGGTTCACATTTTGATTGACTGATTTGGGAAGCAAAGAAAAGAAATGCATTTCTCTCGGTTCATATCACTTGTTTGGATTAATAAAGAGGACAAAAATTGAGTGAAATGGGATGAAATGGAGAGAAACCCATTTCTCTCATAACCTTCATTTTGAATCTTTACAAAAGTGGAGAGAATGGATGAGAAAAGAAACCAACTACTCACTATCTTTTTATATTTCCAAAATTGTCCCTTCATATATAGAAGAAATAAAAAAACTAACACCTATAAAAGGTTATTTTGGTAAATATAATATGAAACAATTTCTTTTCTTTTCTTTTATGTAGTTCAACTAAACAAGATAAGAGACAAATCATTATATTTTCCTTTCTTTTCTATCCCATTTATCCAAACAAGAGGAAGAGAAATTACAATCCTTTCTTTTCTTTGCTTTTCTCTCCTAAGTTACCAAACGTTGTGTCAGTGTAGTCCCTCCATCAATTGCTGTTGCAAAATTTGATGAAAAGTCATAATGGAAAATATTGACTGAAGGACCATATTCAAATTTTCCTGTAAGTATGAGGTTAAGATTGTTACAATTGAAGCACAAGGGACCAAAGTAAAATTTGAGTAAATGTTGAAGGGTAAGAAGTGTCATTTGCCCATCTTTCAGATTTTGTTGGAGTTTCAGTTGAAAAATTTGCATGCTTATGATGAAAAAAGAACATGGTCAAACTAAAAGAGTAAAATTGCTTCCCACTTACATTTAGAGCCTTCTCTGCTTCCCTTTCTATCCAAATAATTGCATGATCTTGTGTGGCATTGCAAGATAAGACAATGTGCTCAAATCTTCCATCTACTGGGATGGCAGTTCTGACCTCTGGAGGATATCTTGCACATCTGTGTGTACAATGCAAGGACATAATTTCAGAGCAAACAAAACTATTTTGCTAGCAAATTGCCACCAGCTTTCTTACAAGAGAAAAGAAAAGAATAACACAAATGCTACTTGAGGACAGATAATTACATAACAATTAACACCAACTACTGGAAAACTATATAATACAGGATATTTTTTATTAGAGCAATGCTAGGTTCTCCAAAAAAACTACCAAAAATTATACAGAATACTCACATGGGTGTGGCACATTCATGTGAGTATTGTGAAGAATTTTTGGCAATTTTTTTGGAGTCTAGCATTTTTGTTTTAATTATTATGTACACCATTCCTAAACATATAATAGGAAAATCTTCCTGAATACAAAATATAATTTTGAAGTATTGGTCAATTCCACATTGTTTGATCCGGATTTAAACTTCTATACTGAAGACGGAATCGTCATGAGAATTGTTCTATATACTATGAATATCTGATTGTTTTGTGATACGTAACACCAATATCTTGACAGAACATTAATATTTATCACCAATATAAATTCCAAAATTAAACAAATAAGAAAATAGGTATGGTACTATCAGGTTCAACTTATCAACAAGTGTCACAAGAAAGGATAAAATGGCATTCCAGTGATTGACGATAGCTATTTCCATTTTCCCTATTTTCCTTTGAATGATTTAATGAGTAATAGTTAGAAACTAAGTTGGAGTTCACAGTGGAAGAAACATGAGCAATACTGTTATTCTGTTAAACACTATATTTTATTGATTGATTTAAATTCTATTTTGAAAATAGAAAAGAGACTGGTGGTTGAAATCCATAGATTGGTTAAGCTTTAATGAAGTTGTCAGTTGTAAGAAAAAATTGAAATTATTACGAAACTACAAATCTTTTAAATATAGAAACACCCACCTATTAGAATAAGATCCCAAGAAACAAGTCCAGACATTATGAGCAATCTAAATTGAATTGAATAGAAATACTTATACAGGCTTCAAAGTAGTAATATGCAGCAAGAGTGGGTAAAAATAAATCAATTCTATGAACAAATTCTTTTCTATCTTTTACAGGCCAAAGTAGCTGAAATGTGCTCTTCTAAATCAGTGAGTTCTGCTGATCATGGCCAATAATTTGCATGTACAGTTGGAGAAAAAAGAAGAAGTCTATTTCAGAGATCATTTCTGCTGCATTTGGTAGGGGGGTGTCCATCTTTAGTCTTACTATATTGTTCTCAGGGGAAGACCAAAACATAGAGCATGCATTTAGCATATTGTTCTGGTGCACAACATGGAAACATCATGCTGTGATCATAAGGATATGCCAGTCACCCAAGAGAAACTCCAGAAGATATTTGAATAATTGACTAGTACCGACGTACCGTCTAATGTTTTGATTTATAAGGAACAACTATTTTCTTCATTCACCAACGGGTTATGAAATTTTAGTAGGACAATTTTGTTATAAAAATGGGCCACTGTATTGCTGAAGTTTCCAGGACATGAACTAAAGGATGGCCCATCTCTTTCTATTGGATTGAAATACAGGTATGGTTGATACTTTTTGGCGACAAAAAGGTCACCTACTGTGGCATAGTAACTGTACAATAGTGACACCATCTCTAGAGTGGTAGATCCAGGCAAGTTACAAGTTTTATAGTCTAACCTCAACTGAATTAGAATCTGTCACAAGGAAGCAGCAATAGGGTCTCCACTTAAAACTGCAATGCAGTTGTGTATAGAGTCAAAAGACAGTTGCAATATGCAGCAATTTTCTGAGATTTCTTCCTCAATAGTTATAGGACATAAAATACCTAGGGGCTATGCAAGGCAAATTCAGATAACTCCTAATAATCCTCAGATGAGGCCCTAAAATAAAATTAATAATGGTTCAGAGTTGCTGTTACCTGCAAAATTTTCTTTCTACAATATGGTACATTCTTCCAGGTGCATAGAGTCTTCTAAAATCTCTAAGCTTCCTACCTTCTGGTATGAAGGTATCCCAAAAGCAAACCACAAATAATAAGCAGGGCAAGCTGTCCAAAGCATTAAGGCCTGGTTTAAGAGATAATAATAACAATTCACTCCTCTACAAGGTAGAAAACCAAAAAGTAAACAACAGATTCAAAGGCTTCATAAAGTTTGAGTCATCATATCAAAAGAATGCAACTCACCAGAAGATCGATTTAAATATATCTTCCAAGGGGGTCGGTGTTCTTGGTAAGAAATCATCCTAGAAACATTAATTTGAGGTAGCATGGTTAGTTCAATAAATTGGAGCAACTACACAAAAGTTAGATGCATAACATGACTAAAAAGGGTCTGCATGATTTCCAAATATATGGGCAAGCAATTGACATATGGTAGCAGAGTCTCAGGTAGAATGAAAATTGAACAAAGAGAAAAGGACATATGATAGACAGAAATCAGGGAAACCATGGTCTACAGCACTAAACCTGCAAGGTGCTACAATCCATACAAACAGTTATTTGCCATACTCGTTAGAGTAAAATATATATATCTCAATAATCACATGGCTTCTTCCCATTGAAACAGCAATCTTACATCATTCCCATCTTGAAATCAGCATCCAGAAAAGAATTAATATACCTCTAATAGGTCCTAATTAAAGGATACAAGCAAGATTCAATACGTTTAACCATCTGATATGCCTCCTCTCTATCTCTCTAATAGGTCCTAATGAATAAATGCATATGTTATAACAAAAAATTGAGAGTTTGATGATTTAACGCAAATATGAGACAAATTACTGATGATCAATTCAACAAATTAAAGACATTTGGTGATATTGAACACACAAGCAATGCTAGCAACAGTTGACTCCACTAGTCTTGTTCTGACTGTTGCATTACACACCTGCACAACTAACCCATTTAAAAAGAGGTGAACTTGAATTGAGAAGTGTTGTCGGTTATCAAATATCAAAGAAATGATGTTTGAAAAGAGCAACCTCCCCACCCCCATCTACCATCGCCATCTCAGAACAAGTCAACAAAAACCAACCCTGTTATTCAACAGCTGTTGGGAAATGAAAATTATAAAAGTCAATGGTCCCTTAGCCTCCTAAAAGATGCCCACCATGCCTCCAGCTTATTCTGCCCAACTGAATTCCTGCCACCATTCTGAAAGGTACAATTACCTGGCCTCCACATGTTCCTCCTCATCGTCACCACAATCAATCTGGCAATTGCCTCTAACCATTGTTCAATCATAGATTGCTATGGATGGGGGTTTTGTCTTGGGAGTTTAATTTATAAATTATAATTTTTGGCTATGCAAAGGAGCTTAATTATTTATCATTTAGTTTATACATTTGAGATCCATTTCTTAGAATTCTACCTATCATACATTGACACAAGATTAGAAAATCAAATTATGAACATATTCTTCAATTATTTTCTTAATTTTTTAAAAAATGACTGAAAAAGACAAAGGGTGGTCATTGGCAGTCAGAAACAGGTAAGGAGTAGGGCTCTGCTCACAACGGTTCTTACCCTAAATCAAATAATAGTAGAGATACATTGTTGAAGGGAGCAGAAGCTCATTTTCTTTCTCTCTTTATCGTTTCTCTATCTGATTGCCTGTCAAAGCCTTAAAATCATAGCCTATGTTTGAACGCATAAAAGAAAGTGTTGGAGAGAAACTGTGCAAGAGACTGTTGCTGGCATTCCTCCAGAATGCATTCTTCTCTGAAATGACCATGTCAACCATTTTAGTGTGTTTACCATGCACAACGAAAATGTGGGGCATCTGTACCAGTTTTTTCTAGGTGGAACTGTAAACATTAGGGGAACTTTACGTGTAGGTCTTAATAAGTAGACTTATTGTCAAATAGGTCCAGTGAGAATTAATGGCGTTTTTCATCAAACACTATCAACAAAAAGTTACTAATTGACAGTTTTCAGCGACAGTTTAAAAACTTGGTCACAAAAAATGTTACTAATTATAAATTTTAGCGACAAAGTGGTAGTTTACCCAAAACATTAAGCATAGAACTAGCAAATTCTGATATGAACAATTAAAGTTGAGCTACATGATCTTGGACAATTAGCAAGCAGGTACAACCACACCACATACTCATCCAACAGACAAGCAATCAAATCAAAGGTTTTCAAAATTGAGGACAGGAAATTGAGATATAGAAGGCCTCTGAAAATCATATTGTTGTTCAAATGTTATGAACTTTTTTGTTCTCCTAAAATTTTCATGAGTACCAAATATTCCTAAGAATTATGCAATGCAACGTAGGAAGATTATAGGATACAGTATAGTAAACTTTGATCAATATAGGTAAATATCTGTGGCAAGCCATGGCATGCCCATTTGTTGGCTTATGGACTTGATAATCCTGACATAGATGACAACAGTTGAAGCCATTAAGATGGTATTGCATCATAAACCCATCAGAGATGGTACTTCAATTTTGAGCATGCTTGATGAAACATAAAGTCTCCAGTCCCCTCAACAGCAAACCTTTGACGCATGACTCGCATTATCCTTCCTGTAACTAACTTCAAGGCCAATGAATCCTAGTTTTACAAGGCTCACAACTACAATTCTATAGACTGACTTACTGCTCTGAGCTGGGAACTTGCTTGCAGTATGCCTCAGTCAGATGAGCTAGATCTACTATGTAAGACCTTTAAAAACTCTGGAATTATTAAAGCAAACTTGGGTGGTATGATCACGTTAAAATGTGAATCCCCTCTTGGAGGCATGCCACCCTCTTCAAACAGAAGCTCATCTTCTCTAGTCACTGGTACAAGGCCTATGTTAACCAATGTGGGATCATAACATACAACCAAGCTCTGCAGCCGACTTCCACATTGGCCCACTCTATCGACATTGACCTAGTGGTAGCCCTTTCCCTTCTGGCAGCTTCACTCCACTATCAATATTTGACACCTTTTTAGAGTGAGTCCTATCCTATACTCCTGATCCCATACTCGATGTGGTGGCTGGCTCTAATACCAAATTATACGAACCCCTTAGATAGAACTCACCCATGAAAACCAGCTTGCAAGGGAAGGGTGCCCAAGAGGTTTATATGCACATGGCCAAGGCCTATGTTAACCGATGTGAGATCGAAACAATCCCCCTCTCATGCAACTCTACAGCTCCCTTGAGTCAAGGTGCCTCTCCTCCATCCGTACACCTACCTAATCCAAGAAGCTCCAGACTGTTTATGAGTTAAATTTTATATTACTGTGGTTAACTTATGATATTCTATAAATCTATTCCAACCTCACACAATGGTGGTATATAATAGTTGATGTTTGCATATTCCTTTCTCAGACTGTCTACCTATTACCTACAGCTCTAATATGCATTATAACGGCCCTTGCAACGAGAAGTCGAGTCATAAAATTACTCACTAGGGCAAATTATTGTACAATGTGGCATGTCATCAGATTATAGAAACCTAGAAATCATTGTAAATGGGGCCATTGCTTGATTTTCCGGCAGAAGCTTGGAATGCCACTTACCAAGCATGAGAATATGAGTTCAAGCGTTCAACTCTGAGGGAGCGGGTTTGTACAGAGAATGCCAAGAGCTATCTCTGTACCAAGTACTTAGGAATAGCATTTTTATCTACTGTTATTATGTGGTCCCACATAGTGCCATGAGGACACACGGAAAATTGAAGTCTTATCACATTAATCAAGGCAGCAAGAACAAACTAGAATCTAAGATTAGCCACTTTGTGTCAAAGAAATAGCACAAGCACATCAAATGGTAGACAATTGCCAAGTCTAGACAACCTAAGGCAGAGCAATCTTAGCAACTTGAACAGTTGACTGACAGAAAGAAAGATTAAACTAAAAAAAAAAAATATCTCAGGTAACTCCAGCCAACATTTATGCTAAGAGAATTACCATTAATAAAAAATTTACGAAGTCCAATTTGTCAAATCCACACTCAATTGAGGAATCAGGCTCCATAAGTTAAATAGAGCTCAGATCTACAACTATAAGTTCAAAGGAATGAGGTCAAGTACACAAGTTTCTAGCTTCAAAATGGATCTAAAACTACCAGTTCAAGGGAATGAGGTCAAGTACACAAGTTTATTGCTTCAAACTAGATCAACAGCTACAAGTTCAAGGGAGTGAGGTCAAGTACATAAGTTTCTTGCACCAATTTTGAATGTTTTTTGTGATCCTATAAATGGTTAACAAATGCTCGTCGTCACTGATATCTTTTAAGGAATCATTAGACTACATGAACGTTTTACTGCAAATTATTTCTAGGTTTTTTTAAGTGTTTTGAGGCTAGTGAGCAGTATCCAAAACATCTACCCATCTGAAGAAACATAAAAGTTTCCAACTCCAAAAGCTAAGACATTTTGCATACTCATTTCCAAAACTCTTCATATTGAGTGAATATAACTATGGTACAGATGGAGAATAAATGAGAAAATGAAAATAATAAACTAACATGCCCACTTCTAACAACCTCATAAGAGTACCCTTTAAATTCAATCTGAAAAAAATAAATACATAAATACTTGAATTAACCTTACAATTATATATATACATACACTTGATGCCCATAGAAGGCTGACTGGATAAGGGATTTAATGAAACATGAAGAGAACTTTAAAAAGTAAAGGAAGCCAAAGGAGAACATGAGTTGACAATGTGGAGTCGTAGAGAATATATACACTCTCCCCAAAAAAAAGCACTAAAATAATATAGGTAAATTACAATGACATATATCCAGCTTCCATAGTATGACGAAATACAATAGGAAATAGCATAAATACAGCTGGTTCCACTAGTTTGACAAAATTACATTGATCTCCCCTCTAGTAATAGTCAAACTAACAATGATAATAGATCATGCAAATTACATTTTTTACTTTTACCATAGCATATATTTCAATAAAAAGGCCAAATTTAACTCCAATTTAAATGATTAAAATCCCTTTTGAATCATCTTTACCTTCTCCATCACTCCGTAATCCTAACGCTAACCCACAAACCACCACAATCGCCACCCTTCTCTTCCACCACCACCATCACAACCAACAACCCTCCACCATCACCCCTCTCTTCTGCCACCACAATCACACCAACCACCACCCCTCTCTTTTGCAACTACCATCACACCCACCACCACCCCTCTCTTCCTCACCACTCTCACAACCCGCCACCCCTCTCTTTTGCCAGCACCATCATACCCACCACTATCCCTTTCTACAGCCACCACCATCACACCTAGAAACCCCCAACAGCCACCTATGTTATATGAATTTTTCAAAATAAATCAAATACCCACGTTGAACACTTAACACTTGGGAAAATGGTGTGGGATGTGTTTGATACTTTTCATCGAATACTTCTTATATATTTGTATATAGCATTATCATTATATGTTTATATTGTTGCATAATTGCTTTAAAATGAGTAAAGTACCTTTTTGACATTCTCGGTCACATAAAATGCTATTTTATCTCATATAATAGATTAAAAAAAATAAAAAATACCATCCTTTTTTGCCGAGTTCACGTAACTTTAAATTTGAGATTTGGTAGTTTAAACCTCTAGATACACACCTACGCTCGAGTCCAAGAAACATCTACCGCCACCACCTATGAAGCACAGGTACTCCAAAAATGTTGTTATACAATTACCGAGTACTAGTACATGTACTGGTACGGTTGCATGCGTACCAGGTATGCCATATCCAATCTAGGGAAGTTAGGTACGCCATGGGTACACACAAGGTACTCCATGGGAATGGGGTTGGGTAAGCCAGGGCAAAAACAGAATTTTTAAAATTTTTTACGGGTACCGGAGCAATTAATATTTGCACATTTTGAAAAACCTAATAAATTTGGGGTGTTTTGTAATAATAAAAAACATAATCAAATTAGGTTTATGTTACAAACTCTGCTGCATCGTTACCTCTCTTCTTGACTCATTCGAAGAACCGTGACTCTCGTTCGAGGACAATGGCTGGTCGGTGACGAAGCTCAACTTTTCTGGTGAGTTTTTCATGGTTCATTTTCTTTGATTCTTCCTCTTCTTCTTCGATTTTTTTTTTTCAAATTTTCATTTGTATTTTTTACAACAACCATTTGCAAATTTAGCAACCATCGATGACTCCCAACACTTGAGTTTTCTCTTTTCCGGTGAGTTTTCTAAACTCCTCTTGTAGTCGATCACTCCTCCTTCGATTCTTCCTTTTCTTCAATTCTCCTTTGACTCTCCCTTTTCTTCGATTCTCCTTCTTCAATTCATCTTCTTTTTGTAATATTTTTTTTTTAATACATTTTATTCTTCATTTTTTTTTTCCCACAACAACTGATCTTCTTTTTGTGATTTTTTTTTTCCAAGATTTTACTTTAGTATTCTATTAGTATTGTTGAATATTAATTTATTTTTGTTTTTGTAATTTCTCTTTTCAGTTATTGTGTTGAACTTTGATTTGTAGCTTGTATGTTTAGCTATTAAAAAAAAATTTAAAAAAAATAATTGACGTACTCTAGCCGTATCCATATCTTACTTTTTGTAGATTTTGGCGTGTCGGTGTACTCGTATCGTACCCGTGTCTGTATTCATACGCGCACCCATGCTTCATAGGCCACCACCCTCTATTTATTCAATAGCCATTAGCACCTTCCACCAGTCACCACCGCCATCTACCTACTACTACCAAACCCAGCCGACACCCAACCACCGCCACGCCACAGCCAAACTCAGTTGCCACATCTACCCACTACCACGACTATCATATCCACCACGTCTCTCCACAACTACCTTATGACCCACAGACAATTATTTCACTAAGTAACATATCCAAAGTTGATAAATTTAATAAAAATAAATATATAATATTCAAATATATGGCACAATAAACTACATTAGTGCGTGTGTATCTGTATTGTGTCATGTGTCAGTTCTTCTCAGTTGCCATTGCAATCAAACCATCAGCACTACTTCAAACCAAACCTCCCCAAAATTGAATAATATGGGAGTCAGGGGTTGGGGTCTTGAGAAGACGAAGGGATTAAAGGGGAAGATTTTGGTCACATTGTAGATTGTTAGGGACATCTCCACCCTACACTCTATCATCTTCAAATATGAAGGATTACCTATTCCAATCCATCCTCTAAAACTATCTCCATTTGAGAGGAGGAATAGTTCATCCTCCAAATATAGAAAAAGTATAAAAAAAATGAAAAGAATGGTCTCCATAACACTATATATTAATTTTATTTTTTAAAATACCAACTTTGTCCTAAAGACCTTTTACTTTCAAATTTATATACCAATCATATCCTTTTGTATTTTTTATTATATGTCATAAGATAAAACACAAATAAATGTTAACATATATAAATATTTTACAAGTAAATAACTTTTGATATATACATCTAATTTTTATAAATTTGTTATAATTAAAAAGATTGAAATCATGCCTTTACAAAGAGTCTACTATTAAATATATTTAACAAAAACTTTAAAATTAAACATTTATTGATGAAAAAAAATCCACATACCTTATTAGATACGGAGAAATATGCTCTACATCCAAATTAGAAAATGATGTGTTAGATAAATTTGTTGTAAAACTCTTTTTCCAAATGATCAGAATGAAAAACTGTCTGCTGTAGAAGGGTTCTGCTTTTTTATGGAAGGATAGCTGGTAAGGAAAATGGATAGAAGAAAAATTGATGGACGGAAAATGAATGGTTAATTTTGGAGGGAAATATTTAGAGAGGAAAATGAAATTTGGGGTTGGAGTTTGGGTGAATGGTGAGATCCTCTATATTCAAATTTTGAATTAAAAAAAAAAAAGTTGAGTTGAGAGAGGATTGGGTTGGAGATGCCTCTTACTAGGGGATCATTTTGTTACCGTAATGAATTAGTTTAAAAAATAGTGTTATAACTGGTTTCAAGAAAAAAAATAAGAGGGATAATTTTGAAATTTGAATTCAAAAATTGATAGGTGATGGTATGAAATGAAATCGATAAAAGTCAAGTCAAAAACCTCAATATTATCTCAAACTGAAACTACCAAAGGCCAGTTGTGTGTGTATGTGTGTGTGTATATGTTTCAATTATAATAAGGAAGTTGATTATAAAATAAATTTCACAACAATTAATTAAGCAATTAATAAAAAACCTAATTAAAGAGAGTAGAGAGTAATAATAAATCAAAATAGTATACCTGCAACACCACAGAATGTATAACATCGGCGTACTTGACAGCCAGATTGAGCGACATACACCTGGCAGGGGCCACCGAGTAACAGCGCACATTACTTCTGGGAATTCCGCCGAGCAAGTCCAGATGATTGACTACGATCACCGTCAACAACGCCGCCACTCCAGAGCCCAAAGAGTGTCCCGTAAAAACCATCTTATAAGAAGATCCATTATCAACCCAAAGTCGCCTCAGGGTCTCGGATTCCTCATTCAAAATCCAAATAGCAGACTTCAAGAGACCGTGATGAACATAACCACCGTCAAACATCTGCATACCCAATCGATTGTCAAGCATGAGCTTGTAATCGCTCTCTTTGACGAGGCTCAGGCCGCGAATGGCGAGAACGATCTCGCGGTGGAGGTGGTCGGCGTAGATGAGGTAGGGAGGGGCGTGGCCGAGGGTTTGTTGGTAGGTGAGGCGTTTGATGACCCACTCCGGGTTGAGGCGGTAGCCGCCGGAGGGGGGGAACTGGGGGTGGCGGAGGTCGTCTTCGTAGACGGCGAGGATGAGGCGGCAGAGGCGGGGTACGGGTTCGAATTCGGAGGCGGTGGCGGGAGGCCAGGTGGCGCTGTCGTAGGAGCCGATGTAGGTGCAGCGTTTGCAGGCCCAGCGGAGACAACCAAGTAGAAGGACGCACTCCACCCCACACGACACTGACATGTCGTTGCTGCTGCTACCCTAACTACAACTAACCAACACCTAACAACACCAACTAATGCTATGCTATGCTATGCTCCTCTCCTGTTCTGATTTGGTGAACAATAGTAATAGTAATAATTTATAATTTATACACACAAGTATCACCTGGGAAAGGGGCTTGTGGAGGGTGCTGCTGTGCTGTGCTTTGTCTTGTCGGTCTGAGAGACAGAGAGAGCGAGAGAGACGATTTTGGGACGGAGGTTGGGAGGGGAAGGTAGAAGTTCTGGAATGTCCACCCGGCATGCCATGTGTGTCTTATATTAAGGCCACGGTGTAAATTGTGTATGATGTGTACTTTCCTATGCTAAAATATATAAACATTAAGCAGAAGATCAAAATTTAAAAATATTATAAGCCTCTGTTTGGGAAGAGGTTTTTTTGGGGTTTTTTTGGTTAAAATAGTCATAAAAGATAAAATAAGTTATTTTAGCCACAATAAATAAAACATCACATTTAATCCATAATCATTACACTCTTCTCTCACAAAAAAAATCAAAAAAGTCAAAAAATCAAAAAGTCCTTTTCAAACCAAGCTTTTTAGCCCAGGCTAAAATAGCCAAAAAAGCCAAAAAGTCAAAAAGTCAACCCACTTCCCAAACCAACCCTAATAAGTATGAATTAAGGAATGGGGTGTCTTGAGAAAAAGCATGGTGTATAAATAAAAACAACAATGCTAGAGACCTCTAAAAAGGCATCTCTAAACCCACCTCTAATGAGGTGGAAAAGCAAAAAAAAAAAAAACAAAAAAAAAATCAAGACACAGGATTGGCTGTGGCAGTGGGGGACCCACTGCCACATCACTAGTGGTACCTCTAAATTAGAGGTCTAAAGCATTTTTGTAAATAAAAATTTTCTAATTACACAGCTCCATTACTATGAAATAATTACACTCAGTGTGTTTGGTTTGAGTTTTCTGAATTAAATTTTTTGCAAATTGAGTTTTTTAGTTTTCATGTTTTTTTGTTTTTAGTGAATATTTTTAAAATTTTAAACATTTTTTTTTTAGATGTACCTTACTTAGATGTATATAAAAAGTAAAAAAAAATGTGAAAAAATATTTTTAAAAATTAAGAAATATATAAAAATACAAAAAATATACTGAATTCTTGTATTTTTTTGTATTTATGGTATTTAGTGAATTTTTAAAAGATTTTTTTTACAATTTTTTTTACTTTTTAGGTATATTTATGTTAGGTGTGTCTAAAAAGTAAAAAATTTGCATAAAATATTTAAAAAATTCAGTAAAAATAAAAAAATACGAAAAATAAGAAAATAGAATTTTCTGAAAACTGTTTTTAGAAAAATGGAACCAAACATAGTATGATTTCCTCTAAAATCAAAAGGAGTTTTTATTTTTACATAACATTTTAGTTTACTATTTTTTTAATACCTATTTTATTTTAGAAGAAATTATTCATAAATTCCATTTTGGGGAAATGTTAGTCCATTTAATCCTACATGTTTTTTTTATAAACCAAATAGTCATTTTTATTTGTAGTATTTATTATTGATTTGATTTAGTAATATTTGAATTTACTTATTTGTCCCTTATTGTAATTATGTTTTTGATTTTTTTTTGTAATTAAGTGTATGTGGATAAGATATGGTTGAACATTTTTATTTTTTTTTAGGGATTTCATGGAGCGATTGTGGGTATTATTGATATTACCTACTTGATGTTACATTATTGATGTTAAATCATTTGTGTTTTCCTGAGAAGGTGTGTGAATTGTAACGTTTACATTTACTTATATAACATTAGCTCAGAGTCATATTGTTGTACCATTAAGCCTCCCACTAACAACCTATAACATTAGCACCAAACACCAACCACATAACATAACATCGACACAATTCAACAATCCCTTACAATTAACAACCGCTACCCCTACTACCACCAACACTTTCAGGCATACATTCTCCCACTAGCCCCTAACATTACAAAATACACACCCAATCATATAAACATTAGCTACAACACCATGCACCTGCTACATTACATACATTCACAACATCACATTTGCAATCATTGGTAACCCCCAAACCCGTGAAAATAATACAACATTAACCAACAAAATCATGTGTCTGTCACATTACAAACATGTACAACATCACATTTGCAATCAATGATAAACCACAAACCTATGACGTGAATAAGATCACCTAAAGCCCCACATGATGCACCAATTAAACAAAAACTCATTTCGAGCATCGACCTTGGTATTGTATTGTTCTATAAACAACCAAACTAACATCGAAGACACCCATACTTTGTTGTCATCATACTAACACACGATCAACGATATTGTTAACAGATTAATTTTAAATCATCCATGTCACGTCCTCAATGTTAATCGCACTCCAAGATGTCCCAATGCCCACGTCGCTTCGCCTCTGTAAATTTAATAGAAGGAGTTTTCATGATTTTCTAGGATTTTTGGGGTTTTTGCAATGTTATTTGGGGAATAATGAATCCTGAGTGTAACTTTTTCAAATCTAGCGTTCAACTCACACAAACTGAAGATCAACACTGCAACGTCATCAAGGAAATGTTGAAGTTTTCATTATTGAGCTTCCGTTTTGTTCGCAATTGAGGGAAAAGGAAAACAATGCTATAGTATACTTTTGGGCTTTTTGATAATTACGACATCACCTAAAACCCAATATACCCCTCAAAATAGCCAACACATACGTTACATTCGTGAGCTCAAGTGCAATTAACATTGACATGGGACCAATCGGTCTATAAAATAAATTGTATGACTAAATGGTTCAAACTATCTAAACTTGGGATTTATTAGTATTTTTCACTTTATTTTAAAATAACATTATTAAAATGTCCTTATCTTCATCATCTAAAACTCTATTTCCCAAACTCTATTCCGTAACTCTTTTTTTTTTTTTTTTTTCCTAACGACGCCAATTTCCTTTATCATTTCTCCAATATTATCCTCCCTAACCACTTTTGCAACAATACAATACTCTTTTTTGACATTGCACCCTCCTCTAACATCAATAAACACATGCATACCTCCCCCTTCCCCAAATCCAAACCCAAACCCAAATCCAAATCCAAACTTGAACCTGAACCTGAACCTAAATCTAAAACCCTAGCCACTTTATTTTTCCCCTATTCAGATAGCCAGAATTGAATATGGCATTCTCGCAATAGTGTCGAGGTGTGCAAATGTGAGGCTCGTAGTAGTAAGGGATCATATAGGTAGGAGTTTGTGGCAAAAATGGGTTGTAAATGTGAGGTTTCATAGTAGAGGGGGTTTCACAACAATGGAGGTTTGTAGAGATGAAGGATTGTAGAGGTAAGGCTTTGCAATAGAAAGGTCACAAAGGTATGAGGATCGCATAGCGGTGGGAGGTTTGTAGTAGTGGGGTTCATAGTTGCGACAAGAATAGCCAAAGGTATAGGTGGGTGGTGGTGGTTAAGTGATCTAGGTTGTCACCTTGGGCCCCTAAAATTTATTTTTAAAAAGGAAACCCTAAATAATTTTATGCCTCAGCGTAGCAATATTTCAAAAAGTTTTACTAAAATAATTAAAAAATGGAAGTGGTAAGCTCTTTAAGAGTTAGTGAACGGTTGTTGTCAAATAAATAGATTGTTAATTTTATTATATTAACTATGCTTAGTCAGTTGCTTAAGGAGAAAGAAAAAATTTTAAGTTAAAATTGATCAAATCTAACATCAATCAATCTTATCACACAAAAAAATAAATAAATTAGTTATGTTATCCATTGGAATGGATATGGTAGATAAGCTTGATTATGCACATTTAAGTGATACTTTTTTGCAAATGGTTCAAGTTTTTTAGTCTTAAATTTTGTTTGGTGTTTTTTTGGTACTGCAAATTGGATTATGGTATTTACCAGCAAAAAAAAAAAAAGATTTTCGTAAATTATAAAGGAAGATTATCATATTTTTATCTTTTTAAATTCTTGTAATGATTTATCCATATCTTAATATATTGTAAATAAATTTAAGGGTAAATTACACTGATCAGTAAGCATTTGACATAATTATATTGAACTCCCTTTAGTTTTTAATTTTCATAACACTTAGTCATTTTTCCATAAATAATTTGTTAGTTATATGAATAACAAAATAGTTTGCCATAATTATTCATAATCAATACCAATTTAAATAATAATTTGCATATGATTTTTGCAAAAAAGAAAAAGAAGTGTATTATATAGCATGACCATATACAATATGGTCTGCTTGAATTCTGATTCTTGATTATTATTATTTTTTTATATAGTAATAATTCTAGTTCTTGGATTAAGCTCACTTTTCATTTACGGCCTTGCTGGGGACCCCAGCACCCCCACCTCCACGTAGGGGGCTGGCAATGGATGACAACCAAAAAAAAAAAAAAAATTTGGACCAATCAGGAGAGACCCCCAGTACCCCCACTGGGGGTCTCATGCATTTTCCTTTCATTTATTTTGATTTAGTTATTTAGTAGTTGCATACTTTTGTCTTCGGGGTAAAGTATATAATTATTTTATTTTTGTTTTGAAAATTTTGTTTAAAAAAATTATTTTGGTTAGAATCATAGAATTGAGAAGAAAGTTGGATCATGGATTCTTTTTGCTTTTCTTTGACATTTTTTTTTTAATTTTTAAAATTCATGAATTAAACAAAGTCTAAATAATTAGTTTTGAATATTAAAAAAATATTTTATTTTCTTATAAAAATAAAAGCTGTACAAAAAAGATGCTTGGTTATCATTTTTCAAAAATACTTTTCAGAAAATTCTACTTTTTATTTTTCGTATTTTTTTTTTGTTTTTACTGAATTTTTTTTAATATTTTGAGCAATTTTTTTTTAATTTTTAGACATACCTAACATAAATATACCTAAAAGGTAAAAAAAATTTGAAAAAAACCTTTTAAAAATCCACTAAATTCCAAAAATATAAAAAAAAGTACAAAAATTCAGTATGTTTTTTGTATTTTTTTGTATTTATTAATTTTTAAAAATATTTTTTCATAAATTTTTTATTTTTTAGATACATCTAAGTAAGGTGCATCTAAAAAAGTAAAAAAAATGTTTAAAATTTCAAAAATATTCACCAAAAACAAAAAAATACGAAAATCAAAAAACTCAAATTTCAAAAAACTTAATTCAAAAACTCAAACTAAACACACTGATTAGTATTTTCATTATTTTACTTCTTAAAACATTAAAAAATAGAAATACAACAAAACAAACTATGATGTGAGAATGAGAATGGCAACTATATATTCAATTAACTTTGGTGAGAAGTAACCGATGAAGACATAAAAAGCAAATAAGTAGTGTTACATATATCAATTAGCGTATTAATTAGTGTATCAACACTAATTATGACATTATTATTGACCTAACTTATTATACAAATTACAAATATCAAAAAAATTTCAAATTATATCATATCATCAATTAATATATTAATTAATACACATAATATTATTCAAAACTAATATTTATAACAATTCCGTAACCGTGTTAATTGGGTACGCATTATTGACTTCGACACTTCTTTTTCAAAATCCTCAATAGCGTCTAATAACTAACCAAAAAACACACCACCGTGTCATATTCCAATAATATTCCTTGTTCAAATCAGTTGCCTTTTAAAAATAGTAGTATATATTTGTAATCGTGGTAGTACATTTTAGAAATGTGGTCTTGGGTATTTTCTCTATCTTCTAGAAAGAAATTAGTGTTTGTTCGGGTTTGAAAACTATTATTATTATTATTAGTTAAATTGAATTTTTTATTTTTTTTATTTTTTATTTTTTTATTTTTAGAAAATTTTTAATATTTTACGTATTTTTTTAAATTTTTTTTGATACACCTAATTTAGATACACTTAAAAAATATAATATTTACGGAAAAAAATTTAAAAAAATTTACAAAATAAAAAAAATGAAAATTCAATACATTTTTTTTATTTTGTTGTATTCGATGTATTTTTTAAAGATTTTTGTATAAATTTTATACTTTTTAAGTATTTCAAGATTAATTAGATCTAAAAAATAAAATAAAAAAATTAATTAAAATATTTAAAAAAAACCTAAAAATACAAAAATCTAAACATATAAATTAAAAACTCAAAATTTTATTTTTGAAAACTCCAAATCAAACCATTATTATTATTTTTGGTGGTTCATTGATCGCTCAACTTCTGTCGATTTGGTAGGGCCTTTAAGTATTCCAAAAAAAAAAAAAAATTTTAATATTTATTTATTTAAAGAACATTTATTTGTAAATCACTTTTCACTTCTTATGTTCCACTTAATTCAAATTATTTTTTTATGCTCTAATAAGTTTTATGGGTGTCATAGTTACCAAAATATCCTTAATAATAACAGGGTGAAACACACATTAATGTTCACATTGACAGTATGAATGTTTTATGATGTAAACATTCACCATCACATTGTCAATGTGAACATTCACATTGTCAAAATTATTTAATGTAAATTTTTACACTACCAAGTTGTTAAGGGTTAAAAAAATATAGAAAAATTAGTGAAACATCCATCTCCAAATTTGTGTATAAGGAGAGGTCCAAGATATATTTTTTTATTAGCTAATGTCCCTTAACATTTTCACAAAGAAAATTTGACTTAAAGAAATTTTGCCTGATTTAGAGAAATTTCGAAATTTCTTTGATTTTCTCTGTGAAAATTGAAATTTCTCTGAGTCGGGGCGAAATTTCTCTGAGTCGAGCAAAATTTCTCTGAGTTAAATTTTCTCTGTAGAAATGTTGAAGGATCTTAACAATTATGAAAATATTGTATATCATTTATTTTATAAAATCTTAATATCATGAATCTTAAAAAAAAAAACTGCAAAAAATGCTTGTAAGGATAAAATTATCTATAAAAATATCTTAAAAATGAGAATTAAGATTTTACGGATCAAATATTTAAAATAATATGACTTATTGAAATATAAGAATATCTTATAGATTAATTTAGGTACAAGTAATTGAAAGAGATTTTTCTAATAAATTCCTCCTAAAATTAAGTAAATTTAAAAATAAATACATAATGGAATCTTGGAGGAGATAACTGTCAAGAATTCAAAATTGACCGCTTGTGGTCTCCGTTTTCTTTTTTCTTCTTTCTTCTTCTTCTTTTTTTGTTTTTTATTTTTTTAGTTCAGGTTTTATGAGGAAAAATGTGCATGAGATTTTTCAATTTTTGAACATAGTGGATTTGGTCCTAGTCCTTCCATCCACACTTTACGGATCTTCCAAACATCAATCACTTTATACACCTCCAAATAATATGGGTCCATATTTCATTAGGTGCGTTCAATAGATTTGTATGCCATTTTCCTGAAAGTTTTCAAATAATGTTGAATTCTTTAGATAAATAAGAGTTTAGGGAAATTATATACTACAAAAAAAAAAAAAAATTAAATTTATATCATATGTTTCAGTTGTAACTTTTATAATTTTTTATTATAATCTATTGTGGCGTTGTTTATGCTCTATTTTGATATTAGTTATGATTTAATCTTGATATTTTGTGATTCTTATGATCGAAAAGTGTTTTTTTTTGTTTGTCTCATGTGATGTTTGATTATAATTCTTCGATATGATTTATTATAACTGTTATTTTAATTTTGACTGACGAGATCTTTTGTTGTACTTTAAGTAGTGATTGATTATGATTTATAGTGATCTTTTTAATTATGTCTAAAAGTGATTTGATAAAAATAGTTTTGTGATATCAAAATACATATAATATTTTGAAAGCATGTATGATAAAATGACCCTAAGTTTGATAAGTGACAAAAATAATATTGAAAGTGAACTTTGGACCTAAATTAATAGGTCCCAAATGGGGATTGAAAAAGTACATTCGGTCCAAAAAAATGTTTGAAAAAGAATAGTCTGAAACTTAAAAGTTTGAATAAAAAAATAGAATTAAAAGAGTGAAGGTTCCAAATGAGGGTTGAAAGAATTGATTTGGTCAAACAAAGTCAAAAATGAAAAGTTTGAACCGAAAAATAAGACTTTAATGAGAATAGATGTTAGAAAAACAAGGTTTAGGATATAAAGACTAGAGTCCAAATAAGGGTTTTTAAAAAGAAAAAGGTTGCGTTTGGTAAATTTTGTAAATGTGATTTGAGGGTATGGGTTATATTTTGAGTTTGTGAGTTGTGAAATTATGATTTGAGTGTAGAAAATTTGTTTGGTTATGATTTTTTAATAGAGTGTTGAATTGAGTTTTGAATTGTATGTAGAATTGAGCTTTAAAGTTTGATGTGACATGTAAAATAAGAAAATTTGTTTGGTGATGAGTTTTTAAAATAGTTTTCAAAACTTAATTTAACCTATAATTGATAATCAAACACACAACTCATAACTCGATATCCGTATTTTTGATCAACAGTCATAACCAAATTATTTTTAAAATACTCAAATAAAAAAATGATTTTTTTTCAATTAATTGTTTTTAAGTAATTTTTTTTCAAATAACTTCTATGTCAATTCTTTTTTCCGTCAATTCATTTTTTAGGCCTGTATAAACATTAAAAATATTTTTAAATTATTTAGAAAATTAAAATATTAAAAATATTTAGAAATTAAAATATTAAAAATATTCCAAAAAATAAAATATTAAGAATATTAAAAATATTCTGGAAATCAAAATATTAAAAATATTCCGAAAATCAAAATATTTACAATTAAAATATCAAAATATTAAAATTAAAATATTAAAATATTTTTATGAAAATTAAAATATTAAAAATATTCCTATAAAATAAAATAAAATAAAATATTTAAAATAAAAATTAAGTTGTTTTTGAGTTTTGAAAAGAGTTTTGAGTTGTGTGTTTGGTTATGAGTTTTGAAAAATGATTATAGTTTGAAATGAGTTTTGAGAAATGGGTGTAGAATTATAATTTAAAAACTGTAACCAAATATCACACTTAAATCAGTGGTGAAAGTATATTTGAAATCTAAACCAAACAGAGCCAAAGAAAAAGATTTTAGGATTTAACACTTAAGATGAAGGTAAGATTTTGACTCATTAGATTGAATAGGATATGTTTAAGGGGAAAAATATTTGAAGAGCAAAGTTTAAGAAGTAGGATTTTAGATCAAGGCCGTCCAAATAATGAGAGTTGAGGTTTGGACACTAAATCCCAAAGATTGGAGAACAAAGCATTGTCTTTTAAGTATATATTTTAGTATTATTATTTTAGATTCACATAAGGGAAATGTGGACAATAAATTTGTGGTTGTCTCTTTCCCTTTGTTATATATTGAGATCGGAAGAAATGTGTTCAACAAACAATGCTTCTATTGACTTTTTGGCTTTCGAAGGTTATTATCATAATTATGAGCGTGCCAGTAAGGATCAATAAGTCCTTACAGAAAATTAATTGCCAACCAATTATCAGACGATTGTATTTTAGTTCTTTCAGCCTCAATGAAGAACACTTTTACTGGTAGCTTGATTTAGGAGAATTAAGCAAATGACAATCAAATGAAGAGCAATTGAAGCATTTCATTAAAATGAAAACTTACAATGATCCAATTCGGCCTCGTAGAGGTTTACAACAACAATCTACTTGAAACTACTCTTATGAACGAAGTGCAGTGCAGGAATTAAAGTACAGAAATGTAAAGAACAGGAAATGTAAAACTGGATAAAAAATAAAGTAGAATAAAACTGGTTTTTTTGGTCTGAGTCTGGGGGGCTTTTTCTGAGACTTTCTCTGCTATTTATACTTCTCAAGGATAACCATCGAACTGCACTTCCAACCGTCGAATCGCTCCTCCATGATCGCTGATCATGTTGCCTTATAGTTAGCTCCACTATGTCATCACTTGCAGTTAGACTTCCCTCCTAATTTGAATTTGAATGTGAGTAACCGTTGAAGCCACATCACTTTATATCTCTTTGTTGATCCAATACTACGTAGATCTCGTAAAACCAATACTGACTGCCACGTGTTCGATTATGATTGAAAACTTGAATAGTCTTCCTGTATTGCCCTTATCTTGCCACGCGTTGAATTGTAATTGGCTTATACAAAATATGTAGCCAACATTACCCCCCGTACTAATATACCCAATACTTGGTGATATTAGTAGATTAAGGTCTTTTATCCACGTTTTAGAACGTGCATGGGCTTTATATTTTTAGAAACACAACCGTCATTCATTGATGAAGATTTGCATTAACTCCTCTTTGATCCCTTAAGCACGCCCACTATCTCAGTATTCGAAAAGTCCAATTCAATGGAGAAACAGACCTTTTCTTATCTCGATCAAGCATATGAAGAGTTGTTTGATAATACCGTTCGTCCTCGAAGGAATCTTCATGTATTGATTATCAACCTTTACCCACCTTCCTATATTCAAGTCATGGAAGCTTTCGCAAATTATCAACCTTTGGATTACGAACATACTGTCCACAATCCCTTGATTCAGAAATTTGCAAATATGGACATGAAAAGCTCTTCTTCTAATTCACAATCTTCTACATGGGATGAGGCTGTGGCTTCTTCTTCCTCTGGGGCTTTTGGTTAGATAGGCTGGTCGGACTCTGAGACATGTGAGTTAAGGGAGCGAATAAACCATCACTTTGTCGAGTTCACTGATCCTTTAGAGTTCCCTTCCTATGCGCGAAGCTCGGTGGTCTATCCTTACGTGCCCATCGATCACCGCCGTAGTTTAGAGGACAATCTACTTGTAGCATGGTACACATCATCCATGCCTACAAAGATAGTATGAGCTACCCGTCGCCCAGAAGAGGCACAGGGGTATAACCCATCATTTTTAGCCAAGAAAGCGAAGCTTCATCCTTTTGACTGGCTTGATTGTGTTAATGTCCCTCGGTTCCCTCCTTCCTTCGAAAGGGAAGCCTCTATACCTCCTCCTTCGCAAAAACCTTCCTGTATAGAGAGATTGAAGCTTACCCTCTCTGTGGAGAAGGTTTTACCTCCTTACAAGCCTCCATCTCCTCCTACTCTAGCTCAACAAAAACAAGCCCAACTTTTGCTTGCGGCCTTTTCTCACTTGCCTTTCAATGTTCTTGAGGACGATGTTCCTCTCAAAAACCTTCGATGGGCTTGTGATATTCTGACTCGGGGTCATGTCCTCAACCCCATCGCCCAAGCAAAACTCCACATGTTTTTGGACCAACTCGCATTGCTTCTCCATTGGCACCGGACTTCTTTGGCGATCACCCAATCTTTGGACCAACTTTCATCCCTTCGAGTTCATACCCAGTACGAAGTAGGGAACCTCGTCGAGGAATACAATGATTTCAAGAATAAAGACTCTGCGTACTGGGATGACTTGGATATGGACGAGCTAGAACAAGGGCTAAAACAAACAACGTTCGAAATAAAGGCTGAAGAGTTCTTTTATCAAATGAGAGCACTTCAGCAACCAAGCTTGGAACAAATAGAGGATAGAATAAAAAAAGAATAGAAATTTATTGACCATAGCTGGACTAAATTCCATGATCTCGTTATTTATTCTATTCCTTATTTTTATGAACTGGAATTTGTACCCAAAGAGGAACTTTTAATGTAATTGTTTTTGTTTTAATGCATCTAAGTCTTTTCTCTTTGTTTGGCATGGCTCGAATTTATCTCTGTTTTCCTTCATAAGCAAATTTAGGGCTTCGAACTAACCAATCTCATCCTTCGAATTTGGATTCAATAAAACACTAAAAAACCAACATGAATTTTCCAATTTATGGAATACGGTTGACAACTTTTGCTGATTTCTGTTTAGGATCAGTGCTTCGAATTTTAGCAACCACGCCCTTCAGAGCTTGTTTTAATCATGTCCAATATATGGTCATATGGTTAGCACGATCAATCAGTTTTAAATTGACCCTTTTTGCTTCGAACAACAGTTCATATTTTCAAAAATATGGAAGCTCCTCTCAAGGGCTGCATTGTTTTAATCTGAGAAACAATTTCTTCTTTATACTATCAAACCAACTATTGGTTTTGATACTTCGAACAACAATTTCCATCCTTAAGGGATCTCAAGTTTTGCTTCGAAGGATACTACTCCTACTAAGAAACCTAAAACAAGTCTTTAAACCCCTTCGAAGTAAACAAATACTTGAACATTTTTACATCCTTAGGTGTGGAATGTGCTTCGAAGCAGGCTTTTGACATTCGAAGCCGTTTGTCATTTCATTTTGGCACTAAAAATTGGCTTCGAAGCCAAATATTTTATTTCGAAGCTGACAGCAACATTTGGGGTGTGTTTTTCCCTCCAAAAGTATCAATATTGAAGGAAACTCTTCGTATCTGTACTTTTAGTACTTCTCTACGAATTACACGATATATTTTCCAGACACAAAGGTTTTTAGAACCCTTTTATTTCGTATTCTGAAATCACTCGTTTGCTCAACACACAAACCTTTTCCCACTATTAACCTTCTCTTCCTTGCTACTTGCCATCAATGGATTCTTCTTCTCTAAAAGTACCAACTGGCGATCGTGCAAGCCCAACAATGGCTTTGAAGAGATGTATTGAGGAAGAGATCGCCAAGCTTACAACTGATGGGTCAAGTTCCATAGACGGACGCCTCTTTGTTCCTCGCCATAGCGATAAACGATAATATATCCTAGGTCCCATCTTTCGAGAAGCTCCCGCTCAACTTCCAGTTTTATACCCTCGCTTGGAGGACCACTTTCTTCTCTATGAAAGGGGGATCGACTGGGGGAATTGGAGAATGACCCGTCCTCACCATTGCTGGCCGACATTAAGAGCTGAGTAGGAGGAATGGTATGACAGAGTTGTGCCTGCAAGAGAAGATGACCTGCAAGAGCTCTGTATTCTCGACGCCCTTCGTCTTTCTAGGTCTATCATTCCTGAAGACCCTTTTTTGATTCCTACTGCTCTTTACTTTTGGAACATGGCTTTTAATTTTTTTTTTCAATTTCGGTGTGGCATGATGGCCCCCACCATTCTTGATATCTGCCATCTCCTAGGGTTTTCACCCCTTGGTACTTCTTTTACACCCAGCTACCCGAACCTTTCTGTTAAGTTTTCCCTTCCTCCCTTAAATTCCTCCTATAGTGACTTTGTAAAGGTTGAAAACAAAATGGTAGGCCCCGTGAGAGATAGAGAACCTTTTTCTTTTATTTTATACTGGTTGTGTAAATTTCTCTTTTGTACATCATCTCAACGGATTATCCCTGAATTCGCCCCACTTACGAAGGCCCTTGTTTTGAAGAAACGCATAGCCTTGGCCCCATATCTCTTAGGCCATATTTATAGAGCTTGCTCCCAATTTTGTGAGAAACCTCTTGACATCAACCACGGAGGTCCCCTTTGGGTGCTCCAACTCTGGCTCTTTGCTTACTTCACTGATTTGCATCCCAAATGCTTAAAATTCCTTATTCAGGATCCTAGCACTTATGGGGAGAAATATGCTAGAATTGTTCTTTATCTTGCCTCCTTTGCCTATTACCTCACCTTTTTTCATCAACTTCCTATTTCTCCATCTGCCTCATTCTTTTGCCCCTTTGATGCCAACAAAGGACCTACTTGGCTGCAAATATTTTTGGCTGATAAAGAGTGCTCCACTCCACCACACAAAGATATGTGGGCTTCTATTTTGTTACCGAGGGAGCTGTTCATTGGTACTTTAAACCCTCGAGCTTATAAGTGTATATCTGAGGTATACTGCCCTTCTCAGTTTGCCAGACAATTTGGGTTTACTTAGGGGATTCTCGTTCCATTTTGCAGCCTCTCGAATGTCCATCTTACGCCCAAAGACCTGAGAATTCCCAAATCAAAACTAGAGGTGGCAACATTTAAACTGCTGAAAGAATTGTGTGAGTTCAAATTTGTCCCATTTCTTCCCTCTGGCTTGGTTTTGAAAAGATTTCAAAACTGGTGGACAGCCAACATGGAAGTGCGCCTATTAGTACACCCTCGTGATTTGCTGATAGGGCTAGGAGTGCCTTCTAAGGCTAAACCAACAACAGTTGAAAACATACCCTATCTTTCCACAGCTGCCCAAATTGTTCCTGTAGCCTCACCCCCTTCAACTAGAGTTACCAGAGCTGCTTCGAAAAAGGGTAAGTATTTTCAGGTTCCTTTTCTTTTAGACTCTTTTGTTTATTTCCTTTACACTCATACCTCTTGGTGCAGGGTCTCCACAAGAAGAATCTCCTAAAAGAGTTGAAACTCTAGCTGCCCTCAAAGACATACAACAGCAGAAAAAGAAAAGGAATCTAATACTCACTCCTGAAGAATCTGAATCTCAGACTGAAGAGAGAGAGAGATTGAGAAAGAGCAAGAAATACCATTATAGAGAACAAAAAGAAAAAAGGTAGCTGTCTCTCCATCTGATTTGGTCAAAGACCCTACTCATGAGACAATTGCCAAAGTATTGGAAAATGAACTTACTCCTGAAGAGCCTGAATCACAGATTGAAGAGAGAGAGAGATTGAGAAAGAGCAGGAAATACCATTATCGAGAAGAAAGAGAAAGAATATGACTGTCTCCCCTTCTAATTTGGTCGAAAATCTCACTCATGAGGCGGCTGCCAAAGCAGTAGAGGAGGAACATTCCAGAGAAATAATTATTTTTCAAAGAGCTGAGAAGAAGCGGCAGCAGCAACTATTAAGAGATGAAGCTACTGCTGCTGATGCAATCCAAAGGGAAACTGTGAGGAGGCAACACATTACTGAGCACTATTCCCTTCCTAGCTCTCCCATCATTGCTATCACTTCTGAAACAAGTAATTTCTTTCATGCCTCTATTCTTTTCTTGTCAAATTCTTGGTATTGAGACTTGACATTACTTTGTACATCTTCTTTTGCAGCAACAACTACTGAGCCTATCCTTCCAATAAGGACTCCTTCAGTTTCGGTTGAGATTGATCAATTACAAAATATGAAGTCTATTTAGATAATACTCCCATTTCCTAGGCCTACATTCTCTGTACCCTCCTTGAGGCCAAGTATTCCTGCTCCTTTCCCTTCTGGCTTAATTCCATATCTCCTTCATTTGACTTTTGATTTATTTCAATTTAATTCTCTTTCGAGCCTTACTTTTCCTCTCCCTCCTAAGGGAATTCTAGCTGTTGCTCCATCTCTGATGGTTGCTGATTCCCCTATAGAGGGTGCTGGCAGCTCTCCAACTCATAGTCTATTATCTCTGCCTAGTTCCAGCCCCTCTTCCCTTGACCTACTGGTGGCTAGAACTATAGAAACTGCTGAAGATGCTCTACCCATTTCTCCTCTCCCTATGCAGTCCTTTGTGCCTTCTACCAAAGCTCTTTCTATACCCTTCATGTCCACGGATGAGATAGACATCTTCAAAGCTAGACTAGCTAGTCCCTTTGACATACCTTCACTTCTCCAATAGCTAGTGATGAGACTGAGCCATTAGTTCTGGCTGATTCCTTACTAGAAATTTTTTGGAGCTCTTCCACCAATAGTAAGACTTCTTCGCCTCTGATAGACTTGGACAGCTGCCTAGAGTTGTTGACATCCTTTTCGAGGATTCCTTTCGAAGCTTTACAGAGGCCTATAATAAGAAATGTCTTCCTTTAGTGCTGCAAGATCGTTGAACAATCCGGCATGACTGTCTCAGGTCATTTGTCTCAGGCAGCAGCCACCATTGATTTCTACATCAACATTTGTCATGCTACCAAGACTGCAGAGGAGAAATTGGTGAGAGACCAGAGCTTTGTTTCCAAAGTACATATTGAAGTATCAGAGCTAAAAGAACAACATTCCTCTGTCTCCCTCTTTCGAACTCAACTACTAGAGAAGAAAGCTCAACTTGAGGAAGAGCTATCCGCAGTTAACCAGGCCTTGATCCGAACTGACACTAAGTTGCAGATTACCAATCAAGGACTGGCCGACCGAAAACAAGAAATGACCACAGCCATCCAGTTGTTCTCATCATTGAAGAATAGAACATCCATTGTAAAAGAACAACTGAGACATTGTACTGATTTTTGGGCCAATTTATGGCAGAATGTATTCAACTCTTTATGAAAAGAATGTATTCAACTCTTTATGAAAAGCAAATTCTTATTCATCATTTGAATATTCTTATGTTCTTTTACTTAACATTTATTTGATTTCTTGTGTTTCCCATATGGTTGGAAAATAAGGCTTCAAGTATCTGTCATTAATCTTTTTAGGATGTACATATCCATTCAAATTTCTCAAATGGTATGCTCCAAAAGACAGGACTGTATGAACTTAATATGGTCCTTCCCAATTAGGTGATCATTTACCAAACTTATGGCTCTTAATCCCTATTAGGAGTATTGTCTTCCATACCAAATCACCTTCATCAAAGCCAATGTGTTTGACTTTCTTATTATAGTTTTTGGATGCTTTCTTCTTTTGGAAAAGAATGCTATTTAATGCCAGAATTCTAGCTTCATCTATACTTTCTAACTCCAAGCACACACTCTGATGGTATTGCTCAAGATCTAACTAGTCTTGGCATCTTACCCTCAAAGACTTAACATTAATTTCCACAGATAACACTATATCATGCCCATATACTAAGGCATAAGGAGTGACTCTTGTGCTTGACCTTGGAGAAGTTCTATAAGCCCACAAAACATCCAATAATAAGTTATGTCAATCCCTTGGATTGCCTTCCACAACTTTTTGTATTCCCTTTTTTAAAGACTTATTGGATGATTCAGCTTGACCATTGGCTTGTGCATAATAGGGGGTGGAATTAATAAGGCTAATTCCAAATTCTGCCACAAAAGACTTCACCATTTCCCCATCAAATACAGTCCCATTATCAACAGTTATAGTCTGTGGGATGCCAAATCCATGGATTAAATCCTTAATGAATCCAATGACTTCAGTCTGGTTTACAGCCTTGTATGGCTTAGCTTCGACCCACTTAGTGAAGTAATCAGTGGCCACTAAGATGAAACAATGATGCTTCGAAGAGGGTGGGTGTATTTTTCCCATCATGTCCATAGCCCATCCTCTATATGGCCAATGCTTCACAACTGCATGCAGGTCAGTTATGGGCACGTGCCTTATTGTGCCATGCTTTTGGCATGCCTGGCAACCTCTTGCATACTCTATGCAGTCTTTAAGGATAGTTGGCCAATAGTAGGAATGCCTTCGAAGCAACCATCTCATCTTCACACCAGGTTGATGAGCACCACAGATGCCTTCATGAACCTCAGCCATAGCTGTCAATGCTTCCTTTGGACCTAAACATTCAAACAATAACCCATCTCTCCCTCTTTTGTAGAGAGTATTACCATACATTATGTATTACGTAAACTGCAATTTAATTTTTCTGCTGGCTTTCGAAGTTGGGCCAGTCAGATACTGCATTATTGGATGCCTTCAATCTTGTTCTTGTAAGTCATTATGATTGACTTCCAAGACCACACTCCTTTTATTTAAGGGTAGTATTACTTTCTGATATGTTGTCTAGCTTATATTTCTTCCAGTATTATCCATTCTCTTGAAATTCGAAACTTTCTGAGCTACATCATTAGCTTTATTATTCAAGAATCTTGGGACATGAGTTACATTTGCTATCTGAAATTGAGAAAGCAGATGTAATGCAACAACATAGTATGACAACATGCTTATACTTTGACATTTGAAAATCCCTTTCACCTAGTTAACTACTAATTGAGAATCTCCAAATATGTCAACTGCATGAGCTTGTAATCCAATAACTATTTTCAGTCCCACTATTAAAGCTTCATATTCAGCTTGATTATTGGAACAAGTAATTTCATCCACTCTGAAACCATGTGTGGTTTTTACTTCTTGTGGTGACTTAATTACTATACCAATCCCAGTTAAACCATTGGCTTTTGATCCATCGAACCACATTTGCCATGGTTCAACACTAGCCATACCAAGTCCCATTATCTCCTAGTTTTCTGTTTGAGATGGATGGTCTGCCAAAAAATTAGCTAAAACTTGTCTTTTTACTGCCTTTTGGGGAACATATTCTAAATGAAATTCTAATAAGGCTAGTATCCATGTGCCAATTCTTCCCCTCAACATAGGTATAGATAACATATACTTAACCAAATATGTGGTTACAATTACCAAGATAGTTGTAGGCAAAAGATAGTATCTTAATTTTATTGCAGCAAAATACAATGCAAGGCACAGCTTTTTTACAGCTGAGTATTTACATTCACAAGAATTTAGAAACCTACTAAGGTAATAAACAGCTTGCTCCTTGCCCTCTTCATTGTCTTGGGCTAAGAAAACTCCCAATGAATCTTCTGCTGCAGCTATGTACAACTTCAAGGGCTTATCACCCTTTGATGGCATCAGCACTGGAGGGTTGGCCAAGTAGGCTTTGATTCCTTCGAAAGTAGTTTGATGCTCTACTGCCCACACAAATTCCTCTTCATCTTTTAGCCTTAACAAGGAAGAAAATACTTTAGTTTTCCCTGCAGTATTAGAAACGAATCTTCGAATAAAATTAACTTGTCCAAGGAACCTTTGTAATTCTTTCTTACTTGATGGAGATCTGGCTTCAATGATGACTTTGGCTTTATTCTGGTCAATCTGAATTCCTTTCTTGTGTACTACATAGCCCAAGAAGTTTTCAGATGATACGCCAAAAGCACATTTAAGAGGATTGAGTTTCAACTTAAACTTCCTCATTCATTCGAAAGCCGCTTCTAGGTGAAACAAATGTTCCTCCATGGATTGAGATTTCACCACAATGTCATCAATATAACACTCTAAATACCCTCCAATAAGGTCGTGAAAGATAGTGTTCATAGCTCTCTGATATGTGGCCCCAGCATTCTTCAGGTCAAATGGCATTTTAACCCATTCGAAAGTGCCAATATTCCCAGGACATCTGAATGCTGTTTTATGGACATCCTCCTCTGCAATGCAGATTTGGTTATAACCAGAGTGTCCATCCATTATTGATAAAATTTGATGCCCTGCTGAACTATCTACCAACAAATCAACCATAGGCATAGGATACTCATCTTTTGAAGATGCTAGATTCAAGTTTTTGAAATTGATGCATACCTTTATTTTATCATTCTTCTTAACTATAGGTACAATATTAGATAGCCATTCAACATATCTGGTTGTCCTAATAAAGCTTGCCTTCAGGAGTCTAAGAATTTCTTTCTTAACTTTCTGAATCACTTCTGGACTCATTCTCCTTGGTTTTTGCTTGTATGACTTGAAATTAGATCGCATAGGGAGCCTATATTCCACTAATGACCTATCCAATCCTGGTAGTTCATTATAAGACCATGCAAAACAATCTTTATACTTCTTCAAAACAACCAATAACTGGTCCCTGTCAAGAGTATTTAACCAAGAACTTATATAGGTGGGTTGTTGTATAGAACCTTCACCTAAATTTACCTCCTCAAAGGGGTCTTGTATCTGAGAACTTACTAATGCTCTTTCTTCGATTTCTTCTGACTTCGAAGCAATCTCCTCGCTTTGTTCTGTTCTCAGCTTCTTTGATTCAACATCTCTACCCTCCTCCTCATAGACAAAGTCTGTCCACAAGGCTTCTTCCTTCTGTATCTCCTGGACTTTTGTTTCAATGTCCAAAGCACAATATTTATCTAAAGCCAAAAATCTGACCTGTTGCAGTTCCTTCTTACAGCCAATCATCATGGCTTCTTTCTCTTGCTTTTGCACTTTCTGGACTATTGACTGTATGTCTAATGTTGAAAACTTAATTAAAGCTAGAAATTTGGCCACCTAAGTTCCATCTCTTTGCCTACAACGAGGCATCATGGTCATCTTTAACGACAAACTCTTCATCAGCATTTTCCTTGACTAAGTGTTTCAGGTGTGCTAATTCCTCTTCAGCCGTCACTTCGGCTGATCCATCAGGTTTTCTCAGTATACTGAGCGGTGCTACTCCTTCAGTATACAATTTGGCCTCAGCAAAATCTGCACAAGCTATGAAGGGTTGAGGATCTGTATTGATTTCCTCTGTCTCTCCATTGCACAAAGCCATCATGATTTTTTGATGTAAAGAGGAAGGCACACATTTGTTAGTGTGATTCCAACCTCTTCCAAGTAAAGCATTATACTTAGCATTGTTGTCGATAATGAAGAATGCTGTCATGCAGTCCCTGGTTCCCACACTCAGGTTGATGGGCAAAATACCTTGGGCCATCTGTTTATCTCCAGCGAAGCCAGCAATGATTGTGCTAGTTGGGATTAGTCTGGGGTTCTTTTTTCCTAGTTTCTTCAACGAAGATTTTGGAAGCAAGTTTACTGCTGCCCCATTATCCACCAATACCCGATTCATCTGTATACCATCAAAGAAAGCCTTGATATACAAAGGCTTGACATGCTGAGTCATGGACGTTGTAGGGTATTCGAAAGGGTATGAGAGGTTAATACTGACCTCTTCCTCACTCTCACCTTCAGTTTCCATTGGTGTGGCCGATTCAGATTCGTCTTGTACCATACTCACTAGCGAGTCTTCACTGGAAACCGGGATTGGGTCAGTCTCCTAACCTTGGTTGTCATTTTCAACTTGACACTCCAGTGGTAATATGAGCACCATATTTACCGACATTGGAGGGAATAAGCCAAATTGGACGACTGGCTGTACCTGCTTCATTTACTGGCTGACTTGTTCAGTTACTTCAGAAGCATCTTCCATGCTATATTCTGGCACTTCAGTACCAATAGTTGTCTTCGAATGGACTGTCTCTACTGATTTTTTAACCAAGAATGTCTGTTCAGCCATGAAGGATTCGAACATTTCTTCCTCAACCATTTCTTTTCTTTGGCCTAGGCCAACTTCTTCCTCTATTTCACTGTCACTCTCCATCAGGGCCTTTTCCAATCCTGCCAAACTGGTCATTTCTTTGGCTTTTAGATCAGAATGAACTTTGGTCAATTGTTCTCTGCTGCAACCCCTTTTGTCTTGAAGAGTTGATTTTGGATCATGATTTGGCTTTGAATTTTCTTCCCTTTCTGCTTGGCTCTTTGGTTGGACCAATGAAGAGCTCTCTCCACTTTTTTTCAGGTCCTTATTGTACTGTGTGTACCTTCGTTGGATCTTCCTTCTTTGGGACCTAGAAATCACTAGGACCATGATTGGTTCATTTATTTTTGGATGCTTAAGCAATACCCAATTGTTTGGAGCCACCAAAGGAGGTTTGACCATCCTGCCTTGGTTTCCAACAACATTTCTTTAGGTAGACATCTCCCTAGATTTGTTCTGCATGACAAACCAATCTGAAACTCCAGGTACCCACAAACCTACTGATCCAGCTGTTGAACTGTTTCTCTTCTCCTTCGAAGCCATCTTCGAAGCTGGCTGTGAAGGCCACTGCTTGGCACTGACTCCCTGCTTTGGGCCTAACTCAGGCCTTCGATGAAGGTGGCCACTTTCTATCCTGCATGAGGCTAGTCTAGGAGGCCAACCTCTAGCTTTGATCCTATAAACTGAACCTTTCTCCGGTCTCCTTTCATGATAACTGCTCTCCATTCTGTAATGATTAGGTGGTTTGGACTCATACAAAGGCCTCTTGCTTTTAGAATGCATTCTAGCGGCTGTTGGCCCAATCATTAACGGCTGCTGCCTAATACTAGTTGGATATGGCCTTTTGTTGTAAGCACTGGTTGGTTTAGGACGCCTCTGCACATCCTTGTAATATTGCTTCCCATCAATCGAAAGCCCTTTCAACCACTTGTAGCTCAGCCTGCTTCTGGGACACATTCTTTGCATAACAGCTGCCTCCAAAGAATCGTCATCCAGTGCTTCTTCATCAGAGTGGTCCCTCTGGTCTGAGAAACCTTAACCAATAACTGGTAGATTTCCAGTGTCTTTCTTGACAGTTGTCTGGCTGGCAACATGCATCTGCACATTGACTTCTTCCAATTCTTTCAAGGACAAGTTCTGGAGGTTTGGCACAACAACATTGGCTGCCACTTCTCCGATTTCTGGGAACGAATTAGTGTCAATCCCCATGGCCTTTTTGGTTTTAGCTGGGAATTTTAGACTCCCCTTTCGAATCTCTTGGATCCTGTCTCGAAAAACAATGCAGTTTTTAGTTGAGTGAGACCAAGAATTATGCTATTTACAGTACATTTTTCCTTTAAGTTCCTCTGGAGAAGAAATTTTGACTCCTTTTGGTAACTTCAGAAAATTTGCAGCAAGCAAACGATCAAAAATGTCATCTGACTTTGTTAAATCGAAAGAGTATTTCTTATGAAGGTCTTTCTTTTTAAATTGCTGGTCAATTGTTGTGTCCTTATGAATTAATGCCTCGTAGATCACAGGTTCTTTCCCCACAATCTCTGCTGCATCAATCTCATAATTAGGATCTCTATAATATGTCTTGTATGATGCATTATTTCAATCTTGTTCTTCCTCTAGTAATGCTTCATACCTAGACACCTTATAAGTTAGTCCCACCAAGTCTCTAAACTCAGTTGAGTCAAACTTCTTTCGAAGCTTAAACTCTAAGCCATTTTGAGTTAATCTCACGAATTCTAGCTCTGGTAGGATGACCCTACATTTGTTTCGTGCTCTTTTAAATCTGGCAATAAATTGAGCAGCCTTTTCATCAGGCCTTTGGCTCAACCTTGCCAAATCTACCATGGACACTTCTAGCTCCGTTTGGAAGAATTGGGCATGAAATGCCTCTTCCATTTGTTGCCAAGTCTGAATGGAGCCAAGTGTAAGGTTAATATACCATACGAAGGTTGCCCCTGTAAGAGAATTTGAGAACAATCTTAACTTCATGTAATCATTATTGGTAAATTCACCACATTGAGCAGCAAACCTAGCAACATGCTCCACTGTTGACTGGTTTCCATTCTCATAAAAAAGGGCAAAGTCTGGTATCCTGAATCCTCTTGGGTATTCATGTACCCTATCTACCAATTCAGGATATGATTTCTTGTACACAGGAGATTGAACCCCTCGAGCCATTGGTCCACACATCTCTCTAACAATATCAGCAATTTGGTCCCTAGGGACCATATGTTGTGCCTGTTGAACCACTACCGGAGGAACAAACACAGGATTTGGTAGACAAACTTGTGCTTGAGGTCCTCTTGGTCCACAGGGTGGTATATTTGGGACTGGTTGTCCCTGTGGTGCTGGCTACTGTTGAGGGTATCGGTGTCCCGTCTGAGCTTGTCCTGCGAAAGGACCTGAGAAATTTGTTGGAACAGGTGTTGTGTCTCTTCCGGTTGCAGGAAAACCTTCCAACCCCCGGGGTATAAATTCGAATAAAGGATTAGTCCTCGTGCCAGGTATGGCTTCGAACATGGGATTTGGAACTATTCTTATGTCATTTTCTTGTCCTGGGCCAGATCTACCAATTTGCATGGCTTCACTTTTAAGTACTGAGGCATTTTGACCTGCTATAGGCCTCGAAATAGGTTCATACCAAGACTGAGGTGATGGTCTTTCATGGTTTTGACTACTAGTTTAACCATTAGAATGTCCATTAATTTGCATAGGCTGTTTATCTCTAGCCAATCTTTGTTGAGGGACATTTGAAACTTCCTCCATGTGTCTTGTGTTTGTTGGTTGATGGGTATTCATTCGATACAAAAAGGATGTTGCACATCTCTCCATTGTGTTCATTAACTGCTGTCTCATGGCATTTACTAGGCCTCACCATGGATTCATTGGCTGAGTAGATGGAAAAGTGGATGGTCCAATTCCTTGGCCTCGTCCAATATTATGAACATGTGGTACTTGTTCCGAAGTGCTGGTCTGTTCGACCATAGGTTCTGATAAAATAGGTGTTTCCACAGGATGTGTTATCACATTATCCTCTGGATTAGGTATTTTTACTTCTCCTTCCACGCCTTTTTCCAAGCGTTCATTTTCTCCTTATCTCCTACGTTTAGCCATTTCAATTAGTCCCACCAGGCGTGCCAAAAATCTATGTTGGCTTTTTGGCTTTTGAAGGTTATTATTGTAATTATGAGCGTGCCAGCAAGGATCAATCAGTCCTTACAGAAAATTAATTGCTAACCAATTATCAGACGATTGTGTTTTAGTTCTTTCAGCCTCAATGAAAATGACTTTTACTGGTGGCTTGATTTAGGAGAATTAAGCAAATGACAATCAAATGAAGAGCAATTGAAGTATTTCATTAAAATGAAAACTTACAATGATCTAATTCGGCCTCGTAGAGGTTTACAACAACAATCTACTTGAAATTACTCCTATGAACAAAGTGCAGTGCAGGAATTAAAGTACAGAAATGTAAAGAACAGGAAATGTAAAAACTAGATAGAAAATAAAGTAGAATAAAACTGATTTTTTGGATTTGAGTCTGGGGGCTTTTTTGAGGTCTTCTCTGCTATTTATACTTCTCAAGGATGACCATCGAACTGCACTTCCAACCGTCGAATCGCTCCTCTATGATCGCTGATCATGTTGCCTTATAGTTAGCTCCACTATGCCATCACTTGCAGTTAGACTTCTCTTCTAATTTTGAATTTGAATGTGAGTAACCATTGAAGTCACATCACTTTATATCTCTTTGTTGATCCAATACTACGCAGATCTCGTAAAACCAATAATGACTGCCACGTGTTTGATTATGATTGAAAACTTGAATAGTCTTTCTGTATTGCCCTTATCTTGCCACGCGTTGAATTGTAATTGGCTTATACAAAATATGTAGCCAACAGCTCCAATCATTTATGTTTACATAAATACATTTTCATTAATTGTTGTAGTTTGGTTGTCAAAAATGCAAGCTCGCCATCCTCTCCTCTCCTCTCCTCAACAGACGAAACTGTCCAACATTGTACATGCCAAAAACACAATCTATCTATCTATATATATATAAAGGAAAAGGGAGTTTCTAACCCTAAACCTTATGAGAGCTCTAATATTTCAATCTAAATTTCCTGATTTTTTGATTTATATAAAAAAAAAAACTCAGCATTTATTGATTTGGTCAAAATCTCCTGATTAACATTTATTAACTTTTTTCAATCCACATGTCTTTCTACATGCCTGCATTCATTGATTTGGTCAAAATTCCCTGATCAGTATTTAAAATCCCCTCATACAAATAATTATAGATACAATCCATGCATAGTTACTGTAGTACTCTTTTCAACTTCTCCCATACATTATAGTTAGCGATAAGATTGTTAAATTATTTTTATAAAAAATCTTAAAAAACATAATTTATATATTAAAAAAAATCTAAAATAAATATAAATATCTATAATGATTCCGTGCATAGCACAGGTGATAAGTTGGTATATTATATAAGTAAAATGAAGAGGCTTATAAAGGTTTTAAAGTTGAAAAATTTACCTATAAATTTCATCTTGAGGAATAATGATCTATTTAGTCCAAAAGATTTTCTTATAGATCAATTAGTCCATTGATTTTGAAAAAAAATAGATTTAATATATTACTTAAAAATTATATTTACGGTTATACCCTTATTTTTATTATCTTTCCTTCTCTTTTTCTCTTTTATGTTAGAAATGTAAGGTACATAATTTATGGGAACTAAATTTGGGATGCATTTTTATATGGGAACCATTTTTATTTGAAAAACATGTCAAAAGGATGTGGAATTATTTTCAAAGGATGTGAAATGATTTGAAATATGAAAATTTTCAAATATTTTCAAATGATATGGAATAATTGAATAATATTTTGTAACTCGAAACGTTTTCCCTCAAATAGCCCGATTTTCAAAAACGACGTCGTTTTGATTTTGATATATATATATATATATATATTTTCCACTTCTCGTTTCTCTATCAACGATTGAACGAGACCCAGAGAGAAAGAGAGAAAGAAGAAGAGAGAAAGAGAGAAAGAAGAAGGAAGAAGAAAGAAGAAAGAAGAGAAAGAGAGAAGGAAGAAGAGAGGAAGTGGAGGATCTGTGTGTGTTGATGATTATAGAGGGGGAAGATCTGTATGATCCCTCTTGTATCTGTGTGTGTGTATCTCTTGGGAAGATCTCTCTCTCTCTCTCTCTCTCTCAATGGGTGGGTTTGATTTTTTGTGGGTGGGTTTGATTTTTGTGTTTGATTGGGTTTGATTTTTGTGTTTGATCGGTGGGTGAGTTTGATTTTGATTTTGTTTTTAGAGAGAAAAAGTGGGTTTGCTTCAATTTTGTGATGGGTTTGGTAGTTTTTAGGGAAAGAAAGTAGCGGAAGAAGAAGATGAAGAAATGTGTCAATGTTCAACATTTGTGAAAGAAATGTTGATCACAAATGTTCCTCTCTTTTCTGCACAGACCAGTTCAATTTTGTCAATGTTCACAAATGTTTGAGACAGAAAAGAGAGAAGAAAGGAAGACGAAGACAGAAAGGAGAAAAAGAAGAAAAAAAAAAAAGCAAAACGATGTCGTTTTGCATTTTCGAGCCATTTGGGCGAGCTGGTTTCGAGCTACCCAGCAGAACTGTTATTCAAATATTTCAAAAAGATTACAAAAACTCTTTAGTAAGTTTTAGATAAATGTATAATTTCAAATTGTAACACTCCAATGTAATAATCAAATGTAACACTCAAAAAAAAAAAAAAATCTTAGTGTATTTTTCTCAAATGTAACACTCCGATGTTTTAGGAAGTTAGTAAAAAGTTGACTTTTTGACTTTTTTAGTTTATTTTGTCTTTTTGTGGATAAATTATGTGAGAAGTGATGTGACCCAAAATAGGTAAAAAGTTGGAAGCTAGCTTTTTATCAGCTTCCCAAAAGACTCCAATATAATACTTTAAAAAAGTTTTTTAGTGTATTTTTTTTCAAATATAACACTCTAAAATAACTTCTTAGTGTAACACTCTAATGTAACATACAAAAAACTCCTTAGTATATTTTTTTTAAATGTAACACTCCAATATAACACTGCAAAAAAATTCTTAGTGTAACACTCTAATGTAACACACAAAAAAACTCCAATGTAACATTCAAAAAAAAAAAAAATGTGAGATTCTTCAAACCATTCCAAAAGGAATACGAAAATATTTTAGTAAGTTTTAGATAGATGTATAATTTCAAACTGTAAGTGTTATGTTTGGAAAAAATATACCTAGTAGCTTTTTAATATTTTTGTGTGTGTTACATTGGAGTATGTTACATTGAAAAGTTATGTTTGAGATTACATTGATTGGAGTGTTAAACTTGGAAAAAGTATACTAAGAATTTTTTTTTTTTGGTTATATTGAAGTGTTACGTTTGGAAAAAGTACACTAAGGAATTTTTTTTAGTATTATGCTATTACGTTTGAAGAAAATATACCAAGGAGTTTTTTAGTGTGTTACATTGGAGTGTTACATTTTTGTTCGTAACGTGGGATTTGTTTCAGAAGGATGGAAAATCCAAAACTTCTATAGTACGGATTGCTTAAATGCGTAATTTTACATTTAGAGAAACCCATTTTTATTCTTAAAAAATTAAATTCAAACATGTAAGTGACTACACTTTTGTGTAATTTTCACTTTAATAGGAGCTTTAGGTTTATAAAAAAAAAAATAGAAGACTGAACAGTTCACAAAATTATATTTTAGGATTTATTGATACTTCACCCTCTAAAGTTCCATCCTAAAATTATTGAATTTTTAGATACGATTGAATTTTTTGTAGTCTATTTAATTAATTATTTAAAAGGTAATTATCCCTATGGATTTCAAAATGAATAATTTATGACTTTTAAATTGGAAATATTCACATTATATCTTCTCTCCAATCTATGCTCTCTGACCTAATATATTATTTATGTATATATTAATTTATGTCGATTTTAATAATTTATTTGATATCCTTGTTAGGGATACACACTACATAGCATAATTTGCATGTTATATATCAATATTAATAATCAGACCAGGTAAAGTCCCAATAACTATGTCAAAACTAAGCTCAATTAATAAAACGTCCTAAAAATTTAGTACATAACACACACACACATATATATATATATATATATATATTATAATAGTATAAGGCTCTATAAACTTTAAAGTATTAATCTAAACTTCATAATTTTTTTTTTAAATTTTGAAAGTTAAGAAATATACCTAACATAAAAATATTGGCACATCTAACCGTATCTATCATTTTAGAATTTAAAAATCTTTACATAAAAAAATAAAAAATAAATAAAAAATTAGCCATATATAACTCTTATTTAATTTAAAATTTAAAAATTTAAAGATAATTTAGTCTTATATAATTTCAAAATATAAATCAAAATTTTTATTTTTTTATTTTTTAAAACTAAAAATTACATGTATCATGTGAAAAAATTTCAAAAATTTACGCGACTAAATATTTACAGCATGTTTATTAATTAAAAAGGAAATTTCACATATATATGTTAGAGAAAATTTAATGTATATAGTTTTATGCAACGTCTAAATATACATGTGCTTAAAATTAGATTTGATTTTAGCACTATCTTTTAACTATACTTACAACTTTCATTCTAAACAAACTCAGCCTAAGAATTGAACTTGAGCCAAGGATTATTGGCATAAAAGTTTACTCAAATTCAATTTTTAGGTTACTTTTAGTGTTTAATCCAATGTTTGCACTTTCTCCCTAACTTATGTTCATCACAACTTAAGAAATCATGATTAACCGTTTAATTAATTAACCGTATAATTTAAATATAAATTTTAAATTTATTATTATCAAATATTTCAACTAATTAACCGTTTAATTTTTTAGATCAGGCATAAGGCTTAGATTAAAACATAGCCATATTTTAGGCTAATTCAATCTTATTAGGTAGTTGTTTTATACATCAATATATCAAACTATTCCTGTAATAGTTTTAACCATAAATATGTCAATTATAAATTTTAATCAATATGTATAGGCATGTATATATTTATTATTTTATTATAAAAATTAAGAGCTATGTGTTTACTAATTTAATAAATAGGTCAATTGGTCCATGGGTTGAATATAGACTGATGACAATTTTTTAATGATTAGGTTAATGTCAAGTGGGTGTAAAGATCTATCCCACTTTTAATGTCAAGCCTAATTTTAGTTCTAGAAGCCAATTCTTATATGTTCTTATTTGAGAATTATAACCTAAGTTAAAGTATAATTTTTATGCTTTAGTAAATAAATTTTAAGTTTTACAAAATAAACAAGGAGTAATTAATACACTGACAAATATGATTTATTATATCAACTCTAACATAAGATAAACTAAAATTATAAAACTCATAAGATAAACTATATTTATATTTAATTGTAAATATAATTTTTTAATTTAACTTATTTTTGTTTAATACCAATTAAATTATGACATGTATTTCTTATTAAGAACTTAAAACACATTTAATGACATAACAATAAAAAAAAATTATGTAAGTCGTGAAAATAATTAAAATTTAATTCATTCAAGAATAAATTAAATTAGTAACTAATTTCATTATTATGATTTTATAGATTAAAAAAAAAAGAACAATAATCATAACAATCACTACAAAAATTTCTAAAATCAAGAGGCATTTTTTGTTTATTTATTATTTATTAGTATTTATATATACGACGCATAAAAAATTATTCATTATTTTATGCGAGTCGAGTTCGAATTTATTTAAGAATCTATGCCAACTCAACCAATCTATTATCAATTAATGGTTAATCAGAATTTTAATGGCCAAATAATGAGATGAAGGGTGGAATGTTAGATTAGAGAAGAGAGGTTGCTTTGGTGGGAGTAGAAGTCGGCTTGGGGGAAGAGTAATTAATGAAGGGAAGTTAAAAGTAGTGGTGGTCAAATAGCAAAAGTGCTTTAAATAAAAGTCGATGCGGTCAAAAGAGCGGAGATGAGAATTAGAGAGATGATGGTTGGTGAAAATAGTTAAAATTTAATTCATTCTAAAATAAATAAGATCCGTAACTAATTTCATTGTTATGATTTTATAGATAATAATAAAAAAAAGAACAATAATCATAAAAAGTACTACAAAATTTTTTAAAATTAAGAGGCATTTTTTGTTCATTTTTTATTTATTAGTATTTATATATACAACACATACAAAATTATTTATTATTTTATTGAGAACCTATACCAACTCAACCAATCTATTATCAATTAATGTTTAATTAGAATTTTAATGGCCAAGCAATGGGATGAAGGGTGGAGACAACGTTAGATTAGAGAAGAGAAGTTGTGGGTGGGAGTAAAAGTTGACTTGGGGAAAGGTAAGGAAGGGAAGTTAAAAATAGTGGTGGTCGCATAGCAAATGTGCTTTAAATAAGAGTAGATGTAGTGAAAAGAGCGGAGATGAAAATTGAAGAGATAATGGTTGGTGAAGCGTGGAGACTTGATAAGGGTTATCGAGGGAATTAGTATCATGCTTCTCTTAGAAAGGGATAGTTGACAAGTCTATAAATCAACGTATAAGATAGTCGTATGTAGAATCATTTGATAAAAAGGATATAAATTTTTTAACAATAACTCATTTTAAATCATAAAATTCCTTATATAGTACGAAAGATAGGGTAGTTATAATATAATAATAATGACTTACAGGCAGGGGTGGAGGCACAGCAAGTCGAGGGGGGTCACGTGCCCTTCTCAGTTTTGAATTTTTTTTTTTGGTCATGTATAAAATGTATTCTTTTTTTTCTTCTTAACATGTTCTTTGACTAAGGGTTTATTGTATTGTTTAAACAAGTAGTTATTTGATACTTTGAGAACACTATGTGATATTGTTTATGTAGTAATTTAAATCAATAGTGTAGCGAAAAATATTATAGATTGGATATAATGAATCTATTATTTTCAAGAAGTTGACATACCACTTTGTGTGTTTTGTGTTTTTCTATGCTTTGAGTATCACGTAGGTAATGCCACATGGTACTCTAAGACTATTTAATAATTTTTATTCAAAACACATCATTTATAAGCAATGTCATCTCTTTAATATTTTTCTGTCAAATAAAAATTAAATAGATTTTATAATATTGCGTTTTTTATTTTTTAAAATTAGGAATTTTGATCCATAATTTTTTGTGCTAAAATTGCAAACTTACATCATCATCCGACACTAAGCTATTTCATACTATTATAGAATTTTGATTTGTTCTTATTAATAATGAATATGTAATTTTTTATGTTTAAATTTATCTCATAAAATTGCAGCTTGTTTGGTTCAGTTTTTCAGAAAGCAGTTTTCAAAAAATTCTACGTTTTTATGTTCCGTATTTTAATATTTTCAATGAATTTTTTTAATATTTTAAACAATTTTTTTTTTAAATTTTTTTTAGATACACCTAATATAAATAAACTTAAAAAGTATAATATTTGTGAAAAAATATTTAAAAAATACAATAAATACGCAAAATATAAAAAAATACGAAAATTCAATATATTTTTTTGTACTTTTGTGCATTTATTAATTTTTTAAAATATTTTTTTACAAATATTTTATTTTTTAGATACATCTAAGTAAGGTACATCTAAAAAAATATTAAAAAAAATTAAAATTTTAAAAATATTCACTAAAAAAAAAATTCAATTTTCAAAAAACTGAAACCAAACACACTTATTATCTTAATGTTGCTCATATTTTTTTTAAAAATAAAGCATTATAATTAATAAATATCCCTTCTAACTTAATTTTCTGACTCCGCCGCTACTTACCGTAGCAGTATCGAACAAAAGCAATGAACATGAAACAAGAAAAAGTTACTACTGCAATAGTTCGTAAAGAAAATCCCTAATGTTTGAAGTTGTTACGGTGTTATTTTCTTATTTTGGTTGCTGCAGATAATGGTATGATTTGTTTAATTTTAATGAGAAATGTCCCATTCCCTTTGTTGATCAAAAAAATGTCCCATTTTTTTATTTTATAATTTCCAATTGCACTTCTAATGAGGTGGCAAATAACAAGACCAATTAATCAACTTTCTTCAAATTATTCTCTCTCTTTTTAAAATTGTTTGCCACCTCATTAGATGTGTAATTGGGAATGATGAAATAGAAGGATGTAGCAAAACTCAATTTTAATTAAAAAATACTTTGGAGTTTTAATTCTTGTGCTCTAAAATCAGCTCTAATGAGTTGACAGTGAACCCCACCTACTGCGATGTGATGTTTTGATCTTGGTTTTTTTTATCTTTTTTTATCCTTGCCATGTCATTAGTGCTCCATCAAAGTATCAAAATTAGTACTCTGAATCATTGTTGATTTTAATTTAGTGGTAGTTTTGATTGACTAGTTGGGATATGCTTCCTATTTATTGCTATTTGGGCTAAATTAGTCAATAAAGATAAAACATGTTAAAATAGTCAATAAAATAAAATGTGACATCCAAATCATAATTATTTCATTTTTTCTTTCATAACCATCAAATTAATTACAAAAAAAGTAAAAAATTATTCCAAATAAAACTTTTTTAGTCAACCTAAAATAGTTTAAAAGTTAAAAAATAAACTAAATTAGTTAAATCCAAACGAGGACTTTGTTGTTTCCTATTTGCTAGGTTAGGGTTGCCTACTATTAGTTAGTTGTTTCCCATTTCTTGTATTAAATATTTTATTAAATCTGAGTAAAAATTTGAGGAATTCCACTATCAGATATTCAGCTCTCCAATGGTATATTTTTGGTTGTCAAGAAAGCCGGTCGACTGGCAAGGTAATCCGAAAAATCTGTTTCTTGGTCTTATGGCAAAGATCTCTATAAATTCTATAGACAGTCTTCAAGCTCTGGAGTGTACTACGTGATCTTTCTTACCAACACAAACCCACATTCTCTCTTTCTCTCTCTCTCTCTCTCTCTCTCTCTCTCTCTCTCTAACTATATACACATACATACATACTTTGTGTTTCACAAGGTCCTTGGATCGCTTTATATTTTTATTTTCTCTCCTCACAGTAGATGCTCTATCAAGAATTATCCTGTTGAGAGCATTTCAGCCTTCACAGATTGAGTAGCAGCAACTGCATTTGGGCCAGCACCAGAACGAGACAAGGATATCTCACAGATCTTGAAAATTTAACAACAAAAAAGAACAAACATGAAATTAACATCAGCTTCCTTTGATCTATAAGATGGTAGCCCATACAATTCAAATGCTATCATTATAGGATAATCAATGAAGTAATAACTATCTTAGGAGCAATATATAATATAAATACACATACATAAAATAGAAACCAAATCTTGATTTGAACCAATATGAATTGCTCATTGAGATGGCTTCGTAGTTTTAAATTTCAATGTACCCGACTTTCACCGTATGAACCTCTATCAAGAATTTGATAGATGTTCTTAGAAGGAGGAGAAGCCAAATCACAATTGAAATTGAATTTTTATTAGAACACTTAAGAGTTTTAGACGAAACCAGAGGCGAATTCAATTTGAATTTGTTCAACTACCGTGTTGCCAAAGTTTCTGTCGGAGTCAATTTCACATTCACTCAGAAATTGGTGTTTGAATAACCAAATATACGAAGTGAATCACCACCCGACAAAGAACTCGTTTCCACCTGGACACACCTCAATCGATATATAGAGCCCATCTCAATTTAGGTTCAAAGTTAGGCAAAAGTCATGGTTGCACAAACCATTTTTCCAACACTCTGTGTTATCTATTTTTGTTGGAACTTTGCAACTAATAGGATGACCGGGTGGACATCCGGCCAGTCAACTCTCAATGGCTATTCACAGTAAAATACTGAAAAGTTTCAACCATCCTCAGTTTGATGAAACATTTTGTATATTTTCAATTTGATATATGTTTGATGAAACCATTGGAATACAAAAAAAGAAAATTTTCACCAAATTTAAATTTGATAATGAATTTGATACAACGTTAGAGATGACCTTAGGTTATTGGTTGTATATGACTATTTATTGGGTTGGGATCATCCAACTCATTTTGTTGCCCCAATCCTCTATACTTGAGTTGCCACGTGGTCATTACAAAAAATATCTCACTCTATTCATCCTTACACAACACAACCCTTTGATTCAATCCTCTCCATTGCGCCGCTTGCAAACCTCTTTCTATCTCCTGACAACTCAAAGACAAACGCGGCCCTCCAACATCTACAATCTCTCATTAGATCTTGCATACTCTCGGACTTATTTTGCTTGATTTGTTTTTGAAGATATGTTGCCATCATCCCAATTGACAACCACTATCATTGCTACACCTAGATGTTAAAACTCGCTTTTATTCAAATAATTTATTTCTCTTGCGTTTATTAATTTGTTTTGTTAGAAATCAATCTTAGGTAATCATAGTTATTGATAGGTCACAATATCTAACACTTGAATATTAAGAGCGGATCGTGACAATATCATTGCAATTTGAGTCTTATTTTTGCTCATGGTTTTTCTTGTACTTTTTTTAATGCATTGAAGGTTGTAGCATGAGTAATCTTAATTATTATTATTATTTTTTTTCAATTGACAACATTTTAAGGATTGAGATGACTATTTGATTAGGTTGGGTTAATCTTTTAAACCCATTTATTTTTGGGGCAAGAATTGGAATGAAGAATTCTTCTAGCCTAACTCGACCTAGCCGCCTATTTATAAGATATTAATATCAATTTTTATATTATTTAGTTACGTAATAAAGTTATACATATATATCCTGTTTAAATTTAAGAGAAATGATATTCAAGTCAAAGGAAAAGCGAAGCTGACAATAGCGGCAGCTGACAATAGCGGCAAATTTTAATTGATGCTAATCTTGTGGGCTTATACAAATAAGCATTAGAACCCCAAATAAATTGACTGGTTTGTCGGTTTGAACCACAATGCTTTAATTTTATACAAATAAGCATTCGATTTAAAGTTGGTGAAATTTATGTAACACCTAAAATGATTATAGTGCATATTATATATATATATATATATATATTGAAATATTGTTGGGAGAACAATATTTGTGGCCGTCTCTTTTGTCATGTATTGAGATTGGAATTGTGTTTGTACGAGCAAGAAATAACCTTCTCGTATAATCCTGTTGATCAAGTCCGCGCTCCTCCAAACGTCGTCGCTTTACTCCTAAAAACACAAATGTGAGCTAGCCGGCGGGTGTGTGCCGGATACCTCTCCGATGCCTAAGTCAGCAAAATAGACAAATAGACAAAAGCTTTGTGTATTCAAGAATCAAAGTTGTGTTACCTCACCATAGGTGATGTTGTGAGCTTTTATAGGTTCCGCGTGGCACAATCCAAATAGGACTCTTACTCCTCCACGTAGAGTCCTCCTAGGAATCACCTTTTTGAAAGATCATGCTTATCCTTCAACACCCCCCTCACTGCTTAAATCAAGTGAGATGGTTCTACCACGGTTGGATGTCAATACGACCGAGATAACATGGCTATGCTAAAGCCACAGACTAGACCGAGCTCCCACTAGCTCAGTTCTTCCTTTCATTGTGTGTACCTCGGTTTGACATTCCAACTGTGTTGTCCGAGACCGGACTGATCACATCGAGCTTGGACCGAGCTAACCAACAGTAAGGTTCTGAGGAAAGCTCAACATACTTCGGCCCAGTATAGTATGACCAAGCTAACTGTCATCGTGCCGACCGTGGTGACCGAGCTAACCACCATGGCTCTTCTGGATCGGACTAATTACAAGGCCCTTTTTACTCAACCCTTCTTACTGTGGTCCACAGAATGGCCTATTACCCAGCTCGGCCCAATTTCCACATAAATTACCCTCTCAATTGCCCCTTAATTCTATCTGCAGAGCATGATAGAGATTACCTGTCACCAGCCGAGCTAAAAGTTTTAGCTTGTCAACCGAGCTAAACTCACACCGGGCTACTTTAATATGCCCGGTCAAAAAACGTCTCTTCAATCTTTGTAACTGAACCGCTTCTTATTCCAAGGACACGTAGCACACCCTTACTGGCCCAGTGTAGTTGTCACGCCGCCCTCGTACCTCGCGATATTTGAACAATCCTGCCCAAAACTTGAGCTTTTCACCAAAACCCTACTTTTTGAATCATTTACTCGTACTATTCACCTTCTTCTCTCTCTCTGAGTCTCCATTCTTGTTTGACCCTGCATTTTGCTGAGTTCGTGTTTTCTGCTACCATTACTTTCATCTTTAGTACCCTCGCCTTGAACTGGTATGTTTGCTCAAACTGATTTCCTTTTTGTTGATTTCACACTTGTTTGCAACACATAATATGCGTATTTGTATGTTTTTTTCAAAACACATATTCCATATTTGCTTCCATTTTTCTGGGAAAAATCCATGTAGTAGAACCTCGAATAATCTGAGAAACACTGATTTTGATCCAAAATTACATTTCAACCGAACTAAAAATTTGTTTGCCTCGGTTGTATGCCTAGCTGCACCTAACAACCGAACTATAACTCCACACTATACTTGTAGTTTCCATAGGTTAGGTACCTTTAGCTTCATCTAACCGGGCAATCGAACCGTACTAGGTTTACGCAATACCGTACTTAGAAAGCCTTAACCTCCGACCGAGCTACAACTTGGGGCTAAACTAACTTCTTTAGTACAAACCGAACTAAGAATGCTGCCTCAAAGGCTCAATCGGGCTAAAAAGCCCCTTGCTCAAATCGAGCTAAAAACTGATAGGATCTTGTGTAGCTGAGCTAGGACTTCATTTATCTTGCCCTTGTTTTTTCTAGCATGGTCCTATGATCAGTGCTTAACACCTTTCTTTTTTACTTTGCAGACTTAGGTTGGCCAGGCACTCCTCTGATTGCTCAACCGAGCTACTAGGCGCCTTTTCTTGACCGAGCTAATCCTTCAGCTAATTTATTAATAATTTAATAATCAATGGGTAAATATAGGTTTTTAGTAAACTCACCAGGGGCCATAGCCGAATTCCGTAAGGACTACCAAATTCCAGATGATGTCCACCTTTCACTAGCCGAACTAGACACCGTCCCCTGGGGAAAACAAGGCTTTGTCCCTTTTAACGTTATTTCCATCATAGAGTGCGGTCTGCGATTCCCTGTACAACCCCTTCTTTGTGAATTCCTTAGACAAACCAAGCTCTGCCCTACCCAACTTTCCACCAATTCTTATCGCATAATAAACGGTATTGCCGAGCTAAACCGCCGGGCTGGCCTTAATCTCGGTCTAGCTGAGCTCTTCCATCAATACTCCATAGGATCGGCCGAAGATGGCTGGGTTTACTATTTAAGAATAAGGCGCTGGCGTGAAAAACTAATAAAGAATACACCGAATAAAGACGTGAATGATGATGATTTCTTCTGGGTATCTAGGAACTTTGAGGACCAACAAGCCCAGATCCCTGGCCACAGAATAAATTGGAACAAGGGTGTAGCAGGTAGGGTTACCTCGGCTTCATTGCATGCTTTTCTTTACTTCGATTTTCACTTCCTGAACCGAACTAACTGTTGTCTTCCTTCATGCAGATTTGAACTTTCTCAAGTCCCAATATAGCTACCCCAACTTGAATGTTCTTCGCGCCGCACTGCGATATCCAAACCGAAGTTGGACCGAGCTTTTGAATTTTGAGCCAACCCACCGATATAGCGGTAAACAAAAGACCAAGGTAATTGACTTTTTGTTGGAAGCCTCTCCTGAACCGGACCCAACCTTGTCCCAAATCAATTTGATCCCTCTAACCGCTGAGCAAGAGATGGCCAAGAAACGAGCTGTAAGGGCCCTCCTGACCGAAACAAACTAGCCCGCGGTACCACCAGCCGGTCAGACTCAGGAGACCGTGGTGGCCCTTCCATTCAATTAACCCTCATCATCTCGTCCAAACAAGCGTGCTCGGACTTCCGTAACCGAGCCATGCCTTGTTGATGAAGAAGATACCATCCTTCCGCCAAGCCCTCCACCGAGCCCACAACCGAAGCGCTCTGATTGAGCTAGCTTTTTCAAGTGGGCTCCAAAGATCACTTTTCAGAACCGTGCCATACGAGATACTGATTCAGTGATCGTTGAAAAAGACCACCTAATGGCATTCAATCTGGCCAAGAGCATTTGCTTTCCAGCCGACATGGAGCACCACAATCATCTCACCGAGCTGAAGGCCATTCGCTCAGCGACAAAGTCAATGGTGCTGGTAAGTAACCTCCTTTGCTTATCTTTCTAATTTGCACAACTTTCTGCTCGGTTTTACTACAAGTCTCTTTCTATTTTTTTGTAGGCCATGCAGAAGAACCACATCACTCATAAGCGTGCATTGGAACTTCGCAAAACAACAAGGCAGGCAATGGCAGAGGTAACCGAAAAAATCGCCAAGCTAGAACAAGCCAGGAAGCAGATAGCCGAGCTACAAACTGAGAATAGTCGTCTGATCGGTCTTTTTAGCTCGGCTGAAGCAGACAAGCAAAAGGCTGCAGCCGTGATAAAAGATAAATATCTGCGCAAGCTGGCCAAGCTTGAAGGAAAAAAGAATGCCGAAATAACAAAGCTTGAGAAGAAGCTGGAGGATGCGGAGAACCGCGGTTTCAAAGAAGGCGAAGCCCTGTACATCAAGCAGTGTGAAGCTGCGAAGGACCTGTTCTTTAAATGCTGGTAGAGGGGGGCTGTGGCGCAGCTCGGTCATGGACCTGAGGCCGAGGTCTTCAATCCTCCTCCATATTTCATACCGAGCTCACTGGCAGAGTATGCTACTACCATTCAGCAACAATTTCTGGAGGAGGATGATGAAGATGAAGATGAAGCTCCAGAAGACAACACTCAATCCGATCGCCAGTCTACCTCCCCAACTCCAGAGGTCTCCATCCCACCTTTGCCAGCTGTGTCCGATGCTGTGCTTCCAACCGAGCGTAACCAGAGTGTGGTTGCCACAACCGAGCTACCTCTCGGCAAAGACCGGATGGTTTTAGATGCTGACTTAGATGACCTGTTTGCTTGACTATGTACTTTTCTTCTTCTTTGCCTTTTGGAAAGAGAGACTGTAACCGGGCTGAAGTCCCCCCTTTTGTACTTTGACTTTGTATGATCAATGAAATCTCTTTTTGTTCCAACTGTTATTTCGGTTAACTGCCGCGCATGTAACTTTCTAACTGTAATCTGAATGAAGTATAATATTCTCAGGCCGAGATACCTTATCCTAGTCATAACTTTGCAATTTAACTAGCCATACCTGCCAACCTCTTCAGCCTAGATCCTTATCTCGGTTGAAGAACGATAAGTGTTGGTTTTTCTAGCCAACTTCTTCAACTTAGATCCTCATCTCGATTGAAGAACAAGAAGTGTTGGTTTTTTCAGCCAACTTCTTCAACTTAGATCCTTATCTCGGTTGAAGAACAATAAGTGTTAGTTTTTCCAGCTAACTTATAAGTTGGTTATTCCTGCCGGCCTAGAGTAAAGTGTTTGGTTTTTCCGGCCAAACGTCTTGCAGCCTGGATCCTTATCCTAGGCTTAGGAGGGGTGTTGGTTATTCCAGCCAACCTCTAAGTTGGTTATTCCTGCCAACCTAGAGTGAAGTGTTGGTTATTCTGACCAAACGTCCTGTAGCCTGGATCCTTATCTTGGGCTTAGGAGGGGTGTTGGTTATTCCAACCAATCTCTAAGTTGGTTATTCCGACCAAACGTCCTGCAGCCTGGATCCTTATCCTGGGCATAGGAGGGGTGTTAGTTTTTCCAGCCAACTTCTTCAACACCGATCCTAATCTTAGCTAAAGAGAGTGCAAAGTTGGTTATTTCAGCCAACTATACTTACAGTGTACCTAACTCACTAAAACAATCTTTTACAGAAGGAAACAACTATACTGAAAAGAAACTACTTATTTTATTGAGAAAGAAAAAAATTACAAATATTTGAAAGAAAAGCTAAAAATAAAATAGTTTGAGATTGACAGTGTTCCATGGCCTAGGAATGGCTTTGCCGTCCTCGTCCTCCAAGTGGTATGCCCCTTTACCAGCTAATCCAACCACTTTGTAAGGTCCTTCCCAATTGGGTCCTAACTTGCCATCTCCGGGTACCAAGGTGTTGTCCATCACTTTGCGCAGTACCCAATCTCTGATTTTGAATTGTCTTGGATATACTGTTTTATTATACTTTCTGGACAACTCTTGTTGGTATGAGGCGATGTGAACCAGTGCTCTTTCTCTTCTTTCTTCTACAAGGTCGAGCTCTAATGTGATGGCTTCTCCATTTAAGTCTGGATCAAAATTTTCGCTTCGAATGGTGGGGAGGTCAACTTCCAGTGGGATTACTGCTTCCATGCCGTAGGCTAAGGTGAATGGTGTTTCTCCCGTTGATCGTCGAGGTGTGGTACGGTAAGCCCATAAAACATGAAGAAGCTCCTCAGCCTATTTTCCTTTTGCTTTCTTTAACCTTTTCTTCAATCCGTTCAAGACAACCTTGTTGGATGCTTCTGCCTGGCCATTTGTTTGGGGGTATGCCGGTGTAGAGTTGTAGAATTCTATCTTGTACTCCTCACAAAAGCCTCTAAAAATTTTACTGTCGAACTGGGTGCCGTTGTCTGATATCAGCGCCTTGGGTATGCTGAACCGAGTGATGATATTCTGCCAGACGAACTTTTTTACATTTTTCTCCTTTATTGATGCTAGTGCTTCTGCTTCCACCTATTTTGTGAAGCAATCTGTTGCTGCAAGGAAGAGCTTTTTGTTGCCGGGTGCTGTTGGAAGTGGTCCTACTATGTCCAAGCCCCATATTGTGAAGGGCTATGGGCTAGTTAAAGGTAGAAGCTCTCTGGCTGGTTGATGAATTTGGTGTGCGAACTTCTGGCATTTCTCGCACTTCTTGACATACTTCTCAGAATCTGCTTGCATGTAAGGCCACCAATATCCTTGCGAAATTACTCTGTAAGCCAATGATCTCCCCCATTGGTGGCTTCCACATACGCCTTCGTGAATCTCGAACAGGAATGCTTCGACCTTACTGGGATGGACGCACTTCAAGTAAGGTCCTGTGAAGGATTTCTTGTGCAAGGCCATTGATGGGGAGAGCCAAAATCATTGTGACTTTGCTCTAATATTGTTGGCCTCCTTCTTCTCTTCGGGCAAAGTGTCGTCTTTTAGGAACGTTATAATGGGATCCATCCATGAAGGGCCTAGTTCGGCGCAACATACTTCTTCTACTTCAGGTTCTTCAATGCTTGGTCTAGGTAAGAAGTCGATCAATAGTGGATGTGGGATGGATGTATCTGCCATTGAAGCAAAGCCTGCTAGTTCATTTGCTCTACTGTTTTCTTCCCTGCCAATCTGCTCTATCCGCACTGCTTCAAACTTCATAATCTCTTTTCTGACTAACTCTTGGTACTTAGCCATCCTTTCATCCTTTGCTTCGTAGTCGCCTGAAATTTGGTTTACCACCAGCTGTGAGTCACTGTAAACCATTAGTTCGGTGGCCTTCATGTAGAGTGTTGATTTTAGTCCTGCTAGAAGCGTTTCATACTCCATTTCGTTGTTTGATGCTGGGAAGCCAAGGTTGACTGCCTGTTCCACTACTAGGCCATCTGGTGAGATGAGGACTATGCCGAGTTCTGCTCCGTGCCTGTTGGATGCTCCATCCACAAAGAGCTTCCACATCTCTCCTACGAATAGCTTCCAGCAAGTAGAGGGATCAGATGATGCCTTGGGGTCCTGAGTGTTGCTGGTGTTTTCTTCAAAGTCCACACTTACTGTTTGCCCCTTGCTATCTGATTGTACCAAGTCTTTATTTGTTGATGAGTCTTTGCTTGGTGTAGCATGGTTTGTTTCTCCCTCCTTTTGTTCATACTGGTCTGTCCTGGGATGTGGCTGGGTATCCTGTATTAGGGGTTGCGCTATTCCGACGTCACTTTCCATCCCTATTTCGGTTGTACCCGTTAAGTCAACTGGGCAGACGTGATGACTTCCTGGTGTGAATTCTGCGACAAAGTCTGCCAAAGTTTGGGCTTTTATCGTGGTTCTGGGTTGAAACTTGATGTCAAACTGTCTCAACTCTACTGCCCATTTCAAGATTTGCCCAGAAAAGTTCGCCATCTCAAACAAAGCTTTTAATGGAAAAGCTGTGAGGACGATTATGGTGTGGGCGTGAAAGTAGTGCGACAACTTCCTTGAGGCCATCATCAAGGCTAGGACCAGTTTTTCTAGTGGTAAGTACCTGGTTTCTGCGCCCAGCAATGTCTTGCTAACATAAAAGATAGGCAGATGTTGGATTCCTTCCGTTCGGACTAACATTGCGCAAATTGCGTGCTGTGAGACTGCCAGGTACAAAAATAGTTCTTCTCCAGGTATTGGGGTCACTAGCAGTGGTGGAGAAGACATGTATTCCTTCAAACTTTCTAAGGCGCGGTGGCATTCTTCATCCCACTCAAACTTGGCCTTTAATGCTTGAAAAAATGGGCGACATCTGTCTGATGACCGACTTATGAACCGGTTTAGCGCGGCTGCCATACCGGTGAGATGTTGTACTTCTTTTACTGAGTTGGGCCTCTCTAGATCCTGGATTGCTTTGATCTGAGAAGGGTCCGCTTCTATACCTCGGTTGGTTACCAAGAAGCCTAGGAATTTGCCGGACCCTACGCCGAATGCACACTTGGATGCGTTAAGGCGCAACTTGTGCTTCTTTAGGATCTGAAATATCTCGCCTAGGTCCTTGAAATGGTCATTCTTATCCTTGCTCTTGACCACCATGTCGTTGATGTAGGCTTCTATTGTTTTGCCTAACAATGGTTCGAACATCTTGGTGACCATCCGTTGGAATGTTGCCCCTGTGTTCTTAAAGCCAAAGGGCATGACCTTGTAACAATACAGTCCTCTTGGCGTCGTAAAGGATGTGACCTTCTGGTCTGGCTCATACATAGCGATCTGATGGTAACCTCTGTACGCATCAAGAAAGCTAAGACGGTTGTGTCCTGCCGTCAGATCTACCAGTTGGTCTATCCGTGGTAGAGGAAAGCTGTCCTTTGGGCATGCCTTGTTGACTGTTTTGTAGTCCACACAGACACGCCATTTTTCATTCTTCTTTGGCACCACTACTGTGTTGGATATCCACTTGGGATAGTGCACCTCTGATAGCTCCTGCCTCTAGAAGGTTTCCCACTTCTTACGCTACTATCTCGGCATGGTGGAGTGCTGATCTGCGAGTGCGCTGTATGATTGGTTTTGCAGTTGGGTGGACATTCAATTGGTGACAAATGAAGTTTGGGTCAATGCCAGACATGTCATACGGCGTCCAGGCAAACACTTCGATGTTAGAGGTCAAGAATTCCATGACCTCTATTCTCTCGGCGCTGGACATAGATGAGCCAAGCAAAAAGAACTTTTTTGGGTCCTTTTCATCTATTCTTACCTGTACCAAGTCTTCCACTGCCTTCTGTTCAGCGGCTTTGCCAACATCCGCAAACAATTCATTGCTCTCAAGTTCTTCCACCATCTGAACAAACCCTTTGGCAGCTTGGCTGCCATTTACTGTGACGAAGCATTGCTTGGACATAATTTGGTCTCCATAGACCTCTTCAATTACTCCGGCTTCGTTGGGGAACCGCATTACTTGATGGTAGGTTGACGCTACCGATCGCATGGCGTGCAACCGTGTCCTTCCCAAGATTATGTTGTAAGTGGAAGAGACTTTCAATACCCAGAATTCCACTTGTTTCGTCATGCTTCCTGCTCTGACTCGGAGGATAATCTTGCCAATTGGCCACTCTGGCATTGAGTTGAATCCGATCAGGAGAGATACGGCAGGTGCCAAGTCTTTGTCCTCCAGTTTCAACTGTTTGAAAGTTTCGTAGTACATTATCTCGCATGAGCTCTCTTGGTCGATCAAAATTCGCTTGACGTCGTAATCCTTGACGCGGAGAGTGACGACCAGTGCATCATTGTAAGGGCAAGATATCCTTGCCAAGTCTCTGTCTGAAAAAGTCATGACATTCGTGGCCTCTGTTTTTCCTTTTTTAATGGTGGGCTGTGCACTTAATACCTTCCTTAAGTGCTCAGCCTTTTTTATCATTCCCCTGAGCTCACATACTCGCTCAGGCTCGAATACCCCATGTATTACGTTGATCACGCCTTGAGGTGGGGCGTCAATTGGTGTTTCGTCTGGATGATCGTGGTTTTGGGGGGTTAGCTGCGTCCCTCCTTCTATGAACCGGTCCAGGTGACCAGCCGCCACTAATTCCTCCAGATGCTGTCTCAATGGCGTGCAATTTTCAGTGTGGTGCCCTTTTTTCTTATGGAAGGTGCACCGAGATCTTTCGTCGTAGTCCTTCTGTGCCTCTTCCAATTTAGCTGGCCATTTGACGAAAGGTTCATCGTGTATCTCGCTGAGAATTCGGTAGATTGGTTTCTTGAATACCGTGGTAATGGCAGTGCGTACTCTCAACCATCTTTTATCTTGGTCTTCTCCGTTGTCTCGCCTGCCTCGCCCGTTCTTGCTTGGACGTTCTACCGCGTTGACTTTTACCGAAGTCTTTTTATCTGGTATTGCGGCTGTACCAGACTTTGTTTTAGCACGGGCGCCATCCTCCTCCACCCGAATATGCTAGTGTACCCTCTCTATTAAGGCTTCCATTGTGAAGGGGGGCGTCATGGTAATTGAGTCTCTCAGCTTGTTTCCGACTAGAAGACCTCTTTTATACTGCGCGATGGCGAGATTTGTGGGGAAATCTCCTATCTGGTTGAAGGTCTCCCAATAACGACTGTTGTAAGATCTCCACATCTCCTTGTCGCCCATGTCGATGGAGAGTAGCTGATCGATCTCAATTGGCGTCTTGGTGTTCGTTCTGAACCTTGTCACGAACGCCTCCACTAATTGTGCCCAGGAGGCTATGCTACCTTCTGGTAGCCTTTCGAACCAGGTTAAACCTAGGTCGCCAAGGCTAGATGGGAATAAGATGCACATCAAAGCCTTGTTCCGCCGGTACACTGCCATGACCTGGGGAAAGTGGCTTAGGTGCATGTAAGGGTTTGTCTTCCCCTCGTAAGTCGTAAATTTAGGCTGGATGAAGCCTGAAGGTAAGGGTGCGTTCTCAATCGCCGAAACGAATGGCGAGCTATGTAGCCTTGCCAATGCTTTATCTGTTGGTTCGTAGGGAAGGTGCGGTATTGGCATTCCAACCTCGACGCTTCCATGCGTCTGAGGAGCCAACCGCTGAAGGGCTGAAACTCTGTGTGGGTCGCGTGCCTTGGCATCCTTCTTCAGTCGTGCCCTTTCTTCAAGCACAATTCGTAAGTCAGACGATCTAGGCAACTCCGTTTGCCTGGATGCCGTCTAGTGCGTATGTGAGGGCCGATAGGTGCTTCCTTCAGTGTAGGACCTTAATGTTCTCGTTCTCTCAGACCTGGAGTAACGAGTCTTGGAAGTTCTTGATTGAGTGTCGCCTGTTCTGAGGCTCCTACTATCTGTTTGCGATGGCATGGTATGCCTGCCACGGTCTTCTGAGTGGCGAGAAGGTGTATCGTTTTTGTGCTCCTCTTCTGTCGCCACCCCTTTCCCTTTTATCTGGCGCTTCATGAATTCCATGTCCGTTGCCATCTTCCTGATTAGCTCGTCCTGCTCCTTTACCCAATCCTCCAAAACTTGAGGGTCGGTCCTCCGTCTCTGCCTATCAGGACTTGATGAGTGACGGGGACTGTTACCCCGTCTCCCCCTTGCATCCCTCCGGGGGTTCTGTCGCTGGGGCTCTAAATCTGCCATGGGAGGGATGGAAGGCAAACCTTCGCGCCTCCCACCTCCTTCTGGGGTTTGTCCGTCAATGGCGGACTGTGGCAAATCTTCATTGTGCGCTATTGCGTCTAATCTGGCGAGGAAAACTTTGATCAAGAGGTTTGTTCTTTTTGTGATTCCCACAGACGACGCCAATTGTACGAGCAAGAAATAACCTTCTCGTATAATCCTGTTGATCAAGTTCGCACTCCTTCAAACGTCGTCGCTTTACTCTTGAAAACACAAACGTAAGCTAGTCGGCGGGTGTGTGCCGGATACCTCTCCGATGCCTAAGTCAGCAAAATAGACAAATAGACAAAAGCTATATGTATTCGAGAATCAAAGTTGTGTTACCTCTCCATAGGTGATGTTATGAGCTTTTATAGGTTCCGCGTGGCACAATCCAAGTGGGACTCTTACTACTCCACGTAGAGTCCTCCTAGGAATCACCTTTCTGAAAGATCATACTTATCCTTCAACACCCCCCTCACTGCTTAAACCAAGTGAGATGGTTCTACCACGGTTGGATGTTAATACGACCGAGATAACATGGCCATGCTAAAGCCGCAGACTAGACCCAGCTCCCACTGGCTCGGTTCTTCCTTTCACTGTGTGTACCTTGGTTTGACATTCCAACTGTGTTGTTCGAGACCGGACTGATCACATCGAGCTTGGATCGAGCTAACCAACAGTAAGGTTCTGAGGAAAGCTCAACATACTTCAGCCCAGTATAGTATGACCGAGCTAACTGTCATCGTACCGACCATGGTGACCGAGCTAACCACCAAGGCTCTTTTGGACCGGACTAATTACAAGGCCCTTTTTACTCAGCCCTTCTTACTGTGGTCCACAGAATGACCCATTACTCAGCTCGGCTCAATTTCCACAGAAATTACCCCCTCAGTGTTCACAAAGAAATGTGGCCAACCAATGCTCCTATATTATTATTGGGAAAATTTTGGGATCCAGGTTAGGGATTTAAATTTTATCTAAAATGAAAATGTGTGGTAAAAATTAAATTGATAAAATAAAATAAATTTAAATCATTAATTATTGTTTTTATATAAATTCTGAATAGATAATTATAAATTTGTAATATTACGGTCATTATATATATATAAAGTCACTTTCATTAATTGTTGTATTTCTGTTGTCACAAATGTGTCGCAACCTCTCCTCGATAAACAAAACAATACAAACAACGTGCAAGCCAAAAGCAAAATAAATCATTACAATAATAACAATGCCCCAACGGTAGTATATAATATTAACAAAAGCAATAAAACACATGAAACTACTAGGAAAAGGTACTAGTCTGCAATAGCCCATAAACAAAGTCCCTAATGTTTGTTCCAGTGCATCATCACATATACAGGTATAAGAATATCTCCGATGATTACTCAAAATCTTTCATTAAATTTAAATTTGATAAAAAATGACTTTTTTTCTTGTTCCAAAGGTTTTATTAAATAGTTATCAAATTGAGAATTTTACTTTTTTTTTTTTTATCAAACTGAGGACTAATGTATCTTTTATCAAATCACTGTTCATTATCGTTGCCGGATGGTTTGATGAAACTCCAAAACCCTCCGTTTGAGCACTTGATATCAAATGAAACTTTTACTCAAATTTAATGAAAAAATTGATACACCGTTGGAGATGCTCTAAGATGGAGTTTTTTATTTTATTTTATTATTATAAATATTTCAAAATTGCTTTCAAAATTATTTTTTAGCAAACTAATTGATTTTTTTAAAACGCAAGTACAAAATGCGATTTTATCATGAAATCGTAATGTGGCTTTTGAAAAATGTTTGAGGGCCACAAAAAGTGTGACTCAAATGACTCAAAACTGTCAAAATGACGTCGTTTTGCTTCGTTTTACGCCCAAAACGACATTGTTTAGACAGTTTTGAGCCATTTGAACCACACTTTTTGTGGCCCTCTACCATTGCTCGTGGTTTTTATATTAACATGACTCATTGGTGTTATAAACATGAGTCATGTCATGATATCGAATTTTAAACTTATGATTTTAAAATTTTAATTAGCTTAATAAATAGTTTGAAAAATTGGTAATTTTCATAAATAATTTAATTTCTTGGAATATTCGCAAAAAAGAAAAAAAAAAAAAAAAACTCGTATAAGGGGGTATATTCCCTGATGAATACATTAATACTATTCCTAAGAGAACACAACACTAAAACTTGCTTCCTTATTGAACTTTAACAAGATATATCTGTGTGGCTATGCATTATCTAATTTTAGTATCATTGCAATCTGAGTCTTATTTTATGCACTCTTACATTCTTCTTATACCCTTAAATATATAGCATGCGAGAGGAGTCTTCCCTGAAGCGTGATTTAAACGCGGATGGTCACCAACTTTGTGCACCACTCAACCCAATATTCTTAGCGTTTTCATTTTTTACTTTTTTGATTGATAATATTAATATTTTTAAGGTTTATAATAAATTTTTTGGTTTATAAAAGTAGATTGAGTTAAGATTTTAAATCCATTTATTTTTTTGGGACGAAAATTTCTAGCCTAGCCCAGCTTAGTTCATCCCGCCCATTTATAAAACATTTATATTATTTATTTTGTCATAAATTTATATATATATATATACCTCTTTCCAATGATTAAATGTTCAAGCCAATGGCAAAGCAAAACCAACAGTAGTTGCAAATTTTAATTGGTGTTAAACAATAGAACCCTAGTAAACTGATTTGTTTGGACCTATGGTGTTGATTTAGTTCTAAGTGGCAAGCCCAAGTCCATTAACCATATGACATTGCCATCCAAAGGACAAAAACCTAACTACACTAACTTTGCTGACTCTTATGAGATGAGTTGGCCAACCGTTGTAGGAAGAGATTACCAAACTTTAAAAACAAAAATTGAAGTTGCTAGCAAGGTCTGACTCTTTGAGACTTAAACCACTAAGATCTTCATTGATATTGAAAATAATCACCTACTATGTGCCAACTTAGAGAAATGGGCATGACTTAAAAGTGCAATGTAGTCTCTATACAAACACCTAATATGATCCACCCAAAAAAACACCTAATATGCTATAAATTGTTAATCACTGATTGTCACTCCTTCAAACAACTAAAGAGTAAATATGGCAATGCTAGGACTAGTAGTACTTGGAGTGACCTTGATCATCACAAACATGGTCACTATGGCTTCATCGGCGTCACTAGTCACCTACATCTTCGGCGACTCCTTGACAGAAGTAGGCAACAACAATTTCCTCCAATACTCTCTTGCGAAATCCAACTTTCCCTATTATGGAATTGACTATCCCGGTGGCCGGCCTACAGGAAGGTTCACTAATGGAAGGACTATCGGTGATATCATATGTTTGTATCTTTGTCATCCTCATCTCTAATGGTTATTTTACACCGCACAATTTTATTATCATGAATTAATTAATTGTGATAATTGTTTTGTAAAATTTTGCAGCCGCAAGGCTTGGGATTCCATCACCACCAGCTTATCTTTCCTTGTCCCCAAATGACGATGCATTGCTTAAAGGGGTTAATTATGCATCCGGTGGAGCAGGGATTCTCAATGACACTGGGCTTTATTTTGTAATCTCCATTTCTTCTAATTTTTTTTTTAGACGGAAAAAATCAATACAAAATATCCATTTCTTCTATTTTTTTTCTTAGAAGGAAAAAATCAATAGATGAAGTCACTTACAATGACTACTATTTTTCAACCTTTTTTGTTTTTTGTGTGTGTCAATTCTGCATTTTAGATTCAGAGGTTATCCTTCGATGATCAAATAAAAAATTTTGAAAAGACAAAGCAAGCAATCAAGGCAAAAATTGGAGAAGAGAAGGCAGAAAAGCTCTGTAATGAAGCCATGTACTTCATTGGAATTGGTACCTTTTTAATCCCTGACTGAAATAAATGAAGTTTCTCTTTCAAAAATACTTTTATTGCTTCTTTTAAGCCAAGCAAAAAGAATTTTCCTCTCCAAAAAAAAAATAAATAATAAAGAAAAACAAAAACAAGTACACCTAAAATGCCAGTATTATTTGGATCTTCTCTTTCCTAAGGTCTCTAATGTACTTGTTTTTTTCGCAGGTAGCAATGACTATGTCAACAATTTCTTGCAACCCTTTCTACCAGACGGTCAGCAATATACCCATGACGAGTTTGTGGGACTCTTAATTCTAACCTTGGAGCAACAATTTGCGGTGATTATTATTATTATATTTTGTCAATCACTAATGTTGTGTTTGGTTGAGGGATTTGAGGAGAGATTTGGAAAGAGAAATGGAAAAGGTAGGTGAAATATGAATAAAACATGCCTAAATTTCACATAGTTTCACACACCTTTTTCCTTTCCCTTTCCAAATCCCTCTCCAAATCCTCCAACCAAACACACCATAAGTGATAATTTACAATATATATATATATATATATATGAAAATTACGTCAAATTGAACATCTATGTAATTAAAGTTGTATTCAAAATCTCATTGTAACCAGAAACAAATATCAAAAAGTTATCCACCCTAAAGGAAAACTGTGCTAACAACCTCAACATAACCAGAAGCATATAACAAGAAGTCATCCACCCATAAGAAAAATCATACTCAAAACCCCAACTAAGGTAGTAATAGTGCTAACCAGATACCACTGAACCATCTAGGCATTTGTGTAATGATTACTTTCTGTCATTCTTTACAATGTTTTTCTTTCTTTCTTTTTTCTTCAAATAATAAATAACCTCATGACAATAGAATAATTGGGTATTAAAGAATTGTTGTTAAAATCTTATGATTTTAACATTGTATGTGTGATTTGTTGTCATATCAGAGACTCCACCAACTGGGTGCAAGAAAGATGGTGTTCCATGGGCTCGGCCCCTTAGGCTGCATTCCTTCACAAAGGGTGAAATCAAGGAGAGGGCAGTGCTTAAAGCAAGTAAATGAATGGATTCTACAATTCAACTCCAAAGTACAAAACCTAACAGCCTCACTAAATAAGCACCTTCCTTCTGCACAAATTACATTTGCAGATACTTACCAATCAGTACTGGATTTGATTACCAACCCCAACTCCTATGGTAAATGAACTTGTCTATCACAAAGTATATACTTTTCAGAGCTATTCTATTTCACAAAAGCAGTCACGTACGAGAGGCAAGGGTCCCTTTGTCTCTCTTCTATGATTATTTCTGTAAAATTCTTCTGGGCAAGTAAATTTTTTGTTTGTTCATAGATTTAAATTTTTTATTTAATTTTTTTTTCTTTTTTTGGGAGCAGGATTTAAGGTGTCCAACACCTCTTGTTGCCATGTAGACACAAGTATTGGAGGGCTATGCTTGCCTAACTCAAAGGTATGCAGCAATCGGACGGAGTATGTGTTTTGGGATGCATTCCATCCATCCGATGCTGCCAATGCAATTCTTGCAGAGAAGTTCTTCTCCAGCCTATTTTCCAATGCCACTTCACCTTCAGGGGTGCCCTCTCATTGACCAGTTTCATCATAAAAAAGGCATAGTTATTATTAAGTATTAACTCTATCCTAAATGCAAGGGTTCCTACAAGAATAATACCATTTGTATTAACTCTATACTAGGCATAGTTTGTCTCACTTGTAACAACCAGATTATTTCGAACTTATATCAATAGATAATTTTGAAAGAGTGATTATACAAGGTTTTTATATAAAACCTTAACTTTAAAACAAAACACCATTCAAGATCATTTTCAGTTTTAAGGAGAAAAAAAAAAAAAACCCATTGACATATCATTATGGGGAAATTTACCTTATAATTTTACATTCGAACAAGCCCAAACTTATATGCCATTTGTGTATGTGTTGAATATGCCAACTATAAGTTTTCACACATTCATATTGTCATTTCCTGTTTCAATTTGAGAGAGGAGTTCAAAAAATAAAAAATATAACAAAACCAAACCAAAAACAAGTTTTTCACAGTTTAGAATAGACTTCAGTTTTTTTTTTTTTGGGTGCTAGAAATTGTAATGACCCAATTTTTTTTTTTTTTTAAAAATAGCCAGTGCATAATTTAATTGAGCAAATTTTCGAATTTAATTGCTGTGTAAATTCTGTGCGAAAATAGTTCGGTTTTGTATTTTTTAAAAATAGTTCCCGATCTCAAAAAATTATGAAATTTTTATATGTTGTTCTCATATGAGTCTAGCACATTGGATAAAAATTTCAGAATTAAATGATGAATATTTATTTTATGAAAATTTACGGACTGATTGGTGTTCAGTTTAATTTATAGCAGAATTTGAAATTGAGTTTTGGCTGTTCGGACCAGGAATTGAGATAAATTTGTTGGGACTATTTTGGTATATAATTGGAGCATGTTTGACTTATGGGTGAGACCCATGATTTAGATTTAATTTAATTTTGTTTAATGACTTATGTTTAACTGTTTGGTCATTTTTAATTAGGTGATTGGTAGTAACCACCTTAAGAGTTGTTATTATTTATTATATAGGATTATAATAAATATTTGATAATTGATTTTATAGTGTGTACTATATGGTGAAAAATTATATATTTTATAAAGAATGAAATTGGGTATATTTTTAATAGTGAACAAAATATTATATTTTGTGATGAGAAAAATTATATTATTTTATAATTTATATTATAAAATTTTTAGATATTTTATAATGTATTATATATTAATTTTTGATATTGGATTGTGTGGCCAGCCATGTGGGATTGTCCCCCACCTCCTCCCTTCCCTTTTCCCCCATCAACCTCTTCATTTCTTTTCCTTTCATTTCCACTTTCTTTTCCTTTATTTATTTATTTATTTTTGAGCAGAGAGCTCTGTCTCTCTGTCTCTGTCACTATTGTTGGCTTTGCATTTGAATTTCAAATGAGAGTCCTTAGAGAGAGATTTTGTTAAAGTGTTGTACATAAAAGTTGGAGAGCTCGTCGTGATCTTCACAATGGTAGTCTCGAATTCATAATTGGATAAAATTTGTCTTCCAGATCTACTTTTCTTCATTATTTGAGGTAGGGACTCTCTTCATATTTTTACATTAAAGTTATGTTAGGGTTATTTTGAGAAAATATATCATTATAAGAGGTATTGCATATATATTTTCAGATTTTTGTTTGATAATTTTTGGAAGAAAAATTATGTTGAAATGTTAAGAATGTAGGCATTTTAAGATTGATTTGGAAAAATCATTTTGTATTGATAATTTTGCAAAGAAATTCGAAAATAAAATTTAATAGTTGTATGGATTGTCTCTACATCATATTATGATTAGATGATTTATTTTGAGAAATATAAAGTTGATTTTTTTTTAATCTTTGATTTGGAATTTATTTTTGAGAAGAAAAATAAATTAATATTGAGAAATATAGAGTAAATGTTTAAGTAGGAATTATAGAGTTGTTTTGGGATTAAAAACTCTAAAAGTGTTATATTCATGATATTTTATAAAAGATGATATGTTGATGATTAAGTTGTGTTCATTTTTATGGAGAAAAAAAATGTGAAATATGGACTTTCAAACTCATAACCTTGAAAATGTTACTATTGGGTATATTTCATAAATTTTGATGTAAATATCATGTTGGTTAAGTAATTTTAGAAAAAATTATGTAATTGTTATTGGTAGAGAATTTGCACTACAACAAAAAAGGGTTTTTACGGCGCGCAATACACGCCGTAAAAACCGTTTTACGACGTGCAGGCGCACGTCATATTATAACCAGCCATGGAAAGTCAATTCACTTTCAACGACATACTTCGTACGCCGTTAAAAACTATTTAACGACAGATTTTGTGCGTCGTCGTTACTTCTTCTACGACATGCTATAGTACGCCGTTAAAAACTATTTAATGTCAGATTTTATGCGTTGTTGTTACTCTTTCTACGACTACTTTTGTACGCCGTTAATTGGTAAGACAAACAACAACGCTGATTGCGCACCGTAAAATATATAATACAACGACTTACTTAGCCTGCCGTAGATAAGTAGAACATATCACGGCGTATGTGAAATGCTGTGGAGTATTTCATATAATGACCTAATTTGCTTGCCGTAGAATGTGCATTTTTTTTGTTGTTGTTAATTCAGCAGATTCTATATTTGACCTATTTTGTACGATCTAATATTACAAATAAGCTTCAGAAAATATTAATCAACCGCCAAAATATTATTTCAACCATGAAAAATAAACTATATCTATAAATTATAAACATTCAAAAATTGTCAATATATACATTCCAAACATCCAAAAGGACTATCCTTAAGTTCTAAATTATCCAAAAAGTTATAAACCATCCAAACTGTACATATATAAGTTTGTAGACAATACCCAAAACTATTCAAAAATTATAGAAATCTATTTATCAAAGTCCTCAAAAACTATCTATAGATGTTAGTTCTATTCAAAGTCAAAACTAATGAAATGGGTTGACCAAGCAATAGTGCTTCCAATAGCATCTTCAAGCACAAATCCAAGCCCTCTTACCCTACCATGCCGTTTTGGACCAAACACATGAACAATTGCATCATCTTTGATAGACGTTGGCCCTTCTTCTGTAGAAGGCTTGTGAAGCTGTTGAGCCTTATTCTGCAATATATAACATTTATGATAAGGAACCTAAGTCGGACAATGTAACAACAAAGGTAATACAAGCATTGGTTCATACAGAATAATCAACTCATTCTTCACAAAATGATTAAGTTGACATTTAATTTAAAATATTCCATTTCATTTCAAATGAACTATTTTTCTTTCAATTCCTATCCAAATTTCTTAATCATTGTTATCACCCCTCACTAGTTCGTTTCCTAGAACTCCTCCAGCACCTAGCATGTTATACCACTACAATCATCAACGATATGATCCTCGTCTACACCAAGCCAAATGAAAGCTAGGTTGATTCATTTTACAACCCTGGGCATGAACAACTTGTTACTAATATTGCCAAACAAGGCACATCATCCTCATTACACACACAAATCAAAGGCGATGGATCAAAAATTAGCCATTCAATGGAGAAGGACCAATGGCAATACTAGAAGCCACTCATTATATTGCACATAATGCATCAGCAGGCTCAAATTTTCCTGCTAATTACATGGTCAAATAAGTATAATACCACAAACCCAAGACGGAAAAAAAGATCAGAAATACTGCATAAGGAGATTAAAAAAAACAATAATAAATCAGGCAAGTTTAAAAACAATGACTTCAGCCTTAATACCCATCCATTACAATATATTAACACCTCATTGATCACATCACAATCTGGTCATTTTCATCTAAACCGGGTGTAAAAAATGTCCCACCAAAACACTGCATATGACCTTTATAGAGCAGCAAAAGATTATTTCAAAGCCCAAATATTAAAAAAAATAATACAACAATGTACAAAAATATTTAAACAATTGGTGGAGAAGGTGTACAAAAATTAACCATGAGACAAAGGACTGAAAAGATAATAAAATGAAGGAAATACCTTATCCCACTGCTACTCCATATTCCATGAATATGCTACACCATTGTCCCCTTCTCTTACAACCTTTGTTTGGCCATCTCTTGTTGTTGATCAACAGACCATCAAAATTTATTATTATTTATATGTAAAATAGCTTTTCTACAACCTCTTTGACCACCAAACATCCTCAAATTATGGGAACAATTAGCATCTGTCAAATTACATTTTCTATGTCTCATCAACTATTTTCTCTTAACATACGAGTAATAACAAATCAATATAAATACAACGCAAATTTGATACAAAATTTACAAATACAGTTCAAATCAAAGAAACTAGTTAGAGAAGTACTACTCTGCATTCCTGATCGTCCACTTGGGCATGATAAGTTAGTCAAAGATAGGAATGGGTAGAGTATCAAAACAAAGAATATATAACTCTCACATCATCTCCTTATTGCCAATTTGGAGCTTTAGATGGGATTCCTTCTTATGTTTTAGCTTGTAAGGGGACCTTGGAAATCATTTTGCATAAATTTAAATCTTCACAGTGAAAATTCTTGAAATCCCCTAGATGTTGATTTGTGATTATGTATCAATTTTAAGCAGTAAACAACAATCCCAATCAAACAATCAAGACAAATCGACACAACGATTTTACGTGGAAAAACCACAATTGGACACCTCCAGTTATGATAAAAAAACCACGGGCAACAGCCACAAAACAATCCACTAAGAAGATATAAAGGAATTACACAGGTATACTCTCAATTACCTAGCGAATCCACACCCGAATTGAACCAACCCCTATGTGTCTCTTCCAACCCCGTCTTCACCTCAGAATTGTCTTGACGATGAGCCACTCCAGAATCTACCAAAGCTTCAGGCTCGTATTCTTCAAAATCCACCAAAGAACAACTCTCTTTTTTGTATAGAATTAAACAAATAATCCTTTGATGCAAACTTCTAAAACCATGAGTTGAATACTCAATCAAAACATCAAAGAAAACTAGAAAAATATCTCCAGAGATAAACCTTAATATCCAAAAAGAAGATCTGGAGGAGTAATCCTAAAATCTGATAGAAACCCGGACTTATAGAAATCTGGGACTGCGAAGCTCACTTGAGCGATGACTCTCTCGCTCGAGCGAGGAACCAAAAATGCATGTTTTCCATAAGTGGCTTCGCTCGAGCCAAACAACCTGCACTCGAGCGTGAAATCATCTCTTTCAGGTTTTATACGGACGCAACCTTCGCTCGAGCGAGAACTCCTTCGCTTGAGCGAGCAAGGGCGGACAAGCAACTTTGAATGCAATTTTGCATTTTGCTTTGGGGGCGCTGCCCCTCGACCTCGTCGTGGCGCTGCCCTGAACCCGCCAAGGGGCGCTGCCCCCTCGACTCCCGCGAGCTGACCGGGTAGCTCGATCCCCGTCATAATCAACGAAGTGGCAATCTTGAAAGCATTAACATCACAAACTTCTCTGCAAGGCACAATTCGGGTTGGATTCGCATCTAAAAACTCATAGCCTTACTGAAATAAAAAGTGCAAAAATAAGTACAACTGAAAGGAGTTTTGTCAAACGGGATTGCCAAGAATAAAAACCTAACACACAGTATATTGACATAAGCTAAATTCAATATACTAGGCATATTCCATACAAGAATTGAGCTCGAATGGCGAGGATCTATTGTTGCATCAATACCATAACTTGTCCAAACCGGATTACTTATTGAGATCAATTTTTTTTACTACTCAATCCAATTTGCTTATCATCGTCCCCTTCCGGTTCAGTCTTCTAATCATCATAACCAAAATTTCTCTACAACCCACTAAGTCAAACTCATTATTTATTAAAGCTATTTTGGGAAGTTGCAATTTTAGCCAAAAAAAAAAAAAAAAAGCTTCTTTTCGTGAATACCCAAAAACTACTAAGAGAGTCAATTCCCAAAACAACCATAAATCCTTATTCAAAACTCTTAATCCATATCTGTAACAAAACCAACTTGACCCAATTGCTTAATCGCACCCCCCCCTCCAAAAAAAAAAAACATTTCACCAAGATAAAATCACAATTCAAAAAATTCAAAATCGAAGATCATGAAAGTATAGAGATGGCACTCACAATTTCTCACGGAGCTGTGGGGTGTCCTTAAGGGTTCCAAAGGTATTGACGAGCCTCTGAAACGTGGAGACAGTGGTGTTTTGAAAAATCCCCGAAGCAACGGCTTGAGTCGGGTCCTGATTGCTATTGAAAGGGTCTTGCCTTGAATTCAACGGACAACCCGCTTCAATATCTTCAAAGCTCATACCTTTCAACACTAACGAATAATCTGTATATATATATATATATATGTTATGTGAATGTAGAGAGAGAGAGAGAGAGAGAGAGAGAGGGGAAAGAGAATTCTGGAAACCCTAATTATTGGATTTAGGGAAAAATCAATGTGAGAGAGAGAGAGAGAGAGAGAGAGAGAGAGAATTTATGACATGTATACTTTACCATCTGGTGTATAGCAAGCAGCAGGGCGGGAAGATCGTCGTCGATGTCCTGCAGCAACAGGCTAAGAAGAGAGAGAGAGAGATAGAGCGGTAGATGATGGCGGACAACGCGGCAGTTGCAGTCGCAGTGGTGTTGGAGGCTGAGGGGAAAGAGAGAGAGAAAGTGAAGAGTTTCTGATTTGGATCGAGTGTGGAGAAGATCTGTTGATGATGATGAGTAGGAGGTTAGGGTTTCTAATTTGGGGGTTAAAGAGTTAGGATTTTATTTTATTTATTTATTTATTTTTTTTGGTGTTTGGCGATCAAATTTTTATTTTGGCGCCCATTTTTATTTTGGTCATACTATTCATGACAGAAATTGCGTGTCGTGAAAAGTAAAACATTTTTAACGGTTAGCATATGTGCGTCGTGGAAAGTATACTTTCTAACGGCTGACTTTTTGTGCGCCGTAAAAAGTGTAATATTTTTAATAGCTGACTTTTTGTGCGCCATAAAATGTTCAATATTTTTAACGGTAGGTGTACTCATGTCGTGTATAGTTAATGTATTAACGGCATGCCATATGCACGTCGTAAAAAGTTTTATTATTTACGGCTAATATTGCAAGCCGTAAAAAAATCATCATTATTAGCATTCACGGCCTACACAATAGACACGTCGTGGTTGAAAAATTATTTACGACATGCAAAAAAAGCAAGTCGTAAAAGTGAGAAACCACGGCTTGCATTTACTGTATATCGTTAATGTGGAGCTGCAAAAACTCACTTTTGTTGTAGTGTTGGTAAAATATTACCTCTTTAAATAGCTTGGCATGAAAATTGGTTATGTGGAAATATAGTTATATTTGAGGGATGAGGCATCTGAAATTAGGTTTGGTATTATTAATTTGAAATTTTTTGAATAAAATAAATTTACTAATTTAGTGGATTAAATTAGTTTTGGTTAAAAGGTTATATCCGTTATGGTTAAAAGTGTATTATTAAGATTATACGATAACTTTTGACATAGTAGGATGAAAATGATAATATTTAATAAGTAGGGATTTCCTTTGAGTTATATATATGTTTTTGCAAGATCTAGATGATTTTCGAAATCATCCTTTGATTTGTTTTGAAAATTAATTGTTGATTCAAGAAGATGAGAGATTTTTTTTAAAAGTGGATTTACTTTCTTGTTCCTTTTAAGATAGAAATTGAGGGTTTTGAACTATGAAAATTGAAGAGAGATGTTTTTGGTGATTTTCTTTCAATAAATGAATATGAGTGGTTTTGGTGAGAAAACCTAGAAATTGGGAATTTTTAAGAAAGATGTTGACAATCTTTGAAGATGTTGTTATATTTATTTTGGGTGCTAAAATAAATGATTTTTGAAAAATGATTTATTTGTTTACATATAAATGATGATTTTTATGGAATATGAGAATTGTTGAAGTTTTGGAAATTATTGTACAAAATGTTGATATAGTCTTGAAGTGACTAAATGGTTGAGATTACTCTAACTATGAGAATTATGTTGTCCCATGAATGAATTGAAATAAAAGTATTTATATTCATCTTGAGAAATGAGAATTTTGATCACAATGGGAATATTGTGTAGAAGTATTGAAAGTGAAAAAAATATTGCATTGTATTATTAATCATTGCATTGGTATATCAATTCATTTGATAATGATGAACTTTGAAATTTGATTTGAAAACTTTGTGTTAAACAAGAAAGTAACCCTTGTTGCTGTTGGTATCAACCCTTGCATCTGGAACACTTAGTTATTTTTCCAGCTTCTCCCTGGTGTCGACCCCTGCTTTTCTGGTGTCGACCCTTTGTTCTGGAACACTTAACACTCTTGAGGATTATTCTAGTGTCAACCTTTTCTCTTCTGGTGTCGACCCTTAGACCTGTGTTAGACAAAGATAGAGTTTTGCAACCAAGAGCTAATGCTTATATTTTTGATATCCCAAAAGTTATTGAAACATAATATTCTAGAGTCCCAAAACAATTAGAATCATGAAGCATATATATTAATTTGAAAACTTCAAATAATCAGAAGAATAAAATATTCGTCACTAATCAAAATCAATAGAAACTCAAGTTTGAGTAACCTTGGGGTTAAGAATCTCCCATTTTTTGATGATGACAAATATTTAAAGTTTTCAAACTATATGTTTCAAAAGGAAGGTATGAAATGAGTTTTTGAGAATGAACGTTTTGAAAAGAATCAAAAACTCCCCCTATAAATAGGGCTTCATGACCAAAGCAAAGACAGTGAGAAATGTATATATATAGGTAATAAGATAACTTGATATAGAACAAGCTCCCCCTGTCAGTGTGCACTGAACCATTCAATTGTAAAATTAATTTTTGTTTATGTTTATTGAATGAAATCATAAGCATTGAATGAAATCATAAGCATTGAATGAAATCACAAGCTCTTTAAAAAAAAAAACAAGTTCCATAAGCTTCCACGAGCGTGTGTATAAAAGACATAATAAATTATTACTTACTTATCGACATGTTTCATGTTAACAAGATTCATATAGCTTTGTAGAATATCCAAAACAACACCAAACATAATCTTTCCAACTGGTGTTACCAAAAGAAGTTTGTAAACAAGACATGTACAACCATTTATTTCATCTAATTGCTATCCTTGAGAGAGATACAAACTGTGCAACATATATATATAACCAACCAACAACAAAAAGGATGAAGAAAGGTAAAAAACTTTAACAATATATTATGAATGGCACCAAAAATATTGACACAAATTTTTTTTAACCATTTGAGATATAACATTTGAGATATTCTTCTCCCCCTTTGTCATCAATAAAAAAAAGGTGCTCAGCTTCAGCGAAAGGGAGGAGGAGGGCGAGGCCAATGTGGGGCAGCTTCGTGCCACCCTTGGGCAAACCACAGCATGAATTTGCGGATTTGCTCACCCAAATCGTCGTTCTAGCGCTGCTGAAAAATTTTCCAAAATTCTTCGTTGGAGGCTTTGATCCCGTAGACAGCTATTACCATACTTTTAACACTTTCGTTAGCACCGGTAATGACTTGTTCTTGTTGCAGCTTCATGCGGTCAATGTCTTTCTGCATGGCAGTCTGTTGAGTGACAAGTTGTAGAACCAAGGCGCTCAATTCATCGATCTTTTCTTCTATGGCAGAGGATGAGGAGGCAGGGATAGTGTGAGAAGAGGATGAGATGTTAGAGGCAGGGAGTGAGGTGGACCCTAGGTTTAGATTATTGAGCCTAGAGTTGATTGAAGCAATCCCATCAAAGAGGGGACCCTGAACCAAGGAATCAAGATGGTCGATTTTAAGAGATAGAGAGGAGAGATCAGAAGAAGATGGTAGAGAAGAGAGATCAGGAGAGGAGAAGTGACGATTAGAGAAACTGGGAAGGGAGGAACCAGGGGTAGAGAAACCAGGGGAAGAGAGACTAGGTTTCTTGGTTTTGGTCTAGATTCGGTTGATAAGAGAGTATCCTATATTACGCAGAGTTTTAGCCCCATACCAAGAAAGATCTCAAGGGACTTTTTCTTCCCCCTTGAGGTCCATGTTGAAATGCTTGAAGAGTTTTGTGAAAATCATTCCAAAGGAAAGGGCCTGATTAGTTTGTTTGTGAGCCTAAATAATATAGTGAGTTACCAAAAAGCCAAAATCAATGAGGTAACTAGTGGCTAGGGCCCAAATGAGAAACGTATGACCGTAAGTGATAGCATCGAAACGGTTAGAACGGGGAGTGATGTTATGTGTGATGATGTGATGGAGTAGTCTTAGTTCGAGGGAAAGGTCTGTCCCAGAGATGGTGACATGATCATGTAACTCGAGGTTATTTGTGAGGAATCGAAGACCGATAAGATGAGAGTAATTGGGTAAGTGAAGAGTAGCAACAGTGAGTGTGACCCTTTCTCCGTCATTGGAAGTTTTTAAAATGGAGTTTATGATAGTGGGATTTAAAGTAAAGCACACACCCTTGACAAAACAATCGAGGGCATGAGGAGCAGATTGGGTATCACAAGAGAGATTAGCAAAAAATTCCTTGATTAGTGTGGGGTAAATGACACAGTCAAGTTTTAACAAGGATGACCATTTTTGGTTGTCAAACCAAGTTTTTATAGGAATGGAATGCTTGTCAAAGAATACAAGATCAATGGTTTTGCCAGAAATTACCTTTCGTCGATTGAAATCCTTGTTGAAGAAGGATCGAGCTTTATTGTTCTTAAAGCGTTGGACAGAGGAAGAGGTAGCAGCAGTGGCTGAGGAGGTGGAGAAACGAAGACATTTTCTTGTTTGAACGAAAGGAGGATCTTAAGACTCCATGACGAGAAAAAGGAGCGGTCGCTAGGAGGAGGGAAGATGATCGGAATGTGGATCGCCGGAATAGGAAAAGAGGGTTAGAGCTACGGATTTAATGGTGTCGCAAGAGAGATAGGAAGGGTCGAGGAGTATATATATATATATATATATTTTTATGAGGGTGTTGACCCTCGAAAAGAGAGGGGTCGACCCTTCGAATATGAAAGGATCGCGCGGCAAGCCCTTAGGCAACGAACATGTGTCGACCTTTAGGAACTGGGGATCGACACTAAAAAGTAATGCCCTTAAAAACATTAGGTGTCGACACCTTCGAAGAGAGCTGCTGACCCTGAAAAGGCAGTGAACCAAAAACTGAGTGGTGTCGACACCAAGGAAGACGGCTATCGACCCTTGGTAATGAAAAACACAGGGCTGATTCATAGAGTGTCGACCCTATGGAGTAGGGGGTTGACCCTTAGGGGTCCCGAAGAGCAAAAAAAAAAAAAATTGCAAATCACAACAAATTTCACAAGGAAGTATAATAATATGTAGGAACCATCATATAGGAATATTTAACATGCCAAGCTCAGTTCGTATAAGGTACAATTGTTTTTCATTGAGAGGCTTGGTAAAGATATCGACTAGTTGTTGGCTTGTAGGCACAAATTTGAGTTCAATGTCACATTTAAGTACATAATCTCGTAGAAAGTGGTGCCTTATTTCAATGTGTTTAGTGCGTGAGTGTCACGACCCAAACCCGCCCCTATGGGTTTAGCACCGTAACCGGCCAGTAATCTGAGATTACCGAAGGCCTGCTTAATAGTAATACAGTAGAACAGAGTACAAGGGCCTGGCAGAAGCCAATACAGTAAATAAACAATGTCCAATGAGCTGTGACAGTCTGTATGCCAAAAAGACTTTTCATGCATACATATATATACACATAGTGCCGAACAGTATGTACAACATTTATAATCATTTAGATTGGGGACCTAATCCCTATTAAACAGTACAGTAACAGTCTATACAGTTAACAAAACAGTTACAGAGGCAGACGGGAGAAATTAAAGCACCCCTAAGCCATAGCTTGACAGGCTCGAAACCTCGCAGTGAGGCACAGTGGTTGGCTCGACAAAACTGGAGCTTACCCCGACGCTTCTAGCCGCGGTCTGGTGCCTGTACACCTACATATATATATGAGCAGTGAGCTAAAGTCCAGTGAATAACATAATGCGTAAAGAAGTTTAGAATGAATGTCCTTACAGTAATGAAAACAGTTCATTAAATCAGTATTTCAGTCGTTCAGTCAGTACAGTCATATGTGGTACATCCATTAGCGTAACAGTACAGTAAACAGTAGGTCTTGAAAGACCGAACAGTCAATGATGGCCATCAATCAGTAAACAGTAGTGGTTCTAACGAGGGAACCGACAGAGATCTCTGTAACAGTAACAATCAGTAACAATAGTTGCTAAGGATGCCATAATACAGTTCAGAATAGAGGACATACATTCATTCTATTAACAGTATCAATTCAGAAACAGTACAGTTCAATTGTTCAGAAGATAATCATTTTTGAACATATCTTTACACAGTTGTTACTCACAGAGTTCTGGGCTACAGTTAGGCTAGAGCGCGTCCCCAGTCGCCAACCCTACATAGTTTACAAATTGAACACACACTAAGCTACACAGTTGGGAAAGATAATAACTTAATCCCTATCTTGACTCGGTGTGGTTCTACATCTATATCCTCATTAAGATGCCTTAAACTAGGCCTAAGAATGCCTAAGATGAAATGAGGATGCAAAGGTGCACTTTAAAAGCATTTTCAGAAAACAGGGTTCCAGCTCGAACGTCGATTACTCCGCTCGAGCGGAAATGCAGACAAAGGTTTCCGCCCGAGCACAGACTTAGACGCTCGAGCGTACTGCAAAACAGTCAAAAGTACTGGATAGGTGAAAATCACGCTCGATTGGGCGCTCGACATCCGCTCGAGCGTAAGACACAAGGTCCCGCTCGAGCGTCAATTACCCCGCTCGAGCGGACATCAAAACAGTGCAAAATATTGAGAGCACGAATTTCACGCTCGAGCGCCAGTTACCCCGCTCGAGCGTGAGTTCAAAATCTGGAATTCCCAAATTTGAACCTCAAGCTCAAATCCAACTTTCAAAGCATTAAATTCAATTCCTTTGGGCCCATTTCCTGGAAAACACTTCAAAACTCATAGTTTAACATGATTCAAAGCTCAATTTGTAAAATCAAGGCCCAAATGTGAGGGAATTAAACCCAGTTTCAAACCAATTTTCATGAACAAGATGAACATGCAACATGCATGAAGTTAAACAACTTACAAGCCTCAAATACATGCTCTATTGAGCTAATATCTTCAAAGACAAGATGAATTCATGGACTTAACATAAATATGAGCATGCATGCGACAATTTTCCATGGAATCAACTCAAAATTCAATAATATAGGCATGCATGCAACAATTGAGCTCTAATTCAACACTATTGAACCAATTCAAGCCTTAGATCACTAAAGACCCATTAATCATGCAAGAATCAACTTAAAGACACAATTAAGAGGTTGAATTCCTTACCTAGGTCTTCAATTACAAGTGTAGAAGTTCAATTAGGCAAATCTCCTACAATTTCTTCAAGTCTCCAAGCAAAACACAAGAAGAAATTCAATTCCTCTCCCTCTCTCTCTCTTGGTCGGCTAAGGCAAGGGAAATGAGCTGATGAAATGTTTGCCTAAGTGTATAATAAGGCTCAAATATAGTTCATGAAGTGGCCCACTCACAATGGCAAAGTTGTAGATAAGCCTAACTCTTTAATTAGCTTTACTTAATCTAGTTTAATCACACTAAATCAAATTTCAGATAAATATGCCATAAAATCACATAAATTCTAACGATCATAAAACACAAATCGATCTTCGGTTCGGCTGCCGATAAGGCCTTCAATTTGGTAATTTAAACATAAAACATGAACAGATAATGCATTTAAACAGATACAGTCAATCAATCAGTTTCAGATTTCAGTCAGTCAGTTCAGTATTTCAATCAGTTCAATTACTTTTCATAATCAGTCTAAGTTTAGCAGTAATCGGTAGTTTATCGGTAGACAGTGGTGAGCGTTGTTACAGTCTCCCCTCCTTAAAAAGAGTTTAGTCCTCTAAACTTGAGTTACCTTCGTTTTGGAAGAAAACAGGATTCAGTGGAAACAGTTCAGGATATCTCTTAGCCATGTCATCTTCCCTTTCCCAAGTGGCATACACGCCACCATGGTTTTGCCAATCGACTTTCACTAATGGGATCTCTTTGTTTCTCAACTTCTTGATCCGTCTATTTACAATCTGAATAGGTCGTTCCTCGTAAGTGTAGTCATCACTCAGCACTACACGAGTAGGCTCTATCACATGGAAAGGATCCCGGAGGTAATCCCTCAACATAGAAATGTGAAAGACGTGCATATGCTCTATTTCAAGAGGAAGCGCAACTTGATACGCCATCGGATTGATTTTCTCAATAATCTCATACGGTCTGACATATCTTGGCGCTAACTTGCCTTTGACTCCAAAACGAGTCTGGCCTTTCATCGGTGTCACTTTCACAAAAACGTGATCACCTACTTCATATTCTCTATCTCGTCTTCTGACATCAGCATAACTTTTCTGTCTGCTCTATGCGGTTTTCAGTCTCTGTTGTATCAGTTTCACTTTCTCAGTCGTTTTATATACAATCTCGGGCCCAAGCAAAGGCCCATCTCCAACTTCTGCCCAGCAAACCGGAGACCTACATTTTCTTCCATACAATGCCTCGAAAGGCGCCATACCAATACTTGAATGATAACTGTTGTTGTAGGCGAATTCGGCTAAGGGCAAATGGCTTTCCCAGTTTCCCTGAAAATCAAGGACACACATTCTCAGTAAATCCTCCAGAGTCTGGATGGTCCTTTCTGACTAGCCATCTGTCTGAGGATGATAAGCACTACTCAGTTTCAATTCAGTACCCAATGCAGTCTGTAAGCTTTGCCAAAATCTCGATGTAAACTTCGAATCCCTGTCAGAAACAATGGACACAGGCACTCCATGCAGTCTAACAATTTTATCAATATAGAGTATAGCCAATTTGTCCGCATTATAAATTGTCTTAACAGGTAAGAAGTGAGCAGATTTAGTCAGTCTATCAACAATAACCCAAATTGAGTCCATACCTTTACTGGAGTGAGGCAATCCCACAATAAAATCCATGGTGATATGTTCCCATTTCCACTCCGGTATGGGTAAGGGCTACAATAAGCCTGCGAGTCGTTGATGTTCGGCTTTAACTTGTTGGCAATGAAGACATTTCGATACAAAATCAGCAATTTCTTTCTTCATTCCCGGCCACCAGAAATTCAATTTCAAATCTTGGTACATTTTCGTGTTCCCTGGATGGATAGACAGTTTTGAATTGTGGCCTTCTTGCAGAACTCTTCTTTTTAGTTTAGTGTCATTCGGTACACACAGTCTTTCTTGAAATTTCAGTACATTATTTTCAAATTTGAAACCCGGTCTTGGTTTAGTTTCTCTTTCTTCGATGATCTTCTTCAAGAAGTCATCTGATTGTTGTTTCTCTTTAATTTCTTCAATCAGTGCCGATTGAGCAGAAATAGCAGCTATTGTTCCACCTTGTTCTCGTAAAACAATTTCAATTTCAGATTTTTCAAGGTCACAAAGCAATTCTTTTTGCCCAGTGAGCAAACAGGCTAAATTTCCAATCGATTTCCGGCTCAGTGCATTGGCAACGGTGTTGGCTTTTCCCGGATGGTACAAAATCTGTAGGTCATAGTCTTTAATTAGTTCTAGCTATCTCCGCTGTCTCATGTTCAGTTCTTTCTGTGTGAAGAAGTATTTCAGATTCTTGTGATTTGTATACACCTCACATGTCGCCCCATATAGATAGTGACGCCAGATTTTCAATGCAAATACAACTGCGGCAAGTTCCAAGTCATGGGTTGGGTAATTCTTTTCGTGCGGTCTCAGTTGTCGGGAAGCATAAGCAATAACTCTCCCATTCTGCATTAAAACACATCCCAAACCCTTATGAGAAGCATCACTAAATACAGTAAAACCATCCGTACCTGAAGGTAGGGTAAGAATTGGTGCAGTTACAAGTCGAGTTTTCAACTCTTGGAATGCTGATTCCCCTTGGTCAGTCCAGTCAAATGATATCCCCTTCTGAGTTAACTGAGTCAACGGTAAGGCAATTTTGGAGAAATCTTTAACAAATCTTCTGTAATATCCAGCTAAACCCAAAAAGCTTCGGACTTCTGTCACATTTGTTGGTCTAGGCCAGTTTACTACCGCTTCAACTTTCTGTGGATCAACTGAAATTCCATCTTTGCTAACAACATGCCCCAAAAACATAACATGATCAAGCCAAAATTCACATTTAGACAGTTTAGCATAAAGTTTCTGTTCTCTTAGGGTCTGTAGGGCAAGTCTCAGATGATGTTCATGTTCTTCTATACTTTTGGAGTAAATCAGTATGTCATTAATGAATACAACAATAAAGTCATCAAGGTATGGTTTAAAGATTCTGTTCATGAGGTCCATAAATGCAGCAGGTGCATTGGTAACTTCGAAAAGCATAACTAAAAATTCGTAATGTCCATACCTCGTTCGAAAAGCAGTTTTGTCAATGTCTTCTGGTTTAACTTTCAACTGATGGTATCCTGATTTGAGGTCGATCTTAGAGAACACTTGAGCACCCTATAACTGATCAAATAAGTCATCAATACGTGGCAATGGATATTTATTTTTCACAGTTACCTTGTTCAGTTCACGGTAGTCAATACATAGTCTCAGTGAGCCGTCTTTCTTTTTCACAAACAAAACAGGTGTGCCCCACGGTGAAGTACTGGGCCTAATGAACTTCTTATCTAACAGTTCCCGCAGTTGCACTTTCAATTCTTTCAATTCAGTCGGAGCCATTCGGTAAGGAGCTTTAGATATTGGCTGGGTACCCGGAATCACATCAACGGTGAATTCAATCTCCTTGTCAATCAAATCCCTTGGCAGATTATCTGGAAAAATATCTGGGAATTCTCTGACTATGGGAATACTGTTCACATTAGCATTATCATCAGTAGATACAGTCAATACAGAACACAGATACCCTTTACATCCCATCTTAATCAATTTACAAGCTTTCATGGGTGAAATCAGATACGGGGGAGGTACTACTCCAACCCCATTAAACACAAATTTGGGTAAACCCGGTGGACGGAAAATCACTTGTTTAGTTATACAGTTAATAGTAGCATGATATTTTTGTAACCAGTCCATCCCCAATATTACATCAAAATGGTCAATATTTAGTGGCAGTAAATCAATATACAGATGTGCATCCCCAACAATAATTTCACAAGTAGGGTACATATATGCACAAGTCATGGATCCCCCAACGGGTGATGATACAGCTAATAGATAATTCATGGGTTCTAATGGTCTATTCAGTTTTCGCAAAAAAGCATGCGACACATATGAATACGTAGACCCCGAATCAATCAGTACATAAGCATTTTGAGTACAAATAGAGAGAATACCTAACACAACGGTCTCGGTATTCTGCACATCTCCCGGTACTAGGGTGAACACTCGGCCTTGCGTCATGCGCTCTGTCCCGGTAGCTTTGGGGTTTGGTTTTGGTGCAACAGTTGATGCTGCCACGCTTGGTGCAGCTTTACTATTAGCTTGTGGAGCAGAGGGGCAGTCTTTAACCATGTGGCTCACCTTGCCACACCTGTAACAGGCTCCAGATATTTTGTAACAGACCCCTTTGTGCTTCCTGCCCCACTTAGAATAGGGTGGTATGAAACCACTCCTTTGGCTGGGGCTAGTTGTTATCCCCGTATTCTGTTTCTTGTTCAATGGGTTATGCTTGCCTTTCTTGAATTTAAAACCCTGCCTTTTACCACGTCATTCAGACGCTGGTGTTTCAGTTTTCAGTGCCTTGATGTTCGATTCAGCCATCAAGGCTCGGTCAAGAACATTTACATAATTCAGTTGCTTCAAAACATTAATTCTGTCCAGTATTGCAACATTAAGGCCACCTTCAAACTTTCTGGCCTTCTTATAATCAGTGTCCACCATGTGTGGTGCATATCTAGCAAGCTCGGTGAACTTTGTTTCATATTCAGCAACGGACATTGTGCCCTGTCTCAACTGTTCAAATTCAGTTACATTTCTGTCCCTGACACACTGAGGGAAGTACTTTTCAAAGAAGGCTCCTTTGAATTGAGCCCAAGTCATTACAGTGTTGTCATCGCGGATGAGCATCCACCACCTTCTGGCCTCTTCTTGCAAGGTAAAGGTAGCTAACAGTACTTTATATGCTTCAGAGCACGAAAACATTTCATATAACTTTTCTGTCTCAAGGACCCATGCTTCAGCTTTTAATGGTTCCGGGCCTCTCTGAAAGGATGACGGTTTCATCTTGCTGTACTTATGTGTCAGTGCAATTATGTCATCATTAACAGGTGGCTCTGGCTGTACTGGAGGAGGTGGAGGCTGCGGGTTCTGTTGCTGCCCTAATCTCTCAGTTATGAGTTCCATCATTCTCTCCAGTCTTGCCATTCTTGCCTCAGAGGATGAGGATTCAGATTCATTTGCAATTCTTGTATTATCCATTTCACTATAAGCAGTTATAGTAATTATAGACATAAGCAGTTGCATACTTAAACAGTTTATCACATTAGCATATATTCAGCCATGTCATAGTCACACATACTTTAATAAGTTCATGCAATGCCCTAATCGCTTTTCTAGGACATCCTATAGCTCATTTGGACACGTGTGTGTGGTATAACTCGTGGTTAAGTATCGCTCTGATACCACTCTGTCACGACCCAAACCCGCCCCTGTAGGTTTAGCACCGTAACTGGCCAGTAATCCGAGATTACTGAAGGCCTGCTTAACAGTAATACAGTAGAACAGAGTACAGGGGCCTGGCGGAAGCCAATACAGTAAATAAATAATGTCCAATGAGTTGTGACAGTCTGTATGCCAAAAAGACTTTTTATGTATACATATATATATACACACAGTGCAGAATAATATGTACAACATTTATAATCATTCAGATCAGGGACCTAATCCCTATTAAACAGTACAGTAACAGTCTATACAGTTAACAAAACAGTTACAGAGGCAAACGGGGGAAATTAAAGCACCCCTAAGCCATAGCTTGATAGGCTTGGAACCTCGCAGTGAGGCACAGTGGTTGGCTTGATAAAACTGAAGCTTACCCCGACGCTTCTAGCCGCGGTCTGATGCCTGTACACCTACATATATATATATGAGCAATGAGCTAAAGCCCAGTGAATAACATAATGCTTAAAGAGGTTTAGAATGAATGTCCTTACAGTAATGAAAACAGTTCATTAAATCAGTATTTCAGTCGTTCAATCAGTACAGTCATATGTGGTACATCCATTAGCGTAACAGTACAGTGAACAGTAGGTCTTGAAAGACCGACCAGTCAATGATGGCCATTAATCAGTAAACAGTAGTGGTTCCAACGAGGGAACCGACAGAGATCTCTGTAACAGTAACAATCAGTAACAATAGTTGCTAAGGATGCCATAATACAGTTCAGAATAGAGGACATACCTTCATTCTATTAACAGTATCAATTCAGAAACAGTACAGTTCAATTGTTCAGAAGATAATCATTTTTGAACATATCTTTACACAGTTGTTACTCACAGAGTTCTGGGCTACAGTTAGGCTAGAACGCGTCCCCAGTCGCCAACCCTACACAGTTTACAAATTGAACACACACTAAGCTACACAGTTGGGAAAGATAATAACTTAATCCCTATCTTGACTCGGTGTGGTTCTACATCTATATCCTCGTTAAGGTGCCTTAAACTAGGCCTAAGAATGCCTAGGATGAAATGAGGATGCAAAGGTGCACTTTAAAAGCATTTTCAGAAAACAGGGTTCCAGCTCGAACGTCGATTACTCCGCTCGAGCGGAAATGCAGACAAAGGTTTCCGCCCGAGCGCAGACTTAGACGTTCGAGCGTACTGCAAAACAGTCAAAAGTACTGGATAGGTGAAAATCACGCTCGATTGGGCGCTCGACATCCTCTCGAGTGTAAGACACAAGGTCCCGCTCGAGCGTCAATTACCCCGCTCGAGCGGACATCAAAACAGTGCAAAATACTGGGAGCACGAATTTCATGCTCGAGCGCCAGTCACCCCGCTCGAGCGTGAGTTCAAAATCTAGAATTCCCAAATTTGAACCTCAAGCTCAAATCCAACTTTCAAAGCATTAAATTCAATTCCTTTGGGCCCATTTCCTGGAAAACACTTCAAAACTCATAGTTTAACATGATTCAAAGCTCAATTTGTAAAATCAAGGCCCAAATGTGAGGGAATTAAACTCAGTTTCAAACCAATTTTCATGAACAAGATGAACATGCAACATGCATGAAGTTAAACAACTTACAAGCCTCAAATACATGCTCTATTGAGCTAATATCTTCAAAGACAAGATGAATTCATGGACTTAACATAAATATGAGCATGCATGCGACAATTGTCCATGGAATCAACTTAAAATTCAATAATATAGGCATGCATGCAACAATTGAGCTCTAATTCAAAACTATTGAACCAATTCAAGCCTTAGATCACTAAAGACCCATTAATCATGCAAGAATCAACTTAAAGACACAATTAAGAGGTTGAATTCCTTACCTAGGTCTTCAATTACAAGTGTAGAAGTTCAATTAGGCAAATCTCCTACAATTTCTTCAAGTCTCCAAGCAAAACACAAGAAGAAATTCAATTCCTCTCCCTCTCTCTCTCTTGGTTGGCTAAGGCAAGGGAAATGAGCTGATGAAATGTTTGCCTAAGTGTATAATAAGGCTCAAATATAGTTCATGAAGTGGCCCACTCACAATGGCAAAGTTGTAGATAAGCCTAACTCTTTAATTAGCTTTACTTAATCTAGTTTAATCATACTAAATCAAATTTCAGATAAATATGCCATAAAATCACATAAATTCTAACGATCATAAAACACAAATCGATCTTCGGTTCGGCCGCCGATAAGGCCTTCAATTTGGTAATTTAAACATAAAACATGAATAGATAATGCATTTAAACAGATACAGTCAATCAATCAGTTTCAGATTTCAGTCAGTCAGTTCAGTATTTCAATCAGTTCAATTACTTTTCATAATCAGTCTCAGTTTAGTAGTAATCGGTAGTTTATCGGTAGACAGTGGTGAGCGTTGTTACAGTGAGTGTTGTATGAGATTTTTTGAAAGATTAATGGCACTAGTGTTATCACATTTAATGGGAATGCGATCAAAGTGAAATCCAAAATCAAGAAATTGTTGTTTCATCCAAAGTATTTGAGCACAACAACTAGCAGCAGCAATATATTCTGCTTCAGCTGTAGATAAAGCCACTGAATTTTGTTTCTTACAAAAATATGAAGTGAGTGAATTTTCAAGAAATTAACAAGTACCACTAGTGCTTTTTTGGTCAAGTCTACATCCCGCAAAATTGGCGTCTGAGTAATCGTAAAGATCAAAAACATTTGTTTTAGGATACCAAAGACCCAAAAGTGGAGTGCCAATGAGATATCTAAAAATACGTTTTACTGCAGTGACGTGTGATTATTTTGGAGTTGATTGAAAATGAGCACATACACATACACACTAAACATGATATCGGGTTTACTTGCTATCAGATAGAGTAGAGAACCAATCATACCTCGATATTTCTTTTCGTCTACTGGTTTACCTTGTTCATCTTTGTTGATTTTAATTGATGTGCTCATAGGAGTTGCTGTAGGTTTGGACAAATCCATTTCAAATCTTTTGAGAAGATCTTTGATATATTTTGCTCGAGATAGATGAAGACCATCTTGGGTTTGTTTTATTTGCAATCCGAGAAAGTAAGTCAACTCTCCCATCATACTCATTTCAAATTCCCCCTACATATCCTTAGCAAATTCCTTGCACAAGAATTCATTAGTAGCTTCGAATATGATATCATCGACATAAATTTGAACATTGAGCATATCAACATTTTTTATTTTTATGAAAAGAATGGTATCAATTTTTTCACAAGAAAAACCTTTTTCAATAAGAAAATTGCTCAAGCATTCATACCAAGCTCTAGGAGCTTGTTTTAAACCATACAAAGCTTTTGAAAGTTTATAAATGTGGTCTGGGTGTTTGTGGTTTTCAAAACCGGGAGATTGTTTAACATACACTTCCTCCAAAATATGACCATTTAAAAAGGCACTTTTCACATCCATTTGGTAAAGTTTAAAATTTCTAAAACAAGCAAATGCAAGCAACATACGTATGGCTTCAAGGCGTGCAACAGGTGCAAATGTTTCGTTAAAATCAATACCCTCTTCTAGGTTATAACCTTGGGCTACAAGTTTAGCTTTGTTTCGAATAACAACACCGAATTCATCCATTTTGTTTCGAAAGATCCATTTAGTTCCAATAACAGAATGTTCTTTAGGGCGAGGTGACAAATTCCAAACTTCATTTCTTTCAAACTGATTTAACTCTTCTTGCATAGCAAAAATCTAGTTTTCATTGAGTTCAGCCTCAGAAAAAGTTTTTGGTTCAATTTGAGAAACAAAAGCTAAATTACCACAAATATTATTAATAGAAGAGCGAGTTCTTACTCCTTGTGTGGCGTCTCCTATAATGAGATCTTTGGGATGACCATGAGCATACTTCCATTCTTTGGGTAAATCATGTTCCTTTATGAGAATGGCATATTCTTTTTGAAGATCTTCCATAGAGATTTCAATATTGGGTTTTGAAGAATGAAGTGCATCATTTTCTAATAAATAAATGCCTTCAATTCTTGGATTTGAATCTGTAGCATCATCAACAACAATATCCTTGGAAGCAAATGAGTTAGATTCATCAAAAGCAACATGTATGGATTCTTCAACGAGTAAAGTTCTTTTATTAAAAACGCGATATGCTTTACTAGAATTTGTATAGCCAAGAAATACAGCTTCATCAGATTTTGCGCCAAATTTTCCAAGATTCTCTTTATTGTTATTGAGTACAAAGCATTTATAACCAAATGCATGAAAGTGGCCAATGTTGGGTTTTCTACCTTTCCATAGTTCATATGGTGTTTTCTTTAATATGGGTCTAATCATGGCACGATTAATAACATAGCAAGTAGTATTGACGGCTTCTGCCCAAAAATATCTTGGCAGATTATTTTCACAAAGCATAGTACGAGCCATTTCCTCAAGAACTCTATTTTTTCTTTCTACCATACCAATTTGTTGAGAAGTTCGAGGAGTAGAAAAATTATGATCAATGCCATGCTCATTACAAAATAGAATAAACTCATCATTATCAAATTCTCTACCATGATCACTTCTAATGGTACAAATAGTAAGACTAACCATATTTTGATTACATTTACAAAGAGCTGAAAAAGCAGAGTAAGTATCACTTTTGTGTGCCAAGAAAATCACCCAAGTAAATCTAGTATAATCATCTACACAAATAAGACAGTAAGATTTTCCTCTAAGACTTAAGGTTCTAGATGGTCCAAATAAGTCAATATGCAATATTTGATGTGGTCTAGATGTGGAAATGATATTTTTGGATTTGAAAGAGACTCGTGTTTGTTTTCCTTGTTGACACGCATCACAAAGTCTATCCTTTTCAAAAATAATTTTTGGTAAGCCAACGACTAAGTCAAGTTTTGAAAGCAAATCCATATGAGCATGTCCTAACCTCCTGTGCCACAACCATCCAGATTCATTTAAAGAAAATAAGCACTTAACATTATGATTTGGAGATAAGCTATGCAAATCAAATGTATACACGTTCTTATCCCTATGTCCAACAAAAAGCACTGAGTTATCAGCAGAATTTTTAATAGTGTAGTAGGACTTATCAAAAGAAACATGATTGTCTTTATCACACATTTGACTAATTCTAAGCAAGTTATACTTCAATCCTTCAACAAGCAATACGTCCTCAATAATGGGTGAGGAAGTTTTAGCGATATTGCCTTCACCTATGATCTTTCCCTTACTGTTGTCTCCAAAGGTTACATGACCTCCTTCTATGGATTTAAGAGTTGAGAACATTGCTCTATCGCCGGTCATGTGCCTTGAGCAACACTGTCGAGGTATCACCGGTTATTGCTGAAATTTGACATAAAGCACACCTGTAAGAATCAGATTTTTGTTGGCTTTTTAGTACCCATCTTTTCTTGGGTCCATGAGAGTTAGAAATTGAAGTGTTTTTGGGAACCCACTTCTTTTTCATTCTATTGAATGAGTTTCTCTTAGCAAAACATAAAAGAGAGATGTGGCATTTTCTTTCACAGTAATGGCATGTGAGATAAGAATGGTTAGATGATGCATATACAAAGGATTTTGGGGAAGTTGTTGCTTTCGAAAATGGTTTATAGCCAATCCCCATTCTTCTAAAGGTTTGAGTTTGACTTTTGAGAATTTTATCTAAGGTATCTCTCCCTTGAGTAAATTTAGAAAGAACATTTTTTAAATTTTTTATGTTTTCATTTAAGACAACTTTCTCATTTTTCAAAATTTCATTTTCCTTTTGTAAAAATTCTTTTTCCTTTGAGAATTCTTCTCCTTTTCCATTGTCAAGACTTCGTTTTCTAAAGTATTGATTTTAGAAGTTAAGAATTCATTTTCTTGATAGAAACTAGAAATCATTTTCTTTGACAATTACTTTTCAAACTTAATTTTTTAAATTCATCATGCAATTCATCAAAAGCAGTTTGTAATTCATCGAAGGTAAATGAGTCATCATTTACCTCATTTTCAAGTGCCATTAAGCATAGATTTGTGACTTCACTTTTGCAAATATCCGTCTCTGAGTTGCTATCATCACTGTCTTCTCCCCGTGCTGCAATCATGGCTTTCTTCTTATCCTTCTTGAATTGTTTTTTGAGCTCTGGACATTCTGATTTGTAATGACCTGGCTTGTTACATTCGTAGCAGATCACTTCGGATTTTTTATGACTTTCTTCTTTTTGAAAATCTTTGTTGAAATCTTTTCTGAAAAACTTCCTTACACCTTGCTTCTTTTTTACAAATCTTTTGAATCTTTTGGTAATGAAAGCCATCTCTTCATCTTCTTCTGAAGCATCTTCTTCTTCCTCTTGAGATTTTATGGTGTACTTGAAAGCTATCCCTTTCTTCTTATTCTTGTCTTCTTCTTCTTGTCCTTCTTGCATAATGATCTCATGGGTCAGGAGAGATCCCATTAGCTCATCAAGACTTAATGTTGATAAGTCTCTTGCTTCTATCACTGCAATAACTTTGTTCTCCCAACTTTTTGGCAATGATCGGAGGACTTTTCTAACAATTTCTACATTCGTGTAAGTCTTCCCAAGAGATTTAAGACTGTTTATAATATCTATAAAACGAGTGAACATTTGAGATATGTTTTCATCTGGTTTCATCTTGAAGAGCTCATAGTTATGAACAAGTAAGCTCACTCTAGATTCTTTAACTTGAGTGGTTCCCTCATGAGTTACAACAAGTTTATCCCAAATTTCTTTTGCAGTGGTACAAGTGCATATTCTGTTAAACTCAATAGCATCAAGTGCACAATACAACATATTAGCAGCTTTGGCATTTAATTGAATATCTTTATAGTTAGCACTAGTCCACTCACTCTCAAGTTTGGGAACTAGCAGACCATCTATGGTTTTTGTGGGTACCTTAGGACCCTCACATATGATTTTCCAAACTTCATAGCCAGTAGATTGAATGTGCATAATCATGCGGGTTTTTCAATAGTTAAAATTTGCTCCATTGAAGAAGGGTGGTCTGTTTGAGGCTTGACCTTAAGGCAGAGAAGAACTAGGGTTTGCCATAGATCACTCTAAGATGGTTAAGTCACACTACTAGTAGAGACGTGGCTTTGATACCAATTGTTAAACAGGAAAGCAATCCAAGAGGGGGGATGAATTGGGTTACTAAAAAAATTGGTCCAAAAATAAGGTTAAAAAGATCTTAAGTAATTAAATGCAGCAGATAATCAATAGATTAACAGAAAGTAAAAAGAATAGGAAAGAAGAACTTAACACAAGGATATATAGTGGTTCGGCTCACCGGCCTATGTCCACTCCTCAAGAATCCTCCTTGAGAATTTCTTCACTACGAATCGATGCACCACCAAGATTTTTCCAACTTGAGGTTTTTTACAAAAGGATTTACTTCAATCTATTGAGGATCTCACCCAACAAAATGCCTCACTTTACAAATGTTTCACTCAGAAACTAAGAAACTAGAAGAAGAGGTTCAATTGTCCTCTTTGACAATTACTATCTCTCAAAAGATGGATAATGAAAACGTAAGCTCACAAGTAAGTTTTGGACTAACTTAGATCTGAAAATGGGAGAACACAAGTGAAATCACAGAGATTGAAAATGATGCTCGGTATACTTAGTGTAGTTGCAGTCGTATGTTTTGTGCTTTCAGATCTGGAAAAGATCCAGATTTATAGCCTCCATCTGACTTAACTCTTGAAGAAAAAACACACCCACGTGGGTTTACTATCCGTTGGAGCTGGGCAAGGAAAAAGTTTCCAGCTGTTGTGAGTGGAGCATGGATGGTGCAGGCTGTTTTCTGACCACTGGAGATGGAGCTTCCTCAAAGGAAGTGATGCCCATGCTTGGGATACAAAACTATGGTCGATGGATATAATGTTGTCTTCATGCTTTTCTTTTTCTAATCTTGGGAGTTGTGTGAGTGGAGAATGTTTCCTCCATTAAGTCAAAGATTATTGTCCCAAAGTTCCTTTTGATTAGAATAACATTTTTCTGATGATGCTGTCACAGAGACCCTCTTTGAGTTGGAAAATGGCAACTAGGTTTTTTGCAACCCAAACATAAAGGTGTCGACCCCTACAGATTGGGTGTCGACCCTTTGCTCTGTCTTTTCTTTCCAGAGTTGATTTACATGTGTTCCTGGTGTCGACCCTTATCTCATTTGGCGTCGACCCTTGCGGCTAAAGTGTATATTGCTTTTTGGTGTCGACCCTTGCTGCTGTTGTTGTCGACCCTTACATCTGGAGTGTATACTGCTTTTTGGTGTCGACCCTTGCTGCTGTTGGTATCGACCCTTCATCTGGAACACTTAGTTATTTTTCTAGCTTCTCCCTGGTGTCAACCCCTGTTTTCTAGTGTCGACCTTTGTTCTGGAACACTTAACACTCTTGAGGATTATTCTAGTGTCGACCCTTGCTCTTCTGGTGTCGACCCTTAGACCTGTGTTAGACAAAGATAGAGTTTTGCAACCAAGAGCTAATGCTTATATTTTTGATATCCCAAAAGTTATTGAAACATAATATTCTAGAGTCCCAAAACAATTAGAATCATGAAACACAGATATTAATTTGAAAACTTTAAATAATCAGAAGAATAAAATATTCGTTACTAATCAAAATCAAGAGAAACTCAAGTTTGAGAAACCTTGGGGCTAACACTTTGCATTGAGAAAGGAATGTTGGGAAACAATTTTTCATGAAATAATTTGGGTTAAATACAGTGGTAAGTCTTAAATGGTGGTGTAGAGACCAAAAAACTGTGTGGATAGGTGTCGAGCCTTCCAGTTAATACTGGTAAAAACGACAGAATATAGGTGTCAAGCCTTCCAGTTAATACTGATAAAAATGACAAATTGGTAGTACTTGTATAGTCTACTTGCAGACACCAGCCTAGGGATTACCTGAGTTGTATTTACCATCTTGGAATTTTATTGAAATTGTTGGATTAATGCGTTTTCAAATTGGCATTGTGTGTAAGATTTTCAAAAGACGAGAAAAATATTTTGAGCATGACATGGCATATGCATTCATCTCATAAGATTGTATAAAATAGATTTGATGAATTGTTTAATTATTTGATTTAATTGATAATGAGATAATTGAATGAATTGAAAAGGATGTCCTGTTGCTATTGAAACATATTTATTTATTTAAGTTAACTTGTTGTGGTTAATTAAATAAATTGGATTTAAGAGATTATGTAATAAAATCATATAGTTTTGACATGATATGATTTCACGTATATGTATGAGTATTTTGGTACTTGCATATCTTCTAATGTTTTAATATGAGATTACTTGATGAGCTAATGGTTACTCACCCCCTGCCTGTACATATGTACAGGAAATGCTTTTTGGATTTGAAGATCAAACAATGGGTTTTACCATTTCATAAGTGTAATGTAGTGATGGGTTGTACTATTTCATTTGTTTGTTTGGCTGAGTGCTATTTTTTTGTAAAGAGTAGTGTCCTTTTTTTTTTATTGTAAGTCTCAGGGCATTTTTTTTATTTGTATAAAAATGTCACTGTTGTATAACGAGAGGGAACATGTATATTTAATTATTCATCATTTCATCAAGGGATGAACTGTCATTTATAAATTGAACTTAATTAATGAATATTATAATGTTATCCGAGTAATAAAATTTGGACCGTGACAGAAATACATAATTTTCATTAAACCATGATAAAGCAATACATGCTAAATATTAAGGACACTGATCAACTCATAAGATATCCAACTCCAATAGTCACAAAGAAAAGGATTTGTATTCCATGAACCACAACATTCATATCCCCATTACAATTACAAGCAAAGCTAGCTAAGTGCCTTCAGTACACGGCAAACAGGTGCACTTGTGAGTTCCCACTAACTGTGTTGAACACTCCGATATATTACTACATTGCTAAAACCCAATTCCATCACCACCAACACCAACATGGCCTCTCTCAAAGACAACCAGTTATTCGACCCCAGTTAAGCAGAGGAAGCATGATCCAATTGTCAAGAACAGAATCACGGAGTACCACCCCAGCTCCTCCCTTTGTCCCCTACTACATACAATACAATTACCATCAAAGTTAGCCTTTACCCAACAACCTGGCAATAAAGTAGGCCTCCCATTCTCCACAGCAGCAACTGTCTCCAGAATATCTCCATCATTCACTACTGAAATCCAGATTACGAGCACAGAGAGCACAAAAAATATGCAGAAACAACAGCTCTATAGCCACAACAACTTGCACAATCAACAAAAGGATAGAAAAGCTTACCTTGAAAATAGCAGTCATTCCTGTCATTGCCTAGATGCATAAGGAGATGTCATCCAAAGCCAATATAAAGTGTCCAATTTTACCATGAATAATTGGGATCTTCCAAAGAAAACATTTTTAAAATTTATGCTGAAATAGACTGAATTTATAAACAAGCAGGACTTACAAAAAGAAAAAGAAAAAGAAAAAGATACTAATTTATTGGAAACTCATATTTTTTATTAACCAAAAATCAACTTGCTTTAAAACATAATAACTTTTTCACTATAATATCTGTATGCAATGACTTCTAACAATCTTATAACTTTTACAAAGCTGATGGAGAAGTAATGAGTTCCCTTACTAGGGCACAAACACCCACAATATTATTTTAGAGAAAAAATAATGTGTTAACATGACAGTCAATGCAACCATGCACCATAGCTTATCCTTTTAATTCATAAAAGCCCCTTACTATAGCTATGGGCTTCATCATTGGTTACATCTAATCTGCAAGAGTCAAATAGGCAAGAATTTTAAGACCCTTTTCCAAGGTTTTAAAAAACGGCCGCAACTGTTACGTAACGGTTGTGGTGGTTACCGCCACCCATTACGGCCGCTTGTGCAGTGTGATTGAGATTCACAGGTATGTTGTCCGTAGCGGTTGCCGTAGCGGCCGTAACGGCGCCGAAACAACCGTAACGACCTGTTACGCACCGTTACATAATAGTTCCGAATTGCTTCTTTCGAAAAAATGCACAAAAAAAAGTTGAAAATGGGGGAAGAGGGATAGAGAGAAAAGGGAAGATAAAGAGAGAATATGGAGGAGCAAGAGATAGAGACAGAGAATAAAGCAGTTGTCTGTTGCATTGGCTGAGGTTGCTGTCTGTTGCATTGGCTAATGTCTGCTGTCTATTGCATTGGATAAGGGTCCTGTTGTATGGTTCTTAGTCTGCTGTTGTAGGGTTCCATCCCTGTTTCCTTCATTATTGGAAAACTTCTCCTAAAAAGCTCTGCTGAGGAAGTATATGGAGGCTACTATGTGGGAGGCTTGGACTCAAGGATAGAGGAGGGGCTGATCTTTCTCATGTTGATCTCAGAGGTGAAAATTTTTCTTGGGCAAATATGACAAAGGTAAATCCGAGCAATGTTAACTTGGAAGGAGCACTAGCTACTGGCAACAAATCTTTCAAGGGTTCAACTATAATTGGTGTTGCTATGTAGAAACATCACTTAACAGTAGTTCAACAAGTTAGAATGTGTCCTAGTTGAATGGCTTTGCCTGTTTTTGGGTAGATGTATGGCTGTATGGTTTTGATGCTGGACTGATATTGTTGTAGTTGATTGTTGTTGGTGTTGTTGTGTTGGGTGGCTGTATGGGCTAAATACTGGTATGCTAGACTGCTGATTGATGTTGGTCTGCTCTGCTTTGTTTGCCTTAATGCTAGCTGATGGTCTGTGCTGATGTTGTTGTGTCGGTTGGTCTCTCACAAACTCTGTGGGTGCTAGCAAATGATAAGATGGGCTTTGTAATTTCCTTTGTACTTCGTTCTTGTTTATTCCATCAATAAAATTTCTTATTTTGCCGATCAAAAAAAGAGAGAGAAGAGGGAAGATGAAGAACATGTTATTGATTTGTTGAAACTGTAAGACCTATGCTATTCTATTCAGCTGCTATCACTCAACCATTTTGTTTGTGTGTGTCTATCTATATATTGTTTGAAAATAATAATAATAAGTGTGGTCGTTATCTATTTGGCTTGGTTAAAATATGTATATATATATATAGATATTTAGACTTTTATGTATTCTCTTACTTTTGTCATTGTTTATCTTATATATAATAGTTAGTGATTAATTTTTTGTATAATATAAATTCATTAATTATTAAAATAAAATGTAAAAAACTCAGTTTATAGTAATTTAAAAACATGAAATATATTGGATCATACTTAAAAATTTATCAATATTTATTTTAAACCCAATAAATATGATCATGAAAAAAAATATGTGTATCGGTAAGTTTTTTTCAAATTGTGCGAAAAATAAAAAAATTCACGGTTCCGGTTACTGCAACCGTTACACTACGGCCTTTACGTCCCACAACCTTAACCGTGCCACCGCCACCGTTATAGTGACCGTAGCCACTTTTCAGAACCTTGCCCTTTTCTCTCTCTCTGTCTCTCTCCCCCACAAACTCCTTGTTTGGAAGATTAAATGGAGGAAGAAAGGTTTGGAGTATTTATTTAAGAGATATATGAAACAGTAACTAGATGTGAGCCCACTTAATAACATGGATCATATGCCTACGAGACTCTTACTATGGATGAATGGGGGGCACCAACTTGAATGGTGTTCCCTAACCATATGATCATATCTGGATTGGAGGGGTTCCATGAACTCCAAATGAAAAAAAAGTGAACAACAAAAAATAATTATTAATTACTCTGTCTTGCTTCTTGAAAGGACAAAAAAAAATTGGACTGGAAAGCATTTTCTCATTCTCATAAAAACAGAAAGCACTAAACTGTGAAGACCTCTCTAAAGAGTTTAATTTGTCTCCATTCCTACCTCTTTTAACAGTCAGTAACAAGAAACAAACAACATGAATAAATACAACATGAATCTTTAATATTCTCAAAAGGTCAAAAATATTTATAAAGCAACTTTGACTTTTGCCGAAGCATAAACTTGCACTCTATTGTGGCACTAGTCATTAGTTCTTTGGTAATAGAACTGCCTTTTAAAAACATTTTTTACAAAATAAAAAATAACTTATGAAGCAATTATTTTATAGATTAGAAACACTATAAGGTTGGGTGCCCACTCAATAATAAGGGGTTACATCACATATCCAGATGACTCCCTACTATTGAAAGGACACACAAACATGAGTGGTGTATCAAACTCATGATAATATCATATTTCGTTATGAAGTGTTTTGTTCCAAAACTCTTGCTCTTTCCCTTTAAAATTGTAAAAAAGATGGGAGAATTAATAATTAATAATTAATTAGGTTGGCAAGTTTTTTAAATATAAGGACCAAGAAATTATTGGGTCCACTCAAAGCACCATGTGGACCTCCACACCAATCACAAAATGACACCTTGACCCCTACCATTGGACCCAATCACTTGAAAATTATTCAAAGTCACAAGTGATATTGTCCCAAACAAATTTAAAACTACAGTGTTCAACACGTCACTATGTACACAAGACCTATACAAATCTACAGACTCAGATCGACTTGAGGAAATGTCACCCGTGGCATTAAACAATTGGTCCTATAGCTTGAACAAATATGACAAGCCTACTAATAGGGGCCAACCACCACGGGTTGTGTGGCATTTTATAAATGGTGTAAAGCATCATATAGCTAGCCTTTACCCAATAATTTTTTTAAAAAAAGAGACAATACTATCAATTGAATTATGTTTACAATCCTTCTTTAACATAGTGAAGCCTTATCATAAAAAATATTAGAAATGTTTGAGACATCTGTTTTTGGGGTTTCACGACCCCCAATTTAATCTTGGGTTTTATTATGTCTGTAGAATCTACTCATATATGTGTGAGTCCCACATTATGAATGATTAGGGTGAAAGTAGAAATTGTGGAAGTCATATATGTGTAGGAGTCTCCATCACAATTGAAAAAAGATTTCAAATACCTCATTAAAAAAGATTTCAAATACCACATGTACCTAATTACAAAAATGAGACAACAAAATTAGGGATGGCAATTTGAACCCGGCCCGACGGGGACCCGACCCCCCATCCCCGATAAAAATGGTTTTTTCCCGAAAAATACCCCCGACGGGCCGGGGATGGTATTAAAAAATAAATCCCCGGTGACATTCGGGCCGGGGACGGTGATATATATTTCATCCCCGGCCCCGGCCCCCGCCCCGGTCAGCCCCCCGATTTATATATATTATATATATGTTACACGCTCTATCTCACACCACACTCTCTATTATATTTATATATTATATTATATTTATCTATTATATTATATATATTTCAACCTTGTTGAATAACTCAGCAGTAGCTCAGAGCTACTAGCTCTATCTCACGCACACTCTCTTCTCTTCTCTCACTCTCTCTCTCTTCTCTTCTCTTTACACAGACACAAACGCAGCGCAGGAGCCTCCTCCAAGCCGCCACCACCTCCTCCTCCTCCTCCAGGCCACTACAGCCTCCTCCTCCGTCGCCACGGCAGATCTAATGGAGTGTAGCACATCGTCGATCTCCACTGCCGATCTCCTTCGCCGATCTCCACCGCCGCCCTCATCAGCTCAGATCTGTAAGATCTGTTATTCTTTTTTTTATTTGTTATTGATTTTTTGATCTGATGATCTGTAATTTTTTTTTTTATCTATTGATCTGTAATTTTTTTTTTTTTGATCTGTTTTTTTTTTTGTTGATGATGTTGAATGTTGAAAAACAGATCTGTTTTTTTTGATGATCTGTTATTCTTTTTTTTTTTTTTTTATCTGTTGATGGTGTTGAATGTTGAAAACAGAGTTGGATCGGGGACTTTTCGGGGTCGAGGAAACCCGATCCCCGTTGGGGACGGGGATGGGGACTGTGACAGGTTCCCCGTCGGGGATCGGGGCCGGAGACGGGGAAGTTTTGGCCATCGGGGATCGGGGACAGGGAGGGTGGTCCCCGGCCCCGCCCCGTTGCCATTCCTAAACAAAATTGGTACATTATTTCCTTTTTCTCCCTCTAACATTATCCAAACAATTATGTTTGGTTTAATGTTTTAAAACGATTTATAAGTTTTATTTAGATTTTTCTTGTTCTTATCTTTAATGTACTATTTTCATGTTTTAATTTTTTTTTTTAACTTTCTAATGTGTTTATTTATTTATTTATTTATTTTTATCTTTAGTAATTTTTTTTCATATTTTCTTCATAAATACCTTACTTTTTATGTACATCAAAAAATGAAAAATATTTTGACTAAAATATGAAAACAGTTTGCTAAACACAAAAAAATACATAAAAGAAAAATCTCAAAAATGGTTTTTGATAAGGAAACCAAACGAGAACAAAATTCTTTCTTTTACCAAAAAGATAAACACCCTTATGGCATGTTTGATTGGGTGGATTAGAGCATGAAATTGAGATTATTAATCCGTGGACTCAATTATCCTATGTTTGTTTTAACATTTTGGTTTTGGATTATTAATTCAATAGATAATTATTCCAACAAATTTGTAGGATTATTAGTAATGTGGTAGGGGTGAGATTATTAATCTAATGGATATTAATCCAATTGGATAATGAATACCACACTAATTTAATAGGATTATTAATACTTCACTATTAATCTTGTGAATCAAACATGACCTTAGATTATTGATTAAACTATATCTAAGAGATCAAGATATGTCTACCCTCACCATCCAAACGACAAGGTTAATCTTAAACTAAAATGCAATCAAAAATGCTTTATACCCCCACTGGGGGTCGACCCCCAGTGAGGTGGAGGCTCGTGATTGGGTGAAAAAAAACTATTTTTTTTTTTTAGTTGTCAGCCAGTGGGGGCGCGCCACCTCACTAGGGTGCGAACCCCCCGCTGGGGGTATTTAGCAGGGTTGAAAATGCAATACAACCAGCTCAAGTGATTCTTCTGACACTGATTGATGGGTGTGGTGGACAAAATGATATCATGTGTCGTGTGTAATAAAGGAAAGCAAGGATGGCACCAAAACCTTCTTGAAAATTTCCCTTCATTACTGTATAGCAAGTTAGCAACAGTCAACCATCGGTGTGTGTGGTCTTCCTGACGGGGAAGAAAAAAGAAGGAAAAGAACATAAATTGTTGGTGGCTTCAATTATATATATATATATATATTTAAGAGTATATGCGTGTGGCTGTGGTTTTAATTTGAAAAACTTTTTGATTATGATATGCAACCTGGCTTGAATTTTGTTCAAGTATCGGATGATGGACGGGACTTTCTCCTAATGTTGCTTTTGATGAAGTTCTGTTTCAAGAAGAAAAAATAACAAACATGGACGCAATGGGTGTTTACTTCGGAAAAATCCTTTTTGGATTGAATCATTTAGCTAAAAATAAGTGATGGCCATGAGGTTACAGGTGAAGAAAGCATGTGAAGAAAGCATAAAGGAAAAAAAGAAGGAAAATGGCAACACTGGTTTTGAAGTTGTGACACAAAAGAAAATTTGAGAAAAAAAATTAGGGTAATATAGACCTTTTATTAATATTGCTAGCAGAGTTGGGGGAGCTTCTATTTGTTCATACCCTTTCCACTTTTTGTACAAACTTAATGATATTTATTTTTATTATAATTTTATCTTAAGTGAAATTACTATTATGGACATCACACAAAATTCAAATAAACACACATTCTCAATGCACATCCACATCCATTTCCACGTTGAAGCTACTGAGACTGACTTCCATACTCAGTTTGCTAAACCTCCACATTCCATCCTCATCCTTTCAAATCCTTAATTGTTAGCTTTCATTCATTAGTTTACACACACTAAACCCCCTTATTTTTTATTCTTAGCTTTTAATTAGTTTACACATTAAACATCATCATTATTCATCATTGTTATGGAAGATTTCCTTTCAAAAAATTTAGATTTTCAGAAGCAGATAAATGTTTATGAGAAAGATGGCTAAGGAAAAGTGAGTTTTGTTATGTGAAAGTCGATTTTTTTTTTCCCCCCGGCATCTTTTGGATAACCAGGATTGAAATATATCAATTTATTCAGTAGTCTACTACCGAAATAATTATGTAATTTCAGAAATTGTCGTCTGAAATAATTTAAATTTTTCGACATTCAACTTCTAAACTGGTAAAAATAATTTGGAAAACTACATTCGAACATTATCATTTTGTTCGATACTGTACTTCTGAATGAAATAATTTTTTTTTTCCATTTTATATTCCAAATTCGTAAATTGCATACTAAATTTGCAATTTCAAATTGCAAAATTGTCTTTATAGTACCATTTCAAATTTATAATGTTATACAAAACATGTAGGAATATGTCTCAACTTAAGGAAGTCAAGTTTGTGCGGATAGTGTGTTGGATTACACTATTCAATTTACAACTAAGCAGGTTCACTTCACGAAATTAAAATGATTGTGTTTTGAATTGCTCAACAAATGTAAATGTTTTATAATATTTATTTGACTTTGTAGGTATTCAAAAGTAAGGATGAAATGCTCAACTGGGTACGTGAAGTTAGAAAGAGAAATGGTTTGGTCATTGTAATCAAAACATCAGACTATGGTGGAATGAAAAAAAGATCCAGGATGCATTTTGCTTGTGAGAGGAGTGGCTAATATAGAGCGACAAAGAAGTTAAAACATGATGACAACAATACATCAAGAATAACCGATATGAAGAAATGTGGTTGTCCTTTTGATAAGAGGGCTCACAGGCTTACCACAAATGATGAATGGACATTGACCGTAGTATGCGGATTACATAACTATCCACCTGTGGAGCACCTTAAGGGACATTCATATGCGGGGAGGCTGTCAAAGAATGAGAAAACATTATTAATGGATATGTTAAAAAACATGGTTAGGCCAAAACAGATTCTAGTGACCTTGAAACAACAAGATGCTCTCACTGTAAGCACACTTAAAACCATTTACAATGTACGCCATCGAAACAGGGTGGTACAGAGAACTAGAAGATCACAAATGTAACACTTATTGAGTGAATTGGCCAAGTATAATTACATTGAGCGCCATTGATGTGAAGAGTTCACGATGACTGTGACAAACTTGTTTTGGGCACATTCTATCAGTTTGGACTTATTTCGGTCTTTCTCACGTATATTGATTATGGATTGCACATATAAAACCAATAGATTTTATTTTCCTTTTCTTGAAATTGTGGGGGTGACATCAACTGAAATGACTTTCTCAATAGCTTTCGCATACTTACAGTTTGAGAGGGCCGATAACTATGCGTGGGTGTTAACTACATTGCGTGATGTCATGAATGGTTTGTTTTGCCAGCGATTATTGTCATTTACAAAAAGCTAGCCTTGATGAATGCCATACATAAGATATTCTCGAGTGGCAGACATTTATTATGTCGTTGGCACATCAGTAAGAATGTATTGACCAAGTGTAAGAAAATGTTTGAGACAAAGCAGAAATGAGAGAAGTTCAACCATGAGTTGAACTCTTTAATGTATTCATCTTCTGAAGCGTCTTAGATCATTACTTAAGAAATTCAGTAGTTATCCCGATGCAGTGCACTACGTCATGGATACTTGGTTAGTTCTTTACAAGGAGAAATTTGTGACAACATGGACATACACGTATATGCATTGTGGCAATGTTACAACCAACCGGTAAGATTACTTTTGTTCCATAAGTTATTAGTAAGTGCCATGTACTTTATTTTTATTTGACTTACATTGAATTAAATAGGGCTGAGAGTGCACATGCAAAACTTAAAAGACAATTGGGTTCATGTCAAGTCTCATTTGAGGCATCATTTGAGAAAATACACACAACAAAGAAGAGGAAACAGAGGTGACTTGTCATGGAGAAGTAGAGTTGTTTGTAAAAAAATTCAATGAAAGTGATAGAACCATGCGGTCGGAGCTTTTGAAGAAGTTGAAAGAGATTGTATGTCCGGGAAGCACTTTTCTAGTTGAGCTGGATGTGAAGCCCAAAACACATCCTCGGGGTCATAAGAAGATCAATGTTTCTACTTGTCGTGACCCTTTGTGCATTTGAGTTGGTGCAATCTGGACATGATTCCTTCTCACCTAGGGACACTCAAATCACTACATTAGCTTATACTTCGGAAACCAAGAAGAAGCGACCTGTTAAGAGAAAGGAGAAGGTAAATGCGAAGGGGAAGGTGTACATTACCAGAATAGTAAAACCTTGTGTATATGTTGATGTTTTCCTTTCTGGGTTGAAACCATACATTAAGTTTGCCAAGGATGTAGCTGTAGATGGGAATTGTGGTTTCAGGGCTATAGTTACTTCCATTGGTCATATAGAAGATGATTAGGCTCAGATTAGACATGATCTTTTGGGTGAGCTGGACACACACAAAGAGGAATGCATTACACTCTATGGGTCCTACGAAAGGTTTGAAAAATTGACAAGCATATTGTCATACTTTGAAGACATTCCTGGCTTCTCACATTGGATGACTATACCAAGCATGGGGCATCTTGTTGCATCGTGCTACAATCTTGTCTTATACTACTTGTTATTACAACAATGTTTCATCTTTTTACCTCTTAAAACAGTGTCGGTACCTCAACTTGATAGACGTGAGATTGCCATTGGGTTTGTCAACAGAGATCATTTCGTCCAGGTATAAGAGAAACTTATCATTTTGTGCATGTACAGGAAGTTATGAGGTATTACCATTAACTCAATTGACATTTGGTGTAGGTTTTTTTTGTAGCCAATCCATCCAGTTCCTCCTATAGCCACTAATTGGCGAAAGCACCGTCACCATTGCGCTGTAGACTGGGATAATGCATAAGTGCGCCGCATTCAGCATTTTAAGGACATCATTCGTGATACTGTAGCTACTTGAGAGCCATTTGATGTTGTTGATGTCGAATGACACATGTATGCATTTGACAATGTTAGAACTATGGAAGAAATTAATGGATGTGTTTTTTGATATTGATGTGTTCTGTGGCATAGATTGAATGTTATCGACCACTGAAAAACGTACATCCTAACAGAAACAATAAATAAGCTCTAGCAGCGCACTGTATAGCCTTCTCTAGGTCTGAATCCGTGACACCAGCAAACTGACTTCACAACCACTCAAGCCTGATTGAATTCTCACCAGCAGTAAAAACCTTGTCATGTGCTACATGTTCAGTAATCCCCATGCAACCAGTAGTGTAACTCTTTGAAGATCCGTCACATCTTGTACGCTGACTGATCTGCCTACACTGGGTAAGTTAAGAATAGTGCCAACATTATCTAAGGTCAAGGTCATCTCACCAACTGTCATATGAAATGTGTTTGTCCAGTTTTGTTGCGAGATGGTAACCTGAGACAAACACATTTCATATGACAGTTGGTGAGATGACCTTGACCTTGGATGATGTTGGCACTATTCTTAGCATTTCCATTGTAAGCAAATCAGTCAGCGTACCAGATGTGACGGATCTTCATGGAGTTACATTACTGGTTTCTGGCTTGGGGATTCGTATAGCACATGACGAGATTTCTACTGTTGGTGGGAATTTAGTTAGGCTTGAGTAGTTGCGAAGTCAGTTTGCTGGTGTCACAGATTCAGACTCAGAGGAGGCTATACAGTGCGCTGCTGGAGCTTATTGTTGTTTTTGTTGGAATGTACGCTCTTCAATGACAAGAGTGGCGACAAGATTCCTGTTGTTTACCTTGGCTTATTGATGGATTTGGGATCCATTCATACTTACGCCTGGGGTGCTGCTGCATTAGTATTTTTATACAGACAGTTGAGGTATGCTAGTTGGTCTGATATTAAGCAGATGGGTGGTTATATGACTCTTCTGGAGGCATAGATTTATGAGCACTTTCGAGCATTCTGACTTCACCAAAACATGGGCTACGATGAAAACATGTCACACATGTAGCATTAAACATCTAGAAGAGAGGCAGATTCCTCCATTAATCATTTGAAATCTTTTCGAACAGAGCTTGACAGTTTGGTAGCAACTGATGTAAGTTTACTCGTCCTAAGATAATTTTAATATTTTCCATTTATCTTACCCTTTATATACTTTAATTCAAAAATACTTTACGTTTACAGGTTATTTGGGATCTATACCATAGTTAGAGAGACTGGCATCTATATAACCCGGTTAAGTTCTACTATAGATGCTTGAAGTGCTTAGACGTGGTCGAACCTTATCATCCAAATAAAGTTCTGAGGCAGTTTGGCAGGATGCAAACCATCCCAGATACTAGGAATGGCAACGGGGCGAGGCGGGGCTGGGGACTACACTACCCGTCCCCGAAAGTGATAAACCCCCGTCCCCGCCCCCGATTCCCAGCGGGAAGCCCATCCCCACCCCCGCTCCTGCCCCCAATCGGGGATCGGATTTCCCCGATACCGAAATATCCCCGATCTTTTTGTATTATTATTATTTTGGTCAATACAATAACATAAGAACAAAACAAAAAAAAAATTAATCTGTTTTCATCATCATCATCATCAACAACAACAACAATCATCAACTTAAAAAAAAAAAAAAATTGAAATTGAAATTGAAATTGAAGAGAATTATTGAAAAAAAATTTGAAATTCGAAAGAAAAAATCTAAAATCTAAAAAAAAAAAAATTTGAAATCTAAAAAAAAAAAAAAAAAATCTGAAATCTCTTTTCATTATCAGATCATTAAACTGAGCTACAACTCTAGTCTAGAGTTACAAATCTATTTTCATCATCATGAGTCTGTAGATCGTTGAGCTGCTGCAACTCTAGATCGTTGAGCTGCTGCTCGCGGTCCATACTGAGGGGAACGACGATGATGATGGTGGTTCCGGCGAGGCGATCCACGAGGTTTCGGCGAGGCGACATCGCTGCTGCTAGATCTCGAGAGAAAATGAAAGGCCCAATCTATTGAAAATGAGAGAGGCAAGAGAGAAAATGAGAGGCGGTACTAATGGTGTAATGTTTTAGGGTTTAGTTTTATATATAGAGAGGGGTAAAATGGTAATTTTACTTCGAGGATCAACCGGGACGAGGGCGGGGACGAGGCTTGGACACTTATCCCCGTCCCCGACCCAAAACTGGTCGAGGATTGATTTTTTAATACCATCCCCGCCCTGTCGGGGATATTTTTCGAGAGAAAACCGCTCAAATCGGGATCGAAAGGTCGGATCCCCGTCGGGCTGAGTTCAAATTGTCATCTCTACCAAAAACACCGTTGGCTCCCACTCGTAGTGCTCAAGGCAACATATCTACACGATATAAAATTATGTATGGATACTTGGATAGGATCTAGGAGGCTTGGGATAACTACGTGTTGTGTGAGTAGCAAAGGAGCACACCTGTTCGTCAGCCTTGGGAATGCATACTAGGTTACATGAATTGGTATAAGAATATCACGCATCTATATCTTGAGCGCAATGATGGACCACGTGTGCATGAACATTAGGATTTCAGCCAACATGCCGATGTAATATATTATCATCTTTTATGCATTTGTAACTTACTTTTGCTTTTCTGATATGTTCCCTAAAATGTGATATTCTTTTCAAATGCAACGTATTGCATATGCACTGAGAATTGCACATCCTATCATTCAGGCTAGTTATGAGGACAGGATTCGACATCTTCAACGACTTTACCAGGCTATCAAGGCTATGGCGCATGTCCTTGAAAGTCAACACATTGACGAAGCTAGACCTAGTTGTACTGGAGACCGTTTTTCATCTCCGGCATTGACATACAATCGTAGGCCTAGTCGTAGGCATACAGATGATTCGTGATATGTTATTTGTTAGTTGATGAATTTTTTGTGGTGTTTTTGTAAGCTGACTTTGTTGTACACATTTTTTAATGACATTATAAAAGATATTTTGTTATTAAAATAGAATGGTAACAATGGTCGATGACATTATAAATGATATTTTCTTATTAAAATGTAATGGTAACAATGGTCGATAACATTCAATCTATACCAAAGAACTAATCAACATCAAAAAATAAATCTCTTAATTTCTTCCATAGTTCTAACATTGTCAAATGCATACATGTATCATTCAACATCAGAAACATTAAATATCTCTCGAGTAGCTACAGTATCATGAATGATGCCCTTAAAATGCTGAATGCGGTACACATATGCATCATCCCAGTTTGCTAAACCTCTATATATTTCTAAACTAACAAACTAGGATGATGCATATGATGCATTGTTAACAATTCTAGTTTAGAAATATATGCATTCAAAGAGTGGAAAGGATGTGCAAATAGAAGCTCCCCAGAGTTAGTCTTTGCATTTTACGCCAAATCTCAAGGGGTATATATTTCTAAACTAGAATTGTTAACAGAGTTGGTCTTTGCATTTGACACCAAATCTTAATGGAGAAGGGGGTAATGAATTGAAAATTGTTTGCTAAATGATATCCCCCACTCAGACTTCACTAGGTTGGAGGCAATAAAGAAACAAAATCATTAATACCTCAATTTCAACTTTAAACCATTTGGAGCTATACCATAAAGAAAGCTTATGATGGTGGGAAAGAACCAAGTGGTTCTATATCATCTTCTTGTATAAGCATTAACAGCTACTCATGTTTAAAACCAAGTGGATCTACACACAAACACCTACTTTACGTCCAACTATTTTATTTTTAATGGAAACATTGATAAAAGAAAATAATGTTTAACCAAATTAAGATCAACAAAGTAGGCAGGTCCAACAATGTTATGACCAAAATAAGAACAAATTTCCACACAACTAATGAAAAAACTAAGGGTATATTTGGTAACGTTTACGTTTTCAGTTTATATTTACAAAAATTTTATAAATTGATTTTTGTTTATTTTTTGTTTATTTTTAAAAAAACATAAACTACAAACGCGCTTAGTAATTGGCAAAATGTTTAAAAAATTTAAAAAATATAAAAAAGAGTGAGAAATGGCAAGTGGTGACAAGTGGCAGCGGAAGACGGTGGTGAAAAGTGGTGACGGTGGGTGGCAAGTAGCGGGTAGGTGACGGTGGTGGGTGGTGGTGGCAGGTGGGTAGTGGATGGCGGATAGTGGCGGGTGGATGGTGGTGACAAGTAGGTGGCGAGTGGTGGTGGTGGTGGTGGTGGTGGTGGTGGGTGGGTGACGGTGGGTGGCAAGTGGTGGTGGCAAGTGGGTAGTGGTGTCAGGTAGGTAGCGGGTGGTGATGGTGGGTGGTGGCGGGTAGGCAGCGGGTGGTGGTGGTGGGTGAGCGGGTGACGGTGGCGGGTGATAGGTGGTAGTGAGTGGGGGGTGGTGGTGGTGGTGGTGGGTAGTGGTGGCTGGTGGGTGGCTGGTGGTGATAGGTGGTGGATGATGGTAGCAGGTGGGTGGTGAGTGGTGGTGGCAAGTAGATGGCGGGCGGTGGATGGTAGTAGCAGGTGGTAGGTGGTGGCGGGTGGATAGCAAGTGGGTGGTGGTGGTGGTGGTGATGGCGGCGGCGGCGAGGAGTGGGTGGTGGTAGCGAGTGGGTGGCAGGTGGGTGGTGGTGGCAGGTAGGTGGTGAGTGGTGAGTGGTGATGGTGACGGAAGACGGTGGTGGAAAATGGTGACGGGTGACGGCTAGTGTTGGGTGGTAAAAAAAATAAAAATAAAAACGAAAATACATTTTTTGTGTTTTCATTTTTTGACCAAATTTATAAACTGAGACTACTGATTTTATAAATTAAAAATTTTACCAAACAAATTTTTATTTGAATTTTTAAAATTTCTGTAAATATAAATAAAAAAAATTAAAAACGTAAGTGTTACCAAACGACAGCTGGATAATCACTCTTAAAATAAAAAAAAAAAAATATTTTCTCTCCATTTCTTACAACTCCTTAGGTGGAAAAACATATCAAGAGCAAAGAAACGGTAATAATTTTGGTTCAGATTATTGCAAACTCAAACACAATTGTTTGCAAATCAAATTCAAAGAATCATTTTTCAATATTTAACTCCAAAAACTGAAACAAAGACTACAAACTTTAAAAACCAGGAAAAAGTATTGTGCTCTCAGTCAATAGGGCCAAAGATTTTCCACATGAGAAAGCTGGAGGAAAAGCAACCCTCTCAAAGATTTAAACCACAAATGAAGAAAACCCTACTAGTAAAGTGCTAAACAATGCCCTCATCTTCTCTCTAAAAGATAAGAAAGATTCACACTGTTAGAGAAAAGATTCATCAAACACCAACAAGCACTCAACAAGTAAAAGCACTTATTAATCCCCTCATTTTTAGCTTAAATCCAAGTGAGTTACCCCAAACCCCTCAACCCTCTCTTCAGTGTGGTTAAAGCAAAAAACATCATCGAGCAAATCAAAATAAAATTTTAAAATAAAAAAACAACGAGACCAAGATCGAAATTGAAGGGTAGAGTGTAGTACCTACGAGAAAAAGCAAGAATCCACAGGAAACTTGGAATCTGCATGTCCAGAGGTACCCTGTGTTTTTGAATTTGATTTTGCATCTCTTTCGTGTTTCCCGTGCTATTAGCTTAACAGAGGAAATCATAGCGACAGATGCTTGTTCTTGATTGGAAACACATTGAAATTTTCCGAGAAAAAATTTAAGTTAAAAAGAGAAAATAAAAAGGAAATTAGATTGAGGTCTTGGTGAGGCGTGAATCTGATGAGATCGATGATGGCGAATTTATAGGGTGAGGAAGTTAGGGTTTGGCGCACGATGACCTCATAATTACATATCTGCCCCTTGCCATGATTTGTCCGTTTGGGAAGTGAATTGACTTTTTAATTTTTTTAGTTATTTTAGACTGAGTTAAAAAGCTTAATTTGGGAAAGACTTTTTAACTTTTTGACATTTTTTGTGAGAGAATAGTGTAATAATGATGGATTAAATGTGATGTTTTGTTTGTTCTGGTTAAAATAACTTATTTTGTCTTTTGTGATTAAAATAGCCACAAACTAACTTTGCCAAATGGATACATAGATTTTGGTAGGGGTGTACGCGGTGCGGTTCGGGCAGTTTGAGAGGAAAATTACAAATCGAATGGCGGGTTAGCGGATTAGTGGATTGACAAATTGCGATTTGGGCGATTTTTGACTGATTGACGGATAGAAGAATATTTTAACTAATTATTATACATTTGCATAATATATAACACTAATTTGTATAATATTTTTTAGATATATAACATAAAGTAATTTTACATAATATGTTTCATAGATATAATCACTAATTTGTAATAAATTTCATATTTTAAATATCTCTCACTTATTTTTATATTGATATTTCATTGAAAGTTAAAAAATATATATGTATTAACTATAGCGGAGCGGAGCGGTTCGGTTGGCAAATTATAAATTTTAAAGTTTAAACCGCGGTTAGCGGTTAGAGCGGTGCAGATTGATGCAGATCGGTGCGGTTTTAGCGGATTTGGCGGTATTTTGCACAGCCCTAGATTTTGGATTGTTTTGAAAATTGATTTTTTTTTTCATCTTTTTTAGTGTTTTTTTTTTTTGTTGTTGAAAAAACGTGTACAAGGTAGATATGATATGACTTAAAATAGGTAAAAAGTTGATCATTTTTCCAAAATAGTCATTTGTTGGATTCGGTAACTTTCATTAAATTAAAAGGAAGGGTGATTATTTAGTATTCTCGTAGCGTGGACACATGGTGTTTTATGAGATTTTAATTGGTAAAAAATGGTAAGGATCCACAATTTATGTTGAGATGAAAAATAACGTAGAGACTAAATAATTGATGATTGACTTGAAATATAACCATGTAATATTTCAAAATTATTAAATAATTTTTCTTAAAATGAAATGACTTGCCTTTACTTAAAATTTTAATTGAATCAGATAGTTGAAATTAAATAAAAAATTATGATTGATAAAAGTTATTAAACAAAAAAAAATTACCAATAAGAATTTTTTAAAAATTTTAATTAAATTATATTTTTATAAATTCCTACTGATGAAAAAATTTCTATTTAATAATTCTTCTCGGTAAAAAACATTAACTATCTTATCGAAATGAAAGTCGAACTGAGAGAAACCAAATCCAATTAAAAAGTTAAAAAATTGAGAATAGGTAGGAATGGCAACGGGGCGGGGCGGGGCGGGGCGGAGCGGGGCCGGGGACCACACCCACCGTCCCCGATCCCCGAAAGTGACAAATTCCCGTCCCTGTCCCCGATCCCCGGCGGGGAGCTCATCGCCCCTCCCGTCCCCGCCCCCGATCGGGGATCGGGTTTCCCTGACCCCGAAATATCCCCGATCTTTTTTTTTTTAACACAAAATTAATCTTTTTTTTCACAACAACAAAAAAAAAATTGAATCTATCATCAAAATTTAATCTGTTTTTTCAGTATTCATCATCATCATCAACACTCATCATCAACAACTTTAAAAAAAAAAAAATCTGAAATTGTATCTATCATCATCATCAACATAAAAAAAAAAGAAGAAGAGAGATCTGAGATTGTTCTGTTCATCACCCACACACACGTATATATATATATATATCTATCTATCTATCTATCTATCAGCATCATCAACAATCATCATCACACATACACACATATATATATACATACATACATACATACATACATAGAGGTAGAGAGAGAGAGAGCTTCACGATCTGTAATCTGTTCAAATCAGTGATCGGTGGTGGCAACGGTCACGATCTGTTCACGAGCGGCGGTGAGGGAGAAGCGACAGCGATCAACGTCGTGTGTGAGAGAGTGAGAGAGGGAGGCGAAAACAGCACTGCCGTCGTTGTGAAAGAGAGAGAGAGGGAGTCCAAACCTAAGCCGTGAGTGTGAGAGAGAGAGAGAGAGAGAGAGTCCAACCCTAAGCCGTGACTGAGAGAGAGAGAGAGGCCCAACACTTCTGTGTGAGTGTGAATGAAATGTATGAGAACTAAACCTAAGCACACACACACACACATATATATATATATATATACTGGGCATAATTGTAATTTTACATTGGGGATATTCGGGGCGGGGGTCGGGGGCGGGGATCGGGGGCGGGGCCGGGCCGGGTTCGGGGATGGGATATGTATCCCCGAACCCGGCCCGAACATCATCGGGGATTTTTTTTTGAATACCGTCCCCGGCCCATGGGGGATATTTTTCGGGGAATAACTGCTCGATTCGGGGTAGGGGGTCGGGTCACTGTCGGGACGGGTTTAAATTGCCATCCCTAAGAATAGGTGCTTATTGTGCTCCAAGCACAGCAGGTTTGTTGTTCGTCAATACGACAATGTTTTGCTCACCTTCAATTTTTTTTATTAATTGTTTCCCTTGAAACAGGCTTCTCCTTTTATTTTTTATTTTTTATAGTTTTTCTTGAAGAATAAAGTTATCTGTATCAATTGATATACTAATTAGTTTATTAACAAATAATATAACATATTTTAGAGGTTTGAATATTTATAATTTGTATAATATATGGGGCCTATAATTTTAAAGGTGTAATATTATAACATATGTTGATGTAGGGATATATTTTCTGGTACCAACACGTGGCAAGGTGACGCCGATGTGTCAGCTGAGGTGCCACGTGTCCTGGTCATTATGCCGAGGTTATCTCCGAAGATATCAGAATCTGAGATAAATGGATAAGGGACAAGAGTCCTAGAATGAAAGGGAGACTTAGTCAAGATGAGGATAAAACTCTTAGGGAGTTTATCTTTATCTCTTGAGGAGTCCAAAGTAAGTATTGAATTGGAGTCCATAGAAGTCAGGCTTCTAGTGGGACTAGGATTGTGTTAACTATAAAAGAGAGACACCCCCGTGGGTCTAAGGTACCCAATTTATGCTTTGAGTAGTGAGTTTAGCACTTGATTTTCTTTGAAAGATATACTGACTTGATCGTCGGAATGCCCCCGGGTGGAAGAGCCACCGCCGAAGCCTTCTCTTTCTGTTACAGGTTAACTGAAGCCATCCATTCGCCGGTGCTCTCTGGCTGATTACTAAATGGACAGTGTGATCAGAAAATCACTCACACAATTTGGCGCCGTCTGTGGGAACTTAGAAGAATAGATGGCCAGTAACAGACAGAGGAAAAAGATTCGGGACGACACTCCTGCTGGGAGTGGCAGACCAATCGACCTTGATATTGAAGGAGACAACCACAATGCAGAAACCCGTGACCAGGGCCACGGAGAGAAAGACGTTGGCCAGGAGGGCGACAATTCGAAGAAGACAGACCAAAGCAAGTACTATAACGAAGATAACCTCCAGGTATGGAAGGATAGGTGCCTGCGGAGGGATGAAGAAGTAAAAGAATTTGCAAACAAGTTGGCAGACCTGCAGTCGGTCGTCAACTTCATGACGCAAAACAATGTCATGCAGCCACCGTACCAACTGCACGACACGCCGATTCCAGCAACTAATACTCAGAAAGGAGGAAGGAAAGCAATCCCCAAAGCCTCTCAGCATACCAGAAGCGGAAGGCACTCTTACCAACCTTCTAGGGAAGTCGGACAAGAGGAGTCCCGAAGGACATATCACACAAAGGACTCAGAGCCCAAAGAACATCGGCATGTTCAAAGGCAAACGCTCTGCTTTGACACAACCCATGGAGAAAGATCAAAACGGGCCCACCACGAGGCCGAAAGTAGTGTGCCGAAAAGATTGAAGTCCAAAGATAGCCGAGCTCTAGGAAGGAGTAAAGAAGACTTGAGAGATTACCTCAAGAGGAAGCAACAGAATGCTGAAGCCGAGGTAACTTCTCCGGTTAAGCCGAGGACACCATTCTCAGTAGAATTGGATAAATTTGAAGCACCAAAGAGATTCAGTATGCCGAGGTTCCAAATATATGATGGTAAGTCAGATCCCAACTTTCACGTTGGACTATACCTGAATTCAATGGCATTATATAGTGGGAACGAGCCGTTGCTCTGTAAAGTATTCCCTTCATCCTTCGGGGAGATTGCATCAGATTGGTTCCATAAACTACCGAAAGAAAGCGTAAAGACTTGGGAAGGCCTGGCCGAGATGTTTGTGGCCAGGTTTGTGATGAACAAACTACAGCCCTTGAGGGTCGACGCACTGATGGCTTTAAAAATCACAAAGGATGAAGGCCTTAGGGCTTACGCAAAAAGGTACTACGAGGTGTTCAATCGAATACCCGAATGCAACCAAGAGGTGGCGGTCGTGTCTTTCAAGAACGGCCTGAAAGATGACTACCCACTACGGAAGTCTTTGGCAAAGACATTGCCAAAAAGCATGGAAGAATTCATGGGGAGAATTGAGAAGTACGCCAGAGCCGAGGAGGATACATCGGGAAACAAAGAGACAAAGCAGGAAAAAGGAAATGGCTTGTCGAAGCGAAGCCGAGGTAACAATGGATCGATTAAATAAGAAACGAAATTGAGGGCTAAACAGGCAGTAGCGACTGTGTTCTGAATCCCGGTCCACAAAGTCCTAAATCAAATACGAAACCAGCCCTATTTCAGAGCACCGTCAAAAACACCAGGGGAATTTATGGGAAGAAACGTCGGTAGGTGTTGTGCTTACCACGATGAAGAAGGGCACCCAACTCAAGGTTGCAGAGCCCTAAAAGCACATTTAGAAGACTTGGTGAGACAAGGCCATCTGAGGGACCTTGTCGATGAGGCCAAGACAAGGGAAGAACAGGCAAGATTGCTCAAGCACCAGCAGCTCCGCCTCCCTCAACACAGCAACCACAGGCAGGAGGACCACTGGTGGTTAATGCAATTCACTCAAAGGTGAACGAAAACGACATACGAGGGGAGACCCAGAAGGTAAAACACCTACAGCACGTAAACCAGGTCGGACATAAAAGACCTCGGCCTGAAGAATGCCAGGGACCGACGATAGCCTTTACTAAAACCGACCTAGAGATGGTCCAGCATCCACATAATGATGCCTTGGTAGTATCCCTCCAGGTCGGGGAGTGCCAAGTGAAACGCATCCTGATTGATCAAGGCAGCTCTTGCAACATCATGTATGTTAGATGTTACAAGGAGCTGGGCCTTCATCCTGATGACTTGGAGCAGTCCAATGGCCTGATGGTCAGCTTCAATGGAACGCCGACGTGGCCACTGAGCGCAGCAAGCTTGGAGGTGCAGGCTGGCACCAGAAAAATCAAGACAGAATTCACCGTCATTGACACACTCTCCCCTTACAACATCATCTTGGGAAGGCCATGGTTACATGCAATGGGGGCAGTTCCCTCAACATTGCATCAACTATTGCGATTCCCAATAAAGCATGGGGTAGAGGAAGTTAGAGGCGATCAGCTACAGGCGAAGAATTGCTCCATGGCAGCAATGAAATCTACCTGCAGCGTGCGAGAGCCAGAGAAGGCAGAAATTGAAGATGAGGACGTGAAAGTCCTAGAAGACGTCGGCAAAGAACCAGCCGAGAAGAGCGAAGAGGCACTAAAGAAAATCCTCGTCTAGGATGGGGATGAAGAACGCTTCTTTTTTCTTGGCTCGGGCTTAGCCGAAGAAGAGGAAAAAGAGTTGGAAACTTTTTTGAGAGCAAATATTGAGGTGTTCGCTTGGACACCTTACGAAATGCCTGGCATTGACCTCGAGGTCACTTGCCACAAACTGAATGTTGACAGGTCGGCCAAACCTGTAATTCAGCGAGCCAGAAGACCGACATTGATACACGTCGAAGTAGTAGAAGAAGAAGTAGACAGATTTCTAGAGGCCAGGGCCATTAGAGAAGTGCACTACCCAACATATCTAATACAGTGGTGGTATACAAGAAGAACGGTAAATGGAGGGTCTGCGTAGACTTTACCGGCCTCAACAAAGCTTGTCCCAAAGACAGCTTTCCCCTGCCCAAAATTGACCAGCTAGTAGATGCCACTTCAGGGCATGGAAGAATGAGTTTTCTAGATGCCTACAGGGGGTACCACCAGATCGCCATGTACCCCCTAGGCGAAGAAAAAATCGCATTCATCACCCCAAAAGGCCTGTACTGTTACAGAGTAATGCCTTTCAGGTTGAAAAACGCAGGAGCAAATTACCAAAGGCTGGTAACCAAAATGTTCAAACACCTGATTGGCCGAACAGTAGAAGTCTACATTGACGACATGGTCGTTAAGACTAAAGAGCCTAAGGGTCATCTCGCCGATCTAAAAGCAGTCTTTGAAATCCTTAAAACATATCGGCTCTGACTCAATGCATCGAAGTGTGCATTTGGAGTTGGATTTGGTAAATTTTTAGGATGCCTGGTAACTAGAAGGGGCATCGAGGCCTGCCCAGATCAGATAAAGGCCATCCTAGAGTTGAAGAGCCCTACGTCGGCAAAACAGGTGCAGATGCTAACTGGAAGAGCCGCAGACCTAAACAGATTCATCAGCAGAAGTTCAGACAAATGTAAACCTTTCTTCAACCTGGTAAAGAAGGCCATGGACTTCCTGTGGACTGAGGAATGTGAGGCCGCTTTGGCTGACCTAAAGAAGTATCTGACCACGGCTCCAGTCCTCTCAACACCTGAACTTGGGGAAGAACTGTTTTTGTATTTGGTAGTCTCAGAACACGCAGTAAGTGCAGTATTAATCCGAGAGGAAAAAGGGGAGCAAAAGGCTGTTTATTATGTAAGCAAAACCTTGGCCGATTCAGAAACAAGGTACCTACCACTAGAGAAATTAATGCTGGCCTTAGTAATGGCTTCAAAGAAACTGAACCATTACTTTCAAGCGCACAAGATTATAGTGCTAACAGAGCACCCACTGAAGTCCCTGTTACAACAAGGAGACTTAACTAGAAGAATAGCAAGATGGGCAGTAGCCTTGGGCCAGTATGACTTGGAGTTCAGGCCGAGAATAGCAATTAAGGGCCAAGTTTTGGCCGACTTCGTGGCCGAATTCACGCCAGAATCCATCGAACATCGGGCTCCGTTGAGCCAAGATGAATGATGTCCAAGCAAATAAGGAGAAACCCAGCCAAAGGCAAAAGAACAAAGAAAGGAAAAAACAAAGACCCTGCAGCATTTACATCGGCGACTCCTTTCGTCTGTTTATCGATGGGAGCTCAAACCGGCAAGGAGCGGGGGCAGGAGTAGTGTTAATATCTCCTGATGGGGAGATATTAGAACAGTCCATTCGATTAGGGTTCAAGGCCTCAAACAATGAGGCAGAATATGAAGGATTGATTGCAGGACTAAAGTTGGCAATGGCAGTAGAAGCAGATGAGGTAATAATTTTTTGTGATTCACAACTTATAGTGAATCAGACAACAGAAGAGTTTGCAACTCGAGATGAGAGAATGTTGGCATACGCAAAGGAAGTCATCAGGCTGGCAGCCTCGCTTTGTAACTGCCGACTTCTTCAAGTTAGCCGAGATGATAACAGCCACGCCGACGCATTGGCTAACTTGGCAAGTTCAATACAAACTGGAAAAACAAGGACAATAATGATTGACTATTTGTCAAGCCCGAGCATAGAATCACCGATCACAGAACAAGAAGCAATGTGTGTGGACCTGGGACCAAGCTGGATGGATGCAATTATTGCATTCCTAAAAGAGGGAAAGCTTCCAGAAGACCATAAGGAAGCACACAAGGTCAGATTGAAGTAAGCAAGATTCAATCTGACAGCGGACGGACATCTCTACAGAAGGTCGTTCATCTCTAGCTCACAGGGATATTGGTGGCCTTATATACAAAAAGATACAGAAGCCTACGTGAAGAAGTGTGAACAATGCCAAAGGTTTGCACCTTTGATACATCAGCCAGCTGCTGACCTGAACCCTGTATCCAGTCCATGACCATTTGCCCAATGGGGCATGGATCTCGTTGGGCAGTTGCCCCAAGTAACTGGGCAAATGAAGTACTTGCTGGTAGCAACAGATTACTTCACGAAGTGGATAGAAGCAGAACCTCTTGCCAAAATTCGAGATGTGGACGTCAAGGACTTCATATGGAGAAACATCATCACCAGATTTGGCATTCCAAGAGCAATAGTTACCGACAACAGAACACAGTTTGACAGCAAACTCATCAAGAACTTCTGTGCAAAATTCAAGATAAAGAATTACTTTTCAATACCAAGTTTTTCCCAAAGCAATAGGCAAGCAGAAGCATCCAATAAAGTAATTTTGGATGGGATAAAGAAGAGGCTGCAAGCAGCAAAAGGAAAGTGGGTGGACGAGTTGCCCAATGTACTCTGAGCATATCGGACTACGCCGAGAGGATCAACAGGGGAAACCCCCTTTGCCATGGCTTATGGTACAGAAGCAGTTATCCCACTAGAGATCGACATCCCAGGGATCAAAACTCAGGGAGTAGAGAATGGGACTAATGACATACTTCTAGCCCGAGATCTAGATCTCTTAGAAGAAAGAAGAGAGAAAGCTGTAATTCAGCTCGCAGCATACCAGCCACAGCTTGCAAGAGCTTACAATAAGAAAGTCAATCCAAGGGATTTTCAGGTCGGCGACCTAGTCCTAAGAAAAGTTGTTGGCAACAAGAAGGATCCCAGAGAGGGCAAGCTTGGCCCAAACTGGGAAGGACCCTACAGAATTACTTTGGTATTGGACAATAGAGCATACCGGCTTGAAGATAATGAGGGCAAAGCATTACCAAGATCTTAGAACACTTGTAATTTGAAATTTTTCTATCATTAGATGTTCCTTGTTATTTTTTGCCGACGTCATCAATAAAATCCTAGCAGAATTCTCAAAGACTTGTGAATTGATAAAAGATACATAATGTTGTTTCTAAATAATGAGAACCCAAGTGGAACTCAGGTTCACATTGGGGGCAGAGAGAAGACAAAATTGTTTATCTTCACTTGTTGAAATTTGTAACAATTTACAAGTTGAAGTTGAACCGAAGTAATGTTTAACGCTTGTTGAAATTTGTAGCAATTTATAAGTTGAAGTTAAGCCGAGATTATTGTTTATCTTCACTTGTTGAAATTTGTAGCAATTTACAAGTTGAAGTTAAACCGAAGTAATGCTTAACGCTTGTTGAAATTTGTAGCAATTTAAAAGTGAAGTTAAGCCGAGATTATTGTTTATCTTCACTTGTTGAAATTTGTAGCAATTTACAAGTTAAGTTAAACTGAAATTATTGCTTAACACTTGATTGAAATTTGTGAACAATTTACAAGTTAAGTTAAACCAGCATGATGTTCAATATTTGTTAAAAGTTTACAAGAAGTTTGTCTATCCGAGGTGTGTCACCCCGAGAAGATTGTACAAAGAAGGAAAAGTGTGTGAAAGACATGCAGAATATTCTAAGTATAGAATCATGCAAAAGCAATATAGAGAAGACAAGAGTGCAAGCACTTAAAAAAGAAAAGTTGTATTAGCATTCATCAAGAAAAGGGCACATCGGCCATACAAAGGGCTTATATTGTTCCAAAAGATAAAGAAGAAACAAAATACAACTAAGCAAAAGAAAAACATGAAGCTAAGACTCCTCTCCACCAATTGGTTGAATTTGAAGATCAGATAATTGTTGAGAAAACATCTCAGCAGTCTTATTCGCCGCGACCTCGGCGTCAATTTCTGCAAGAGTGTCTTCAAGGTTTTTATCAGCAAGGATGGCATCGGCTGATTCCTTCTCATCAGTAGCATTTTTGTTAACCTCATCGCCTTCTTCATCCTGAATCAAGTCTAGGACTTGCTCATTTTGAAGAGGGGACTTGGCAACATCTTTGGATTTTCTTACCAACGCCTCATCCTCTTCCTCATCACTATCCTCAGACTCAGATTCGCCGACGTCTTGCCTTGGAGGTTGAGCTGGAGGGAATGGAAGAGGAATGGCATCGGCTTTCCTCAACGGTGAGTCCTCTGGGACATTGAGTTTCTTTAGAAGGGACATCCAACCAAGGGTGAAACCCTTGTTGCATGCCTCCTTCACCTATTGTTCGTAGGCATCTGTGACGTCAGCCATGCCTTGGGCATATGCCTTCTCGTCGGCATCTTTTATTTCGGCTTCTTTGGTGGCCAGTGCCTCCTGAAGCTCCTTTTCGACTTGAACCATTTTCTCCTCGGCTTCTCTCTTCTGAGACTCAGCCACTTTCCTGATAGCCTCAGCAGCCTCAGCCTTCTCTTCGGCATTGGTCTGAGCTTTGATTGCAGCCTCGGCTTGGTCTTTCAGTTTTTTCATCTTTGATTGAAGACCTTTGTTGGTCTTTTGGAGGGAAGAGAACTCCCTCTTCATCTCGACAAGCCTCTCTCGATTCTCAAAAGACTGCATTGAGAAAGAGTGGGCATGCTGGATAGCTTGAAAGAAAACAGAGGTATTAGAGAATATTCAAAGTACGAAATAAAAAGAAAGAAGAACATTACCAAATAGAAGACATCTATCTGAACGGAGTGCTGAAGCATTAGAGCGTAATTCTCATACTCACTATACTGGGCGTTTCGCTCCAAATCGCCTGGTAACAGCATAGCAGTACTGAGCGCAGCGTTGACGTTAATATCCTCGGTACTGTCACTTGCCATAACAGGCTTATCTTCCAGAGTAATTGAGGGGGCCCAGGGGGCATCAGGTTTTTTTGATCCCGAGGTTGTTGCAGAAGAAGACCTCGGCTTTTTTGGGTTTTGGGATTCTGGTGGTTGAGACTCAGAGCGCCTCTTTCCAGCAGAAGGCTGAGATTTATCACTCTCAGCCAACTTCGAGATCGGCAAAGTGTCTTCAGATTCAACCTGAGCTATCTTGGCCTTTGGTTGAGCCTTCTTTATTCTTTTCGGCTTCGGTGGAGGTTAGGTTTGTGCTGGTTGATCATCAACAGATGATGGAATGCTGGCTAAGAAGTCTTTTACAACTGGTTTTGGGCGGCCCATCTCGGCAGTAAGGACAAGTCGTCGTCGACGTTTTCGTTCTAATATTGGGACCAGGTATGGAGCCGAAGTTGATGGCTGATCAGCTGGATCAGATGTTGATCCTTGATTTGTTCGTGATGTGGATGCGGTTTGTGGAGTTGTGGCAGAAGGTGGAGAGAGGCTTTTCTTCTTCCTCTTAGGGACGTCGGGCAAGGCTAACTTATAAGTTGGGATAAAGTTGAGGAGCAGAGGCGCCTTTCATTTGTGAATCGGCAAGTTCAGAAGTTTTTTCAAATCCTTGCTGCGATAGAAGGATTGGCGAAAATTCTTTGGTGGCTGATGAAAAACTGCAAAGATAAAAACAATACAAACATTAGAACAAGAATATTGAACAATTTATGCAAGAAGATAAAAAGAAACTTATGAAGGGTGGCCCTTACCAGCTCCTTCTCCCAAAACAGTTCGGCTTAAAGGATAAAGATGGAGGTCGTCGTTTGGCTGAAACTCCCAATTGCCCGAGATAATGAAATAGTCATCTTCAGCCCCCTTGTTGGAGTCTGACAGGTCGGCTACGATTTTAAATTCTGTAGACCTCGGCTTAAGGTAATAAATGTAGCTTTTTTCTTTCAAATTAAGGGCACACATGGTATAGCAGTACTGGATATCGGTTAGGGTGATCCTAGCATTTTCCTGTTTAGCTAAGGCTATGATGCCATTGATCACTCGGTAGGAATTGACTGCCAGTTGCATGGGGTTCAACTTATAATAGTGAAGAATCTCACGAAAAAGGATGTTGAGTGGAAGCCGGAGTCCGCACTCAGTGAAAGCTACAATGGAAAAGGGCATCGAATCATCTGTGGGCATGATAGAGTCGTTATCTCCAGCCAGCCTCAAATGGACATCGGCAGGGATAGAGAACTCTTGCCTAAAGTACTCAAGTTTGGTTGGGGTATCTACCCTATGTCTCCACATACCCATAATATCGGCCTGAATTAGAGGGGTTGGATTTCAGAGAAAAAATGTTTTAAGAGGATTAATGAGACCTCGGCAAAAAACCTAGGTTTGAACTGGTGCAGAAATTTGTAAGGGATGTTTCAGTTTTTTCTAAAATGTGGGTTCTATAGACAAATCCCAAGCCTAAAACTATGGAGAAGAAGATCAAAGGCACAGATCTGGAAAAGACACAAAAAACAGAAAACAAAAGCGGAGTTTCAGAATCAAGAACAGAGATGGACTATCAAGAACATGAAGAATACAAAGGGTTGAAGGCCAAGAACAGTGGCAAGACGTGCAAGAACACTATGAATAGTACATGTATTTAAGGCATAAGCAAAAGCGAAATTAACGCATTCTGAGGTATGATTCACAAATTAATTATTTAAGCAAGGCAGTAGTAAACAAGAAATTCCAGAAAAGATCAAGAACTAGAATAAGAAGAAAACAGTTGCTTACCAGAAAATATGAAGCCGGTGTAAAGATCGCCGAAGTCAGACGACGGTTGTGGAAGCAACGAAATGGTGCAAAACACGCCGGAAGGGGTGAACGGAATAAGTTTCAGAGCAAGGAGGCTTGAATAATGGTGGACTCAAGAAGAGAAAGTTAGAGAGAGAAAAAAGCTTTCCAGAAACAAGAATAAAGTGAAAGGGAAAATTTGAAAAGATGTTTTGTTGAAAATGAAAACGGCGGCAAAAAAGTAATCAATACGCTTGGAAGAACGTATGCGTCAGACGGCACACGTGAAAGAGAGACGGCTTACAGGCGCGTCACAGGTACGAACCAATAAGAAGGAAACACGTGGTTAAAAACAGTTGAAATATGGTGTATGACAGCTTATACACGTGAAAGAGTTCACTGGAATTCTTGTTCTCTGAAAGAAAACATGTCGGCCTGAAATGAATGATCTCGGCTATAAAGTTCTTGAGCCGATGTACAGAAGGAAGTACCGATATAGGTTTCATCACCTCAAAATGCCGAGGTAATAGAACCTAGGGGGCAGTTGTGGGGATATATTTTCTGGTACCAACACGTGGCAAGGTGACGCCGATGTGTCAGCTGAGGTGCCACGTGTCCTGGTCATTATGCCGAGGTTATCTCCGAAGATATCGAAATCCGAGATAAACGGATAAGGGACAAGAGTCCTAGAACGAAGGGGAGACTTAGTCAAGATGAGGATAAAGCTCTTAGGGAGTTTATCTTTATCTCTTGAGGAGTCCAAAGTAAGTATTGAATTGGAGTCCATAGAAGTCAGGCTTCTAGTGAGACTAGGATTGTGTTAACTATAAAAGAGAGGCACCCCCGTGGGTCCAAGGTACGCAATTTATGCTTTGAGCAGTGAGTTTAGTACTTGATTATCTTTGAGAGATATACTGACTTGATCGTCAGAGTGCCTCCGGGTGGAAGAGCCACTGCCGGAGCCTTCTCTTTCTGTTACAGGTTAACTGAAGCCATCTATTCTGCCGGTGCTCTCTAGCTGATTACTAAACAGGTAGTGTGATCAGAAAATCACTCACACAGTTGATATACTAATTGATACATGTAGCACCACTCTTTCTTGAAATAATTTTACTCTTTTTTATCATACACTAAGAAACATATTTAAAAATTTTAAAATATCACTTTTAAGTTTACACTAATAATATAAACCGTTATATGTCAGTTGTTAATTTATTTAAAAATCAATCAAGACCAAACTCTTATAAAAATATTTATCTGATATTATTTATCTTATAAATGGGCATAATATTGATGTTTATTTATGTACGAGCAAGAAATAATCTTCTCGTATAATCCTGTTGATCAAGTCCGCGCTCCTCCAAACGTCATTGCCTTACTCCTTGAAAACACAAACGTGAGCTAGCCGGCAGGTGTGTGCCGGATACCTCTCCGATGCTTAAGTTAGCAAAATAGACAAATAGACAAAAGCTCTGTGTATTCGAGAATCAAAATTGTGTTACCTCTCCATAGGTGATGTTATGAGCTTTTATAGATTCCATGTGGCACAATCCTAGCAAGACTCTTATTCCTCCATGCAGAGTCCTCCTAGGAATCACATTCCTGAAAGATAATGCTTATCCTTCAACACCCCCCCTCACTACTTAAACCAAGTGAGATGGTTCTACTACGGTTGGATGTCAATACGACCGAGATAACATGGCCATGCTAAAGCCGCAGACTAGACCGAGCTCCCACTAGCTCGGTTCTTCCTTTCGCTGCGTGTACCTTGGTTTGACATATTCCAACTGGGTTGTCTGAGACCCTACTAACCACAACGAGCTTGGACCGAGCTAACCAATAGCAAAGTTCTGAGGAAAGCTCAACATACTTTGGCCAAAGATGGTTTGACCGAGCTAATTGTCACCGCGCCGACCGTGGTGACCGAGCTAACCACCAAGCTCTTTCGGACCGGGCTATCTGCAAGGCTCCTCTGGACCGGACTAATTACAAGGCCCTTTTACTGTGGCCCACAGAATGACCCATTACCCAGCTCAGCCCAATTTACATATAAATTACCCTCTCAATTGCCCCTTAATTCCATCTGCGCAGCATGATAGGGATTACCTGTCACCAACCGAGCTAAAAGCTTTAGCTTGTCAACCGAGCTAAAAAAACCTTAGCCTTCCAACCGAGCTAGAAATTTCAGCCTTCCAACTAAGCTAAACTCACACCGGGCCACTTTAATATGCCCGGTCAAAAAACGTCTCTTCAATCTTTGTAACTGAACCGCTTCTTATTCCAAGGACACATGTTACACCCTTATTGGCCCAGTATGGCTGTCACGCCGCCCTCGTACTTCGCGATATTTGAACAGTCCAGCCCAAAACTTGAGCTTTTCACCAAAACCCTACTTTTTGAATCATTTACTTGTACTATTCACCTTCTTCTCTCTCTCTGAGTCTCCATTCCTGCTTGACCCTGCATTTTGTTGAGTTCGTGTTTTCTGCTACCATTACTTTCATCTTTAGTACCCTCGCCTTGCACTGGTATGTTTGCTCAAACTGATTTCTTTTTTGTTGATTTCACACTTGTTTGCAACACATAATATGCGTATTTGTATGTTTTTTTGCAAAATACATATTCCATCTTTGCTTCTATTTTTTTGGGAAAAATCCATGTAGTAGAACCTCGAATAATCTGAGAAACACTGATTTTGATCCAAAATTACATTTTAACCGAACTAAAAATTTGTTTGCCTCGGTTGCATGCCTTGCTGCACCTAACAACTGAACTATAACTCCACACTATACTAGTAGTTTCCATAGGTTAGATACCTTTAGCTTCATCTAACCGAGTAATCGAACCGTACTAGGTTTGCGCAATACCATACTTAGAAAGCCTTAACCTCCAACCGAGCTACAACTTGGGGCTAAACTAGCTTCCTTAGTACAAACCAAACTAAGAATGTTGCCCCAAAGGCTCAACCGGGCTATAAAGCCCCTTGCTCAAGCCGAGCTAAAAACTGATAGCATCTTGCGTAGCCAAGCTAGGACTTTATTTATTTTGCCTTTGTCTCTTTTAGCACGGTCCAACAATCTGTGCTTAACACCTCTCTTTTTTCACTTTGCAGACTTAGGCTGCCAGGCACTCCCTTGAACGCTCGACCGAGCTACTGAGTGTCCTTTCAAGACCGAGCTAATACTCTGCTTATTTATTCATAACTTAAAACCTCATGGGTAAATATAGATATTTGGTAAACACCCTAGGTGCTATGGTCGAGTTCCGAAGGGACTACCATATCCCTGATGATGTCCACCTCACCCTAGCCGAACTAGATACCATACCCTGGGGAAACCCTGGCTTTGTTCCCTTTACACTTCTTTCCATTGTAGAAACTGGACTAAGATTCCCTGTACAGCCCCTTCTTTGTGAATTCCTTAGACAAACAAACCTTTGTCCTACCCAACTTTCCACCAATTCTTACCGTATAATAAACGGCATTACCGAGCTAAACCGCCGGGCTAGCCTTAATCTCAGTCTAGCTGAGCTCTTCCACCAATACTCCATAGGATCAGCTGAGGATGGCTGGGTTTACTATTTAAGAGTAAGATGTCGTCGTGAAAAGATAATAAAAAATACCCCAGACAAAGACGTGAATGATGATGATTTCTTCTAGGTATCTGGGAATTTTGAGGACCAACAAGCCCAGATCCCGGGCGACAGAATAAATTGGAACAAGGGTGAAGCCGGTAGGATTACCTCGGCTCAATTCCATGCTTTTTTTAATTCGGTTTTCTGATCTTGAACCGCACTAACTGTATTCTCCTTTCTTCATGCAGATTTGAACTTCCTTAAGTCTCAGTACAGCTACCCAGACTTGAATGTTCTTCACGCCGCGCTGCGATATCCAAACCAAAGTTGGACCGAGCTATTGAATTTTGAGCCGACCTACTGATATAGCGGTAAACGAAAGACCAAGGTAACCGACTTTTTGTTGGAAGCCTCTCCTGAACCGAACCCAACCTTGCCCCAAATTAATTTGATCCCTGTAACCGCTGAGCAAGAGATGGCCAAGAAACGAGTTGTAAGGGCCCTCCTAACCGAAACAAGCCAGCCCGAGGTACCACCAGCCGGTCAGACTAAGGAGACCGTGGTGGCCTTTCCATCCCATCAACCCTCATCATCTCGTCCAAACAAGTGTGCTCAGACTTCCACAACCGAGCCACGCCTTATTGATGAAGAAGATACCATCCTTCCGCCAAGCCCTCCACCGAGCCCACAATCGGAGCGCTCTGACAGAGCTAGCACTTCCAAGTGGGCTCCAAAGATCACTTTTTAGAACCGTGCTATACAGGATACTGATTCAGTGGTCGCTGAAAAAGACCACCTAATAGCATTCAATCTGGCCAAGAGCGTTTGCCTTCCGTCCGACATGGAGCACCGCAACCACCTCACCGAGCTGAAGGCCATTCGCTCGGCCACAAAGTCAATGGTGCTGGTAAGTAACCTCATTTGCTTATCTTTCTAATTTGCACAACTTTCTGCTCGGTTTTACTACAAGTCTCTTTCTATTTTTTTACAGGCTATGTAGAAGAACCACATCGCTTACAAGTGTGTATTGGAAGTTCGCAAAACAACAAGGCAGGCAATGGCAGAGGTAACCGAAAAAATCACTGAGCTAGAACAGGCCAGGAAGCAAATAGCCGAGCTACAAACCGAGAATGGTTTTCTGACCGGTCTTGTTAGCTCGGCTGAAGCAGACAAGCAAAAGGCTTTGGCCGTGATAAAAGATAAATATCTACGCGAGCTGGCCAAGCTTAAAGGAAAAAAAAATACCAAAATAACAAAGCTTGAGAAGAAGCTGGAGGATGCGGAGAACCGCGATTTCAAAGAAGGCGAAGCCCTGTACGTCAAGCAGTGTGAAGCTGCGAAGGACCTGTTCTTTAAATGTAGGTGGAGGGGGGCTGTGGCGCAGCTCGGTCATGGACCTGAGACCGAGGTTTTCAATCCTCTTCCATATTTCATACCGAGCTCACTAGCGGAGTATGCTGCTACCATTCAGCAACAATTTCTAGAGTAAGAGGATGAAGATGAAGCTCCAGAAGACAACACTCAATCCGGTCGCCAGTCTACCTCCCCAACTCCAGAGGTCTCCATCCCACCTTTGCCAGCTGTGTTCGATGCTGTGCTTCCAACCAAGCTTAACCAGAGTGTGGTTGCCACAACCGAGCTACCTCTGGGCGAAGACCGGGTGGTTTTAGATGCTGACTTAGATGACCTATTTGCTTGACTATGTACTTTTCTTTTTTTTTACCTTTTGGAAAGAGAGATTGTAACCGGGCCGAAGTCCCCCCCTTTTGTACTTTGACTTTGTATGATCAATGAAATCTCTTTTGTTCCAATTGTTATTTTGGTTAACTGCCATGCATGTAACTTTCTAACTGTAATCTGAATGAAGTATAATATTCTCGGGCCGAGATACCTTATCCTGGTCATAACTTTACAATCTGACTGGCCATACCTGCCAACCTCTTTAGCCTTGATCCTTATCTCGGTTAAAGAACAATAAGCGTTGGTTTTTCTAGCCAACCACTCTTCAGCCTAGATCTTTACTTCGGCTGAAGAGTACTAAGTGTTGGTTTTTCCAGCCAACTTCTTCAACCTAGATTCTGATCTCGGCTGAAGAACAATAAATATTGGTTTTTCCAGCCAACCACTCTTCAGCCTAGATCCTTACTTCGGCTGAAGAGTACTAAGTGTTGGTTTTTCCAGCCAACTTCTTCAGCCTAGATCCTTATCTCGGCTGAAGAACAATAAGTGTTGGTTTTTCCAGCCAACCACTCTTCAGCCTAGATCCTTACTTCGGCTGAAGAGTACTAAGTGTTGGTTTTTCCAGCCAACCTCTCAGTTGGTTATTTCTGCCAACCTAGACTGAAGTGTTTGGTTATTCCTGCCAAACGTCCTGCAGCCTGGATCCTTATCCTGGGCTTAGGAGAGCTGTTGGTTATTCCAGCCAACCTCTAAGTTGGTTATTTCTGCCAACCTAGAGTAGAGTGTTTGGTTATTCCGACCAAACGTCCTGCAGCCTGGATCCTTATCCTAGGCTTAGGAGGGGTGTTGGTTATTCCAGCCAACCTCTAAGTTGGTTTTTCCTGCCAACCTAGAGTAAAGTGTTTGGTTATTTCGACCAAACGTCCTGCAGCCTGTATCCTTATCCTGGGCTTTAGAGGGGTGTTAGTTTTTCCAGCCAACCTCTAAGTTGGTTTTTTCTGCCAACCTAGAGTAGAGTGTTTGGTTATTCCGACCAAACGTCATGCAGCCTGGATCCTTATCCTGGGCTTGGGAGGGGTGTTGATTTTTCCAGCCAACCTCTAAGTTGTTTTTCCTGCCAACCTAGAGTAAAGTGTTTGGTTATTCCGACCAAACGTCCTGCAGCCTGGATCCTTATCCTGAGCTTAGGAAGGGTGTTGGTTTTTCCAGCCAACCTCTAAGTTAGTTTTTCCTACCAACCTAGAGTAAAGTTTTTGGTTATTCCGACCAAACGTCCTGCAGCCTGGATCCTTATCCTGGGCTTAGGAGGGGTGTTGGTTATTCCAGCCAACTTCTTCAGCACTGACCCTAATCTTAGCTGAAGAGAGTGCAAAGTTGGTTATTTCGGCCAACTATGCTTATAGTGCTCCTAACTCACTAAAACAATCTTTTACAGAAGGAAACAACTATTCTGGAAAGAAACTACATGTTTTTTTGAGAAAGAAAAAATTACAAATACTTGAAAGAAAAGAAAAAATTACAAATACTTGAAAGAAAAGCTAAAAATAAAAGAGTTTGAGATTGGCAGTGTTCCATGCCCTGGGAATGGTTTTGCCGTCCTCGTCTTCCAAGTGGTATGCCCCTTTATCAGCTAATCCAACCACGTTGTAAGGTCCTTCCCAATTGGGCCCTAATTTGCCATCTCCGGGTACCAGGGTGTTCCCCATTACTTTGCGCAGTACCCAATCTTCGATCTTGAATTGCCTTGGATGTACAGTCTTGTTGTATTTCCTGGATAACTCCTGTTGGTATGAGGCGATGTGAACCAGTGTTCTTTCTCTTCTTTCTTCTGCAAGGTCGAGCTCTAATGTGATGGCTTCTCCATTTAAGTTTGCATCAAAATTTTCGCTTCGAATGGTGGGGAGGCCAACTTCCAGTGGGATTACTGCTTCCATGCCGTAGGCTAAGGAGAATGGTGTTTCTCCCGTTGATCATCGAGGTGTGGTACGGTAAGCCCATAAAACATGAGGACGCTCCTCAGCCCACTTTTCTTCTGCTTTCTCTAACCTTTTCTTCAATCCATCCAAGACAACTTTGTTTGATGCTTCTGCCTGGCCATTTGCTTGGGGGTATGCCGGTGTAGAGTTGTAGAATTCTATCTTGTACTCCTCACAAAAGCCTCTAAAAATTTTGCTGTTGAATTGGGTGCCGTTGTCCGATATCAGCACCTTGGGTATACCAAACCGAGTGATGATATTCTGCTAGACGAACTTCTTCACATCTTTCTCCTTTATTGATACTAGTGCTTCTGCTTCCACCCACTTTGTGAAGTAGTCTGTTACTGCCAGGAAGAACTTTCTGTTGCCGGGTGATGTTGGAACTGGTCCTACTATGTCCAAGCCCCACATTGCGAAGGGCCATAGGCTAGTTAACGGTAGAAGCTCTCTGACTGGTTGGTGTATCTGGTGTGCGTACTTCTGGTATTTCTCGTACTTCTTGACATACTTCTCTGAATCTGCTTGCATGTATGGCCACCAATACCCTTGCGAGATGGCTCTGTAAGCTAACGATCTTCCTCCTTGATGGCTTCCGCATACACCTTCGTGTATCTCAAACAAGAATGCTTCAACTTTGCTGGGGTGGACACACTTTAGGTAAGGTCCTGTGAAGGATTTCTTGTACAAGGCCATTGATGGGGAGAGCCAAAATCACTGTGACTTGGCTCTGATCTTGTTAGCTTCTTTCTTTTCTTCAGGTAAAATGCCATTGTAACATGCCCGGGGGGTGCCCACGCGCGTTAAACAGTTCGGACCCCCGAGATCTCTTTGATCTATTCTCATGAGTGCAATGTGAAACATAGATGAGAGTCCAGATTTGGCAACTTTTATTGAAAATCCATTTTATTGCAATTTTGTCAAAAATGGACTGCGTCATCAGATCTCAGAGTCGCCACCTAATATTTATTTTGGAAAAATTAGGAAACCCATAACTCGTGCCAAGGCCACTGTTCGTCGTAACCAAGGATGCTTGGCTCGGAACCTTAGGTATGAGAGGGGAAGGTCAATAATGAGCACCCCCGCCCACCCGATCAAAGATCGGCCTTTACTAACCATGATATGAATTTTATTTTATTTATATGTTCATGTTCTGATTAATTAATAAATCCTAAAATTTACTATGTGAAGCATACAAGTATAGACTATGCCATTCATTTTGGAGCAATTTGATATCATGCATTTTGAAAGAGTTTTGACGATGTACAACCCAAATAAATTGAGTTTACAAGCATGAAAAATCAACATCATTCCAAATTAAGCGACACAACCTCCATCCACCGGCATTCATAGAGTTATATCACATAAGCAACTAGCTTCATGGTAGGATGCTAGACATAGTAAGAAAAACACAACCACACGGGATGCTAAAGCATAAAAACTCACATGTTTGATGTCCCACGAACAAGCTGCAAAACAAAGTTAGTAAAATATGCATGATCTTATATACAAAACCCTAATGCAATTCACTCATGAGATGCAACTAAAGATTCGGCTTCTAAAATATGATATGTGAATCATCTCAAGAACATGAGGTAGCGCACATAATCACATAGGAATTGATTAAATCCACAAATGCAAACTTAGCCGAATCAAGATGCATGAAACATGGATGCAAAGCATAACTATGATGAAAAATAAATATGATGTTTATGTACAAATAAAGAAAGCAAGTAAAAGAACGGGATAAAAAGAAGCGGGGCGGGGAATTATTACAACATTTTAAAGAATAATTACAAACCAAATTAGAGAAGGATGAGGAGAATATTACAACAAAATAAAAACCTCACAATACACTCAAAATAAAATAAATAAATAAAATAAAAGCTTCATGTTCTTTAGAACCGCCGGTGGAAATTGGTCAATATTGGGAGATTACGCCATCTTGTTCGGAAGAAGCTAACCGACCGGCCAAATAGGCCGGCCGGCGAACTAGGCCAAGCAAAACCTGTCTTGTTGCAAAACCAAGAAAAGGAACAAACAAAAAAATATGTAGGTGGCTCAACTAACCACTACCGGTTAGATTAAAAAAGAAAAGAAAAGAAAAAAAAAAGTGCAAACTCACAATATAAACCTAAAGTAATAAAACAAATATAAGATAGAACATGCAAGATTATAACGGAACTAATATGAGACTAATACACGAAAAAAAAAATAAATATGAGGTAAAACATGCAAGATTACAACAAAACTAATATGAAATTAAAGTATGCGAATAAAAATAAATAAATAAATAATTATGAGCGAAACAAACCACTAGGATTATAACAACACACTATGAAATATAAAGTAAGAAAATAAACATGAGATAAACAAACTACTTGGATTATAACAAAACACAATGAAATAAGAAGCAAGAATATAAATATAAAATATAAGAAAATGAAAGATTAAAAATTCACCTTCCAAAGAAAGATTGAACTTCTTGATTTCCAAACTTCCTCTTGATCACCCTCAAGTGTAGGAAGTGTGTTCTCAAATCCTCAATTTGAAATTATGGAGTTTATGGAGTTTGTGGTATGGAAAGTGGCTAACTCTCAAGTTTTTCTCACTTTCAATCACTAAACATTCTTCCTTATGATCGAGGCGATTGATCTTTGGCTATATCAGAATTTTTGGAGTGGTTTTGGTGTATGGAAATGAGGAATTTCAGTAGCTATGGAAGGTATGGGGTGTATATGGAAGATAGAAATATTTTTGGCTAAACAACTCAAATTTTCTCTCTTTTTTCACTCTTTTCTCACTCCTTTCTCTTCAATTTCGTGATCCTCCTCCTCTCTTACAATATGATCATTCTATATAGGCAATGAGGGAGAGTAAAGGTCAAAAAGAAGGTGGGAGACAAGGTGGGAGACAAGAATGTGATAGGAGGGCAAATTTTCAAGGTGGTTGCATGGGATACTCCTTTATGGATGCAAACAAAATATCTTTTTGACTATGGAGGATGATTAGGTATAATGGAGGGTGAGTGGATGCACTTGAATGGCTCAAAAAATGGGTAAATGGGTTGTCCCAACCGAACCAAAACCAGGAAAAAATGGGCTATTGTTGTTTTGGGTCGAATCAACAAAATCTGCTTTTAAGCCCAACTTCAAATGGGTATATCTCCCCCATATGGACTTGGTTTTAGGCAGTTCTTTAGTCCAAATTGAAGCCCCAGAAGTCTACTTTCCAATGGTGGTGGACTCACATTTAAATTCAAAGTGTACAAAGAGATATGCCTAATTTAGTGAAGGCTGTCTCGGGCTAGATCAACAAAATCTGCTCTTAAGCTCAACTTCAAATGGGAATATCTCCCTTATTTGGACTTGGTCTAAGGTGGTTCTTGGGTCTAAATTGAAGCCCCAGAAGTCTACTTTCTAATGGTGGTAGCCTCACATTTAAATTCCAAGTGTACAAACAGAAATGCCTAATTTAGTGAAGACTGCTCATTTCCTTCTTAATGATTTGATACTCATCCTTTTCCTAAACCAGCTTTCTTTCATCCCCTCCTATTTCCTTCAACTCCAAACCTATAAAGAAGATATTTTTAAATATTTTTCAAAAATTTCACCTCCCTTCCATTCATTTCCACTTTGTCCTTACTCGGTTTACTGAAAAGTGCAATATTTTAATCGAAATGGAAGCCTCGGGACATCGTAGAAACATTTAAAAAAAAACATATTTTGAAAAGAGGGTTTTAAGGTCTAAAATAGTTTGGCCAAAAAAATGGGTGAAGGTTGGGATTAAAACTTAAATTCCATCTTTCTTACTGAGAATTTTGTGAGAAACACATTCTAATTGTCATCATCGGGTAATCAAAAGAAAGCGCCCGAGTCTTAGGGCCGGTCAAAATGGGGTGTCTACAGTTGCCCCTCTTTGACAGAGCTCAAAGTCAATTCATGACGTGAGTGAATGTCAAAGCCCAAAGACGACCCTTTTGACAAGGCCGTAAGACTTGGGCAAACAAACAAGATGCAATGCAAGTGGTTGAACCCGAAGGTTGCCTACGTATCCTTTTGCAAGGAATCAAACCAGCGTTGTTCAGGGGCAGAATGGAAGTGACATGCTCAAAATGCAGTTTGAAGGTTGGACTTACACGCTTTACGAAGCCAGTTGTTTGAAAATTCATGATTATGCAATGTAATACAATGCCATGGAGTGATGATAAAGATATGAAGATGACAACAATGAAGAGGCAAGCTTCGTGCAAATGATATGAAACATAACAGGGGGTGCATTGCATTAAATGTGCCACAAAATCACATGCAAATGTGTCACAACATAATTTTAACTGAGTGAAACAACAGCCTAACGCGTCTCACGCGAAAGGAGGAAAGATGGTGTAAACACCAGACGCACTTGATGTTTTTAACCGAGTAAACTTGCAATCCCAACGCGTTTCACGCGATAGGAGGAATGGCGGTATAACCAACAAGCGTACCTAATCGTATCTCATACGGAGAGGAAGAAGGTTTTAACCAAGTAGAAAATGACAATGGTGTAACCAACAGGCGTATCTCAACATATTTTCTACGAAGAGAGGGAAGGTTTTAACCAATGAGAATGACAATGGTGTAACCAACAAGCGTACCTAACCGTATTTTATACGGAGAGGGGGAAGGTTTTAACTAGAGAACATGACAATGGTGTAACCAACAGGCGTATCTCAACGTATTTTATACGAAGAGAGGGAAGGTTTTAACCAATGAGAATGACAATGGTGTAACCAACAAGCGTACCTAACCGTATTTTATACGGAGAAGGGGAAGGTTTTGACCAAAGAAAATGACAATGGTGTAACCAACAGGCATATCTCAACGTATTTTATATGAAGAGAGGGAAGGTTTTAACCAAGGAGAAAAACAATGGTGTAACCAACAGGCGTACCTAACCGTATTTTATACGGAGAGGGGGAAGGTTTTAACTAGAGAACATGACAATGGTGTAACCAACAGGCGTATCTCAACGTATTTTATACGAAGAGAGGGAAGGTTTTAACCAGAGAAAATGACAATGGTGTAACCAACAGGCGTATCTCAACGTATTTTATACGGAGAGAGGGAAGGTTTTAACCAATGAGAATGACAATGGTGTAACCAACAGGCGTACCTAACCGTATTTTATACGGAGAGGGGGAAGGTTTTAACCAAGTAAAAAATGACAATGGTGTAACCAACAGGCGTATCTCAACGTATTTTATACGAAGAGAGGGAAGGTTTTAACCAATGAGAATGACAATGGTGTAACCAACAGGCGTACCTAACCGTATTTTATACGGAGAGGGGGAAGTTTTTAACTAGAGAAAATGACAATGGTGTAACCAACAGGCGTATCTCAACATATTTTATACGGAGAGAGGGAAGGTTTTAACCAAGGAGAACACCAATGGTGTAACCAACAGGCGTATCTCAACGTATTTTATACGAAGAGAGGGAAGGTTTTAACCAATGAGAATGACAATGGTGTAACCAACAAGCGTACCTAACCGTATTTTATACGGAGAGGGGGAAGGTTTTAACCAAGTAGAAAATGACAATGGTGTAACCAACAGGCGTATCTCAACGTATTTTATACGAAGAGAGGGAAGGTTTTAACCAATGAGAATGACAATGGTGTAACCAACAGGCGTACCTAACCGTATTTTATACGGAGAGGGGGAAGGTTTTAACCAGAGAAAATGACAATGGTGTAACCAACAGGCGTATCTCAACGTGTTTTATACGAAGAGAGGAAAGGTTTTAACCAATGAGAATGACAATGGTGTAACCAACAGGCGTACCTAACCGTATTTTATACGGAGAGGGGGAAGGTTTTAACCAAGTAAACGTCACATCCTAACACGTTTCACGTGAAAGGAGTAAAGGTGGATTCGAAATCCAAACGCGTCTCATGCAAGTGGAAGAAGGTATGGTAGAATGACAAGGGGTAACCTCTACATGTAGAAGCCACCGATGCTGCTTTTCTTCCTGATCATATTCACAATTTTCCCTATTCTCCAACGGGGTGACAGACTAGGTTGGTTTAGTATCCAGAATTGAGGCGCATACACGCTACCTCAACCTATGGGGCTGCCATACAGATTTCAAGTCGGGGATACACCCCTGGGTATTTAAACCAGACTTTAGTCTCGGAAATTCCAAACCTTTTGCGTTCTAGGCATCGCCATTCGAACTCTAGTTTCCACCGTCGCAGTTGGTCTCCTAGGAACTCATTGCAATCACAGGCAGGTGGCTATACCAGACCATCTGAAGTCGTTCGGGCACGACAAACACCAAAGGAATTGCACCTTTAGAGGATTTAAGGTCTCCTAGACCAAGGGAGTGCACAAGATGGTGTAATGCGCAAGATTGTGCGATTAAATTGAAATTGTACAAGACAGTGCGATGCGCAAGATAGCGCAATTGAATTGGAATTGTGTGATAGATGCTATGAGATTATTGTGCGATAGATGCACAAAATGAAAGAAGGAATTGTATGCTCGAACCAAATACCGTATACATATACTATGTACAGACAAAATACATACAAATACGGCAATATACACAGACATGCATGTACGGTATACATACATAGATTTGGGGAATATTCTGTTTGCAGCCATCAACGGAAAGATACCGTTACTGAGAAGGCATATTCCGTTTGCTGACGTCAGCGCACGTACGCAAAATACGCAAAAAAAGAAAGAAAAAATGCAAAATGCATAGACACGGGGGTTCGACCCTCTGATCTCAAGTTTGGCCTTCGAGTCCTCGACCACTGAGCCATGCCACTCTTGTGACAAAATATTCAAACAAATATATATATATAGGTATACAAGACATATATATACATAAGACCAAAACAAAACAAAAGAAACATTTGTTTGTGGGGTTCGAACCCCTGACCTCGGGCTCAACCTTCCAGCCTTCAACCACTGAGCCAAACCACTGAACCCAAGCCACTCTTGTAACTAAAACGTTCAAACAAATATATATAATACATAGATATACAATATATATACATATATGTATAAATATACAATTCTCCCGCCTCTTTCTCTGTTTTTGTCTCACTCTCTCTTCCGTCATCTTCTTCGAGCGTTGTGTCTGGCGCACGATTTCAACAATCGCGGCGCCTGACCGACAGGCTATCCAATCGTGCCCCGATTGTCAATGATCATCTCGGCCTTCTTCCCTCTTTGTCTTCTCCTTCGCTCTCTTCTTAAGTTGAGGCCTGTGAGAGAGAAGCAGAGCCAAAGCCTGCAAACTTTCTCTGCCACCACTCTACAACCTCTTTCTTTTGCGTTACTCTCCTCTGTCATGGCCTCTTCACATGGTTCTCTCACTCTTTTTCCAGACCTGAACGAGTCCACGATAGAGATGACCGATTCTGACTCTCTTGAACCTCAACCACGAGCTCCTCCTCCTTCCCCTGTTTTCAACTTTCCAGCGATGTCAGTTGAACAAATCATGGCGGCACAGTCTGACATCGAAGCAAACTCGTATACGCTGAGGTCATGTGTGGAGACCGTGACAGCAGTCTCCAACTTGTCCCGTCGACTGCAGAATAGGATGTGTGGGGTACATCAGTTAAATGCACAACTCTCCCTCCTCCAACGTATGTACAAAGACGCTCGGGTAGAAATTGGTGTGCTGAAAAAGCAGAACAAAGAATTGAAACGACTGACGACCTCCGTGACTCGATTCGGAGTTTCTTCGCACAACCAATTTGATGGCCGGCGAGGAATAATCTCCTTTGGAAGTTCTGCCAAGGCTGAGGCAGAGTCTTCAAAAGCTTCGAAGGAGTAAAGATGAAACGAGGCAGCTGATGGTAAAGTTAGGCAATGAAACTGTGTGCAAATGAAGTCGGTTGTAATATTCTCCGCCGAGTTGCTGCCGAAAAACTGAGAAGATGCTACTCTCTCTCTTTTTGGTTTTCTTATTTTTGTTTGTTTGTTTGTTTGTTTGTTTGTTTGTTTTTTTTGTTTTTGTTTTTTTTTTTTTTTTGTTTTTGTTTTTTTTTTTGTTGGAGTGAGCACTTATAGCTTCAACTCCTTTTTGTACAACTTTGATCGGGGTTGATCCCTGGCATTTAATAAAACAAGTTTGTTCTACAAATCTGGATAGCATGAATGGCACAACACTGAAAATAATTTTGTTTTAAACTTGAAAATGGTTGCATTTTAGTGAATTTTGAACTGAATATTGAGCCTATCACTGACCAAAACACAAAACACAACTTAATGAAATGAAAATGAAACAAAAACCATCCCAAAACACACCCTTTTGCGCTTGTCGGAGCAAAATGAACGCAAAACAGAGTAACACCGATCGATCGCCCGACGGAAAAGCATTGTCAGCGACAACTACTGTGCATTTTTCGGTGATTGCTTGATTAAGGTGACGAGAACTCGATAGTGTGGATAAAAGACAGAAAGTCTGACTCAACTGTGCCCCTAGTTCATCACTTTTCCCTTTTCTTTTTTTTTTGTTTTTTTTTTTTTTTGTTTTTCCCTTTCTGCTAAAGCGATTTTGATCAACATGAGAGGTAAATTAGCACACTTGTTCCATTTTCTACCTTGAAATCATATAAGCCAAATTATGAGCACTGAAAATTTTCTCTTTTTGGTCCAAAGAATGGTCTGAGTTTTGAAAAATGGAATAATTTTTGAGAAAATCAGTCAACTTCATTAAAAGTCCTCAAAATCTATTTTTGGCAAATGACCACTACTCAATCAACATGAAATCAACCCTTGAGATGTACACTTGAATTCATCTTGTGACTGAACTCGTCTGAAGGAGAAATAGGACAACTGAATCAAATGGGGACGAGCCATTAATTATGGATAGCCGAGCCGAATAAAGATATACCAATCAAACATGGACGAGATGAGTGAGTTGACAAATGATTAAGGCCGAACTTCAAGATGAAGCTGCCTACGTATCCCAAAGATCGGAATCAGGCCATACGTAGTTCCGGTTAAGGTTCACTCGGGTATTGACACTCTCCTTTTGTGCTCTAACTTTTGCCAAAGTCGCCCTTTCGGGTTTTCAACCTTGCGAGCTTTTCATCATTTTCATTTATTTTTTTTTTATTTAATTTTTTTTTTTTTTTTTTTTTTTTTGCTCTAATTTTTGCCTGGGTCGCCCTTTCAGGTTTTCGGCCCAGTGAGCCTCTCAAGGGTAGTACTTCTTCAGCTTGTCCATGTTGATTGGTTGTGAGAACTCCAAACCATCCAAATCCATGAGAATGATTGCTCCTCCTGACCAGATTGATTTAATGATGTAGGGACCCGTCCAATTGGGTCTAAACTTGCCCCTAGGATCGTGAATAGGAGCTCGGTTGTCTTTTAACACTAAGTCCCCTTCCCTCAAATTCCTGGATCTAACCTTTTTGTTGAATGCTCTGGCAATCCTGCGTTGATACCCCTGAATGTGGTATAACGCCTTCAACCTTCGCTCATCAAACAAAAATAGTTCCTCAAATCGGTTCTGTTGCCAATCAGCTTCTGTTATCTGACATTCAGCCATAATCCTTAATGAAGGCACTTCCAACTCAATCGGCAAAACAGCCTCCATTCCATATACCAAAGAGTAAGGGGTTGCCCCTGTAGATGTTCGGATTGATGTCCTGTATCCCCAAAGTGCAAAAGGCAACTTCTCTGGCCAATCTCTATAAGTTTCTACCATCTTACACAGAATGTTCTTGATGTTTTTATTTGCAGCTTCAACGGCTCCATTGGTTTGTGGCCTGTAAGTTGATGACTTGTGAAAAGCCACGTTATACTTCTCAAGTAGAACTGCCACTTCTCCTTTGAAATGGGAGCCATTGTCTGAAATTAATTCGTTTGGCACCCCGTATCTGCAGATAATGTTGTTCTTGATAAATTTGGCCACATGTGATGCTTTCAACACTGAATACGACTGTGCTTCAACCCATTTGGTAAAATAGTCAATGGCAACCAAGATGAACTGATGCCCATTTGAACCTTTCGGTGTAACTGCCCCTATGACATCTATGCCCCAGACTGAGAAAGGCCAAGGCGAAGTCATGTTGTAGAGTTTTGATGGCGGGATGTTCACGCGATTGGCATGGATTTGACATTTGTGGCATCGCCTAACAAAGTTGATGCAATCACTTTCCATGGTTAACTAGTAGTATCCTTGTCTAAGGATTTTTCTAGCTAGCATTATACCGTTCATATGGGTTCCACACTCTCCTCCATGGATGGCTTCCATGATACGTTTTGCCTCTTCTTCTTCTACACATAGCTTGTGCATTCCCAGATGCCCTCTCTTATATAACTTATCTCCACAAATGACAAACTGAGTGGCAAGACGCCGTATCCCCCTTTTGTCTTTGGTGTTTGCCCCTTGTGGATATGTACCACTTTCCAGAAAATTCCAAATATCAAAGTACCAAGGGTTTTCATCTTGAACTTCTTCCGTTGCGGCTATCATTTCATATGCGGGGGTGTACCTTTGTTCTATAAGGATCGGACGCATCTTGACCCCGACCGGTATATCTATCATTGATGCTAAGGTTGCCAACGCATCAGCAAATCGGTTGTTCTCTCTTACCAAGTGCGTAAAAGTCAGTTTTTCGAACCTCGGGATCAACATGTCCAAGGTTTGATGGTAGACTTTCATTTTTTCCTCTTTAACTTTCCAATCTCCGTTGGCTTGAGAGACGACCAAGTTTGAGTCCCCGATCATATCCAACCTTATTGCCCCTAGTTCCAGGGCTGCTTCCAATCCAGCAATGCATGCCTCATACTCTGCTTGGTTATTAGATACCCTGAATTGGAGTTTGAAAGCTAAGGGGATATGGGAATCATCCGGCGCTATGAGCAACACGCCTATTCCATAGCCAAATTGATTAGACGCTCCATCAAAGTACAACTTCCAAGTGTCTTCTTCCATCTGCATGACCTCTTCATCTGGGAATGAGTACTCCACATCTTCTCCTCCTTCAATTGGGTGATCAGCCAAAAATTCTGCTACAGCCCTTCCTTTGACAGATTTGCGAGTGACATACTTAAGGTCAAATTCAGAAAGCAAGAGTAACCAACGAGCTAGCCTACCGGTAAGAGCTGGTTTCTCAAAGAGATATTTGATGGGGTCTAATCTTGAAACCAGAATTACCGAGTGAGCTAACAAGTAGTGTCTCAACTTCTTGGTGGCCCAAACCAAAGCCAAGCAAGCCTTTTCCAAGGAAGTATAGCGGATCTCGTAGTCAAGCATCTTCTTACTCAAGTAGTAGATGGCTTTCTCCACTTTCTCATCTGACTCTTGCGCAAGCATACATCCCATGGTTGATTCAGTCACTGATAAATACAAAATTAACGGTTTTCCTGGCTCGGGCGGTGATAACACAGGTGGATTCCGCAGATACTGCTTGACTTGCTCGAATGCAAACTGACATCAATTATTCCATTGGAACTTCTTCCCTTTCTTTAGGAGACCAAACAGTGGTTCACAAGTCAAGGTTAGCTTTGAAATAAACCTCCTTATGAATTGCACCTTTCCTAGAAAACCCCGCACCTCTTTTTCAGTCATTGGTGGCGGCATTTCTAAGATGGCCTTAATTTTAGATGGATCAACTTCGATTCCCCGTTGTGTGATCAGAAATCCTAACATCTTACCCGCAGTTACCCCAAAGGTGCATTTTTGTGGATTTAGCCTTAGCTTGTATTCCCTAATTCTCTCAAAGAATTTCTTTAATGCAGTGTAATGGCTTTCCCGATCTTTGGACTTGACAATCATGTCATCTACGTACACCTCAACTTCCTTGTGGATCATATCATACAAAAGAGTGGTAGCAGCTCTCTGGTAAGTAGCCCCGGCATTCTTCAAACCGAATGGCATAACCCTGTAGCAGTATGTCCCCCATGGTGTGGTAAATGCTGTCTTTTCTCTGTCCTCTGGAGCCATAAGGATTTGGTTATACCCTGAAAAACCATCCATGAATGACAGTAAAGCATGTCCTGCAGTGAAGTCTACCAATTCGTCGATATGTGGCAATGGGAAATCATCTTTTGGGCTAGCCTTATTCAAATCCCGGAAGTCAACACAAACTCGGATTCTGCCGTCTTTCTTCGGAACTGGCACAATATTGGCTAACCAAGTAGGATATTCTGATACTAGCAAAAAACCAGCATTGATTTGCTTAGTAACCTCTTCTTTAATTTTTAAGGCCCAATCAGGACGAATTCTCCGAAGCTTCTGTTTGACAGGTCGGGCCCCAGGGTCGAGAGGGATCCTATGCTGTACAATCTCAGGGTCAATTCCTGGCATGTCTTCGTAGGACCATGCAAAAATATCTTTGAATTCTGTTAATAAAGCAACTAATTGTTCACGTTCCTTTGAAGACAATGTAGAACCAATTTGAATCAAGCGAGGATCTTTTTCAGTACTCACATTTACAGAAACAATTTCATCCACTAATGGCTTAGCACGCCTTTCTTCCCCCCAGTCGATTAAATTTTTCAAAGCCCGAGGAATTTCTTCCTCTTCGTTTTTATCAAAATTTTGAAAATTTTGGTCAATATTATGAACTATGGGCACAGAAAAGTAAGCGAAAATCACATCTTCGTTCAAAGCCTCAGGCTCACAAGTTGCAACAGACTCAAAAGAGAAAGAAAAAGAAGACTCAGACATTTTGGACAAACTTAAATCTGCTTCTAACCCCACAGGCCCACCAAACTCAGACTTAACAGCCAATTCAGAACTTTCAATACAACTCTTTTCAAAATGCCAATTTATTTGTGAGCCATTCACCGCATCCATGATGAAGCTTGAACAGTCAGCAGGTACCTCTTCCCCGATCATGGCAATGATCATATCCCCCAAATTCATCGGTTCAGCATTAGTATGTGATTCTATCAGTAAGTCAGCCAGTGTTAGACCCAGAACTTCCTCTGTGCTGCTTTCGGAGCTGACCTCTCTATCTTGTCTGATGTCGATACTAGGATCTACCCCCTCCTCATCACTGTCAGAAAGCTGATGATCGAAGAAGATCTCAAACCCAGGGTATCTCTTTTTCTCCACTTGATCAATCCAGGGCTCAGGGAAACCACAGAAAGGGAAGTCTTCTCCTTGGCAGACAAAGCGTCCGTTCAAGGTCCCACGAATTGGCTTATAAACTAACTCAAACTGCTGCCCGGTTCTCTTGGCCTTGATCCTCTCCCTGATCTCTTCAGTTTTCCTTTTCCATTCATCAACTGTGGGTGCATACCCCAGTCCGAATGCATGTGGGTTATGAGGTACTTCACTGGCTGTAGTAATACTTTTCCTGCCACTTTGTCCCAATCCCATCCCTGGAATGTGACCTAGTTTACTCATGAAATAGATTGATTGGGCACTGACGTATACACCTTCATCTTCTGCCATGAGCGTTTGAACTAGCTGGGCCTCTGCCAATGTAAAACCTGATAGGAATACATCTTCTTCCCCATGCTGTATTTCTAGCAGTGGTGTTGTGACTTCTGGGGGAGGATGAATGGATGAATTTCCGAAGACAGTGGCAATTCCTCCGCCGTATGGGTACTTTACCAATTGATGTAATGTGGAGATACAGCTTTTATCTGATGAAGCCAGGGCCTTCCCAATAGCAAGTTGAATGTTGCGGGAACATCCATGACATGAAATTCAGCTTCGTGCTCAGATGGACCCACTACTATTTGTACTTTGATTGTCCCCATCACTTCCCGACTAGTATTATCATAGGCCCGGATCAATTGAGTAGTGGGCGTGAAATCTGCCGGCTTTAGCCCGATTGCATAAGCAGTGCGTGTAGGGCAAACATTGATGGCTGATCCGGTGTCAATCAGAACAATCGGTATCCATTTCTTTCTGCATTCCAGTGATACGTACAGAGGCTTATTATGTCCCGATCCTTCTTGTGGCAACTCTTTGTCAGCAAAAGTTATTGCTGGGATTGTTTCTCTCGGGGTGATTAATGACACTAATTGCTCAGGAGTGGTGTCAATTGACAGCTTAGCCTTGCTCAACATTGACAACATTGCCTGTCGATGTTCTCGAGAAGCCATGAGAAGACCCCAAATAGAAATGTTTGCTTGGATCTTTTTCAGTTGTTTTAGAACCAGGTCTTCTTCTACCTCTTTTCCTTTTTCTTTCTCTTTCTCTTTCTCTACCTCTTTATCTTTGCCAGAGGGTTCTCCTTGGTCTAGATGTGGAGGCTTGAAGTAGCGCCCACTCCTAGTCAAATGATCAATTTCGTCTGCATACCAAGTCTCATCCGGCACATGGTTTACCCATTCATCATCAGTATGGGCCAGTTGTAGGTCATTATCATCCCACCATTCGCCTTCGTTGACTGAAAGGCAATTATCTAGCGCTGCTTGAATCATTCCAACAGTATGCTCTAACTGGCTTTCTGGTTCTTCTTCTCTTCCTTTGGACCTCTTTCCTTTGCCACATTTAACAGGTTTCCCGAAATCAAGTCTTTTTCTTTCAGTTTCCTCAGCAGAAGTTTCATCATTGCTTGACCAACTGTGACTGTAATTCTCCGGTTCCCACCATGCCCTCTGCACATTCTCAAGATCTAATTCTTCGAAGAAATGAAGATTAGCCAAGTCCTCCTCTGGGTCGGCCAAATCATCCAACCCCTTTTCAAGTACATCATCTCTGACAACATTGATAGAAAATGAGTCAGGCAGATCAACCTCAAGCTTTAGCTGACCATCGGGAATAATATACCGGCTAGGATCATACTTTTTCTCTGATAGTTTGCCAGCCTCAAGCATAGGTACTACCACCATAGGGTTTTTGGGTTTTGGCTGGGTTGGAGGTGCATCCATCATGCATAACTCAATGCCTTCAGGAATATATACCTCAGGTTTTGGTAAATGAGTAGGTGTGATATAGATACTGGGGTTGAAGGTGGATGAAAGTGTATGGATGAGGTTAAGATAAGGAGGTGATGGAACTCTGTCATGGGGTGGCAACGGGTTAGTAGTGACGTTGGGTTTTGGCGGTTGTGGGGGAGCTATGACTTTATTGTCTATGAGATCTTGGATCTTATGTTGGAGACGAAAGCAACGATCTGTGTCATGTCCTGGTTGTTGGTGGAAAGCACAGTGTTTGGTAGGGTCATGTTTGGCTGGGAGAGGTTCGGGAAGAGGTCGGGGGTCCAAAGGTTTCAAGTACCCTCTTTTTATCAAGATGTTCATTGCTTTAGAGAGTGACATATAGAGAGGAGTGAATGTTCTACTTGGAGCTCGGGTTGTGTTTTGCAGGCCAGCATGAGCAAAGGGATCGGCTATTTTAGTGGTGGTGGCAACCAAGTTGATTTCAGAGGGTTTCACAGCTGTGCTACCACTGGTGGTAGTATTGGAACTGCGACCAAAAGGTTTCCGAACAGGTTCCTTATCATCAATAATTCCCTGTTTGATGGCATCCTCTATCTGAACCCCTATCTCTTTTAAGTCATTAAAAGTGAAGAGCGGGAGGACTATCATTTTTTGTAACATCTTTCCATGTAGATTTCTGACTATCATACGAATTTGGTCCTTTTCAAGTGGTCTGTTGGTCATCATTGCTGCCTTTGCCCTCCATCTGGTGATAAAGGTCATGAAACTTTCATTGGGCTCTTGACGGGTGGCTTCTAATTCCCGAGTAGTCACTTCAATCTGGGTGTTATAAGCATATTGGGTGATAAAGGCCCCGGCTAACTCTTCCCAACTTTATTTTACCGAGTCCTCTAACTTGGCGTACCAGATGGCAGCCACTCCTGACAAAGTTCGTCCGAATAAAGAGAGCTTTTGCAGACGAGTCAAACCCATAGGCTTTAAGACATCAGAGAATAGGCGAATGTGCACCATTGGGTCACCGGAGCCATCAAACCTATCAATGTGTGGCATTTTAAACCGTTCTGGCAACTTCACAGCTGTCTCAGTGTACCCGTCTTCGATGTCCGGGATTGAATTGACTCCTTGTGCCTTTTTGAAAAGTTTTTCCAACTTGGCCAGCTTCAACATAGTTGAGTCAGACTCAGGTGCTTCAGAGGGATGGAGCCCTCCCACTGGTTGTGGAAGAGGAAATGATCCTCCTGAAGTTTGTGCAGGAACCCTCAGATCTTCTGGTGAATTAGGTTCGGGAAACTCGTCAACCGGTGGAGGTGGAGGTGGAACTGGCTGAGTCACCGGAGGTGGTTGAGTAATGGATGCCCCAGATGAGCGTTGCAGTTCAGCAAGAGTATTGCCTTGAGCAGCAAGAGTAGTGCCTTGGGCAGAAACCGTAGTGGCAACAATATCCATGCTCCGTTGAAGGCCCAGTAGTATGTCTGCTATATTTTATGGAATTTGAGCCATCACTGATTCTGGTGAGTTAAGTGGTGATGATCTAGCAGGTGAAGAAGGGGTATTCTGGACAGTTGATGAAGCTTTTGCTTTTCTTCGTGTAACCGGTGGCAAAGAAACTAACACTGGCTGACCCTGAACCAAATCTGTACTTTTGCAAAGTCTACCAACGCGGGTCCACAGAACTTGGGGGATATTAGACCTTTCGGAAGCTATAGTGCTCGACTACCTTGCTGAAACAAAATGGGACCCCCAATCAGAATTTCATCAGCATCCCAGCTCAACTGATTACTGCTAACTCATGTTGGAAAAAAACTGAACTCAACCACACAAGCTGAAATGACTGAACCACTAATCTGAATCTAAGAATCCCCATACATTGCGCATAACACATAGCATGAAAGAGAACAAACACCCCTATGGGGGCTAGGGTTACCCTGTCCTAACTTTGAAATGATCTAGGGTTTCACTATTCAAACAAGCGGCATCATACATCCTAGAAATGGGAGAGCATCCTGTCCTAATTTTGGAAGGTACTAGAGCTCATTATATGTACAAGGTTGGCTCTACTTTACGGGTTAAAGCCAAGGTGACGTTACCAAAGAGTCCTTTGGGTCATAACCAATAAAGATCCCAGGAAATCAGAAGAGTCAAATAGCCTCTCTTCGGAGTCTGAGAACCTTAGATAGCAAAGCTAGATAGCAGGGCTACATAGCAAAGCTACCCTTTTGACAAATCTCAAAAGGTTACAACACAAGGCCTCTAAAGTATCGTAAAAATAGGTATAGTGTCACAAAAAGCTTACCTGTGCTCCCACTAGTATCTGGGCAACACAAGGACTTGAAGTGCACCAATGAATGCAATACAATGAACATATAATTGAAAATAAAGGTCATATCATGGAGTTCGAGTCAAGGTTTCATAAAAACCCCAGCAGAGTCGCCAGAAACTGTAACATGCCCGGGGGGTGCCCACGCGCGTTAAACAGTTCGGACCCCCGAGATCTCTTTGATCTATTCTCATGAGTGCAATGTGAAACATAGATGAGAGTCCAGATTTGGCAACTTTTATTGAAAATCCATTTTATTGCAATTTTGTCAAAAATGGACTGCGTCATCAGATCTCAGAGTCGCCACCTAATATTTATTTTGGGAAAATTAGGAAACCCATAACTCGTGCCAAGGCCACTGTTCGTCGTAACCAAGGATGCTTGGCTCGGAACCTTAGGTATGAGAGGGGAAGGTCAATAATGAGCACCCCCGCCCACCCGATCAAAGATCGGCCTTTACTAACCATGATATGAATTTTATTTTATTTATATGTTCATGTTCTGATTAATTAATAAATCCTAAAATTTACTATGTGAAGCATACAAGTATAGACTATGCCATTCATTTTGGAGCAATTTGATATCATGCATTTTGAAAGAGTTTTGACGATGTACAACCCAAATAAATTGAGTTTACAAGCATGAAAAATCAACATCATTCCAAATTAAGCGACACAACCTCCATCCACCGGCATTCATAGAGTTATATCACATAAGCAACTAGCCTCATGGTAGGATGCTAGACATAGTAAGAAAAACACAACCACACGGGATGCTAAAGCATAAAAACTCACATGTTTGATGTCCCACGAACAAGCTGCAAAACAAAGTTAGTAAAATATGCATGATCTTATATACAAAACCCTAATGCAATTCACTCATGAGATGCAACTAAAGATTCGGCTTCTAAAATATGATATGTGAATCATCTCAAGAACATGAGGTAGCGCACATAATCACATAGGAATTGATTAAATCCACAAATGCAAACTTAGCCGAATCAAGATGCATGAAACATGGATGCAAAGCATAACTATGATGAAAAATAAATATGATGTTTATGTACAAATAAAGAAAGCAAGTAAAAGAACGGGATAGAAAGAAGCGGGGCGGGGAATTATTACAACATTTTAAAGAATAATTACAAACCAAATTAGAGAAGGATGAGGAGAATATTACAACAAAATAAAAACCTCACAATACACTCAAAATAAAATAAATAAATAAAATAAAAGCTTCATGTTCTTTAGAACCGCCGGTGGAAATTGGTCAATATTGGGAGATTACGCCATCTTGTTCGGAAGAAGCTAACCGACCGGCCAAATAGGCCGGCCGGCGAACTAGGCCAAGCAAAACCTGTCTTGTTGCAAAACCAAGAAAAGGAACAAACAAAAAAATATGTAGGTGGCTCAACTAACCACTACCGGTTAGATTAAAAAAGAAAAAAAAAAAAAAAAAAAAGTGCAAACTCACAATATAAACCTAAAGTAATAAAACAAATATAAGATAGAACATGCAAGATTATAACGGAACTAATATGAGACTAATACACGAAAAAAAAAATAAATATGAGGTAAAACATGCAAGATTACAACAAAACTAATATGAAATTAAAGTATGCGAATAAAAATAAATAAATAAATAATTATGAGCGAAACAAACCACTAGGATTATAACAACACACTATGAAATATAAAGTAAGAAAATAAACATGAGATAAACAAACTACTTGGATTATAACAAAACACAATGAAATAAGAAGCAAGAATATAAATATAAAATATAAGAAAATGAAAGATTAAAAATTCACCTTCCAAAGAAAGATTGAACTTCTTGATTTCCAAACTTCCTCTTGATCACCCTCAAGTGTAGGAAGTGTGTTCTCAAATCCTCAATTTGAAATTATGGAGTTTATGGAGTTTGTGGTATGGAAAGTGGCTAACTCTCAAGTTTTTCTCACTTTCAATCACTAAACATTCTTCCTTATGATCGAGGCGATTGATCTTTGGCTATATCAGAATTTTTGGAGTGGTTTTGGTGTATGGAAATGAGGAATTTCAGTAGCTATGGAAGGTATGGGGTGTATATGGAAGATAGAAATATTTTTGGCTAAACAACTCAAATTTTCTCTCTTTTTTCACTCTTTTCTCACTCCTTTCTCTTCAATTTCGTGATCCTCCTCCTCTCTTACAATATGATCATTCTATATAGGCAATGAGGGAGAGTAAAGGTCAAAAAGAAGGTGGGAGACAAGGTGGGAGACAAGAATGTGATAGGAGGGCAAATTTTCAAGGTGGTTGCATGGGATACTCCTTTATGGATGCAAACAAAATATCTTTTTGACTATGGAGGATGATTAGGTATAATGGAGGGTGAGTGGATGCACTTGAATGGCTCAAAAAATGGGTAAATGGGTTGTCCCAACCGAACCAAAACCAGGAAAAAATGGGCTATTGTTGTTTTGGGTCGAATCAACAAAATCTGCTTTTAAGCCCAACTTCAAATGGGTATATCTCCCCCATATGGACTTGGTTTTAGGCAGTTCTTTAGTCCAAATTGAAGCCCCAGAAGTCTACTTTCCAATGGTGGTGGACTCACATTTAAATTCCAAGTGTACAAAGAGATATTCCTAATTTAGTGAAGGCTGTCTCGGGCAAGATCAACAAAATCTGCTCTTAAGCTCAACTTCAAATGGGAATATCTCCCTTATTTGGACTTGGTCTAAGGTGGTTCTTGGGTCTAAATTGAAGCCCCAGAAGTCTACTTTCTAATGGTGGTAGCCTCACATTTAAATTCCAAGTGTACAAACAGAAATGCCTAATTTAGTGAAGACTGCTCATTTCCTTCTTAATGATTTGATACTCATCCTTTTCCTAAACCAGCTTTCTTTCATCCCCTCCTATTTCCTTCAACTCCAAACCTATAAAGAAGATATTTTTAAATATTTTTCAAAAATTTCACCTCCCTTCCATTCATTTCCACTTTGTCCTTACTCGGTTTACTGAAAAGTGCAATATTTTAATCGAAATGGAAGCCTCGGGACATCGTAGAAACATTTAAAAAAAAACATATTTTGAAAAGAGGGTTTTAAGGTCTAAAATAGTTTGGCCAAAAAAATGGGTGAAGGTTGGGATTAAAACTTAAATTTCATCTTTCTTACTGAGAATTTTGTGAGAAACACATTCTAATTGTCATCATCGGGTAATCAAAAGAAAGCGCCCGAGTCTTAGGGCCGGTCAAAATGGGGTGTCTACAGCCATCTTTTAGGAACACTATGATGGGATCCATCCATGAAGGGCCTAGTTCGACGCAACATACTTCTTCTACTTCAGGTTCTTCAATGCTTGGTCTGGGTAGGAAGTCGATTAGTAGTGGATGTGGGATGGATGTATCTGCCATTGAAGCAAAGCTTGCTAGTTCGTCTGCTCTGCTGTTTTCTTCTCTGCCAATCTACTCCATCCGCACTACTTCGAACTTCATGTTCTCTTTTCTGACTAACTCTTGGTACTTAACCATCCTTTTATCCTTTGCTTCGTAGTCGCCTGAAATTTGGTTTACCACCAGCTGTGAGTCACTGTAAACCATTAGCTCGGTGGCCTTTATGTAGAGTGCTGATTTTAGTCCTGCCAGAAGTGCTTCATACTCCGCTTCATTGTTTGATGTTGGGAAGCCAAGGTTGACTGCCTGTTCCACTACTAGGCCATCTGGTGAAATGAGGACTATGCCGGGTCCTGCACCGTGCCTATTGGACGCTCCATCCACAAAGAGCTTCCACATTTCTCTAACGAATAGTTTCCAGCAGGTAGAGGGATCGGATGATGTCTTGGGGTCCTGAGTGTTGCTGGTGTTTTCTTCAAAGTCCACACTTACTGTTTGCCCCTTGCTATCTGATTGTACCAAGTTTTTATTTGTCGATGGGTCTTTACTTGGTGCAGTATGGTTTGTTTCTCCCTCCTTTTGTTCACTCTGGTCTGTCCTGGGATGTGGCTGGGTATCCTGTATTAGGGGTTGCGCTATTTTGGCGCCACTTTCCAACCCTATTTCGGTTGTACCCGTTAAGTCAACTGGGCAGATGTGATGACTTCCTGGTGTGAATTCTGTGACAAAGTTTGCCAAAGCTTGGGCTTTTATCGTGGTTCTGGGTTGAAACTTGATGTCAAACTGTCCCAACTCTACTGTCCACTTTAAGATTCGCCCAGAAAAGTTCGCCTTCTCAAACAAAGCTTTTAATGAAAAAGCTGTGAGGACGATTATGGTGTGGGCGTGAAAGTAGTGTGATAACTTTCTTGAGGCCATCATCAAGGCTAAGGCCAATTTTTCCAATGGTAAGTACCTGGTTTCTGCGTCCAGCAATGTCATGCTGACATAAAAGATGGGCAGATGTTAGATTCCTTCCGCTCGGACCAACACTGCGCTAATTGCGTGCTGTGAGACTGCCAGGTATAAAAATAGTTCTTCTCTAGGTATTGGGTTTACTAGCAGCGGTGGAGAAAACATATATTCTTTCAAACTTTCTAGGGCGCGGTCGCATTCTTCATCCTACTCAAACTTGGCCTTTTGTGCTTGAAAGAATGGTCGACATCTGTCTGACGACCGACTTATGAACCGGTTTAGCGCGGCTGCCATACCGGTGAGATGTTGTACTTCTTTTACTGAGTCGGGCCTCTCTCGATCATGAATTGCTTTGATCTGAGAAGGGTCTGCCTCTATACCTCGGTTGGTCACCAAGAAGCCTAGGAATTTGCCTGATCCTACGCCGAACGCACACTTAGATGCATTAAGGCGTAACTTGTGCTTCTTTAGGATCTGAAACATCTCACCTAGGTCCCTGAGATGGTCATTCTCATCCTTGCTTTTGATTACCATATCGTCGATGTGAGCCTCTATTGTTCTACCTAACAATGGCTTAAACATCTTGGTGACCATCCGCTGGAATGTTGCCCCTGCGTTTTTTAGGCCAAAGGGCATGACCTTGTAGCAATACAGTCCTCTTGGCGTAGTAAAGGATGTGACCTTCTGGTCTGGTTCATACATAGCGATCTAATGATAACCTCTGTATGCATCAAGAAAGCTAAGTCGGTTGTGTCCTGCCGTTAGGTCTATCAGTTGGTCTATTCGTGGTAGGGGAAAGCTGTCTTTTGGGCATGCCTTGTTGACTATTTTGTAGTCCACGCAGACACGCCATTTTCTTTTCTTCTTTGGCACCACTACTGTATTGGATATCTACTTGGGATAGTGCACTTCTCTGATAGCTCCTGCTTCTAGAAGGTTTCTCACTTCTTCCGCCACTATCTCGGCGTGGTGGAGTGCTGATCTGCGAGTGCACTATATGATTGGTCTTGCAGTTTGGTGGACATTCAATTGGTGACAAATGAAGTTTGGATCAATGCCAGGCATGTCATATGGCATCCAGGCAAACATTTCGATGTTAGAGGTCAAGAATTTCATGACCTCTATTCTTTCGGTGCTGGACATAGATGAGCCAAGCAAAAAGAACTTTTCCAGGTCCTTTTCATCTATTCTTACCTGTACCAAGTCTTTCACTGCTTTCTGTTCAACGACTTTGCCAACAGCCGCAAACAATTCATTGCTCTCAGGTTCTTCCACCATCTCAACAAACCTTTTGGTAGCTCGACTGCCATTTACTGTGACGAAGCACTGCTTGGACATAATTTGGTCTCCAAAGACCTTTTCAATTACTCTGGCTTCGTTGGGAAACCGCATTACTTAATGGTAGGTTGACGCTACCTATCGCATGGCATGCAGCCATGTCCTCTCCAAGATTATGTTGTAAATGGAAGGGACTTTCAATACCCAGAATTCCACTTGTTTTGTCATGCTTCCTGCTCTGACTGGGAGGATAATCTTGCCGACTAGCCACTTTGGCATTGAGTTGAATCTAATTAGGGGAGATACGGCAGGTGCCAAGTCTTTGTCCTTCGGTTTCAGTTGTTTGAAGGTTTCGTAATACATTATCTCGCATGAGCTTCCTTGGTCGATCAAAATCCGTTTGATGTCGTAATCCATGACGCGGAGTGTGACGACCAGTGCATTATTGTGAGGGCAATATATCCTTGCCAAGTCTTTGTCTGAGAAGGATATGACGTTCGTGACTTCTGTTTTCCCCTTTTTAATGGTGGGCTGTGCACTCAATTCCTCCCTTAAGTTCTCAGCCTTCTTTATCATACCCTTGAGCTCACATACTCGCTCAGGCTCGAATATCCCATGTATTACGTTTATTACGCCTTGAGGTGGGGCGTCAATCAGTGTTCCGTCTGGGTGATCGTGGTTTTGGGGGCTGGCTGCGTCCCTCCTTCTATATACCGGTCCAAGTGACCAGCTGCCACTAACTCCTCCAGATGCTGTCTCAACTGCGTGCAATTTTCAGTGTGGTGCCCCTATTCCTTATAGAAGGTGCACCGAGATCTTTCGTCGTAGTCCTTTTGTGCTTCTCCTAGCTTAGCTGGCCATCTGACGAAAGGTTCATCACGTATCTCACTGAGAATTTGGTAGATTGGTTTCTTGAATACCGTGGTAATGGTAGTGCGGACCCTCAACCATCTTTTATCTCGGTCCTCTTCGTTGTCTCGCCTGCCTTGTCCATTCTTGCTTGGACGTTCTACCGTGTTGACTTTTGTTGTAGTCTTCTTATCTGGTGTTGCTGTTGCACCATATTTTGCCTTAGCGCGGGCGCCATCCTCCTCCACCCGAATATGTTGGTGCACTTTCTTCATCAAGGCTTCCATCGTGAGGGGTGGAGTCATAGTAATCGAATCCCTCAATCTGTTTCCGACTGGAAGTCCTCTTCTGTATTGGGCGATGGCGAGATTGGTGGGGCAGTCCCCTATCTAGTTGAACGCCTCCCAATAGCGACTATTGTAGGATCTCAATGTTTCATTGTCGTCCATGTCAATGGAGAGTAGCTGATCGATCTCTACTGGGGTCTTGGTGTTCGTTTTGAACCTTGTCACGAACGCCTTTGCCAATTGTGCCCATGAGCCTATGCTGCCTTCTGATAGCCTTTCGAACCAGATTAAACCTAGGTCACCAAGGCTTGATGGGAATAGGATGCACATTAAAGTCTCGTTTCGCCGGTATACTGCCATGACCTGGCGAAAGTGGCTTAAGTGCAAGTAGGAGTCTATCTTCCCTTCATACGTGGTAAATTTGGGCTGAAGGAAGCCGGAAGGTAAGGGCGCGTTCTCGATTGCCGAAACGAACAACGAGGTCTGCAGTCTTGCTAAGGCTTTGTCTGTTGGTTCGTAAGCAGGGTGCGCTATTGGCATTCCTACCTCGACGCTTCCATGCGTTCGAGGGGCCAACCGCTGAAGGGCTGAGACTCTGCGCGAGTCGTGTGCCCTAGTATCCTCTTTCCATCGTGCCTTTTCTTCAAGCACCGTCCGTAGGTCGGACGATCTAAGCAACTCCGTTTGTCTGGACGTAGTCTGGTGGGTACATGAGGGCCGATAGGTGCTTCCCTTAGTGTAAGACCTCAATGTTCTCGTTCTCTCAGACCTGGACTAATGAGTCCTGGAAGACCTTGATTGAGTGTCGCCTGTCCTGAGGCTTTTACTCTCTGCTTGAGACGGTGTGGTTTGCCTACCACGATCCTCCGAGTGGTGAGGGGGCGTGTTGCCTTTGCGACCCTCTCCTGTCGCCACCGCTTTTTCCTTGATCTGGCGCTTCATGGCCTCCATGTCCGCCGCCATCTTCCTTATTAGTTCGTCTTGCTCTTTTACGCGATCCTCAAGAGCTTGAGGGTCGATTCTTCGCCTCTGCCTATCAGGACTTGATGAGCGACGGAGGCTGTTACCCCGTCTCCCCCTTGCATCCCTCCGGGGGTTCTGTCGCTGGGGCTCTAAATCTGCCATGGGAGGGATGAAAGGCAAACCTTCGCGCCTCCCACCTCCCTCTTGGGTTTTCCCATTAATGGCGGACTGCGGCAAATCTTCATTGTGCGCCATTGCGTCTAATGTAGCGAGGAAAACTTGATCAAGAGGTTTTGTTGTTTGTCTGATATTCCCACAGACGGCGCCAATTGTACGAGTAAGAAATAATCTTCTCGTATAATCCTATTGATCAAGTCCGCGCTCCTCCGAACGTCGTCGCTCCTCCGAACGTCGTCGCCTTACTCTCTAAAAACACAAACGTGAGCTAGCCGGCGGGTGTGTGCCGGATACCTCTCCGATGCCTAAGTCAGCAAAATGGACAATAGACAAAAGCTCTGTGTATTCGAGAATCAAAGTTGTGTTACGTCTCCATAGGTGATGTTATGAGCTTTTATAGGTTCCGCGTGGCACAATCCTAGTAGGACTCGTATTCCTCCATGCAGAGTCCTCATAGGAATCACATTCCTGAAAGATAATGCTTATCCTTCAACACCCCCCTCACTACTTAAACCAAGTGAGATGGTTCTACCACGGTTGGATGTCAATACGACCGAGATAACATGGCCATGCTAAAGTCGCAGACTAGATCGAGCTCCCACTAGCTCTGTTCTTCCTTTCACTGCGTGTACCTTGGTTTGACATATTCCAACTGGGTTGTCTGAGACCACACTAACCACAACGAGCTTAGACCGAGCTAACCAATAGCAAGGTTCTGAGGAAAGCTCAACATACTTTGGCCCAAGATGGTTTGACCGAGCTAACTGTCACCGCGCCGACCGTGGTGACCGAGCTAACCACCAAGCTCTTTCGGACCGGGCTATCTGCAAGGCTCCTCTAGACCGGACTAATTATAAGGCCCTTTTACTGTGGCCCACAGAATGACCCATTACCCAGCTCGGCCCAATTTACATATAAATTACCCTCTCAATTTATTTATTTATTTTGCTAATTTCTTTAAAATGACATGATTTTTTCGTGACTAATTTTTTTTAAAGATTTTTCTCAAATTCACATATCAATTTAAGAGAACTTGGGGGCCTCATGGTCCCATTTTGATAATTTGAACTTTTCATTTTGTAGAGCCTTAAGAGTATATCATCTATGAAACAAAATAAGTTTGATCCGATAATTGTAACTTTTTCATTTTATAGCATTTATTTATGAAAAAATAAACACCAAATATATTTTTAAAAATTGACTATTTAATTTTTTTTTTACAAATATAATAAAATGAAAAGTTACAATCATAAATGATATACATTAAGGGTTCTAGAATTTTTTTATTTATTTATAACAATTACTCAAAAGTCACTCTGTTTTTAGAAAACTAGCAAAATAAACAAATAAATAAACATTACATTATAGTGGATGAATAATACTTGAGTTAAGACCTTTAAATTTCACTTTTAAATTTATTCATACCAGCATGCGAGGGGTTTTGTCTTAATTAATTTCTAAATAAATTAACAATTATTATAACACTTCATGTCATTAAAGTAGATTTAAAAGTGATATTTTAAATTTTTTTAATAATTTTCTTAGCAAGTGGTAAAATATATATATATATATATATATAGTAAAGTTGTTTCAAGGAAAACTAAAAAATAAGAATAATGTTTCGTAGCTCGAAACACCTTGACCCAAATGGCTCGACTACCCAAAACGACGTCGTTTTGGGCAGTTTTTTTTTTTTTTTTTTTTTTCTCTGAAACAAACCGAAGAAGAAGGAGATAAGGAGGAGGAAGAGAGAAAAAGAGAAGGAGAGAAGGAGAAAACAAAGGAGGGTCGCGATGGTGATGGCGGCGCCGATGGGTAAGACGAACATTCTCTCCCTTGAACTCTCCATCTGCATTGATTTGTTTATTTCTTGATTTATTTGTTTAAATCGAGGGTTCAATTTGCATTATAAACTTAACAGATTTGCACAATCGCAAAACTAGATCACTTGGCTTTTTCTTCCCATTAATTGGGTTTGATTTTGGGGATTTTTTCCACAATAATTTTTTAATTTTTATGGATTTTGAATGAAAGATTAGTGCTTTGAGTTTAGGTTTTGGTGATTGTGAATTGTTAATGAACATAGATACTTTGGTGGTTGTGTTGATGTGGTTCGTTTGCCGCAATGGGTTTCGATTTGTTGATGGAATGGTGGATGTTGGACGGTGGAGAACGATGATGATGCAAATCTTGAAGGAGATGAACAGAGGAAGAGAGAGAGAGAGATGAAGAAGAGAAGAAACAGAGGAAGGACGGAAAGGAGAGAGAGAAAGGTTGAAAAGTGAAAAGTCGGGCCACTCGAGTCACACAAAAGTCGAGCAACATAACAGAATTGAAAAAATAAAGAAAGAAAAAAAAAACTCATTCAGGGAAAACTAAGAAAGAGAAGGGGAATAAAAAATAAAAAAAGGTGAACAAAACGCTACCACATTGAGCGAATAGAAAACCATGCTGTGGTTGGAGCACAGCAAACATCCCTCCTTCCAAAAAATTATTATCAAAATGTCGACTCTTCTTTTTATTTTTTTAGACATTTTTTTATATAAAAAAAATCAACTAAAATAATTAATTTTTAAAATAACCTTTAATAGTATTCTTTATCAATGGAGTATTATTTAGATATTATTTTTAAAATTTTAAATTATTTTTTAAAAACACAACCCAACTAATTTAAAAAAAATAAATAATCAAAAGCAATCAATGTTTAGAGTTTTAAAAAACTGTTTTCAAGTTTAAATTCGAATATTTTTTTTAATGAACTTTTTAATATTTTAATAAAATTTTTATTTTTTAAAAATTCACTTACTAGTGTGTTTGGTTTTGAGTTTTTTGGATTGAAAACTTACTTAGATGTATCTGAAAACTTACTTTGTGTTTTTTTGTTTTCAGTGAATATTTTTAAAATTTTAAGCATTTTTTTTTTACTTTTTTAGATGCACCTTACTTAAATGTATCTAAAAAGTAAAAAAAAAATTGAAAAAATATTTTAAAAAATTAATAAATACATAAAAATACGAAAAATATATTGAATTCTCGTATTTTTTTTTTGTATTTTTAGTATTTAGTGAATTTTTAAAAGATCTTTTTCACAAAAACTATACTTTTTATGTGTATTTATGTTAGGTGTCTCTAAAAATTTTAAAAAAAAATTGCTTAAAATATTAAAAAAATTACTAAAAATTAAAAAAAATACGAAAAATAAGAAAGTAGAATTTTCTAAAAAAAGTTTTTGGAAAACTCTAACCAAGTTTTTTTTTTGTTTTGGGTATGGCATCCTTAAATGCGTCAGGATCCTCTAGAGTAAAAAGTCTAGAGTGATCTCCTAGAATAAATAATCTGACGGCTGAAATTAAAACTCACTAAAACGACGTCATTTTGGTGAGTAAGTTGAAAAAAAAAAGAAGAAAAAAACCTAGCTTTTCACCTCTGCACCTCGATTTCAACCTCCGTTCATCGGAAAACTTCAACGGCGACACCGAAGACCTCCTATTACCAGTGAGATCATCATCATCCTCACCTTCATGATTTATTTTTTCCATTTTTGTAATCTGTTTTGTTTCGGGAATCAATGAGGGTTTTTGTTGCTTCCACAAGTCCATGCTTCACGATTCTTGCTTCTATGATTGTATGTATTTGATTTTACTCAATTCGATGTATTTGCTTGTTTGTTTAACAATCACCTCCATAAATCAACTCTTTCAAAATTTATGCCATGTTTATATGATTATATATTCGCAGATCTATGTCTTCGTACTAGTTTTAATGGTTTTGATATACTATTATATACATAGATCTATATATTTTTACCAGTGTTTGATAGTTTTTATGTATCTATATATTCATGGATTTATGTATGTGTACTAGTACTAGTGTATACATGCCATAGACATACTTTCATTTAAAAAAAAAAAAAAAAGAGGTTGAAATCGGCCTACATAGGTAAAAAGCTGAGTTTCTTTTCTTTCTTTTTTTTCGTTTTTCAACTTACTCACCAAAACGACATCGTTTTGGTGAGTTTTAATTTCAGCTGTTAGATTGTTTACTTTAGGAGATCACTCTAGACTTTTTACTTTAGAGGATCCTGACGCTCCTTAAATAAGTACACACTTTTTATCTTTTTTGGGTCACATCACCTATTTATTTTTCTGCACATCTTTTCATGAAAAGTTAAAAAGTACACTTATTTAGATCATCCCAAACCATCCCTTAGTGAAAATTTTAAAATTTCTTTGTAAATATTTTAGTTTTTAAATATATCTGTACTAAGTGAATTTTAAAAATAAAATAAAATGTGAAAATTTTTTATTAAAGAAATCAAAATACTATAAAAAATTTAAAAATTATTTTTAAAAATTCAAAATTAAATAGATATTTTTATAATGTAGTCAAAACATGCCATTTACATTGTTGTGCTTAAACTACCAAAAACTAACCGCTACCGGTTAACCGGAACCACAAAAACTATATTTGAAATTTGATTATTTATTGATAAAATTAAGGTAAAGATAAAATAAACATTGCAATTCAATGGTTTTTTTTTTTTTTTTTTTCCAAATTGTAGTTGAGATTAGGACTGAGCATAAGGTTATTCGAACTGTTTAACTCAAACCGTTCGCACTTATTTGGATGATTTTGCATAATCATTAGGGTTCAGATGTGAGGTAGAATTTTTTTGTTTTGCGGGTCGCAGGTTTTACCCGTACCTGCACTCACTCACTCGTATCTGTATGTATTGTTTAGCTTATACCTTTTCTGCAAAGTGAATGCGAGTTAATTAACTAATCCTAACCTATGTTTATAGTCAGTTCCTTCTGAAAGTAAATTGGATAGATAGGATATAATTTATTTAAGATAAATCATTTGGAAAATAATGATTTCATAATAAAAAATATGTGATTTTATGACCTAAAATAATATTTTAAAAATGAGGGGAGAAGGCCCAAAAAAAATATTTAAAAAATGGAAAAAAAACAAGCTCAAAAATAAAATTTTAAAGAAAAAGTCCAATCCGCAAACCGCTCATACATCCGTGAACCATATTCCCACAAATTGCAATCCGCACTACGGGGAGTTGCAGATTCAATTTTTTCTAAATTTCAGACATGCAGACAAGTCCAAATTACAAATTAAACCGTCAAAAATCAATCTTCGAGAACCCGTAATTGAGATGATATCCTCAAAACTATTTGTTAAGTGGTAGAATCTTCAACTAGAAAGGCAAAACCACGAGTAATTAGTTGGTATTTCAAGAATTTTATATTGGCTGTGTGCCCAATCAATAACAAAGACTAAGAAATACATGCAGTTAAAAATAAGAAAATAATGAAAAAATGAGATAATCTCATTGAATGACCACATGTCACGTAATGTTCCTGACCCATAGAATAATTTCTCCAAAATCACGCAATTTTTTTCTTTTCCAATGTCTTCTCTTTCTTTTTCATTTTTTTTCTTTTTTACAACTTTGATAACCACACTGTTGTCGACCGGCCATCTCTTCTCACCATCCCAATTACTCATTCACACTCCCTTCCAAGCCAATCGCTCATTTAATATATTCAATTTTTAAGTATTGAATTAAGTTATTAAATACTATATTAAAATTAAGAGCTAAAAATTAAATACTAAAAACTAAATGTTAAATTTTTTAATTTGAAAAATTATTTGACAAAAAATTAAATACTGAATTAAAATAGATTGTTGATATATACAAAATTAAATTTAAAACTTATTATTTTTAAATTTTAACTTTTAATTTTTATATTGTAATAATGGCAACAATTGGCAATGATGGTAAAGATAAAGATACAATGGTTGTGATGAAGGTGGAACAGTATTGCAGTAGAGGTAAAAAAAAAGGATAACCGGACTATACCGATGATTGTAATTGTGGTCGTTATGACAACAGCGTTGGAACATTTTCATAATATATTTATATATACTTAAATATATAATATAGTTATATGAATGATTAAAGAGATGTGACTTTTGGGTTTAAACCAAAAAATGTAACCATTGAGATTAAACAAAAAAGTGTGTCTTTTGGATTTAAACTATGGGGTGTAACCATTGGATTTAAACAAAAATACATGATTCTTAAATTTAAAAGGTGTCACTTTGAATTTAAAAGACACAACATTTGGTCTAAGAGACACAAACACATGCCTATATAAAGGCAAAATGGGTTGGCATTTAAAAAAAAAAAAAATTCCATATGAAATCCATAGAATATCCATAGAATTTCTCTTTAACATTCATATTATTATTTTCCTCCATACTTGGTAGATTAGAAAAATCCAAAGGTATTCGCGATCTGATTTTGTTCTTGCATAACGTAGTCAAACATCAGTCTTTAGACTGGGCTTCATTGTGTCTTGGAGGCGAATTCGCGAGTAACCTGGAGCATACCATATTCAACAGAATTGGTGGGGGCGAATATCGTCTTAAGAAAAACGACGTTGTAACGCGCCTTGAAACAATACTAATTATTTTATCTCTTTTCATCTCATTTACTAAATTTGCACCAACAATTTTAAGACGATATACCAAAGAGATGGGAGCACATTAATGTGTATTTGGAATTATGTACAACAAGTAAGGCTGAATTCAATTTTATTTATGGTATAAAGTGGATTGAGAAACAAGGTATGCATTTTCTATATATGTGCAATTTTATATGATAATGATAATGAAAATCAGATTACCAGGTATGAGTTATTTTCTATTATGTTTTTGAAATTAGTATTATATGAATAATTGCATGCCTATATCTGTTGTGTCTTGGTAAGAAATTGTGTGTCTATAATTGACACGTAATCTTCAAGGAAAAATATACTTTTCATATGCCATAAAAGAAACTGTTACAAATAAGTTATGCGTTTTTAATTATAATTGTTATTTTAAATTTTGCTTTCTCTATTGCATGATAAATATAATTTTTGTTAGTATGTGTTTACAATCAATGAGATGTAATTCAGAAAATAATTTGTGACTTTCTGTATTCGGTGACCAGAAGTTGGGTCAACTAAAATTTCTGCCACATTTTGCATGTTATTTGTGAGGCATATGATGTAATTATTTTATTTACATATTATCAATTTACTTGAAACTTTTAAGTTTTGTAAGATATTGTTATTATGATTTGTTTTAAAGTTTTATTAAACTGTTTATATAGTTAGTCTATATGTTTGTGTATACATCTGGAAGTTGATATGTATGATCTTTTCATAAAATGACTCTGAAGTTGGAAAAAGAAAGGCACAAATATTTGAAAAACATTTTCTGGAAGTTTTCAAGAATGTGTTTTTAAAATCAGTTATGATTTTAATTGTTAAAATTAAGGTATGATTTTTGGATTGTGATTTCTTGAAACCTGAGAAAATATAGAGTACATGTTATATACTTGGTAAATTTTCTGAATAAATAAATTAGAATTTCTAATTTATGTAACTTGGATTTGAATGAAAATTTTATATTAATTGGTCAATTTATGATTCAAAACAAATACAAGCACAAATCATGAAACTTAAGATATAAGAAAGTATTAGTTCTAAATATCTTTTGTATTGATTGCTTATGTCCCACAATTTAATTTTTCAAAATTATTGAGAATGGTTAGTTTATAGGTTAAAGTGGGTATCTAGTTCTTTGAAAGGATACAAAGGCGTCTATTTGAACACTTAGCATTAAAACTATGGCTTAGAGTAAATAAAAATTACTCATAGTGGGGGTTTATTTCTTAGAATTGAAGAGATGGTTCTTAGTCTCCTGTAACAAAGGAGATGAAATGACATGGTATTTTTGTCACTGATTTTTCTTGAATTTTTGAAGATGCAAACTCATCATTAATATGAATTGATAGTTATGACAGTGATTGTTAGCCCGGATATGTTGATCACATCATAAACTGTGGTAATACATAGCTATGTAAGAGTTTTATCTACGTGATTGTAAATTATCTTAAGAAATACTTGCAAGGGATTTGATGTGAGATCGTCAAAGAGGATGGGTCTTAAGCTTAAGTAATATATCACTCTTGGTGGAAACTCGACTCAACGCTTAAAGAAACATCAAGTCTTGAGTTCAATATGAGTCCAAGTATATCATATATCGTGATTGCAAGCACTTGAATTTTTTTTTTTTTATAACCATTCCAAGGTATATAGTGATTAGGACCTTTAATGCAAAAGAGGAGGTTAAGCTACTTAGCTCTTAATAAGTTTACAATAGTGAGTTAGGGTACTTTAGTTACAGGGTTTAGAGCACTAAATCAGTAGCTCTAAAAGAAGCACTAACGAGCTGGTAGCCAACAAGGCAAGATGAGGAACATTTGCATATACGATGCGTGTGTTTCACGCACTATGTAAAAAAAAATATATAAATCCCGCTCAAATGTAAAACAGAGGTATTGATGTTCCATTTTCAAGATTTATTCTAGCTCTACCAACTATAGATCTCTCCTCCACCGTCTCTCTCCTTCACCGTCCAGGGTCTTCTTCCTCCTCCACCGTCTGACGTTGGCTGTCTCCCTTTTCTCCGTCTTCCCTCTCTCGCTCTGAATCTGCAGATCTGTCGTCCACCGTCACTTTCCTCTATCCTCTGCCGTCACTCTCCTTCACCGTCCGATGCTTTCTCCCTCCTCCACTATCTAGCGTCTTCCTCTGACTTGGATTTCTACGTTTCTCCAGGTCAGTTTGTCACTGTATGTTATGTCCTCTCTGTTTCAATGTTCTTATACATATATATATATATATATACACACAATAGGAAATCTGTGTTCAAACAAATTTTTAATACCAAAAGTCATTATTTTGAAAATTTGTGTTGAAATAGATTTTCAACACAGATGTTCAACACAAATTTTTTAACACAGAATTTAAGTACTCCAAAGCTCAATCTGTTTTTTGGAAAGTCAATCTTTTATTTTGTTTTGCAATTTGTTTGGAAACTCATTCTGTTTTGCAATATGTTTTTTTGTTTGGAAATTGTAATCAAATTTCAATACCAGAGCTTGCATCATGAATTGATTTTTAGAAGGAAAAAAAAATATTGAAAGGGTACTCCAGAGTTGTTTTTTAATACCAAAAAAATTGCTTTTCAAAAGCAAAACTCATTATGTTTTTTAGACTTGCATTGTTGATGAAGAAACAGAGATATCATATGGAATGTAAATGGTTGTTGATGAATATTGGACTGTAATTTGGACTATAATTTTTGAATGAGTAGAAATAGAGATTGATTCGAATAGTGGTGAGAATCCTTTATTAAATGAGAGTGAAGAAGTTGAGGAATCTAAGAGGGGTATATGTTTTAGCTCAAAACAAGAAGTGTACACATTTTATGCCAAATATGCTAAACATGTTGGATTTTTCAAAGCTTATAAACACACAAGTTTGTGGCGATGATGGGGAATCAAGATAATTTGGGATTGAATGTTCTTGATTGGGAAAGAGAACCAAAAAATCAGAAGTAAACCCTTTAAAGCCATCTCTGTCCACAAAAATTGATTGCAAAGTAAGAATACGAGCGACCTGACAAAAGGATGGGAGATTTATGTTAACCACAGTTAACCTTGACCATAATCATGACTTGATTCTCACCGACTCATGTCATGTTGCAATGAATACGAAAATTTTACTCATGTGAAGAGAAGATTAAAAATTAATAATCAAGCAGGGATTGGGGTGTCTAGGAATTGTAACTCAATGGTTGTTGAAGCTGGGGGTTATGAGTCATTAACATTTGATGAGCGGGATGCAAGGAATTACATTAACAGAGCTAGAAGATTAAGACTTGGAGAAGGAGATGCCGATGCACTTCAAAAATAATTTTTGAGGATGAACGCACAAAATTCGAGTTATTATTATATGATTGATGTTGATACTGATTTTCGCATTAGAAACTTGTTTTGGGCAGATGCAATGAATCGGGCGACTTATTTGACATAACTTATCTCACTAACAAATATGAAATGCCATTTGCTCCGTTTATAGGAGTTAACCACCATGGACAGTCGATTTTGCTTGGTTGTGGGTTGTTATCTAATGAAGACACTGATACATTTGTTTGGTTATTTAAAGCATGGTTAAATTATATATCAGATCATCCTCCAAAAGCTATAATAACTGATCAATGCAAAGCTATGCAAAATGCTATTGAAATTGTCTTCCCAAATACTCGACATCAATGGTGTTTATAGCATATAATGAAGAAAATTCCAGAGAAATTGAAAGTTTATTCCCAATATGAATCCATGAAATTGACTTTGCAAAATGTAGTGTATGACATTTTCACAAAAAATGAATTCGAGATGAGATGGAAAGAGATGATTGCATAATTTAATCTTTATGAGAACCAGTGGTTGGGGATACTATATGATGAACTACATTGATGGGTTCCGGTCTATGTAAAAGATATTTTTTGGGCTGGCGTGTCAACTACACAACGAAATGAGAGCATGAATGTCTTTTTTGATGGATATGTCAACCCAAAGACTACATTAAAGCAATTTGTTGAACAATATGAAAATACCTTGAGAAGTAAGGTAAAGAAAGAGAAGAAAGCTGACTTTAAGTCTCGATACAAAGTGTTTGATTGCCTAACTATGTATGGTTTTGAGAAATAATTTCAAGATGCCTACACCAATGCAAAATTCAAAGAAGTGCAAGCAGAGATAAAGAGACTAGTTTATTGTCAGCCGTGTCTTGTGCGAGAGGAGGGTTCAATTTGCACATATTTTGTGAAGGAAGCCATGATAGTTTTTGAGAAGATGAAGCATATGGACTTTATTGTGTATTATAATTCGACTGAATTTGATGTTCAATATATGTGTCGGTTGTTTCAATTTAGGGGCATCATGTGTACTCACTCACTCGTTGTGCTCATTGCAAGATGCATAAATGAGGTTCCAAATAAATTCATTCTACCACGATGGAGAAAAGATTTGGATAGAGGGTACACATGTATTAAAACCACATACACTGGCTTTGGGGATGATTTCAATGCAAAAGTCTATAATAAGATGAACAAAAAATTGATTGGCATTGTACAAGTAGCTGAGAATTCTGAAGGAAAAATCTGAATTATCGACCGTGGGTTGGATGAAATCAATGCAAGAGTGATAAAAGATGATGAGGGTGGTGGGAGTAATATACCAGCTTCAACTAGTAATGTGCCACCTATTACTAGTAATGTACCATCTTCCCCGATTGGGAGCATTAATAAAAAAGCAATCAGTAATACGAAAGTTGTTTAGTCCTTTGGTTGCTCGCCGAAAAGGTCGTCCAGTTACGAAACGAAAGGTCACAAAAGTAGATCAAATAGTCAATCGGTTGAAACCAAGCAAAACAAAACATAACAAATCAAAGGTAAATTTCATGGTATTCTCTATTTATTTTTCAATACTGTATCATTTCTCTCTATTAAACTTATAATTTATCTCTATTCATTCATCATGGTTAATATAAGGTACCAAGGTGCTTGGAGCTCAAGCTCAATCTTAACCTCAACCTAGTGCACGTAAAGTGCTTTATCTTTGTATGGTTGGCATGCAAAATAGTTTGCATATGCTGGTACGTGTACATAATATGAATTTACATCGATCAGTTTATTTTATTTTTCAATAATGTACATAAAACTATTTTTTTCATGTCATTGTAATTCAATAGGGACAAATGGTAAATGCAGTTGGAGGCAGACCAGGAAGCATGGACATTATGAGAAAACAAAGTTTGATGACTACTCCAACTCAGATTTATGGAGTCGACACATCTCTTACCCCATCGGAATGTATTGGAGGCACACCAGAAGTTATTGACATGATGCCAACTCAACAATCCATGAGTGCTACAAATCAAATTTATGGAACCGTATCATTTTCTTTTGTTGACTTCAATGTACAAATGGACCGAAATGAGTCTCATTTTCGTTAGTTGAAAACTTGTAATTTTAATGCATTTCATGTGACTTAACTTGGAGTTTATTTTGTAATGGGAGTAATTTAATGCATCTTGCTTTGTTACTTGATGGAGCATAATTTATGAGATTTATAGAAATTTGATGTTGGTTTGTTGTTATATTTGCTGTCTAGCTCTATACAGATGTGGATGAATTGGTCTTCTTTGGGAATGTTTTATGTTGCAGGATCGGACTTGGAGCTAAAGTAATGTGTGTTGGTTTATTTTTGTTGAAAATATGATAAAAATCTGTTACAAATCTGATTTCAAATAATCTGTGTTAAAAAATGTGTAAAAAATCTATATCCAAAAATTTGTCTTCAAAATTTATGTTGAAAAACCTGTATCCAAAAACTTGTCTTCAAAATCTGTGTTAAAAAATCTGTGTTCAAAATATTTGTTCAAAAATCTGTGTTCAAAATCTGTGTCCAAAAATCTATCTTCAAAATCTGTGTTGAAAAACCTGTGTCCGAAAATCTGTATTGAAAAACCTATGTTAAAAAATCTGTGTTCAAAATATCTGCTCAGAAATCTATGTTAAAAAATCTATGTCCAAAAATCTGTCTTCAAAATCTGTGTTGAAAAACCTGTGTTCAAAATATCTGTTGAAAAATCTGTGTTGAAAAATTTGTCTTCAAAATTTGTATTCAAAAATCTGTGTTGAAAAATCTGTCTTCAAAATCTATGTTCAAAAATCTGTCTTGAAAATTAGTGTTCAAAAGAAAGTGTTAACAATCTGTGTTAATAACCTATGTTCAATTATTCTTCAAATAGACAAATAGATAACAACCCGTGTTCAATCATTCTTCAAATAAACAAACAGATAACAACCTGTGTTCAATCATTCTTTAAACAGACAAACAAATAACAGATTATATCTTCATACTTCTCAAAAAAAACTGTCATATATTATAAATCTTCATACATATTATCTATTTCAATTTCTAACTTTCATATAAATTATTACATCTTTATAACTAATACAACACCAACTTTGATTTATGTTTGTCTGTAATTTTTGCATCCGGGCGCTCTAAACTTGAAGTTGTTCGCTTTGAAATCGAAGTTGTTCGGTGACAGTTAGTATATTGCCTGTTTGTACTTGTCCTTCATGTTTACATTGTGAATTTGTAGTGGAGCACAATCCAGTAAAACCACCATAATCATAACAACAATAAAATAACTTTTTTTTTGTTTCGCTGTCTCAAAAATTCGAATAGTTGTTTTTTTTCCGACATTTAGGACAATTTTTGTTGCAATATGTCAATTGATCTGAGGTACTGTCGCTGATACTTGAAGTTGATATTTACAAAAATATGAAGCCAAATCTCAAACAATTAGTGTACAAGTCTGAGGTATAATTCTAAAACCATGTGATGTGATCTGTTTTTTAATTAGGTATACATCTTGACTTCTTGAAACAAAACAGTGTATTTGAAGTGAATTGAATTCTTGAACCAACAATTGAAACAACAGTTGAATTCTTGAGATAAACAACAATTCTAACACTAATCCAGTGCATATACACCCTTAATCTAGTCCCATAAATATATACATGCACATAAGATATTTATATTTTCTTGAGTCAAAATACCACCATCCATTCCCATATTTTCTATGATTGGCCTGGCACTAATTCCTCTGTTTCAATGTGCCTGGATCAAAGAAAAAGGTTTATTATAACAGAAAAACAATCATTTTTGTCTCCATAACTCTAATATCTCTCGTGAAGTAACTTAAAGGTAACTGGGTTGTCCAATAAATCACAGTTATACATAATCATATGTTATTATATGGTTTATGTTATTTTCTTGATTGATTTGCAGACAAGGGACCCAATGTTTGATTAACAAAGCATGTCAAAGTGGAAGACTGAGAGCCCAAGTAAATACTGAGTTTATGAATGGCCATCGGCTTCAAGATATTGTATTCTAGCATAAGGTTGTAGGTTGACAATAATCTACTCCAAACATGTCTTTAATCCTAAATTCTACCTTTCTGTTGTGGCTTTAACAATCATGGATTGAAACCTGAAAAGTTTGATCAACAGATAGAAATTTCATGTCCTCCTATAGATGCCACCACAAGACTTGAACCCGATAATTACTTGACACAGAAAGACATGTACTTAGAGATTAATCAAGACAAAACTTCAAACATACTCGTGATCCAACAAAAGAACTAGTCTCATTGTCAACCATTGTACATAGGACCTAATTAAATCAAAGCAAACAATTCCAAATCAATATCCCCAAATTTCATGCATTTACCAAATGTGATGTTTGAATTCAACTTTTGTTGCTAAGCGATGCAACTTCATCTTCCCTTATTCTTCTCAAAAGTTTGATCAACAGATAGAAATTTCATGTCCACCTATAGAAGCCACCACAAGACTTGAACTCGATAATTACTTGACACAGAAAGACATGTACTTAGAGATTAATTAGGACAAAACTTCAAACATACTCGTGATCCAACAAAAGAACCAGTCTCATTGTCAACCATTGTACATAGGACCTAATTAAATCAAAGCAAACAATTCCAAATCAATATCTCCAAATTTCATGCATTTACCAAATGTGATGTTTGAATTCAACTTTTGTTGCTAAGCGATGCAACTTCATCTTCCCTTATTCTTCTCAAAAGTTTGATCAACAGATAGAAATTTCATATCCACCTATAGAAGCCACCACAAGACTTGAACCCGATAATTACTTAACACAGAAAGACATGTACTTAGAGATTAATTAGGACAAAACTTCAAACATACTTGTGATCCAACAAAAGAACCAGTCTCATTGTCAACCAATGTACATAGGACCTAATTAAATCAAACCAAACAATTCCAAATCAATAGCCCCAAATTTCATGCATTTACCAAATGTGATGTTTGAATTCAACTTTTATTACTAAGCGATGTAGCTTCATCTTCCCTTATTCTTCTCCTATTTGTAAAATTTTAAAACATTTACAAAAAAATTATATACATTTATCCTCAATTACCTAACAATTCATAGGGCAAATCAATTCATAGGGCAAACCCTAGTATCATCAGTCACAACGCCCACCACTAAAGCTAATCCAATGTAAAATTCGGGCAAATCAAAATCAAAATCAAAATCCTCCTAAACAGATCAACTCAAAATCAAAGTCACAAAAATCTCAACAAATCAGCGCATATATATATATATATAGAGAGAGAGAGAGAGAGAACTGACTTGTCAAGAAAAGATAGAGAGTCGAGATAAACGAGTTCTGCAGGAAGACGGAGAGAGACTCGGTTATCGTGAATGACTCGATCGTCGTCGTCGTAAGAAGCGACAAAAAACAGTCCGCCGATCGTCGTGACTAAGGAACAAGGGAGGCTCGGTTAGAGAGAGACTCGATCATTACTGAGGTTGGAGAGCTGCGCTTGTTGGGGAGCTCGTCGAGAGAGAGAAGGAATGAGCGAATAGCAAGAGAGAGAGAGAGAGAGAGAGAGAGAGAGAGTTTGAAAATGAATGTTTGAAAATATGTTTGAAATTTGAAATCAATGAGAAAGAGAGATAAAATGGTGAGTTAGCAACAGTTTTTCTACGTTGGCGCCACGTCATTAGTGGTCTATTAGTGGTGTTGAATTAGTGGTCTGAAGCATTTTTGTATGAGTATAAGAGGTGGTGCTGTTTTCTATGAGTCCAAGGACTTGACTCTAGAGCGCTCATGAAATAGGATATAAACACAAGGTCAATCCACGTGTCGGCTTTTTGAATTACCTAAGACGAAGAAAATTTGTGTGTGAGACGTGTCCAGTTAATCGTATAAGATCACTAATTCAAAGACAAGTCTACTATGCCATCTTGATTAACATGGATATGTTTTCACTAAGTAAATGATTCAAATCGAAAGATATCTTCATTTATGCATAAATTTTCCTAATCTATCTAAGTTGTTATTTGGGCAAATTACACAAATAGTCCCTATAGTTTGGGGCTTGTGTCACTTTGGTCCCTAACTTTTCAATTGTGACACATTTGACCCTGAATTTTGAATCTTGTTCCAAATAAGGACAATTGAAGATATCATTAGATTTTTCAAGGATAAAATTGTCAATTTGATAAAATATAAACTAATTTGACAAAAATAAATGTCAAACAAATATTTTTGAATTTTTAAAAATTAGTTCTACCTACTAAAACTAAAATTATGTAAAATTGATAAATCTTTTAGACATTTATTTATTTTTTTTACCAAATTAATTTTTATTATGTGTTTAAATGATGATCATGTAAAATTAATTTTAAAAAATTAATCATGTAATTTTTATTAATTTTACATAATTTTATCATTGGTGGATAAAAATAATTTTTTTTAAATTAAAAATATTTTTTTGACATTTATTTTTGTCAAATTAGTTTATATTTTATCAAATTGACGATTTTACCGTTAAAAAATTTAATAATATTTTCAATTGTCCTTATTTGGAACAAAATTCAAAATTCATGGTCAAATGTGTCACAATTAAAAAGTCAGGGACCAAAGTGACACAAGTCTCAAACTATAGGGATTATTAGTGTAATTAACCCTTGTTATTTTCATATATTTTGAAAATAGTGGGAGAATGTTGGAACATTATATGAATGAATAAAGAAATGTGACTTTCGGATTTAAATCAAAAGGGTAACCTGAGTTTAAACAAAAAAGTATGTTTTTTGAATTTAAACCATGGAGTGTAACCATTAGATTTAAATTAAAAGACATAACTCTTGGATTTAAAAGAGTTTTGAATTTAAAGGATACGATCTTTGGTCTAAGGGATACAAATCCATGCATATATAAAGACAAAATGGGTTCCCATTTATAAAAAATAATAATAATAATAATCCATATGAAATCCATAGAATATCTGTAGAATTTCTCTCTAACATTCATATTGTCATTTTCCTCCATATTTGGTGGATTAGAAAAATCTAAAGGCATTCGGGATCTAATTTTGTTCGTACATAACGCAATCAGACATCAGTCTTTAGACTGGGCTTCTTTGTATCTTGAAGACGGATTCATGAATAACTTGGTGCATATCATATTCGACAAAATTTGTGGGGGCAAATATCATCTTAAATAAAGCGCCATTGTCACGCCCTTTGAAACAATACTAATTATTTTACCTCTTTCCATCTCATTTACTGAATTTACACCAACAAACATTTGTAATAATTGTGTTATGAATGGTTGGGGAGACGAAGAATAATTGTAGTGATGATCCGATCAAGAGGTGGTTGCAAGAGGTGGTTGTAATGTACTGGCGACTGCAATAGTGGTGTAGTGATAATAGCAAAATGATGTAACGATGACAATGGAAATAGAGATTATGGTGGTTCTTACAACATTAAAATTGTCATCATCCAACCCTTTCAGAAGCCCTTCTTACAACATTAAAATCTCCTAAGAAAATCCAAGACTCAGCATTCACTATGCTATACAGATTCCTATAATTTGTCTTGGCCTATGATTAAAAAGAAAGTACAAAAATTTACCCAACTTGGAAAGGACTCAAGTGTTTTAAGAATAGAAATGGTCAGAATAAAAATATATCATAAATCTAACTTGAAAGAATAATATACCAGTCGGAAAGAACCTAACACAATCCAGTCCATGACTAATTTTTGTACAAAATTAATAGGACTGCTTCCCGGAATTACCAGCTCCCTAATGAAAAGATCACCACAAATCCCCCTCCCACCTCTCTTCTTCTGTTGCGGGAAAACAAAACTGGATTTGAAAGTTCCAATGGAGAAATGAAAAACTGTTCACAATTCTTGAATGAAAGTTGCAAATAATCTATTAACATACAACTCATAAGAAAACAAGAGACCATGATAGAATTCCAACTGCAACAATAGCACTTGCAGAAGCACTGCCATGCATGTAGCGGGCAGGACAGCCAGAGCTAGTGGAATTCAAAGATGGGGCTGTGCTGTTTAGGAAGGTTCCATTCTTGCCATTACTGCATACACACAAAGGCAAGAAATATATCACATTACAACATATGAGAGTTTTAGGGACCAAATGTTTTGATCTCTAAAAGTAAAATTTTTGTAAAAGACATTTAGGTTCCAATTTCTATTGTCATCAGAATAGTCGCTAAAAGGCCATCCTGAAAAGTAAAAAAACAAGACTTTTAGCGACAAAAATTTGAAAATGTCACTAATAAATAGACTTTTAGGGACAAAATAATGGTCACAAAATATGATTTATTTTTTTAGACAAAAAAATTGGTCCCAAAAGGATAATTATTCATCACTAATATCTAATTTTCGTTGCTAAAAATATAATGACGACACTTTTCGCAACAAAAATATTTGGTTCCTAAAAAATAATTTTGTCCCCAAATTTTGATCTCTATAACCTTAATTTTTTGTAGTGTCAGCAGCTAAAAACTTATGCTTAATTTTTTGTACTATATTAGTCCAAAACTGAACTGTTCTGCAAAACAAGGAAATATTACCTTCCGGGAAATACACAAGAACCATGAGCTGCATCATTGAAACAGAATAAAGTACAACGTAAGTCACTTGCAATATAAATTTAAAAGAAAATGGAAAAAAGAAGAGAGAAGGGTGTTTGTGCTTGCTATGTCATTCCAATCTTACTTGGATTTGTGGTAGTGATTGTAGCCACCCCATTGAAGTCACATGTTCCTGACGCCTTCCCCATCTGCTGATAGTAAGTGTCAAAAGCATAAGTTGCGTGCGCGGCCACGGTGTCTGGTTCATAGCACGGTTGCCCCTGCAGCAAAGCCGAACAATTGACCTTGCCAGGCCCACAAGCCCAATCTAAAGCAGCTTGCAGCATTTTGGCATCAGCACCGTCCTTAGCAGTACAGTAAGTCTGATTTGCAGTATCATTTGCCAACACCGATCCCGACCCAGTCAAGTGCAAAATGTAAATTGGCACCCCATTTGCATCAAACAATCCCCAGTTCTTCTCAGACAAAGGCCCGGGTTTCATATCCTCGTTATAGAGCTCGTATATGTAAGTACTCACAGAAATTCCAGGGTGTTTGGGAGTACCGGTTTTGTTTAGCACATGCTTTATCAAATTGCTGTTGTAAGTGTTGGCATTGTCTAAATTTGCATCTGGTTCACTAGAATCACCTTTAGATGGCCAGCCCGACTCGGTCACCATAACTGGAATGTTAGTGAAATTAAGGTAAGCCATTGCAAAGTAAGCAGCGTCGACCATAGCATCAAAGACATTGGAGTAATGGAGAAGTGTGTTGGCATCAACAGCTTCTTTGTTTGAAGGAAGGGGTCGGAAAAGTGCATAATCTAATGGAATAACGCCATTGGATTGCATGTAATCATAATACGGGTATATGTTTAGCATGAGAGATGAACCTGATGACTGCAAGAAACTGAGCAAGGGGACCATAACTGGATTCAAAGAGCGGTTGAAGAAAGCTTGCGATGGTGGGAAAGAATCAAGAATTATGGAGGAAGAAAGAGGTGTTGAAACTTTGATTTGCCTATCCAAATTGGACGCGACAAGCGCTGATTGGATGTACTTGAGGGCACTGACTAGGACGTGTGCTGCATTCGGGAGGGTGGTTAGAACCTCAGAACCGACACAAATGGTTGTAATATTGGTAGCTGGATAATGTGCTACGACATTCTGTGAGACCCAGTTAGCGGCGGTGGAATTTGATTGGCCAATGCCGAGGAGCTGTTCGTTGGGAACAGAGATAGCAACTTTAATGTCGGTATTGGCAAGTGCAAGAAGCATGCCGCGGTCAGCGTTGTATAGACGGACATGCCGGATTTGTTGGGCTTTAAGAAGGGCTACTACTTGAGTTGGGTGTGGCATGTCTGCGAGGTCTGTTCCTATATTCACACCGATATATGCATCTGCAAAGAAGGAATAAATCATTAAAAAAATTATGCAAATATCTACAATTTAAATCTTTGAAGTTAATACTCAAAAGGATGCAAATGCAAGCCCCGTTGAGAATAAGTATGTTCAAACAGTCATAATTATTGGCAAAAGGATTGCTTTGATGTTGCTTCACTCAGCGATTATTAGGGAAATTGTCAAAGGTGCCAAGAACATAACTTCAAATCTCCGTGATTAGTGAAAAATTAATAGTCATATACATAACTACTAAATTTTTCAATGAACTATTGTCAAATTTATTATCTTTTTTTCTTTATAAACAAAAAATCTGGGCATAGATAGATTAGTCGGTCAGAGCTAGAAATTAAATAAAAGGTACACCCAATTTAGTCCCAACTCCTAATCACTGGCGGGGTCTGGAAGGGTACAGACCAACCTTTGACCATTATACAAGCTACCATGCACGAACATTTCAAAACCTTCAGGCAGGACAAATCATGATCAGAAGTGATGCATTTAAATGAGGCAACTAAGGACCAACAAATCATTAGGTTCAGCCCATTTCATGATAGTGACAATCCTAATAAAAACTATCTGAATTTAGTGGATCACAAACAATTGAGCATTACTAATAGGCACCACCACGTAATCATGCATGTTAGCCCATTCTAGTGATCCATCACAAAGCCAAATTCAATTCAATTGGTTAGTTTTTGCAATCAAATCTTTAAATATCAAACATGCAATTCTAATAATGAAAAATTTTGGCCTAAGAAATAGATGGTGAAGTCCCATTCCCTGTTGAGCTTTTGCCAATAATAAACATAACAACATAGCAATCTAAAGCGCTTTCCTTCTGTTTCTTGAGGCAGGATAAGAAACTAAGGCTAACAATGCATGCACCATCATTGTTAAACAGTCCATTTAATGAATGAGCATTAGCAACCTATAGATTGAGAAAGAAAATCAAGATGCAGCTATTTCCCAACTGAATAATGTGGCAAAAAATTTAGAATTTTCAGTTACATGAAAATCACGGTTCAGTTTAGCAACCAGCAGATTGAGAAAGAAAATCAAGATTCAGTTATTTCCCAACTGAATAATGTGGCACAAAAATAGAATGAAAATCAAGGTTCATTTTAACTATTTCAAACTGGGGGTCTTTTTGGGGAAAAAAATATATTTAAAATTGGTCTTAAATACAAGAATTTCATTGCCACATCTTTCTTTCTATATCACATGGGGATAAGATTAGAATTTTCAATTAGTGAAATTATACAACTTTTTCTTCTTCTTCTTCTTCATCTTTTGATGTCACAATGTGGGACAGTCTTTCAGTATTTGATTATTTAATACAAGAAAAGTAAAATTTTTCTAAGATATCTAAATCACAACCTCAGATCAGTATTTTCATCATTACACTTCACATAAAAAGATAAAGCTACTAAACTTCAGAAAGATCATAAAACAAAAGGAGATCGATATATATATATATATAGAGAGAGAGAGAGAGAGAGAGAGAAAGAGAGAGATTGTTTTGTGAAAAAAGCCCACTTGTGCATTCTTCTCAAATCTAAACAACTAATAGTTAAATGGATACGAACATGAACACGAACAAGAATAAATAAATACATAAATGCATATATATACATATGTGTGTGTGTGTGTGTGTGTTTTGAGAAGGGTTTTGTAATGGATATTACTACAGTGAGAGTGAGATATGATACCCTTTCACCAGAACAACAAAATACCACCTTTACCTTAAGAAAATGAAGTAAATCCCAGTATTCCACCACTGTTTAAGCCAACCCCCCAAATGAAACTTACAAAAACATCAGTACAAAGCAACAATGAAGAAGAGAGAGAGAGAGAGAGCTCACCATCATCAGCAAAGACGGTAGAGACTGCTATAAGCAGAAGAAGAAGCAATGCCATAGATTTTCCACTGCAATCACTCTCAGTGACAACAACAACAACAACAACAAAAATAAAGAAAATTAGAGAGAGAGAGAGAGGGGGGGGGGGGGGGATGTTAAGGAGAGTAAAGTAATGGATTTGAGAGATGAAAATACAATCAATAAAAACAAGAGGGTAATGGTGTGGAGTATTTAAGATTAAGACAGAGAGAGAGAGAGGGTGGGGGGATGGGGTCGGTTCATCAATCACGTGGAGGTCTTGTCAGAGGATCGGACGGCTGAGAAACGAGGTAACAGTGAGCAGTTTGGGGGGATTCTTTTGATGCCTAGATGCGAACAACAACATTGGTAGCCGTTACAGCTCTTAAGCCTGTTTGGGTTTTTTCTGCGTGTATTATTATAGGAAATTATAATAATATTTACTACTATCAATTCACTTTTATTAATTTAAAAATTATTTAAATTTTTTATTTTTTAATTCAAATTTATGTTATATATAAATCTCACACTACACAAATTAATTTCTTTACATAAATTATCTCATCAGAATTTTCTTAATGAATAATATTTTGACTTTTTAAAAAGATAAAAAAATAATTTATAATAATTTTTTTTAATTTTTAAATTAAAATATTTAGTTTCCGCTTTAATGTCCAAACAAGATGTAAGACATGTGTCTTTATGTGCTATATGTGCATTCTGGCAATAATAGGCCGAGGAGAGAGAGAGGCCCCACCAGATGCTAACAAAAGGACACACTCACTGCTCGTCGGAAATTAGCTTGTTTCAACGGTCATGTTTTGTACTTTTTTACGACTTGTATGCTTTTTTACAGTGGGATAAAAACATGGAAAAATAATTATAAATTAATAATTTTTTTATAAATATTAATAATTAAACGGTCGTGTTAGGGAGCTCGAAAATGAACTTTCCGAATCTCCCTAATTTTTTTTTTTGTTTCAGAAGCAGAAAATCAGAAGGAAGAAGGAGAAGAGAAGGAAAGAGGAAGGAGGAGGAGGAGGAGGAGAGGAACTGGAGAGGGCCATAATCACAGGGGAGGAGGAGGCAGAGGCGGGACTGGGCAGAGGTGGGACTGAGCTGGGCGGCGATCGGGTTGGGCTGGACGATGACGGGGACGACGAGCTGCGACATCCCGGCGACGAGCTCTTCCCTGCGACGACGACGAGCTGCGACCTGCCTCTGCCTCTCCCTATCCCTCTCCCTCTCTCTTTCTCTCCTTCTCCCTCTCCCGGTCTCAGAGTTGCATGAAGAAGACGAAGGAAAAAGGAAAAAAAAAAGTGAAGAAAATGCCCAAAACGACGTCGTTTTGGGCATTAGAGGGATTAGGAGGGAAGAATTTCGAGCTGTCAAACATTATTCATAATTAAATTTGTAAATGTTATTGTGAGTTTGTATTTTTTTTTTTTCCAAACACCGTCGTCGGATAATAATCCCTGAAAACATTAACTCATGCAAAGATTTAAAACCTTATGGTCGTGTTTGTTTATTTTTGTAGTTCATAGGAATGGATTATATGACTGTTTATGAAAAATGAGTGGGAGCACTAATTAGTGCTACCACTAATGATGTGGCCGTGGGTTTCACCAACTGTTCCAATGTTGTTGTGTCTATTTTTTATTTTTTATTTTTTGAAAAAGTGAGTGCCACATCATTAGTGATTGTTTTAGAGTTCCCCTTTTAGTGGTCTCTAGCATTGTTAAATGTTTATTTGAAAAAATAATTGTATGAGATTAGAAATTTTCTGTAGTGAGGCAGGGGATTAGTAATAGTAATAGTGGAGGTGATATTCAAATCTAATCCTTCAAAATTGGAGGTAAAATGATTATTTTACCCCTTATTTTACAAAAACAACAATAATTTTTTTAATATAATTTCATATATTTAATCACGGGTTAAATACATTTTTATCCCCTAAACTATACATGTTTTGTCTATTTGACCCCTTAACTATTGATTGTGTTTCTATAGTCCCTAAACTTTAAAAAAATATGTTTGTCAAGTTTAATTTGTGTCTGTCGTTCAAATCATAGCGTTAGTAGAGGACAAAATAGACATTTTACAAACAAATAAAACTGGAAGGCATGTTTCCGGGACATTCTATATACACACACCCTTTCCTCTCTATACAAATCTTTCTTAATACACACACTAAAAAAATAAATCCTAATATATTTGACTCACTACACACACCTATTATTCCACATATACCCTCAAATGTAAATCATACACACACACCCCCTCTCACACACACACACCCGTGAGACCCCTTTCACACACACCCATCTGAGAACCCCTCTCACACACACACACCCATCTCTCACACTCTCCACCGTTCCTCTCCAAAAGCTTCATCCATCCATTTGTTTCATTGAAGTTTTGGCATCATTGAAGTTTTGCCATTGAAGGGCATTGAAGGGCATTGAAGAACATTGAAATTTTCACATTTTAGGTTAGTTTACACAGATTATAATCTTCTTATTCCTATTTTATTTGTAATGTAGGGTTAATTTTTGCCATTTTCGAAATTTTCAGTCCACTGTTATTGCCGTGTTTCATTCGGCACTGGTTTTTCGAAATTTTTGTTTTTGTTCGGCAGTAGAGTTCCGAAATTTATGCTTCCATTCGGCACTATAGTTCCGAAAATATTGATTTGGTTCGGCTTTCAAGTGCCGAAAATAAATTTTTTTTTTCGGTTTTCAACTTCCGAATATGAGCTATAATTTCGGACAACAAGTTCCGAACAGAACAGGTATTTTCGGACAACAACTTCCGAACAGAATAGGTGTTTTCGGACAACAACTTCCGAACAGAAAATAATTATTATTTTTTTTTTCCTTCTAACACTTAATTAAAACGCTTAATTGTAACACTCACTACACACACTCTCATTAATAACATATTCAACAAAAGTAATGTTACCGGTTCGTTGTAACATTGCCACAATGCATACACGTGTCTGTCCATGCCGCCACAAATTTGTCCTTGTAAGGAACCAACCAAGTATCCATGACATATTTGACTGCATCAGGATAACTACTGAATTCCTTAAGTAATGATTTAAGACGCTCCTCGTATTGAATTTCAGAAGATGAATACACTACAGAGTTCCACTCATGGTTGAACTTCTCCCATTTTTGCTGTGTCTCAAACATTTTCTTGCATTTCGTCAACACATTCTTACTGATATGCCAACGACATAATAAATGTCTGGCACTCGGGAATATCTTCTGTATGGCATTCATCAAGGCTAGCTCTCTGTCAGTAACAATAACTGTTGGCACAACAAACCTATCCATGACATCACGTAATGTGGCTAACACCCACGCATAGTTATCGACCCTCTCATACTGTAAGTATGCAAAAGCTACAGAGAATGTCATTTCAGTTGATGTCACTCCCACAATTTCAAGAAGAGGAAGCCGATATCTGTTGGTTTTATATGTGCAATCCATAATTAATATACGTGGGAAAGACCGAAATAAGTCCAAACTGGTAGGATGTGCCCAAAACAAGTCAATCACAGTCATCGTGGACTCTTCAGACCGATGGCGCTCAATGTAATTATACTTGGCCAATTCACCCAATAAGTGTTGCATCTGTGATCTTCCAGCTCTCTGTACCACCCTGTTTCGATGGCGTACATTGTAAATGGTTTTAAGTGTGCTTACATTGAGGGCATCTCGCTGTTTCAAGGTTACTAGGATTTCTTTTGGCCGAACCATGCTCGTTGACATATCCATTAACAATGCTTTCTCATCCTTGGATAGCCTCCCCGCATATGAATGTCCCTCGAGGTGCTCCGCAGGTGGATGATTATGCAATCCGCATACTACAGTCAATGTCCATTCATCATATGTGGTAAACCTGTGAGCCCTCATATCAAAAGGACAACCACACTTCTTCGTACCGGTTATTCTTGATGTATTGTTGCCATCATGTTTTAACTTCTTTGTTGCTCTATATTGGCCACTCCTCTCACAAGCAAGATACATCCTGGGTCTTTTTTTTCCCTCCACCATAGTCTGATGTTTTGATTACAATGACCAAACCATTTCTCTTTCCAACTTCACGTACCCAGTTGAGCAATTCATCCTTACTTTTGAATACCTACAAAGTTAAATAAATATTATCAAACATTTACATTTGGTGAGCAATTCAAAACATAATCGTTATAATTTCGTAGACTGAACTTGTTCAGTTGTGAAATGAGTGGTGTAATCTAACACAAAATTCGCGCAAACCTGACTCCCTTGAGTTGACACATATTCCTGCATGTTTTGTATAACATTACAAATTTTTAATGGCATTATAAAGATTAATTTGCAATTTGAAACTGTAAATTTGGTATGCAGTTTGCAAATTTGGAATATAAAATGGAAAAAAAAAAATTTACTTCATTCGGAAGTAGTTGTCCGAATGTTTTTCCAAATTTCGGAAGTAGAATGTTGTATAAGTTAACATTTTTCGGACAACAACTTCCGAATTTATATATATGTTTCGGACAACAACTTCCGAAATTTATCAATTTATTCGGACATCAACTTCCGAAAATACATAATTATTTCGGTAGTACATTTCCGAACAAAATAAAAAAATTCGGCACTGGTTATCCGAACGACGCTGCGAAAAAAAAAAAAAAATTAAACTCACATTTCCTTCGCTCTGCTTCACATGAATACTTATTTGCTGATTTTCAGAAGACAAATCCTCCATCACAAATAAGTAATGAAGAATGAGGAAGGAAGAATGAGGAAGACAGCTTGTGGAAGGAGTGTGGAGCTTGTGCAAGGAGCTCTGGTATGGAGCTCTGGTATGGAGTCTGTGTGTGTGGATTATTTAGCAAAATGAGGAAGCAGAGGCATTGCTTGCAACGTGTGTGTGTATTGAGAGGATGTGTGTTTATTTGAATTGTGTGAGATGTCTATAATGGTAATTTTATTTAGGGATAAAATTATAATAAAAATAAAATTCATTAAGTGTGTGCAAAGAGTGGAATTGATGTGTGCAAATAGAGGCTCCCCATGTTTCCGCCAGTCTTTGATATATACCCACATATATATACAAGAACAATCATGTCTAAAAAAAAAAAGAAAAAAAAAGAAAAGAAATAGGAAGAACAATATACCAGATGGTTGTGTCTTGGTTTATCACCTTGGTATTGTTGCTGTAAAAGAAGATGTTGATGGTTGACAGGTTGTGAAGGATGCAGTGAGGGTTGTGTGAGTGGAATGAAAATAGTTGTTTCCTGTGTAATATATTTGTTATGTAAGTTGTTGGATATGAAATGAATGGAAGATTTTGTATGGAAAAATTATGTACCCAAATCTTTTATAATGGTTGATTATATTTACCAATAAATTGCTAAGAGAATAACCCAAATTGGGGATTTGAAGATTAACATTGTTTGGACCCAAAATCTTTACACTGTTGTTGTCGTTTTTCAAGCCGGAGCTCTGATCGATGATTGCCAGAATAAAATTGTCGTCGAACTCATTGGGATTTGAGCTTTGCAACAGTTGTTTGAGGTTGAAAGAGCCATCATCGACTTCACTCGCAATCCATCGGAGAAGAGACTGGTTTTGACTCGATTCAGACAACAAGCTCTCCCAATCCTCTAACCTAAGCCCAAATCTTTCATCTCCAGACACCTCGAGTCCTACAGGAATAGGTTGCAGCTCCGACGCCTATTCGTCTTTCCGGCCACCGCATGCGGCGTCTAAATCCGTCGGCCCTCTTTCCGGCGACCAGAGGTTATTGTCGAAAGTCGCCGCCAGACTGACTGTGTTGTCGGTGGAACCAGAGGCGAAGCCCACTCTGCCAAGAGATGAAAATAAGGTTAATGTTGATGTGGAAGGGCTCGGACTCCTTCTTGTGTCCAGCACAGAGATGGGTTCATTGCTTGCAAAACTTCATTATTTCTTCCACCTTGCTTCAGAATCAAAGGGTGTGTTTGATTTGTGTTTGTAAAGTAGTTTTTGAGGTAAAAAGTGTGAAAATTTGTTTGGTTTTTTTTTTCAAAAATGTAAATTATTTTGGAGAGAGAATTTTTTAAAAAAGTAATTGATTTGATGTATATGAGACATAGAGTGATTTTGAAAAATAAGTAATCAAATAAAATTTTGAGATTTTTTTTAAAAAAATTTATTTGATTTGATTACTCTTAAAATTTTATTTGTAGAAATTTTTTTCCAAAATTCTTTCTAAAAAACAAACCAAACAAGGCCAAAACCTCTAACTTCCAACACACTCTTTCCTTTCAAGTTGTATTGCATTCCTATCATCTAACAAAACCAAGATCTTAAATAACCAAGCAAAAATTGTGTTTTCTTTTTCCAGATTTGAAATGGGTATTGGGATTTCTATAATAGGTTTTCAAAGATTCAAGCTTGAAACCAAACTCATGGCCATGAATCTGTCAAGAGACCCAAAGAAAAAATCCAGAGAGCTTAAACTGTCATCCCTTTCCTCCAGCCTTTTTCTCTTTTCCTTTTGATTTCTATTCACTGTATCATATCATAAGCCTATGTTTTTCCCTATTCTTCTCTCTAAATACCACTCCATCTGTCCTCTCTCTCTAAACTTGTTGGTTCTTTTCTTTTCCTTCTTGTTTCTTCCTTCTACTCTCTAAGCAGTACTCTTTGTTCGTACTCTTCTCTGTTCTGCCATGGATGTGTGCATTACAAAAATATCCCAATTCGCCTCACATGTATAACGCATGCGGTTGAGAATGAATGAAATGTTCATTTTGACCTTCGTAGCAGCCTTTCGTATAACGTAGAATGTGGGTGCAACACTATTCCGTTAATGATTTGGATGGTAGATACAAATTGGACTTGACATACATACTTTTTTAAAATTTAAAGACTACAGAAACACTATAAATAATTAAGGAACCAAATAGACAAAACACATATAATTTAGGGAGTAAAAGTGTAATTAACCTTTTAATTACTACCAACTGATACTATCATATTACTATAAAAACAAAAGTAATTTATTTTAAATCTCCAACTTAATATAATTATACTAATAATTCCTTTATTTAATCACACCTTATTAATTATTTTATTTAATTTAATCCGGTAAACAAACGAAATCTATGGGGCCATCTCCCATGGGGCCTCTACCTAGGCTTGGGATAATGAGGGGGATTCTCTAAGGCATTTCGTCAGCCATGTAAGGCCTGTGCGTCTTAATTCAATAATTTATTTCATTTATTTTTCAGAGTCTTTTTAACTTGAATTGAATTGGATTTATTGCATTAGAATTTACAAAATGAATAGAATAAATCATATAAAAAATCAATATGAAATAAAATGATATGAGTAATTTATGATTCAATATAAAATTATGTTTTTAAATTTTTTATATGAATGGCATCCACTTTGAAGTAAAATTAACTGTGTATAACTTTAATATCCAGAATAATATAAACAATTTAACATAAAAAAGTTCTTAAATGTTCATAATCCACCAACTTGCAATTGAAGAGGAATAAAAACTATGACAACGATACATAATTATATTTAGGGTAAATTACAGATACAACTTCTGTGATTTAATTAAAATAGGAATTACTTTTTGTGATTTTAAAAATTACATTTCACTTCTCGAGATTTTTAATTTCATAACAAATCGCTCATTTTATTAATAAATCATCAAGTCAATTAACAGTTTTTAATAATGTTAAAAATATGTTTCAATTAATAATTTAGGTAATTTTATTATTGTATAGGAGAGCAATTATGAATTTTATTTTTTTAGTTAATTCTATTGAATAAAAAATTCTAATAAGGGGGTATTTGTAATTTTTCAAATCATAGGAAATAATTTGTATTTTAAGCAAATCTCAGATGGTGTATTTATAATTTACCTTCATATTTAATAGTTCATTCGACCGCAACTACTAATTCACTGGATTCACTTGGCCAAGAGTCAAAGGGGTTGTTTGGAATAATATAAATAAGTGTATTTTTAAATTTTTTACGAAAAATATACAGAAAAGTAAAAAGGTGACATGATCCAAATAAGTGTATTTATCTAAATAAGTATACTTATTTAATTTAGGAAAAAATAGTGAAACATCACTCTTCAACTTTATGTAGTAGGAGATATCCAATATTTTTTTTTATTAGCTAAGATTCCTCAACATTTTCACAGAGAAAATTTAGCTCAGAGAAATTTTATTTGATTCAGAAAAATTTTGATCCCAACTCAGAAAAATTTTGATGTAAAAATTGAAATTTCTCTAAATCATGGCCAAATTTCTCCGAGCTAGACAAAATTTCTCCAAATTTAATTTTCTCTATGAAAATATTGAAGGATCTTAATTACTATAAAAATATTATATATCATTTATCTTATAAATTTTAATATGTAAAATCTTAAAAAAAAAAATTCATCTTTAATTTATGTCAGATAATGCCTTAGTGATGTTATTGAAAGTACTCAACGTGGCAAGCACTTTCCATAATGAGTTCATATAAACTATTCAAGATAATAATAAATGCAAAACTTAAACGGTCATGAATAATGTTTCTAAATTATAAAGGAAATGTTATGTCCTAAAAAGGTGCCCATTCATAACTATAACTTCACAAAAATTCGTAGAGATTAATTTCTTGTGCCGTGAAGAGAAACTTTACAGCCAGCTTATGAACCATAAATGATATAACCTTTCTCAAAAAAAAAAAAAAAAAAAAAGGTTAATAAAAATGTAATATTCATTACGCAACTATAAAGAATTGTAACTATGAGTTTTTGTTCAATGTGTTCCTTTGTAACTACACCACAAAACTCGTAACTAACATTACAAAAATTCTTAATATTTATCACAAAAATTCATTAATTTTCTTACGATAGAGCATATGCATAGTAGCCTTTCCATATATACGACAAAGTATATATATATATATAGAGGGTCTTTAAATATTATAGATATTTAAAGGGAAGCGAAAGGATATAATTGAAAAAAAAGGGTAAAAAGAGGGGGTCTACAAAAAAATTTAGTAGGGTCAATTTTTTTAAACTTTACTATATCTATAGGGAAAAAAATATATTTTTTCAAATTTGAGGAGGGGCATTGGACTCTCCTGAGCCTGGCATGTACATATGTATTGAAACTAAGATGGTGGAAGCCTATTGCACACCACTGCAAATACAGTAAATTAATTCATTTTGGAAAATGAAGTTCGGCCATATCTGATAAAGTTCTCTGCCTTTTATGTTTAAGGCCTGCCTTGAGTTAGTTGGGACCCTAGGACCAACTTCCACTAGGAAGATGTTTGGTAGTTCAAAATTTTGTAACTCAAATGACTCAAATCTGTCAAAACGATATCGTTTTACACTCAAAATCTGTCAAAACGACGTCGTTTGGAGTGATTTGAGCCATTTGAACCACAAAATTTTGAACTACCTAACATTGTTGCTTCTACTATTGGAGTCCTTTATATATGTTCTCACACAAAATAAAGATTGAACAATCGGATGAATATCCATAATTTTTTTTTTATTTTTTTTATTGTTAGTACTTTTCTTTCTTATATAATTATAAAAATTATGTACTAAAATTTACTTAAATTAAAATATGAATAAATTCATTACAATAACTATAAAAAATAAAAATAATAAAAATTGGTTACAAAATCTAAATCTATAATGTCAAAGACAGTATGAATTAAATAGAAACTAATAATTTTATAATGGAATGCAATATTTCAAAAAAAGGTAAATTAGAAATCAATAAATTTATTGAAACTAATTTACAGAAGTATAGATTCCCTGCACAGACCAAGGTAACCAATCTTACTTCACCTACAAACGGACCACTTCATTTATCAAGTCACTGTCCTTTATCAAGTCCCTGGTCATGTTCTAGAAATGAAGTTAGCAAAGAGAGAGGGAATAGAAATTAATGCAAAAATCAAAACCTAAAATTAAGGTACAGTACAGATATTATGCTATAAGGGCTGGAATATTTGTTTTAGCCCTTAGTTTCGCTTTTGGACTTGGGTCTTCATCTCTGGGCCTAAGTTGTACTATAAGGCTAGAATATTTGACAGGCCTAGGCCTAAGTTGTACTATTTTTTTTAGGAAAATTTTGGGGACCCAAGGCAGAGGCTTTGCTGCCCTTGCCTCAGGGCCGGCCTGTTTTATCAGTTAAACTTCAAGATATAATTTTATAACGTGAAAAATTCAAAGGTACGTTTGATAAAACTACAATAATTAAATTGATATAATGTGAAACATTCAAATGTACAATTAATACAATTAAAATTGAAAAAATCAAAAGTACAAAAAATATACTAAAAAAAGCTACACATATAAGGGTGAGTATGGACACGTGATACTCTATAAGAATTTGATTGGTAGAGAGGGGTGGGGGTCCACGATTTGTGTTAGGGATGAGAGAACAACATATGACTAAGTAATTGATAATTGATTTGGAGTATGGCCACGTGATGTTCTAAGATTATTGAATAATTTCCGCACATATAAGTTGCCTATATATACATTAAAATCAAAAGAAAAATAAATAAAACAAGGGGAACTTACTGATAAGTCCTATATATAAAGTTTAAAATCCATCAAATTTGAAAACAAAACACTTGTACCAATTAGTCATATATATTTTTAATTGTTACTAAAAAAATCCTATTGTTTTTTTTTTTAAAAATATTTTTTTTAAAAAAAAGAATTAAAAGCACTGCTACATCCTACCATCGTCGAACTTTCGTTAGATGGTTATCGGAGACTCACCGAAATGATCAACATCATCGGGAAGTCAACTGAATATCATCAAAAATTCGTTGGAGTATCATCAGAACTGTCACGTCCCAAAAAATAATACCAATAATCCATTCCATAAGATCTATGAACATAATAGAAATGATACACTTTCATTCATCAGAGTTTATGTTACAAAAAGTATTATATGCATTATATATTTATAAATGTTCATCCTAAATCTATAATATGTAATATTAGTTAATAATAACAAAATAAATACCCTACGGGCTTACATCTTTCCAAGATATCATTTGGTTACAACAAAAGAGAGTCATAAGCTCTAAATATGTAACATCCTCGGCTTGAATAAACATTTAAACACATAAATAACAAGGAACAGAGCCTCCAGCTCTTAAGTCATCCCAAGCTACGTCCTTAGAGGAAGCATATCACCTGTACCTGAAAATGGTTTCCAAAGTAAGGTGAGCCAAAGCCCAGTAGAAACAGTCTAATACAATATATGAGATTTAACTAAGATATAAGTGTTAGATAAATGTTCAATATACATAACCAACTTACATTTTCCATGACCATTCAATATTTATATTCATATCTCAATCCATTTCCAGTGATTCATTTTAAGCCAATTCATAAGTTTAGTTCATTGTTATATAAACAATCCAAATGAGACTACAACTCATTGGTTCACAATTTAATAACATCTATTATTCAAAACACTTCAACATGCCATTTTATGAAATTTTCATCCGAGGGAATCGGCACCCATATATATACAAGATTTCGGGACTTTCACCCTAGACACTCCGGCTAACTTAATTTTAAATGGAGTCCATCCCCTATCTCCTTCCAAACAATGGAGTACATCCCCTTTCTCCTTCCAAACAATTATACATATACAATATATCCAAAACATCGTCATATACAATGACTACCCACAACACATTTTCAATGATTTAATCATACCGTCATATTCAATGACATACTTCAAATGATTAGTTTCAATTCACCTAATCCTCATGCAATGTCTACAACAATCACATCTATCCTCTACCGATAGCCCAAAACAGATATTTTTAAACAGATATACAATCTATATAACAGATATTTTATCAAATTTCCATAGGTGAGTGATTTAACAAATCCAATTACACCATTCATTCATACATCTTTCGAATTTCACATTTTCCATGACAATTCCATTATTTATACAAAATAATCATTCAAAACAAATTAGGGCAAAACTCTCCATTTTTCAAATATCAATCCCCAGGCCAAATTTTACCATTTTAACCCAAGGTAACCTCGTATTCAAAGCCCCAACTCCATTTATAGAACCTAACATAGAAAACCCTCTTTCAATTTGAGTCCAAACCCTAACTTTACCCAAATCACGCACAAAACTCATTATTTATACATAACAACAAATAACTAGATTAAAGATTATAACAAAGTGTAGAATATCCCTACTTCAAGAGTAGAAGCCCAAAGGAGAAATGGAAGAACTTAAAAAATGCTCAAACTTGGTTTTACTCGGATCAAATAGAAGCCCACAAGATGCTTTATCTTTTTAACAAATGAACTAGGGTTGAGAGATCCCTAAATCTAGGTGTATTTGTAGAGAGAGAGATAGAGCATTTTAGAGACAAAGAGAGTGCCGAATTAGGGTTTTGAGTAAAAAGGAAATCAAAAAGTGATATAAAACTGCTCTGTTGCGAATTGATATACACGAGGCTCGCTCGAGCGAAGGAGTTGTTGCTCGAGTGACCAGACACAACAAGTGACCTTGCTCGAGCGCAAGAAGCGTCGCTCGAGCACAAAATACATACCTTCAGAAGTTTTACAGATACACACTCTCGCTCGAGCGCAAAAAGCCTCGCTCGAGCGAAGAACTTCACCTTCCCAGAAATTCTGCGTCTGGGAAAAAATACTGAGAACTCTCAAATCTCGCTCGAGTGCAAGAAACCTCGCTCGAGTTTATAATGTTCATTTACAATGTTCATGATTTACTCAAGTTTATAATACTGAGACATATGCAATGCTTACTTGAATCCAAGTTCTCAAGACATCCACAACATATACAATGTTCATATTGACCTGTGTTTCCAAAACATATTCAACATATATAATGTTTTCACACTTTAACACACATGCAATGTGTTTACACTTCATGAACGAAACTAGTCTCAAAATATGCTCAAGCATCAACAAATAAGTCCAGATATTTCTTATGGACTTCAAATTTACGCTCCTAAGTTGCTTCCTCAACCCCGTGATGTTTCCATAACACTTTAACCAAGGGAATTATCTTGCCTCGCAAGACTTGGTCCTGTCTATCCAAGACTCTCACCAATCTCTCATCATACGAGGAATCCTCATCTACCTCTAAGTTGGTCCAATCCAATACATGCGATGAATCCGGCTCATACTTTCAAAGCATACTAATATGAAATACGTCATGCACTTCGGAAAGTTGTGGCGGTAACACCAAACGATAGGTAACCTCTCCAATCCGCTCAAGGATCTCAAAAGATCCAATGAATTGAGGGGATAACTTCTCATTTTGCCCAAATCTCATAAGACCCCGCTTAGGTGATATCTTCAAAAAAACATGGTCTTCCACCTCAAAAGACAAAGGTCTCCTCCTATGGTCGACATAGCTTTTTTAGGGACTCTGGGATGTAGCCAACCTCTTATGGATAAGTGCTACTTTCTCCATCGTTTCTTGAACCAACTCTGGACCCAACAAAGGTGCATCACCCACTTCGGCCCAACACGCTGGAGATCTACATGGTCGGCCATACAAAGCCTCAAATAGTGCCATGCCAATACTCGATTAGAAGCTGTTATTGTAGGCAAACTCCACTAAGGGTAAGTGTCTCTCCCACGACCTTTTAAAATCAAGAATACAGCCTCAAAGCATATCCTTAAGGATCTGAATAGTACGCTCAGACTGCCCGTCAATTTGAGAATAGTAAGCAGTACTAAAGGTCAATCTAGTGCCCAAAGCACTCTGCAAGCTCTACCACAACCGAGCTGTGAAAAGGAAATCTCTATCCGAAACAATCATCACAGGGACCTTGTGCAATCCCACTATATCCTTGATATATAAGTCGGCAAGATAGTCTACCGAATCACTTATGTGCATAGGAATAAAATGCGCCGACTTGGTCAACCGGTCAACTACCACCCATATGGCATCACTACCTCGTTGAGTCCTTGGAAGGCTTACAACAAAATCCATCGTGACATGCTCCCATTTCCACTCAGCTATAGGCAAGGGTTGTAACAAACCCGTTGGCCTTTGATGCTCGACCTTCACTTGCTGACAAGTAAGGCACTTCGATACAAACACGGCTACATCCTTTTTCATACGCCTCCACCAAAACTGGCGGCTAAGATCATGATACATCTTTGTGCCTCTCGAACGCACCGCAAGGTATAAATGGTGAAGCTCTCGGAGTACTTCCTCTCGGCAAGACTCCGGCACAAACAAACGGTCACGGTATCTTACACTCTGGTCGGGATACACAGTCAAACCCTTCTCTACTTTCCCAGTAGAGATCTTCTCCTGGAGGGATTCTACCTCAAGGTCACCCTTCTGCGCTTCTAACATTCGGTTCATAAGTGTCGGTTGTGCTACTATTGAAAATAAGGTTGTATACTCAACAGACTCGTCCAGATGCAGGTCAAGCTCACCAAGAGGACCCAACATTTTCCATTCTCAGATGAAAATACAAGCCACACTACAAATAGACTTCCTACTCAAGGCATCGGCCACAACGTTGGACTTCCTCGGATGGTAATGCAACTCGAAATCATAATCCTCTATGAACTCCATCCACCTTCTCTGCCTCAAATTTAAGTCCTTGTGTGTAAATAGATACTTCAGACTCTTATGATAAAAAAATATCTCAAATCTCTCACCATATAGGTAATGTCTCCAAATCTTCAAGGAAAAAAATCACTGCTGCTAACTCTAAGTTGTGAGTAGGGTAATTCCTTTCGTGGGTTTTCAACTGGCCCAAGCCATAGGCCACTACCTTCCCCTTTTGCATCAAAACACAGCCCAGACCCCTCTCTGGAATAATCAAAACTGGAGCGGTGGTAAGTCTAACCTTAAGCTCTTGGAACAACTTTTCATAAGTCTCACTCCAAACAAATTTGATTCTTTTCCTCGTCAATCTAGTTAGGGGGCAAAGCTAATCTCAAGAAATCCTTCACAAACCGACAGTAATACCCAGCCAATCCTAAGAAACTACGGATCTTGAAAGCATTCTTAGGTTGTGTCTAATCTTGCACTGCCTCTATTTTGGATGAATCTATAGTCACCCATTCCCCGGATAGCACATGGCCTAAAAACTTAACCTCTTTTCGCCAAAACGCACACTTCCCGAACTTAGCATACAACTTATGGGCTTTAAGCAACTCAAACACCACTCGCAAGTCTTCCTCGTGCTCCTCCTCAGAGGGTGAATAAATCAAGATATCATCCACAAAGACGACTACAAAACGATCTAAGAACTCTTAGAAGATTCGGTTCATCAAGTCCATAAATACAGTAGGAGCATTGGTTAGCCTAAAACGCATCACAAGAAACTCATAGTGGCCATACCACGTACGAAATGCCGTCTTCTAGATATCCTTCTTCCTTACCCTCAACTGATGGTGGCCCGATCTTAGATCTATCTTAGAGAAACAACGAGACCCTTTCAATTGATTAAACATGTCATCTATACGTGGCATTGGATACTTGTTCTTAACCGTTACCCGGTTCAACTTCCGGTAATCGATACAAAGTCACAAGGCTCCATCTTTCTTTTTAGCAAAGAGAGCCGGTGCTCCCTAAGGTGAAGTACTAGGGCAAATAAAGCCCTTATCTAGTAATTCCTGGAGTTGGATCTTCAACTCACTCAACTCAGCAAGTGTAAACCAATATGGTGCCATAGAAATCAGTGCCGTGCCAGGCACTAGATCAATAGAGAACTCGATCTCTCGGTGAGGTGGTAAACTAGTAAGATCTTCGGAAAAGACAACTGAGTACTCACAAACCACTCTTGGCAACTCAACCTGAATTTCACCACACTCACTACTCAGAAAGCTAACAATGAGACAACTAAGCTCACTTCGCCCATGTGGATCATATACCAATGATAAGACTCTATCCACTTGGTCTCCCAAGAAATAAAAGCAATAACCGCTTGAGGTACATACAGTAACCCTTTGACGGTAGCAATCGATAACAGCCCGGTATGACGATAATCAATCCATACCCAAGATAACATCAAAACTAGTCATATCAAGCTAAACAAACGCAAATAGAAATCGACGACTAACGACCTCTATGACACAACCTTGACACCCTTGTTTTAGAATAACCTCACCACCAATAGGTGACTCTACACAAATAGGAGATTGTAGACATCCCCGAACGCCCCGGGAGGATGGGTCCCGTTCTGTTCGTATTGGGCTCACTACAGTTCAGGACTCTCAAATTGTCACGGTTCTTAATCTGAACCAAAAGAGCCCAAATCCGGCAAATCGTTTTGAGAAAAATAGATTTTTAGAAAAGAAGTGCCAAACATGGACTGCTTTGCCAAATACAGAGTCGCCACCTAAATATTTTATTTTGGAGAAATTTAGGAAACCCTGACTCGTTTGCCTAAGGCCACGTGTCCGTCATCACCAAAGTTGCCTCGGCTCGGGAACTTGGGTACGATTGGGGAAGGTCATCTATGAGCACCCCCGATCGCCCGATCCGAAGATCGGCCTCTACTAACTATGATATCTTGTTTTGAAAGCATTATGTGTTCTTATTCCAGTTATTAGCCTAAAATTACTATGTTATGCGCACAACAAACAAGTATAGACCAGATCGCCTAATTTGGAACGAAGTATTGCATATCCGTTTGTTTGAAAAACAGTTTGAAATTTGCTACTCGCAAGTAGGCTAAAGCACGGATTTTAACGAGTTGTTCCAACTCAAACAATCCAACCTTCACCCACAGGCATTCAAGCAGTTTATATCACATAAGCATCTAGCCACATGGTAAGCATGCTGTCATGTTGACATTCACACTCATACGAGATGCTAAAGCGTAAAAATACTTACAATATACTCCGAGCCAAGACAAGAACATGTTAGCAATCAATGTATGATCCAAGTCCATGTTAAGTGGCTAATGCAATGCATACAGAATGCAATCTAGAATAGGCTCGGCTTATCTAAGTATGACATGTGAAAATGCACAGATAGCATGTATTCAAATTAGATTCGAAATACTTTATGCAGTTAGCATGACGCGCCGAGCCTGGTGCATGCAAGACTAATGAATGATGCACGCATGCATAGCATAAGGTATGCTAAAGTAAACATGTCCTAATACTAACCATCAAAAGCAGGTAAGTAAAAGGGAGAAAGAAGTGGGGGTTGGAAGACATGCACACACGCACCCACAGTTATTACAACTTTGCCCTCGCTCGGAGGGACCGAAAGAATAATACAAATTAATTAACCTACAAGCTAATTAAATATTACAGACCAATTAATTAATTAACAAATTAACTAATCTAATGAAAATAGTAAATAGCCTCGGGAAGAGGGCCCAATGCAATGCGCGCTCGGCTCCGCTCGGAAAGCCACTGCCATGCACAAGTTGCCTCTGCTTTGATTGTTATCCTTCGTTGAAGACTGCACAATTCTCAGGGTTGCTTCCCTGAATGCTATGGAACACCACCGGCTGAGGGAATTGGTCACCCGCCATGGATAATAGTCATCGACCATTGATTGATCTCTCGACCATCTATATTTGGTCGGTCGGCACTACGGATGGTCGGCCGGCCAAAGCTTCCTGCAAAACCTGTTTTGACAGCAACAGAGGGAAAAACATGGCATGGCAATGCATTTCAAGCAAATGTGTGTACCACCACATCCCTTATCATGTTTGTGACTCAAAGGGGTATGGTGCTCAATTCTCGGACCACCAATCGCGCATTTCAATGCGTGATGGCCTAAAAGCCAAGTGTGCAACTTCAATATCAAATGAAATGCACACACAAAACACATCAAAGACCCCAACCTCTATCATGCTTAATCAAGAGGCAAGGGATGCATGCACAATGCAATGCAACCTAAGCATGCAAGCAAGGCTAATGCAACATGATTATGCAATGCATTTAATATGTAATAGGCACACAACCTAAACATGCAAACAAATATGGCATGCAACAACATGCGATGATGGACTTAAACTAACATCGATAGCTCACAAGCATGCCAAAATCAATGGCCATAATGATGCAAGTGAGGCAACAAAATACATGGAATGCATGCACAATGCATTAACCAAGCTTAAGGCACAAAAATGCAACTCTACCAAAGCATGGCAAGGAGGGAATATGGCATACAATGGTGCATGTTTCAGATCTGAAATGGCATGCCAAATGACTCCAAAATGACTCAAAAGCATGCAAACACTCATGTAATGCATTGTTAAGGACTCAAGCACTAAAGCTAGTGAAATGTAATACACTACAAACATGCAAAGTGATGCTCGAATAATGAAACCAGCCCCAAACAGTCCTTATGCAGCCCAAAATAATGCTAAAACATGTATGAAATGTAGCCAAAATAAGCTAGCATGCTTGGCCAAAACAACATGCAACATAGGCTAGTAAGCATGGTTTACACTACACCTATATGAAGCATGTGAGAGCTCATCAAACCAGCTAAAAACAGCAACATGGTATGTCAAATAAGCCCCCAAAACCCATGGAAACAAGGTCCATGCATGCAAGAAAGATGTGTTTCTTTGAAAGGCCAATAAGAGGATTACTCTACACATGCAACAAGGACACTTAACATGGCAAAACTAGATCTGGAAATGACTTATGGGGGTTCTAAAACCCACTAAAAAATGCTGAAAATAAAGCTTGGAAGCTTGCAAATAGGAGCTCATTTGTAAGGCAAAAAATGCAAGTAATCAAGACAATAAGGAGAGGGGATGGCCCTCTCCTTCTTAGGATCTCAAACCGTCATCCTCACCACTGAAATCCCTCAAGATTTCAGTGGTGAGAAGGCCCAAACAAGGTGGTCCCGAAGCTCACTAAAAACATACAAAATGAGGGCAAACAAGGCCTAAGAGGGGGTAAACGACCCCAAACACAAAAGTGACCTTAATGAAGTATCTTAAACACAAAAAAATAGAACTTTTTTTTATGTTACACTACAAAAAATTTGGGATTTAAAGACGAAACAAATTTGTCCCAAAATGTATATATTTCGTCACCCAAACTAATTACGGCGAACATTTTTCGTCACCCATTTTGTCTCCAAAGGGTCGTCGCTAAAGGGTCTTAGAGACGAAAAAAAAAAATCGTCATTGAAAATGATAAATTTGTGACGAATTTTTTTGTCTCCAATACACTTTGTTGGGAACATACTTGTAAGTAATTAGCGACAAAATATTTTGTCATTAAAGAAGAAATTAGAGACAAAAGTATTTCGTCATAAATATAAGAAATAGAGACGAAATAATCTTGTCACGTTTAATATAAACGAAGACGAAAATTTTTTGTCAAAGAAGCTACCAATAGAGACAAAAAAAAATTCATTATTAAAAATGATAAATTTGTGACGAATTTTTTTTGTCTCTAATACACTTTGTTGGGAACATACTTGCAAGCAATTAGCGACAAAATATTTTTTCATTAAAGTAGAAATTAGAGACAAAAGTATTTTGTCATAAATATAAGAAATAGAGACGAAATAATTTTGTCACGTTTAATATAAACGAAGACAAAAAAAATTTGTCAAAGAAGCTACCAATAGAGACAAAAACAAATTCATCATTAAAAATGATAAATTTGTGACTAATTTTTTTTTGTCTCCAATACACTATGTTGGGAACATGCTTATAAGTAATTAGCAAAAAAATATTTTGTCATTAAAGGAGAAATTAGAGACAAAAGTATTTTGTCATAAATATAAGAAATGGAGACAAAATAATTTTGTCACGTTTAATATAAACGAAGACGAAATTTTTTTGTCAAAGAAGCTACCAATAGAGATAAAAACAAATTCATCATTAAAAATGATGAAATAATGTCAAAAAAAATTCGTCACACATTGAGGGTAATAGTGACAAAATGTGACAATATTTTTTGTCATGACAAATTCATTTAGCGATGAAATAAAGAATTTATGACAAAATTAATCATCCACCTAAGCCAAATAAGAGACAAAAAAACCTTCTTTAGGGATGGAAAATTTTGTCAATAATTTCATAATATTTTTTTCCACATTATATACCTATTTTATCAAAATCTAAATTTTAGTTCAACAAATATGACCCTGTTCATGTTGAAACCTGTTGAATATAACAATTCCATCACAACTTAACCTAACCTGTTATCAACACATTTACGAATTAACAAAATGAAAATATCCATTCATCATTACAAATAATTTCATCCTGATATAATAAAATAGTGAAATATCCACAAAATATCAAAAAGTTATAACTTGTTCAATTCCACCAAAAATCCAACAATAACTAGTGTAACTCCAAAAAGTATGTGTATCCTTATCAAACAAAAATGAACATTCAAACAAATTACAACAATGTTGCACATAAAAAATGCCACCCCAATCCAATCTGCAAAAAAATAAATTAAAAGTTTTAGTAATTAATCAATTATACAAAAGAATAAAAACATTAGTAACTCATCAATTTACAATTAGATCAATTATACAATTTATCCCTGTAACAGACTTTTTTTTAGATTATGAGAACAAAAAATTAATTTTAAGGCTAATTCACAAATGGTGCATCCCATTAATGTGCCGTAAGTTCATACAACTTATATTGGTCCCTCCTAAGGTGTTTCTATTGGTTCTTGTACAAATCTATAATTGTGTGATAATTTAGCATTTCGACAGCCTTTTTTCAAGCTTTAAGTATAGAGAAAAAAAAATATTTTTTAGACTAATTCACAATTTATACATCATGTGCACCTGTACAAATTGGATGTCATATGCATGTTTCCATTACTTCCTAATTCTTCAAACATGTATTCTTTTATAAAATTTGTTATATTAAAGTTAATATACTTTACCAAGAAGTATGTCCACTTGTGGATGAGTCCCCTCCATTTCCAAAGTGTCTAGTGAATCCTTTGGTCCTCAAAAAGTTGACAACATCAGCTATTATCTCCCCTTGCTTCTTCTTACCCTCTTCAAGATCTTCTATTTTATTGTTCTGCATTTGTATTTGTTCCTTTTGTATCTCTATTTGCATCTCAAGGCACTTCACATAATTATTTGTTTCAGTATATATGGTAGTGGCTCTCCTAATAGAGGATGAAGGTCTCATGCCAAGTCCCTTCATATAGCCAGACCTTGGCTTTAGGACTTTGATTGATAGCTCTTTTGCAGTCAAAGGGGTTGATCCTGGCTGTGAGAGGTGATCAGCCTGTGTCTGTATCATATTTTCCTATCAAATATAAAAAAAATTAAATAATTATTAGAAAATTAAATAAGATTATAACAAATAGTATTCTAAAATTTTGTTAATAAAAATTGCAATATATACTCACATAATTACACTGAGCTTGAGATGAGACCCACTCATGTGTTTTCTCATTATAGTGAGTTTCCTTGTACAACTCTGCTAGATCAGGTAGCATCTTCTTTTCTCGTGCCTAATTCGATAGACCAAATATTCAATAAATAAAGCTAAGAATCTAATATAATTCTGAAAGTGCAAGGATACGTACCAGTTTTTCTACTCTAACAGGGATTGACCTAGAACCACACCTATGTTTTGTATACATCCTTTCTCTGTTCGCGATGTTGGCCTTTGATTGTTCCTATAAGGAAGAATGACCAATATAACAATGAAATGTATCATTAGTAAGACAAATATGTTGGCTTTTGATTGTTCCTGTAAGGAATAATGAACCAATATAACAATGAAATGTATCACTAGTAAAACAAATTTAATGGTTGATAATAAAGAAATTGCATTGTTCCTCTCTATCATTTTCCTATATATCATTTCAACTTAAAAGATATTTCAAATTATTCACTAGTTTTATTCAATTCTGTGAAAAATAGATTAGAGGACTTGTTAAGATTTCATCATAAGATGGTTTTTCTGGGTGAAAAAAGAAAAACGAGTAATTTACACCGTTCACAAATAGGGGGCATATAAGCATGGGCAAGATAGATTGTGAAAAAATCCATTTACATTTCACAAGATATGGAACAATTACTGATACCAAACTCATAACCCTTTCTTTCTTCCGCAACTCTATCAAATCTAAAGTTCTGTCTCAATACCCTATATTAGTTACTTAGCTAGTTGCTTACCATTATCATGAAACTTCAGACCAAACCCAAGAACAAACAGAAAATTAATACAATCATAGAAACTGAAATCTTAGTTCTTTATTCTATGATGTGAAAGATGCACTTTAAGGAACCATAAATTAATCTCCTATTATGCGAGCCTTCCAATCCATGTTTAATAGTTTCCCTTTCTCATTTTTCCACTTATTTGGTTTTTATTATGTTCCACTTACATGCCTAGAAGATAAAGGGAAAAGAATACATATGGAATTTCACAGCAAATTGATTGTGTTCTTTCTAGTTGTTTTAGAATCTCTCCCTATTCTAATCAAATTCTTTCTTCGCTAATATAATAAAAAAGATGAAAATGTTACCAGAAATTCTTTAGTGTTCCACTTTTTATCAATAAGATCTATCCACTTGGTAGGATCGACATTCTTTGGTGGGTGATTTCTTGCATACTCCTCCCCTTTAGCCTCTTTCAGCTCCATGAATTGTTTGTGCAGCCTATAGATATGGTTACTCAATCTCCGACCAAATTTTGTGTTCATTGCCTTCTCTATATCAACAGGGTCTCCTTGTAAATCAAATTGATCCTGCAAAAAATAGATAAGTCATAGATAATTCTTATAAAAAATAAAATAATTACAATAAATAATTAAGATTTCTAACCTATTATAAAAATGAGTAAAATCTCCTATAAGTAGACAACGAACTTACATTCAAGCGTTGAAACATCGCCTCCTTAACGGAGGCATCAACATACTTCCACCTACGAACACTTGGATTTGGTAAACGAGTTCGCACTTCTACACCAATCTTTGAGGCTAGTTTTGAGGCATAGTCCCCTACCGGTGCACGAAATTCTGGAGGGATAGGCACGCTAAGCTTTCCATCTTTATCAACAAGGCCTTGAACCTCTTTGCCTCGAGTCGGGCCACGAGCACGCTTAGCAGCTGATATTGTGAAGCCATAATATTGAAATAGTATGTGAACAAATTTAATTAAGATCTCAAATCAATGTAAATAAAGAGTGTGTCTTACCAATAGTATTACCAGCAGTCACCTCAAGTTGAGGCTCCACATTGAGAGGTGGTGGCGGATTGCTAGTCACCTCAGGACGTGAAGAGGTATCCCCCCTCTTCTAATGCGTGGGTCAATGCCTCATGATGAGATTGTGAACGGGCTCTCGATGGTATCTTTAACAGCTGAATAACATAATAAAATATGAATATATGTACAAAGATATACATGTCTATGTGTGTATGAATTGAAAGTAACAAGAAAGAAAATATTTCACAATGCATAAATGTATAGTACCTCATGCTCAAACAAATCATAGGTTTCAGTGTCACTGCCATCTTCAGCCTCTGACGGTCGATAATCATCATCATTTTCCTCAATTGGTATTTGTTTTTCCTTCCTCAATTTCTTATGTTGAATCATAGCCTTTAAACAAGTTATATTCTTCACTCCTAGAGCATTCATTCTCTCACGATTTTTATTAATATTCTTCATTCTTTGTTTCTCATAGTTCGTTACCTTCTTAGTTGCGGTACTTGGTTTGGTCAATTGCTTTTTTGTAGCGTCCATTTTGCCCAACTATAAAGCATAATTGAACATTTTTTTGGTGGATACACATAATTGAACATTAGATGTAAAGAAAAGATAATTATATATTTCTATACATAAACCATAAAGAAACAACAATCTCAACAAGTGGATATGTCGTATAGGCTCTAAATCATTGAAATATGGCTAGAGTGATATGGATGATTTTTGTTTTTACCATTTACTTATCATAGAACAAATTAATTACAAAGCCATCAGACACACAATATGACCAATCAATGATAAACCTACATAACAGTGGATGAACCCCACAACTGAAATTCAACTACATTAATTAAGAACAATGTTCATATAGAAAGTGCAAAATAACTACAAATCCTAGTCTACATCAAGATCCATATCGCAATCCACATCAGGTTCGTCACACTCTTCATTTTGTTTGTCAGCTCTTTTCTGTATCATTGTTTCATCAGATGACCTAACCCTTGTAACAACTTCTGCTTCAACACCATCTCTTAACATTGAACATTAGGGCCGATGTCAATTGGAACAACATCGGTAATATTTTCTTGTTGGAACACATCGTTTTCTTCTGGTTCATGTAATGATTCTCCATCACCTACCTCTGGTACATCAAAGACACCCCTATGTTGCACTCGTTGAACGACTTGCCAAGGTTGTCCCCATTTGGTATCATTTAGGTAAAAGACTTGCTTAGCCTGGCTAGGCAAGATGAAAGGGTCGTGTTGATACCACCGACTTGTGACATCAATACTTGTGCAATAATCATCGGTTCGCAATGTTCTACTTCGACCTGCATTTCCTGTGTTGTACCATTCACACTAGAACAATACAACTTTGTTATGACACATGTACTCCAATTCCGAAACATTGCACAAGTGACCATAAAATTCATGTGTCACTCCCTCATGATCCCCTTCCGTAAGCACACCACTATTCTGACTGTTACGGCGATTGTCTACTTCTCTTGTACGAAATCGTACGCCATTGATTATGCAACCTGAGTACTCTTTTACTAGTAAATTTGGGCCATTTGCTAACGACCATAAATCATTGGTCGCTTCTGGTGACTTTTCTTCTCTCAATATATTTATCTACATTCACATATAACGTACATTAAGATAGTAAAAATAAATTAATAAATGATCAAATCTTATACAAATTTTTAATCATGTCTTAAAATTGAAAATGCCTTACCCGCTCTTTGAACCACTTGGGAAACTCTTGTTGTTGTATACGGGTTATGCCTTGGTCAGATGGAGTCCGTAATAGATTTTTGTGTATCCTACTCAAAAGAATGTGATTATTATGCACTGCTAACTACATTAACAAAGCTAAGAATACACATATTTAAATGAAAAACATGCTCTAGATACTTCTCTATCTCGGGGCTATTGTTCAACAAGAATCAATGAGCCATATCACGATATTCTTGTGACATATCAGCATTCCTTGTGATTAGGCCAATAGGACGGGCAGTTTCTGTGAATACAGTTAACCCTTTGTGACGTTCGCCACGATCTTGATTTCGTTCGGGTCGATTATCACTACAAAAAAAATGGTTTTTTGCGACGGCAAAACGCCGTCGCAAATACTCCAAACGCCGTCGCTAATGGTTTTTTGCGACGGTAAATAGTTTTTTGTGACGACAAGTGGGGGTCGCAACAAAGGGGGTTGCAAAAGGGCTTTTGTTTTTTGCGACGGCAAACTTCTGTCGCCAAAAAGCTACGAAAATCTGGATTTTTTGCAACGGTAAAGTCTTGCCGTCGCTAAAAGAGTTTTTTGCGACGGCCAAATCCCGTCGGTAAAAGTATCGTCGCTAATGACTATTGGCGACGGCAACCTGAGCCGTCGCTAAAGGTCTTATTTTCAGTTTAATTCCTACCTTTTGCGACAGTATTGGCGCCGTCGCAAAAAGCTTGCTACCATTTTCTTTTTGCGACGGGGGTGCTCCGCCGTCTCAAAAAAAAATTAAAAAAAAAAATCCCGGTATTAAAATAATTAAAAATATAAAAAAACCTATATTAAATGAAAAATAACTAAAAAAAATCTAAAAATTGCATAATAATATAAATACATACATAAACAAAAGTTGGCACATGATGAACATTCATAATGTTGTTCCATTCATAACAATACATAAATAAAAATCCATAACAATAAAAATTATGCCACTACATAATGTCGCATAATACATACATAATGTTGTTCACAAATTTAAATAACATAAATCAAAATCAAAACCAAAAGTTTTCGTCTTGATTCCTTCGTGGGTTAAAAAAATAAAAATTGGTCATAATCTTTATACGCCCGCATTCCACAAGAAGCAAACTGCTACTAAAGAAATATCTTAAAAAAACAAAATAAAAATAATTAATAACAATATAATGGTGTTAATATTTTAATTACAGAAAAATATAAAAAAATTAACTACTATATAATTACAAAGATAGTTTAGTAAATAATTTTGACTAGACCGAAATCCGACTCTAACTCCCAAATAGGGAACTCGATTTGAGCCCCGTCTTCTACCACAAGTCTGTCGTGCCTAGGCAGTCGTGTATGTCAAGTTTCGTGCCAAACCGACGCCGTTTGGAAATTTTGGGGCGTTAACACCTCGATTTCAAGTTTCTTAAGAAACTAGTTTGCCTAAAGTGAAATTCGGCTCTAAGTTCCAAACCGGGAACCCGATTCAAGCCCCGTTTTCTCCCACAAGTCTCTCGTGCCTAGGCGGTCGTGTGTGCCAAGTTTCGTGCCAAACCGACGCCGTTTGGTGATTTTGGGGCGTCAACACCTCAAGTTCAAGTTTCTTAAGGAACTAGTTTGCCTAAAGTGAAATCCGGCTCTAACTTCCAAATCGGGAACCCGATTCGAGCCCCGTCTTCTCCTACAAGTCTATCATCCCAGGCGGTCGTGTGTGCCAAGTTTCGTGCCAAACCGACGCCGTTTGGTGATTTTGGGGCGTTAACACCTCGAGTTCAAGTTTCATAAAGAACTAGTTTGCCTAAAGTGAAATCCGGCTCTAACTCCCAAATCGGGAACCCGATTCAAACCCCGTTTTCTCCCTCAAGTCTCTCGTGCCTAGGCGGTCGTGTGTGCCAAGTTTCGTGCCAAACCGACGCCGTTTGGTGATTTTGGGGCAATAACACCTCGAGTTCAAGTTTCTTAAGGAACTAGTTTGCCAAAAGTGAAATCCGGCTCTAACTTCCAAATCGGGAACCCGATTCAAGCCCCGTCTTCTCCCACAAGTCTCTTGTGCCTAGGCGGTCGTGTGTGCCAAGTTTCGTGCCAAACCGACGCCGTTTGAAGATTTTGGGGCGTTAACACCTCGAGTTCAAGTTTCTTAAGGAACTAGTTTGCCTAAAGTGAAATCCGGCTCTAACTTGCAAATCGGGAACCCGATTTGAGCCCCGTCTTCTCCCACAAGTCTCTCGTGCCTAGGCGGTCGTGTGTGCCAAGTTTCGTGCCAAGCCGACGCCGTTTGATGATTTTGGGGCGTTAACACCTCGAGTTCAAGTTTCTTAAGGAACTAGTTTGACTAAAGTGAAATCCGGCTCAAACTCCCAAATCGGGAACCCGATTCGAGCCCCGTCTTCTCTCACAAGTCTCTCGTGCCTAGGCGGTCGTGTGTGCCAAGGTTCGTGCCAAACCGACGCCGTTTGATGATTTTGGGGCGTTAACACCTCGAGTTCAAGTTTCTTAACGAACTAGTTTGCCAAAAGTGAAATCCGGCTCTAACTCCCAAATCGGGAAGCCGATTCGAGCCCCGTCTTCTCCCACAAGTCTCTCGTGCCTAGGCGGTCGTGTGTGCCAAGTTTCGTGCCAAACCGACGCCGTTTGGTGATTTTGGGGCGTTAACACCTCTAGTTCAAGTTTCTTAAGGAACTAGTTTGCCTAAAGTGAAATCCGGCTCTAACTTCCAAACCGGGAACCCGATTCGAGCCCCGTCTTCTCCCACAAGTCTCTCGTGCCTAGGCGGTCGTGTGTGCAAAGTTTCATGCCAAACCAACGCCGTTTGGTGATTTTGGGGCGTTAACACCTCGAGTTCAAGTTTCTTAAGGAACTAGTTTGCCTAAAGTGAAATCCAGCTCTAACTGCCAAATCGGGAACCCGATTCGAGCCCCGTCTTCTCCCACAAGTCTCTCGTGCCTAGGCGGTCGTGTGTGCAAAGTTTCATGCCAAACCGACGCCGTTTGCTGATTTTGGGGCGTTAGCACCTCTAGTTCAAGTTTCTTAAGGAACTAGTTTGCCTAATGTGAAATCCGGCTCAAACTTCCAAATCGGGAACCCGATTTGAGCCCCGTCTTCTCCCACAAGTCACTCGTGCCTAGGCGGTCGTGTGTACCAAGTTTCGTGCCAAACCGATGCCGTTCGGTGATTTTGGGGCGTTAACACCTCGAGTTCAAGTTTCTTGAGGAACTAGTTTGCCTAAAGTGAAATCCGGCTCTAACTTCCAAATCGGGAACCCGATTTGAGCCCCGTCTTCTCCCACAAGACTCTCGTGCCTAGGCGGTCGTGTGTGCCAAGTTTCGTGCCAAACCAACGCCGTTTGATGATTTTGGGGCGTTAACACCTCTAGTTCAAGTTTCTTAAGGAACTAGTTTCCCTAAAGTGAAATCCGGCTCTAACTCCGAAATCGGGAACCCGATTCGAGCCCCGTCTTCTCACACAAGTCTCTCGTGCCTAGGCGGTCGTGTGTGCCAAGTTTCGTGCGAAACCGACGCCGTTTGGTGATTTTGGGGCGTTAACTCCTCAAGTTCAAGTTTCTTAAAGAACTAGTTTGCCTAAAGTGAAATCCGGCTCTAACTTCCAAATCGGGAACCCGAATCGGGCCCCGTCTTCTCTCACAAGTCTCTCGTGCCTAGGCGGTCGTGTGTGCCAAGTTTCGTGCCAAACCGACGCCATTTGGTGATTTTGGGGCGTTAACACCTTAAGTTCAAGTTTCTTCAGGAACTAGTTTGCCTAAAATGAAATCCGGCTCTAATTCCCAAATCGGGAACCCGATTCGAGCCTTGTCTTCTCCCACAAGTCTCTCGTGCCTAGGCGGTCATGTGTGCCAAGTTTCGTGCGAAACCGACGCCGTTTGATGATTTTGGGGCGTTAACACCTCGAGTTCAACTTTCTTAAGGAACTAGTTTGCCTAAAGTGAAATCCGGCTCTAACTCCCAAATCGGGAACCAGATTCGAGCCCCGTCTTCTCCCACAAGTCTCTTATGCAAAGGCGGTTGTGTTTGCCAAGTATCGTGCAAACCGACGCCGTTTGAAGATTTTGGGGCGTTAACACCTCGAGTTCTAGTTTCTTAAGGAACTAGTTTACCTAAAGTGAAATCCTGCTCTAACTCCCAAATCGGGAACCCGATTCGAGCCCCGTCTTCTCTCACAAGCATCTCGTGCGTAGGCGGTCGTGTGTCCCAAGTTTCGTGCCAAACCGACACCGTTTGGTGATTTTGGGGCGTTAACACCTCTAAATCATGTTTCTTAAGGAACTAGTTTGCCTAAAGTGAAATCCGGCTCTAACTTCCAAACCAGGAACCCGATTCGAGCCCCGTCTTCTCCCACAAGTCTCTCGTGCCTAGGCGGTCGTGTGTGCCAAGTTTCGTGCCAAACCGACGCCGTTTGGTGATTTTGGGGCGTTAACACCTCGAGTTCAAGTTTCTTAAGGTACTAGTTTGCCTAAAGTGAAATCCGGCTCTAACTTCCAAATTGGGAACCCGATTCGAGCCCCGTCTTCTCCCATACGTCTCTCGTGCCTAGGCGGTCGTGTGTGCCATGTTTCGTGCAAAACCGACGCCGTTTGATGATTTTGGGGCGTTAACACCTCGAGTTCAAGTTTCTTTAGGAACTAGTTTGCCTAAAGTGAAATCTGGCTCTAACTCCCAAACCGGGAACCCGATTCAAACCCCGTTTTCTCCCACAAGTCTCTCGTGCCTAGGCGATCTGGTGTGCCAAGTTTCGTGCCAAACCGACGCCGTTTGGTGATTTTGGGGCGTTAACACCTCGAGTTCAAGATTCTTAAGGAACTAGTTTGCTTAAAGTGAAATCCGGCTCTAACTTCCAAATCGGGAACCCGATTCGAGCCCCGTCTTCTCCCACAAGTCTCTTGTGCCTAGGCGGTCGTGTGTACCAAGTTTTGTGCCAAACTGACGCCGTTTGGTGATTTTGGGGCGTTAACACCTCGAGTTCAAGTTTCTTAAGGAACTAGTTTGCCTAAAGTGAACTCCGGCTCTAACTTCCAAATCGGGAACCCGATTTGAGCCCCGTCTTCTCCCACAAGTCTCTCGAGCCTAGGCTGTCGTGTGTGCCAAGTTTCATGCCAAGCCGACGCCGTTTGATGATTTTGGGGCGTTAACACCTCTAGTTCAAGTTTCTTAAGGAACTAGTTTGCCTAAAGGGAAATCCGGCCCAAACTCCCAAATCTGGAACCCGATTCGAGCCCCGTCTTCTCTCACAAGTCTCTCGTGCCTAGGCGGTCGTGTGTGCCAAGTTTCGTGCGAAACCGACGCCGTTTGATGATTTTGGGGCGTTAACACCTCGAGTTCAAGTTTCTTAAGGAACTAGTTTGCCTAAAGTGAAATCCGGCTCTAACTCCCAAATCGGGAACCCGATTCGAGCCCCGTCTTCTCCCACAAGTCTCTCGTGCCTAAGCGGTCGTGTGTGCCAAGTTTTATGCCAAACCGACGCTGTTTGGTGATTTTGGGTCGTTAACACCTCTAGTTCAAGTTTTTAAGGAACTGGTTTGCCTAAAGTGAAATCCGGTTGTAACTTCCAAACCGGAAACCCGATTCGAGCCCCGTCTTCTCCCACAAGTCTCTCCTGCCTAGGCGGTCGTGTGTGCCAAGTTTTGTGCCAAACCGACGCTGTTTGGTGATTTTGGGTCGTTAACACCTCTAGTTCAAGTTTCTTAAGGAACTAGTTTGCCTAAAGTGAAATCCGGCTCTAACTTCCAAACCGGGAGCCCGATTCGAGACCCGTCTTCTCCCACAAGTCTCACGTGCCTAGGCGGTCATGTGTGCAAAGTTTCACACCAAACCGTCGCCGTTTGATGATTTTGGGGCGTTAACACCTCTAGTTCAAGTTTCTTAAGGAACTAGTTTGCCTAATGTGAAATCCGGCTCAAACTTCCAAACCGGGAACCCGATTCGAGCCCCGTCTTCTGCCACAAGTGACTCGTGCCTAGGCGGTCGTGTGTACCAAGTTTCGTGCCAAACCGACGCCGTTTGGTGATTTTGGGGCCTCAACACCTCGAGTTCTAGTTTCTTGAGGAACTAGTTTGCCTAAAGTGAAATTCGGCTCTAACTTCCAAATCAGGAACCCGATTCGAGCCCCGTCTTCTCCCAAAAGTCTCTCGTGCCTAGGCGGTCGTGTGTGCCAAGTTTAGTGCAAAACCGACGCCGTTTGATGATTTTGGGGCGTTAACACCTCTAGTTCAAGTTTCTTAAGGAACTAGTTTGCCTAAAGTGAAATCCGGCTCTAACTCCCAAATCGGGAACCCGATTCGAGCCCCATCTTCTCCCACAAGTCTCTCGAGCTTAGGCGGTCGTGTGTGCCAAGTTTCGTGCCAAACCGACACCGTTTGGTGATTTTGGGGCGTTAACACCTCTAGTTCATGTTTCTTAAGGAACTAGTTTGCCTAAAGCGAAATCCGGCTCTGACGTCCAAATCGGGAACCCGATTCGAGCCCCGTCTTCTCCCACAAGTCTCTAGTGCCTAGGCGTTCGTGTGTGCCAAGTTTCGTGCCAAACCGACGCCGTTTGGTGATTTTAGGGCGTTAACACCTTGAGTTCAAGTTTCTTAAGGAACTTGTTTGCCTAAAGTGAAATCCGGCTCTAACTTCCAATCGGGAATCCGATTCGAGCCCCGTCTTCTCCCACAAGTCTCTCGTGCCTAGGCGGTCGTGTGTGCCAAGTTTCGTGCCAAGCCGACGCCGTTTGATGATTTTGGGGCGTTAACACCTCGAGTTCAAGTTTTTTAAGGAACTAGTTTGCCCAAAGTGAAATCCGGCTCAAACTCCCAAATCGGGAACTCGATTCGAGCCCGTCTTCTCCCACAAGTCTCTCGTGCCTAGGCAGTCGTGTGTACCAAGTTTCGTGCCAAACCGACGCCGTTTGATGATTTTGGGGCGTTAACACCTCGAGTTCAAGTTTCTTAAGGAACTAGTTTGCCTAAAGTGAAATCTGGCTCTAACTCCCAAATCGGGAACCTGATTCGAGCCCCGTCTTCTCCCACAAGTCCCTCGTGCCTAGGGGGTCGTGTGTGCCAAATTTCGTGCCAAGCCGACGCCGTTTTGTGATTTCGGGGCGTTAACACCTCTAGTTCAAGTTTCTTAAGGAACTAGTTTGCCTAATGTGAAATCCGGCTCTAACTTCCAAACTGGGAACCCGATTCGAGCCCCGTCTTCTCCCACAAGTCTCTCGTGCCTAGGCGGTCATGTGTACCAAGTTTCGTGCCAAACTGACGCCGTTTGGTGATTTTTGGGCGTTAACACCTCGAGTTCAAGTTTCTTAAGGAACTAGTTTGCCTAAAGTGAAATCCGGCTGTAACTTCCAAATCGGGAACCCGATTCGAGCCCCGTCTTCTCCCACAAGTCTCTTGTGCCTAGGCGGTCGTGTGTGCCAAGTTTTGTGCCAAACCGTCGCCGTTTGGTGATTTTTGGGCGATAACACCTCGAGTTCAAGTTTCTTAAGGAACTAGTTTGCCTAAAGTGAAATCCGGCTCTAACTTCCAAATCGGGAACCTGATTCAAGCCCCGTCTTCTCCCACAAGTCTCTTGTGCCTAGGCGGTCGTGTGTGCCAAGTTTCGTGCCAAACCGACACCGTTTGGTGATTTTGGAGCGTTAACACCTTGAGTTCAACTTTCTTAAGGAACTAGTTTGCCTACAGTGAAATCCGGCTCTAACTTCCAAACCGGGAACCCGATTCAAGCCCCGTTTTCTCCCACAAGTCTCTCGTGCCTAGGTGGTCGTGTGTGCGAAGTTTCGTGGCAAACCGACCCCGTTTGCTGATTTTGGGGAGTTAACACCTCGATTTCAAGTTTCTTAAGGAACTAGTTTGCCTAAAGTGAAATCCGGCTCTAACTTCCAAATCGGGAACCCGATTCGAGCGCCGTCTTCTCCCACAAGTCTCTTGTGCCTAGGCGGTCGTGTGTGCCAAGTTTCGTGCCAAACCGACGCCGTTTGGTGATTTTAGGGCGTTAACACCTTGAGTACAAGTTTCTTAAGGAACTTGTTTGCCTAAAGTGAAATCCGGCTCTAACTTCCAAATCGGGAACCCGATTCGAGCCCCGTCTTCTCCCACAAGTCTCTCGTGCCTAGGCGGTCGTGTGTGCCAAGTTTCGTGCCAAACCGACGCCGTTTGATGATTTTGGAGCGTTAACACGTCGAGTTCAAGTTTCTTAAGGAACTAGTTTGCCTAAAGTGAAATCCGGCTCTAACTCTCAAATCGGGAACCCGATTTGAGCCCCGTCTTCTCCCACAAGTCTCTCGTGCCTAGGCGGTCGTGTGTGCCAAGTTTCGTGCCATACCGACGCCGTTTGATGATTTTGGGGCGTTAACACCTCTAGTCCAAGTTTCTTAAGGAACTAGTTTGCCTTAAGTGAAATCCGGCTCTAACTCCCAAACCGGGAACCCGATTCGAGCCCCGTGTTCTCCCACAAGTCTCTCGTGCCTAGGCGGTCGTGTGTGCCAAGTGCCGTGCCAAACCGACGCCGTTTGGTGATTTTGGGGCGTTAACACCTCGAGTTCAAGTTTCTTAAGGAACTAGTTTGCCTAAAGTGAAATCCGGCTCTAACTTCCAAATCGGGAACCTGATTCGAGCCCCGTCTTCTCCCACAAGTCTTTCATGCCTAGGCGGTCGTGTGTGCCAAGTTTCGTGCCAAACTGACGCCGTTTGGTGATTTTGGGGCGTTAAGACCTCGAGTTCAAGTTTCTTAAGAAACTAGTTTGCCTAAAGTGAAATCCGGCTCTAACTCCCAAACCGGAAACCCGTTTCAAGTCCCGTTTTCTCCCACAAGTCTCTTGTGCCTAGGAGGTCGTGTGTGCCAAGTTTCGTGCCAAACCGACGCCGTTTGATGATTTTGGGGCGTTAACACCTCTAGTTCAAGTTTCTTAAGGAACTAGTTTTCCTAAAGTGAAATCCGGCTCTAACTTCCAAATCGGGAACCCGATTCGAGCCCCGTCTTCTCCCACAAGTCTCTCATACCTAGGCGGTCGTGTGTGCTAAGTTTCGTGCCAAACCAACACCGTTTGTTGATTTTGGGGCGTTAACACCTCAAGTTCAAGTTTCTTAAGGAACTAGTTTGCCTAAAGTGAAATCCGGCTCTAACTTCCAAATTGGGAACCCGATTGGAGCCGCGTCTTCTCCCACAAGTCTCTTGTGCTTAGGCGGTCGTGTGTGCCATGTTTCGTGCCAAACCGACGCCGTTTGGTGATTTTGGGGCGTTAACACCTCGAGTTCAAGTTTCTTAAGGGACTAGTTTGCCTAAAGTGAAATCCGGCTCTAACTTCCAAATCGGGAATCTGATTCGAGCCCCGTCTTCTCTCACAAGTCTCTCGTGCCTAGGCGGTCGTGTGTGCCAAGTTTCGTGCTAAGCCGACGCCGTTTGATGATTTTGGGGCGTTAACACCTCGAGTTCAAGTTTCTTAAGGAACTAGTTTGCCTAAAGTGAAATCCAGCTCAAACTCCCAAATCGGGAACCCGATTCGAGCCCCGTTTTCTCCCACAAGTCTCTCGTGCCTAGGAGGTCGTGTGTGCCAAGTTTCGTGCCAAACCGACGCCGTTTGATGATTTTGGGGCATTAACACCTCGAGTTCAAGTTTCTTGAAGAACTAGTTTGCCTAAAGTGAAATCCGGCCCTAACTCCCAAATCGGGAACCCGATTCGAGCCCCGTCTTCTCCCACAAGTCTGTCGTGCCTAGGCGGTCGTGTGTGCCAAGTTTCGTGCCAAACCGACGTCGTTTTGTGATTTTGGGGCGTTAACACCTCTAGTTCAAGTTTCTTAAGGAACTAGTTTGCCTAATGTGAAATCCGGCTCTAACTTCCAAACCGGGAACCCGATTCGAGCCCCGTCTTCTCCCACAAGTCTCTCGTGCCTAGGCGGTCGTGTGTGCAAAGTTTCGTGCCAAACCGACGGCGTTTGGTGATTTTGGGGCGTTAACACCTCGAGTTCAAGTTTCTTAAGGAACTAGTTTGCCTAAAGTGAAATCCGGCTCTAACTTCCAAATAGGGAACCCGATTCGATCCCCGTCTTCTCCCACAAGTCTCTCGTGCCTAGGCGGTCGTGTGTGCAATGTTTCATGCCAGACCGACGCCGTTTGATGATTTTGGGGCGTTAACGCCTCTAGTTCAAGTTTCTTAAGGAACTAGTTTGCCTAATGTGAAATCCGGCTCAAACTTCCAAACCGGGAACCCGATTCGAGCCCCGTCTTCTCCCACAAGTCACTCGTGCCTAGGCGGTCATGTGTACCAAGTTTCGTTCCAAACCGACGCCGTTTGGTGATTTTGGGGCGTTAACACCTCGAGTTCAAGTTTCTTGAGGAACTAGTTTGCCTAAGGTGAAATCTGGCTCTAACTCCCAAATCGGGAACCCAATTCGAGCCCCGTCTTCTCCCACAAGTCTCTCGTGCCTAGGCGGTCGTGTGTGCCTAGTTTCGTGCCAAATCGACGCTGTTTGATGATTTTGGAGCGTTAACACCTCTAGTTCAAGTTTCTTAAGGAACTAGTTTGCCTAAAGTGAAATCCGGCTCTAACTCCCAAATCGGGAACCCGATTCGAGCACCATCTTCTCCCACAAGTCTCTCGTGCCTAGGCGGTCATGTGTGCCAAGTTTCGTGCCAAACCGACGCCGTTTGGTGATTGTTAAAATCTACCATCACCTACTCCACCTACTACACCTACCACCACCTACTACCACCTACTACACACTACCACCTACACCTACCACTACCACCTACTACCACCTACTCCACTACATCTCCTATATAAGGAGTCCCTCACCATTTGTAATTGATAACAACATTCAATAATGAATAATACATCAATTTTTACATGTATCAGAGCTATAGGTTAAAGATCTTGGTGTTCTTCGCCTTCCGGCGGGCGGCAACCTTGCCTTGACCGCCCGCCGGATGTCAACCAATTCAAACCTCCCTCTCCCTCTCGGCACCTCACTGTTGCCATCACTCAAGACATACACACTGATACACACTCAATGCCTACAAAAATGTTTTGGCTGTTGCAGTTGCAACTGAATATTCCTTCCCCCAGGCAGACAAAGTTAAGAAGTACCTCGAGGATCCGACCAAGTTTGCTGTTGCTGTGGCTCCTGTTGCAGCTGCTGCTGATTCTGGTTTTGCTCCTGCTGCTGCTGTGGAAGAGAAGGAAGAACCAGCGGAGGAGTCTGATGATGACATGGGTTTCAGTCTGTTCGATTAATTTAGCAAGCTTGTTTCAGTCTGCCGAAGCTCTCTCCCAGTCTGCCTCCCTCCCTCGGCCTCGTACAGCTCGAGATCCTCCAGCTACACCGATGCTCCTCCTTCCGCCACCAGCTACACCGTCCTCCACATCATCGGCGATCTCGTCTCCCTCCATAAACGACCAAATCAGACCTTCGAGATGGCATCTCAATCATCAAACTGAGATTTACGAGTCCAAAGCAGGGATGGAACTTCTTGACATCATTCTAACCAAAGGAAGTTACAGTGCCGAAAAATCCAATAATCAAGTGGCCTCATCGCCACCATTTTTTTGTGGATCTCCACCCAGCAGGGCTTCAAACCCTATAATCCAAGACTTGCAATTCGGCAACAACATGTTTAGTCCGTTACCGCAGGCACCCATTCTGCCAAAATCTCCATCCTCGTCCGCACGCAAAGGAGGATCATGCGTTTGGGTGAAATCTGGTCACAAACAGGCCACTGTGAGAGTCGAGGTGTTCGATTGCTTAAACCGAGATCGCAGAAGCATATCCGTTGTGGCATAAAAATAAAAGTTAAAAAAAAAAAAAAAAAAGCAAAGTGGAGCAAACACACGTGTGGCTACAACAATGAGAAAGCTCATGGTTTGATGAGCCACTGTATAGTGCCCTGTTTGTTTGGCCACTCTATTCTGGACTCAAAAGACCTCTCTGTGAAGGAAGACTTGGTAAGAGTGAGCACCTGCATATGCGTGTTGTTTTTCTCTCTCCCATGTGACCCACTCTCCAACTTATATTTTTTCTTTTTTATTCTTTCCCCACACTCCTGTTTCCCACGATGCTCAGATTCTCCAACCTATATTTTTTCTTTTTCATTACACTCCTATTCCCCACTTCACTTTCCTCTTTTCTTTTTTTATTTTATATTTATTTTACTCCATCTTTTGAAAAGACACCGAAACATCACCTGGTTTGCACACCCATCATCTTACTTTTCCATTAGTGGTAGGACCCGACCACACAACTTTGAATCTCACATTTCCTTTTTATTTTTCCATTATTTTCTTTTCTTTTCTTTTCAAAAAAAAAAAAAACAAAAAAAAAAAAACAAAAAAAAACAAAAAAAAAAAAAGAAGAGGAAGAAGCAGCAGAAGAAGAAGCACTGCACACCAAACTCATTTTATTCATCTCAAGGATCAACCCCGATCACAATTTTACACAAAAAAAAAAAAAAAAACACATCCACAGGCGGGATTTTTTCTTATCTACTCTGCCGCCAGTCTCTTTTTCTTGCCTCCGTCCTGGGCGGCCCTTGACAGTGCTACCTCCGTGTTTCCCACTCCACTGGGCATGATCACTCCTCCCTGCTCCTTCACTGCAGCATATGGTGGACCTCCAAATCGGAACATCACGGTGGCCTTCCGCTTCAGCTCCTTGTTTTCTGCCTTTAACACACTTATCTCTGCTCGCGCATCCTTATACATGCGTTGGAGTAGAGCCAGTTGGGCATTTAACTGCTGCACCTCATTTGTCCTGCTCTGCAGCCGGTGCGACAAGTTTGTGACCGCAGTCATGGTTTCCACACATGACTTCAAAGTATACTGATTGGCCTCAATATCAGTTTGCACCGCCATTTTTTGCTCCACCGACCGCATCGGAAAGTTCAACGGAGCAAAACTAGAGGTGTTTTGTTGAGGTTCACGGGCCACCGCACCAGTTATCTCTCTTGTTGACTCGTTGAGGTCGGGAAAGAGAGTGAGTAGACCACGGGATGAAGAGGCCATATTCTGGGTAGCTGAACGGGAAGAAGAGGCCATGTTTTTTGGGTTGCTGAGTGTTTCAGCGAAATAGCAATTTCAGACTGATAATGTTCGGAAGGGTTGGTTACAGAGTGTTTCAAGATTTGCAGCTCTTAGAGGCAATCTCTCAGAAAACGAATATCTCTCTCAGAAAATGAAGAGTTTTTCAGAAGTTTTTTCCCAGGTTTTTTTGTCTTCGCTTCTGCCTCAAGTACAGCCTTCGCCTCAGTTTATAAAGACCCTGACGAAGAGGCAGACACGCGCATCATGCGCCTCTCGGCGCTCGCCGACAACATGGGCGCTCCTTTTGATAGGCACGCCTTTTGATGGCACGTCTTTTTATGGATTGGGCACGCCTTTTGATGGCACGCCTTTTGAAAAATTGGGCACACCTTTTGAGGGTGCGACTTTTTAGGGGTCCGACAAGACTCTGTAAACTGTCCCGACATTGATTCCGGTTAGCTCCTTCATGGGTCCGACAAGACTCTGTAAACTGTCCCGACATTGATTTCGGTTAGTTTCTACAAGGGTCCAGCAAGACTCCGTAAACTGTCACAACAACTATCACAACATTGTCTGCTACAACGGTCCGACATGACCCCATAAACTGTCTTCTACATCGGTCCAACACGAGCCAGTGTCTTCTACATCGGTCTGCCACAACCATACAGTCTTCTACAACGGTCTGACACGACCATACAGTGTCTCCTATCCATTTTTTTATTTTTCAGATTATTTTCTTGTTTTGTTACTCTCTCCAAACTCAAGTTGGTTAGTTCCTATCCCCCTTGAGTTTGCGGGGGGCTGTTAAAATCTACCATCACCTACTCCACCCACTACACCTACCACCACCTACTACCACCTACTACACACTACCACCTACACCTACCACTACCACCTACTACCACCTACTCCACTACATCTCCTATATAAGGAGTCCCTCACCATTTGTAATTGATAACAACATTCAATAATCAATAATAAATCAATTTTTACAGTGATTTTGGGGCGTTAACACCTCAAGTTCAAGTTTCTTAAGGAACTAGTTTGCCTAAAGTGAAATCCGGCTCTAATTTCCAAATCGGGAACCCGATTCGAGCCCCGTCTTCTCTCACAAGTCTCTCGTGCCTAGGCGGTCGTGTGTGCCAAGTTTCGTGCCAAACCGACGCCATTTGGTGATTTTGGGGTGTTAACACCTTAAGTTCAAGTTTCTTAAGGAACTAGTTTGGCTAAAATGAAATCAGGCTCTAACTCCCAAATCGGGAACCCGATTCGAGCCCCGTCTTCTCCCACAAGTCTCACGTGCCTAGGCGGTCGTGTGTGCCAAGTTTCGTGCCAAACCGACGCCGTTTGATGATTTTGGGGCGTTAACACCTCGAGTTCAAGTTTCTTAAGGAACTAGTTTGCCTAAAGTGAAATCCGGCTCTAACTCCCAAATCGGGAACCCGATTCGAGCCCCGTCTTCTCCCACAAGTCTCTCGTGCCTAGGCGGTCGTGTGTGCCAAGTTTCGTGCCAAACTGACGCTGTTTGATTATTTTGGGGCGTTAACACCTCGAGTTCAAGTTTCTTCAGGAACTAGTTTACCTAAAGTGAAATCCGGCTCTAACTCCCAAATCGGGAACCCGATTCGAGACCCGTCTTCTCCCACAAGTATCTCGTGCCTAGGCGGTCGTATGTGCCAGGTTTCGTGCCAAACCGACACCGTTTGGTGATTTTGGGGCGTTAACACCTCTAGTTCATGTTTCTTAAGGAACTAGTTTGCCTAAAGTGAAATCCGGCTCTAACTTCCAAACCAGGAACCCGATTTCGAGCCCCGTCTTCTCCCACAAGTCTCTCGTGCCTAGGCGGTTGTGTGTGCCAAGTTTCGTGCCAAACCGACGCCGTTTGGTTATTTTGGGGCGTTAACACCTCGAGTTCAAGTTTCTTAAGGAACTAGTTTGCCTAAAGTGAAATCCGGCTCTAACTTCCAAATTGGGAACCCGATTCGAGCCCCGTCTTCTCCCACAAGTCTCTCGTGCCTAGGCGGTCGTGTGTGCCAAGTTTCGTGCCAAACCGATTCCGTTTGATGATTTTGGGGCGTTAACACCTCTAGTCCAAGTTTCTTAAGGAACTAGTTTGCCTAAAGTGAAATCCGGCTCTAACTCCCAAACCGGGAACTCGATTCGAGCCCCGTCTTCTCCCACAAGTCTCTCGTGCCTAGGAGGTCGTGTGTGCCAAGTTTCGTGCCAAACCGACGCCGTTTGGTGATTTTGGGGCGTTAACACCTCGAGTTCAAGTTTCTTAAGGAACTAGTTTGCCTAAAGTGAAATCCGGCTCTAACTTCCAAATCGGGAACTCGATTCGAGCCCCGTCTTCTCCCACAAGTCTCTCATGCCTAGGCGGTCGTGTGTGCCAAGTGTCGTGCCAAACCGACGCCGTTTGGTGATTTTGGGGCGTTAACACATCGAGTTCAAGTTTCTTAAGGAACTAGTTTGCCTAAAGGGAAATCCGGCCCAAACTCCCAAATCTGGAACCCGATTCGAGCCCCGTCTTCTCTCACAAGTCTCTCGTGCCTAGGCGGTCGTGTGTGCCAAGTTTCGTGCGAAACCGACGCCGTTTGATGATTTTGGGGCGTTAACACCTCGAGTTCAAGTTTCTTAAGGAACTAGTTTGCCTAAAGTCAAATTCGGCTCTAACTCCCAAACCGGGAACCCGACTCAAGCCCCGTCTTCTCCCACTAGTCTTTCGTACCTAGGCAGTCGTGTGTGCCAAGTTTCGTGCTAAATCCAACTCTAACTCCCAATCCGGGAACCCGATTTGAGTCTCATCTTTTCCCACAAGTCTCTTAACTTACAATGTAAAGAATGCAAAGATACATTTTAGCTTAGATTGCAAAGATACATTTTGTACCTGATCTTTTGGTGGTGGTGTATATGGATTCTCATCTTCTGCAGATTCCCTAAATGCCCGGTGGCCACTCAATGCATCAGGAACCTATGATAGTCAATGCATAATGTGTTAATCATATTCGAATTTTATACATAATCTTGTGTGAAAATTGAACTATCAAACAATTTAATTTATATCGAACCTGTCTGTTGGGATCCACACTCACCCCCTGTGACACAAACGCCATCATCTCAACTCTCATCTGCTGTAAATGTGTAGAGAACTCTGCTCGCAGCTCCTCCTTCAACTCATCCCTTAGCTCTGCACGAACCTGCTGCGTGATCTGTTCAATAGTTGATGGCTGGGGTGTTGACTGTGATGGCCCAGCACCATCTTTATACACCGCTCTCCGAGGCACAATTCTCTCGTATGTGCGACAATATCCATGTCCGTCATGACCTATCAACTCATAGAAAATAGCATTCCTAGCCTCCAAAGTCCGACCATCCTCAAGTAGCATAGAGAGTTGACGATTAAACTCATCATGTATTGAATAAGACATACAAGTATATGCCAAATTAAGATGGTTGACACACAAAAAATAAACTTCAAATACAATCAAAGGTGTTTGGAAACTACCAAGGTCTGGATAACCTCTGGGTCATTTGCTCTACGTGTCATAAGCCAAACATTCATCTTATCAGTAGACTCCCCCTTATTGGTCATCTACATTTTTTTAGAAATATGAAAATTAGAATCCAAATAATTTGCAAATATTCAATGTTTATTTATATACAAAAATAAAACAATAAAATGTAAACCTCATGTCGTATTTGAGAGAAACTAGTACGCCCTGTGGTATGAGCTATGCCGTGAGCTCGCCGATTTTTAGCATTCCTACTTGCAATTTTCTATAACAGGTTCAACAAATGTAAGTATGTAAATATGATTTGTATGTTTACATATCATAAATATAACTTATTTGTATACCTCAGCATCAGAAGTACGCCAATACTCCACAAGTTCTTCCCACTGGCTTGGCACAATGTGCAAAGGAACATCATCCTTCAGATTAGGATCAGAACTTCTAGGCTTGAAATACTTAACCTTAATCTTGTTCTTGTGATCCTTCCATATGCTGTTGCAGTTTTTCATGCAGATTGACTTGTACTCCTCTGGACATATATTCAAATTGTCCTATAAAACACAATTTCAAAGTTTAAATAATAATAACACAATTTTGGAATTCAAATTTGTGGACAAAAATATACTCTTACCTTCACATCCTTCCAGATAGCATCAACAATATCATCAGGCACATTGTTCCAGTCAAGAAAAGTAAGAGGAACAATGTTACCATTTCGCACAATGATGCCAAGTTGAGTAGTTAACTTAGCGACGTTATCCCCTATTGGGCAGTAATTTTCATCAAATTGTATGTCCAGCTTTTTACCAGTACCCCACTCTTTAATGCCCTTGGCACATCCTCTACCACGCCTAGTCGAGATTGATGAAGAACTAACATGACCTGCGAGATACAAAAACAATAAACAATATGCAACGGTGATAAACAAATGCAAATTTAAATAATGTGAATACAAATCGAATTCTTATACCTGATGTAGGCTGTGAAGAAGTCGAAGGGTCTGCAAAATACAATGAGAATAAACAAGTTATATATAATGAGCATAAATAAATGTATGTTTAAATGATTTTCATACAAATCAAAGCAAATTTATATACCTGCGGATAGCTCATATGCTGATGACTCTAGTCGGGATGTTAGCTGCTGTGGTGCCATTGATGGTGGACGCACCGATGGTAGGCGTGGAGGCTGAGTACATGGTAGCTGCTGTGGTGCCACTGATGGTGGTCGATGCGGTGGTACTAATGGCCCCTCAGATGGTGGTGGCACTAATGGCCCCTCCGATGGTGGCCGATGTGATGCGTCCTCTGATGGTGGTGCTACTGATGTCCTGTTATGTAGCACATCAGACATCATGCGCCGGGGATGATCAGGCTTCCTCTTCCTTCCCATAATAATCTGCAAGCAATATAACATTAATTGACATTAGAAACATAGACAATGGGTTGTCATCAACTATAAGATGACATTAATTGAACTAATACAATTACAAAGACAAAGTAAATTAAGAAATTGATGATTAACTACAACCTTGGCCTTAATTGAATTACTAATGTTGATTAAATATTAGCCTATTTGAACATCAACTGTCTCCCCTTCTGCGGCTTCCCTCACCCAACCAACTTCTTCATCACGAAGCATTATATTTTCTTCCAATTGTTGGCTTATGTATGGCTCGATTTGTGGATCAGTCGAACTCATATCAAATAAACCTCTTTGAGACATCTTCACCACGACTTGCCAGTTTGGTTGTAACGGGTCTGCAACATACCAAACTTGCTCTGCTTGGGACGCCAAGATGAAAGGTTCATTGGTAATTCGATCATCTCGGTACAACAAATGATTGAAGTTTACCAACGTAAAATTGAAGACATCTTCTTTCTTTTCGTGAATGTTGTCAATCCAATCACACTTAAACAACACATGTTTCTTCTCATTGGAATATCGAAGCTCAACAATATCTGTCAATTGTCCATAATAGTACACAGACCCCACACGAGGATTCTTGTCTTTTCGACTAGCATAACTTATGGTATCTGCCTTCAAAGCTACACCACAATTTTGTGTGGCTCGACGATCATCCATGGCCTTTACTCGATACCGAAACCCATTCAGCATATACCCGTTCAACCTCCTTGCCAGGTTATAAGGACCATTTGCCAAGAGAATAATCTCTTCAGAAAATATGACATCAGTAGTCCTTCGCAAAGTTTGGACCTATTTAACACGAAAATGTAAAATTTAAAATGTAGATCGACTTAAGTAACTAGAATCTATAGAGTTAAATACATACATGTTCCTTGAACCAAATGTAAAAAGTTTCAAAATGTTCATGCCGAAGCTGATGATCGTCGACACGAGGCATTTTGAGCTGAAGTACTTCAAGGTGTTTGCTTTGTAGATTGAGATTTTAGCAATACAAAAAATTTTGTTGAAAATTCAATAAAACATAATAAAATATTGAGTGAGTGACTTAACCTACTTTATGAATGGTTGAACCGCGCTTGTATTGAATAAGATGTACCGATGAGCTTGTACCCAAGAAGTATTATCAAGATAAAAGCTTGTGTTTTCACTAATAGCATGGCCCAAATTATCAGCACCACTATAGTTTCTCACGGGTCGACTAGATTTGGTTTCCACATCAATGAGATATTGTGCACAAAAATTCATGCATTCTTCCATAAGATATCCTTTAGCAATTGATCCTTCAGGATGAGCTCTATTACGCACGTATTGCTTCAAAGTAAGAAGATACCTCTCAATTGGATACATCCATCGAAACTGAATCGCTCCACCCAATAAGGCTTCATCAGCTAGATGTATAGGCAAGTGCTCCATTATATCAAAAAAACTCGGAGGAAATATTTTCTCTAGATGACAAAGTGTTAGAGCGATACGATCTTGAATATATTGCAAATCCGTCGCACGATTCACTTTCGAACACAATTGTCTAAAGAAATTGCTCAATTCAATCAAGGGTTCAATTACATTCTTTGGTAACGATCTTCGAATAGCCAATGGAATAAGTTGTTGCATCAGAATATGACTATCGTGGCTCTTAAGACCCCCAATACTTCTATCATGTGAGCGCACACGACGTGATATATTGGATGAATACCCGTCAGGAACTCTTACTTCCTTCAACACTTTCAAGAACAAATCTTTTTCATCCTTGGTCATCGTGAATTGTGCTGGTGGTAAATAGGCTTTATTCGACCCTCTTAACTGCAAATGTAGGGGTTTTCTAATATTCATATCTTGTAAATCACGCCGAGCATTAACACCATCCTTCTATTTTCCTGCAACCCCTAATATTGTCTACAACACATTATCACAAACATTCTTCTCTATATGCATCACATCGAGGTTGTGTCTTATTAGATTGTGCTCCCAATATGGCAATTCATAAAAGATACTCTTTTTCTTCCAACTATGGGTGCGATGTCCAACTTTCTCCTTCTCTACCTGTCTCCTATGCCTCTCCTTAAGGTCATTCCTCTTGTATTGGGTTAAAATACCCTCAGATTCTAATTGTAGCAACATCTCAGTTCCAGACAACAATTTTGGTTTGAGTCTGACTTCCCGACTACCATCAAATGATACTTTATCCTTCCGAAATTTATGGCCAGTAGGTAAAAATCTGCGATGACCCAAGTATGATTGTTTCCTACTATGCTTCAACCAACACGATGTAGTTTCCTTATTACAACAAGGACATGCATATTCGCATTTAGTGCTCCATCCTGACAAGTTTGCGTATGCAGGAAAATCACTAATTGTCCACAGTAAAGCTGCATGCATTTGAAACATTTGATTTGTTGATGCATCAAATGTTGACACACCCTCATTCCATAGTTCGTTCAACTCCTCAATCAATGGTTGCATATACACATCAATCTTGTCACCAGGTCCTTTCGGGCCGTCAATAAGCACGGATAAAATTAGAAATGGTTGCTTCATGCACATCCATGGCGGCAAGTTGTATGGAATGAGCACAACAGGCCAAGTGCTATGAACTATGTTCATCGTCCTGAATGGGTTAAAACCATCAGATGCTAAGCCAAGCCTTACACTTCGGCAATCATTACTAAAGTCAATATTCCGACGGTCAAAATCTTTCCATGCAAGGGAGTCAGCAGGATGCCTGAAGACACCATCATCAGTTCGTTCCTCTGCATGCCATCTCATGAACTTGGCCGTCTTGGATGACATAAACAACCTCTGCAACCTTGGCTTTAAAGGAAAATACCTCATCTGTTTTGCAGCTATTTGTTTGCCACCTTTGTTAGGACCATTTGAACCACCATCACCATTTGATTTCCATCTAGAACTGTTGCATATGACACATTTATCAAGATTGGCGTCCTCGTTTCGAAACAACATGCAACTGTTGGGACATGCATCCCACGTCTCATACGTAAAGCCCAAATCTGTTGTGACCTTTTGAGCTTTATAATATGAGTCTAGGAGTTTTACACCCAACGGGAACGCCTCATTCAATAACTCAAGTAACATGTCAACAGACTTGTCTGTCCACTGATTAAGCACCTTCAAATGTAGAAGTCGAAAAATGAATGACAAAGATGTGAACTTCTGACAACCCGGATACAATTCACTTTGTGCATCTTGAAGAAGTTTGAAATACTTTGCAGTCTCTGCATTTGGACCGAGCTGGAGTTCAGATGCATGGGGATCAGGCCCCTGTGGTTCATCACCCTCAACACTTGTACCGGCATGTGGATTTCCCATAGCCCCTTGTGTCATTCCAATCATATCATCCCCAATGTCTAATTAGCTAATGTTTCATTCTCTCGATTTCCATGTAGAGATACGTAAGATTCCCCATGATTAATCCAATGTTTGTATTTTTTTAAAAAACCATTCAAAATCAAATGCTCCCGTACACCCTCTCGTACAAAATAGTATTGATTCTCACACTTCCTACACGGACAACTGATCATCGAACCTTCAACCCTATTGGTGTAGGCAAACACAAGGAATTCATCAATCCCATTAATGTATTCGCTCGACATCCTATTTGGAAAATCAATCCAACTCTTATCCATCATCTGTATACATCCACAAAAATATCTCATAAAAGTAACTCTAAATATAATACCTACGTATTACACCCTCATCTCTCAAAACAAGTAGTACACTTCCATTCCATAGAAATGAATATAGCTATCCATTCCAAAGCTCCAAAAGAAAAGTAAATTGAGTAAAAAGATAAGGAGAAAAGGGGACTTTACTGAAGAGAGTGGGAAAGGAATGAGAATAAAGCAAGAGAATCCTTTCAAAAGAGGCAAAACAAGACACAAAAATAATAAAATAAAGAGTAAGCACTGGATGTGCATGCATGAGAGAGAGGGACTTAATAATAATAAAAAAAGAATCCGCCTGAACGACCTCAACTGTGCAGTCATGAATAAAGGTGAGGCAGAAACCTCCCCACAAAAAAACACAAAATAAGCTATACTTAGCACAAAAATACAATTAAATTTATAAAATAATTTTAAGAACATAAACATGTATTTTGTACATGTCTACATATACACAGAGAGAGAGAGAGAGATTATGAAAAAAAAAGGTCTAATATATAGCAAACCACTTCAACAGAGAAGAACCCCCTCCACTAGAAAATAAAATAAATAAAGGACTAGAAGACAAGTAGAAAAGGAGCTACAGCTTAGATAAAGCAAAGTGATGGAAATTTTTTGACAAATGAATAAATAGTTGAGATAAAAATTTCCTGAGTTTAATAGTCAGAAAAAGATCTTCTCCAGATCAAGAGAAAGTGATCATTCTATTTGTCTTTGTTTCAAGGTGTATGTCTAATATTGAGGACAAACTGCCGCAGTTTGCTAGATGAATAGGCTAGACATGCTACTATGCTTTATGGGATCTTAGATATTCTTAAGTCCAGAGATCAGCTAATTAAAAGGAAAATTTAAATACTTCGTAAAAAATTCTAGTTATACATATTACATAGGAGACAAAATTGTTTCAAAATTCTAGCTATACATATTACACATGCAAATGAACTTAAAAAAGTACGATGGAAGTATATGTATCTTGTAGCTAACCTAAAAACCAATGGGCAGTAATCTGATGATCAAAAGCTAATGATCTGAAATCAAGGGATGTAGCTGAGGCTGGTCTTCCAACAGAATGTCCGCACAAATGCACCAGAAATGAGTTACATTGGAACACAAAAGATCTGAAATCAAGGGATGTAGCTGAGTTACATTGATGGTCTTCCAAAAGATTTAACTTCATTACAGTCATTGATTGGCAACATTGGAACACAAGAGAGTGAATTTAAACCATTATTTGTCTTAGCATAAAGAACATTATTTGTGTGATAAAAAATCAATTGACAGGAAAGGTACAACTTCTGTCTTAGAAGGAAAAATTCAAAACCATTCTCGATACCAGGGTCACCAATTCTGGCAAAATATTTCAACCATGATTAACTTCATAATCAAACAAAAATGTTCACGCACAGTGAAACTGTGGGAAATGGTCCATATACAACATCTAAACAGAACAGTGAGTGCAAAAACTGAATTCAAACGGGAAAATGACGTTGATCCATCAGTCTGATAAAAGGCACATATAGAAAACAGTTCAATACCATGCTCTGGCAGAAAGATTTTGTGCACGCATACATATATAAGGGTTTCTCTCTGGCTATTTAGCTGTCAACAAATATTAGATTAGAAAACCTTTTCATTATATACTTGGAAGTGAGATAATTTGTTGGTCATCCATAATATTTGTATAACAGAAGTGCCACTTTCAACCATATGAGTAGTGGAACACAATCTGAATGAAACAGAGAAAATGGAAAGAAAAAGAAAAAGGGCAGATGCTACTGGCCCCTTTCATATAAATCTCAACCTCTTTCTCTCTCTTTCTCTCTCCTGTATGTGAGAGAGAATGTGAACAGAGGTAATAAAAAAAATGAGTTCAACCTCTATACTTTTGTCTACAACAAGGTTAATATACAGTGAGCTTCATCTTCTATTTTGAGAATGATGATATGATATAAAACACAGGTAATCAAAAAAAATGAGTTCAACCTCTATTTTGAGAATGTGAACAGATACCTGAACAAAGTGAAGTTGAACGAAGTTGAAGTTGAAGTTGAAGTCGAAGTTGAAGTTGAAGTTGAATTTGAGTCCTCAGAGAAGAGTCAGCAGAAGCACCATTGTTGCGATTTTCGAAGCTTCCAAGAACTGTGGTTTTGAGCATGCAGAGAGAGGATCGATTGGAGGGGTCGCCGAAGCCGAAGAACTTCGTCGGAGAAGAAGCTCTGAAAGCTGGGTTGAAGATGGCTGGCGACGGCTGATAGGCGAAGTCGAAGATTTAGGGATTTTGATCCAAATGATTCAAAGTTTGAGGGACTTCATAGATTTAGGGATTTCGAAGAATTAGGGATTTCTATCGAAATCACCGAGCGCCAAAATTGGGGAGAGCGGGGCAAAAGTTTTGTCATTATTTTTTTGCGACGGTACATTTTAAACCGTCGCAAATGGTAATTACGTATTGCTAAACCGGCGCGTTTTTGATATTTTTTTGCGACGGACATTTTTGCCGTCGCAAATGACTAACTATTTGCGACAGAAACATTTTGCCGTCTCCAAAAAAATATTTTTTTGCGACGGTAGGAAATGCCGTCCCTAATAATCCCATATAATGACACTCCTCGTACAGTTTATTGTCGACGGTAAAACTGCCGTCGCTAAATACCCTTTTTAGCGACGGGTTAATCTGCTATCGCAAAAGGTCATCTTTTGCGACGGGAAACGAGCCGTCGCAAAAGCTTCCGTCTTTTCTGCCTCCTTTTCTTGTAGTGTATGCACTGTTTCGATCCCATCAACATACATTGAACAAAAAGTAATGCACTCTTTGACAATGTAAGCCTCTGCGATTGAACCTTCTGGTCGAGCTCGGTTTGTAACAAACTTTTTTAAAGCTTCGAGAAACCTTGAAAAGAGAATTAGTTAAGAGCAAGGTTACACATGCAACATATAATTACGAACCTTTCAATTTAACAATTACCTTTCAATCTGGTACATCCATCGATATTGCACCGGTCCTCCAAGAATAGCCTCACGCGGCAAGTGAACGGCCAAGTGAACCATCACATCAAAGAAGGCTGGAGGAAAGATCTTTTCAAGCTTGCATAATATGTGTACTATACGTTCCTCTAATTTCTCAAGTTCATTACGGTGCAGTGTCCTTGAGCACAAATCCTGGAAAAAGCTACCTAACTCAAATAGTGTTTTACTAATCTCTTTGTCTATGTAACCACGCATTCCAATTGGAAGAATCCGTTATATGTGTACATGGCAGTCATGACTTTTCAAGCCTGTTAATTTACCATTTCTCGCATTCACTGATCCTGATATGTTTGCAGCATAGCCATCCGGATACTTCACTGATTTCAAGAATTCAAAGAAACCCTCCCTCTCTTCAGGGGTCAATGAAAAGATTGCCCTAGGTTTGACATAAGTTCCATCAGGACGACGTGTTAACCACAACTCTTTCCTTATACCCATATCTTCCAAGTCCATCCGTGCTTTGTCGGTGTCTTTGTTCTTTCCATCAATGCCTAACATAGTTCCAAAAGTATTTTCACTAAAATTCTTCTCGACGTGCATAACATCAATGTTGTGTCGAAGCTTCCGTTTCTTCCAGTATGGTAACTCATACAAGATGCTTACCTTTGTCCAATTTGGTGCCTGACGGAGTCTTTTCTTATTTCTTGGATGCTTCCCATATGTGACACCTGTCACTCTATCCAATTGCTCTAATATCTTTTCCACTGGTAACTTTAAAGATCTCTTTCGCTTCTCATGCTTACCATTGTAAGCCTTACTCTTTCGCCTTTCGGGGTGGTTTTGAGGCAAGTAGCATTGATGGTTAGTGTATGCAGTCTTACCTTTCAAGGATTGAAAATATGGTTCATCATTGCAAGTGTAGCAAGAATAATGACCCTTTTTTCTCCACCCAGATATGTCACCAATTGCGGGCCAGTCGTGTATAGTCCACATCAAAGCTGCACGCATCTGGAAAGACTCACCAGTTACGGCATCGTAAGATAATGCACCATTTTCCCACAACTCATTCAATTCATCCACCAGAGGTCTCATGTAGACATCAATATCGATCCCTGGTTGTGATTCTCCAGGAATAAGTAGTGACATCATAAGAAAGGGATCTTTCATAACCAACCAAGGTGGCAAGTTATAAGGAATGAGTACTACAGGCCATAAACTATACGAGTTGCTCATGTTCCCGAAAGGATTGAACCCATCAACAGCCAACCCTAGCCTCACATTTCGAGGCTCCAGGGCAAACTGAGGATGTTGCACATCAAATTCCTTCCATTCATCACTATTGGCGAGATGTCTCAATACTCCGTCATCTATACATTTCTCCTTGTGCCATCTCATGTCCTCAGCAGTCTTTCTTGACATGTACAATCTTTTCAACCTTGGTGTTAATGGGAAGTACCGCAACACCTTATGGAGAATCTTCTTATCCCTGCCACGATTGATCTTGTATCTGGATGCCTTACATTTTGGACATTTATCTAACCTTGCATTTTCCTTCCAAAAGAGTACACAATCATTTATACAAGCATCAATTAACTCATATGACAAGCCCAAATCTCGAAGTATTTTCTTAGCTTCATAAAATGACTTTGGAACCAAATTATCTTTTGGTAAAAGTTTTGTTAAAAACTCCAATAGTGTGTTAACCGACTTATTGCTCCAGTGGTTTGTTACCTTTATATTAAGCAGCTCGATGACAAACTTCAACAGAGTGTAGTTTGTGCAACCTAAGTACACCTCACGTTTGACATCATTCAATAGTTTATCAAACGTTTGTACTTCCTGATTCTGGGGTGCATCATTGGGTTCTCCTCTTATTCGATCTTCCACTAAGGCATCAATACCACCTAAAACCTCATCTTCATCAATTGCCATTTCATGATGAGCCTCATTTGATACACGTGGTTCCCCGTGCTCATGCCAAATAGTGTACGTTTGCATAATCCCATATTGAAGCAAATGAATTTGCACATTTCGACGATTTTGGGAATAATAGTTCACACAGTTCAAACATGGGCACGGAATTTTACCTTCCTGGTCAACAACTGCCATTGCAAATTTGATAAATGATGTCACCCCATCAATAAATGGCTGACTCATCCTTCCATCAGGTGTCTTACCCAATGCAATCCAACTCTTGTCCATGTCTGATCACAAATGAAAGATCAAGTTTTTTTTAATTTGTTTATGTCATAAAACGCATCATGTGTACTATTAACCTATTCCATTTAGGAATGCACAATGTGTATCATACAAAGAAAATCATATGACGTTGTCTATCTCTAATCTTTCCTTATTTCTCCAAGTATATAACATAGATTAAGATGGAAGTATTATGGGAAAGGATAGAGTAGAAAAAAAAATGGTTCCTGACAAGTTTACAACATTAGTACATTAAAAGGAATAAAAGAAAATTTGCTCATTTAGGAAACTAGTTATTTTTGAAGAAATAAAAAGAATCTTAGTTGATTGGACTGTTTATAGAGGCAATATTGATTATGGTGTGTAACTGTGGCTTCAGATTTCTCTAATAACGATATAATTGGAAAAGAAGATAAGCAGGCACAATATTATTTGTTCTTCCTTTCATTTCTTCTATTTTCTTATTTTTATTGCCTTCGTTTTAAAGAGAAGGTGAACTTAGAGTTACTAATTCTTTCCTCTATCCATCCATTAAGTTTTTAGGAGAGATCTTTGTACACACTACTTAACTGATCATGTAACAGCATCACACTTGATATGTTCTTTAGTAACTCTAAGTTCAAACCAAGCCATGGAATTATTTATCTTCACTTTGACTTGTACACTAACAACCACATGTTCTCTACCTTTTGTCGTCTTCCATGGTAATTTTCTAATTTTTCTCTATATTTTTTCATCATTTTTTATTTTGTAGTCATTAGCTAGCCACTTTGTCCTTTGTTAGTGCTCTACTCTCACTATGCTCAATTTGGTTCAATTAATTTACTGTTTGATGTTTAAGTGCTTTTACCAAGTTGGTTTGTGGAATGTAACAGTTTGGTTGTTTTGGATTGTGGCTTTATGAAATTTTTTATACCCTTATTTGCTGTGCTAAAAGCTTAAATTTTTAGGACTATTAGCATTAATACGAACACAGAAATTGCTTTCAAGTCACTACTTAATTCATGACCTGTTTGGTAATGTTGTGTGTTTAAGGTTGGTCAGTTGTTGTCAAATTTTGTCTTCCTTAAGTTATTGATTTTTGTTATTTTTGTCATTTTTTGTTATTAAACATCTTTACTTAACAATTAAACCTCTTTAAAAAAATCTAACAGATTAAACCTCTATAAAAATAATCTGATATAAAAATAATCTGAAATAAAAAGATTTGACAGATTAAAAAATTTAAAATAATAAAAAAAATCTGAAATAAAAAATCTGACAGATTAAATCTCTTTAAATAATATATATAAAAATATATATATTGAGCATATGTGCATTTAAAAGATATATAAAAAATTATATATTCTATGCTGATAATATATATATATATATATATAAAATTATGAGAGAACAACTTAAAACAAAACAGAGCATCACATATTATAAACAAACCAAACCAAACTGCTGACTTAAAACAAAACAGAGGATAATATATATATGCCGATTATATATATATATATATAAACAAAACAAAGAAAGGAGCTGATCTCTTGATATACAAGTGCTAGTGTTCTTAATGTTGTTAATAGGGTAATTTTTTGTTTAACATTTTTATTGGTGTTTCATATTTTAAGCTAATTTTAAAACTTGACCTTCATTATCTACATGATTGTTGCTTTTCTGCACTTGGTTTTGCAGCAAGCTCTGACTCTGGTTTTTGTGGAGACGAAGAAAGGAGCTGATTCACTGGAACATTGGTTGTGTATGAATGGGTTTCCTGCTACTACCATTCATGGTGACAGAACACAGCAGGTAAAGTTGTTTTAAGCATTATCTTTTGCTGGGGTATTTATTATGATATTGGTGGTTATAGACACTCCATTTTTGACCGTCCTCAAGACTTGGACGTCACCGCTTGAACACTCGGTGATCATCCATGTTTGTGTTCGTTTGGAGTTCCCGGAGGTCTCGGCTACGCGCCTCGCCTCAGGATCTCCGAACTCGACCGTTTAGTGTCTGGTTTTGCACCAAACACTCGCATTTTGCCTTAGAGGGGTAGGGAATGCCTTGTGAGGCACCCCCACATACCACTGGCCATGGCCAAAGGCCACCGGCTGGTTTTTGTCTCCATCGGCACTGTAGTTTGCCAGTCGGCATCTTTTTTTGCCGGTCGGCACATTTTGTTGCCGGTCGGCACTAAATTTAGTCAAAATGGCATTTTTGGGCAGCCGACTACTGTTCATCTACTTTATGTAGATATTTTGTGCCAGCTGTGATAGCTGGCACCAACTCTGCCTCCCTCCATACACGTGTATGGAGGGATCTCCCTCTAAGCAAGCTTGTTGAATAAGCTTTGCAAGAGGGACTTCTATAAGAGGAGAAGCCTTCTCCTTGTTCTAGGTTAGAAACTTTGGAGGCAAAACCAGAGCTTACACATATAGATACACCCTCTCTCTATATTTCCCTCTCTCTCTCCCTTTGTGTGTGTTTCTTGGCCTAAAAGTGTGATTTTACCTTACTTTTGCACTAATACACACACTATTACACCTTGCTTTGAGATTGAGGGACTTTGGGGGTTGATTCTTGAGTTTTGGGGCTATTTTTGATCAGAAGAAGAGGGCTGCATTGGTTGTTCTTGAGGTGTGCTTCAAGGGTGAGCATCTTGCTTTAGTTTCCCCAAACTTGCACTAGTCTTTTACCTGTCTTTCTTGCTGATTTAGTTTTTGTGCATAACATAAAAAAGGCTTGTATTTTCATGCTTTAGAACTTTCATTAAGGGTCTTTGGTGGTTTGAGTTCAAACTTACCCTCTTAGGCCTCATTTGCCCTTTTTGTGGCCTCCTTGGCAAGGCCTTATTTGCTTAAGTATTTTGGTCTCCTCACCGCTGAAAACCAGTGGATTTTCAGTGGTAAGGAAGGTGGTTTGAAGTCTTGCATAGGGGAGGGACACCCCTCTCCCTTCATTGTCTTATTTTCTTGCATTTTGGCTTAAAGGGTAACATATGTGCTTGATTGGTTTTAGCCCTTTTTCAGAGGTTTTTGGGTGTTTTTAGGTCATATGTCATCTCTATTTTTGGTCGGATTTGTGGATTTTTACATGCTTAATATACTTGCTTTATATCTCCCTATTTGGCCTAGAAATGCATCTTGTGTTTAGGCCATGATTTTTGCATGTGTTGGCATAGTTCTATGAAGGTCTTGGCTTTATTTTATCATGTTTGAGGTCTGTTGGTCATCTATTTCAGTCATGCTTGCCTTGTTTGATGTCATCCCTTTGTGTTTTGGCTTGTAAGCTTTGAGCATTTTGACCTCTAACATGTGTAGCTTGAACCATCTTCATGATTTTGGCATCATTTAGGACCACACTTCAGTCCCTAAATCATGTTCACATGTGTGCATGTGTGACCTCTTTTATGCCTTGAGAGTTGGGCCTTTTATGCCTAGATACGAACTTTGGTGCATGCATCCCTTTGGAGCCATTTAAGCTGCCATATTAAGAGGGTTTGGAGTCCTTTTTTTGCCTGTAAAAATTCTATTTTTACTTGTCTTAATCATGCCATGAGTGGTTTTGTTGGTGGAAGTGAAAAGCCCTCCTTTTGTGCCTTAACTTTAGGACCATTGGCTTGCTTGTTGGCATGAGTTTTGTCCACCTTTCTAGGCACTTTTGGCCACTGTTTTGGGGTGGATCAAGGTCTGCCCCTTTATGGTTTAAGGCCCTCTTGCATGCTCGTCTCGTGTCCATTGCATGATTGCTTCATTAAGCCTTGTAATATGTTGATCCCATTGCTCAAATGGTCCATGTTTGCATTGCATTTACATCTTGCATGCCTAGCATTGCATACTTGCCATATTAGTTGCATAACATTTGGCATGCATTGCATTTCCATCTCATTGTTGCATTTTGAGCCATGTTTGCATAACATGCATTACATTATTTGGTTTGGGGTGTCAAACCAAGTGTGAGGGTCAAGAAACATTCATACTACGAGTGATGTAATGTGCCTTAACTCTCGGTCATCGGGACCCTTGACTTCGGCATGATAGGGTCTTAGTCCTCATTTGTGTGATTGCATGCATTTTTACATCAAATGGCAAGCTTGATCTCTTGGGCTATCATGCACCATTGATGGCTCGAGGATCGAGGGCCATGCTTCCCTGAGTTCCAAGCATGATGGGAAGCATGACCAAGCTCACATGTGCCTGAAATCCTATGCCATATGCTGTCTGTCCTCTGTTGCTGTCAAAACTGTCTTCTGCAGGAAGTTTCTGCCGACCGGCAGAATTAAGTGCCGACCGGCCATTGTTGAAATGCCGATGACCCAATCAACAGCCGATGAAAGTTGTGAACTGCCGGTGGGAATTTCCCCTAGCCGGTGGTGCTCTGCAGCATGCAAGGAACCTGTCCTAGGGTTTTGGCAATTTTCAGAGAAACAGGGCAGTATAAACAGAGGTGGCAGGGGTATGGTACGGGTTTTCTAGGCGGGCCGGGTTCCGAGCATGCATCATTCGCGCGTCCCAAGGCAGTGGCTGCGGCCACCCCCTTCTTTTTTTTGCATTCTTTCTATTAATTAATTAGAAATTCTGTAATAATTTATTTGTTTATTATTCGGCCTGTAATATTTATTTGGTCCCTCCGAGTGAGGGCAATTATGTAATAAGTGTGCGTGAGTGTGTGTATCTCTTCCAACCTCACGTCTTTCTTCCCTTTTATTTACCTGCTTATGGTGGTAGACTAGGGCATTTTTAAAATTAGCATACCTTATGTTATGCATGTGTGCATTCATGCATTTGTATTGCATGCATTAGGCTCGGTACATCACGCTAACTGCATTTGTACTTCAATTCAAAATTGAATACGTGCATCAAATTGATCGCATTTCATATGCCATGTTTAGGTTAGCTGAGCCTACTTTGATTGCACCCTGTGTGTGTTGCATTAGGCAATTTAACATGAGCTAGGACATGCATGTTTGTTAACTAGTTTATTGTTTTGGCACGGAGTACGATGTAAGTATTTTCGCTTTAGCATCTCGCATGAGTGTGAATGCTATCATGACAGGATGCTTACCATGTGGCTAAATGCTTACGTGAGATAAATTGCTTGAATGCCTGTGGGTGAAGGTTGGATTGTTTGAGTTGGAAAAACTCATTGAAATCCGTGTTTTAGCCTACTTGCGAGTAGCAAATTCCAAAGCGCTTTTCAAAACAAACGGATATGCAATGCTTATTTCCAAATTAAGCAATCTAGTCTATACTTGTTTGCTGTGGGCATAGCATAGTAATTCTAGGCTAATAACCGGGATAAGAACACATAACGTTTTCAAAATCAGATATCACGGTTAGTAGAGGCCGGTCTTCGGACCGGGCGAAAGGGGGTGCTCATAGCTGACCTTCCCCGATCGTACCCAAGCTCCCGAGCCGAGACAACTCCGGTGATGACGGACATGTGGCCTTCGGCACCGAGTCAGGGTTTTCTAAATTTTCCCATTAAAAAATATTTAGGTGGCGACTCTATATCTGGCAAAGCAGTCCATGTTTGGCACTTGTTTTCAAAAATTTGTTTCTCAAAACGATTTGTCGGATTTGGACTCTTTGGTTCAAGATTAAGAACCGTGACACAAATCAAGTCCGAACTGTAGCGGGGTCCCTCGCGGACTGGTTACAGTTTCTGGCGACTCTGCTGGGGAGATTAGAGAGCTTGATTCGAACTCGTGATATCTCGTTTTGATTACGCTTATGTGTTTCTTTGCATTACATGTGTATTGGTGCGCCTAGGACACCGTGTTTGCCATCTGCCATTCCTGAACGGTTTGCCAGAGGCTTGTCTTTTCAAGGCATGACCATAAGGCTGACCGGCTATGGGCTCTGACAGTATGGGAACACAAACCCCGGTTTTACCGGGGCTCCCTTTTTTGACCATTCGACCTAGTACATATTCAGATCCATAGTGACCATTCCAAGTTAGGACAGGCTGCTTACCCAATGTTAGGTTGTTTGAAAACTGCTGCGTGCATAGTGAAACCCTAGCTCCTGACAAAATAGGACAGGGAAACCCTACCCCAACATAGGGGTGTTTTGGCTCTTTCTTACTTGCTATGTGCTTTTAGAGTATATCTCTACAGGAACGTACATACCAGTTTGCAAGTCTAGGGCATCAGGCCTAAGGGCATTGGTATCAGAATTCGAGAATCAGTTATATCCGTGGGTATCAGGTTCAGTATGTTGGGAACAGAAATTTGGGGAACAGTGATCAGTATCGGGGAACAGTGTGTTCGGCTTACCAACTGTGTATTGTGAATGCCCAATTGCGTGTTGTATGTGTTTATTTTATGCAGTTATGCCGTCCGATTGTTTGTTTATTTACTGCTTTATTTATCTTTTTGCTAGGTAGTTTGGCACCATTGCTTCCAACCCGGCAGATATTCCCCAAGCACTCTGGATTAGAGGTCGTCGGCTCCATCGATCTGAGGATCTGGTAGACGGACAACCAGTGTACCGCTCCCTACCCCCGGTTACTAGACGGAGGACAGCTGGGCAGAGGACATCAGTTCAACAGTCAGTTCAGAGGGCCTTATCTACCCCGCCTGAGTTCAGTAGGGATCAGGGTCCTGTTTCACCTACAGAAAGAGAACATATACCAGTAATCCAACCAGAGCAGAATAGTATGGCTAGCTTAGAGGAGATGGTGCGCCAACTCCAAGACAGCATGAAAATAATGCAGCAGGATGCTGTTCGGCAAGCAGAGTTCACCAAACAGCAAGCCACGGTTGTGAGTGAACAAGCAGAGTTGATCGTGAGGTTACAACAGCAAAACGGAGCATCTGCTTCGCAACAAGTTCCTCCCCCACCAAGGGTTCCGATACCCGAAGAAACACCGAATGCCCGAAATATCCAAGAGGATACCGACCTTCCAACGGGGCCAGCTCCGCCCCCGATTCCACCACAACTATCCAAGGCACCCACACCTGTCAATATATCGGACTCTCCTTTTGAGTTCGAAATGGACCCCACAGCCTTAAAATTGAGTAAATTGGAAAAGATGTTCAAAAGATCCCAGGGAGTCAAGACCATCCCTGACATCGAAGATGGGTACACCAATGCAGCCGTGACGCTGCTCGACAGATTCAAGATGCCACACGTTGATCGATTTGATGGGTCTGGAGACCCCATGGTGCACCTAAGATTGTTTTCCGGCATCCTAAGGCCGATGGGCCTCACTAGACTGCAGAAGCTGTCTCTATTTGGCCGAACCCTGTCGGGTGTAGCGGCCATATGGTATGCCAAATTGGAAGATGACGTCAAGAGGAGTTGGGATGAGATGGCTGAGGCGTTCATCTTACAGTACTCATACAATACACAAATCGAGGTTACGACCAAGGATCTCGAGACAACGAGACAAGAACCCAAAGAGAGCTTCTCGGAATTTGTAACCAGATGGCGGGCTAAGGCTTCGATGATGACCTTAAGGCCCACAGACAAAGACCAGATTCGGATGATTGTGAGCAATCTTTAGCCGAAGTTAATGCAAAAGATGATTGTACTCCCCTTCCCTACCTTTTCTGATCTACACGAAATGGGGGTGCAAATTGAGGACGCCGTAAAGCAAGGATTGATTGATAATGATCGGGAGCAGCCCCACAGAACTTTCAATCGTAGCACTAATGCAGGCCCGAGTGGCACTACAACTACCTGGACCTCCGAAGTGAGTATGGTCACCACCAACCCTTCCCCAAGAAATATGGTAGCCACACCATTCTCCGGTGCGTCCGGAAGCAGCCCACAAACAACCAAATACCTTCCCAAAAATACCAGAACCTTCACTCCACTTTATATGCCCCTGTCCAAAGCTTTGGGGGTTTTGATCAGAAAAGGGCATCTGAAGCCCCTAGAGCCGCGGCCCTTACAGGAAAGACTCCCCGCTGCTCACAATCCGGCCAAGTATTGTGCATTCCACTAGCAACACGGTCACGACACCGACCTGTGCTTTTGATTGCGCCATGAGATTCAAGATCTCATTGATAACGGAGTGATTTTACCTCTTGAGAAACCCAATGTTACTACAAATCCTCTCCCCACACATAACCAAGCTCCACCACCCAAAAGAATCAATTTCATCCATGCTGGGGTCGTGTCCTACGATCCTAGTACCTATATCACACCTTCCTACCTACCTAAGCCGAAAGTTTTCCTTCCTGATTGCACCGATTTGTGCATGATGGACGTCTCCATAACCCAACCCAAGCCAGCGGTGGTGACCATCGAGAGCAGGAGAGAGAAGACTCCAAAGGAGAAGGGGGTTGTCGAGCCAGAGTCTGCGGAGTTTGGGAGTGATGTGGAAAATGCTTATAGTCCGAATGACTACATTTCACCGATGGGTCAGAATAGACCAGATGTGGAATTTCCAGCAGGGGGAGAACTGTGCGCAATCCAAGGGGACAGCCCAGGACAAGGAACGGATGATTTGACAGCTGTGGAAGAGGATCTTGCCAAGTTCTAGTTTTACAGTAACCAAGATCCAGAAGAATCAACCGTCAACTGGTTCGATTATGAGGAATCGGCAGAGGCCACGGGATGGTTGGACGATCAGCCAGATGTGGTAGGAGAGTTTCAGTCAGAACAAGGCCCGGCAGGGGCAGAAATGTCAGTAACAGTCGGGAACGTCGAAGAACAGAGTACATCACCGGGAAGCGCCGGTGTCGAGAGTTTCGCTCGGGAATGGAGCATTTTGAGTATAGAAATTACCGAACAATCTACTGCATTGACACAGTCAGAACGGGAAAAATTTGAAGATTCTGAGAGAATCAGAAAGGCAAAAGCCCATGTGGGGGTTGAGACCGCCGCAAGTACAGAAATGGAGAATGTCGCGAGCATAGGAATAGGAGGTACTGCAAGTATCGGAACAGTCATGCCCGAACCAGACAGGTGTCTGTCGGCCGCAGATGGAATGTGGTGGGAAGATGATGATCTGTGTCTTGCCCACACCGACGAAGATTGGGAGAATAACCAACCAGATGATACCTGGTATATCGGCGAAGTCGATCACATGACCAGGAGTGGACGGTATTTCAAGCCTCCACATCTGGATCAACCAGAGGCGTCTGGAAAAGATAGGGAGGCAGAGAAGCAAAAGGAAAAGCAACTCGAGGATGAGGCCGTATTGAGACAATTAAAGAAGATACAAGCAGACATCTCCATTTGGGGGCTGCTTATGGCTTCTCGAGTACATAGACAGGCTGTCCTCTCAGCCATGGACAAAGCCAAGCTTTCCATAGACACCACGCCCGAACAGCTGGTAGGCCTAGTCTTTTCGGGAGGGGTTGCCCCGATGTTGACTTTTTCTGATAAAGAACTGCCACCTGAGGGTGCGAACCATAACAAGCCGCTCTACATCTCTGTGGAGTGCAGAGATAAATGGATACCCGTGGTGCTTGTCGACACAGGGTCCGCCATCAACGTCTGCCCGGCAAGGACAGCCTACGCGATCGGTTTAAAAGTCGCGGATTTTGTGCCAACGGCCCAGGTGATTCGGGCTTACGACAACACAAGCCGGGAAGTAATGGGGACAGTTAAGATTCAAACCAAGGTTGGGCCAGGACAACACGAGATAGATTTCCATGTCTTGGAGGTTCCTGCAACGTTCAACCTACTTTTGGGGCGGTCGTGGCTGCATCAGGTAAATGCGGTCTCCTCTACCCTACATCAAGTGGTGAAATACCCCTATGGGAAGGGAGTAGCCATTGTTTTCGGAAACTCATCAATTTATCCGCCACCGGAGGTGTCTACGCCTGTTTTAGAAATCGAGCACGGTATGGAAGATGTGTTCATATCAGGTTTTACCTTGACTGAGGCTCGGGTCGTACAGGACATCATGGCAGCTAATGAAGGGGTATATGTCAGTGCCCAAGCAGTCTATCTCATGAGCAAACTCCAGCACATCCCCGGGATGGGATTGGGGAAGAGCGGCCGGAAAGGCGTCGCAGCATTGGCCGAAGTGCCACACAACCCTCATACCTTTGGATTAGGTTACATACCCACCAAAGAGGACTGGATAAGGAAAGGAAAGGAGATGGTCGGGAGAGCCAGAGCAAAACAGATGGAGAAGCCCTTTGACTTAATGCACCGGCTCATTCAGGGTACCCTAAACGGACGCTTCGTCCGGGAGGGGGAGGACTTTCCGTTCTGTGGCTTCCCAGAGCCGTGGCTGAACACAGAGGAGAAGCGCGTACCGGGGTTTGAGATTTTCTTTGACCTGCAGCTACCTGAGAATGACATCGCCGAAGAGCAGACAGACTTATTAGTCGAGGCTGAGCAAAGTAAGGAAGTGTAATCTGAGGACGCTGAAAATGAAATGGGGGTAGCACTGGCATGTCTACTTTCAGATCCTCCGATCGGACAGAAGTGCTTGGGAGATAACTCCTCGGTATGCATGATCGGGAATGAAACGGCTGCGAGCCTACCAGCAACTATTTTGGATGCATCCATCGCACCCTCTCTCGTCTGGCAATATGAAGAAGGATTTTTGTCCAGCAACACCGGGTCAGGTAGTGAGCCGAAATCTGATTCCACCGAATCTTGTGAGTCGGAATCAGGTTCCAGCTCAACTGAGTCTGAGTCCGGTATTCCTAGGGGTGATAACCCGGATGCCACAGTCCTGTCTAGGTCGTCATTTTCTTTCTCTTTTGAGTCTGTTGTAATAGAAGAATCGGACGGCTTGGAAGTATTTAATGAGAATGATGTGGATGTGGTTTCTGAGTATTTTTCTGTGCCTTTGATTTATTGCTTAAATCAGGATTTTCAAAATTTTGATGAAAACGACGAGGAAGAAATTCCTCCGATTTTGCAACGATTAATTGATCAAGAGCAGGAAAGATTTATTAAACCCTTAATGGATGAAATCACTACTGTGAATGTTGGTACTGAGAAGGACCCGCGGCTGGTCCAGATCGGGTCCACGTTGTCTTCGGAAGAACGCAAGCGCTTAGTCGCTTTATTAAAAAATTTCAAAGACGTTTTCGCGTGGTCCTATGAAGACATGCCTGGAATCGATCCTGAGATTGTACAACACCGGATCCCTCTTGACCCCGAGGCCCGACCTGTCAAGCAGAAGCTCAGAAGGATTCGCCCGGACTGGGCCATCAAAATTAAGGAAGAGGTCACCAAGCAAATTGATGCAGGCTTCCTGTTGGTATCCGAATACCCAACTTGGTTGGCCAACATTATTCCAGTGCCAAAGAAGGACGGTAAGATCCGAGTATGCATGGATTCCAGGGATTTGAATAGAGCTAGTCCGAAGGACGACTTTCCCCTGCCGCATATTGATGAGTTGGTAGATTTTACAGCGGGGCATGCTTTGCTTTCGTTCATGGATGGTTTCGCAGGCTATAATCAGATAGTGATGGCACCCGAAGACCGGGAGAAGACTGCTTTCACCACCCCGTGGGGGACATACTGTTACAGAGTGATGTCGTTTGGGTTGAAGAATGCTGGAGCCACATATCAACGGGCTGCAACCACGATACTGCATGACATGATCCACAAAGAAGTTGAGGTGTATGTGGACAACATGATTGTCAAGTCCAAAGAAAGAGATGGCCACTACACCGCCTTGCAAAAGTTCTTCCAAAGGATCAAAGAATTTCGGCTGCGGCTAAATCCTCAGAAATGTACATTCAGGGTCACGGCGGGAAAAATGCTGGGGTTTCTGATTACACAGAGGGGCATCGAAGTCGACCCTTCCAAAATCAGGGCCATCTTAGAAATGCCACCACCAAGGACTGAAAAGGAGGTGCGAGGCTTTCTAGGTAAAGTGCAATTCATAAGACGGTTTATCTCAAAATTAACCTTGACTTGTGAACCACTCTTTGGTCTCCTGAAGAAAGGAAAGAAATTCCAATGGGACGGCCGATGTCAAGCAGCTTTCGAACAGATCAAAGAATATTTACAGAACCCGCCCGTGTTATCACCACCAGAGCCGGGGAGACCGTTGATATTGTACCTTTCAGTAACTGAGACTACCATGGGCTGCATGCTCGCACAATAGTCAGAGGACAAGGTGGAAAGGGCCATCTACTATCTGAGCAAGAAGATGCTGGATTACGAGACCCGTTACACCCCGCTGGAGAAGGCTTGCTTGGCCTTGGTATGGGCTACCAGGAAGCTGTGGCACTACCTGTTAGCTCACTCTGTAATGTTGGTTTCACGCTTGGATCCCATCAAATATCTTTTCGAGAAACCGGCACTTACGAGTAGGCTAGCTCGCTGGCTGCTGCTGCTTTCTGAATTTGATCTAAAGTATGTAACACGCAAGTTAGTAAAAGGGAGAGCAGTAGTGGAGTTCCTTGCCGACCACCCGGTTGAAGGGGATGAAGCGGTTAAGTACCTGTTCCCGGATGAAGCCATTCTGCATATCGAAGATGAAACTTGGACGATGTACTTTGACAGAGCGTCAAACCAGTACGGGTATGGGATAGGAGTGCTGCTGATAGCGCCGGACGATTCCCGTATCCCCTTAGCATTCAAGCTCCGGTTCAAAGTCTCGAACAATGAAGCAAAATATGAGGCATGTATTGCTGGCCTAGAAGCAGCCCTGGAACTAGGGACAAGGCGGTTAGACGTTATTGGGGACTCGAACCTTGTTGTATCTCAAGCAAAAGGAGACTGGAAAGTCAAAGAGGAAAGGATGATAATTTACCATCAAACCTTGGATTTGTTAATTCCTCGATTTGAGAAGCTGAATTTCACCCACCTAGTAAGAGAAAACAACAGGTTCGCAGATTCACTAGCAACTTTATCTTCCATGATAGACATCCCGTCCGAAGTCCGGATGTGTCCAGTCATTATTGACCAGAAGTTTGCGCCAGCGTACGAGTCGATTTCCGCCATAGATGAGGCTCAGGACGACAACCCCTGGTATTACGACATTTGAAACTTTTTGGAAAATGAGGTGTATCCACCAGGGGCAAATGCCAAGGATAAAAGGGCAATCAGAAGAATGGCTGTTCAGTTCATCATCTGCGGGGGTAAGCTGTACAAGAGAGGTCATCTGGGAATGCATAAGCTCTGTGTAGAAGCTGAAGAATCAAAGCGCCTGATGGAGGCCATCCATGGAGGAGAGTGCGGTGCACACATGAATGGAGTAATGCTGGCCAGAAAGATCCTCAGACAAGGCTACTACTGGTCTACAATGGAAGAGGATTGTATCGGTTTTGTTCGGCAATGCCACAAATGCCAGATCCATGCAAACCGCATGAACATCCCGCCATCAAAACTGTATAACATGACTTCGCCATGGCCATTTTCGGTTTGGGGAATTGATGTGATCGGGGCTGTTACTCCGAAGGGATCGAATGGGCATGAGTTTATTTTGGTCGCGATAGACTACTTTACAAAGTGGGTCGAGGCCCAATCATATGCCGTGTTGAAGGCGTCGCACATTGCAAAGTTTATCAGAAACAACATCATCTGCCGCTACGGAGTCCCAAACGAGATTATTTCGGATAATGGTTCCCACTTTAAGAAGGAAGTAATTGACTTGTTGGAGAAATATAATGTGGCTTTTCATAAGTCATCCATGTACCGGCCGCAAACCAACGGAGCAGTTGAGGCCGCCAACAAGAACATCAAGCATATACTACGGAAGATGGTGGAAACCTACCGGGATTGGCCAGATAAGTTGTCATTTGCTCTATAGGGCTACAGGACTTCAATTAGAACTTCTACCAGAGCGACTCCTTATTCATTGGTTTATGGGATGGAGGCCGTTCTACCTATCGAAATTGAGGTCCCGTCCTTACGGGTATTGGCTGAGTGTCAAATAGCCGAAGCAGATTGGTAGCAGAGTAGGTTTGAGGAACTCATGCTCTTTGACGAGAGAAGACTGAAAGCACTGTACCACGTTCAAGGCTATCAACGCAGAATTGCCCGGGCTTTCGACAAGAAAGTTAAGTCCAGGAATCTAAAGGAAGGGGATTTGGTGCGCAAGGACAACTGAGCCCCCATCCACGACCCAAGGGGCAAGTTCAGACCTAATTGGGCTGGTCCCTATATCATCAAAGCTATCTGGTCAGGTGGAGCTGTGGTTCTGATGGACCTAGATGGCCTGGAGTTCTCCTAACCGATCAACATGGACAAGTTGAAGAAATATTACCCTTGAGAGGCTCGCTAGGCCGAAAACCCGAAAGGGCGACCTAGGCAAAAGTTAGAGCATAAAAAATTATAAAATATAAAAATTGAGCTCGCAAGGCCGAAAACCTACAAAGGGCGGCTTTGGCAAAAGTTAGAGCGCAAAAGGAGAGTGAAAATACTTGAGTGAACCTGAGCCTGAACTACGTAAGGCTTGATTCCCATCCATGGGATACGTAGGCAGCTTCATCCTGGAGTTCAGCCATAACTTTTTTTCCCGATCAACTTTGTCCATTTGATCGTCTCGGCCATCTTTGTCTATTCAGCATCCAAGGGTTCGGTTATGATCTCCGGTGCAGTGCCCTTCAGACTAGGGGCAACTTTCCGTTGCCATGCAGTGCCGCGGTACTATTCAGACTAGGGGTAACTTTCCAGTTGCAGGGATCTGGGGTTGTGCATCTCAGTGACAGATCTCAGGCGTGTCCAGTTCTGATCCACATCGAAAATGTTTTTGAAAAGTTTTAATAAAAGCTGACTTTGTTCAAAATAATCTTTTTACAACTAAGACCATTTTTGGACCAAAGCGGAAACTTTTCAGTGCCACAACCTTCAATTTCATTGATTTCAAAACAGCGTTTTCCTGCTCTTGCATACAATCAAAGTTGCTTTTTTATTACATTCATAAAGAAAACTTGAAAGTACTAATAAAGCAATAAATCTGGGGCATAGTCAAGTCAGGTGCTCCTGCGCCCCCTCCCAGAGCTGGTCGAAACCTCTGATGCCAAGGTGGGCCCGACCTGTGCCTCCTCATTAAGCTAATCCAAGCACTCATCAGACAAAGTGCAACTGAAGGTAGGAGCGGGGGCCAGGAGTCCTCTCATCCTCCACGCGTTGGCCTGCCAAACAAGCTGTGCTCCTCGGGCTGGGAATACAGCAGGATACTCTATCCCCTCTGGCGGGCAGGTCTGATCATGGCCAAATTGACGTCGAATTCGGAATGGGAAGTAGAATACACAGTGAGTAAGACCAATCAATTGAATCCCAGTTTGCCGGGGCATATTGTAACTCATTGTCGGAAGGCTCAGCCAAGGGCACCGCCAAGCAATACGGTCTGCAGACAAGTGGCACATCCAAGCGAACCACCATCCTTCGTCCAGGGCATTGACTAGATGGTGCCGGAAGAAGTAGCCGCGAGCTGAATATGCTGGGCAAGATTCCACAACCTGCAGTTTGTCCATTAACCATACCTGGGAAGGGATGAAAAATGAGAGAATAAAGAATAGAGAGATGTACGAGGAGAGAAAAGTGAGAATAGGGTTTTGTGAGAATAGACCGAGCTTGAGGGTCGAGTGATGTGAGCAATGCATATATGTGAGATTGGGTGGGAAACATAACCTGTAGTAGTAGTGGACTCCCTGCTAATCTGATCGTCTCATGACGATGAAAGGCGTCTAAGCCCATCAACGTCTCAGCCAGAGTCATGGCAATGCAGCTCTTGCCCTCCTTCAAGCCTTGGGCAACCTCAATCAGCCGAACACTAGACCCTCCAGGGCCTGAGACAAATAGAAAATGAGATAGCATGCACAAACAGAGGGCGTGTCGCCGGAAGCCTTGCCAGTGATGGTTGTTGCGATCGCCGGCATCGGAAAACCGATCGATCAAACTCGGAATATCCAGCATCCCGTCAAAAATCAGAGATCGAGTGTCACGCATGCTGAGTCCACACATTCGCCCTAAGGATTGGGCATGGCCGAAGTTAAGTTGGGGCAGGAGCTCCTCGTCGCGCTCGGACTCCATTAAGGCTCGGAAATTCTCGAAGGTAGGACATATCTCTTACCCAGCGAAGCTAAAGACATGCGTCACCGGATTCCAAAACCTTGCCGCGGCATGAAGAAACAGGAGGTGCAATGGGGTACGACCCAGAGTGAATAGTGCATTTATGCCGAAACCCAGGAAATTCACTTTTTTCGAGCCATCCAAGCTAGCAATCCAAGTTGTGAGATTTTGAGCAAGAAACTCTTCCATTGGAGCAAATCAGTGTGAAAGTGAGAAAAACTACGAAGCTGGGGTCTTTTGTAGAAGATAAGGTTGAGTGGAGGACAGGTGTCAACATTCTGGTGATCCCCTCATTAAGTGCCGGCCGGCCAAACTCTTTGCCGACCGACCATTATATTTTGCCGACTGAACAAACTTTTGGCTGGTGGCCATTCCTCGCGGCCGGTGGCCTCTACCCCTGGCTGGTGGGCTTCCTCCTGGTCCTCTGAGCTGTTTATGCTAGGGATTGGGGAACTCCACCACCTCCGATCCCCCCCGGTGATCGATTCTTGCGGGGTCACACCTGTCTGCTTGCCAAGTTATTGCGCATTTGCTTATCGAGTTGTATTTCACTCTCTTTGAGCTCTTGATTTGTTTATCGAGTTGTACTCACACTTGTTTGGTTATATCGCGTTTTTGTTTTGCTTATCGAGTTGTAAGTCGGTTCACTACCTGATTATTACGATGCAAATTTTTAGTGTTCAAAATAAGTTCAATTTCGTTCACATTGTGGTGTGATACCTTGCGATGTGATGCACAGAAGGTTTACAAATGCAACATCTTTTGAACAAAATGGTTGTTTCATTCCCGTCACGTATTTTGTGAAATATGTAATTTCGAGAAAAAAATAAAACCTGCCCGAGGCAGTGCAATGTGCTTAAACTACCAGTAAAAAGGAAAGTAGAGCACAGAATGGCAGGGTAGCAAAGTGTCAGAATTGATACCAGTGAAACTCCCCTTGCGGTCAACGCACCTTCCGCACCTTTGTTCGGGTCAACCACATGGTTTGACGCCTTCACAATACGGGAACACACACTTTTGAAACGTGAACCTTCGAGTTGACCTCAGGCCACAACTTCTACGGGCGATGCTCGATTCATACAGAGGACGTCCCGTCCGTATCCTTTTCATATCTTGTGAATCCTACAAAACCGTTTCGATTATGCTGTGTTACAACACTTTACATTCCAACATCATGAATAACATGTTTTACTTGCATGTATACATTCAACTCTTCTCAATTACATTACCTGCATAGACCGCATGTATGCATGTTAATATCATTACTTGCGTAGACCGCAATTACATTACCTGTGTAGACCGCATGTTTGTAATCCGTTCCATTACCTGCGTAGACCGCATGTTAATTACATTACCTGCGTAGACCGCACGTTTGTAATCAATTCCATTACTTGTGTAGACCGCATGTTAATTACATTTACCTGCGTAGACCGCACGTTTGTAATCAATTCCATTACTTGCGTAGACCGCATGTTAATTACATTACCTGCGTAGACCGCCTTATTGTTCAATTTCATTACTTGCGTAGACCGCATGTTTTGTTTGCGTAGACCGCCTTATTGTTCAATTTCATTACTTGCGTAGACCGCATGTTTTGCTTGCGTAGACCGCATTATTGTTCAATATCATTACCTGCGTAGACCGTATGTTTTGCTTGCATAGACCGCATTATTGTTCAATTTCATTACTTGCGTAGACCGCATGTTTTGCTTGCGTAGACCGCGTTATTGTTCAACATCTTTACCTGCGTAGACCGCATGTTTTGCTTGCGTAGACCGCATTATTGTTCAATTTCATTACTTGCGTAGACCGCATGTTTTGCTTGCGTAGACCGCATGATTGTCCAACTTCATTGCTTGCGTAGACCGCATGCTTATGATCAAATTCATTGCCTGCGTAGACTGCATGCTCCATTTACGCATCTGTGCCTTCGCAGCACTGTTATGCTCCCCACTTGCTTTGCGTTGTCACGCATTTCGAGTACACTACTATGCATGTTGTTAACAATATTGCACCTGTTAAGTTTGTTTTCTTTGCAGGCACGATATTGTATGTACGGTTCATTTAAGGTTGGTGCAACCAGACGAGCCGCACAGATATTGTAACCTCCGAGTGAGAAGTATCGAGAATTGCATAATTCTCTTACATCCTTTCTGCATTGTAGTGTAGTTTGGTATATGTTAGCTTAAAATTGTCGCATGTATGCTTCATTACAGCTTTCCTTGCATGATCATAAGTTATGCTTGGCTTCGTGCATCGTCTTGCATTTTGCCCATGCCTTCGGTTGCGTATCTTGTTTGCCTTGCATGTTTGTCTAAGTCTTCGGCCTTGTCAAAAATGGGTCGTCTCTGGGCTTTGACATTCACTCTCGTCATTGTTATGACTTTCGAGTTCTGTCAAAGAGGGGCAACTGTAGACACCCCATTTTTGACCGTCCTCAAGACTTGGACGTCACCGCTTGAACACTCGGTGATCATCCATGTTTGTGTTCCTTTGGAGTTCCCGGAGGTCTCGGCTACGCGCCTTGCCTCAGGATCTCCGAACTTGACCGTTTAGTGTCTGATTTTGCACCAAACACTCGCATTTTGCCTTGGAGGGGTAAGGAATGCCTTGTGAGGCACCCCCACATACCACCGGCCATGGCCAAAGGCCACCGGCTGGTTTTTGTCTCCATCGGCACTGTAGTTTGCCGGTCGGCATCTTTTTTTGCCAGTCGGCACATTTTGTTGCCGGTCGGCACTAAATTTAGTCAAAATGGCATTTTTGGGCAGCCGACTACTGTTCATCTACTTTATGTAGATATTTTGTGCCAGCTGTGATAGCTGGCACCAACTCTGCCTCCCTTCATACACGTGTATGGAGGGATCTCCCTCTAAGCAAGCTTGTTGAATAAGCTTTGCTAGAGGGACTTCTATAAGAGGAGAAGCCTTCTCCTTGTTCTAGGTTAGAAACTTTGGAGGCAAAACCAAAGCTTACACATATAGATACACCCTCTCTCTATATTTCCCTCTCTCTCTCCCTTTGTGTGTGTTTTTTGGCCTAAAAGTGTGATTTTACCTTACTTTTGAGGGACTTTGGGGGTTGATTCTTGAGTTTTGGGGCTGTTTTTTATCAGAAGAAGAGGGCTGCATTGGTTGTTCTTGAGGTGTGCTTCAAGGGTGAGTATCTTGCTTTAGTTTTCCCAAACTTGCACTAGTCTTTTACCTGTCTTTCTTGCTGATTTAGTTTTTGTGCATAACATAAAAAAGGCTTGTATTTTCATACTTTAGAACTTTCATTAAGGGTCTTTGGTGGTTTGAGTTCAAACTTACCCTCTTAGGCCTCATTTGCCCTTTTTGTGGCCTCCTTGGTGAGGCCTTATTTGCTTAAGTATTTTGGTCTCCTCACCGCTGAAAACCAGTGGATTTTCAGTGGTAAGGAAGGTGGTTTGAAGTCTTGCATAGGGAAGGGACACCCATCTGCCTTCATTGTCTTATTTTCTTGCATTTTGGCTTAAAGGGTAACATATGTGCTTGATTGGTTTTAGCCCTTTTTCAGAGGTTTTTGGGTGTTTTTAGGTCATATGTCATCTCTGTTTTTGGTCGGATTTGTGGCTTTTTACATGCTTAATATACTTGCTTTATATCTCCCTATTTGGCCTAGAAATGCATCTTGTGTTTAGGCCATGATTTTTGCATGTGTTGGCTTAGTTCTATGAAGGTCTTGGCTTTATTTTATCATGTTTGAGGTCTGTTGGTCATCTATTTCAGTCATGCTTGCCTTGTTTGATGTCATCCCTTTGTGTTTTGGCTTGTAAGCTTTGAGCATTTTGACCTCTAACATGTGTAGCTTGAACCATCTTCATGATTTTGGCATCATTTAGGACCACACTTCAGTCCCTAAATCATGTTCACATGTGTGCATGTGTGACCTCTTTTATGCCTTGAGAGTTGGGCCTTTTATGCCTAGATACGAACTTTGGTGCATGCATCCCTTTGGAGCCATTTAAGCTGCCATATTAGGAGGGTTTGGAGTCCTTTTTTTGCCTATAAAAATTCTGTTTTTACTTGTCTTAATCATGCCATGAGTGGTCTTGTTGGTGGAAATGAAAAGCCCTCCTTTTGTGCCTTAACTTTAGGACCATTGGCTTGCTTGTTGGCATGAGTTTTGTCCACCTTTCTAGGCACTTTTGGCCACTGTTTTGGGGTGGACCAAGGTCTGCCCCTTTATGGTTTAAGGCCCTCTTGCATGCTCGTCTCGTGTCCATTGCATGATTGCTTCATTAAGCCTTGTAATATGTTGATCCCATTGCTCAAATGGTCCATGTTTGCATTGCATTTACATCTTGCATGCCTAGCATTGCATACTTGCCATATTAGTTGCATAACATTTGGCATGCCTTGCATTTCCATCTCATTGTTGCATTTTGAGCCATGTTTGCATAACATGCATTACATTATTTGGTTTGGGGTGTCAAACCAAGTGTGAGGGTCAAGAAACATTCATACTACGAGTGATGTAATGTGCCTTAACTCTCGGTCATCGGGACCCTTGACTTCGGCATGATAGGGTCTTAGTCCTCATTTGTGTGATTGCATGCATTTTTACATCAAATGGCAAGCTTGATCTCTTGGGCTATCATGCACCATTGATGGCTCGAGGATCGAGGGCCATGCTTCCCTGAGTTCCAAGCATGATGGGAAGCATGACCAAGCTCACATGTGCCTGAAATCCTATGCCATATGCTGTCTGCCCTCTGTTGCTGTCAAAACTGTCTTCTACAGGAAGTTTCTGCCGACCGGCAGAATTAAGTGCCGACCGGCCATTGTTGAAATGTCGATGACCCAATCAACAGCCGATGGAAGTTGTGAACTGCCGGTGGGAATTTCCCCTAGCCGGTGGTGCTCTGCAGCATGCAAGGAACCTGTCCTAAGGTGTTGGCAATTTTCAGAGAAACAGGGCAGTATAAACAGAGGTGGCAGGGGTATGGTACGGGTTTTCCAGGCGGGCCGGGTCGGGTTCCGAGCATGCATCATTCGCGCGTCCCAAGGCAGTGGCTGCGGCCACCCCCTTCTTTTTTTTGCATTCTTTCTATTAATTAATTATAAATTCTGTAATAATTTATTTGTTTATTATTCGAACTGTAATATTTATTTGGTCCCTCCGAGTGAGGGCAATTATGTAATAAGTGTGCGTGAGTGTGTGTATGTCTTCCAACCTCACGTCTTTCTTCCCTTTTATTTACCTGCTTATGGTGGTAGACTAGGGCATTTTTAAAATTAGCATACCTTATGTTATGCATGTGTGCATTCATGCATTTGTATTGCATGCATTAGGCTCGGTACATCACGCTAACTGCATTTGTACTTCAATTCAAAATTGAATACGTGCATCAAATTGATCGCATTTCATATGCCATGTTTAGGTTAGCCGAGCCTACTTTGATTGCGCCCTGTGTGTGTTGCATTAGGCAATTTAACATGAGCTAGGACATGCATGTTTGCTAACTAGTTTATTGTTTTGGCACGGAGTACGATGTAAGTATTTTCGCTTTAGCATCTCGCATGAGTGTGAATGCTATCATGACAGCATGCTTACCATGTGGCTAAATGCTTACGTGAGATAAATTGCTTGAATGCCTATGGGTGAAGGTTGGATTGTTTGAGTTGGAAAAACTCATTGAAATCCGTGTTTTAGCCTACTTGCGAGTAGCAAATTCCAAAGCGCTTTTCAAAACAAACGGATATGCAATGCTTATTTCCAAATTAAGCAATCTAGTCTATACTTGTTTGCTGTGGGCATAACATAGTAATTCTAGGCTAATAACCGGGATAAGAACACATAACGTTTTCAAAATCAGATATCACGGTTAGTAGAGGTCGGTCTTCGGACTGGGCGAAAGGGGGTGCTCATAGCTGACCTTCTCCGATCGTACCCAAGCTCCTGAGCCGAGACAACTCCGGTGATGACGGACATGTGGCCTTCGGCACCGAGTCAGGGTTTCCTAAATTTTTCCATTAAAAAATATTTAGGTGGCGACTCTGTATCTGGCAAAGCAGTCCATATTTGGCACTTCTTTTCAAAAATCTGTTTCTCAAAACGATTTGCCGGATTTGGACTCTTTGGTTCAAGATTAAGAACCGTGACACAAATCGAGTCCGAACTGTAGCGGGGTCCCTCGCGGACTGGTTACAGTGGTGTACATTTGGACAAATCACAAAAGTAACTCATTCAGTTATAATTAAAAAAAGAAGAGAAAAGCTTGTGGATAGCAGCATATTTGTTCTTGTTTCATGTTTACATTTTAGTCTAGAGGTTAAATTGCATTGGCGTCCCCTAAGGTTTTGAAATTAGGCACTCTCCATGTGCATGTGTCCACGACTGAGAGAGAGAGATGGAGAGCGTTTTTGCCCTCTCCACCACTTTCTTTTTCCTCTTTTCCTTAATTCAAGGTCAGTTCTGGTGTACACATCAGATAAATAATTATATCGTTTAGTCAGGTTTAATAGTGGACAGACTTGCTATTAGTTTGTATCTATATGTGTATATGTATCTGTACTGTATATTGAACTATCAAGTGGCTATGTGTATATATGTATCTGTACTATATATCAGACTATCCCCTGTTAGCCGTCTTTAGCGTAGATTTATTCTGTATAAAAAGTGTCAACACTACAAACTCTACAATGGTGAACAATGAACAAAAATGAATTATGAACTCCCCACAGAACCTTCAAAACAAGGATTTGGAGGTAAATTACGGATCAAAGCTTAATAAAATTAACTATAATTACCGGTGCTAACACTGGCTTGCTAATTTTCTCTGTTCATATCTCCATCGCCAGAGCATTATTTACAACTCTCGCTCGCAGATTCGAAACAACCATGCAAAAAAAAAAAAAAAAAAACAATTGCATAGTTGTGGAATAAATCAAACCCACGCATACATACGTCTTATTGGAAGGTCATATAAATATGTATTTATTGTTCCTAATGGGAGGGAAGAGAGGGAGGGAAAGAGGGATACATGTGTACCGTGAGAGTCCCTTCCAATCAAATTGTGGAAGAATGCAGCCGATCCCTCAGCCGTGGGTTGCAACTGTAAGCACACTAGAGGAAGAACAGAGGAAGTTTGATGGTGTTGAAGATCACAGCCTTTCAACTTCTCAGCCTCTAGATATGTATTGATTGTGAGGAAGTTTTTTTTGGTCTACAATGGGCCCAACTTCTCAGCCTTTCAACTTCTCAGCTTTCAATTTTATTTGATTTCATTTTTTGAAAACGATTTGGAGTTATTTGTTTTTTTTAGATACACTTAATTTAACTATACTTAAAATGTAAAATATTTATGAAAAATAAAAATCAATAAAAAAAATGACAATGTACTAAATTTTTATATTTTTTTTGTATGTAGTGAATTTTTTATAGTGTTTTCATAAATTTTGTATTTTTTAAATTTATCTAAAGGGCAAATTACACAGGTGGTCCCTATACTTTGTTTTTTTGTGTCATTATGGTCCCTACACTTTCAATTGGCACAATTTTGATCCTTAATTTTAAATTTTGTGTCAATTTGATCCATTAATAATGCCATTAGTGTTTTTAAATGAAAATAATCACTGAATATTGATTGAAATTAACTCACTAAAGTTAGTAAATTTATAATTTTCTATAAAAAAAATTAGTGGTAACTCGTACTACGCACGGCATGTAAAAAAGTTAATAATATATTTTTATACAAAATAATATAAATAGTTAAATTTTTGTATGCAAATTATGAACACAAAGAAGATTAAAATTTTACAATTTAAATCTCACAATTTATTTATTATTTTTTTAATTTGTCACAAATTTAATCATGTAACTTTCAACCTCACTTTCTAAAATTGTAAACTTAGGTGGGCTCAACCCAAGCAACTTGAGTCAAGCTTAAATTTTTTTTAACGATTGAACTATATAGTTTTTAATTTAGTGAATACTTATGGAGAAATTCAAAATTCAAACTAAATTTGAGTGGACTTGGGCAGAAACACCAATTAATAACTTGAGCAACCAAAACAAAATTATATATATAAATATATATATTATTTTCTAATTTATTTTTTAAAATAATGATTAAAATTAATTAAAAATTTAATATTAATGAACAAAAGAAAAAACAATAGACTTAAGATTTTCAATAGAATTTTTCTTGAAAATATTTAAAAAATATACCTTTTAGAAAGGGATCATTAAATAAAGGGTTGTTTGGGAAGTGCCATATTAGCTCTTATATATATATATATATATATATTTATCTTTTTTGGGTCACATCACATCTCTATTTTTCTGCACATTTTTTTATAAAAAATAAAAAAATATTCTTAATTATCTTTTTTTGGGTCACATCAAATCTCTATTTTTCTATACATATTTTTGTAAAAAAATAAAAAAGTATACTTATTTAGCACTTCCCAAACTATCACTAAGTTGATATTAAAAAAAATTATTTTTTATAATGGCAAAAATAATTTATATATGATTTTTTTGAAATTATTTTTAATTTAATAAAATATTAAATAGAATAAAAAAAATTTCTTAATTAATAGCGATTAAATTTAAAATTTTATTTTATAATTTAATAAAAGATGCAAAATTTTATCACAGTTAAATTTTTTCTGTAAATTATGAAAACAAAAAAAGATTGAAATTTAAAATTTAAGTCTCACAATTTTATCACAATTTATTTATTATTTTTTAATTTATCACAAATTTATTCATGTAACTTTAAACCCCGCTTGCTAGAATTGCAAACTTAGGTGGGGTCAACCCAAGCAACTTGAGTCGAGCTTAACATTTTTTAAAGATTGAATAACATAGTTTTTAATTAAGTGAGAACCTATGCAGAAATTCAAAAATTCAAATTAAATTTGAGTGGATTTGGGCAGAACCACCAAATAACTTGAGCAACCAAAACAAAATTATATATATATATATATATGAATTATTTGCTAATTTATTTTTTAAAATAATAAATAAGATTAATTAAAAATTTAATATTAATGAATAAAAGAAAAAGCAATATACATAAGACTTCCAATAGAATTTTTATTGAAAATATTTTTAAAAAATATCTTTTAGAAAGAGATCATCGAATAAAGAAGTTTGGGAAGTGCCATATTAGTTCACTTTTTTTTTAATCTTTTTTTTTTTGGGGGCACATCACATCTCTATTTTTCTACACAGTATTTCGTAAAAGTTAAAAAAAATATACTTAATTATCTTTTTGGGTCACATTACATCTATACTTTTCTATACATATTTTCGTAAAAAATAAAAAAGTATGTTTATTTGGCACTTCCAAAACTACCACTAAGTTGATGTTAAAAAAATTTACTTTTTATAATGGCATACATAAGTTAAATATGATTTTTTAGAAATTCTTTTAATTTAAAATTACAATAAAATATTAAATAGAATAAAAACAAATTTCTTACAAAATAAAAGTATTTGAATAAAAAAAAAGGTAACAAGGAAATTTAATATGGTATTTTTATTTAATCTGAAAATAATTTTAGATGAATAATAAATTATCACCTATAACCCTTTTCCTTTTTTAAAAAATAAAAAGTTTAATGAACTATCACTTTTAATAAAAAAAAGAAAAGAAAAATTAAGGTTTCTTTCTAATTTATTTTAACAAAAGTAACTTTTTAACAATTTGAGCCAAATATTTCTTTATTCTTTATTTTAATTTCTTTAATTGATAATTGAGATAAATAAAAAAAAAATCTAATAAAATTCACCATGTTTAGTAAATACTAAAAAATTTATGTTTTGTTCTTTTTTTTTTTTAAAAATTATATTAAAAAATATTATTGTTCAAGTCCTTATAATTTAGAAGGATATAATTTTTTTTATAAAATTTAAAACAAAAAAAAAATAATAGCGATTAATAATTTGAACACATGTATTTAACACAAATTATATTTAGACCAATAATATTATGACACATGTAAATATTGAACTAATTCTAATCGTAGTAATATAATTTGAAGAAGAATTCACATTTGAAATTTTATTTTATAATTTAATAAAGGATTCAAAATTTAAGGAATGAATATTGATCTCATTCCAATTATAGTAACATAATTTAAGTAAGAATCCAAATTTAAAATTTGTTTTCAGAATATAAAATTAATTTATAAACCAATCATATTGTAACACGTATTAACAAAAAGTTAAACAAAATAAAAAAAAATGAAAAAAAAGAATTGCAACTTTCAACCTTAATGAAATGACAATATTTTGAAATTATAATAGTATATAGATAAATCATGGAATATATCATTATTTAAAACGTATGTATTATGGGATAAAAAATAAAAAATTTAGAAAATTTAGATTGGAATATTGAAGCTCCCACAGACCTTGGGGGTTAAAAACCCCCTTTTGCTTAACACGGAACTAGCTTATCACCCGTGCTATGCACAGGATAATTCTAGATATTTATATTTATTTAAAATTTTTTTAATATATAAATTATGTTTTTTAAGATTTTTTATAAAAATAATTTAACAATCTTATCACTAATCATAGTGTATAAGAGAAGTTGAAAAGGATACTGCAGTAATTATACACAGATTGTATCTATAATTATTTGTATGAGGGGATTTTAAATGCTGATTAGGGGATTTTGACCAAATCAATAACTGCAAGTATGTGGAAAGACATGTGGATTGAAAAAAGTTAATAAATGCTGATCAGGGGATTTTGACCAAATCAATAAATGCTGAGTTTTTTTTTTTAATAAAAAATTTTAAAAATTCATATTGGGATATTGAAGCTCCCACAGGCCTTGGGGTTAAAAATTCCCTTTTGCTTAATATATAGTACTAGCATGCACGGATTGTGTTTCACCACTTTGTCTTTTTTTTATACTATATTAAAATTTAATATTTTGATACTAATCATATGTCTTGGACTTTTCAAGAAATTCATATGTGATGGACTTTTCAAGGATTTTTTTTCATACTTGTTCTTAATGCATTAAAATGTTATTATGATGGATAATAATCATGTGTTGAATTTTTCAAGGAATTCATATGTACTTCACAATTATTTCTATATATGTGAATTGTGATTTTTAAATGTCTTTTTTTTTTTAAATGTCTTCTTTTTTTTATATTATATTAAAGTATAATATTTTGATAATAATCATATGTGTTGGACTTTCAAGAAATTCATATGTGTTGGACTTTTCAAGGAATTTTTTTTTATAATTGTTCTTAATGTATTAAAGTGTTATTATGAGGGATAATAATCGTATGTGTTGGGACTTTTCAAGGAATTCATATGTGTTGAACTTTTCAATGAATTTTTTTTATACTTGGGGGTTGGGAGAAGTTAATAAATGCTAAGATTTTTTTTTTAAAATAAAAAATCAAAAAATTTAGATTAGGATATTGGAGCTTCCACAAGACTTGGGGGGTTAGAAACCCCATTTTTCTTAATATATATATAGATAGATAGATAGATATATCTTTTTATTTTTATTTTTATTTTTGTGTGGTTTCTATTCGGGTATTTTTTTTTTCAATTTATTTAAGATGGAGTTGTGGGTATCTTTTTTTTTTTTTAATTTAATTTATATGTGGTTTCCATTTGTTTTTAATTATTATTATTTAGGTAAGTTATGATGTGAGTTAGATATGTGATAGACATGTGAGTTTTATTGATTTAAAGTTTATTTAGATAACTTTAAAGATTTTTTTTTTAATTTTATAGTTTTTTTTTGTTATGTTATAATATTATTTATAAAATATAGGTAGATATCTACAACTTTAATAAAAAATATTATCTAATTTTTTGGGGAAGAGAAAATGAATGCAAGTTTTAATATTTTTTTTTTGAAAATTTGTGAGAGAGATTAGGAGGGAGAGATTATGAAATATTTTTGTTATTAAATAAATAAATCAGTCAATAGTTTTTTTTAATCTATTTTGTAAATTAAAAATCAATAATTTTGAAAAATTGATTAATTTGTCTCATTAAGTGATTTAAAATTTTGATAGATATACATAAAAAAAAATACATAATTATATTATTAAATCATAATTCAAATTTAGATGTTATATCTTTTTGAGATCTATAGCTAAATTTTTGTTATTTTTTATTTTTGTGTGTAACCATAGTGTATGGGAGAAATTGAAAAGGGTGTTGCAATAATTATGAGAGAAGTCAAAAGAGATTGTGGGTTGGGAGAAGTCAATAAATACTGAGGTTGGGTTGGGAGAAGTCAATAAATGCTGATTTTTTTTTTAAATAAAAAAACTTAGAAAATTAGGATTAGGAGATTGGAACTCCCACATGCCATTTAGATGTTATATCTTTTTGAGATCTATAGCTAAATTCTTATATTTTTTATTTTTTTATTTTTGTATGTAACCATAGTGGGTGTTGCAATAATTATGAGAGAAGTCAAAAGAGATTGTGGGTTGGGAGAAGTCAATAAATGCTGAGGTTGGGTTGAGAGAAGTCAATAAATGCTGAGATTTTTTTTTTTTAAAATCAAAAACTTAGAAAATTAGGATTAGGAGATTGGAGCTCCCACATGCCTTGGGGTTAAAAACCCCCTTTTGCTTAATATATAGTATAGATAATTATAAATATTTATATTTGTATTAGATTTTTTTTTAAAATATAAATTATGTTTTTTAAGATTTTTTATAAAAATAATTTAACAATCTTATCACTAAGTATAGTGTATGAGAGAAGTTAAAAAGGGTACTGCAGTAACTATACACGGATTGTATATATAATTATTTGTATGAGGGCATTTCAAATGTTGATCAGGGGATTGTATCAATAAATGCAGGCATGTGGAAAAACATATGGATTGAAAAAAGTTAATAAATGTTGATCAGGAAATTTTGACCAAATCAATAAATGTTGAGTTTTTCTTTTTTTAATAAAAAATATAAAAAATTTAGATTCGGATATTGAAACTCCCACGGGCCTTGGGAGTTAAAAATCCCTTTTTGCTTAATATATAGTATAGATATAGATAGATAGATAGATAAAGATATAGATAATATAATATAGATAGATAGATGTGTTGAAATTTTCAAAGAATTTTGTTTATTCTAGTTTTTAATGCATTAAAGTTTAATTATGAGGGGGTTTTGACCAAATCTCCAAAAAGGTATGGGGATTGGGAGAAATTAATAAATGCTGAGGGTTTTTTTTTTAAATCAAAAAATTAGAAAATTAGGATTGAGATATTGGAGCTCTCACAAGCCTTGGGGGTTAAAACCCCATTTTGCTTAATATATAGTATAGATTAGCATATCACCCGTGCTATGCACGGATTGTGTTTACAATTATCTATATATGTGAATTGCGATTTTTAAATGTCTTTTTTTTTTTCTTTTTTTTAAATGTCTTCTTTTTTTTCTTTTTTATATTATATTAAAGTTTAATATTTTGATAATAATCATATGTGTTAGACTTTTCAAGGAATTAAATGTCTTTTTTTATTATTATATTATATTAAAGTTTAATATTTTGATAATAATCATATGTGTTGGACTTTTCAAGAAATTTTTTTTATGCTTGTTCTTAATGCATTAAAGTGCTATTATGAGAGATAATAATCATATGTGTTGAGACTTTTCAAGGAATTCATGTGTTAGATTTCAAAGAATTTTTTATGTTTGTTCTTAATGCATTAAAGAGTTATTATGAGGGTAAGACTTGGGGGTTGAGAGAAGTTAATAAATGCTAAGGTTTTTTTTTTTTTAAATAAAAAAAATCAGAAAATTTAGATTGGGAGATTGGAGCTCCCACATGGCTTGGGGTTAAAAACCTCATTTTGCTTAATATATAGGATGGATAGATAGATAGATAGATAGATAGATAGCTATAGACATATAGATAGATAGATAGATAGATAGATAGATATAGATATGGCACATACCATTTATATGACACAAGGACCAAAGTACCGGGACAATTGCTGCAATTTGCCCTCATCTAAATTAAAGGGATTTAAAAAGTAAAAAAAATAAAATTATAATATTAAAAAATGTTCACTAAAAAAATATAGATTAAAAATAAAAAATTAATTATTGAAAACTCAATACTAAACAAGGTAATGTTTTCTATTAATTTTGAAAATTAAAAAAATTATTATTAATTTTTCCTCTATTTTTTTTCTCACAATTTTTTTTTTTTTTTTTTTTTTTTTGTGTTTGTGGAGAGGGGTTTTGACCTGCGATTTTTCTAAAATGAGTCTTCTAGACGGAAAGGGTAGAATTGGTTCAGACAATGAGAAAAAGTGCTTATGTAAGGGGTGCCTTCACTATGAGAAAGAATAGTCGGTTTTGCATAGGGTGCCTTTTTGGATAATAGCTTCAATACTAGCATGCATGAAGGGCTTCAGTGTGAGACATATGAGAGGGGCTTTAGTGCGAAAATAAAAGAAATGGTTTACAGAGTGTCTTCTTGCTTCACAATTTCAATACTTGTGATAGAGGAGTAGGCTCAAGTGTGAGAAAGAAATGAGGGTTTCTAGGAAGTGTCTTCTTGGGTTGCGACTTGAGTGTCCGTGCACATGAAAATGAGTGATAAGGGTCAGAGTGTGTCTCTTGTGGTGACGGTTTCAGTGCTCTGAAACACAAAACCATAGCATTTTAATAAAGAGAAATAATTAGTGATAAAATATTTATGTCTCCTTAAATACAAGAACAAAGAATTTATTATTTGTGACGAAATATTTTGTCTTCCACAACATAACCTTATAAGACGAAAAATATATTCATCGCGCAATCAATCAGAATTTATTAGTGACGAAATATTTTCATCTCCCACAACTTATTCTTCCAAGACAAAAATATATTTGTCGCCCATTTAATAGAAAGATGAAACGGCATCGTTTGCATGATGGAGTGTTTATTGGTGATGAAATATTTTCGTCTTCCATAACTTATCATTCCTAGACAAAAATATATTTGTCGCCTAATAAATGGAAATATGCAACGACATTGTTTAATAGGTAGGGAATTTATTGGTGACGAATTACGTTCGTCGCAAAAAATATATATATTTTGTGACAAAAATGTTCGTCTCCAATGAGCTAAAATAATTTGCGCCAATGCAAATGAAATTGGCGCCTGAATTTTGCAGACGAATTTTTTTTTCGTCTCCTATACGTTTGAGAAAAATTGAAACAAACGACAAAATTAATATTTTCTCATCTTTGGGTTAAATTTTATGTCACCAAATTTTGTCACAATAGCCTAGATTTCTTGTATTTTGTTTCCTTGTTTAATTATTATTATTATTTTTTTGTTTTTGTGGAGAGGGGTTTACTGTGAGAAAGAATAGTAGCTTTGTACAAAATATTTTCTTGGATAACAATGTTTGCATGCACAAACGGCTTAAATGTGAGAGAGAATAGAGAAACTTCAGTGCGAAATAGAAGAGATGGTTTATAGAGATTGTTTTCTCGAGTCACAACTTCAATACTTGTGAGAGAGGAGACTCAAGTGCGAGACAGAAATGAGGATTTGTAGAGGGTGTCTTTTCGGGTCACGACTTTAGTATTTGTCTTTGTGTGAAAGTAAGTGATTAAGGTAAGAGCGTCTCTTAGTTTCTGACGACATTTTAATAAAGAGAAATAATTAGTGAGAAAATATTTTCATCTCAAACTCATATGTTCGTTGCCTAATCAACAAAAATACAAAAACAATGTTGTGTGGGGATGGAGAATTTATTGGTGATGAAATATTTTCGTTTCCTTTAACTTAACCTTATGAGACGAAAATATATTCGTCGCACAATCAATCAAAATGCAACACGACACATGGAGAATTTATTAGTAATGAAATATTTTCGTCTCCCAAAACATATCCTTCCGAGACAAAAATATATTTGTCGCCTAATTAACAGAAAGATAAAACGAGCATGAAGGGTTTATTGGTGATGAAATTTTTTCGTCTTCCATAACTTATCCTTCCCAGACAAAAAATATATTTATCACCAAATAAATAAAAAAATGAAACGACATCGTCTAATAAGTTTGGAATTTATTGGTGACAAATTCCTTTTGTCGCAAAAAACTTTAAATTTTGTGACAAAAATGTTCGTCTCCAATGAGCTAAAATAATTGGCGCCAACAAGAAAAAAAAATTGGTGCCTCTTTTTTTTCTGACAAATTTATTTTTTCGTCTCCTATAGTTTTGAAAACAATTAAAAGAAACAACAAAAGTAATATTTGGTCATGTTTGGGTTACATTCTAAAACGAAAATAAATTTTATCACCAAGTTTTAAAAATTAATTATTGAAAATTCCATACTAAACAAGGTAATGTTTTCTATTAATTTTGAAAATTACAATTTTTTTATTATTTGTTTCTCTGTATTTTTTCTCACAAAAAAAAATAGCTACATTAATTATCTTCTTTTTTTTTTTTTTTTTTGGAGAGAGGTTTTGACCTTCGATTTTTTTGAAATGGGTGTTCTAGACGGAAAGGGTAGAGTTGGTTCAGACAATGAGAAAAAGTGCTTGCGTGCAGGAGGAGCCTTCACTGTGAGAAAGAATAGTGGGTTTGCATAGGTGCCTTCTTGGATAATAGCTTCAATGTTGGCATGCACGAAGGGCTTAAGTGTGAGACAGAAGAGATAGGCTTTAGCGCAAAATAGAAGAAATAATTTACAGAGTGTCTTCTTGAGTCACGACTTCAATACTTGTGAGAGAGGAGTAGACTCAAGTGTGAGAGAGAAATGAAGGTTTGTAGAAAGTGTTTTCTTGGGTCACGACTTCAAGGTCCTTGTACATGAAAATGAGTGATAAGCATCAGAGTGTATCTCTTGGGGTCACAGTTCCAATGCTTTGAAACACAAAACCACGGCATTTTAATAAAGAAAAATGATTAGTGATAAAATATTTTTGTATCCTTCAATACCAGAACAAAGAATTTACTATTGGTGATGAAATATTTTTGTCTTCCACAACTTAACCTTATGAGACGAAAAATATATTCGTCACGCAATCAATTAGAATTTATTAGTGACGAAATATTTTTGTCTCCCACAACTTATTCTTCTGAAACAAAAATATATTTGTCACCTATTTAATAGAAAGATGAAATGACATTGTCTGCATGATGGAGTGTTTATTGGTGACGAAATATTTTCGTCTTCCATAACTTATCCTTCGCAGACAAAAATATATTTGTCGCCTAATAAATGGAAATATGCAACGACATCGTTTAATAGGTATGGAATTTATTGGCGAAGAATTACATTCGTCACAAAAAAAATTATATTTTGTGACAAAAATGTTTATCTCCAATGAGCTAAAATAATTCACGCCAATGCAAATGAAATTGGCGCCTCATTTTTGCACACGAAATTTTGTTTTCGTCTCCTATACTTTTGAGAAAAATTAAAACAAACGACAAAATTAATATTTCGTCATCTTTGGGTTAAATTTTAAGACAAAAAAAATTTCGTCACCAAATTTTGTCATAATAGCCTAGATTTCTTGTATTTTTTATTGATTTTAAGCATTTGGTGACAAAATTTGGTTTTCCTCTCTAAAAATAATACATTTGGAGACGAAATTATTTCCTCTCTAAAATTTTTTACAATGGTGACAACAAATTTCATCTCCAAAATGGCGTCAAATCTTCCACCAAATTTTCCAAAGGCGGGAAATTGTTTTCTGATAAAAAATAAAATTTAGAGACGAATAAAATTTTCGTCACCTATTGTTTTATTTGATTTTAAGCATTTGGTGATGAAATTTGGTTTTCGTCTCTGAAAATAATATAATTGGAGGCGAAATCTTATTTTCATCACTAAAACATGCATATTTGGAGACTAAATATTTTTTCGTCACGCGTTTTCGTCACCATAGACCTTTTTTGTTGTAGTGTTATACACAAAGCTCAAATCAGCAAGAAAGACAGGCTAAAAGTGTGTGCAAAACGGGAAATAAAGAGGGAAAAGGAGTTATCTTTGTAGCCAGAAGGGGACAGCAGCCTCTTGGTCCAAAAAACAGTCCCTTAGCCTCTGAAAATGGCCTCCAAACTCCTTAGGTTGATGATGGAGGTGTTAGGCCAAGAGTTGTAGTGTAAATGTGCAAGAACTAGACCCTTTTGAACCCTCTAACCCACACAAATGTAGAGAGAGAGGGAGATATAGAGAGGCAGTGATATATATATATATCCTATATATCAGATTTTTCTAACCTTCTAAAGGGGAAGAGAGGCCCTCTTTTTATAGAGAAACCAAGGGGGCAAGCTTCTCTTAGAAGCTTGGAACAAAAGGGCCAAGCTTCTTGTAGAAGCTAGGCAAAGGGGTCAAGAGGTTTAAGCTTCTTCAAGAAGCTAAAAAAGGATCAAGCTTCTTGGAGAAGCTAAAAAAGGGTCAAGCTTCTTGGAGAAGCTAAAAAGGGTCAAAAGGTTCAAACTTCTTGGAGAAGCTAAAAAGGGTCAAAAGGCTCAAGCTTCTTCAAGAAGCTAAAAAAGGGTTCAAAAGGTCAAGCTTCCTCAAGAAGCTAAAACCAAGAGTTTAAAAGGTTCAAGCTTCCTCAAGAAGCTAAAACAAGGGGTTCAAAAGGTTCAAACCCCCCTCAAGAAAAGGTCTCGGCCAGAAAAAGTGGCTAATCGGCCAACAAAGTTGGCCGACCGGCCAAAAAATGTGCCAATCGACCATCAACAGTGCCGACCGGCCATCACCAGTGGCCGGTGGCAAGGAAACAAGGCCGGTGGCCTCAAGCCATGGCCGGTGAGGTGTGGGGATGGCCTACAAGCTATTTTCCACCCTTAGAAGCAAAACAATAAGTGTTTGATGTAAAACCAAACACAAAACAAACAAGTTGAGAGGTCTTGAGGCAAGGCATGTAGCCGAAACCTCTGAGAACTCAAGACAAACACGAGCAGGGATGATCATCGAGTGTTCAAACGATGACGTCCAAGTCTTGAGGACGGTCAAAAATGGGGTGTCTACAGTTGCCCCTCTTCGACAGAACTCAAAAGTCATAAAAATGACGGGAGTGAGTGTCAAAGCTCAGAGACGACCCATTTTTGACAAGGTCAAAGACTTAGACAAAGCATACAAGCTACTGATAAATAAATGGTTGTGCCCGCAAGCTGCCTACGTATCCCTTTGCAAGGAATCAAACTAACATAGTTCAGGGGCAGGATGCAAATGATATGCAAGAAGACTTTGAGAATTGGCCTTATACGCTACGCGAAGCCAGTTTGAAAATTGGACTTATACGCTACGCGAAGCCTGTTTGAAAATTGGACTTATACGCTACGCAAAGCCGGTTTGTAATTGGACTTATACGCTGACGCGAAGTCGGTTTGTAATTGGACTTATACGCTTTCGCGAAGCCGGCTTGCAATTGGACTTATACGCTTTCGCGAAGCCGATTTGTATTCAAAACAATGCAATGTACTAACAAGTACAGGTGAGGTGCGCAAGATAGCGCGAATGAAATGCTATGATAGTAAAGATGCAAAGGGTGACAAACTCCAACCATGCTGGAATCATGAGAGGAGGTCCAAAACAAATAATTAGGAGTGCATACAACGCAACCTAAGTCAAATTCCAAACACGCCGAAATTGTGTGAGGCATGAACAAAGAGAGAAACATAGGGACATATCCCAGTGTTTCGGAAAATGAGAAGAAACATAGGGACATATCCCGGTGCTTTGAAAAAGAAGAAACATAGGGACGTATCCCAGTGTTTCAGAGTGGTTCAAGCATTGGAACGTATTCCAAATGCTCTTAACCAAAGAGGGAGAAACATAGGGACATATCTCGGTGTTTCGAAAAGGTATAAGCATTGGAACGTATTCCAAATGCTCGTAACCAAAGAAGGAGAAACATTAGGACATATCCTGCTGTTTCAGATTGAGTGAGAAACATAGGGACGTATCCCGGTGTTTCGGAATGGTGTGAGCATTGGAACGTATTCCGAACACTTTTAACTGAAGAGCGAGAAACATAGGGACGTATCCCGATGTTTCAGAAAGGAATGAGAAACATAGGGACGTATCCCGGTGTTTCGGAAGGAAGGAGAAACATAGGGACGTATCCCGGTGTTTCAGAAAGGAATAAGAAACATAGGGACGTATCCCAGTGTTTCGAAAAAGGAGAAAAAAAATAGGGACGTATTCCAGTGTTTCGGAAAGAAGGAGAAGAAACGTAGGGACATATCCCGGTGTTTCAAAACAAGGAGAAAAAACATAGGGACGTATCCCGGTGTTTCGGAAGGAATGAGAAACATAGGGACGTTTCCTGGTGTTTTGAAAAAAGAGAAGAAACATAGGGACGTATCCCGGTGTTTCAGAATAAGAAGGGGAAACATAAGGACGTATCCCAGTGTTTCCGAATAAGAGAGCGTGCATAACAATGCAAGTGGAAAGTGCGTGACAACGCAAGTGAAAAGGTGCATGACAATGCAAATATAATGTGCATAACAATGCAGGTGTAACGGTGCATAACAATGCAAGTAAAGAGGTGCACGACAATGCAAGATAGATGTGCATAAAAATGCAAGTAATGAGCATAACAATGCCAGATAGATGTGCATAACAATGCAACGAATGGTGTGCGTAACAATGCGAGAAATGGTGTGCATAACGATGCGATGAATGTGCAACTTCAAAAACGTGTTTGAAACAAAATGCCGAATAAGGAAATACAAGCCTTAACGAGACCAAATCCAAACGCGACCTCCGATTTACCTCTCGGAGGGGTTTGTAACACACTCCGCTTGAAAAGGGTACACCCTGTTTATATTGGCGAGATATAACATCTGCTACTGCTTTAATTGCCATTCTGACTTGAAGCAGGCTTAAGATTGGAGTAGAGGCACACTCATTCTTCGGAGCACTGACAAGGCCTGAAGAGGTACATCCGGAGTATAATCATGGAATTTGCTGAAGGTGAAACACACTCACATGCTTCGATTTTCCCTCTTTTCTTTTGCTTTGTAGTCTGGAACCCATATAGCTTCAAATGGGTCCTTGTTTTACTGTTCTTGCATGACCTGGGTTGAACCCTACAGTTTTAAGAAAGAATAAATTCTTGTTTTGCACAAATGTGGAGAATGGCACGGCACTCGGAGTGCAAAACGATTTTTTTTAAAATTGAAAAATGAGTTCTCGACCAGGTATTGAGCCTACAACTGAATATAGCGAAAAAGACTCAATAACGGAAAGCAAAAAGGTAAACAACCTAAACACATCGAGACACATTCGGAACGACTCAAAGCAAGAATCGAGACAATCAAAACAAAAGACACGATATATAGACGTGTTACAAAGACGAGAGACCTCTTAGTGCACGAGGAGCCAGTTTCTCCGGGTATTATTTCCCACCCTTTCCTCATTTGTGATTCTCACATCACTCGGCCCTCAGGCTCTTTTTTCTCTCAAAACCCTTTTCTCGCTTTTTCTCTCAGCGCACATCTCTCTATTCTTCAATCTCTCATTTTTTATCCCTCCCCTGGGTGGTTGATGGATAAATAGAAAGTTGCGGGGTCTTGCCCCTAGCATTCTGCTAGATTCTTCTTCTTGATCATAACAGTGAGTTTCTCCCACAGAGGAGCTGTGCTACAACTGGGTGTGTAGCAAATCTGCAGCTGACATCGGTTGACGATGCTCTGCTGGGGAGTTTAGACATGATCAGATCTGTCCAGATGAGTGAGTGGAATACCTTGCTCCATTCCAGTTCGTGCTTCGCACTTGGCTTGATACCTCGTTGCGTGGAGGATGTGAGAACTTTCTGCCCTTTTGCGGTCAGCTTCAGTGGTGCCCTTTTCTGACAGGTAGAGTGCCCTTTTTGGCAAGTATAGTGCCCTTTTGGGAAAGTATGTTGACAACGGGGAAAAGACAGAACACCTGACTCAACTGTGCCCCTAGTTCATCATTTTGACCATTTTTTTTGTTTTTGGTTTTAAAACAATTTTGACCAACATAAAAGTTAGATTAACATGCTTGTTCAACTTTCTGATTTAAAATCATGCAAGTCAGGCTATGAGCACTGAAAATTTTCCCTTTTTGGGTCCAAGAAATGGTCCAGTTTTAGGAAAATGGAATAGTTTTCGAGAGAATTAGTCAACCTCAGTAATAATTCTCAAAAACTATTTTTGCAAACGGCCAATGCTCAACAAGCGCGGAACCTACTCTTGAGACGTACAACCTTGGATCTGGAGGAAAATTGCCCCTTGCTCGAAGAGAGCTGCATGGCAACGGAAAGTTGCCCCTTGTTTGAACGGCACCGCAGTGCATTATATGGCAACGGGAAGTTGCCCCTTGTTTGAATGGCACCACAGAGCACTGTAACCAGTTCTCATAGTGACAATCACAATCGAACTCTCGGATACAGAGAAGACGAGGACCACCAAAACCAATACATGGACACACTTGATTTGGAAGTGTTTGTGGCTGGACTTCAGAATGAAGTTGCCTACGTATCCCAAATATGGGAATCAAGCCTTACGTAGTTCGGGGTTAAGGTACACTCGGGTATTAACCTCTCTTTTTGCGCTCTAACTTTTGCCAGGGCTGCCCGTTCTGAGTTTTCAACCTTGCGAGCTTTGTTCTTCTTTTCTTTTCAATTCTTTTCTTTTTATTCTTTTTTCTTTTTTCATTTTTTTTTTCTTTTTCTTTTTTTCTCTTTTTTTTTTTTGCATTTTTTTTCTTCTTCTTTTTCTTGCTCTAACTTTTGCCTGGGTCGCCCTTCCGGGTTTTCGGCCCAGCGAGCCTCTCAAGGGTAAAAGTGTAGCTTTGTCCATGCCAAATGGTTTTTTGAGATCTCAAAGCCATCTGAATCCAAGAGAGTGTTGGCTGTTTGCTGACGATGCAGGAGTCCATCCAATGGGGGGTTGAATTTACCCCTAGTGTTGTGAATAGGAACTCAGTTATCCTTCAGCAATACTTTCTTCTTTCCTCCCTTCTGGGATTTGGCATTCTTGCCGATCTTTGTCTTTGACTCTTTGAGCACATTTGAAATTCTTTTGCCCCTAGTCCAAAGGGGTGCTTCTGATCTAGCTTCGCAAGCTTCTTTTGACCTTATGATCTTTTTGATCTGACTTCCTTGCCCCTAGTTCGAGGGCTGCTTCGAATCTGGCCACACAGGCCTCACATCGTGATTGACCTTTAAACGTTTTGAATCCAAGTTCAAGGTTTGAAAGCAAAGGGGTTGAGTTTTGAGGCTGAGAGCGATCCTAAGTTGCACAATCTCAAGAGCGATTCCACACAGGTCTTCGCAGGACTGCGCAAAACATTTTTGTTTTTGAAATTTTTTTTTGAGAAAACAACAAATCGCTTGCACTGAAGATAGTGCGGAACCAATCTGGATCAAGCTAGGATCCTTCTCAGTACTCACATTAACAACCATGATCTCATTCATTAAGGGCTTAGCACGCCTCTCTTTCTCTCAATTGATCAAACTTTGCAAAACCCGAGGAATTCCTTCCTCTTCGTTTTTATCACAATGTTTCGAAAAAAGTTTTGGAAAACTTAGGTCGATGCAATGAATTCAAGGCACAAAAAAGACACATCTTCTAGTTAAATACTGCCATCTCATTTAGAATTTTTGGCACAACTGGCACACAGCAGAAGCAAACACAAGAGTGTGAAAATTACTGTTGTTCCATTCAGATCTGTTGGCGTAACTGGCTCCAAGGCAGAAATAGACTCAAAAGAAAGCAAAAAGACAAACACAAAACAAGCAATTTATGTCCGAGGTAACACCCCTGAAATCACTCGACTCTAACAAAATAGGACTGACTCGATACAACAAGACAGACCCGACTGACTCAGTACGAAAAGACTGACTCAACACAAAATGACAAGACTGACCCAATACCCAAGTCAGAAAGCACAAAACTAGCATTCGAAAATGCTCAAAACAGTGCGTGCCAAATGCCACATCTGGAGTAAATTGAGTGTCGCCCTCAGGTGGTTTATCCCCCGATCACATATTCGTACTATCCCCCAAGTTCACTGATCCAGTGGTGATAGACTTTGTTGAGTTGGTGTGGCAATGACCTCATTGTCAATCAGATTTTGTATCTTGTGACGAAGACGGACACAACTGTCAGTGTCATAATCGGTTTGTTGATGGAAAGCACAGTACTTATCCGGGTCATGCTTTGCAGGGAGAGGGTTGGGTAGAGGCTGTTGTTCTAACGGTTTCAGATGTCCTTTCCTGAGTAAGACCCCTATGGCTTTAGACAAAGGCATATAGAGTGGGGTGAAAACCCTCTTGCCTCGGGGTAGATAGTCCGAAGTTCGGGGGTTGGGATTGGATACACCAACAAAGGGGGTGGCTGTTCTTGGTGTGGTGGTAGCGACCATGCCCACTTCGGAAGATCTTGCAGCTGCATCACCACTGGTGGTCGCATTTGAATTGCGGGAAAACGTCTTCCTAGGCTGCTCCTTCTCCTGGTCAATGAGGCCCTGCTTCATAGCGTCCTCGATCTGTACTCCCATCTCATGCAAATCTGAAAAGGTAGGGAAGGGGAGCACGATCATTTTCTGCATCAGTTTGGGTTGGAGGTTGCGCATAACCATCCTTATCTGGTGTTTGTTGGAAGGCCTTGTAGCCATCATCGAGGCCTTTGCTCTCCACCTCGCCACAAACTCTAAAAAACCCTCATTTGGCTCTTGGCGGGTGACTTCAAGATCACGAGTTGTGACCTCGATTTGTGTGTTGTAGGAATATTGAGTAGTGAAGGCCCCAGCCATCTCTTCCCAATTAGAGTTCTCCAATTTCGCATACCAGATTGCGGCTATCCCAGACATGGTTCGGCCGAATAGTGACAGCTTCTGGGCTGTGGTCAAACCCATTGGTCTCAGGATATCAGAAAACAGTTGGAGGTTGTAGACACCCCATTTTTGACCGACCATAAGACTCAGTCGTCACTAATTGAGCGCTTGGTGATTTTGCATATTGTGCTAGTTCTGAAGTTTTAGAGTCTCGGCTGCGAGCCTTGCCTCCGGACTTCGGGGCTCTTTTGTTCTTTGCCTCGGTTTGCGAACTGGGTCTCATTTTCTCTGTTTTCTCTTCCCAAAGGGAGGGAGAGGTCTCATAGACCATCTCTCAGTGGCCGTAGGCTACGTTTTGTGGTCATAGGCCATTTTTCCTATTTGGAGCCTAGTTTTCGATTTTTCAGAGTCGTCAGCCGTGTGCCTCGGTTCGGGACCGCTTAACCACCTCCGTTTGCTCTGGATTTTGGCACACACCTTATTTCCTCCCTTTCTAGGGACACTGTGGTCCAAGAGACCAACATCGTGGTCGAACACCGCCTCCGGTGCTTAATAGTCAGTTTTCGGGGCCCCGGGCCGCGCGTTTTGGCCCCCGAACCTTCGTTTTGCATCGGTTTGGGTTCATTTTTGGCAGAGACCTTATTTTCATTGTTAGGAAGGTTGTAGAAGGGTGGGAGGCTAGCAATTGTTCTGAAAACCAGCTTTATTCCTTCATCGCTCTTCATCGCCCGTTTTCTTCACTATAAAGCTGACTTTTTCCATTCCCGGGCCACTTTTTCTGACTTTCCACCACACCATTGTGTTGTACACACCTAGGAGGCCACCAATATGGATAGGCCGGCCATCAATTATTCCTGACCCTTTTGAACCCCTCTAAAAAGTTGGTTTTTCCCTCTCTTGGGTTATATTTTCTGGGTTTTGACCATACAGCTGTGTTGTACACACATGGGAGGCCACCTTTCTGGGGTGGCCGGCCAGCAATTTTGCTTGACCCTTTTGACCCCTGGTCGGCCGACCATAGGGAGTGGCCGGCCGGCCACCTTAGCTAGTCGGCCAACTTTCTGCTTTTTGCTCTTCTCAAGTGCAACACAACTGTGCCAGTTGTGAAGCACTTGACCCACTGTCCGAGATTTTGAGTCTCTTTTTTATCCTTTTTAATTGATTTTGCCCCCCTTTCTTAACTTCTTAGAGAATCTTGATTCTTTTGTCAAGCTTCTTGAGGAAGCTTGACCATTTTGGTCTAGCTTCCTCAAAAAGCTTGACCTTTTTGGTTAAAGCTTCTTTGAGAAGCTTTGACCCCCTCTCTTGGCTTCTCCAAGAAGCCTTACTTTTCTCCCTCTATATAACCAACCCCCACCTCATTTTGCAAGGGTTAGAAAAATTTGGCCAAGGCACATGCACTCCACCCTCCATAGCCTTCTTCTCCAAAGCTCCAAACCCTAATTTTCTTGGCCATTTACACTACACCTCTAAGCCTAACACCTCCACCATCCATTCCAGCACCTTGGAACTCATTTTTAGAGGTTCAAAGCTCACTTTCTTGGTCCAGGGTTGGCTGCATTGCTGTGCTACAAGGGTAAGTCCTCATTTCCCCATTGTTTGCATTATTTTGCTCTATATCTTAGCTCCATTTGCAAGCATTTTTGAGCCTGGGTGTAAACTGAAAATAGTCTTATTTTGAGCTCCTCTTAATGTTTGTTTAAGGGCACTTTATTGAGGTCATCTATTTCCCCTTATCCTCTATCTCTCTTTTAGGGCTATTTTTGCATCATATTTTAGGCTTACTTATGAACATTTTCGAGATTTGTCATAAATTGGAAAAGTTCTTATTTTTAGCCCCTCTTCAAGTTTTATTAAGAGAATTTTTCTGTTTGGAGTCATCTTCCCCTATGCATGCTTCATTCCTTCATGATTAGGGCCATGCATTAGAGCACTTGCATTGGCCATGGTTTGGCCTCTTAGCCAATGAAATCCAGTGGATTTTCAGTGGCTTTGATGCATTTTTGAGGGCCAAAATTAGAGGGGGGTGACCCCCTCTCTCCTTGTCTTGTTTAGGGATCTTTCGGGCCTTCCAAAGGGACCCTATTTTGCATGCATCGAAGTCATTTTCCAGGCCTCATTCTGAGGGTTTTGAGGTCTGACTTGGCTCTGTCCAAGGCCCATTTCACCATATTTTAGGTCTATGTTACATGTGTAGACCAATCCCATTCAAGGCCCTTCAAAAGGCCTTTCTTTGCATGTTCCCTAGACCAATTTCAGGGTCAATTTGGTGAGTTTTAGGGCTTTCATATTTGATTTCCAGAGTTGGTTATGCCATGCTAAGTGTCTATCTTGTATGTGCTTAACAACCCCTTGAATGGCCTTCCAAAGAAGCCCCTCATTTTTGCACATGTTGACTGCATTTCAGTGATTATTTGGACATATTTTGGCATATTTTATTCACTTATTTTTGCTGGTTTGGTAAGATTTCATATGCTTCCTATGCATGCCATGTAAACCATGTTTGCTAGTCAAAGTTGCATGCTATTTTAGTCCATCATTCTAGCATCTTTTGGCCATGCTTTGAACTAGAAATGTTCATATTTTGGGACTGCCTTGGCTCTGTCTTTAGACTTCATGATCAAATAATGCTTACTTTGTATACTTGTGGTTCAATGCATGTGCCTAGTATTGAGTTTCGGGGCTTATTCCATGCATGGGGTGCCATATTTCCATGTTTCGGGAACATTTAGAATTATGTTTCAATGCTGAAAATTACATGTTTGAATGCCATGCTCCATCCTTGCCATGTTTTGGTAGAGTGGCATTCAACGCCTTAGGTTCAGTCCTTGGTTTGCGTGCATGTGTGCACGCATTTCGGTCATCTCATTTTCATCTTAGGGCTACTGATGTGAGTGTGGCTGAGGTCCACTCATGTTGGTGTAAGTCCATTGTGCATTGTGTATGCCTTTTCAATTCATAGCATTGCGTATGCTAGGTTGTCTGTTAGAGCTTTGTGTATGCCATGTTACATCGAGCATTGTATCTGTCATATCATAGCATTGCGTATGCTAGGTTGTATGTTAGTCGCATTTTGTATGCCATCTCATTTGCATTGTGTTTGGGATAGGAGTGAGTCTGAGCACGGGAAACGAGGGACGTTTCGTACTCCGAGTGACGGAACGTGTCTCAATTCCCTGTCGCCGACACTTCGGATTACCCATGATGGAGTTTAGGTCTTGTTATGTTTTCATGTGCATTCATCTCATATTGAGTCGTGCAATTCGGCTCCTCGGCCATTATGTATCGATATGCGTGATTGGTGACACGAGGATCGAGGACTACACTCCCTGAAGAGTAGTCATGCATACATGTGTGAAATACTTTGCCATGCCCCTTTGTTGCTCTCAGTTGCAGTAAATCAGAAATCAGCGGCCTTCTGGAGCATTGCGCAATATTCCGAAAACAATTGCAAACAGAGGCAAATCAGGACATCGTAATCGATTTCTGCGCCAGGCAACTCAAGCATGCATCTCCCATCATTCGGAACAGAGCTGAGGCAGTCCATAGGCTTGCATGCTGATTTATCGCTTTCCTAGTTAATTTGTTAATTAATTAGGATTTTGTAATATTTTACTATTCATTTTGGACTGTATATTATTTATTCGGACCCTCCGAGCGAGGGCACAATTGTAATAAGTGTGCGTGTGTGTGATGTATGTTTTCCAACCCCACGTCTTTCTCCCTTTTATTTACCAGCTTATGATGGTTAGATTAGGGCATGTTTCAATTAGCATACAGTATGATAACATGTTTGCATCATTCATCTGTATTGCATGCACTGGGCTCGGCGCACCATACTAACTGCATTTGTATTTCAATTCCAAATTGAATACTTGTTAGTTGTAGCATTTCATATGCCATCTTAGAATAGCCGAGCCTATCTTAATTGCATTTTGCATGTGTTGCATTAGGCATTTCTATATAGTTAGGATCACGCATGAATTTCTAACATAGCTTTTGTTTTGGCTTGGAGTACTAGGTAAGCTTTTATGTTTTAGCATCCTTGCATGTGTGTGAGTGACTGCCATGGTAGCATGCTTATCATGAGGCTATGTGCTTATATGATATACCTGCCTGAATGCCTGTGGGTGAAGGTTGGGTTATCCGAATTGGAACAATCCATTAAATGCGAGTTTTAAGCCCACTAGATAGTGGCAAATCATCTTATTTTCTAAGCCCACCCGAGGGTGGCAAATCCACATTTTAGCCTACTTGCGAGTAGCAAACCATTTTCAAAACAAACATGAGATGTTTCGTTCTAATTCAGGCGACCCAGTCTATATTTGTATGCTGTGCGCATCACATAGTAAATCTAGGCTAATAACCAGAATAAGAACGCATAGTATTTTCAAAACCCGATATCATGGTTAGTAGAGGCCGATCTTTGATCGGGCGAGCGGGGGTGCTCACGAAGTGACCTTCCCCAATCGTACTCAAGTTCCCGAGCCGAGGCAACTTTGGTGATGACGGACACGTGGCCTTAGGCAACGAGTCAGGGTTTCCTAAATTTCCCAAAATAAAATATTTAGGTGGCGACTCTGTATCTGGAAAAGCAGTCCATGTTTGGCACTTCTTTCAAAAAATCTGTTTTCAAAAACGATTTGCCGGATTTGGATTGTTTGATGATTTCATCGGTCTTACATTGCACTCTACGAGATTAGATACAGGACTGTGACATTGAGTCCTGAACTGTAGTGAGCCCAAAATGAACAAAACGGGGGGGATTTCTTCCCAAGACGTTCGGGGACGTCTACAGTTTCTGGCGACTCCGCTGGAGATTTAGAGAACTTGACTCGAACTCATGATATCTTGTTTTGACTACACTTATGTGTTTCTTTGCATTACATTTGCATTGGTGCGCCTAGGACACCGTGTTTGCCATCTGCTATTCTTGAACGATTTGCCGGAGGCTCGCTTTGAGAAACGTGCCATAAGGCTGACCAGTTATGGCCTCTGCTAGTGTGGGAGCACAAACCCCGGTTTTACTGGGGCACCCTTTTTGACTGTTCGACCTAGTGCATATTCGGAATCTATAGTGACTATTCCAAGCTAGGACAGGTTGCTTACCCGAGTTTAGGTTGCTTGAAACCGCTGTGTGCGTAGTGAAACCCTAGTTCCTGACAAAATAGGACAGGGAAACCCTACCCCAACATAGGGGTGTTTTGGCTCTCACTTGCTTGCTATGTGCTTTTAGGGTGTGCCCCTACAGGAATGCATGTACTCCCTCCGTTCCAAAATATTAGTCCCTTATTCCATTTTTCATTGTCCCAAAATATTAGTCCCTCTTCAAAAATCAAGTACAAAAATAATATAAATTTCCTATTTTGCCCTTCTTTTAAATTAATAAACAATATAAAAAGTACAATTATGACATTGATATTTCCAAAAAATGTACTATCAAAAGGATAATTTTGGAAAATCAACTTTTTTCAAATGCAATAATTGTACTACCAAAAAAAGTTGGATTCCCCAAAAGGGACCATTATTTTTGGGACGGATGGAGTAACAGTTTGCAAGTCTGGGTATCAGGCCTGCGGGCATCAGTATTTGGGAATCAGTTTTACCTGAGGGTATCAGTTCACCGGCAGAATTTTGGGCAGAATTCAGTAGAGAGCACACTCATTCAACTATGCTCATATCTATTCAGGTGAAATCAGACTGAGATGTTGCATGTTTTCTCTTTTGCTAGATAGTCTTGGAACCATGGCTTCAGAAGGCTCCGATATCCCCCGAGGTTCATCAGACTTGTGTTGATAGACTTTGTGGGGTCAGAGATTCAATTCAAGGGCAATCAGTGTTCCTTTGCCAAAGGCAGGGTAAAAAGGGCCAGTCAGGCACAGATCACCAATTTAGCAGTTACCAGATCAGTGGCCCTTATCCACCCCACCAGTGAATAGTCAGGCTGAGGCCTCAGTTTTTATCACAGAGATAGATATACCAGTCAGTCAGCTAGAATAGCAGAACATGGTAGGGATGGAGGAAATGATGCGTCAACTCCAAGAAAGTATGAAACTCATGCAGCAAGATGCTGCCCGCCAGACGGAATTTGCCAAACAGCAGGCTGCGATCATGGCCGAACAGGTTGAGCTAATCACCAGGCTGCAATAGCAAAATGGAGCATCTGCTTCGCACCAAGCCCCTCCCCCACCAGGAGTTCCAGCACCCGATGAGGCACCAAATGTCCAGGGAGATGCGAACATTCCAACAGGACCGGCTCCGCCCCCAATCCTACCCCAATTATCCAAAACACCCACCAACCTGCCGGATTCTCCCTTTGAGTCCGAGGTGGACCCCACAACATTGAAGGTGAGCAAGCTTGAAAAGCTGTTCAAGAAATCTCAGGACGTTAAGTCCATCTCGGACATTGAGGATGGGTATACCGATGCGGCCGTGACGCTGCCAGACCGCTTTAAAATGCTACATATTGACCGTTTTGACGGGTTCGGGGATCCTATGGTACACTTACGACTGTTTTCAGATATATTAAGGCCGATGGGCCTCACCAGACTACAGAAGCTTTCTTTATTCGGCCGGACCTTGTCTGGTGTGGCCGCTATCTGGTATGCAAAATTAGAAGACGATGTCAAACGAAACTGGGATGAGATAGCCGAGGCCTTCGTTGCGCAGTACTCCTATAACACGTAAATCGAGGTCACAACCTGTGATCTTGAGAAAACAAGACAAGAGCCTAAGGAGAGTTTTTTTGATTTCGTAGCCCACTGGAGGGCCAAGGCCTCGATGATGACCCTTAGGCCCACTGACAAAGATCAAATTTGGATGATTGTGCGTAATCTCCAGCCCAAGCTTATGCAGAAAATGATCGTTCTCCCCTTCCCCACCTTTTCAGACTTACATGAGATGAGAGTACAGATCGAGGACGCTATGAAGCAGGGCCTTCTTGACCAGGAGAAGGAACAGCCCAGGATGGCGTTTTCCCGCAGTTCGAATGCGACCACCAGTGGTGATACAGCTGCAAGATCTTCTGATGTGGGCATGGTTACCACCACCGCATCAAAAACAGCTACCCCATTCACCAGTGCGTCCGAAAGTAGCTCACAAAAAACCAAATATTCGCCTCGAGTCAAGAGGGTTTTTACCCTACTTTATATGCCTTTGTCAAAGGCTCTAGAGGCCTTACTCCGAAAGGGATATCTGAAACCATTGGAACAACGGCCTCTACCCGATCCTCTCCCTCTAAAGCATGACCAGATTAAGTACTGCGCCTACCATCGACAAACCGGTCATGACACTGACAGTTGCTTTCGTTTGCGCCATGATGTACAGGATCTGTTTGACAACAAGGTCATCGCCGCACCAGCTCAGCAAGGTTTATCGCCACTGGATCAGTGAACTTGGGAGATAGTGCGAATATGTGATCAGGGGATGAACCACCTGCGGGCGGCACTCAGTTTACTCCAGATGTGGCGTGTAGCACTCATTGTTTTGAGCATTTGCGAATGCTGGTTTTTGTAGCTTCTGACTTGGGTGTTGAGTCAGTTCTGTAGTTTTGTTTTGAGTCTGTCTCTTTGTTTTGAGTCAGTCTTTTTGATTAAGGGTCTGTCTTGTTGTATCGAGTCAGTCCTGTTGTACAGAAGTCGGGTGATTCCGGGGGTGTTACCTCGGATATCATTATTTTGTTTTGTGTCTGTCTTTTCGCTTCCTTGTGAGCCTGTTTCTGCCGGGGAGCCAATAACACCAGAAGATTTGAATGAAACAACAGTGGTTTTTCATGCTTTTGTGCTTGCTTCTGCCTTGTGCCGGTTGTGCCAGAAACTTGAATGAAACGACAGTTCTCTTCACCTGCTCTTCTGTGCCTTGAAATCATTGTATTGACCTAAGCTTTTCAAAACTTTTTCTAACACTGCGATGAAAACAAAGAGGAAGGAATTCCTCGAGTTTTGCAAAAATTTGATCAATTGAGAGAAAGAGAGGCGTGCTAAGCCCTTAATGAATGAAATCATGCTTGTTAATGTGAGTACTGAGAAGGATCCTAACTTGATCCAGATTGGTTCCGCACTGTCTTCAGCGCGAGTGATTTGTCCCTTTCTTAAAAGATTTCAAAAAAAAAAAAATGTTTTGCGCGATCCTGCGAAGACCTGTGTGGAATCCCTCTTGAGATTGTGCAGCCTAGGATCGCTCTCAGCCTCAAGACTCGACCCCTCATTGTCAAACCTTAGACTTAAATTCAGAATGTTCAATGGTCAACTATAATGTGAGGCCAGTGTGGCCAGATTTGAAGCAGCCTGCGAACTAGGGGCAAGAAAAGTCAGATCAAGAAGCTTGTGAAGCTAGATTAGGAGCACCCCTCAAACTAGGGGCAGAAAAATGTCAGGTGTGCGCGAAGAGCTGAAGATGGATCATTCTGCAAATCAATGAAGATTGGCAAGAAGGCCAAATCCCAGAAGGGAGGAAAGAAGAAAATACTGTTGAAGGACAACTGAGTTCCTATCCACAACACTAGGGGCAAATTCACCCTTCATTGGATGGACTCCTGCATCGTCAGCAAATAGCAGCCATTCTCCTGGATTCAGATGGCTTCAGGATCTCAAAACCATTTGACATGGACAAAGCTACATTTTTACTCTTGAGAGGCTCACTGGGCCGAAAACCCGGAAGGGCGGCCCAGGCAAAAGTTAGAGCAAGAAAGAGAAGAAAAAGAACAAAAAAAAAAAAGAAAAAAAAGAAAAATGCAAAAAATGAAGAAAATAAAAAGAAAAGATGAAAAAGAAAAAAAAATGAAAAAAAGAGAAGAATTGAAAAGAAAAGAAAAACAAAACTCGCAAGGTTGAAAACCCAGAAGGGCGGCCTTGGCAAAAGTTAGAGCGCAAAAGGAGAGGTTAACACCCGAGTGTACCTTAACCCCGGAACTACGCAAGGCTTGATTCCCATGTTTGGGACACATAGGCAACTTCATTCTGAAGTCCAACCGTAAAACACTTCAAATCTGACTATGCCCATGTGATGGTTCTAGTCATCTTTGTCTTTTTTGTATCCGAGAATTTGGTTGTAATTGTCACTGTGAGGACTGGTTGCCATGTGCTGCAGCGTTATTCAGACAATGGGCAACTTTCTGTTGCCATACAATGTGTCGCGGTGCTATTCAAACAAGAAGCAACTTTCTGTTGCCATGCAGTGTCCTTCAAGCAAGGGGCAATTTTCCTTCGGATCTGAGGTTGTGCATCTCGAGGGTAGATTCCGTGCTCATTGAGCAGTGGCCGTTTGCAAAAACAGTTTTTGAGAAATTTTACTAAGGTTGACTGAGTTTCTCTCGAAAACTATTCCATTTTTCCAAAACTGGACCTTTTTCTTGGACCCAAAAAAGGAAAACTTTTAGTGCTCATAACCTAACTTGCATGACTTTAAATTAGAAAATCGAACAAGCATGTTAATCTAACTCTCATGTTGGCCAAAATTGTTTTAGCGGAACGTCAAAAACAAAAAATAGTCAAAATAATGAACTAGGGGCACAGTTGAGTCAGGCTTCCTGTCTTTTCCCCGTTGCCAATGCCTTTGCTAGAAAGGGCACCATACTTGCCAAGAAGGGCACTCTTCCTGCTAGAAATGGCACAACTGAAACTGTCAACAAAAGAGCTGAAAGCTCTCTCATCCTCCAAGCAACGAGGTATCAAGCCAAGTGCGAAGCACGAACTGGAATGGATCAAGATATCCTACTCCCTCATCTAGACAGATCTGATCACGTCCAAACTCCCCAGCAAAGCATCATCAACCGATGTCAGTTGCAGATTTGCTACACACCCAGTCTTAGTGCAACCCCTCTGTGGGAGGAACTCACTGGCTGTGAGCGAAACAAAAAAAATCTAGCAGCAAGCTAGGGACAAGAGCCCGTATTTTCTTGTTTATCCATCAACCACCCGGGGGAGGGATAAAAAAAAGAGAGATTGAAGAATAGAGAGATATGCGCTGAGAGAAAAAGTGAGGAAAAGGACTTTTTCAGAAAAACAGAGCTTGAGGGCCGAGTGATGTGAGAATCACAAATGAGAAAGTGTGGGAAACAATACCCAGAGAAGCAGGCTCCCTGTGCACATCTGAGTGTCGTGTCTTTTTGTTTTATCTCGATTCTTATCTTGAGTCGTTTTTGAGTGTCTGTGTTTGTGTTTAGGTTGTTTACCTTTTGTTTTCCGTTGTTGAGTCATAATGCGCTGTGTTTAGTCGTAGGCTCAATGCCCCAGTCAAAAACTCATCTCACAATTTCAAAAATAAAAATCGTTTTGTGCTCAGAGTGCCGTGCCGTTCTCCACATTTATGCAAAACAAGATTTTGTTCTTTCAAAAACCGCAGGGTTCAACCCAAGTCATGTCATAATAGTAAAACCAGGACCTATTTGAAGCTATATGGGTTCCAGACTACAAAGCAAAAGAAAAGGGAAAATGTCGGGTATCTGAGTTTGTTTCAACTTCAGTAAGTTCCGAGACTACATTCCGTGTGTACCTTTTCGGGTCTTGCCATTGCTCTGAAGTACGAGTGTACCTCTACCTCAAGCTCAAGATCAAGTCTGCTTCAAGCCAGAATGGCGATCAAAAGTGCTCTCCCTGAGTACCATTCCCTGCCAGAGGCATCTTGGCTGTATTCGCAATGAGTTCCTAGGAGACCAACTGCGACGGCGGAAACTAGAGTTCGAATGGCTGTTGCCTAGAACGCAAAGGTTCAGGATTTCCGAGACTAAAGTCTGGTTTAAATACCCAGAGGCGTGTCCTCGGCTTGAAATCTGTATGGAAGCCCCATAGGTTGAGATAGCGTGTATGCACCTCAATTATGGATACCGAACTAACCTAGTCTGTCATCCCGTTGGAGAATAGGGAAAGTTGTGAATATGATCAGGAATGAAGGCAGCATCCAAAGTGTTCTACGTGAAGAACCCTTGTCAGTATTTCAGAGCCTTTGTACTGTAAGTTGAAGGTAAGTGTTCGAAGAGCACGAGGGGAGATCCCCGTCACAGTAGAGTGGTTCATCGCCACTCACCCCATGAGGTGCTTTTTAAAGCACTGCTACGCTTGTTTATTGCGTTCCTTAAACATCATGCATTGTATTGTATTGTACCTATCAAGTTTTTTTCTCATTCATGCACGATATTGTATGTACGGTTCATTCAAAGAAGTTCCGTTTGAGATCCTTTATTTAGTGTATCAATCACACTTCATTCAGCTAGTGTATCAATCACACTTCATTTCTTTAGTGTATCAATCACACCTCATTCACCCTTAGTGTATCTATCACACTTTCTTCGTTCGCTTAGTGTATCAATCACACTTCATTTATTTAGTGTATCAATCACACTCTCTTCACTTAGTGTATCAATCACACTTCTTTCATTTTCTGTATCTATCACACACATTCTTATTTTCTGTATCTATCACACACATCCTCATTTTGTGTATCTATCATGCACATATTCACTTCATTTACTTTAGTGTATCCATCACATTTCATTACCTTTTGTGTATCCATCACATTTGTTCACATAGTGCATCTATCACACTTTGTGTTCATTTTTAGTATATCTATCATACTCTGTTCACATAGTGCATCTATCACACTTTGTGTTCACTTTTAGTGTATCTATCATACTCTATTCACATAGTGCATCTATCACACTTTGTGTTCACCTTAGTGTATCCATCACACTTATTCACTAAGTGCATTTATCACACTTTATGTCCACCTTTTGTGTATCCATCATACTGGTTCACTAAGTGCATCTATCTGTCACGACCCAAACCCGGCCCTATGGGTTTAGCACCGTAACCGGCCAGTAATCCGAGATTACCGAAGGCCTGCAGAACAGTAATACAGTAAAACAGAGTACAGGGCCTGGCGGAAGCCAATACAGTAAGTAAATAGTGTCCATTGAGCTGTGACAGTCTGTATGCAAAAAGGCTTTTCATACATTTATACACAAGCAGTACAGAACAGTATGTACAATATTGACATCCATTCAAACTAGGGACTCAACCCTACATAACAGTACAGAAAACATTCCGTCAGTACAAAACAGTACGGTCTATACAAAATTTACAGTCACACAGTACAGGGACCTAATCCCTTTATAACAGTACAGTAGACCAAACAGTACGGAGACAGACGGGGGAAGACAAACAAAACACCCCAAAGCCATAGCATGGCAACTCGGAACCTCGCAGTGAGGCACAAAGGCTGGCTTGACAAAACTGGAGTAACCCTGACGCCTCTAGCTGCGGTCTGGTGCCTGAACACCTACATATATATATGAGCAGTGAGCTAAAGCCCAGTGAATAACATAAAGCGTAAAGAGGTTTAGAATGAATGTCCTTACAGTAATGAAAACAGTTCAATTCAATCAGTATTTCAGTCGTTCAGTACAGTAAACAGTCATATGTGGTACATCCATTAGCATAACAGTAACAGTAGGTCTTGAAAGACCGAACAGTAATGATGGCCATCAGTCAGTAAACAGTAGTGGTTCCACGAGGGAACCGACAGAGATCTCTGTAACAGTAACAGTAACAGTAAACCGTAGATACTAAGGATGCCACAGTACAGTTCAGAAATAGAGGACATACATTCATTCAGTAAATAATACCAGTTCAGTAAACAGTTCAGTTCAGTATTCAAAAGATAATCAGTTGAACATATCTTTACACAATTGTTACTCACAGAGTTCTGGGCTACAGTATGCTAGAGCGTGTCTCCCCAGTTGCCAACCCTACACAGTTCACAGGTTGAACACACTAAGCTACACAGTTGGGAAATCTTATAACTTAATCCCTAATTTGCCTTGGTGTGTTCTACAACGATATCCTCATCTAAATGTCTTAAACTAGGCCTAAGAATGCCTAGGATGGGATGAGGATGCAAAAATACACTTAGAAAACATTTCGCAAACTTTGCTGAAAATAGGGGCTTCGCTCGAGCGAGACTTTCTCCGCTCGAGCGTAAGTCCAAAATCAAAGGCTTCGCTCGAGCGAGGAATCCTTCGCTCGAGCGGTCTGCAAAACAGTAAAAGTACTGGATGCTGAGATTTTACGCGCGATGGTCGCTCGATGGTCGCTCGAGCGGAGCCCTGGACAAAGGTGCTCGCTCGAGCGGGGAATCCTTCGCTCGAGCGAGGAAGCCAAATCTGGAATTTCCAGATCTGCCTCCCAAGCTCAAACCAAGCATTCTACCACTCCAAACTCGACCTCTTGGGCCCAAATTCTGGAAAACATCATTAAATTCAATGTATAACAAGTTTCAAAGCTCAATTTATGAATTCAAGCCCCAAAGGTGAGTCAATTAAAACCACATTCAAACCCATTTTCAAGAACAACATTCAAACATGTCATGCACGAGTTTCAAACCAAATTAAATCTTCAAAGCTTGTTCAAATGGACTCATTTCTTCAAGAACATGATGAATTCATGGGGTATGACCAAAAGATGGACATGCATGTAACCTTTTGCCATGAAAACAACTCAAATATCTACATTACAAACATGCATGCATGAAATGAGTTCCAAATCAACACAATGAACCAATTCTAGACTTGAATCACTAGAGGCTCAAGAATCTAACATGAATGAGCTCAAACACAACAAAGAGGGGTTGAATTCCTTACCTAGAGCTTTAGTTACAAGGTGAGGAAGTTAAATTTGCAACCTATGTTCCAATTCCTTCAATTTCCAAGCAATTCACAAGGTAGAACTCAATTTCTCTCCCTCTCCCTCTCTTGGTCGGTTAAGCACAAGAAAATGGCCGAGCAAATGTGTTTTGATTCAAGTATAAGGCTCAAGTGTGTGTATATGAGATAGTGGCAAAATGGTAAATATGGCAAACTCTTTAATTGGCTTATTTTAATCTAATTTAATCATACCTAATCAGTTTTCAGATAAATATACCATAAAATCACATTAATTATGAGGGTCACGGAACATCAATCGGTTTCTAATTCGGCCGCCGATAAGGCCTTCAATTAGCAGTTTAAACATATAAACATGAACAGATAATCAGACAATCAAACAGATAGAATGCAATTAACTAACATATACTCAGTCAATTCAGTTTCAATTTCAGTCAGTCAGTTCAGTATTTCATTCAGTTCGATTATCAGTCAGTTATCAGTTCCGTTTAGCAGTAATCGGTTATTATCGGTAATCGATCAGTCCTTAATCAGTAAACAGTATGAGGGTTGTTACACTATCACATTTCGTGTTCACCCCTTCGTGTATCCATCACATATGCTCACTTTGTGTATCTATCACACGTTCACTTCGTGTATCCATCACATACGCTCGCTTTGTGTATCCATCACACTTGTTCACTTGGTGTATCTATCACACTTCGTGTTCACATTTAGTATATCAATCATACTCTGTTCACTTAGTGTATCTATCACACTTCGTGTTCACATTTAGTATATCAATCATACTCTGTTCACTAAGTGCATCTATCACACTTCGTGTTCACATTTAGTATATCAATCATACTCTGTTCACTTAGTGCATCTATCACATTTTGTGTTCGCTTTTAGTGTATCCATCACACCTATTCACATAGTGCATCTATCACACTTTGTGTTCGCTTTTAGTCTATCTATCATACTCTGCTCACATAGTGCATCTATCACACTTTGTGTTCACTTTTAGTGTATCAATCACACTCTGTTCACATAGTGCATCTATCACACTTTGTGTTCACTTTTAGTGTATCAATCACACTTTGTTCACATAGTGCATCTATCACACTTTGTGTTCACCTTCAGTGTATCAATCACACTCTGTTCACTTAGTGCATCTATCACACTTTGCGTTCACTTTTTGTATATCCATCATGCTTTGCTTCACATAGTGCATCTATCACACTTTGTATTCACTTTTAGTGTCTATCACACTTTGCTTCATATAGTGTATCCATCACACTCGCTTCACATTATGCTCATTTTGTGTATCTATCACGCGTTCACTTTGTGTATCCATCACATACGTTCGCTTAGTGTATCTATCACATGTTTGCTTAGTGTATCCATCACACTCGTTTCGCTTTGTGTATCTATCACACTTTGCTTCACTTAGTGTATCAATCACACTTTATTCATATAGTGTATCCATCACACTCTCTTCACTTTTGTGTATCTATCACATATGCTCGCTAAGATTGCATCATAACTGCATGAAATCTAATTTGATTTGCCTTCCCGCTTAAAACTGTCGCATTTATTGTGAATATTTACTTCGTTCCAGCTTTATTTACATGATCCTTACTGCATGAAATGTAGTTAGATTTATATGTGCTTGCTGCTTTGCATAATCATGAGTTATGTCCGGCTTTGTGCGTATCATTTTGCATCTTGCCCCCCCGCCTGCGGGCATACCTGCAGGCACATTTCTTTGTTTGTCTGAGTCTTCGGCCTTGTCAAAATTGGGTCGTCTCTGGGCTTTGACATTCACTCCCGTCACTTATGACTTTCAAGTTCTGTCAAAGAGGGGCAACTGTAGACACCCCATTTTTGACCGACCATAAGACTCAGTCGTCACTGATTGAGTGCTTGGTGATTTTGCATATTGTGCTAGTTCTGAAGTTTTAGAGTCTCGGCTGCGAGCCTTGCCTTCGGACTTCGGGGCTCTTTTGTGTTTTGCCTTGGTTTGCGAACTGGGTCCCGTTTTCTCCATTTTCTCTTCCTGAAGGGAGGGAGATGTCTCGTAGACCATCTCTCAGTGGTCGTAGGCTACGTTTTGTGGTCGTAGGTTATTTTTCCCGTTTAGAGCCCGATTTTCGATTTTTCGGAGCCGTCGGTCGTGTGCCTCGGTTCGGGACTGCTTAACCACCTCCGTTTGCTCTGGGTTTTGGGACACAACTTACTTCCTCCCTTTTTAGGGACACTGTGGTCCGAGAGACCAACTTCGTGGTCGAACACCACCTCCGGTGCTTAATAGTCAGTTTTCGGGGCCCCGGGCCGCGCGTTTTGGCCCCCGAACCTTCGTTTTGCATCGGTTTGGGTTCATTTTTGGCAGAGACCTTATTTTCATTTTTAGAAGGGTTGTAGAAGGGTGGGAGGCCAGCAATTGTTCTGAAAACCAGCTTTATTCCTTCATCGCTCTTCATCGCCCGTTTTCTTCACTAGAAAGCTGACTTTTTCCATTCCCGGGCCACTTTTTCTGACTTTCCACCACACCATTGTGTTGTACACACTTGGGAGGCCACCAATATGGATAGGCCGGCCATCAATTATTCCTGACCCTTTTGAACCCCTCTAAAAAGTTGGTTTTTCCCTCTCCTGGGTTACATTTTTTGGGTTTTGACCATACAGCTGTGTTGTACACACATGGGAGGCCACCTTTCTGGGGTGGCCAGCCAGCAATTTTGCTTGACCCTTTTGACCCCTGGTCGGCCGACCATAGGGAGTGGCCGGCCGGCCACCTTAGCTGGTCGGCCAGCTTTCTGCTTTTTGCTCTTCTCAAGTGCAACACAGCTGTGCCAGCTGTGAAGCACTTGACCCACTGTCCGAGATTTTAAGTCTCTTTTTGATCCTTTTTAATTGGTTTTGCCCCCCTTGCTTAACTTCTTAGAGCAGCTTGACTCTTTTGTCAAGCTTCTTGAGAGCTTCCTCAAAAAGCTTGACCTTTTTGGTTAAAGCTTCTTTGAGAAGCTTTGACCCCCTCTCTTGGCTTCACCAAGAAGCCTTACTTCTCTCCCTCTATATAACCAACCCCCCACCTCATTTTGCAAGGGTTAGAAAAATTTGGCCAAGTCACATGCACTCCACCCTCCATAGCCTTCTTGTCCAAAGCTCCAAACCCTAATTTTCTTGGCCATTTACACTACACCTCTAAGCCTAACACCTCCACCATTCATTCCAGCACCTTGGAACTCATTTTCAGAGGTTCAAAGCTCACTTTCTTGGTCCAGGGTTGGCTGCATTGCTGTGCTACAAGGGTAAGTCCTCATTTCCCATTTTTTTACATTATTTTGCTCTATACCTTAGCTCCATTTGCAAGAATTTTTGAGCCTGGGTGTAAACTGAAAATAGTCTTATATTGAGCTCCTCTTAATGTTTGTTTTAGGGCACTTTGATGTTTGAGGTCATCTACTTCCCCTTATCCTCTATTTCTCTTTTAGGGCTATTTTTGCATCATATTTTAGGCTTACTTGTGAACATTTTAGAGATTTGTCATAAAATGGAAAAGTTCTTATTTTTAGCCCCTCTTCAAGTTTTATTAAGAGAATTTTTCGGTTTGGGGTCATCTTCCCCTATGCATGCTTCATTCCTTCATGATTAGGGCCATGCATTAGAGCACTTGCATTGGCCATGGTTTGGCCTCTTAGCCACTGAAATCCAGTGGATTTTCAGTGGCTTTGATGCATTTTTGAGGGCCAAAATTAGAGGGGGGTGACCCCCTCTCTCCTTGTCTTGTTTGGGGATCTTTCGGGCCTTCCAAAGGGACCCTATTTTGCATGCATCGAAGTCACTTTCCAGGCCTCATTCTGAGGGTTTTAAGGTCTGACTTGGCTCTATCCGAGGCCCATTTCACCATATTTTAGGTCTATGTTGCATGTGTAGACCAATCCCATTCAAGGCCCTTCAAAGAGGCCTTTCTTTGCATGTTCCCTAGACCAATTTCAGGGTCAATTTGGTGAGTTTTAGGGCTGTCATATTTGACTTCCAGAGTTGGTTATACCATGCTAAGTGTCTATCTTGTATGTGTTTAACAACCCCTTGAATGGCCTTCCAAAGAAGCCCCTCATTTTCGCACATGTTGATTGCATTTCAGTGATTATTTGGACATATTTTGGCATGTTTTATTCACTGATTTTTGCTAGTTTGGTAAGATTTCATATGCTTCATATGCATGCCATGTAAACCATGTTTGCTAGTCAAAGTTGCATGCTATTTTAGTCCATCATGCTAGCATCTTTTGGCCATGATTTGAACTAGAAATGTTCATATTTTGGGACTGCCTTGGCTCTGTCTTTAGACTTCATGATCAAATAATGCTTACTTTATATACTTGTGGTTCAATGCATGTGTCTAGTATTGAGTTTCGGGGCTTATTCCATGCATCAGGTGCTTTGCGTGCATGTGTGCACGCATTTCGGTCATCTCATTTTCATCTTAGGGCTACTGATGTGAGTGTGGCTGAGGTCCACTCATGTTGGTGTAAGTCCATTGTGCATTGTGTATGCCTTTTCAATTCATAGCATTGCGTATGCTAGGTTGCCTGTTAGAGCTTTGTGTATGCCATGTTACATCGAGCATTGTATCTGTCATATCATAGCATTGTGTATGCTAGGTTATATGTTAGTCGCATTGTGTATGCCATCTCATTTGCATTATGTTTGGAATAGGAGTTAGTCTGAGCACGGGAAACGAGGGACGTTTCGTACTCCGAGTGACGGAACGTGTCTCAATTCCCTGTCGTTGACACTCCGGATTACCCATGATGGAGTTTAGGTCGTGTTATGTTTTCATGTGCATTCATCTCATATTGAGTCGTGCAATTCGGCTCCTCGGCCATCATGCATTGATATGCGTGATTGGTGGCACGAGGATCGAGGACTACACTCCCTGAAGAGTAGTTATGCATATATGTATGAAATACTTTGCCATGCCCCTTTGTCGCTCTCTGTTGCTGTAAATCAGAAATCAACGGCCTTTTAGAGCGCTGCGCAATATTCCGAAAACAATTGCAAACAGAGGCGAATCGGGACATCGCAATCGATTTCCGCGCCAGGCAACTCAAGCATGCATCTCCCATCATTCGGAACAGAGCTGAGGCAGTCCATAGGCTTGCATGCTGATTTATCGCTTTCCTAGTTAATTTGTTAATTAATTAGGATTTTGTAATAGTTTACTATTCATTTCGGACTGTATATTATTTATTCGGACCCTCCGAGCGAGGGCACAATTGTAATAAGTGTGCGTGTGTGTGATGTATGTTTTCCAACCCCACGTTTTTCTCCGTTTTATTTACCAGCTTATGATGGTTAGATTAGGGCATGTTTCAATTAGCATACAGTATGATAGCATGTTTACATCATTCATCTGTATTGCATGCACCGGGCTCGGCGTACCATACTAACTACATTTGTATTTCAATTCCAAATTGAATACTTGTTAGTTGTAGCATTTCATATGCCATCTTAGAATAGTCGAGCCTATCTTAATTGCATTTTGCATGTGTTGCATTAGGCATTTCTGTATAGTTAGGATCACGCATGAATTTCTAACATAGCTTTTGTTTTGGCTTGGAGTACTAGGTAAGCTTTTATGTTTTAGCATCCTTGCATGTGTGTGAGTGACTGCCATGATAGCATGCTTACCATGAGGCTATGTGCTTATATGATATACCTGCCTGAATGCCTGTGGGTGAAGGTTGGGTTATCCGAATTGGAACAATCCATTAAATGCGAGTTTTAAGCCCACTAGATAGTGGCAAATCATCTTATTTTCTAAGCCCACCCGAGGGTGGCAAATCCACATTTTAGCCTACTTGCGAGTAACAAACCATTTTCAAAACAAACATGAGATGTTTCGTTCCAATTCAGGCGACCCAGTCTATATTTGTATGCTGTGCGCATCACATAGTAAATCTAGGCTAATAACCGAAATAAGAACGCATAGTATTTTCAAAACCCGATATCATGGTTAGTAGAGGCCGATCTTTGATCAGGTAAGCAGGGGTGCTCACAAAGTGACATTCCCCAATCGTACCCAAGTTCCCGAGCCGAGACAACTTTGGTGATGACGGACACGTGGCCTTAGGCAACGAGTCAGGGTTTCCTAAATTTTCCAAAATAAAATATTTAGGTGGCGACTCTATATCTGGCAAAGCAATCCATGTTTGGCACTTCTTTCAAAAAATCTGTTTTCAAAACGATTTGTCAGATTTGGACTCTTTGATGATTTCATCGGTCTTGCATTGCACTCTGCGAAATTAGATACAGGACTGTGACATTGAGTCCTGAACTGTAGTGAGCCCAATGAACAAAACGGGGGGGATTCTCTCTCGGGACGTTCGGGGACGTCTACAGAGGTGCACCATTGGGTTTCCAGAGCCATCGAATCGATCGATATGTGGCATCTTGAACTGATCCGGTAATGTCACCACTGTGTCGGTATAACCATCTTCTATGTCGGGAATGGATTGAGCTCCTTGAGACTTCTTGAATAGCTTTTCCAGTTTACTCACCTTTAGTGCTGTGGGGTCCGCCTCGAATGCAAAAGGGGAATCCGGTAGGTTGGTTCGTGCTTTGGAAAGCTAGGGTAGAACTGGGGGCGGAGCTGGCCCGACTGGAATGTCCGTGTCATCCTGGACGAGGGTTGCCTCCCCGAGTATGGGAACTCTTGGTGTGGGAGGAGCTTGGTGTGAAGTAGATACTCCAGTTTGCTGCTCTAACTTGGCAATTGTCTCTGCCTGTTGGGCTATAGTCGCAGCTTGTTGTTTGGCAAATTCCATTTGATGGGCAGTGTCTTGCTGCATGGCTTTCATACTATCCTCGAGTTGGCGCACCATCTCTTCCAAACTCGACATATTGTTCTGATCTAACTGAGCAACCGGTATACCTCCTTGAGGTAAAAACAAATATCTCAACCCAACTGCGCACAGGTGAGATGGATAATGACCGCTGATTCGAAGATTGTTGAACTGATGATCTGTGCCTGACTGGCGTTTTTACCCTGCCTCTGGCAAAGGAACACTGATTTGCCCTTGAACTGAATCACCGACCTGACAAAGTCTATCAACACGGATCCGATATACCCGGGGGATATTGGAGCCCTCTGAAGCTATAGTTCCACGACTACCTTGCAAAAGAGAAAACAGACAATATCTCAGCTTGATTTCACCAGAACAGGTATACACATAGCTGAACGAATGTGCTCTTTACTGAATTCTTCTCAAAATTCTGCCTGCAAACCGATACCCTCAGGTAAAACTGATTCTTTCAGATACTGATGCCCGCAGGCCTAATACCCAGACTTGCAAACTGTTATACGCATTCCCTGTAGAGATACACTCTAAAAGCACATAGCAAACAAATGAGAGCCAAGACGCCCCTATGTTGGGCTAAGGTTTCCCTGTCCTATTTTGTCAGGAGCTAGGGTTTCACTACGCACGCAACGGTTTCAAACAACCTATAATTGGGTAAGCAACCTGTCCTAGTTTGGAATGGTCACTATAGATTCCGAATATGCACTAGGTCGAATGGTCAAAAAGGGTGCCCCTGTGAAACCGGGGTTTGTGTTCCCATACTGGCAGAGCCCGCAACCGGTCAGCCTTATGGTCATGCCTTGACAAGACAAGCCTCCGGCAAATCGTTCAGGAATGGCAGATGGCAAAAACGGCGTCCTAGGCGCACCAATGCACATGCAATCCAAAGAAACACATAAGTGTAGTCAAAACAAGATATCATGAGTTCAAGTCAAGTTCTCCAATATCCCCAGTGGAGTTGCCAGAAACTGTAGACGTCCCCGAACGCCTCGGGAGGATGGGTCCCATTCTGTTCGTATTGGGCTCACTACAGTTCAGGACTCTCAAATTGTCACGGTTCTTAATCTGAACCAAAAGAGTCCAAATCCGGCAAATCGTTTTGAGAAAAACAGATTTTTAGAAAAGAAGTGCCAAACATGAACTGCTTTGCCAAATACAGAGTCACCACCTAAATATTTTATTTTGGGGGAATTTAGGAAACCCTGACTCATTTGCCTAAGGCCACGTGTCTGTCATCACCAAAGTTGCCTCGGCTCGGAAACTTGGGTACGATTAGGGAAGGTCATCTATGAGCACCCCCGCTCGCCCGATCCGAAGATCGGCCTCTACTAACCATGATATCTTGTTTTGAAAGCATTATGTGTTCTTATTCCGGTTATTAGCCTAGAATTACTATGTAATGCGCACAGCAAACAAGTATAGACCAGATCGCCTAATTTGGAATGAAGTATTGCATATCCGTTTGTTTGAAAAACAGTTTGAAATTTGCTACTCGCAAGTAGGCTAAAGCACGGATTTCAACGAGTTGTTCCAACTCAAACAATCCAACCTTCACCCACAGGCATTCAAGCAGTTTATATCACATAAGCATCTAGCCACATGGTAAGCATGCTGTCATGTTGACATTCACACTCATGCGAGATGCTAAAGCGTAAAAATACTTACAATGTACTCCGAGCCAAGACAAGAACATGTTAGCAATCAATGTATGATCCAAGTCCATGTTAAGTGGCTAATGCAACGCATACAGAATGAAATCTAGAATAGGCTCGGCTAATCTAAGGATGACATGTGAAAATGCACAGATAGCATGTATTCAAGTTAGATTTGAAATACTTTATACAGTCAGCATGATGCGCCGAGCTTGGTGCATGCAAGACTAATGAAGGATGCATGCATGCATAGCATAAGGTATGCTAAAGTAAACATGTCCTAATACTAACCATCAAAAGCAGGTAAGTAAAAGGGAGAAAGAAGTGGGGGTTGGAAGACATGCACACACGCACCCACACTTATTACAACTTTGCCCTCGCTCGGAGGGACTGAAAGAATAATACAAATTAATTAACCTGCAAGCTAATTAAATATTACAGGCCAATTAATTAATTAACAAATTAACTAATCTAAAGAAAGCAGTAAACAGCCTCGGGAAGAGGGCCCAATGCAATGCGCGCTCGGCTCCGCTCGGAAAGCCACTGCCATGCACAAGTTGCCTCTGCTTTGACTGTTATCCTTCTCTGAAGACTGCACAAATCTCAGGGTTGCTTCCCTGAATGTTGTAGAACACCACCGGCTGAGGTAATTGGTCACTGGACATGGACAATGGTCATCGACCATTGATTGATCTCTCGGCCATCCATATTTGGTCGGTCAACACTAAGGATGGTCGGCTGGCCAAAGCTTCCTGCAAAACCTGTTTTGACAGCAACAGAGGGCAAAACATGGCATGGTAATGCATTTCAAGCAAATGTGTGCACCACCACATCCCTTATCATGTTTGTGACTCAAAGGGGTATGGTGCTCGATTCTTGGACCACCAATCGCGCATTTCAATGCGTGATGGCCCAAAAGCCAAGTGTGCAACTTCAATATCAAATGAAATACACATACAAAACACATCAAAGGTTCCAACCTCTATCATGCTCAATCAAGAGGCAAGGGATGCATGCACAATGCAATACAACCTAAGCATACAAGCAAGGCTAATGCAACATAATTATGCAATGCATTTAATATGCAATAGGCACACAACCTAAACATGTAAACAAATATGGCATGCAACAACATGCGATGATGGACTTAAACTAACATGGATAGCTCGCAAGCATGCCAAAATCAGTGGCCATAATGATGCAAGTGAGGCAATAAAATACATGGAATGCATGCACAATGCATTAACCAAGCTTAAGGCACAAAAATGCAGCTCTACCAAAGCATGGCAAGGAGGGAATATGGCATACAATGGTGCATGTTCCAGATCTGAAATGGCATGCCAAATGACTCCAAAATGACTCAAAAGCATGCAAACACTCATGTAATGCATTGTTAAGGACTCAAGCACTAAAGCTAGTGAAATGTAATACACTATAAACATGCAAAGCGATGCTCGAATAATGAAACCAGCCCCAAACAGTCCCTATGCAGCCCAAAATAATGCTAAAACATGTATGAAATGTAGCCAAAATAAGCTAGCATGCTTGGCCAAAACAACATGCAACATAGGCTAGTAAGCATGGTTTACACTACACCTATATGAAGCATGTGAGAGCTCATCAAACCAGCTAAAAACAGTAACATGGTATGTCAAATAAGCCCCAAAAACCCATGGAAACAAGGTCCATGCATGCAAGAAAGATGTGTTCCTTTGAAAGGCCAATAAGAGGATTACTCTACACATGCAACAAGGACACTTAACATGGCAAAACCATATTTGGAAATGACTTATGGGGGTCCTAAAACCCACTGAAAAATGCTAGAAATAAAGCTTGGAAGCTTGCAAATAGAGGCTCATTTGTAAGGCCAAAAATGCAAGTAATCAAGACAATAAGGAGAGGGAATGGCCCTCTCCTTCTTAGGACCTCAAACCACCATCCTCACCACTGAAATCTCTGAAGATTTCAGTGGTGAGGAGGCCCAAACAAGGTGGTCCCGAAGCTCACCAAAAACACACAAAAATGAGGCCAAACAAGGCCTAAGAGAGGGTAAACGACCCCAAACACAAAAGTGACCTTAATGAAGTATCTTAAACACAAAAAAACAGAACTTTTTTTATGTTATACACAAAGCTCAAATCGGCAAAAAGGACAAGCTAAAAGTGTGTGAAAAAACGGGGAATAAAGAGAGAAAATGAGTTACCTTTGTAGCCAAAAGGGGACAGCAGCCTCTTGGTCCAAAAAACAGTCCCTTAGCCTTTGAAAATGGCCTCCAAACTCCTTAGGTTGATGATGGAGGTGTTAGGCCTAGAGTTGTAGTGTAAATGTGCAAGAACTAAACCCTTTTGAACCCTCTAACCCACACAAATGTAGAAAGAGAGGGAGTGATATATATATCCTATATATCAGATTTTTCTAACCCTCTAAAGGGGAGGAGAGGCCCTCTTTTTATAGAGAAACCAAGGGGGCAAAGCTTCTCTTAGAAGCTTTGAGCAAAGAGGCCAAGCTTCTCTTAGAAGCTTGGAGCAAAAGGGCCAAGCTTCTTGGAGAAGCTAGGCAAAGGGGTCAAGAGGTTCAAGATTCTTTAAGAAGCTAAAAAAGGATCAAGCTTCTTGGAGAAGCTAAAAAGGGTCAAAAGATTCAAGCTTCTTAGAGAAGCTAAAAAATGGTTAAGCTTATTGGAGAAGCTAAAAAAAGGGTCAAGCTTCTTGGAGAAGCTAAAAAGGATTAAAAGGCTCAAGCTTCTTCAAGAAGCTAAAAAAGGGTTTAAAAGGTCAAGCTTCCTCAAGAAGCTAAAATCAAGAGTTCAAAAGGTTCAAGCTTCCTTAATAAGCTAAAACAGGGGGTTCAAAAGGTTCAAACCCCTCTCAAGAAAAGGTCTCGGCTAGAAAAAGTGAGCGGCCAAAAAATGTGCCAACCGACCATCAACAGTGCCGATCAGCCATCACCAGTGGCCGGTGGCAAGGAAACAAGGCCGGTGGCCTCAAGCCATGGCCGGTGAGGTGTGGGGATGGCCTACAAGCTATTTCCCACCCTCAGAAGCAAAACAATAAGTGTTTGATGTAAAATCAAACACAAAACAAACAAGTCGAGAGGTCTTGAGGCAAGGCGCGTAGCCGAAACCTCCGAGAACTCAAGACGAACACGAATAGGGATGATCATCGAGTGTTCAAACGATGACGTCCAAGTCTTGAGGACGGTCAAAAATGTGGTGTCTATAGAGATGTTAACCGTGCCAACTCCAACCCTAAAATCGATGCAAATGCAAATGATATAAAGGAATGGGATGCACCCGTATCAATCAACACACTAGCAATTGAATTGAAAAATAAGAAGGTACTTCTCACAACAGCTGGAGTCGGTAGAAGATCTGGTACGGTAACGACATACACACGTCCTGTTGGCCTTTAATCTACTTGCTCACCCCTCGGAGCATAAGACTGCTGCACTGACTGAGCCGAAGAGGCTCCCTGATTGGCCCTTGAAGCCTGTGCTAACTGTGCTGGCTGGTGACTCTGTGTTTGTCTCAAGCCAAACACACCAGGTGTGCCACCAAACTGTGGGCAAAACCTCTTCAGATGTCCCGCCTGCCCACACTGATAACAAGTGAGCGGCTGTTCTCTCCCCTGACTCTGGCCTTAAGAATGAGCCGAAGAGGATGTTGCTTGCTGCCTTCCTCCCTCTGTGGGTAAGCTGGAGACTTGTGGCCCAACTGGCCACACTTAAAACAAGTGATATCACCGTGACCGCTTCTCCCAGAACCTGAACTCGATATTGAAAAAGTGGACCTAGACTGAGCTCCTTGGGATTGCTAGGGATTAGAACCCCTCTACCTCTTACTGTCCCCCTAATTGTCCTGACTTTTCCTGGAGCCCTTCATCCTCTCCTCCACTGTATGCATGATAGTCTCAAGATGGGCTGCAGCCTCCACAAGGCGCCTATAGTCCCTAATTATGGATCCAGCCACTCTAAACATGAGCCCAGTCCGTAATTTCTTTTCGAACTCCAAACACCAACGCTCCTCTATCGCCACTAACTCCGATGCAAACATCGACAAACTAGTGAACGTGGCTTCAAACTCAGCCACCGGTGTGTTCAACTGCTTGAGTTGAGAAAACTTATCCCTCAACTTCTTCCTTGCTGTAGCAGGTAAGTACTTATCCTGGAAGGCATCAACAAAGGCCTCCCAAGTCTTTCCAATGCGCCCCCGCACATATTTCCACCACTGACCCATGTCTCTCTTCAGTTAGAAGGATGCCAAGGTCACTCTCAAACCTCCGTCTTCGATGCCGAGCATCTCAAACATCTTCACTATCTGCTCTAGCCACTCATCAGCTTTTAGTGGCTCATTGGGATCACCTAAAAACTCGTCTGGATTCGACCGGAAGAACTCCCTCTTCAGAAAAGACGGCCCTATTTCAGTCACTTGGGCTTAGACTTGATTCTCAGCCTTGAGAATGTCCATGGATTCCCGCAAAGCTCCGGCCATCTCGTAGGCTAAGGTGCCCATGGCCTATTGACCAACCAGTTTGGCCACATTGGCTTGACCAACTCACTCCTCCTGCGTCGGAATTTCATCTGGTATAAGCATCTCATGCTTCCTAGGCCTACCACGCCTACTACTACGACCACGTCCTGACATCCTAATGAAGGTAACAAAGAGATTAGTACATTTACAAATATGTCGAAGCTATTTTACTCACGTCTTAATACAGTGGACAACTGTAACTAACTCCACATAAGCACATAATCACATAAACACATACGAATTTTCTTCTTAGATAGTGATTGTCCTGCGATGTTGCTAGAGTTCTAATTAGAAGTAGCAGTGATCAAGTGCTCTTGTAATAGGACTTCCATAAACCCGTAGGCCCAATCAACATCTCAAGAACTAAATCCCATACCCATATAATCACATAAGCATGTTATCATATAAGCACATAACATCCATACTTAAGTCTTTAACAAGCGAGACAAAACCATTGTGATACTAATCACTTCCCACGTACTCAAAGTATTCAAACTCGGTACGCTCTGATACTAAATTGTCAGACCCCCAAAAATAATACCAATAATCCATTCCATAAGATCTATGAACATAATAGAAATGATACACTTTCATTCATCAGAGTTTATGTTACAAAAGGTATTACATGCATTATACATTCATAAATGTTCATCTTGAATCTATAGCATGTAATATTAGTTAATAACAACAGAATAAATGCCCTACGGGCTTATATTTTTCCAAGATATCACTTGGTTACAACAAAAGAGAGTCATAAGCTCTAAACATGTAAAACCCTCAGCTTGAATAAACATTTAAACACATAAATAACAAGGAGCAGAGCTTCCAACTCTGAAGTCCTCCCAAGCTACGTCTTTGGAGGAAGCATATCATCTGTAATTGAAAATGGTTTCCCAAGTAGGGTGAGCCAAAACCCAGTAGAAACAGTCTAACACAATATATGAGATTTAACTAAGATATAAGTGTTAGATAAATGTTCAATATACATAACCAACTTACATCTTTCCATGACCATTCAATATTGATATTCACATCTCAATCCATTTCCAGTCATTCATTTTAAGTCAATTCATGAGTCTAGTTTATTGTTATATAAATAACCCAAATGTGATTACAACTCATTGGTTCACAATTCAATAACATCTATTATTCAAAACACTTCAACATGCCATTTTATGGAATTTTCATCCGAGGGAATCGGCACCCATATATATATATATATACAAGATTTCGGGACTTTCACCCTAGACACTTCGGCTAACTTAATTTTAAATGGAGTCCATCCCCTATCTCCTCCCAAACAATGGAGTACATCCCCTTTCTCCTTCCAAACAATTATACATATACAATGCATCCAAAACATCGTCGTATACAATGACTACCCACAACACATTTTTCAATGATTTAATCATACTGTCATATTCAATGATATAATTCAAATGATTAGTTTCAATTCACCTAATCCTCATGCAATTTCTACAACAATCACAGCTATCCTCTACCGATAGCCCAAAACAGATATTTCTAAATAGATATACAATCTATATAACAGATATTTTATCAAATTTCCATAGGTGAGTGATTTAATAAATCCAATTACACCATTCATTCATACATCTTCCGAATTTCACATTTTTCATAACAATTCCATTATTTATACAAAATAATCATTCAACACAAATTAGGGCAAAACTCTCCATTTTTCAAATATGAACCCCAAGGCCAAATTTCACCATTTTAACCCAAGGTAACCTAATATTCAAAACCCCAACTCCATTTATAAAACCCAAAATAGAAATCCCTCTTTCAATTTGAGTCAAAATCCCAACTTTACCCAAATCACATCCAAAACTCATCATTTATATATAACAACAAATAACTAGGTTAAAGATCTAACAAAGTGTAGAACATCCCTACCTCAAGAGTAGAAGCCCAAAGGAGAAATGGAAGAACTTCAAAAATGCTCAAACTCGGTTTTACTTGAATCAAATGGAAGCCCACAGGATGCTCTATCTTTTTAACAAAGAAACTAGGGTTGAGAGATCCCTAAATCTATGTGTATTTGTAAAGAGAGAGAGAGAGAGAGAGAGAGAGAGAGAGTATTTTAGAGAGAGGGAGTGTCGAATTAGGGTTTTGAGTAAAAAGGAAATCAAAAAGTGAGATAAAACTGCTCTGCTACGAATTGATATACGCGAGGCTCGCTCGAGTGAGGGAGTTGTTGTTCGAGCGACCAGACATAACAAGTGACCTTGCTTAAGCGCAAGAAGTGTCGCTCGAGCACAAAATACATACCTTCAGAAGTTTTACAGACGCACACCCTCGCTCGAGTGCAAAAAGCCTCGCTCGAGCGAAGAACTTCATCTTCCTAGAAATTGTACGTCTGGGAAAAATTACTAAGAACTCTCAAATCTCGGTCGAACGCAAGAAACCTCGCTTAAGCGAAGAAGTAAATTTCACAGGACTCGCTCAAGCGAAGAAGCAATTTTTTGGACAACAACAACTTGAACAACTAGCAACTAACTTGCTCCGAACATGCTCAAGACATTCCAATACTCAAACCCAAAGACAAAAGAGGGAAAACAAGACATGGATAACAATATTAAATCACGAAACCCAAGTCCGGAATATAACAAAGGTTGGGTCAAAACCGGGATCATTATAGGAATGTTCTCAACATCACTGAAAGTCGTTGAAATGTTTAGAATGTTCGTTGGACGTCAAGAATATTGTTTGCGACTCACCAAAATGTGCAGAATGTTGCCAAAAAAAAGAAGAAGAATAAACTGAGAAACTAAAGCAAAAAAACGAAGCAAAATATATTAAATATTAATAAATTGAAAGAAGAAAAAATATCTAAAAACAACAAACAACAACAATGGGGAAAAAAATGTCATTTTCAATTTTTGTAGGGTTTAAACAAAAAATATTTAATATTGATCAAATTGAAAAATAAGTTTGGAAATCATAAAATGTTATAGTTTTAAAGTATGATTCTATTAAGTATTTATTCTTATTAGTAATCAAACTGAAAAACATGTTATGAAATCGCAAAATTTTACAGTTCTAAAGAAAGTTATGAAATTGCAAAATTTTACACTTCTAAAAAATGGTTCATTTCAGCACCAAAAAAATTGAAACTGTAAAATTTTACAATTTTCACTGTCTGTAATTAAAACTTGAAAACAACTTGTTCAGAACTTGAAAATTTTCTCCATTATAACAGGAAAATAGAAGTGTGTAGTGCAGAAAAAGTATTAAAACTGAGAGATCGAAGGAAAGAGACAGATATAGAGAGATGCTTGTTCTCCGACAATTATTTTTTCGAATTTGAGTAGATTTACATCAGATTGGAGTAGATCTACTCATATTCTTCATCGGAAACTCATATTTTTCACTGTCGGTGAGCGCGATACAAGGAGTTGGTGCTCTATAGTTGCTCGTGAACCCCAATCAAAATAGTAATTGCCAGTCGTTGGTGATTGTAAATTAGAAAGAGAAAGAAAAGAAAGAAGGCATGGTCGTGGTGATGATCGTTGTCGATATCAAAGAAAGAGAGATAAAGAGAAAAAATAAAAGAATGGGGAGAAAATAATAAGTATAGAACTTTTGAATCTATCTAAAAAATTTTGAAATAAAATAGAATACAAACTTTAAAAAAAAACGTTACGAGTAATTTGCCCATAAAACAATAAGGACGAATGGATTGGACTGAGCATAGAATGAGATGGGCCAATTTAGGTGGGTTCCTTTCTTTGGAATGATCCAATTTGAGTGGGTTCATTTTTTTTAAATAGTAGTGTCAAATTGTCAAAATTATTTATATTATCATGAATAATAATTAAAAATAAATAAATTAAATCCTTGGTGGGGTCTAGGGATGGAAATCTTAAACCGATTCGACGGGGACCCGATCCCCCGACCCTAAATTCAATGGTTATTCACCAAAAAATATCCCCGACGGACCGGGGATGGTATTTGAAAGTTCATCCTCGATGATATCCAGGCCGGGGACGGGGATAGATGTTTCAGCCCTGGCCCGCCCCGTTTAATCCCCGAGGTAAATTTACCATTTTGTCCCTGAGAATATATATATACGCTTGTGTTTGTTTAGGGTTTCTCACACACACACTTAGTCTCATTCACACACGGCGCTACTCTCTCATCTCTCTCTCGCTCGCCATCGCCACTGGTTTGGTCTTTATCTCTCTCTTTTTCTCACTGCCGTGCCTCCCTCTTCACCGGCGATCCTCCGTCACCACCGATCCTCCCTTACCGCCTCTGCCGTTTACCGTTTTGCCTTCCCCTCCCTCTCCCTGTCTTACACACACGACGGGGCAGCTGCTCTCTCTCCCTCACCGCCGCTCCTCCCTCACCGCTCCTCTTCTGTCGCTGCTCTCTCTGTTTAGGTATTTCTCTCTCTCTCTCTCTCTCTCTCTCTCTCTCTCTCTCTCTCTCTCTCTCTCACTAGAGATTTCAATCTAGGGTTTACATATATGTATATATTATATATATATATATATATATCTGAGTGCATATATATTTTCCTCAACCTCTATTTTTTTCCTCTCTCTCTAAATTTATTTATTATATATATATATATATATCTGTTTGTATAGATTATTTTTTGTAAACAAAAGTGAAACATAAATAGAGCAGATCATTATTTTATATATATATATATAATATTTATTTATTATGAATTTGAAAACAGAAAAAGAAATAAAACAGATCATGCTATGCTCTATTTATTTTATACATGAAGCAGATCATTTATATATCTGTCTGGCAGTTTTATTATAGATCTGTTATTTATCTGTAATGGCAGTTTTATTTATCTGTTTATTATTTATCATTAATGTATATCTGTTTATTGTTGATTTGTATATCTGTTTATAAAAAGAATGTCACTCTGATTGGGAATGTCACTTTGTATATTTGTGTAGAAAGAGAATGTCACTATGTATATTTGTTTATATCTGTTTACAAAACAGATCATTATGGTCTGATTGTTATTCTGATTGGGAATTGGTGTTCTGATTGTGTTTTGATTGTTGTTTTTATTGTTATTTTAAAAATAATATGATCTGTGTTTGGGAATCGGTGTTGTGATTGTTGTTTTAAAAATGATCTGATCTGTGTTTAAAGAATCATGGGGTATTATTATGAGGTTGATGGCTAGATAGACTGTCAAAGGATCATTTTAATTAAACTGCCATTATCTAATGGTTGTCTTGGCAATTCGAGGCACTGAAAGATTAGAATTCTTAGGATATTTTGCTAGGAAGACGTGATTAGTGTTTACATTATAATGGACTGCCTCTAGTTATTCATTTCATGTTCTTTTTGTAAAGGTTAAAAATGTTAGAAGTTAACTCTCAAGTACCAGTTAACTCTCAAGTACCATTTGAGAGTGAGGCATCACAATAATCATTGCCAGCAATCAAAAGAAAGGATTCATGGTTGTCACTGCACACCTTATTAATGATTCATGGACATTGCAAAGTCACATTTTGAGGTAAATTTGTATTGAGTTTGTAAATTTGCAAATCTTTTAAAAGTTCTATCTTATTCGGTTCAATTTTGCATATTATTAATTATTGTTCATAAATATTATATTTTAGGTTTGTTTATGTTTCATGTCCATACACAAACGAAGTTCTTTGTGATACTTTGCTTGCATGTATGATGGATTGGAATATTGATAGAAAAATCTCTACTGTTACTGTTGATAATTGCTCTACAAATAATGCCATGATTACTATGTTGATGGATAAGTTGAGTAATACCTCGCTTTTGTTGGGTGGTAATTTGTTTCATATGCGTTGTTGTACGCATATTTTGAATTTGATTGTCAAAGATGGATTGGATGTCATATGAGTGGGTGTGGAGAAAATTCGAGAGAGTGTAGCTTATTGGACAACAACACCAAAAAGACAAGAAAAATTTGAAGAAACAGTCAATCAATTGCGTAATCCACATACTAAGAAATTAGGACTTGATTGTGCAACTATGTGGAATTCAACCTATTTGATGCTTCAGACTTCCTTATTGTATAAGGATGTTTTTTCTCGGTTGAAAAATAGAGAGCCCCAATATAAGACCATGCCAAGTGAGGAAGAATGAGAGTTTGTTAGAGAGATTAGTGGGAGGTTTAAGATATTTTTTTCTGTCACAGAGTTATTTTCTGGTGCTAAGTATCCCATTGCCAATGTTTGTTTCCCAACTTTATGTGAGATTAAGATGACGCTGTCTCAATGGCTCTCCTGTGAAATTGAGGTGATTAGAACAATGACATGAAAAATGGTAGAAAAATTTGATAAATATTGGTTAGTGATACATGGTGTTATTGGAGTTGCTATTGTATTTGATCCTAAGTATAAAATGCGTGTATTGGAGTTTTATTTTGAAAAACTTTATGGAGACAAAGCTGAAGATGAAGTTGATAGGGTTCGTCAAATTTGTTATGATTTGTTGCAAGAGTATCAGCACCGAGTTGGTAAGGGGACCGATGTTGTTGGTGGCTCTTCTACTCATCCAGAAATTGTTACAGAGACCCTTTCAGAGTATGACTTGTTTATTAGTAGAAAGAGAAGTAAAAAAATAAAGAATGTAATATCAGAGTTGGACCATTATCTAGAAGATGATGTTTTGCCAAAAATTTCAGGTTTTGATGTTTTGAATTGGTGGAAAGTCAATGGACCAAAGTGTCCGACTTTACAGGCAATAGCTAGAGATATTTTAGCTATTCATGTATCCACTGTTGCTTCTGAGTCAACATTTAGTACTAGTGGAAGGTTGGTGAGTCCACATCGTAGTAGACTTAATCTAAACACATTAGAAGCATTAATGTGTGCACAAAGTTGGTTGTGGGGTGCAGAGATGAAAGGTACTCATATTATTATTTCATCCAATCTACACATTATTATTTTACTTTTATATTACCATGGAATAATTTCAATATTGAATTTATATTCTTTACTTTTTAGGAAATTCAACATTGGAATCAGTGGGCTATGCGACTATATATGATGATGATGAGATCGAGTCGGATGAGTCGTGTGCCACTTTTGTGTTAGTTGTCATCTTTTTAATTTTAAGTTCCTGCTGATTAGTTTGAATATGCTTCATGCATATGTTTGTTCAACGATTAAAGAAAATTACAACAATTTTGCTTTCAACTTGTTGATGGTTGAGACGTTCCTTTATAAGCTGTGATTCTTTGGTTCAAATTTTACTGTTGTTAGTGTAATTTTTCTTTATCTATTTTCCTCCTAATTAAAAAAAATAAAAAAACTATTAACCTAATTAACAAAATATTTTTTTCTATTGATTTATTGACAACTATATCTACAATTTTATTTATTTATTATTTTTAGTGTACACATGCAAAATTTTACATCATGACATATTTTAATTTTGACATATTTGACATATATTAATTATCTAAAAACATATTGCATGTTTATTTGCCTTGAATTGGAAGAGAATTTAATCCAACATATGTGGGAGGATATAATAATCCGGTTGGGCAGAGGGTGTGTTAAGATAAATTGATAGAGAGAGATACAGATAGAATGAATTATGTATTGATTGATTGATGTTTTTGATTGTGTATTGTATGTACATTATATAGGAGATGTGAAGTGGAGGTGGAGTAGGTGAAGTGGAGTGTGTAGTGGAGTAGGTGAAGTGGAGGTGGAGTGGTGTAGTGGAGTAGGTGAAGTGGAGTGTGTAGTGGAGTAGGTTTAGGTGTACATTAACAGCCCCCCTCAAACTCAAGGAGGATAGGAACTAACCAACTTGAGTTTGAAGAGAGTAACAAAACAGGAAAGTAAACTGATAAATAAAATAAAACAGAATAGGAGACACGGTATGGTCGCGTCAGACCATTGTAGGAGACACTTTATGAGGTCGTGTCAGACCGGTGTAGGAGACGGTTTATGAGGTCATGTCGGACCGTTGTAGCAGGACAGTTTACGAGGTCATGTCGGACTGGTGTAGTAAACAGTTTATGGGGTCATGTCGGACCGTTGTAGCAGACACTGTGTGGTCGTGTCAGACCGTTGTAGAAGACAGTTTATGGGGTCATGTCGGACCGGTTGAGAAGACAGTTTACGGGGTCATGTCGGACTGTTGTAGCAGGTTGTGGTGGTGTACCAAGGGGGCGACTTAGGGAGTGCGCCATGAGCGACTTATACATGATACTGTGTATAACCCCCCCTCAAACTCAAATAGTTGTGAAGATAGAAACCTATTTGAGGTTGAAACAAAGGGATTGATAAAGCTGACCGGTGTAGAACACACTGTATGAGTGTGTATATAGACTGCCCAAAAGATATACATGGATATAGATATCGAGCCCTCAAAAGTCGTGCCCTCAAAAGGTGTGCCCAATCTTTCAAAAGGCGTGCCATCAAAAGGCGTGCCTAGTTTGTCGTCGAGCACCGAGCGGCGCATGATGCGTGTGTCTGCCTTGGCTATAAGACGGAGGCTGAGGCTGAGGCGAAGACAAACAACTTGCGAAGAAAAACTTCTGAAAAAAAAAGTCTGCGTTTGCGGAGAGAGAAACTCTGTAACACTCTGTAAACATTCTGTAACCAACCCTTCTCTGAAACACTCAGCAACCCATAACATGGCCTCTTCTTCCCGTTCAGCTACCCAGAACATGGCATCCTCTTCCCGTGGGCTGCTCACGCTCTTTCCAGAACTGAACGAGTCCACAAGAGAAATAACTGGGGCGGTGGCCAGTGAACCTCAACCAAACACCTCTGGTTTTGCTCCATTGAACTTTCCGATGCGGTTTGTGGAGCAAAAAATGGCGGTGCAAACGGATATTGAGGCCAATCAGTATACTTTGAAGTCATGTGTGGAGACCATGACGGCGGTCACAAACCTGTCGCACCGGCTGCAGAGTAGGACAAATGAGGTGCAGCAGTTAAACGCCCAACTGGCTCTGCTCCAACACATGTATAAGGATGCGCGAGCATAGATAAGTGTGCTAAAGGCGGAAAATAAGGAGCTGAAGCGGAAGGCCACCGTGATGTTCCAATTTGGAGGTCCGCCATATGCTGCAGTGGAGGAGTATGGGGGAGTGAACGTACTCGGAGGCGCGGGAAACACGGAGGCAACACCGTCAAGGGCCGGCCAGGACGGAGGAAAGAAGAAAAGACCGGCGGCAGAGTAGAGAAGGGATAAGGAAAAAGTCCCGCCTATGGGTGGTGGTTGTGGTTTTGGTTGTTTGTTTGTTTGTTTTTTTGTTTTGTTTTTTTTTTTTTTTTTTGTGTGTAAAATTGTGATCGGGGTTGATCCTGGAGATGAATAAAATATGAGTGTTGTGCAAATTTGTAAATTGTTTGGTTTGTTTGTTGTTTTTTTTTTTTTTTTTTTTTTTGTTTTTAAAGAGGGGGAATACGCCCATGTGATAATAATAAAAAATAATAAGAATGATAATGAGAATTGGCTCATTGTCCAGCAAAGTGATGGGAGATAGGAGGAGAGAGAGTGTGTTGGAGAAATATATTATAATAAAAAAGAAAAGATATATATATATATATATATATGGGGCAGTGGAGAAGATGGGTTTGAACAATAAAAAGATATTGGCATGGTGGGTATGTGAAAGATGTTGTTTTGGTGGGAGAGATGATTATGTTTTTTTTTTTTTTTTTTTTTTTTAAAAGACACCACCATCGTAGTGGAGCATCTCTGCTGTGCTACCCATCATTAGTCTCACACAACAAAGGAGGAGAGAGAAAGAGCCCCTGAGAGAGAGAGCAAGAAAAAATGTGCCATGCATGTGTGGTGTGTGTTCCAGAGAGAGGAGAGAGAGAGGATGCCCAGGAAGAGAATGCAATCCAACCGAGAGTCGGCTCGGCGGTCCCGGATGCGAAAACAGAAGCATTTGGATGATCTGGTGGCAGAATTAGCCCAACTGAGGCAAGAAAACAATCATATTCTCACCAACATCGACATCACAACCCAACAACACATGAATGTTGAGTCTGAGAACACTGTTTTTGAGAGCTCAGATGGTTGAGCTCAGCCAGAGACGAAGACGAAGACGAAGGGAGAGATTGAGAGATAGAGCAAGTGTATGCATGTGTCTCTATGTGTCTTTGTGTTTTTGCCCCATGTTCATCTCCTCTCCTCATGCACCGAGATAGAGAAGAAAAAGATTGGTTTCATGTTTTGCTCCATGTTTATCTCCAGGCATTCAGTGTAGAATGCATTGCGATTGTGAACAATCTGTGAGTGGAATGACGACGGAACACCAGCAGTCGAAGAAGAAGAAGATGGAGCGACGGAGATAAAGCTGTGGGTGGAGAAGATTACGGTGGCACACTGGTGGCAGCGGCGCGATGCTTCTGCGGCGGCTGTTGTGGTGGTTATTGGCGGTGATCGGAGTGGTTGAGTTTATCGGCTCATCAGCTTCGAAGATGTGTTGAAGGAGTTTGCTGTAAAGAAGTGCCTGAAACTCGGGAAGCTGTTGCAGAGAGGAGGCTTTTGACTTTGGCAGGGATGCGAAAACCGGGCTAAACAGGTACTTGACCCTATGGAAGACCACTGATGATCCATCTTCTGGAGACTATGAATTCAAGCTCGACATTAATGACAAGTCTGTGTATTCGAGATTGTTGGTGAACCTATCTGGCGTTTTACAAAGATACACATGGATCGAAACGAGCCAAGTATGGAATCTATACTGGTACGCACCGAAAGATCAATGCGATAGTTATATGGAATGTGGTGTTTATGGTGTGTGTAATACTAATGATTCGCCTGTATGTAACTGTATGATTGGATTTGAGCCGAAGAATTTATAGGCGTGGAATTTGAGAGATGGGTCTGATGGGTGTGTGAGAATTGGGGAATTGAATTGTGAGACTGATGGGTTTTTGACTTTGAAGAATATGAAATTGCCAGAGACTTCGAGTGCTTTTATGAATCAGAGTATGAGTCTTTCGGATTGTGAAATGGTTTGTAAGAGAAACTGTTCTTGTACTGCTTATGCGACTATAGATATAGTTGGAGGTGGGTCTGGGTGTGTGATTTGGACTGGTGCTGTGGTGGTGAAGTGTTGTTGAAGAATCTGTCATTGAAGAATCTGCCACTGAAGAAGAAATTAGGAAATTTGGGTTTGTCCGGCAAGGTGGTGAAGAAGAGTGAAGGTATGTGTAGAAAATTCTAGCGGACTAGGTTGAGGTCCGGCGGCCGGCCAAGGCGAGGTTGCCGCCCGCCGGTGAAGCGAAAAATACTAAGTTCTTAACTTAGCTCTGATACCATGTTAAGATAAATTGATAGAGAGAGATACATATAGAATGAATTATGTATTGATTGATTGATGTTTTTGATTGTGTATTGTATGTACATTATGTAGGAGATGTGAAGTGGAGGTGGAGTAGGTGAAGTGGAGTGTGTAGTGGAGTAGGTGAAGTGGAGGTGGAGTGGTGTAGTGGAGTAGGTGAAGTGGAGTGTGTAGTGGAGTAGGTTTAGGTGTACATTAACAGGGTGGATAAATAATGGGGAAATTTCAGTTGACTGACAATTTAAAAAAATAGTTATATATAAATAGTAAATTTTATAAATATTAAAAATTAAAATTAATTTTTTTTTTTCATGTATATATAATTTTATGAAATTTCTAGTCTAATTTCTCCATAAATTATCCCAAGATAAGGTTGTTGGGATGCTGAGATAGACCCTGTTTGGTGATTTTTTTTTTATTATTTTAAATTAGAAGTTGATAATCAGAAAGTAAAATCTAAAAGCACCACTTCCATAACTTTCAAATAATAAACTTTTTTTTTTAGTTTATTTAAGTTATTTATACCTAATCAGTAAATTAAAATAAGTTATAATCACTTCCTAAAAGTTGTACCAAACAGTCCCATAATCTTAGACACTTTTGATTCAACAACAATCATAAATGCCAGAGAGGCAACCAAACCCTAGATCAGTGTATGAACATAAAAAAATACCGTATTTGATAATAAATAAATCTAATGAAGAAGATGATCAGCATCACTACGCGATCGTTATCTGCAAGACAAAACACCCCCAGCCATAGTCGGAGACCCTCCGACGCTCAAGTTAGTTCTCCAATATTATCAAAATATTTAATGGACTAATTTATAGTGAGAAATTGCATACCTCAACACATAAGGGTGTTGCCTATTTATAATATCCAGTGACATACTTAGCAAGTAGTTTGAATGTTTCAAAAGCCCTATCCCAAACAATTTTTGATTGTTGAAGACTTCTATATCGATAAGATTTCATATCATGATAGATTTTGCACAACATAAAACACTAATGCAGTGTTTGATAATAATTTGATAATTGTCATACACATGATAATTTATAATTACGCCACGTGGCAGTGTCGGGACTCACATAATCCTCTAGTTATTTTTATTCCCTCTCAATTGCCCCCAAGCTTTCCTTCTCTTTGAACCTAATGAAAGAATGGAAGCTTTCTGTTGTTCTAATAAAAATAGTCGTGTAATAATGCCTAGCTAAAACCATACATGGGTGCTAGGGCTTATTCCAAAATGCATAACTCTAGTAGGACTTATTTCGAAAATGCCTAGCTTTGCTAGAACTTATTCCAAGAATGCCTAACCTCGTTAGGACTTATTCCAAAAATGCCTTGTTAGGACTTATTCCAAGAATGTCTAACCTTGTTAGAACTTATTTCGAAAATGTCTTAGTAGAACTTATTCCAAGAATGCCTAAACTTGTTAGGACTTATTCTGAAAATACCTAATCTCGTTGGGATTTATTCTAAGAATGCCTAACCTCGTTAGGACTTATTCCTAAAATGCCTTGTTGGGACTTATACCAAGAATGCCTAACCTTGTTAGGACTTATTCCGAAAATACCTAATCTTGTTGGGATTTATTACAAGAATGCCTAATCTCGTTAGGACTTATTCCAAAAATGCCTTGTTAGGACTTATTCTAAAAATGCCTAACCTTGTTAGGAACTACCAAAACACCAACTTGCTTATTGGTAAGCAAAACCCGCTCGGCAAGGAATCCCACTGTTGGACAAACTACCAACCTATTCTACAAAATTTTTTAAAGTTGGTCAAACCTGCCAACCCACTTTGCCGAGCAAAATCCCCTCGACAAAGATTTTTCAAGTTAATCAAACCTGCCAACCTACTTTGCTGAGCATAACCCGCTCTACAAAGATTTTCAAAATTGGTCAAACCTACCAATCTACTTTACCAAGGAAAACCCGTTCGATAAAGATTTTTCAAGTTGGTCAAACCTACCAACCTACTTTGTCGAGCAAAACCTGCTTTGCTCGACAAAGATTTTTAAAATTTATCAAACCTGCTAATCTACTTCACCAAGCAAAACCCGCTCGATAAAGATTTTTCAAGTTGGTCAAACCTGCCAACAAACTTTGCTCGACAAAGATTTTTAAAATTGGTCAAACTTGCCAATCTACTTCACCAAGCAAAACCTACTCGACAAAGATTTTTTAAGTTAGTCAAACCTGCTAACTTATCTCTTGCCCAAACCAGCTTGGCAAAGAGATAAAATTTATAACCAAAGGGTAGCGTAATTCATATTGCCCTCATGATCCATAAAAACGCGAACTCAATCTCAGCATATTTGACCCAAATTATAGTTTTCATTCACATTTGGTATAAAAAATCATATTTTTCAGATAATAAAAATATAATATAATAATTTGATCTTCCATGTATTTGTGGTTGAAATAATAATGCATAAACTCTGTGCTCCATAGATAATCAAAATTCGACATAATGTATAAAATCTATGCTCCGTAGAATAATAATTGATAATAATATCTCCATGTCCAGCATGATAATGCATAAAACATATACGTCGTAGATAATAAAAATTTAAGACCAAAATATCATATACATAGAACCCACCACAAATTAGAACTCTCTAGAGCCCATAAATTAGAGTTCCTAATATTTTTTCAAAGATAACTAAAATAGAAAATGGTCCAAAGATTGGATCTCCCAGGATAATTAACCTCTGCCTTACCAAACATTCGTGTAGGACCGATCTTCGTGGTTTCCACCTGTCCCATGTTAACCTTCCCTTGGTCGGTGCCCAATGTCTACTTAGGCCATTTATTTTGGTTGGCTGAATAAATTGTACACCAATGATTTAGAATTTTAAATAATGGGTTCCAAATCTACTACTAGTAAGGTGAAAAATAATATAAAAAAAAAAAACAAAACAAGACACAACATACACTGTGACAGTGGGTGGGACCCACTACCACATAATTAATAGTAGCTCTAATTAGTGATCTCAAACATTATCATAAATTGTATAAAAAGAGTCACTCTCTCCCTTATTTGTTTCAATTCAACTAGAATCCAAACCTCATGTTAATCTCAACTAATTCTGGAAAATTTTCATTCATACACTTGGGTCCTCTGTCTCTCCAATCAAAATACCTAGATAATGTTTAAATTTTGAATTTGTGAAGGTATTTGTGAAAAAAATAATAAAAAAAAATAAATAAATCTACTCTTAAATCTCTTTTCATTTCCCTTCCCTTCCCTTCCCTTCACGCAAAATTAAAATTCAAACACAATTTAAAATTTTGAAAGATACATTTGAGTATGATGTTTTGACAATTGCTTCCTCCGCTAAACTTGGCTGCAAACAAGATCAATCCGGAGTGTAGTTGGAGCAACTAACAAATTTAAATTTATTATTTGTATTCATGACATATTAGATGATATGTACACTACCACTATATCCCCCACATACTTGACCTAGTGGTAAATGCGAAAACTATTGTTTGATTATATCTAATTTTACTTAATATGTGTATTTGACAATTGACTGTATATTTTCAATTAATATTTGAGTAGATTTGAAGTTTCATTAAAAAAAAAAGAAAAAAGAAAAGCCAATTGAACTTTGCACCTAACAAACTAAAAAAGAATCTTAAGAGTTGCACATGTGTTAAAAGAATGGTTGAAAAAGGTAGCTTAATAGCAAATCTAATTGATTATTGCAAAGAATATAAAAAAGCCAAATGAGCATGAAGATAGGCTTATGTATCCTAATAATGCTAATGGGTAATCAATCCAAAACAAAATGTCTCCCCTTCTTCACATTGTTGTAATGAGCCCATGTCCCAAAATGGTACACTTGGGGTGGGCACATACTGTTGAGAAGACTGTAGAAGCAGGCAGAGGATAAGTCCGTATAAAAACTAATGGGGCATTACCATGAATGAATGAATAAAAATAATAAATATAAAAAATAAAAATAAAAATTGCAAAATGCAAAATGCTCTGAACCTCTATCATCATCATCACAAGGGAAAGAGAAATACAATAAAACATGGAGATGTAAGAATCCCCCTTTTTCTGTCCTTGTGGGGACTGTGATGACTTCAAAAAAAAAAATATGTTCATCTCCTAATTATTCAACCAAAGGACAAGAAATCATGCCATCTTCTTATGTTAGCCGTACGTCACCATGCTTGATTCTTAAGTCATTTTAACAAATTAATATAAGAAAATTTTATAACACATACTTGTAAGGTTTATATATTTTTTTATTTTTATGACCAGATGTTTGGATCAGTTTACGTGAACCTTAATTAATTTCAAAATCCATGCACCAGATGTTTGGATCAGTTTACGTGCACTTTAATTAATTTCGGAATCCATGCAAAATGCCCTCCCCACATGGATCAAGTAAATCTCGGGTAGAGCCCGCAGGTGTGGCCACAAGGAGTTGATAACACCTAGTGAGAGTTGAACCTGAGACCTAGGGCCCCGTTTGTTTGGGGTTATAGGGAGGGGATTGAGATTCATAGTGAGGTGGGACTACTATATGGCGTGTTTGTTTTGAGAGATGAGGAGGGGACTCATAATCCCTTGGTATTAGTAAAGGCCTTGGAAGGGGGATTGGGATGGAGGAGGTAGAGATGGTATTAGAAAATAGTGAGGGGGTTAGAAATTTTTTTATTTTTTATATATTGGGAATTTTTTTTTAAAATATTAATGTTTAATTTTATATTTTTTTTATTTGTTTTATTATTTTATATAAAAATAATTTAACAATTTTTACACTAACAACTATCATCAAAACAAACACAATTTTACTTAATTCCCTCACTATCAATCCCCTTACTAACAATCCCCTCATTATGAATCCCCTCCATTCTAGCTCTGAAAACAAACGGGGCCGAGGGAATACACTCTCAATCCCTAAGTTGCACCCACTAGGCCAATATCTTAGAGTTAAGATTTATACCTATAACCAAGATTGAGTTGTGTAATAAGACGATTTAATATGATTTTATGGTCATATTATGATTTAATGTGATATAATTATGAATACATGTAGTTTTAATTATGAGTGTATATCACACACACATTTTGTAGGACAAATAAATAGAACGGCTAACGAGTGTTTTAATAGCATAAAAAAAAGATGGAAAAAAAAGAAGAGAGAGTATACAAATTGAAGACATTTTTGATTAATTTTATAGCATTTTTACTCATTTTAAAACACATAGAGGGCACTTGTTAATATTTGTCGTATGTCATTTACAGTCAAGTGTAATCTAAGCCTCATTTGAGAATTTTTTGGTTAAAAAATCCAAATTTTTTTAAAAAAATTATAAAATCAAAAAAGTCGTTAAAAAAAAAGGTCAAACACACACTAATTATTCACATTTTTTTTATTATATAAAGTTGATACCAAAATATATTTAACTTTTTTTCACTTCATAAAAAGAAAAACAAAAAATTACCAAAAAAACCAACCTCAAATGAGATTATAGTTTTTTTTTTTTTTTTTTGGGATCAATCAAATGAGACTATAGATACAATGGTGTTTTAATTAATAAAATAAAGAAAAATTTATGTGTAAGTCCTAATAGGTAGATTTATTATTTAATAGATCCTATAATAATTAATGGTATTTTTTTTATCAAAAACTATAAAAACGTCACTAATTATTAATTTTCAGCGACAGTTTAAAAATTTTATCACAAAAAATATCACTAATTATAAGTTTTAACGACAGTTAAAAAATTTGTTACAAAAAGTCACTAATTTTTAACTTTTAGCAATAGTTTGAAAAATTCGTCATAGAAAAACGTCATTAATTGTAAGTTTTAGTTACAATTTATAAAACCATAATAAAAAAAATCACTAATTGTCAATTTTTAGAAACATATACAAAAAATTATCAAAAAAATTTATTTTTAACGACGATTTTATTAGGACTTATTTTTAATAGGACTTGATAGAAATCAAGTCTGACTATTAAAACCTATTGATAGTTTACCCTAAAATAAAAGAGACAAGAAATATTAGGAATTATGATGTGTTGTTATGTTATCATTGGTAATGTTGAAATTTGTGGTAGATATATTGTTTATTGCATGGAGCGATTTATCTAGGCTTCGAAGCACTCATTGAAGTATTTATTCATATGATTCATGATGAATTAACAGCTAGCTCTCTCTCTTCCCAGCTTTCGGAAATGGAAGAGAGAGAGAGAGAGAGGGGGGGGGGGAGGGGGGTCCCAAAATCCAATAGTGCCGCCCCAGTAAAGCCCATTGCCACCATGCTTCGTTGTCTTTGCCACATTGTTCGATTCCCTCCATTTTAATTAATAAATAAATAAGTCCCAATAAAAGTGGCTCACTCATCAGTCCACCCCCAAATATATATATATATATATATATCAACAGTGATGCATACCCCCAGTGGGGTCGCACCCCAGTGAGGTGTCGCACCCCCACTGGCTGAAATCTAAAAAAAAAAAAAAAAAAAAAAACAGTTTTTTTTTATCAAATGATGGACTGCCACCTCACTGGGGGTCGACCCCCAGTGGGTGTATGGGGCATTTCTGTATATATATATATATAAGAAACTCTTCCTTTTCCATGGCTCGTGTTTTTTTTTTCTCTCTCTTCTGTTTTATTTTATCTTTTTATTTTGAATAATTTATTAATAGTGATTTATATATAGAGTAAAATTTTTTTCGTAATTATACAAATATTCTTGGTCAATTATGCAATATATTTTTCCATAATTACGTAAATATTCTTAGTTAATTATGAAATATGTTTTCTTGTAATTACACAAATATTCTTGGTCAATTATAAAACATAAATTTTTTATTTTTTAACAAATTACAAATACACCCATAAAATTTATTTAAAATATGAATTGATCCTATAATATTAGAAATTACAACTACTGTTTGTTATAAATTTTAATTTAACTCAATACCCAAGGAAAAAAAAAATTCTCAAATAATAAATTATCAAATTTTTTATTGAAAAATATTTCTCATATCATGAAAATTGTTAATTGACTTAATAATTTATTTATTAACAAAATGGTTAACTGATTTTTTTTTCATATCATTAAAAATTGTTAATTTACTTATGAATAAAATTAATCATTTGTTATACGAGTATGATTTATGTATTAATAAAATTAGTCATTTGTATATGTATGTATTTTTTTCTACTTCTTTATTAGTTCAGTGACTAATCAATTAGTTTTTTTTAGATGAGAAAATTATCTTAATATTTGTTTTATATTTATCTGTTGAGAAAATTTACCCACCATAATTTCGTTTTTATTTTTACTTTTATAAATTCGGAAGAAATGTTAAAAACTCGTAAATTCACTCAAAATGATATGATAATAGAATTAGAGTCGATGTCAGTGGGTGTATAACAAATTAAAAAATTATACATATAATACTCATATAATTCTATCATATATCTAATAATTTATTCTATTCAATTTCATAAAACAATAGTTGAAATTTTTAAAAAATTATCAAAATATAAAATTTGAAATATGCTGTAATAATAACCCGTACTTTGCATAAACCTGTGTAAACTAATATATATATATGCATTCTATATTTGTCAACCTCTTTCTTCCCCCATGTGTAGTATACCATTTGCCAACCTCGTTTTCTCTCTCTCTCTCTCTCAATGAAAGATGACAAAAAATGGTATATAATATTTTTTTTACCAAGAAACTCATACAATATGATAGTGACATTTTCTTTTATTTTTATAATTATGAACTATTATGAACTACATTGATAAATTTTTAATATTCTTGTCTCATATTATTAACAATTATTAAATTATGTAAAAATTTTATACTAACATAATCCTGAAATATAATTCAACAATTGTAAGCATTTTAAGGTAAAAGAATAGATGATTACATAACCATCTTTCTAGCTGAAGTGTACAAATTATGCTGGTATCCTATATAGTGTGTGTGGGGATATATTTTCTGAGTCCCAACACGTGGCCAAGGTAACGCCGACGTGTTAGCCGAGGTGCCACGTGTCCAGGTTATGACACCGAGGTGATCTCGGTTAGGCCGAGGTTATCTCCGAAGATATCGAAATCCGAGATAAGCAGATAAGGCACAAGAGTCCTAGAATGAGGAAGGACTTTAGCATGGATAAGCATAACACTCTTAGCGAGTTTATTTTTATCTCTTTGAGAGTCCAGGATAAGCACTGAACAGAAGTCCATTGAAATTAGGCTTCTATGAGGGCTAGGATTGAGTTAACTATAAAAAAAATGCACCCCCGATGGGTCTAAGGTACGCAATTCATACTCAGAACAGTGAGTTTAACAATTGATTATCTTTGAGAGATATACTAACTTGATCGTCGGAGTGCCCCCGGGTGGACGAACCACCACCAGAATCTTCTCTTTCTGTTGCAGGTCAGCCAGGTGTCATCTATTCTGCCAGTACTGTCTAGCTGAATACTAAGTTGGCAGTGTGATCGGAAATTCACTCACACAATTTGGCACCGTCTATGGGAAAGAAAAAAAGAATAAATGGCCAGCGACGGACAGAAGGATAAGGTTGGGGACGAAATCCCTGCTGGGAGTGGTAAACACGTTGACCCAAATGTGGAGGAAGACGGTTGCAATGAGGAAACCCAAAACCAGAATCACAGCAGAAAAGACGTCGGCCAGGATGGTGACATACCGAAGAAACCAGATCAAAGTGGGTACTACAACGAGGACGACCTCCAGGTATGGAAGGATAGATGCTTGCGGAGGGACGAAGAAGTAAAAGAGATGGCGAACAAATTGGCAGACCTGCAATCGGTCGTCAATTTCATGATGCAAAATAATGTCATGCAACCACCATTCCCGCTGTAGGACACGTCGATTCCAGTGGCCAATGCCCAGAAGAGGGGACAGAAACCAATCCTAATAGCCCCCCAGCACATCAGGAGTGAAAAACACTCTCACCGGCCTTCAAGGGAGGTCGAACGAGGGGAGTCGAGAAGGGAAGAGTCACGAAAGACATATCGCACTAAAGAAGCAGACCCCAGAGAACATCGGCATGTTCAAAGACAAGAGCTGTGCTTCGACACAACTCATGGAAAAAGGTCAAAAAGAGCCCACAACGAAGCAGAGAGTAGTGCACCGAAAAGACTAAAGTTAGGAGATAGCCGAGCTCCTGGGCGAACAAAGGAGGACTTGAGGGATTACCTCAAGAGGAAGTAACAAAATGCCGATGTTGAGGTAACCTCCCCAGATAAGCCGAGAAAACCATTCTCAGTGGAGTTGAACAAATTTGAGGCGTCGAAGAGATTCAGTATGCCAAGGTTTCAAATATACGATGGTAAGTTAGACTCCAACTTCCACGTTGGATTATACTTGAACTCAATGGCATTGTATAGTGGGAACGAGCCGTTGCTCTGCAAAGTGTTCCCCTCATCCTTCAGGAAGATTATATCAGATTGGTTTCACAAACTACCAAAGGGAAGTGTGAAGACCTGGGAAGGCCTGGCCGAGATGTTTGTGGCCAGGTTCGTGACAAATAAATTACAGCCATTAAGGGTGGACGCATTGATGGCTCTGAGAATCAGTAAGGATGAAGGCCTTAGGGCCTATGCAAAAAGAGACTATGAAGTGTTCAACCAAATACCCGAATGCAACCAAGAGGTGGTGGTCGTGTCTTTTAAGAACGACCTGAAAGATGATTGCGCTCTACGGAAGTCATTGGCAAAGACATTGCCAAAAAGCATGGAAGAGCTCATGGCTAGAATTGAGAAGTATGCCAGAGCTGAGGAAGATACGTCGAGGACGAAGGAGACAAAGCAAGAAAAAGAAAACGGCTCGCCGAAGCGAGGCCGAGGTAACAATGGATCCAGTAAGCAAGAGATAGGACTGAGGGCTACACAGCCAGTTACAACTGTGTTCCGAATCCCGATTCACAAAGTCCTGGACAAAATTTGGAGCCAACCCTATTTTAAAGCACCAGCGAGGACACCAGGAGAGTTTATGGGAAGAAACCTTGGCAGACATTGTGCTTACCACAATGAAGATGGGCACATGACTCAGGGTTGTAGAGTCCTGAAAACACACTTAGAAGACCTAGTGAGGCAAGGCCATCTGAGAGACCTTGTCGATGAGGCCAGGACAAGGGAAGAACAAACAAGACTGCCTCAGGCACCAGTAGCTCTGCCTCCCTTAGCACAGCAACCTCAGGCAGAAGGACCTTGGGTAATTAATGTAATTCACTCGAAGGTCAACGAAAATGAAATTCGGGGGAGACCTAAAAGGTAAAGCACCTACGACATGTCTACTAAATCGGGGAGAAAAGACATCGGGTAGAGGAGTGCTAAGGACCAGTAGTGTCCTTTACTGAAGCCGACCTTGAGATAGTACAACATCCGCACAACGACACCTTGGTAGTATCCCTCCAGGTTGGGGAGTGCCGCGTGAAGTGCATCCTGATTGACCAAGGCAACTCTTGCGACATTATGTATGTCAGATGTTACAAGGAGCTGGGCCTTCACCCAGACGACATGGAACAATCTAATGGCCCAATGGTCGGGTTCAATGGAACGCCGACATGGCCACTGGGAGCAGTAAGCTTAGATGTGCAGGCTGGCATGAAGAAGATAACAACAGAGTTCACCGTAATCGACACACCCTCTCCTTACAACATTATCTTGGAAAGGCCATGGTTGCACGCAATGGGGGCTATTCCCTCAACACTGTATCAACTATTACGGTTCCCAACAAAGCATGGGATATAGGAGGTCAGAGAAGATCAGCTGCAGCCAAAGAACTGCTCCATGACAGCAATGGAATCCACCTGTAGCATACGAGAATCAGAGAAGATAGAGATCGAAGACGAGGACGTGAAAGTCCTAGAGGATGACGGCAAAGAGCCAGCCGAGAAGAGTGAAGAAGCACTAAAGAAAATCCTCGTCTAGGAGGGAGATGAAGAACGCTTCTTTCTTCTCGGCTCGGGCTTAGCCGAAGAAGAGGACAAAGAGTTGGAGGCGTTCCTGAGAGCAAATATTGAGGTGTTTGCCGAAGTAAATAAATAAAGTTTTTTTTGCTCTTTTGTCATTTGCCGAAGTAAATAAATAAAGTTTTTTTTGCTCTTTTGTCATTTGCCGAAGTAAATAAATAAAGTTTTAGCTTGATTTATTTGTTTATACACTTGTGACTGATAAATATACATAACGCTATTTCTGGAATACATGTATAATGAGAACCCAAGTGGAACTTAGGTCCACATTAGGGGGCAGAGAGAAGAAAAATGGTTTTAACAAGTATTGAAACTTGAGAAAAGTTTACAAGTTGAAGTTAAACTGAGATTATGTTTAACACTTGTTGAAACTTGAGAAAAGTTTACAAGTTGAAGTTAAACCGAGATCATGTTTAACACTTGTTGAAACTTGAGAAAAGTTTACAGGTTGAAGTTAAACCGAGATCATGTTTAACACTTGTTGAAACTTGAGAAAAGTTTACACATTGAAGTTAAACCGAGATCATGTTTAACACTTGTTGAAACTTGAGAAAAGTTTACAAGTTGAAGTTAAACCGAGATCATGTTTAACACTTATTGAAACTTGAGAAAAAGTTTACAGGTTGAAGTTAAACCGAAATCATGTTTAACACTTGTTGAAACTTGAGAAAAGTTTACAAGTTGAAGTTAAACCGAGATCATGTTTAACACTTGTTGAAACTTGAGAAAAGTTTACAAGTTGAAGTTAAACCGAGATTGTGTTTAACACTTGTTGAAACTTGAGAAAAGTTTACAAGTTGAAGTTAAACTAAGATTATGTTTAATACTTGTTGAAACTTGAGAAAAGTTTACAAGTTAAAATCAAACCAAGGTAAAACCCTTATTGAAATTTTATGAAGAAATTTACAAGTTGAAACCAAGGGTGTGCCAAGAGAGGTACTTGGGTATTTGCCGAGGTAAATTATCAGTTTGTATAACCAAAGCATGTCCCCCTGAGAAGGTTACACAAGACTGAAGTGTATATTAAAGATATTCTAAGTGTGGAATCAAACAAGAGCAGAAGTTATTAGAAAAATTTTCTAAGTACAAGAAAAGAAAGAAAGATACCAAGTGTGAAGACTTACTTGAACAGAGTGCTGGAGCATCAGGGCAAAATTTTCATACTCGCTCATATCGGCGTTTCGGTTTAGATCGCCGGGAAGAAGCACTGCGGTACTAAGGGCGACGCCGACATTAACATCGTCGGCGCTATCGCCAGCTCTGACTGGCCTGTCTTCCAAAGTGATCTGGGGGCCCAAGGGGAATCATGCTTTAAAGATCCCGAGGTGGTTGCAGAGGATGACCTCAACCTCTTTGATCTAGCAGACTTAGATGGTTGGGTCTCGGCAGGCCTCTTTTCAATGGCAGAATTGGACTTATCACTCTTAACCAGTTTGGAGATTGGCAAGGTGTCCTCAGTGTCAATCTGAGTCACATTTGCCTTTGGCTGAGCCTTCTTAATTCTTTTTTGTTTTGGCTTCAGAGGCTGGGTTTGTGCTGGCTGATCACCAACTTCATCAGGAATATTGGCCAAGAGGTCCTTTGCAACTACTTTCTGACGGCCCATCTTGACAACAAAAACCGTTTGTCGCCGGCGTTGGCATTGGGATATTGGGATCAGATATGGAGCTGAAGTTGACAGCTGCTTTGCTGGATCAGAAGTTGATCCTTGGTCTGGTCGAGATGTGGAGGCAGCTTGAGGAGTTGTGGCGAAAGGAGGAGACAAACTCTTCTTCTTCTTCTTTGGAACGTCGGGAAGAACCGACTTATAGGTCGGGATAAAGTTGAGTAGCAGGGGAGCTTTGCGCTTGTGGACTGGAAGGTCCAGTAGCTTCTTTAGACCTTTGCTAGGGAAAAAAGAGTTTCGGAAGCCTTTTTCTAGTTTTGGAAGAGTTGCAAGAAAAAACAGACATTAGAATAAACAAAGTATTGAAGATTTTAAAAATAAGTAAGTATGAGCACAGGGCTCTTATCATTACCCTCTACAAAAACTGTTCGAGGAAGAGGGTAGAGGTGGATGTCCTCGTCTGGAGCGAACTCCCAGTTTCCCGAGGTGATGAAGTAATCATCCCCAGCTCCCTTGTTGGAGTCTGGGAGGTCGACAATAATTTTGTACTCTGTGGACCTCGGTTTGAGGTAGTAAACATAACCTGTATCTTTTTTGAGGCCATACATGGTATAACAATATTGGATGTCGTCTAAGGTAACCCTAACATTTTCTTATTTGGCTAAGGCAATTATACCATTTATGACTCGGTAGGAATTGATGGCAGGCTGCATTGGGTTCAACTTATAATAATGGATTATCTCACGAAAAGCGATATCGAGTGGGATTCGAAGTCTGCACTCGATGAAAGCTATAACTGAGAGGGGCATAGAATCAGCTGTGGGCATGATAGAGTCATCCTCCCCAGCTAACCTCAGATTTACGTCGGCAAGGATGAAAAACTCTCGCCTAAAGTATTCTAGCTTGGTCGGGGTGTCTACCCTATGCCTCCACATACCCATGATATCAGCTTAAGTGAAAGGTGTGAGACTTCGGAAGGAAATGTTTTGTGATAATTTTGAATGACCTCGGCTAAAATTGACGACTGAATACGTTTCAATTTTTCCTAAGAAATTGTGGGCTCTACAAACAAATTCCAAATCTTGATCTATAGAAACAAAGATTGGAGGCAAGAATTTGGAAAAGACACAGAAAATAAAAAACAAGAACGTGTTTCAGAATCAAGAACAATGATGAATTACCAAGAACACTGTGACAGAGTGTGTGCAAGGGTACAAGGCCAAGAACAGTGACAAAAGTGAACAAATGTGTGTGCAGGTTGTGAATACTCAAGAAAAGATTGGGCAAAAACAGAATCGCAGGGCAACCATACTCAGATACATGAACAGATTAAACTAATCAAGGTCATAAGAAAGTTCGCAAAAATGACAGAGATTCAAGATACCATCAAAAACTGAAATGAGAAGTTAAATCGGGAGGAAACAGTAACTCACTGAAGGAAAAAAATCAGTGTTGAGTTTGCTGAGGTCAGACGAACAGCAGCTGCGGAAAAAATTAGCAAGAACCTCGCCGGAGGAGGTGGACGGAGCAAGTTGCAGAGCTTTAGAAGCTTGAACAATGGAGGATTTGGAAGAAAAAACTAGAGAGAGAGAAAGCCTCAGAAACGATGGAAAAAAGTGAAAAGATGGAAGAGGGGAAAAGTTTTGTTAAAACTTGAAACGACGGCAAAATAAAATTAATGAGCCTAGAACGACGGATTCGCCAGACGGTGCACGCAGGTGTGAGACGGCTTACAGGCGCGTCACAAGCACGATCCAATAAGGGAAAGGTACGTGGCTAAAACGGTTGAATTATTGTATATGACAGCTCATATGCTTAAAAAGAGCCCTTGGGATCCTTGTTCTTTAAAAAGACATGTCAGCCTTAACGGTCGTCTCGATTGAGATACTTTAAGCCGACGTACTGGAAGGAAGTACTGATATAGGTTCTATCACCTCAGAATGCCGAGGTAATAGAACCTAGGGGGCAGTTGTGGGGATATATTTTCTGAGTCCCAACACGTGGCCAAGGTGACACCGACGTGTCAGCCGAGGTGCCATGTGTCTAGGTTATGACGCCGAGGTGATCTCGGTTAGGCCGAGGTGATCTCGGTTAGGCCGAGGTTATCTCCGAAGATATCGGAATCCGAGATAAGCGGATAAGGCACAAGAGTCCTAGAATGAGGAAGGAATTTAGCATGGATAAGGATAATATTCTTAGGGAGTTTATCTTTATCTCTTGGAGAGTTCAGGATAAGCACTGAACAGAAGTCCATTGAAGCTAGGCTTCTATGAGGACTAGGATTGAGTTAACTATAAAAGAAAGGCACCCTCGATGGGTCTAAGGTATGTAATTTATACTCAGAACAGTGAGTTTAACAATTGATTATCTTTGAGAGATATACTGACTTGATCGTCGGAGTGCCCCCTGGTGCACGAACCATCACCGGAATCTTCTCTTTCTGTTGCAGGTCAGCTAGGTGTCATCTATTCTGCCAGTACTCTCCAGCTGAATACTAAGTTGGCAGTGTGATTGGAAATTCACTCACACAGTGCGTATATGCACCCTACAACAAAAATGTGTAACTTTATTAATATAAAACTTTGTAATATTAGTTACAAAATGTGTAAACTCGCCACAAATTGGTGTAACAAAATATCTAAAATTTTTTAGTTGTTGTTGCAAAAGTTTATGGTTTAATTACGACATTTTTTATTATGCTAATTTATAGTGGGATTACGCATTTTATAGTTGATATTATGAAATTTTGTGATAAAATTACACATTTTGTGATAAGCTGCATATGGTATGCAACCCTAAAAAGATGTGCACCATAATATCTCCCTACATCATAATATAGTATTTGGCTTCCTAGAGTGAATTGGAATGAAGTGAGCATGTCATCATAATCTCCAATCTCATTGTTTATTTATTAAAAAATAATAATAATAAATACATTATAAATAAAATCAATATTCACATAATATTAATCATGACATTTTATTCTACACTCATTTTAACAAATCAAACATTACCTAAATCCTATCAAATTTGTTCATGTTCTTGTTGGTGCTTTACTCCATTCCATATCACACTTCCACTATTCTCCCCTTTCTAATTGTTTAAGGCAATGCGGAAGAAATGATTGTGAAGGATCACCTCCTTTTCACATGTGCATTTTTTAATTGTACACTTTATACTTTTAGCTTGTTCTTAATGATTATAAATTATAATAGTAAACAACATATACGTTTTGTTATGGTGCCATTTTTATATTCTACTTTGTTTCTTTGATGTTGTAATCTTTGTTTCCTATTGTTTTATTTGATAACCAATTGGTTTCCACTCATCCATAAAAATAAATAGAAAAAGTTATCTATATTGCCATGAAATCCCTATTCATTTCTCCCCTATTCTTTCTTCCAAATCTCCCTTTTTATTGTACAATAAGTCTTTCTGACTGTAATTGTTGCATCATGGATTAAAATTCTAAGACAAGAAAATATACAAATAAGAATCCAATCTGATTGATATTCTTCTTTTTCAATGTATCCATATGCATGAATCTCTGAAAATCTTAACAATCACTGCTCAGTAACTGGATAAGTCCTTTATGGTAAAATTAAAATTTTCTTATTATATAAGATTGTTTAATAAGAACTTTGTTTTTCTTAATGATAGCTAGTCTAGCTTAATTTGGGTAAATTTTTGTATTCTACTTTTGGGTTGGTAAGCCCAAACATGTGCTAATAAAGACAAATTTTGACATTTTTGTCCTTTATGCGTATTTTATACTAATAAATTTAAAATCTCACAACTTGAGTTTCACAAATCTATTTTTGACAAAATTGATAAATGTAGATTTGTAATTTTGAGAACTTTCAAATAAGATTATATTAAATATGAAATTTCACAAAGAAAAAAGAAAAGAAAAGTGACTAGATTATTTTTTGGGTCAATCAAAACAGTGAAACAATATATTTTTTTTTCAAAAGTAAACACTCGATACGGCCTTTGGCAGTTTTAGATGAATAAATCTTGAAAAATATATAGAATAAAGAAAACTTTTAAAAGCGGATTATCAAATGCAAAATTATGACTTATTAAAAATTTAAACACCATAAATTATTATTTATTTATTTATTTTTTTGGTACAACATACTTATCTGTCCAAAATATTTTATGTATTTGTTCCCAAATTTGAACTTATTTTTCAAAATTATGTCCTAATATTATATCTATCTGTACAAATTATTTTAAGTTATCTGTCCCAAATTTTTAACTTATCTAGCCAAATTATTGTTGACCTATTTGTCCAAATTATTTTAACCTATTTATCTGCATATTTGAATCTATTTGTCCCCATATTTTTAACTTATTTGTCTAAATTATTTTAACTATTTGCCTTCATATTTGAACTTATATGTCCCTATATTTTTAATGTATCTATCCAATTTTTTTTAACCTATTTATCTAAATTATTTTAACGTATTTGCCCCCATATTTGAATCTGTGTGTCCCCATATTTTTAACATATATGTCCAAATTATTTTAATCTATCTATTTGAGTATTGGTTTGGGAAGTGGCTTTTTTAGTAATATTTTGCTAAAATATGAGTTGAAAAGATTGAAATATTTAGGAATAATTTTTTGACTTTTTATATAAAAAAAAACATGCAAAAAGTATAAATAATGGGAAAGAATTTTTGAATCTTTTGTATAAATTTTTAACTATTTAATTTTTTTTTTCCAAATGATCCCTGAAAATGTAATTACTTTTTTTTTTTTTTGGGAATTTACAATCCAGTGGATGTTCCACAAAATAATTACACATATATGAAATTTTTTACAATTTTAATAATTAATATTTGTAAAAATATCATTTATCTACAGTTATTTTAAAAAATTACATTGAATAGTAATTTTCTCTTCTTCTTCTTCTTCTTATTTATTTTATTTTTTTGTGTGTTTTTTCAAAGAACGAGCATTGATTTTTTATTTTATTTTTTTCTCTTTTTAATCTTTTTTTCTTTTTTGGGTAATTTTTTTTCCCTCTAGTTATTTCAAGGCAAAGACAAGCAAAACAAAAAGGAATGTGAATGCAGTTTTTGTCATATGTTGAAAGACTAGCAAAGAAATTGGTGGTCCAAAAAGGGCGGGCATGTAATGTTCACAAAAGAAAAAAAATATATATATATTGAATAAAAAAAAAAAGGAAAAGAAATCCACTAACACATCTCTCGCTAACCATGTTTCCAATTGGGCCAAATCTAGTTAAAATTTGTGATTTAGTAGTTCAAATATTCATGCATGTGACTCTCTAGCCATATTTTGGCAGGGCACATATTAATAACTTTAAAATAATTATATATTTAGAAATATTAGTAGTTGGACACGTGAATTGTACGTAACACGTGATTTTTCAACAACTGTTAATATTATAATTATGTGCCTCTTAAATTGATATGTGATATGTATACAAAGTATGGAAATTTGTATGGGTAAATTGATCTATATCATACAACTACATTATTGAAAATAAATACATACTCGACTAAAGAATTTAAATAATAAATGAAAATTTTTGTAAACATAAATGTTAATTTATAATTAGATTATTGAGATTACGATCTTATCTTAAAAAATAAACAATAAGTAGGTCTTTTAAATTTATAATTTTACACAAATATTTTTTTTTTAATCAAGTTTCCACTTCAATTTTTCATAATTTGTACTTGTAATACAACTGAAGGTATGAAATTAATTGCACAATGACACAAATTTTTTTTTGATTCTTACGAAGGATAAAGGAAAACACAAAGAGAGGAGTTTACTGCTACGTTCCTGGGATACATCAATCCCTACTAGAGCTAACAGTGCTCATATCAGTGATCAAAACAGAGAGAATGGAACTTGGAGGATCCTCTAGAAAGACAGTGTGATCATGCTGGTTTACACCTAAGTTGGCCAGAGCATCAGCACTCTGGTTAGTTTCGTTGGGGATGGCTTGGAGTGTGCAGTGGCAGCGCCGTAGGAGGAAATTAGCATCCGCAATGAGTGCTCAATAGGGAGAGTTTGCTGCAGTTCCATCTCGAATCAACTCCATAGCTGTCTGTGAGTCTGTCTCAATGTCAATGTGGTCAAACCCTTCTGCATGATGATGGTCAGCCCTCTGTAAATTTCCCACAGCTCCGCTTCCAGGCTTGTGCTATTTCCTAAATAGCCAAAGTATCCCCACACCCAGGTTCCAACTTCATCTCGGAGCAGCCCTCCAAATCCGGACTGGCCTGGGTCTCCTTTGGAGCTTCCATCCGTGTTTAGTTTGAGTTTACCTGCAATAGGACAAGACCACAACATTAAGTTGGGATCTCTGAAAAGTGGGTTTAGGATGGCTTGGAAGGCCTCATGAGATGCCATAGCTTGTTGAAAAATGGAGTTAACAGTTATATATGTAGGTGTGGAGAGATTATCAAACACTTCTTTGTTCCTCCCTTTCCAAATGTTCCAGAGTGTTGTCAGAAAAACAGTAGGCCACTGAATATTATGCACCTGATCCTTGCTTCTCATGTTAACTTTGATCCAAGCCTGCAGAGGAGTGTTGTTACTATGCTGCCACCAGTCAATACTTTTAAGGGTAAGCCATATTGCCTTTGCTTTAGGGCAGCCCTGAAGTAAATGATACATATCTTCTCTACAAGTTTGGCATCTGGGGCAAATCCCAGAATTTGAAAGATGTTTGATGAACCTTATATGGTTAGTTAGCAGCCTTTTATGCATAACAAGCTAGAGAAAGGTTTTGAGTTTTTGAGAGGCCTTTATTTTCCAAAGCCACTGCCAATTCACTTCCTCTCTGTCTTCATTTAAAATAGCTTCGTAAGCTGCTGCTGTTGAATAATGGCCACTGAGGGAGCCTTTCCAATGAGGGGTATCACTAAAAGTCACATACCTTGGTCTATATATGCTGAGAATTTCCTTTTTCACTGGTTGGGAAATAAGATCTTGAATTGAGGTTAAGTCCCATTGTCCTTCTTCATTGATGATAGAACTAACTTTGGTTGTGTTATCAATGTGAGCCCCTGGTTAAGTGATACACAGTAGTTGGTATATTATTAATAGTTCTTCTTATAATACAAATTCATTGAATCCACTTTTGTATATTATTTGCATACTGTTGGTGTAAGGTACATTATTTTTCTTAAACTTCACAATAGATAGGACAATTCATACTTCAGCTCGTCTAACTTTGCTTGGAGAGCATGTTGCAATATATCTTATGTAATTTTTGTTTTACCATCTTCTTGTTTTTCTTCTTACTCATCATTATAATTCATTGTAATAAAAATATTTGATGAGTAAAAGTTTGAGACAATATTATATTGTTATGAATTTCAAAATCTATTTCTTCTCAATAATGTGATTTTTTCTATGAGGGAAAAAAAAAATTTAATTATTGTCGTGATAGAAGTGTTTTGTAAAGTCTTGGTTTGTTGGATACTTGTTTATATAACATGTATGTACATATGTATTGAATATAAGTTGATAGGAGAACGATACATAATTCCACAAGTTTTTCCTAACAAATATAATTATATTACTAAAGCGATATATATTAGAAAATTAAAGTATCCAATGGTAGTATAACATTACAAATTGACAATATATGAATATAGTAACATATATAAATTTGCATTTATATTTTTTTATAAATATATATATATATATATGTAGACATTGACATATATAAAATATCACAAAAAATAATATGTGAAATCTTTTGTAACAATATAATACAAGTAGCAATGAAAAGATAATTATTCATAATTAAATAGTTGGTAATAATATAGATGTTTACTGTCACATAAAAATTGAAAAGAATTTGTGAATAATTTGTATAAAATTAAAAATTAGTGAAGAAAGATTTAAAAAGAGAGAAGTTTGTAGTATTTGTTTTGGTTTTTTTTTTTTTCAAACTTTTGTTTTGAATTTTTTGGTTTTCATTTTTAAGTCTTTGATATTGTTTTTTTAATAACTATTTTATTTTCTTTTTATATTCACTTAATTTAATACTTTTTTATTTTTTAATTTTACTTTTAGATTTAGATTCATTTAATCTAAATATACTTGGCAAAAAATTTGTTGTATATTTTTTTTGGGAAAAAAAATAAAAAAATAATCATAATGATAATAATAATAATAATAGTAACAAAAATATATATATATATATATATAATAATGCTTGAATTTTTAAATTTTTTTACTAATATTTTACTTTTTAATTCTATTTAGATTATTGGATATTAGATTTTCATGTCAAAGTATAATTTAAATATAAAATATGAAGAAATTTTACTATCTTTATTCAATAAAATTGAGAAAATATGAAAACTCAAAAATTGAAAAACAAATTTAAAAAATAAAACCAACGAAAATATTTCTTATTTAGAATTTTGACATCATATATTGTTTATTAAAGTACTATGTAAAATATTGCGGTTCATAAAAAATAATCTAAACAAAAAGCAAGTGTATGAAGACAACCTGCAAAATTTTGAGAGTACAAATCTCTGTTTTAAAAATGCTTGTGTTTTTCTCTGTCTAGATTCAAACGAATGCATACAACTTTAATTAAAATTATTCATAGTGATTTGATGTATGATGAACAATTGTAAATGTTATGTATATTAGTATAAAAGTAGGCACAAGAAATAAGAAAGAGTAATTATTTTTTGTTCCACAATCATTATCAATGTAAAAAAATAGGAAGACGATTTTTTTTTTTTTTTTTGATAAGAAGGGAGGTGGTGTGTTTATATTTATATAGGACTCTTGAAAGTAGATATATTATTTTTGAATGTTCAACTTCAAAAATAAAGAGATAGTTGGTTTATATAGGACTTTTCATGACTTTCAGAAAATATGATAGATTTAAGAAGGTAAAATTGAGATTTAAAAAATAAAATAAAAAATATGATAAACTCTTCCCACTTTTATAATAGTAATGGATAATAGATATTATGAATATACAAATATTTAATGATTTGTTGACTAGGATTATTAGGACACTTGCTAAATAATAATAACAATAATAATCGTCAAATGAAGAAACTTGATTATTTGAATAAAGTAGATTTGTTTATTCCTATAGTATCTTTTATATAAGAGTAATTTCATTGGACTATAAATTTTAACAATTTCACTTAAAAAAATCTTTCTAAAGTGATCTGTTAAAAGAGTTGTCGAAAAACGTCATTGTCAAAATTGTGATAAATTTCACCCTTCAAAATAAATAAATAATAATAATAATCACTACAATATATAAGAGTTTTAGAGATTAAATTTTTTAGTCTCTAAAAATAAAAATTTTGTTGTAAAGATATTTAGGAACCAATTTCTATCGTCGTGACGATAGTCGCTAAAAGATCATCTCGAAAAGTAAAAAATAAGGCTTTTAGCGACAATTTTGAAAATGTCACTAATAAATATACTTTTAGGGACAAAATAATTTGGTCTCAAAATATTTTAATTTTTTTAGATAAAAAATTTGGTCCAAAAAACATAATAATTCATCACTAATCACTACAAGAAAATTGGGCTTAAAAGACAGAACTATTTGCGACGGCACACTTGCCGTCTCAAAAAGTCACTTTTTGCGACAGCAAAAAATGCCGTCTCAAAAAAGAAGAATATTTGCGACGGCACAATTTGCCATCTCAAAAAAACAGAACATTTGCGACAGCACCATTTGCCATTTCAAAAAAGCAGAGCGTTTGTGACGGCGCAATTTGCCGTCTCAAAAAAGGAGAGTATTTGCGACGGTATTTTCTGCCGTCGCAAATACTCTCCTTTTTTGAGACGGTATTTTCTGCCGTCGCAAATACTCTGCTTTTTTGAGATGGCAAATGGTGCCGTTGTAAATACTCTGCTTTTTTGAGACGGCATTTTCTACCGTCGCAAAAAGTGACTTTCATGTTTTTATTTTTAAATTTTTAAATATTTTTTTATATGCACCTTACTTAGATGTATCTAAAAAATAAAAAAAAATTATGAAAAAATATTTTTAAAAATTAATAAATACATAAAAATATATAAAAAAAATGTATTAAATTTTTGTATTTTTTGGTATTTAATGAATTTTTAAAAGATTTTTTTTATAATTTTTTTACTTTTTAGGTGTATTTATGTTAGGTGTGTCTAAAAATTAAAAAATTTACTTAAAATATTAAAAAAATTCAGTAAAAACAATATAACACGGAAAACAATAAAGTATAATTTTCTCAAAAGAGTTTTTGGAAAACTCTAACCTAGCATAGTGATTGTGGTTTTGAGACAGTATCATATATATACAGTCACAAAATGGTTTGAATAAATGCAACAATATTTTTCTGTTGTAAAAAAAATTAAAAAAAATTATGTCGTCTTACTCTTTTGATATAGCATTTCTCTTTTCATTCATTTTTTCATCTTCCTGTCTCTCTGTCTCTATCTATCTCTCTCTCTCTCTTCTCTTTATCTCTTTCAATCATCACTCTTCTTTCTCTGTCTGTCTGTCTTTTTCTCTCTCTCCTTTTCTCTTTGTGTCTCTCGCCTATCTCTCTTCTCTCTATCTCTCTCATCTGTCTCTCTCGCTCATCTCTCTTCTCTCTATCTCTCATTTCTTTTCTCTCTATCTTATCTTTCTATTTAATCTCTCTTCCTCTCTGTTTCTCTCTTTTTCTGTGTCTCTCTCTTGTTCATCTCTTTTCGCTCTATTTCTCTCTCTTTTTGTCTATCTCTCGCTCATCTCTTGTTTCTCTCTCTTTTTCTATCTCTCCCTCTATCTCTCTCTCTTTCTCTCTTTGTCTCTTTTTCTGTCTATCTCTCTCTCACTCATCACTCTTCTATCTCTCTCTCTCTCTGTCTGCTTGTCTATTTGTCTATTTCTCCCTCACTATGTTCGCCTTGTTCACTCTCTCCCTCTCATCTTCTTTATTTATCGAGTTCCTTCTCGATTTATCAATCCACTATAAGAAAATACACTTTTAGCAACCACTTTGTCTCTCTCTTGCTCATCACTCTGTCTTTGTCTCTCTCTCTATCTCTCTTCTTTATCTGTCCCTCACAAAATTAAAATATTTAAAAAATTGATTTGAATTAAGTTTTGAAAAGAGTTTTGAATTATTTGTTTGGTTATGAGTTCTGAAAAGTAATGATTATATTTTGAATTGAGTTTTGAAAAATGGATATAGAATTATGATTTGAAAGGTCAAAATAAACACCACACTTAAATCAATGGGTGGAATTATGACCACCACCACTACTGCCACTACTACTACCATTACTTCCCATCCACCATCGTTACCACTCTACTACCATCACTACCACTACTGCTACTACTACTACCATTACCTCTCCTCCAGCACCGCCACATCATCTCATCTACCACTACTACAACTTCACCACTAATCTTCTTCGCCACCACCACCACCACCGCCACTTCATCTCCTCTACCACTACTACAACTTCACCACTAATCTCCTTCGCCACCACCACCATCTCTTGTCCACCACATTCACTACTACTGCCACTCCCTCTCCTTTGCCACTTCCATTTTAGTAACAAAAAAAAAAAAAATGGGCCGCAGAAAAATATTTTTCATTGACCGCAAAAAATTAACTTTATTTTAATGGAAAATATTTTTCATTAAAATATTACCCTTACTTCTACCAAAAAAAAAAAATCATTAAAATAAAAATGAAACAAATAAATTTTCAACCTTAGTAACTAAAAAAAATAAAAAATAAATTTTTTTTTCATTACCCCTACTCATCACTCTTTGTCTTTCTATCTGTGTGTGTGTGTCTCTCTCTCTCTCTCTCTCTCTGTGTGTGTGTGTCTCACACTGTGCTCGCATTGCTCACTCTCTCTATCCCCTCTTATTGATTTACCGATCTCCCTTTCGATTATAGATCTTTTTTTTTCTCTTTCTCTCTCTCACTCATCACTCTTCTCCCTGGCTCTATCATCTCTCTTTGCTCTCTATCTCTCTTGCTCATCTTTCTTCTTCTTCTCTCTCTTTCTCTTTCTATGTCTCTCTCTATATCTCTTGTTCATCTCTTTTTGTTGTTTCTCTCTCTCTCTCGTTGTCTATTCTCTCTGGCTCTCTTATCTCTCTTGCTCATCTTTCTTGTCTCTCCTTCTCTCTCTATACCTCTTGTTCATCTCTTTTTGCTGTCTTTTTCTCTCTCTTTCGCTCATCTTGTTTCTATTTTTATTTTTATTTTTATTTCTTTCTCTCTCTCTCTCTCTCCCTCATCTCTCTTCTCTCTCAATCGTTCATTTCTCTCGTTCACATTCATCTTTTTCTCTAAGCCCATTGTTGTTGAAAAACAAAAAATTCAAAAAATGAAATGGGTCTCCCTCTCTCTCTTTTTGTCTCTTTCTTTCTGTGTCTCTCGCTCATCTCTCTTTTCTCTCTCTTTCACTCATCTCTCTCAAAAAATGAGTTTACGTTGGTTTTTAAACATAAATCTAAAAATTTGACTAACAATATTTTTTTAATTAATTGTTTTTTCAAATATTTTTTTAAATATTTTTTTTTCAAATAAATTTTTTTCAATTAAAATTTGTATGATCTCATTGTCATAAATAATAAAAAAATAAATATAAATATTTTAGGCCTGGATAAACATGTTTTTTAGTTTATGTTTTTAATTTTTTAAAAATATTTTGTTCAAACGCATTTGTAATTTATATTTTTCTAAAAATAAACAAAAATCAATTTATAAAATTTTTGTAAACATAAATTAAAAATATAAATGTGTGTGAGTGATTTTCTGATCACACTGCCCGTTTAGTAATTAGCTAGAGAGCACTGGTAGAATAGATGGCTTCAGTTAACCTATAACAGAAAGAGAAGGCTCCGGCGGTGGCTCTTTCACCAGGGGGCACTTCGACGATCAAGTCAGTACATCTCTCAAAGATAATCAAGTGCTAAACTCACTGCTCAAAGCATAAATTGCGTACCTTAGACCCACGGGGGTGTCTCTCTTTTATAGTTTACTCAATCCTAGTCCCACTAAAAGCCTGACTTCTATAGACTCCAATTCAATACTTACTTTGGACTCTTCAAGAGATAAAGATAAACTCCCTAAGAGTTTTATCCTCATCTTGACTAAGTCTCCTCTTCATTCTAGGACTCTTATCCCTTATCCGTTTATCTCGGATCCCGATATCTTCGGAGATAACCTCGGCAATGCCGAGATAACCTCGGCATAATGACCAGGACACGTGGCACCTCGGCTGACACATCGGCGTCACCTTGCCACGTGTTGGTACTCAGAAAATATATCCTCACAAAATGTTATCAAACCTACCTTAAGGCCAAGTTTGGAAAGACTAAATAAGTGCACTTTTTGTCTTTTTAGACTAAAAAGTTGAGGTTGAAAATATGAATGTTTGGGTTAACTTTTTGACTTTTTATGGAAAAATGTGTAATAAAAAATTGTAAAAATTGATTTGTAGGAGAAAATTAGAATTGGGAGTTGTGCAGCCGTAATTGTTGACTTTTGGTGAATAATGATAACTTTTTAACTTTTTGAGTAACTTTTTGACTTTTTGACTTTTTGGAGTGTTCCCAAACTTGGCCTAAATTTTCATCTGAGCCAGTTATGCTTGATGTGGCGGAAAAAAAAAAAAGCACAAAATCTGATTCCCGCTCGTTTTTCCCCCCTTCAACCAAAAATCCCCAAATCTCAAATCCCTAATTTTTGAACCAAAAATCCCCATCTCTCTCTCGCGACTGTGAGCACGGCAGATGATGGCGTTGAGCGACGGGGTTAAGGAGCCTCACTCTTTTGTTTCTCACTCCGTTGGCTTTCCCTCTGCTGCTCTTATTCTAGTGGCGAAGGAGCTGCTCAGGGACCACCGCAGCCATTAATAGCAAGCTCGAAGCTCGAAGCTTCAAGAACATCAGTTCGCTCAGATTCGTATGATTGAAGAGACTCTCCGATTCGCCGGTGTTCCTGGTGCGGTCTAATTTCTTATATCTTTCTGTCTATCTGAATATATTTTGATGATTTCATTTGATTTCATTTTATTTAAATAAACAAGACATTCTTATATTTTGCAATTGTTTTGTTGAATCCACGATGGAATGAGAAGGTGATTACATCTGTGGCGGGTGGATTTTGCTGCATTCGTTCTTGGCGCAAAATCCCTTGGACTTTGTCTGTCGAAGCCCTAGGTCACAGCTCTCTCTCTCTCTCTCTTTCTCTCTCTGTATTTCCTAAAATCTAGTATATATTTTGGTCTATTTTCTGAGCTTTATTCCGGTTATGCTTGTGTTTATATATAGAAGTTGAATTCTGAGCCTTATTCAAGTGTTCATGTTTGTGATAGTTTTTCCTCTTTGTGCTGAAAAGGGGTTGCTAGAGAACATGGACAAGGATAGAATCAAAAGGCTCGTAAGGTTGAAACCTCCAACTGAAGTCTGAAGCAGAATCTTCTCACCCCCTCTTATCTATTGAAAGAGGACGGTTGGGTCAAGGCTGTGTATCATTTTTGCATCTCATGGTTGGTGTATTCTGAAACTCCATGAACTTTTCTGTTCCTATGTATGATTTTCTGGTGTTTAGAAACAATTATTGCAATGCTCTTTTGTGTGTATTTCTCACTTCAGAACCTGAATTTGGGCTGATGCTCTATTTTAATGTATGTTTCTATGAAATACCGTGATCGTATTGTTTAAGAATTTGGACTCTATGAATTGGGATGTTTCTTCTGTATTTAAACCACTTCCACTGTAACCTTAACATCCATGACTTCCTAGAATGGAGCAGAATATTTTAGTACTAGTTAGAGGCTGCAGCTATTGCCAAAGCATGGGAGGTTCAAAACAAGTGCTTTGACCAGTTGTGCAGCACAACTGATTGAAGCACTGGTTGTAATAACCTCTCTGGCTTCAGCTATAGTCATGGCTTTATTTAGAGCATACTCTTTATACATAAGCCATCCGAACCATTTATAGAGATTTCTAGAAGGCCTAAGCATGACTCCCCTGTGGAAATATGTTTTGCCTCACATAGAATTGTCTGCATGACTTTTTACTTTTTGAAAGAACAATCTGATTTCTTAACAACATCAAACTTGGTACAGGAAGGTTGCACTTTAGACATTATTTTACTAGATTGTAGAACTCTAGGTAGGTAAGTTATTGAAATTTTGTGGTATTATGGGTAGATTAGGTGTAGTGGACATCTCAAGTATTGAAGATTTTCTGCACTTTTTATCATGTACAACTGGAACCACTGAAAAGTAAAAAATTTGATTAAATTTCTTTTCTCCTAATTTGTAGCTATTCATGATGCCAATTTACTCTTTATGACTTGTATATCTTAATCATTTTGAAATGCACAACTTTTGCCACTATATATAGATGCATGCAAGTAATCTTGGCCATATGTTTCAGAACCAGTGTTTAGTGTGGTATTAATAGAGTGAGTTATGTTGTTTTCAGAACCAGTGTTTTGTGTATACGTGTTTATATATGTGTGTGTGTGTGTGTGTGTGCCTCTATCATAAAGAATAAACCAAGAAGCAATTTTACATTGCAGAATCCTTTCAGCCCCCATATGCAAGACCATTCTCTATTATTTTCTTTCCCCTTTGTCTTCTTTTCTTTGTCTTAAAAAAAAAAAAAAAAAAAAAAGAACCATGAAAGCCCCAAAGCATTCCATGTGTTAGCTTTTTCCCTTCTGATTTTCTTTCTTCCTATCCTTTTAAATTTCTAAAATTTCGACACTTTCGAGACGTGATTGGAGGAAAGGTGTGACATAGATTGGAACTTTGTTCCTTATCTGATGATTCCACTTGTATAAGCTCTGCTTTTTCATTCTAGTTAAAATCCACCCCTCTTCCGCAGCACGAAAAAAATGAATAAAAAAGAAGGAATAAACATAAAATATATGATCTCAAGGATTGGGTTCCATAGTTCCTACTTGGCAGAAGCGTTATAAATTTGAGCCAACTTCATTGTGCTTAAGTTCACATGATTACAAAATGTTCTATCAAAACAATTTTCACATGTTCTTACCATCAAAAGTGGTAATTTTTAATTCACAGACCTGAAATGTTGGACCAAAATTGATCATCTATGTCCTCAACATTTTTTGTAATGGTTACTGCTAATCTTTATAACCTGAATGCATTCACTTATCAAGCCCTTGTATGTAACCTTATATAAGCAGGTGGAATGAGAGATTTGTTTGGTAGTTCTCATGATGCATCTGGTGGAAATGTTGTTCCAGCAATACCTAGCCTTGATAGGATCAGGCATGAAGCAACTGATAGTGGCCGTGGGAGGCATATCCTAGTCAGGAGGCAACTATTTTCTCCCGAAGAAGGATTTAACGGGCCATTTGTTGGAAGGCACTTTGATGACCACTACTTTTATGACGACAGTTCACATGGGATAAAACGACCATTTTTCGTGACAGTAAGCTGGACTTCATTTAAATTTCTTTTTTTGTTGAAGTATTATTGTTTTGAGATTTCTGTCAGTGTCGCACATAATGTAACTTGTTTACATGTTTTTTTTTTTGGCATTAAGAACCATGATCCTGATTACATGGAGCCTAGCAGACTTAGACCTCGATTAGATTATTCTGATCTAGCAGCTCACGCACATCGCTATCAAGGTATGGATTTTGTGCCCAATGTTCCTTTTTCCCTACTTGTTTGTATGGATTTTTTTTTATCAGATTGCTCATGCTCATGTCTCTTTTTGTTTTAGATTCTTTTGGAGCTGGCAGCAGTCTCTACTCACACGATTATTATGGCTCTGATGTGAGCACTCATGGCTTACTTTATGTTTATTGGTTCACGTCTTACACTTTACCATACTTTTGATATTCTACCTTCTGTCATGTTACAGTATGGTGAAGACTCATATTCATCTTTTCATGGGAATGATCACCCATATGGAGGTGGCTATTACTACTAGATTTGAGAGGCTTTGGTAATTCAAATGTCCTACATTCCTAATTTTACTGCTGGCTGCAATATTGTTCTATTAATGTTTCTAAGGCTCTTGCAGGTGGACCAGGGATGGTGGGATGGACATCACTCAATGGTGGATTGAGGACATCACTGCAATTTTACTTATTGTGGAATGCAGGCGTGTGAAGATTATGACAAACTTTTATTTTTGTAACCCACGGAAGAATTATGACGAAAACTTTTGTTTTTGATTTACGTTATTTAGATTTGTGAATAACATTATATATGTATTATGCAACATTATGTAGTGAGATAATTTTGCTGATGTGTTGTAATGAATGGAAGAATATTTTAATTATGGATGAATTTTTATTTATATACTGGACTTTTTATATTATTATGTAATTATCATTTTTTTTATAGTTATTTTTCATTTATTACAGGTCATTTTCATATTTTTAATAATTTTATTACATTTATTTTTTTTTATTTTTTGAGACAGCACCACACACACCGTCTCAAAAGAAAAATGGAACCAGGTTTTTTTGCGACGGCAGTAATGCTGTCGCAAAATATAGTGGAATTAGTTGAAACGGAAGACCTTTAGCGACTGTATTATTTGCCGCCGCCAATAATACTTTAGCGACGACATCAGGTGCTGTCTCAAATAACCCTTTAGCGACGGTATTTTTGCCGTCGTAAATAACCTTTTTAGCGACGGCAACATAGTGCTGTCTCAAAAAATCTCAGATTTTCACGCATTAATGCCGACAGCATTTTTCCGTCGCAAAAAAAAGGCGACGGCGTTATACCGTCGCTAAACCCTTTTGTAACTTCCTTTGTTGAGACCCCCCACTTGCCGTCGCTAAAAGTTAGTTGCCGTCGCAAAAAACCTTTTGAGACGGCATTTTGGGTATTTGTGACGGCATTTTGCCATCGCAAAAAAGCAATTTTTTTGTAGTGAATGTTTAATTTTCGTTACTAAAAATATAATAACGATACTTTTCGCAACAAAAACATTTAGTCCCTAAAAAATATTTGTCCCTAAATTTTGATCTCCAAAACTTTAATTTTTTATAGTGAATCTTAAATCAACTCAATTCATCTAAGAAACAATGATTATAAATAAGTAATGATCCTAATAATATTTTAAAATTGTTGCATCCCAAATTATGCCTTTAGCCATTAAAAGAATGACTAATAAAGTTACTCTATGAGAGAGATTTCAAAACTTTCTTAAATAGCTAGTTTCATTAGATTGGAAGGAGAAATTTTAGTATCCAATAGGGTATGATGTGGTATTATCTTTCATTAATCATAAATATTGTAGATCTTATTATCAAAACCAATCATAATAATAGAAGGTACCACATATTTTTTTAACGGCAATCAATGGTGTCATGTAGAAAGTACCACATGACATATATCTTATCCACATATAAAAATTACTGTGGGAAGATTACAATTCAGTATGGAAAACCGAAAGGTGTTATGAATTGGTGATATTTTTTTAGGTTCAAATCTTGATTATGTTTAACATTTAAAAAAAAATTCTACCAATTTATAAATCTTTACCCTAATTTTTCAGTGATAAGATTTAGTATTTCCCCTTATTAGATTCTGCCCCTATCTAGCCAGTCATCTTATTAAAATTACATTTCAGGAATGTTTTCAAAAAGTATTACACATTAGTGAAAAAATTTATAATTTTAATTATTAATATTTATAATATTTATTTTTTTTTGTTAATAAATTTTTTTGACTGCCACTAATGTGTAATTCCGCCTTAAACTTATGATTTATAGAGAGATATGCAGATGGCTTGCGTGTCCAAACTGAGAGTTGTTAGTTCACCCTATTATCCCTTTGATAGGAGCCAGCAAGAATGTGACTTGACATTTAACAGTTCAATTATTGAAAGCAACTTATGGATCAACACGGCCGTTCTAATTGGTAGGGAGTTACTCCTCCACTTTTTACCATTCAAGCAAAAAATTCGCGGTGGAACGGTTAGTTTTTTTCAATTTGACTTAAAAAAGTGGATCTTAAGAAGTTTTTGGGGGTAATGTTTTAAAAATCGGACCAGTGAGCGAATTAGAAAAGGGACTGAGTAGACGGGTCGCCGGTTCAACCATCGAGTCAAAACAGTAAAATTGTGAAGTCATAATTACATCATAAATATATTTAAATATATATATATATATATATTAAAAATGTAAGTATAAAAATGAAAAAAAAAATTAAATTAAACAAAATAATAGAATTTTCAAAATATTTGCAAGATGAGTATATATATATATATATATATTTATTTTTGCAAGATGAGTGCCATAATAGATAATCAAAAAAATTAGTTCACCAAACCATTAACTAACAACTATGAAATCATAAATTTATTATAAAAAATATTTATGAATTTTTAAAAATATTTAGTGCTATATTGCTATTCCATCATTGACTTTTCTTTGCCTCAATACTTTTTGTTTTGTTTGGACATGATAATGACTATAAAAATAAACATTAAACAACTTACGAAAAATAACGGCAAAAAAGGGAAGCAAAAGAGTCAGAAACAGAGTACCAGAGAAGGGAAAATAAAGATGAAGAAAACTGGCTGGTTCTATTAAAACCCAGTTCGGGTCGCCAAGTTTGACGGTTGAATCGGCAGTTCTTCCGATTCTTTCATTTTACACCGATTTTGAACTATGTCTGGATTTAGAAGGTGTTTTGGATCGACACAAGGTCCGATCTCTGGTCCAATCGGCTGGTCCGGTCTAGTTTCTAAACATTACTTCAGGATGTCCTGGACATTAAAAAAAAAAAAAGAACAAAAAAAGAAAATTATGGATCAACATCCCAATAGGAAAAGTAGCTTCAATGGGTTTTCATAGCCACAAATTTGGCATCTTCTAAAAGGTGAATCAATATAAGGTTCACATGCATGGTGTCACAACCATAAATTAAAATTTTAAAAATAAATTTTTTTCAGAACAAAATAATTTTATTGTAAAAAATGTCATTTGTATTTTTAGCGAAAAAAATTAAATATTTAGTGATAAATTATTATCTTTTAGGATTAAATTTTTTATCTCAAAGGTTTTGGGAACAAATTATTTTGTATTTAAAAGTGTATTTATTTTCGACATTTTTAAAATTTTGTTGTTAGAAGTCATTTTTCTTACTTTTTGGGACAAACTTTTAGCAATTATCTTTCCAATGGCAGGAATTAACCCTCAAATTTTTTTTTTCTTTCTTGTTTTTGTTTTTTGCAACAAAGCATTCACTTTTAAATATTAAAAATATTTAGTTCCTAAAACTCTTATTTGTTGTAGTGTCCACTATTTGGTTTTGGGTTTTCTATTTTTTATAAAAAAAAAATTTGTCTTTAGTTAGTATGTTTTTATATTTTAATCTACTTTTTATTTTTATATTCACATCATCTAAACAAACTTAGAAAGCAACATATTTATGAAAAAAATTTAAATTTTTTTATTGAATATAAAAAGTGTGAAAAATAAAAAAATACATATTTTTTAATTATTTTTGTATGTAGTAAAAAAAAATTAAATTTCTTTACAAATATTTTAATTTTAGGTATATCTAGATTAAATACATTTAAAAAGTAAAAAAAAAAAAAAAAAAAGAGGAGAAATTTCATTGCAGTGGAAGTGTTGAAAAATAATTACAAATAAGTGATAATTTTTATAAATATTGATAATTAAAAACTTAAATTATTTTAAGAATTTGTAATAATTTTTTGAAATTAACACTGATTAGTAATTTTCTCAAAAAAAAAAAATTAAAATATAATTTTTTACCACAGAAAAAATAAAATAAAATAAAACAAAAAAAATAATTTTAAAAATTAAACCAAATAAAGTAGCTTGCCAATGCTTTGTTTATGCGGAGATCTACGGTTAGGAGATGGTGTGGTTGCTTGGTGGGAGGCACATTAGTCATTGTTGTGTGGTAATTGAGCTTATTTTGAAATTTATTTTAATAATCCAAACTGTTTACCTTTTAAGGTACAGTGAGTATAACATGTTTGTAAAAAATTAAATTAATCGGATATTAATAACCCTTTCATTTTGTATTTATAAAAATAAATAATAAATATGATTTGAAATATAAAACTGAATATAAATGTGATTTGAAGTATTAATATCATGACAATGCGATTTTAACATATCTTCAACAATTAGCTAGATACGGAAATGAATATTAAAACAAGAAGTAAAAGATTTTGATTATGTGAATTTTTTTTTTTGAACAGTTTAAACTATCCACTTGTACATCATATCTAAAGTAGGTCATAACTAAAATATAAAAAAATCAAAAAATCTTATAAATAATTATCACAAGTTTCATAGTCAAGTTCATTACAAAATCTCATAATTAAAGCATATGATACACACTCTTTTTTTATTATTATTTATTATATTTTTTTTATGATTTGGTATCAACCATCCCATAGATGAGGCTGTATTATTGAATTCTTCAAGTCTAAATCAAATGATTAATTGACTTCTTTACTCCAACTATTTTCTTTACGAAAATGTGTTTGTTCACAACAACTATTTTGATTTGGGGATGATTTTATAAACCACTGCATGATTTTATAAACCCCGCATGAGAAACTCATAATGCCAAACCAACCGGAAAAAAAAAAAAAAATGTGAGTCATTTGGTCCAAATTCAATAGCCATGATGTTGATTTTTTTTTTTTTTTAGTTTATGTACTTGCAAATTGTCTCTTGGACAGGTGCATCTATTTTTATGATTCCATTTGAAAAGCATTTACTTCCTCCATCCATATACATGTGCTTCATAGGAGATTGGTATTTTTTTTCACAGAAGTACACTCTATGAAACAAGGATAAAGCAAAAGGAAAACCATTACCACGACAATGTTCAAAACATATAGGGGATTCTTATAGAATAGGAGTACTGGTACTAGTATATATATATATATATATATGTCGAAATGATAAAATTTAAAAAAAATATCTCGGCCCAAGCCCTCTAAGTGATCCTATCTAGGGTCATTTGGCTGCTTTGCCGAATCAAGTCTTGCCCTTATCAAATCCTTTTCACTGGCTCCCTTGCTTTCACTTGTATTCATTATGTGGAAGGTAATCCAGAGGCACACACCTTTGAACACTATATATGTTCGGTTGGTTCACTCTGTATAGTTGTCCCTTAACTTGGTTTGACCCAACCATCCTTTCAAGTACTGTCCCCATACACTAAATTAACATATACTTGACAAATAGCATTGAGTCTTTTATTTATTTGTACATTACACACATGTTAATATACTCTTAGTTTAATTTTTCTATTACCTATATAAAACGGAAGAAAGAAAAAAAAATTGCAGAACATAAATTAAAAACCATTAAGGATTCAATTCTATACATGAAAACTATATGAATTTTAACTATACAAAATAAGTGTATACATACATTGATCATGATAGTATAAAAACCTCTTTTGAGAAAGAGAAACCTTGAATAGAAGACTTTGATCTTCAAGTTCTTTATTTGTCTAAGATCTTCAAATAACTTTTCTCTCTAGGCAATGTGAGCGTTCTTATGGTGACAACTTGAGTTTTTGTGATGGAGAGTGTGGTTTGGGACCTTACACTATTTATACTAGCATTCTTCCTATCAAAGAATCCATTCATTCGATGAACTTCATTAAATAGATTAATGTATCTTCTACATTCATAATACATAATGCATCTTCTATATTAATGAACTCAGTAGATAGATTAATGTATCTTCTATATTGATAATAGATACAAAATGCATCTCTAAGATTCATTCATAATGAATCTATCACATTCAATGCATCGACACTATCTCCATTATACATTATGTATATATAGGTGTCAATGATTAGTCACTATCTAATTGATGTACATATATCTTGCTTAATGAGATGAATCTAATATAATCATGTATAAGTCACATTAAGCCATATTTAGAAAAAAATTCTTACAATAGACATATATGTAGGTGAGGATATATAATATATTCATAGCCAGCCACTGTTGGCATCTATATATATCCCTTGCACTAACTAGCACTACAACAAAATGCATGTTTGGCGACTAAAATTGGCGACCAAATCAATTTTAGTCGCCAAAAACAACAGATTGGGCGACTAAAAACCTAATTTAGTCTGCATTGATTGAATCTTTTTAGCTACTAAGTTATTTTAGTCGCCATATAGTCTTATTGGCGACCAAACTTAGTTTTAGTTGCTGTTTGTTACAATTTTTACGCTACTAAAATTTGATTTAGTCGCGTATAATAACATTTTGCGACAAAACATTTTTGTCGCCCAAAAATGGGCTTATTTTTGATGAATTTTTTACGACCACAGCTAAGTTAGTCGTTGTATATTAAATATTGCCGATAAAATTTTGAATTTAGTAGCCAAATAGGATGCTTTTGGCGACCAATTTTTAGTCACTGTTAAGGATATTTGGCGACAAATAATCATTTAGCCGCTAAAGCTTCAAAATTTTTTTAGAGGAAAACTCATTAATATTGGCGCCCAGTATCTATATTACACAGACACTTTTTTGTTTTGTTTTGTCTCACACACCAACATAAGTCGATACCAAACCCGTCGCTCACCACCGCCGATCATCACCATCGCTGGCCACCGGCGCTCGCCACCACGACCACTGCAAATCGGCTCCACCACTGATTACATGTATGTGTTTGTCGTCTCTCTTCCTCTCTGTCGATCTGGGTCTATCTGTTTGTATCTGTTGCTCGCTGTCTCTCCCATCTCCTTCTCTCACGATTTCTGTAGGGTTTTGACATGTTTTTTTCTTTCATTTTCCGTTTATTTCGTAAACAATTTTTTAGGGTTTTTTCTGATTTCATAAATGAGTTTGGTTGAAATTTCGGATTGTGGATTTTGGATTATCGATTTTGGATTGTTCAACTATATCACCAAATGTGCCTCTATTTCAAGAATATTCCAAACTAACCCTATATATATGCATGCAGAGGTGAGAAATGTAATTAATGTTTTAGCTTATTTTGTGTGTTAGTGAGAGGACCTGAGACCACAAGGAGAAAGCCTCTGCAATCTAAGTAAGCTAAGGAGATTAAAAGGACATTCCAGTTCCCTTCTGGTGTGCTTTTTAGAGATTGAAGGTACCTTTCTTTGAAAAAAATTCACTCCAATTTGCTTATAATTTTTTTTTTGTTTGCTCTGATGATTAAAATCCAGTTTATGTTGTTCCCACCATTTAGAACAACACATGTTTTGAATGTAATCAAACACTCAAATTTAGAGTAATAGGAAAAATAATTTATTAGTTGGTTACATTTGATGTGTTCATTGAGAATGAAAATCAAACAAGGAAGTATTCTCCATTGCAGGTGTTTGTAAGGCACTTATTGGGGAAATTAAGCTTCTTAATTTTTTTTTGGTTTTATATATGTCTATAAATATATGAAAATGGTTACATCTTAAATTATCAAACAAGACACTTTATCATTAATCTTAAACTCATGACAAATTAGAAAGAGGGCAAACATGCATTCAGTGGATACAAAAATTGTCCCGTCCTACAATACACCACTTTACTTCTCTCAATCAAGACAGGAAAAAAATGCCTCTTCATCATAAGTATTTTGATTGTGAACGTTAGATATCTTATAAATTTAAAATAAAAATAATATCATCCAAAAATTACAAGTACATTATAAAAAACTAGAGAGAGCCCCAATCATTTTTAAACATCTACAATTTTTACATACACTAGCAGCACTTGGACGGGGTAGTGGCGGCCATCCTACTATAACCTGCTGCTCATTCAATACTCCATCTCATCCACTATGGATTTAGTAGTAGTATATGGAAAAATAAAAATAAAATAACAAAAGTACTAAACAGAGGATATAACTAAGATTTACATTCAAAGTAGTGGCAATCATTAAAAAAACTAGGAGTCTAGTCACTCAAATTTCACAGATGTACCTGATGATGATAACTTCCATTCTGAATGCAGAGGCTGTTGGCCACCAAAAAGTCACTAACCAACCCAACATTAGCTTCATCAAAATTCAGATTAAGTGAATGGCCCAAATTAGGAGGGCATGGCCCAGATTTGTGTATTATATATGCCCCTGAATCTTCAAATATCATTATGGGAGTGTGTCCATTTAATTATCTTCAGTTGCATACTCTATTTGTGTCCATTTAAAAGAGTCTTGAATACACTCTTATTTGTGAATCATGCATAAAAATAGTATTGAATACACTAATATTTGGAGGTGTTAGTTTCACATATGGAAAATAGCATCTGCTGATTGTATCTTCAATGGGAGTCGCACCAACTAGACTTTTTTTGGGTCTTTGTTCTTTGTGATTTGTGCATAACAGCCAAATTAATGTATAAAGCAATTACTTTATTTTTTAAATGTTTCAAAACTTTAAAATTTCATTACTTTTGTTTTACCCATCTGATTTTCATAAAATTTATGTTTACAAAATATATTTGCTGAGATCTATTCAAGTCCAATCTATATTGAATATCAAATTTAATTTCTCTTTAAATTTGGTTACAATTATATGTCTCCCTCTAAGATGACTTCACATAGAATTGTGAATGTATGTCACATTTGCGTATGAATACATGCCAAGTTACTAGTGAAATTAGCTAACTATATGCAATTGAAAAATAGGCAAGACATCCCGATCTGTTATTACTATTTTGTTCACTTCAAAAAGCAATGCTAATCGAACCCCTAAACTTACTTAAGCTCTCTTCCATTACAGAGTATTTTTCCAAGTTGCCGTCCATTCCCAGGTTCATCTTTGCTTGATGTGTACTATTCTAATAATGGGTAAGAGTTGGATGATGATAAAAGATAGGCTAAAAAGTAAAGAGTATCTAGAAGGTGTTCAGTCATTTATTGAGTTCGCTATGAAGAATTTAGGGCCGCAGGATGAAATCCGTTGTCCTTGTGTTGATTGCTTGAACGACACGAAATTTAGTCGACACGTTGTACGGTTGCACTTGATTCGAAGAGGAATCGCATGTTCTTATCGAACTTGGGTCCACCATGTTTCCATGTTTCGTGCTCATCCTACTATGCGAAACGATGATACTAAAAGCAACCGAGCTAGAATGACAACCAATCATGAAAATGTGGGTGAACTTCCAACCACGTTAGAAGAGATTTACATGAGTGGTCTCATGGATGATCATATCGACGAAGAACGTACTAGTTCGGAGAGGCACAATTTGTTGAAGTTCATGAAGTTGTTGAATGATGCTCAACGCAAAGTATATCCAGAGTGTGAAAAGTTCTTCATCTTATCCTTCGTAATTAAGATGCTTCATGTGAAGGTGTATAATAAATGGAGCAACAAATCTTTCAATATGGTTATGCAAGTTTTCAAAGACATTCTACCAAAGTGTGATGAAAATGTTCCATGGACCCTTTATGAAGCGAAAAAATTCTTACAAGAATTGGGTTTGGGATATGAGGCCATTCATGCATGCAAGAATGATTGTACTTTATTTTGGAAGGACAACGCCACATTGGGGAATTGCCCTATATGTAAGGAGTCTAGATACAAGTTGAACGACAAGGTGGTTACAAAAATTCCACACAAAATACTGAGGTGCTTTCCTTTGACACCGAGGTTGAAGAGATTGTACATGTCGAAAAAAATAGCCGCATATATGAGATGGCACAAAGATAAACGTGTGGATGATGGAGTATTGCGACATCCAGCTGATGGTGAGGCATGGAAGGACTTTGATAGGCTGCATCCTATGTTCTTTGCGGATCCTCGGAATGTAAGGCTAGGGCTTGCCACGGATGGTTTCAATCCATTTGGAAATATGAGTACATCGTACAGCATGTGGCCCGTAATCTTAATGCCTTACAATCTACCCCCATGGAAGTGTATGAAAGATCCATTTGTCATGATGTCATTGCTTATTCCCGGACGATCCGCACTTGGAAGAGACATCGATGTTTACTTGCAACCATTAGTAGAACAGTTAACTAATCTGTGGGAGCATGGTGTGCAAACATATGATGCCTCAAACTGCCAAATATTTACAATGCATGCAGCAGTCATGTGGACCATCAACGACTTCCTTGCATATGGTTCCTTGTTTGGTTGGAGTACAAAAGGTTACATGGCCTGCCCTAATTGTAACATGGATGCTGTTGGAGATTTCCTAAAAGCTTCAAAACTTTAATTATTTTTATTTATTATTATATTTTATTATTTATTTATTTCCTTTTATAGTCTTATTTATTTGAATTTTAAATATGTGTTTGGTTTAAAAAGGAATAGGTGTGTCTGTTCCTAACAGACACCATAGATCCTTTTTATATAGGACTCTATTATTAAGAAAAGGTATATAGCGTACTCTGTTTTCTCTCTCTCCTTCTTCTCTTTACAATATTTTATATTTCTGGGCAATTGATACATTCTTGGCAAATTCTTCTGGTGCAACTGTGTATTGTATCAGATCATGTAAAGTTTTTGGGTTGTATCTTGGAGTCGTTTGTGATCATTAGAACCTGCACGGAGGGAGCGCATAACGACTTTAGGATAACGTCTTTGACGTGCCTCTCACAATCACACAGGCTGTTTTCTGAACACTTTCATCTTTTACTTATTCTGTTATATATATGTATATATACTTTTGTTGAATTGTAAAACCTAGTTTCTCAGAATCTGTTTTGCTTTCAATATTATTCTATAAAATTGATTTAAGATAAATATTTTTCAATTCTCACAACAATCTAAAGTTGTTAAATCTGTAACATATTTAATCTTTTAATTATTTGTGTTTCATAATTGTACTTGTTAGTCTTGAACAAATCTGTTTAACAAAAAAATCTGTTTAATTATTTGTGTTTATAAATAAACTGTTTGTTAATTGCGTTTCAAATCTATTTTTGTTTCATAATTGTATTAGTCATTTTTTTTTATTTGTGTTTCAAATCTATTTGTGTTTAATTAAACAAAACTCACTCCATACATAATTATTTGTGTTTAAAATCTGTTTATTCAATTGCGTTTTTTTTTTTCCCCGGAAACAATGTAACTTTGTTTTCAAACTTTGACTTGTTTTCAAACTGTGACTTATATTAATCAGGGAAGTTGTACAACTTGTTGTTTATGTGTAGTTTTTTATTTATTTTATTTATTTATTTATTTTATATTAATTATTCTTAGAAAAGTTGTTGAGTAAAATCAAAATTTTCACATGATAAATTATTATGTATAGATTTGATCTGTATAAAAATTTTGTCACTTTTTATCTTTTCCTAAATTGTTGGCAATTAATTTTCAATTTCAAATTTAATAACATTTGTGATTGTTTCATTGTTGTTACACAGATTTTAGAATTGACTACTCTCTTGTACCTTAACTAATTTATTTTTATGGTTAATTTAGAAGAAACTGTTAGTGTGAAACCTGAAAAATTTAATGGTAACAATTTTGAAAAATGGCAAAAACAAACAAAATATTAGTTGACCATGTTGGGTCTTATGTCTGCCATAGAAGATCAGAATTTTGTTGGATCTTGGTTGTCACCTGAACAAATCAAATTTCATTGTTATAATAGAATCCCTAGTGTGTTATCTGACCATTTATATGATGTCTATCAGTCAACCACCTCGATTGCAAAAGAACTATGGAAAACCTTAGAGGCCGAATATGGAACTGTAGATGCTGGTATTTGTAGACATCCCATTTTTGACCGTCCTCAAGACTTGGACATCACCGTTTGAACACTCGGTGATCATCCTTGTTTGTGTTCGTCTTGAGTTCCCGGAGGTCTTGGCTACGCGCCTTGCCTCAGGATCTCTCGACTCGACTGTTTTGTGTTTGATTTTGCACCAAACACTTGTGTTTTTGCTTTGGAGGGCAGGAAATGGCTTGTTGGCTATCCCCACACTCCATCAGCCATGGCTTGAGGCCACCGGTTGTGTTTTGTTGCCATCGGCCAAATGTTTGGCCGACCGGCACTCTAGATGGTTGACCAGCCATCTATGTTGGTCAAATTACATTTTTGGCTGGCCGACCACTGTTCATCTGCTTTTTCAGATATTTTTATGCCAGCTGTGCTAGCTGGCATACACTTTGCTCCCCTCCATACACGTGTATGAAGGGATCTCCCTCTTGACTAGCTTGTTTGAGAAGCTTTGCAAGAGTGAGCTCTATAAGAGGGAGCCTCTTCTCCCTCCATTAGGGTTACAAAATTTTTCAGAGCTTTGAGTTTTAGGGTTAGGGTTTGTTCATACTCAATCTCTATATTTCTCCCTCTCTTGTGTGTTTTGTGTGTGTTTAGTCTTACTATTGCACACAAACACATAGAGTTACACCTTCTCTTAGTTTCTGAGGGGCCAGAGAGCTGTTCTTGGTGTTCTTGAGTGGATTCAAGCTTGAAGAACCAACTGGAACATTGTTTGTGAAGAGGGTCATCAAGGGTAAGAACTTCACCCTTTATTCCCCATTTTTGCATAGCTTTTTTACCTATCTTGAAACTATTTTTAGACTTTGTGTATAACATATAAAAGTCTTTTTTTTGCCTGCTTTAAATAGTTGTTTAAGAGTGTTTTGAGCTTCGGGGTTGTTTGACCCCTCTTAGGGCTTGTTTGGCCCCATTTTGTGCCATTTTGGTTGAGCTCCGGGACCACCTTGTTTGGGCCTCCTCACCATTGAAATCTTGAGGGATTTCAGTGGTGAGGATGGTGCCTTGAGGTCCTACGAAGGAGAGGGCCACCCCCTCTCCTTGTTGTCCTTCAAAAGGGCCATTTTAGCCTCTTGAGTGAGCATCTTATTTAGGTTCATGTTGGTCGTATCTTAGCTACTATTTAGTGTTATTTTGCCATGCTATAGCACTGTTTTATGTTGGTTTAGGCACACCATGCTTGTTTAGCATACATGTCTTGTAATGCCATCATTTGCCTTAACATGTACTTAACATGTAGATTACCATGCTTACTTGTTTTGGCCAAACTTTGGGAAGCTTTTAGGCTTGTTTTGCCATGCTTAAGGTCTGATGTAGGTTGTCTTAGCCATGCTTGCCATGCTTTGTTTAGCCTCTTTGCATTCTTGGCTTGTAAGCCTCAAGTGTATGAACCATGAGCATGCATTTCTTGCATTATTCCAGTGGTTTGGAACCATTTAACATGTCATTTCATTCCTCATGACATGCTTGCATGCTTGCATGCTTGCATTTGATGCCCCTTTAATGTGTTAAAAGGTTGTTGTCTTATGCCCCTTGTTTAGGCCCTTGTGCATGCTTGCATGTTTAAGCCATTTAGATGCCATCTAGATGTGTTATTAGCTTTGTTTTAATATGCTAAAACTTTGATTTTGGTTGCTTAATTCATGCCATGTTCGATTTTGCTAAGTGTAGTTCAATACACCTTTAGCTTGCCTTGAATTTTGGCTTTACTTGCATGCCTTGTTTGTCTTGTCTAGTTGGTTTGGCACCTTTCATGACTTGAATTTCAGAGCTTATAATGCATGCCATTTGTCCATGTTTTCATCCTCTTAAGTGTGCTTGAGAGTTGCTCTTCAATGCCTAAGTGTTGGTCCTTGTTTGCATGCATGCTTGCATGTTGTTTGGTCCTCATTCTCTTAGCAATTGGCCACTGTTTTGGGCTTAGTATAGAGCTGCCTAAATTAGTTTAAGTCCATTATTCGCATGTTGTTGCATGCTCACCTTGTGTGTTGTTGTATACTTGTGTGTTGTTACATGTTTAGGTTGTTTAACATGTTTGCTCCATGTGTTGTTGCATGCTTGAATGTCCACATTGCATCTTGCACACTTGTTGGTTTGCATTGCCTCATGCCTTGCATGCTTGCTTGCATAGGTTGTATGCCTAGCATGCATTGTGCATTGCATGCCCATGTTGCATACTTAGTTAACATGCCTAGGTTGCATTGCATTGGCATGCATGCTTTGCCTCTTGAATTGAGTATGATAGAGGTTGAGCCACACTTGTTTGTTTGATGTGCATCTCATTTGAAATCAAAGTGCATACTTGGTTTCTTGGGCCATCACGCATTGAAATACGCAATTGGTGGTCCGAGAATCGAGAACCATGTCCTTTTAAGTCACAAACATGATAAGGGATGTGTTGGTGCACACATTTGCTTGAAATGCATTGCCATGCCATGTTTTGCCCTCTGCTGCTGTCAAAACAAGTTCTGCAGGAAGACTTGGCCGGTCGACTACATGGAGTGCCGACTGACCAATTATTGATGGCCGAGAGCTCAACAAATGGTCGATGACCATCCGGACATGGTCGGTGGGGTTTCCACTTGGTCGGTGGTGATCCACAGTGTCCATGGAGCATACCTTGGGAGTTGTGCAATTTTCAAAGGAGCAGAGCAGGAGAAACAGAGGCAAACTTGTGCATGGTGGTGGGTTTCCGAGTGGAACCGAATGCGCATACATTGAGCCCTCTTCCCGAGGCTGCTTTTATTGCTTAATTAGCTTAGTTAATTTGCTTAACTAGTTAATTGTCTGTAATATTTAGTTAGCTTGATAGTTAGTTAAATCGTATTATTCTTTCGGTTCCTCCGAGTGAGGGTAAATTTGTAATAAGTGTGGGTGCGTATGTGCATGTCTTCCAACCCCCATTTCTTTCTCCCTTTTACTTACCTGCTTTGATGGTTAGTAGTAAGGCATATTCAATTTAGCATCCTTATGCTATGCATGCGTGCAGCATTCATCAGTATTGCATGCACCGGGCTCGGCGCATCATACTAACTGCATAATATTTCGAATCAAACTTGAATTCATGCTATCTGTCGCATCTCACATGCCATTTATAGATTAGCCGAGCCTATTCTAGTGACATTTTGTATGAGATACATTAGCCACCTTAACATGAATTAGGATCATGGATATGATTACTAACTAGTTCACTGTTTTGGCACGGAGTATGATGTAAGTATTTATGCTTTAGCATCTCGCATGAGTGTGAACATTAATATGATAGCATGCTTACCATGTGGCTATATGCTTATGTGATATAACTGCATGAATACCTGTGGGTGAAGGTTAGATTGTTTGAATTGGGATAATTCATCGAAATCCGTATTTTAGTCTACTCGCGAGTAGCAAAATTCAAACCATTTTCCAAACAAACGGAAATGCGATGCTTTGTTCCGACTTAGGCAATTTAGTCTATACTTGTTTTGCTGTACGTATCATATAGTAATTCTAGGCTAATAACCGGTATAAGAACGCATAATGTTTTCAAAACAAGATATCATGGTTAGTAGAAGCCGATCTTCGGATCGGGCGAGAGGGGGTGCTCATAGCTGACCTTTCCCAATCGTACCCAAGTTCCCGTGCCAAGACAACTTTGGTGATGACGGACACGTGACCTTAGGCAAATGAGTCAGGGTTTCCTAAATTTCCCCATAAAAAATATTTAGGTGGCGATTCTGTATCTGGCAAAACAGTCCATGTTTGGCACTTCTTTTCTAAAATCTGTTTTCCAAAACGATTTGTCGGATTTGGACTCTTTGGTTCAGATTAAGAACCGTGACGATTTGAGAGTCCAAACTGTAGTGAGCCCAAAACGAACAGAACGGGGGTCATCCTCCCGGGGCGTTCGGGGATGTCTACAGTTTCTGGCGACTCTGCTGGGGATTTTAGAGAGCTTGACTCAAACTTATGATATCTTGTTTTGATTTCATTTATGTGTTTCTTTGCATTGCATGTGCATTGGTGTGCCTAGGACACCGTGTTTGCCATCTGCCATTCCTAAACGGTTTGTCGGAGACTTGTCTTGTCAAGGCATGACCATAAGGATGACCGGTTATGGGCTCTGACAGTATGGGAACACAAACCCCGGTTTTACCGGGGCACCCTTTTGACCATTCGACCTAGTGCATATTCGGAATCCATAGTGACCATTCCAAGCTAGGACAGGTTGCTTACTCGATGTTAGGTTGTTTGAAATCGCTGTGTACGTAGTGAAACCCTAGCTCTTGACAAAATAGGACAGGGAAACCCTACCCCAACATAGGGGTGTTTTGGCTCTCTCTTACTTGCTATGTGCTTTTAGAGTGTATCTCTACAGGAACGTACATACCAGTTTGCAAGTCTGGGGCATCAAGCCTAAGGACATCAGTATCAGAATTTGAGAATTGGTTATATCCGCGGGTATCAGATTCAGTGTTTCGGGGCAGTGATTTTGTGGACCAGTGATCAGTAGTAGAGTACAGTTATTCGGCTACGCTTGTGTCTGTTCAGTTGGGCTGAAATGTTGTTTGCTTTCCCTTTGGGTTCAGAGATTTGGAGTTCTTCCTCATTGAGGCAAGATAGATATCGGATCCATCGATCACCGACTGCATCATCTCCGTTCGGTTTGACGGCCTTATGACGACCCAAAGCTCAGAGGAAATTGTGGTTATGGCAGCCGCACTAGACCAAGGAATCACTCTGCAAAGTGAGACTAGTGTTGAAATACCGCATCCGCCCAGGTCGCCTGTTGCGCACCCGGTCTGGGCACCCCAATTGTATCAGGCTCGCGAGCCCACCACATTCGAGTTGATGGGGATGATTGGCAACCTCCAGAGGTCTGTGGCTGATCTTGCGTATGGGATATCAGCTTCGCCACTAACCACATCGTATGCTGGGAATTTTGTACTGTAAGAGCCCCCGTTACTGGAACGGATTGTGATCGAACTCAGCCAACCTGAGGTCGCCTCAAGCTATAGTAATGATATGCTAATAGCAATCCAAACCCTCGATCAGGCTGAGGCCAGAGGTAAAAACAAAGTGGGAACAGATGCTGATCCTATTGAGCAACTGCTGTGGGCAGTCGAGGCTTTGAAAATCGGGGGGATGAATAAGCAATAGGTATTCGCAGTTGTGGCTAAAACTGTGGATGATGCTTTCCACACTCCAACCAAAGGCAGTTCAAGCTAGGCAGAAAATCGGGATAGGCCCCGTCATGCCCGGATAGTTTCTCTCAATCCCAACTTTGCAACTGGGAAAGATCAGAAAACCAAGGCAGTGCCTGCTGACCCTTTCACTAGTGCGTCTAGCAAGAATACTCAGACTTCAAAGTACCTGCCTCAAGGGCACAGAGTCTTTCATGCCCTCTACATGCCTTTGTCTAGGGCATTTCTAATTTTGGCTAAAAGGGGGCATCTTAAACCCCTCGAACCCCGACCTCTCCCAAAGAATCTCCCTCTTACACATGATGCTGCCTTGTACTGCCCGTACCACCAGCAAACCGGTCACAGCATCGACGGTTGTTTCCGCCTTCGCCATGAAGTGTAAGATTTGATTGACAATGAGGTCATCCTCCCACCTACCTCAACAAAGTCTGTCACTACTGAGCTATTGGACTTCAAGGATACTGCAAGTTTGTGATCAGGGGTTGGACCACCTGCGGGCGGCGCTCGGTGCATTTCGGATGTGACGTCTGGCACGTACTTTTAAGCATCTACGAATGCCAATTTTTGTGGTTTCTGACTTAGGTGTTGAGTTAGTTCGGTGGTCTTGTTTTGAGTCTATCTCTTTGTTTTGAGTCAGTCTTTTTGCTTAAGGGTCTATCTTGTCGCGTCGAGTCAGTCCCATTGTATAGAATGTTGGGTGATTTCGGGGTTGTTGCCTTGAACACCCTTTTGTTTTCTAATTACCCTTTTGCTTTCTTTTGAGTCTGTCTCTGTCGTAGAGCCAGCTGCAACCAGGGAATCTGAATGAAACAGCTGCGGCTATCATGTTTCCGTGCTTACTGCTATTTTGAGCTAGTTGTGCTAGAGGATTTGAATGGAATAGCAGTACATTCCACCTGCTCTCTTGTGCCATGAAAATCATTGCATTGACCTAAGTTTTTCAAAACCTTTTTGAACATTGTGGTGAAAACAAAGGGGAAGAAATTCCTCAGAATTTGCAAAACTTTGATCAAATTGAGAAAAAGAGAGGCGTGCTAAGCCCTTAATGATTGAAATCATGCTTGTCAGCGTGAGTACTGAGAAGGACCCTGGCTTGATCCGGACTGGTTCCACACTATCTTCAGCGCGAGCGATTTGTCGCTTCTTTAAAAACTTTCAAAAACAAAATGTTTTGCGCGGTCCTGCGAAGACCTGTGTGGAATCACTCTTGAGATTGTGCAGCTTAGGATCGCTCTTAGCCTCAAGACTTAAGCCCTTGCTTTAAAACCTTGAACCACAATTCGGAGTGTTCAACGATCGACCATCAAGAGAGGCTTGTGTGGCCAGATTGGAAGCAGCCCTCAAACAAGAGGCATCAAAGTCAGATCAAGAAGATCAGATCTCATCAGAAGAAGCTTGTGAAGCTAGAACAGAAGCACCCCTCTAACTAGGGGCAAAAATGTCCGATGTGCTCGAAGAGCCGAAGATGGGTCCTTCAGCAAATCAATACAAAAGTCATTTTCCTGGATTCAGATGACTTCAGGATCTCAAAACCATTTGGCATGGACTTGTTACACTTTTACCCTTTGAGAGGCTCGCTGGGCCGAAAACCCGGAAGGGCGACCTAGGCAAAAGTTAGAGCAAGAGAAAATACAAAAAAAAAAAAAAAAATGCAAAAGAAATGAAAAGAGAAAAATAGAAAAAAAGAAAAAAAGAAAAGAAAAGAATTGAAAAAGGAAAGAAGAACAAAGCTCGCAAGGTCAAAAACCCGCAACGGGCGCCTTGGCAAAAGTTAGAGCCTAAAAAGTGAAGGTTAATACCCGAGTATACCTTAACCCGAACTACGTAAGGCTTGATTCCCATGTTTGGGATACGTAGGCAACTTCATCTTGAAATCCAGCCCCCAACGCTTTCATAGCAACTGAGTCCATGTAATGGTTTTGATCATCCCTGCCTTCTCTGAATTCGATAGTTCGGTTATGACACCATGAACTACGTAGGCTTGATTCCCATGTTTGGGATACGTAGGCAACTTCATCCTGAAGTCCAGCCACCAACGCTTTCAAAGCGACTGTGTCCATATATTGGTTCCGACCATCTTCGTCTTCTCTGTATCTGGGAGTTCGGTCGTGATCATCACTAATGAGGACTGAGTACACAATGGCACGACATCATCCAAGCAAGGGGCAACTTTCCGTTGCCATGAGTTGCCATGAGTCACCATTCAAACCAGGGGCAACTTTCTGTTGCTGTGCAGCTCTCTTCAAATGAGGGGCAATTTTCCATTGCCTCCGATCTGAGGTTGCGTATCTCGAGAGTAAGTTCCGTGCCCGTTGAGCATTGACCGTTTGCAAAAATAGTTTTTGAAAATTTTTACTGAGGTTGACTATTTTCTCGAAAACTATTTCATTTTCCAAAATTGGACCATTTTCTTGGACCCAAAAAGGAAAATTTTCAATGCTCATAGCCTGACTTGCATGATTTTCAAATCAAAAATCGAACAAGTATGTTAATCTAACTCTCATATTGATCAAAATTGTTTTAGAAAGCCAAAACAAAAAAATTGGTCAAAATGATGAACTAGGGGCACTGTTGAGTCAGGCTTCCTGTCTTTTCCTCATTGTCAATGCACTTGCCAGAAAGGGCACTCTACCTGTCGGAAAAGGGCACCACTGAAGTTGACCGCAAAATGGCAGAAAGCTCTCACATCCTCCACGCAACGAGGTATCAAGCCAAGTGCGAAGCATGAACTGGAATGGAGCAAGGTATTCCACTCCCTCATCTGGACAGATCTGATCATGTCCAAACTCCCCAGCAGAGCATCTTCAACTGATGTCAGCTGCAGATTTGCTACACACCCAGTTGTAGCATAGCCCCTCTGTGGGAGAAACTCACTGTTGTGAACAAGAAGAAGAATCTAGCGGAATGCTAGGGGCAAGACCCCACAGCTATCTATTTATCCATCAACCACCCACGGGAGGGATTAAAAATGAGAGATTGAAGAATAGAAAGATGTGCGTTGAGAGAAAAAGTGAGAAAAGTGCTTTTTTTTCAGAAAAACAGAGCTTGAAGGTCGAGTGATGTGAGAATCACAAATGAGAAAGGGTAGGAAACAATACCCGAAGAAACAGGCTCCCCGTGCACGTTTGTATGTCGTGTCTTTTGTTTTGTTTGTCTCAAATCTTGTTTTGAGTCGTTCCGAGTGTGTCTCGTTGTGTTTAGGTTATTTTACCTTTGTCTTCCATTTTTGAGTCGTTTTGGTTGTGGTCAGTTGTAGGCTCAATACCCGGTCGAGAACTCATTCTCAATTTCAAAAATGAATCGTTTTGTGCTCAGAGTGCTGTGCCATTCTCTACATTTGTGCAAAACAAGATTCGTTCTTTCATAAAAACCGCAGGGTTCAACCCAGGTCATGTGAGAACAGTAAAACCAGGACCTATCTGAAGCTATATAGGTTCTAGACTGCAAAGCAAAAGAAAAGAGGAAAAATCGGAGCATCTGAGTTTGTTTCAAATTCCATGATTGTATTCTGGATGCACCTCCTCAGGCCTTGTTAATGCTACCGATGTATGAGTACGCCTCTACCTCAAGTGTAAGCCTGCATAAAGTCAGAATGGCAATCCAAGCAGCACATGTGGTCTTCACATACAGATGTCATCTCTTGTCAATATGAATAGGGTGTGCCCTTTTTCAAGCTGAGTGTGTTGCAAAGTCCTCTGAGAGGTAAATCGGAGGCACCAGAGTACATATTTGATGCCCTCTATTGCATAGGGTGTGCACTTTCATATACACTTTTGTTACATACGTGCCGCGCATCGTTATGATTCATGCATAGAATATGCTTGCTTTCGATTCCACATAGAATATGTTTGCTTTCTATTCCGCATAGAATATGCTTTGCTTTCAATGTTGCATAGAAGATGCTTGTCTCATGCACAGAATATGTCTTCAATATTGCATAGAATATGCTTTCCATGTTGCATAGAAAATGCTCCCATACTTGCATAGAAAATGCATTTTATCGCACTTCTTTTTGTGCACCTCACTCGCGCTATCTTACGCACCTTACCTGCACTCGTTAGTGCATTGCATCGCGCTATCTTGCGCACCTTACCTGTACTTGTTAGTGCATTGCATCGCATTGTTTTGTGCATTTAATCTACATCGCACTGTCTTGTGTACCTGTATTGCATTGTCCTGCACACCTCTTCAACCTGCGTTGTTACGCACGTTACTTGCATTGTCATGCACACTCTTTACTTGCACTATCACGCACACTCTAGCTGCATTGTCATGCACCTCTTTACTTACGTTATCACGAACGTTCTACTTGCATTGTTATGCACGTTTCAATCGCATTGTTATGCACACTCTTTAGTTCTGAAACGCCGGGATATGTCCTTATGTTTCTCCTTCTCTTCGAAATACCGGGATACGTCCCTATGTTTCTCTCTCTTTCCGAAACACCGGGATACGTTCCTATGTTTCTCCTTCTTTCCGAAACACTGGGATACGTCCCTAAACACTGGGATACGTCTCTAACCGCTGGGATACGTCCCTAACCGCTTGGATACGTCCCTAAACACCGGGATACGTCCCTAAACACCGGGATATGTCCCTTTGTTTCTCCCCCTTTGGTTAAGAGCATTTGGAATACGTTCCAATGTTTATACCATTCCGAAACACCGAGATACATCCCCATGTTTCTCATTCCTTTCCGAAATACCGGGATACGTCCTTATATTTCTCTCTCTTTCCGAAACATCGGGATACGTCCCTATGTTTCTCCCTCTTTGGTTAAGAGCATTTGGAATACGTTCTAATGCTTATACCTTTCCGAAACACCGGGATACGTCCCTATGTTTCTTGCATGATCATAAGTTATGCTCGGCTTTGTGCATTGTCATGCACTCGCATACCTTACTTGCATTGTTTTACATTTTAAATCGCCTTGGTCTGGCGAGACCTTAAACACGTACGGTTTGGCGAGACCTTAAACCCGCTCGGTCTGGCGAGACCTTAAAAACACTCGATCTAGGAGACCTTAAATCCTTCGAAGGTGCGAAACCTTTGGCGTCTGCATTGTCATGCAAGATCTTCGTCACGCGTTACTATACGCACCTTACATGCGTTGTTATGCATCTTTCTCATTTGCATTGTCATGCATCTCAAAAGCCGCGCGTTGTCACGCATTTCGAAATCATGCATTCTCATGCATTTAAAAAAAAATAACAATAAAATCATGTATTTTTTATGCATCTCAAGCCGCGCGTTGTCGCGCATTTCGAAATCATGCATTTTCATGCATTTCAAGCAACTTGGGTTGTCGTGCATTCCAGACAACATGCATTTTAAAAAAAAAAACATGCATCATTTGCATTTCGAAAGGAAAAACCAAAAACAACATGCATCGTTTGCATTTCAAAAACAAAACATCCATATGTCATGCACTGTAAATAGTATGCATTATCATGCATTTTCATGCATCCACTGTATATAGTGCATATGTCATGCATTTCATCGTAAATAATGCATATGTCGTGCATGCATTGTAAATATTGCATATGTCATGCATTACGTTGTGTATATTGCATATGTCATGCATTTCATTATAAACTGCATATGTCATGCATTCGCTGTAAATGTTGCACCCAACCATTGCATATTGTATATATTGCATTGTAGATTGCATGCATCCACTGTATCACATCCATCTATGGCTTGCGCCTTTCCATGTTGAGCTTGGTCTGGTATGTATCCATACTTTTCGTGTTAAAGCACAGTTCTGCATGTGTACACGCCTATTCCACTGCTGATATTGTGGTTTGAGGGTTGCGGCACCTTTTCTGTGTTAGACATGGCTTGTATATATACATGCCTTTCCTAGGCAAGATTTGGTTTGGCCCGCGCACCATATCCATTGTATATATTACATTGTAGTGTAATTTTTGCATCCAGCATTAAGGTCATGGTCTTTCCTCAGTTGGTCACTTCCCCACTTATGTCATTCCACCCAATTACTTGTTCTTGTGTCCGTCTACATCACTCATAGTTCTGCATGTGTACGCGCCTATTCCACGCTGGTATGTTGGTTTGAGGGTTGCAGCACCTTTTCTATGGTAGACGGACTTTGCATCTCCATCATCTCTTTGACATTTGTGTGGTTTTGTACCGCTTGTGGTTCGATTATGATTCAATTGCATTGCATTATCGTTTACATTGTTTATACATAGTTTTGTATATACTGCATATCATTTCGCATTCATTTTGCATTGTCATGCATGTTGCTAACAATATTGTACCTGTTAAGTTGCTTTCTTTTACAGGTACGATATTGTATGTACGGTTCATTTGAAGCTGGTGCAACCAGATGAACCGCGCAGGTATTGTATTCTCCGAGTGAGACGTATCGAGAATTACATAATTCTCTTATATCCTTTCTGCATTATAGTGTAGTTGGATTGATGTATGCTAGCTTAAAACTGTTGCATGTTATGCTTCGTTACAGCTTTCTTCACATGATCATAAGTTATGCTCGGCTTCTTGCATTATCAGTTGCATTTTTCCCCTGCCTTCGGGCGCATATCTTTATTGTCTTGCATGCTTTGTCTAAGTCTTCGGCCTTGTCAAAAATGGGTCGTCTCTGGGCTTTGACACTCACTCCCGTCATTCTTATGACTTTCGAGTTCTTTCAAAGAGGGGCAACTGTAGACACCCCATTTTTGACCGTCCTCAAGACTTGGACGTCACCATTTGAACACTCGGTGATCATCCTTGTTTGTGTTCGTCTTGAGTTCCCGGAGGTCTCGGCTAGGCGCCTTGCCTCAGGATCTCTCTACTCGACTGTTTGTGTTTGATTTTGCACCAAACACTTGTGTTTTTATTTTGGAGGGCAGGGAATGGCTTGTTGGCCATCCCCACACTCCATCGGCCATGGCTTGAGGCCACCGGCTGTGTTTTGTTGCCATCGGCCAAATGTTTGGCCGACCGACACTCTAGATGGTCGACCGGCCAGCTATTTTGGTCAAATTGCATTTTTGGCTGGCCGACCACTGTTCATTTACTTTTTCAAATATTTTTATGCCAGCTTTGCTACCTGACATACACTTTGCTCCCCTCCATACACGTGCATGGAGAGATCTTCCTTTTGACTAGCTTGTTTGAGAAACTTTGCAAGAGTGAGCTCTATAAGAGGAAGCCTCTTCTCCCTCCATTAGGGTTACAAAATTTTTCAGAGCTTTGAGTTTTAGGGTTAGGGTTTATTCATACTCTATCTCTATATTTCTCCCTCTCTTGAGTGTTTTATGTGTGTTTAGTCTTACTATTGCACACAAACACATAGAGTTATACATTCTCTTGGTTTCTGAGGATCCAGAGAGCTGTTCTTGGTGTTCTTGAGTGGATTCAAGCTTGAAGAACCAACTGGAACATTGTTTGTGAAGAGGGTCATCAAGGGTAAGAACTTCACCCTTTATTTCCCATTTTTGCATAGCTTTTTTACCTATCTTGTAACTATTTTTAGACTTTGTGTATAACATATAAAAGTCTTTTTTTGCCTACTCTAAATAGTTGTTTTAGAGTGTTTTGAGCTTCGGGGTTATTTGACCCCTCTTAGGCTTGTTTGGCCCCATTTTGTGCCATTTTGGTTGAGCTCTGGGACCACCTTGTTTGGGCCTCCTCACCAGTGGTGAGGATGGTGCCATGAGGTCCTACGAAGGAGAGGGCCACCCCATCTCCTTGTTGTCCTTCAAAAGGGCCATTTTAGCCTCTTGAGTGAGCATCTTATTTAGGTTCATGTTGGTCGTATCTTAGCTACTATTTAGTGTTATTTTGCCATGCTATAGCACTGTTTTATGTTGGTTTAGGAACACCATGCTTGTTTAGCATACATGTCTTGTAATGCCATCATTTGCCTTAACATGTACTTAGCATGTAGATTACCATGCTTACTTGTTTTGGCCAAGCTTTGGGAAGCTTTTAGGCTTGTTTTGCCATGCTTAAGGTCTGATGTAGGTTGTCTTAGCCATGCTTGCCATGCTTTGTTTAGCCTCTTTGCATTCTTGGCTTGTAAGCCTCAAGTGTATGAACCATGAGCATGCATTACTTGCATTATTCCAGTGGTTTGGAACCATTTAACATGTCATTTTATTCCTCATGACATGCTTGCATGCTTGCATTTGATGCCCCTTTAATGTGTTAAAAGGTTGTTGTCTTATGCCCCTTGTTTAGGCCCTTGTGCATGCTTGCATGTTTAAGCCATTTAGATGCCATCTAGATGTGTTATTGGCTTTGTTTTAATATGCTAAAACTCTGATTTTGGTTGCTTAATTCATGCCATGTTCGATTTTGCTAAGTGTAGTTCAATACACCTTTGGCTTGCCTTGAATTTTGGCTTTGCTTGCATGCCTTGTTTGTTTTGTCTAGTTGGTTTGGCACCTTTCATGACTTGATTTTCAGAGCTTATAATGCATGCCATTTGTCCATGTTTTCATCCTCTCAAGTGTGCTTGAGAGTTGCTCTTCAATGCCTAAGTGTTGGTCCTTGTGTGCATGCATGTTTGCATGTTATTTGGTCCTCATTCTCTTAGCAATTGGCCACTGTTTTGTGCTTAGTATAGAGCTGCCCAAATTAGTTTAAGTCCATTATTTGCATGTTATTGCAGGCTCACCTTGTGTGTTGTTGCATACTTGTGTGTTGTTACATGTTTAGGTTGTTTAACATGTTTGCTCCACGTGTTGTTGCATGCTTGAACGTCCACATTGCATCTTGCACACTTGTTGGTTTGCATTGCCTCATGCCTTGCATGCTTGCTTGCATAGGTTGTATGCCTAGCATGCATTGTGCATTGCATGCCCATGTTGCATACTTAGTTAACATGCCTAGGTTGCATTGCATTGGCATGCATGTTTTGCCTCTTGAATTGAGTATGATAGAGGTTGAGCCTCATTTGTTTGTTTGATGTGCATCTCATTTGAAATCAAAGCGCATACTTGGTTTCTTGGGCCATCACGCATTGAAATACGTAATTGGTGGTCCGAGAATCGAGAACCATGTCCCTTTAAGTCACAAACATGATAAGGAATGTGTTGGTGCACACATTTGCTTGAAATGCATTGCCATGTGTAGACGCGCCCGCGTGGGGCCTCGCTACTACAGTTCGCACTCGATTCATGTCACGGTTCTTAATCTTGAACCAAAGAGTCCAAATCCGGCAAATCGTTTTGAGAAAACAGATTTTTAGAAAAAGAAGTGCCAAACATGGACTGCTTTGCCAGATATAGAGTCGCCACCTAAATATTTTTTATGGGGGAATTTAGGAAACCCTGACTCGGTGCCGAAGGCCACATGTCCGTCATCACCGGAGTTGTCTCGGCTCGGGAGCTTGGGTACGATTGGGGAAGCTCAGCTATGAGCACCCCTTCTCGCCTGATCCGAAGATCGGCCTCTACTAACCGTGATATCCATTTTTGAAAACTTTATGTGTTCTTATTCCAATTATTAGCCTAGAATTACTATGTTATGCGCACAGCAAACAAGTATAGACCAAGTCGCCTAAATTGGAACAAAACATTGCATGTTTGTTTTGAAAATGGTTTGCTACTTGCAAGTAGGCTTAAAATGCAAGTTTTGCCACTCTCAAGTGGGCTTTAGGAAAGATGGTTTTGCCACTATCTAGTGGGCTTAAAAATCATAGTTTTAATGCATTATTCCAATTTAGGTAATTCAATCTCCACCCACAGGCATTCAAGCAGTTATATCACATAAGCAGCTAGCCTCATGGTAATCATGCTATCATGGCAACACTCACACGCATGCGGTATGCTAAAGTATAAATACTTACAATGTACTCCGTGCCAAAACAATAAACTAGTTAGCAAACACGCGTGTCCTAGTTCATGTTGAATTGGCTAATGCAGCACATACAGGATGCAATTAGATAGGCTCGGCTAACCTAAACATGGCATGTGAGATGCAACCAATTGATGCACGTATTCAATTTGGAATTGAAATACAAATGCAGTTAGCATGATGTACCGAGCCCGGTGCATGCAAGACAAATGTACGAATGCAAGCATGCATTGCATAAGGTATGCTTATTTAAACGTGCCCTAATCTACCATCAAAGCAGGTAAATAAAAGGGAAGAAAGAAGTGGGGATTGGGAGACATACACACACTCACCCACACTTATTACAGATTTGCCCTCGCTCGGAGGGACCAAATAAATAATACAAATTAATTAACTACGCAAGCTAATTAAATGTTACAAATTGCCTAATTAATTAATAAATTAACTAAGCTAGGAAAGACAGTAAACCGCCTCGAGAGGAGTGCCAAATGCAGCGCGTGCTCGGGTCTTGCTCGGAAGTGCACCGCTATGCATAGGTTGCCTCTATTTTCCATGCTATGCTCCTCTGAAGACTGCCAAAGTCTCAGGATTGCTTCCCTGGACATTGGGAGACACCACCAGCTGAGTAGAATGCCCACCGGCAGTGGCCTGTGATCACCGGCTGTGAATGCATCCATCAGCCATGGAAAGATTGCCGGTCGGCATTGGACACTGCCGGTCAGCAGAAGGTTCCTGCAGAATCTGCATTTGACAGCAACAGAGGGGAAGGTAGAGCATGGCAATACAATTCAAGGCATATATGCACCAATCATGTCCCTTATCATGTTAGTGACTCAAAGGGACATGCTCCTTGGTTCTCGGACCATCAATCGCGCATTTCAATGCGTGATGGCCCAAGAGACCAAGTTATGCATTTCCATGTCAAATGCAATGCAAACAATCAAACCAATGGGACTTAACCTCTATCATGGATAGTCAAGAGGTCAAGCATGCATGCCAATGCAATGCAACCTAAGCATGTTAACTAGGCATGCAATACGACAATGCAAATGAGCAAGCAATGAACAAGCATGCAAGCTAGTGGACATGCAAGACATGGTGCAATCAAAGCATGCAAAGTGTAAGACATGTAACAACATGTAAAGATTGGACTTAAACATGATTTGGACAGCTCTAATAAGGCCCAAAACAGTGGCCAAAATGGTATAACAAAGGCATGAAAACTCACACACAAGCATGCATGCACAAAGGCCTAAATATGGAGCATAAGCTATCAACTCTTCAAAGCATGAAAAGGGATGGAAAATGCCAAGTATGAAAGCATGGAACATGGACTGAAATATGGTCTCCAATGATGCCAAATCATGAGAACAAGCCAAGTAAAGCATGCTAGTGACACACACATCCAAGGCTAACAAGCTAGAATGTAAAGGGCTATACAAAGCATGGCAAGCATGACCAAAATGACACCAAACAGAACTTAAACATGTTAAAACATGACTAAGAACTTCACAAAGTTAAGCCAAAACATGCAAGCATGGTGGTCCAAATGCAAGATGCCTTTCTAGGCAAAAATAGAGGAATACAAAGCAAGTGTATGATGCACATGGAATCTCACCAAACCATCAGAAATTAATGAATAAAACATGTGAAAATAGGCCCAAATAACCACTGATACGCAACCGTGGCATGCAAAAATGATGAGTTACTTTAGAGGGCCATGCAAGGAGTTATTAAGCACATGCAAGATAGACATTCAATATGACCAAAACAACTCTGGAAATGGCTTATGGGGGTACTAAAACCCACTGAAAAATGCCTGAACCGAGCTCAAGAAGTGTGCAAATATAGGCCCCTTTGTAAGGCCAAAAAGGGCATCAAACAAGACAACAAGGAGAGGGGATGGCCCTCTCATTCTTAGGACCTTAAACCACCATCCTCACCACTGAAATCCCTCAAGATTTCAGTGGTGAGGAGGCCCAAACAAGGTGGTCCGGAAGCTCACCAAAAATAGCACAAAATGGGGCCAAACAAGGCCTAAGAGGGGGTAAACGACCCCAAACACAAAAGTGGTCTTAATGAAGTATCTTAAACACAAAAAAACAGAACTTTTTTATGTTATACACAAAGCCCAAATCCGAAAGCAAGACAGGCTAAAATGGTGTGCAAAAACGGGGAATAAAGAGGGAAAATGGGTTACCTTTGTAGCCAAAAGGGGACAACAGCCTCTAGACCCAAAAATGCAACCCTCAACCTCTGAAAATGGCCTCCAAGCTCCTTAGGTTGATGATGGAGGTGTTAGGCCAAGAGTTGTAGTTCAAATGGCCAAGAACTAGACCCTTTTGAACCCTCTAACCAACACAAATGTAGAGAGAGAGGGAGATATAGAGAGGGAGTGATATATATGTGATATATCAGATTTTTCTAACCCCTCTAATGGAAGGAGAGGCTCTCCTTATATAGAGAAACCAATGGGGCAAAGCTTCTCTTAGAAGCTTTGACCAAAAAGGCCAAGCTTCTCTTAGAAGCTTGGAGCAAAAGGGCCAAGAAGGCCAAGCTTCTTGGAGAAGCTAGACAAAAGGGCCAAGCTTCTTGGAGAAGCTAGGCAAATGGGTCAAGAGGTGCAAGCTTCTCTTGGAAGCTTAGAAGGGTTCAAGCTTCTTGGAGAAGCTAAAAAAAGGGTCAAGCTTCTTGGAGAAGCTAAAAAGGGTCAAGCTTCTTGGAGAAGCTAGACAAAGGGTCAAAAGGTTCAAGCTTCTTGGAGAAGCTAAAAAGGTTCAAGCTTCCTCAAGAAGCTAAAAAAAGGTTCAAAAGGGTCAAGCTCCCTCAAGAAAAGGTCTCGGCTAGGAAAAGTGGCCGATTGATCAGAAACAGTGGCCGGCCGACCAAACACAATGCCGACCGGCTATCAATAGTGCCGACCGGCCATCAACAATGGCCGGTGGCAAGGAAACAAGGCCGGTGGCCTCAAGCCATGGCCGGTGAGGTGTGGGGATGGCCTACAAGCTACTTCCCACCCTCAGAAGCAAAACAACAAGTGTTTGGTGCAAAACCAGACACAAAACAGACAAGTCGAGAGGTCTTGAGGTAAGGCGCGTAGCCGAAACCTCCGAGAACTCAAGACGAACACAAACAAGGGTAATCATCGAGTGTTCAAACGATGACGTCCAAGTCTTGAGGACGGTCAAAAATGGGGCGTCTACACCATGCCATGTTTGGCCCTCTGCTGCTGTTAAAACAGGTTCTGCAGGAAGACTTGGCCGGTCGACTACATGGAATGTCGACCGAACAATTATTGATGGCCGAGAGCTCAACAAATGGTCGATGACCATCCAGATATGGTCGGTGGGGTTTCCACTTGGTCGGTGGTGATCCACAGTGTCTATGGAGCATACCTTGGGAGTTGTGCAATTTTCAGAGGAGCAGAGCAAGGGAAACAGAGGCAAACTTGTGCATGGTGGTGGATTTCCGAGTGGAACCGAACGCGTATACATTGGGCCCTCTTCCTGAGGCTACTTTTATTGCTTAATTAGGTTAGTTAATTTGCTTAACTAGTTAATTGTTTGTAATTTTTAGTTAGCTTGATAGTTAGTTAAATTGTATTATTCTTTCAGTCCCTCCGAGCGAGGGCAAATTTGTAATAAGTGTGGGTTCGTATGTGCATGTCTTCCAACCCCCATTTCTTTCTCCCTTTTACTTACCTGCTTTGATGGTTAGTACTAGGGCATATTCAATTTAGCATCCTTATGCTATGCATGCGTGCATCATTCATCAGTATTGCATGCACCGGGCTCGGCGCATCATACTAACTGCATAATATTTCGAATCAAACTTGAATACATGTTATCTATCGCATCTCACATGCCATTTATAGATTAGCCGAGCCCATTCTAGTGACATTTTGTATGAGATACATTAGCCACCTTAACATGAATTAGGATCATGCATATGATTACTAACTAGTTCACTATTTTGGCACGGAGTACAATGTAAGTATTTATGCTTTAGCATCTCGCATGAGTGTGAACGTTAATATGATAGCATGCTTACCATGTGGCTATATGCTTATGTGAGATAACTGTATGAATGCGTGTGGGTGAAGGTTGGATTGTTTGAATTGGGATAATTCATCGAAATCCGTATTTTAGTCTACTCGCGAGTAGCAAAATTCAAACTATTTTCCAAACAAACGGAAATGCGATGCTTTGTTCCGACTTAGGTAATTTAGTCTATACTTGTTTTGTTGTACACATCATATAGTAATTCTAGGCTAATAACCGGTATAAGAACGCATAATGTTTTCAAAACAAGATATCATGGTTAGTAGAGGCCGATCTTCGGATCGAACGAGAGGGGGTGCTCATAGCTGACCTTCCCAATCATACCCAAGTTCCCGAGCCGAGGCAACTTTGGTGATGACGGACATGTGGCCTTAGGCAAACGAGTCAGGGTTTCCTAAATTCCCCCATAAAAAATATTTAGGTGGTGACTCTGTATCTGCAAAGCAGTCCATGTTTGGCACTTCTTTTCTAAAAATCTGTTTTCCAAAATGATTTGCTGGATTTGGACTCTTTGATTCAGATTAAGAACCATGACGATTTGAGAGTTCGAACTGTAGTGAGCCCAAAACGAACAAAACGAGGGTCATCCTCCCGAGGCGTTCGGGGACGTCTACAGTATTGATAGGTTCATTGTCTCTAATTTTAATGGGTATAAAATGAAAGATGACATACTTGTAGGAGACCAAATTCATGAGTTTCAAGAACTACTTAGAAAAGTAGAAAAGAAAGGGACAACTTTTAGTGAGGAGTTTAAAGTGTCTTGCCTTATCGATAAATTACCTTTATCTTGGAATGACTTTGCTAAGCGTCTTAGGCACAAACAAGGAGATCTGTCATTAACTCAATTAATCAATACACTTAGGGTGGAAGAGAAACATAGATCAAATCTAGAAACTGGAAAAGAGAAAACGCCTAAGGTAAATGTGGTGGAGAATGGGAATAAGAATAGTTCCAACAATAGGAATAACTTTCGACCTAAAGGTAAAATTTTCAAGAACAATCTTAAGTTTGAATCTAGAGGTCAAAATGGCAAACACCATAATAACAACTACCAAGCCAATGCTAATAATTTTAAGGGACAAGGGAGTGGCAAGAGGTTGTGCTATGTATGTGGAAGAACCAATCATTATGCTAAAGATTGTTTTTTTAGAAGACTGATGAGTATAAACCAAGGTTCAACAATAAGCAAAGGAATCAAGGTCATAATGCTCAAGTGAATATGATTTTGGAGAAAGAAGAAATTGCCAGACCATCTTTTAGGTATAATCCTAAAATTAATTTTTTTTTTGAATATCAAGATTGGTGGTTAGATTCTGGGGCTAATATACATGTGTGTTTTGATTGTGGTTATTTTAAAACTTTCCAGAAATCAAGTGGAGGAAGTGTAACTTTGGGAAATGGATCAATTGCACCAATACTTGGCATTTGAGATATAGATTTGAAGATGACTTCTGGAAAAATCTTAACTTTGAAAGATGTGCGATATGTTCCTGAAGTTAGAAGAAATTTTATTAATGGATCGTGTTTAGTACAGTTAAGTTACAAAATTGTAATGGAATCGAATAAAATTGTAATAAGTAAAAATGATATTTTTATTAGTAAAGGTTTTGTATGTGACGGTTTATTTAAATTGAATGTATTTTTTGAAGTTAATTATATCTCTCATAATATTTTCAATATTGATGTTTGTGATTTATGGCATAAAAGACTTGGACATGTGAATTTAAGGAAAATTAGAAAAATGATGGATTTAGAATTAGTACCTAAATCATCTATTGATATTAAACACAAATGTGAAATATGTGTGCAAGCAAAACAACCTAAGAAACCTTATAAATCTGTACAAAGAAATTCACAACTCTTAGACCTTATACATAGTGACATTTGTGATTCTAATAGACCACTAACTAGAGCAGGAAATAAGTATTTTGTAACCTTTATAGATGATTGTTCTAAGTTTTGTTACTTATGTTTAATTAAAACCAAAGATGAATTGTTTAGTAAATTTAAAATTTATAAAGCTGAAGTAGAAAATCAATTAAAAAGAAAAATTAAGAAACTTAGATCTGATAGAGGAGGTGAATATAATGTAGGTACCCTTAGTACTTTTTGTGAAGAACATGGAATTATTCATGAAGTAACCCTACCTTATTCTCCACAATCTAATGGGATAGCTGAAAGAAAAAATAGAACTCTTATGGATATGATAAATGCAATGCTTATTAGTTCTGGTTTACCGGAGAGCTTGTGGGGGGAAGCAATACTCACTGCTTGTGTTATATTAAATAGAGTAATTGTAAATGATAATGATAAAACACCTTATGAAATCTAAAAAAAACGAGTACCTAATCTTAAAATGTTAAGAGTGGTGGGGGTGTTTAGCAAAAGTAGCAATTCCAAAACCTAAACGTAAGAAAATAGGACCTAAAACTGTGGATACCGTTTTCTTAGGATATGCTCAAAATAGTAGTGCTAATAGACTTCTAGTAATAAATTCTGAAATTAGTGAAATTACCAATAATACAATAATTGAATCTCGTGAAGCTACATTTTTTGAAGATATTTTTCCATATAAAACTAGGATATCAAATCAGGTTGTAAATAGAACTTCTACTACTAGTACTAGTGTTATTCCTTTTAGAGATGATTCTGAACATCTAAACATTGAACCTAGAAGAAGTAGGAGAACTAGAATAGAGAAAACCTTTGGAGATGATTTTTAAACTTTTTTAACTGAAGGAGAACCAAATACTTTTATAGAAGCTATATCATCTTTAGATGCACCATTTTGGAAGGAAACCATTAATAGTGAGTTTGAATCTATTCTTCAAAATAATACTTGGGAGTTGACTAACCTACATCGTGGGAGTAAAGCTATCTGTTGCAAATGAGTTTTTAGAAAGAAATTAAAACCTTATGGAAGTATAGAAAAATACAAGGCAAGATTAGTAGCCAAAGGATTTACACAAAAGAAAGGAATAGATTATTTCGATACCTATTCACCTGTTTCTAGGATTACAACCATTAGAATCTTAATCGCTCTAGCATCCATTTATAATTTAGAAATTCATCAAATGGACGTAAAAACTGCATTTTTGAATGGAGATTTAGATGAAGAAATTTATATGGAGCAACTTGAAGGTTTTGTGGTTAAAGGACAAGAACATAAAGTTTGCAAGTTGGTTAAATCTTTGTATGGACTTAAGCAAGCTCCTAAACAGTGGCATGAAAAGTTTGATAAGATAATTCTAGAATTTGGTTTTAAGATCAATGAACATGATAGATGTGTATACTACAAAGAAGATAATGGAGAATGTATTATTTTGTGTTTATATGTTGATGATATCTTATTATTTGGAACAAATTTAGAGATAATTAAAAATGTGAAATCTTATTTATCTTCAAAATTTGATATGAAAGATTTAGGAGAAGCTTATATAATTTTGGGTATGAAATTAGAGAAAACAACCAAAGGTATTACATTGAATCAATCTAGAATCCTAGAGAAAATGTTAAAAAAGTTTGATTATTATAATCTTAAACCTGTTTCAACTCCTTTTGATTCTAGCATGAATTTGAAGAAAAATAATGGTGTACCTGTATCTCAACTTAGATATTCTCAAATTATTGGATCACTTCTCTATATTGCTAATAAGACTAGACCTGATATTGCCTATGCTGTTGGGAGATTAAGTAAACATACTCATAATCCTAGTAAAGATCATTGGATTGCTGTGGAAAGAGTTTTTAAATATTTAAGAGAAACTCTAGATTATTCACTTTGCTTTAGTGGTTTTCCTAATGTGGTAGAAGGTTATAGCGATGCTAATTGGATAACAGATAACTTAGATGTTAAGTCTACTACTGGGTATATATTTATGTTAGGTGGAGCAACAATATCATGGGGTTCTAAAAAACAAACTGTTATCTCTAGAAGTACAACAGAATCAGAACTTATAGCCTTAAACATTACGCGTATTGAAGCTGAGTGGATTAAAAATTTACTCCTTGATATTTCACTTGTGAAAAATCCTATACTTGTTATTTCTATACATTGTGATAAAAGAGCTGTAATAGAACTTGTGAGACAAGCACATACTAATAAAAAGATAAATAGACATATGCAAGTGAGGTATAAATCTATAAAAAGTTTGGTGAATAAAAATGTTGTATCTTTGAATTTTGTGAAATCTGAAAAGAATATTGCTAATCGGTTAACAAAAGGTTTATCTAAGAGTGTATTCTTAGATTTATCGAGGGGGATGGGTCTAAGCCCATAAGGAGTAAACTAAGAAAGTAACCCAACTTCTGTGATTGGAGATCCCATGAAGGAAGTTCAATGGGTAGGAACAATCCTTATAGTGTGACTTGTATTCCAACACTTTAAAGAAGGAGATTTTATTAAACTTATTATTTACATTCTCCTGCTCATCCCTAAGAAATTAGTGCTGATGTAAATGTGATGGCTAAGGAAGAGTATGTACTCTAAATGAATCCGAGGCGAGCAAACTCTCGCAAGATAGACATCCGTCACTTCTATCTTTGGAGGATTCACCTAAGTGAGAGCGTCATGAAGCCGTGACCATGGAAATAGGGCTATTTCCTAAAACTCTCATGAGAATCAAGATTGAGCACATGGCTGCTAATAGTGCTAACCCGCGCCACAGTTATGTATCATACCATATGTGTGACATGTTGAATCCTAATAAAAGGGATTTAGTTCAAGACCTAGTTCACTAAGATTCTTTCAGAATGAAACTGTTAACACTAAGTGAGGTTCAAGTTTGAAAAACACCTACACCCATTGTATGGTTTTAAAGTTGCCTATATTATTTATTTATTTATTTATTTATTTTTATTTGACTGTTTTACAAAGTTTTGAATCTTGTGGGGGATTGTTGGAGATTTCCTAAATGCTTCAAAACTTTAATTATTTTTATTTATTATTATATTTTATTATTTATTTATTTCCTTTTATAGTCTTATTTATTTGAATTTTAAATATGTGTTTGGTTTCAAAAGGAATAGGTGTGTTTGTTCCTAACAGACACCATAGATCCTTTTTATACAGGACTCTATTATTAAGAAAAGGTATATAACGTACTCTGTTTTCTCTCTCTCATTCTTCTCTTTACAATATTTTATATTTCTGGACAATTGATACATTCTTGGCAAATTCTTCTGGTGCAACTGTGCATTGTATCAGATCTTGTAAAGTTTTTGGATTGTATTTTGAAGTCGTTTGTGATCGTTAGAACCTGCACGGAGGGAGCGTATAACGACTTTAGGACAACGTCTTTGACGTGCCTCTCACAATCACACAGGCTATTTTCTGAACCCTTTCATCTTTTACTTATTCTGTTATATATATGTATATATACTTTTGTTGAATTGTAAAACCTAGTTTTTCAGAATCTGTTTTGCTTTCAATATTATTTTATAAAATTGATTTAAGATAAATATTTTTCAATTCTCACAACAGATGCATCATCTCAGAGTTTACGAAGTAAGATAGGGTGAGAACCATACTTGGCGAAGAAATAAGCTATTCAACGATGAAATTGAGAATCGGTACAAACCTGTGGAGTTATCGGGAGAACAAATACTAGAGCAAATTAATTTGGGGACGTATAGGCCATATGGAAAGCATCCAACCAACCAAAAAAGACAACGGACTGAAAATCCAACTCCGAACTGGACAAAAAGAAGCATTTTGTTCGACTTACCCTATTGGAAAACACTTAAGCTTCGACATAACCTTGATGTCATGCACATAGAGAAGAATACTTGTGACAATCTACTTGGGACACTATTGAGCATAGATGGCAAGAACAAGGACACGAACAAAACATGTTTGGATCTGGAGGACATGCGAATACGAAAGGAGTTACACTTGATAAGGCATGTGAATGGCTCTTTCAAAAAGCCTCCGGCATTGTACACATTGTCCCCGGCAGAACGAATAGGGTTTTCTGGGGCCTTGTTTTGTTGTTTTGTGTGCTGCTGTTTGGTTGTTATTCATGTTGTGTTGGTTGTTAATCTGACACAAGATTTAGTCATTTGAAAATATATTTACTTGCATCAACTGGTCCTCTTATGCATATAATCTCTTTAAAATGTTATCCATTACTGTTGGAGTCCTTGGTGTTTGATCAATTATTGTAAGTAGTTCTTGCCGTGTATGTAGGTCTGTGTACTTGGTGAATCAAATGACTCCAAAAGTACATATCTAATATCTCTCAATTGTTTGTTGGCAAGATATTTTCATGCTTGTGATATCCATACATAACACAATTACCTTGTTCAAATTGTAAAATACATTTATTAAATTTGGATTTCTCTGTTTGTAGTGCCTAATTGTCATGGCTTTGTTTTCTTAATACATTTGGGATCACATACTATTGAAGGAAATCCCATTTTACTTTTTGAAATAGCTTTGTTTGTTCTTGTCTTCTGGTTTTACTAAATATAATACATAAATTTACAGGGAATTCTTTTGAGTGGAGCACCTGGAACAGGCAGGACTCTCCTTGCTAAGGTAAGGTGTTACATAGTCTTACAAATGAGTTGGACTCATGACTCTCTCTAACACTTTCATTTTTTATTTTATTTTTGTGTGTAGGTATACAGTTTTAGTAAAATAATGAAATTAAAATTGATAAAAATAAATGAGTAGCACAGTAATAGCACCCCAACTGTGAAAGTAATGACTATATTTTTATTAAACGAGCATCTGCATGGAATTTAATAACATAATCATAATGAATGTAATTATGTGCTTTGAGAAATAAAGTTTATTTTTTGTTTTTCTTGATTCAATATTCTACCTTAATTTTTGTAATGCACTTCAAGATTTTGTGTTATAAGTTTTAATTTTTTTCATAATTGTTTCCTGAATTGGATAAGGAAGCTTAAATTAAAGACAAAATTAGGCTCACATGGCCCAGTCCAACTTGAAGCCGTGGTCTTGGGCCTTAAATTTACAAGGAATTCTTATGACTGGAGCACCTCACCTGCTTGCATGTAATGCGGCTGTTTGACACAGTAATTCCATGAGTTCTGTATAAATTGTTGCATGCTATTCAGTTTTTTGAAATACGATCATCAGAAAATTCAGTTCTAGCTTGTTAAAGGATCATAAATGCTCAGGAATTTTGAAATCTAAATGCTCTAAATTTAATGGTTTCTTTAACCCTTGCATTATTGAACTTTGACATGTTGTGTCGTTATTGAGGAAACTGATCTATTAAAACATTTTGTGTTGCTTGGAGACGTGGATGGTTCAATAATTTGGTTGGTTATTAGAATGCAAAAGTAGATGCAATTTACTAGTGTTATTATTTTCAATGTTATGTTACTTTACACAGAGGCTCTACCAAACATTATAAGCAATTGTAGTAGTTACACTACTAACGTATGCGACGTTTATTATTCATGTATGTCTGTTGCGTACATAAACTTAGCCAAAAAAAGGCCTTCGAGGGCGAAAAATTGAAAGCAGCCCCCGAATCACTATAGGGATGGCACAGGTAGCTTCCTCATGTCAAATCGGACCTGTGGGGACAGACGGGACGTAATTAGCACGTGTACGTTGGGAGTTGGCGTGGAAAACGCCACAAACTTAGCCGAAAAAAGGCCTTCGAGGGCCGAAAATTGAAAGCATCCCCCGAACCATTGTAGGGATGGCACAGGTAGCTTCCTCATGTCAAATAGGACCTGTGAGGACAGACGGGACGTAATTAGCACGTGTACGTTGGGAGTTGGCGTGGAAAACATCATAAACTTAGCCGAAAAATGGCCTTCGAGGGCCCAAATTTGAAAGCAGCCCCCGAACCACTGTAGGGATGGCACGGGTAGCTTCCTTGTGTTAAATAGGACCTGTGGGGACAGATGGGACATGATTAGCACGTGTACGTTGGGAGTTAGCGTGAAAAACGCCATAAACTTAGCCGAAAAAAGGCTTTCGAGGGCCGAAATTTGAAAGCAACCCCCGAACCACTGTAGGGATGGCATGGGTAGCTTTCTCGTGTCAAATAGCACTTGTGGGGACAGACGGGACGTAATAAGCACGTGTCCGTTGGGAGTTGGCGTAAAAAACGCCATAAACTTAGCCAAAAAAAGGCCTTCGAGGGCCGAAAATTGAAAGCAGCCCCTGAACCACTATAGGAATGGCACAGGTAGCTTCCTCATGTCAAATAGGACTTGTGGGGTCAAACGAGATGTAATTAGCACGTGTACGTTGGGAGTTGGCGTGGAAAACGCCATAAACTTAGCCGAAAAAAGGCCTTCGAGGGCCGAAAATTGAAAGTAACCCACGAACCACTGTATGGATGGCACAGGTAGTTTCCTCATGTCAAATAGGACCTGTAGGGATATATGGGACATAATTAGCACGCATATGTTGGGAGTTGCCGTGGAAAACGCTATAAACTTAGCCGAAAAAAGGCCTTCGAGGCTCGGAATTTCAAACCAGCCCCCGAAGTACTGTAGGGATGGCACGGGTAGCTTCCTCGTGTCAAATAGGACTTATGGGGACAAACATGACATAATTAGCACGTGTACGTTGGGAGTTGGCGTGAAAAACGCCATAAACTTAACCGAAAAAAGGCCTTCAAGGGCCGAAAATTGAAAGCAGCCCCCGAGCCACCGTAAGGATGGCACGGGTAGCTTCCTTGTGTCAAATAGGACCTATGGGGATAGACGGTACGTAATTAGCACGTGTACGTTGGAGTTTGCGTGAAAAACGCCCTAAACTTAGCCGAAAAAAGGCCTTCGAGGGCCGAAATTTGAAAGCTGCCCCCGAACCACGATAAGGATGGCATGGGTAGCTTCCTCGTATAAAAAAGGACCTGTGGGGATAGACGGGACGTAATTAGCACATGTACGTTGGGGGTTGCCGTGAAAAACGCCAGAAAGGTTATAAAAATATATTAAAGCTTATATATTAAAGCTTACAAATATATATGTTCTATAAGCATCTCTATACATGAACATTTATGAATAAAATATATATATGTTTACACATTAGACAAAACTTGACTTGAGGCTCATGCCTGACTTGGGAAATTTTTTACACTTTAAATTTAAACTTTAAATACAATTTAAAGTGTAAAGAAACTATATTCAAATTCCTAAATTCAAACTATATTTAAATATAATTTCAATTACAATTGACATCCTTGCAATTTCTGTTTCTGTAGATGGCTATAACTTTTTGTTTACAATGGAACTAATGGGTGTAATTTTTGTTGTGTAGATGGCTTTTGGCATTGACATGTGGATCTTCTATTTTTTTTGCTCGGAAGATAATTCACAGTTTTGCAAATTTGGGAAGTTTTTGTCTTCGTAATCTTTTTGTGTGGAATTTGAATACATCGTACATATAATTTTTGGTGGGGTACATAGTATTTTTGGAGCTTGTATTAATTGCTCTGGTGGTATATATAGATTACCTTTTGTCGTGGTACATATTACCATGGTAATTTGTACCTTGACAAATGATCATTACAATGTATAGTATAGTAAAAATGTTGTGTATAGAGGACATTGTTTTGGTAACGTATTTGGAATGTATGACGTTATTATTTGTAATTGGAATATATATAGTTGGTTTATATATAAGTTTACATTAGCAGGTGTTATTTTTTGTTTGATGGTTGTAAGTGAAACATGCATTACGGAATATGTGATAATATATATAGGTTGTATACCTATTACAGGTTGCAGTGGAAACATACAGGTTCTGACAAAATTTATTAAAATGAAAAAAACAAAACAAAAATATAAAATGAGGTTTTTGGTGACAAAACAATTGGTAGCCAAAAATAAATAAATCTGTTGGCGACTAAATATTTAGTAGCTAAAACGAAATGAAAACAGTTATGGCGACTAACTGTTTAGTAGTTAAAACTCAAAATACTTTTGGCGACTAAATTTTTAGTCGCCAAAATATAATAAAAAATTATAAGCGACTAACCTGTGTAGTAGCTAAACAAGAATCAATTTTTCCGCGACTAAAACATTTAATAGTTGAAATAGCACTATTGGCGACTAATAATTTCGTCGCCGTACATATTTTAAGTTTTTGCAACAAAAGATTTAGTAGCTAAAGATGTGAGTTAAACGAATTAATTTACCCTTTGGGCGCCAATGTCAGTTATGAGCAACTAAGGCTCTTTTCGTCACTAATACCTGTTATTTTTGTAGTACTTTTGGCGATTAAATGTTTTTTAGTCGCTAATACTGTCGGCGACGATGTATCCTGACAAAACCAGCGATCAAAATTTTTGGTTGGCAAAGTATTTCGGCGACAAAAATCAATACTTTTGGCGACTAAAAAATTAGTCGCCAAAAGCATATTTTCTTGTAGTGTAGCCATCCTTTCCTAAAGAAGCGAAATTCTTTTGATCAGCAAAAAAGGAGAAATATTATTAAACACAAGGCAATTCTCACTTTTATAGTCCCACAAAGTTCTTCCAAATTTGGTTGAGATCCATTAAATACACAATCGTTTCCCTATTTCCAAATAGACCATAGCACAGCAAAAGAAATGGCATTCCATATCTTCCTCTCCAACTTTTTCAGCCGAGTTCCAACCTACCATTGAAGCAGACTATTCACAGACAATGGTAAGACCCATTGGATCCCCCCACCATTTGACAATGTGAGACTAGATCAGCCAAACAAACCGCAAAAAAGTAACACATGATTTGTTGTCTCCACCTTAGCCTTGCAGAAGACACAACATACATTAGCACATCCCACTACAAGAATTTACACATTTTGCAACCACTTTTGCCGACCAAATAAATTTTAGTCACAAAAAAATGACATTTGGCGACCAAATATTAATTAGTCGCGAATGATCATTATTTTTGGCGACCAAATATTATTGGTCGCAGAAGGTTATATTTTGGCGACCAAAAAATGAGTTGGTCGCAGAAAGTGGTATGCTTTTGCCAACCAACTACAAATTTGGTCGCGGAAGGTCACATATTTTTTGGCGACCAAAAATTTGATCGCCAAAAACTTATTTTCAGCAACCAAAAAAAAATTAGTCGCCAAATTTGTACTTTTAGCGACTAATATTTTAGTCGCCGTTGATTGAGATTTGGCGACTAAAAAAGTTTGTCGGCGAATGTACCTTTTCTGCGACTAATATAGTCTTTTGGTCGCCAAAAATTTGGGAGGGAAATTTGATTTTTATAGAGGCGGGAATTGAATTTTTTTTGCGACAAAAAAATTTGGTCGCCATTTTTAAAACGACGTCATTTTGTACAGGAAAATAGAAAAAAAAAAAAAAAAAAAAAGAGAAAAAAAAGCCCTAATCTCTTCTGTCTCTAGCCCCCTCTCTGTGTCCATGTTGGTCTGCCCTCTCCCTCTCTCTGTGTTCTCTCTCTCAATCGGTGCCCACTCTATGTAGCTCACCGAAGTCCCTCACCACCATTGCTCAAGTCCGTCGCACATCGCCACCGCCGCAAATCGCCATTGCCCTCTGTCTAATGGACTCCTCATTTCTAGAAGATCCTCACCCAATCTCACCTCATCTCAGACCAACGTCGCACGCCACTGCTAGCGCCACCACCGCCGCCGCCGCATCCTCACAGGTTCTCTCTCACTCTCGGTCTGTCTGTCTCTCTCTCTGTTTCTCGCTCTCTCCCTCTCTAGCCTTTTAATTATTTGAGATTGCTTTCTCAATAACATTAATCTGAAGGGCAGATTTTGATTCTGAATCTTGCTCACCCCATGATTCCACATCAAGTTGATCATCTTGTAACTCAACCTTTTGTTCCAATGGAGTTCTTAGCTCTACATTATGATGGATAGGTGAAGATACAGTGTCTTCTGTAATCTCAATAGCATTAATCTTCTGGGCAGCTTTTGACTCTGAATCTTGGTCATGTTAATCTCAATAGCATTAATCTTCTAATTGTTTAAAATCGTTGTCTCGTCTTCCTACCAATGCCCATATCCATTCCCTTGTTTGTACTTCTTAGAACGAGAGTATGAAATAGATAAACAAGGTATACGATTTTGTTATTTAGATGCTTGCTTGCACACCTACTTTACTTGAATTAGGGTTGTTTGGGATTTGACATGGGGTTGTTAATTTCGATATTCTTGAGAGACGAGTATTTGTTTTGGGGTGGATATCTTTCTAGAATGTTCATTGCTGCAATTTGACTTGTGATACATTTATTTGAGGTGCTAGGCACACTGAGGCACCAAGGTCTCTTGGTGCTAATTGGGTTTGAAGTTAATGGTCATCCCAATTTTTCGGTGCAATTATTTTGTGTTTTAATGTTGTGGCCAACAGATATGATGGCTTCTGATCTATCATGCTTGGCTGGTAAATTTTTTGGCTTGTTGGGAGAAAGACAAACCATGGATCCACAAATTGTTGACTAGCTCGAGAAAAGATCTTCATAGTTGGGAGCTCTAAGACAATGAACGATATGGAATCCTAGGACTAGAACTATGGTTTACTACTTCCCAATAATATAGTTGTTTGATCTCATGGTGAAAGGGGAGCCCGGAGTGAACTTGCCCATTGCCGTATAGTAGAGTGCGTAAGGGGAGATTTTCAACTAAATAAAACATGACAAATAATTTAATAAACAGCTTAATGATGTCAGATCTTTCTATTGGAGTGACATGGTATTAATGTGGTGGTTGGCAACACTCGCCCTCCTTTTGCAGAAATAACTTAGTCTCTTTACATGGTTTGCTATTTGCAAAATTTGAGCTGATTGTTTCCACTTGCAATGATTGTTCTCAATTTTTGATGATTTAATTATTTGCATTTATTCGTCTACTTCCACTGCATTTCATGCCTAGATTTTGGTTATATATTAAATCCAAAGGGCTTCAATAAAATTTGTTTTTGGAAAAAATGTAAAAGAAAAGGCTATCTAGCTTGAAATTGGCCAAATTATTAATTTTTGATTGATGTGCAACAATTTCTTGTCGCAAACACCACCTGCAGAGGTATTTAGAACTCTTATTTGAGATTAGTTTCCGGTTTGAATTATAACATTGTGATTCTTTTTTTCTTCAGGAGGAAACCGTATCTTCTGAGCTTCCGAAACCAGAACACACTGATTATGCTGCCATGATGAGTGTTATATATAGTATGGTGAAGCTGGACTACATTATGCAGGTACTAAGCTCCCTCATGTTGTGTGATATTTCTAATTTGAAGATTTATTGCCTTGTTTGGTTTCATTTTCAGAATATGTTTCCTAATTTTATTTTTTTTTTGGAAAAATAAAAGTTAATTTGATGAACATAAATACCAAATTTTTTTCTTCAAATTTTTGAAAAAACAAATTGTCCCAAAAAAGTGGAAATCATATGAAATTATGAGTTTCTTTTTTTTTTTTTTGGGTCAATTTTTTCCCCAAACTAGTTTTTAGTTTTTTTGAAGAAAAAATAACATAATAGATTTTGAAAACCAACCAAATTGGGAGATTAATTTCTTCTCTTTTTCTGCATAATGATCTGAATCTGGGAAAATTGTGTACATTCTATGACAAGGTTTAAGTTCTCCTTCGGTCAACACTTTTTAGGGGGTCTGACTGAGAAAATTATCACTTTGTTGTAGCAAAGGATCGTTTCTTCACTTAATCTCAAATCGTCATCAGGAGAACTAGAAAGCTACAGCCTGATGTGGTCCTTGCGCCCTTTTATAAACAATGATATCATGCATCAAGCTTGGAGGCTTATTCCATGAGTCTCGTAGGTATGTTCTGTGAAGATTTTTTTATTTATATTTAGATTAATTGTAAAGGAAGAACAATCTGTTTGACTAGTTTTGTTTTTTTAATAAAAAAATAGGTTTTATTTATTTATTTTTTAGTGCATTGGTAAATTTTTGGACTAAAAAGCAAAAACACACCAGTTCTAGCTAGAGCAGTCACTTTGCACATAGCACAAAGGTTAGGTCTGCGTTGCATTGGTGAAAGCTAGGACTAACAAGCACGAACACACTGGCTTCACTCCGTTTGCTTACACATTCTCTTTGCTGATTCTTTCAAACTGACCATGCCTTACTACAAGTCTCTTCCTAATTGTCTCATTTGCTTTGGATTCCTTCATGAAGCGAAAAATCCAAATCTAGTATTTAACTTGGACCTCATAGCTTTGTGCGCCATCTGTTGTATCTCTTGTTTTAAGTCGTGCCATAAAACAGTAAACTTGAACTTGTAGCAGAACACCCTCCCTTCACTTTCACATACAGGAATAGGATGCAAGAAGATCACCTCCCTACACTCCAATATCCAGAGTAGGAGGCAAGGCTTACTCCTTCCTATTCCTATGTGGAAGCCAGGACACAAGGTTTGATTATTCAGATATACCAACCTCCTTTCCCTAAATAATTTATGAAATATTATTTTGATTTTCATTCTCCTTTTATCTCGTACATACGGATCAACTGCTAGCATTTCATAGAGTACAATGATTAGGATCGTTGTAGCAAGTGTGTAGAAAAATTAAGTGGGTGTATTTAGGCCATGTTTGATTGTTGGATCAAGTTGAGTTAGATTACAAGTGCAATGGGATTGAGTGATGAGATTACTAGTGTAGTTGATGTGTGCCTTTTAAGGCACACGTTAAGTCATGCAGAATGTGCATTCTTTTTAAACTTGTAAACTCATGCCCTAGGGACACACTTCAACAAAATCCTTGTCTAAAAGGTTGCTTTGTTGTTGTAAAGTACAACAAACTAGTCTTTTCACATCCAATTTTATAGGATTGGATTCACAATCCCACTTCATGGGAATGCTAATCCCACAATGTGAGCGATTCATAATCCTAAGGACAATTAGTACCATGTTATTTTTACCAACCAAACATGATTATATAGGATCCACTGGATTCCTAATCAAGTCCCATCAACTATGGATTAGATGCCTTGGGTGCTTCCTACCTGATGTATTAGACAACTAGTGATTTTCCTTCTATATAACATTGACAACAATTTTTGACTAACCTCACTTTTGAGGTGAGTTTCGAAATAAAAATTCATGGTACATAGATTTTCTGCTCAAACAAAGAGGCTCTTCTGGGATTGTATCCAACATGGGCTTCTTTGACCTACTCACCGCTACTCTATACTTGAACTCTGGTGCCGGAAACCCCTCGACACCCTCCAAATTTAACCTTGAATCGCCAACCTGACCAGACTGCAGTGATATCCTCACGTTTCCACCCTTTACCTGCTTGGTCCGTGCGTTAGCCGCCATGAAAAACACAGCCATATCTGGTGTCGTGACTATGGAATTCACTCTCTTCATGGGAAACAAGAAGTACAGGTTACAAGAAGTACAGGTTACAAGAAGTACAGGAATTCACTCTCAATTTGTGATTGTCCATTAGTGTTATCTGATCTGATCTTTATGCCTTACCTGTGAAGGTCTTCTCCTCATGGTGGATCAGTTATTTGTTGCTTTACATTTGTATTCATAGGGCATTTGTAGAAGTTGGTTTGTTTTAAGTAGAATAGACCAAATAAATTTTTAATATTGAGGTTTAGGGTCTTCTATATTTTTCTGCTGCTTTGAACAAGGTTAGGTTGGCACTGGGGATTGACCAGCGTGATAGCAAATAAGTTGGACTTCCTTTCATTTATGCTACATTTTATTCTCTCTTGTTTGTGTGATATTTTTCCCACCAAATGATATTTTTTAATGATCTTCATGCTTTTATGCTTTTCTGATATGTCATTTTTGCTCATTCGATTCTATAAGCTAATGCGAAGTCTCATCATCAAGCTCTACAAAAGATTGCTGATATAGTTAAGCACGTTAAGTTTCTAATCATGTTGTAATTTAGTGGCCTTTATAGCTGAATGAAGTGGAGTTTTTTTTTTTGTGTTATTTTCCCCAGCTGGTGCATAAGCATACACATACATATGCATTATATACACTGCGATTTGACCACTCTGGCATTGGCTTTCAACTGTGCAATTGTATTACAATAATTATAAAAACTTCAACTTTCATTAAACAAATAATTAAAATACATATACATACTCATCATAGAGAAGTACACATAGGAACAACTAGTTTGGTCAAGTTTATTTTTCCCTCTACAAACCCCTACACAAATCCAATAGCCAAACACAGCCTGAGAGAATTAGCATTCTAAGTTTAAGGCTAGCAACAGCTAGTTTGGTCAAGTTTACCTATAATGTAATGTACTTCCCTACATTTGTACATTCTCTTAGGTATAAGATGAAAATTCCTCATAGACTAATAACCCACCCACTTGACCTATACGGTAACTAATCCATTGACATTTTTAAGTATACTTGAATCGTCGCAGCACCTATGGTTAGCAGAATGAATTACTTAAAGAGTCATAACTGAGTGTTGCAGCTTGTCTTGTGGAGTCATAAGTAAGAATAAAGAAAATAGATGCATTTAATCACAAGACCAATCCCGTATTCAACAATGATCTCACTCACTCTCTTACCCGGAATAACCTTCCAATCACTTTAATACTGATCCTTATAATCATGAAATCAACAACGACCTCACTCTCTCAGCTTGAACTACTTGAAAAGATAAAATTGTAACAAACCATTAAAACTTGGAATAAAACACAATATTGACTCATCCTATACAGTTATAATTACTGGATAATGGGCCAGCATACTTTGCTAAGTTACTTAATGGGTAAATTACACTGCTCTCTCATAAGGTTTGGGTTTATTAGAACAAGTCCCACTAGTTTCATGAAATTATATTGAGCTTCACTGACATAGTTAGTTCACCAACAGACCTAACAGAAATGTTGAATTTGTAATTGCCCTCTCATAAAACAATCATTTTACACCAAAAAATGACTTTACCTAATTTCCCTTTTCTCTCTTCTCTGCCCATCTTCTTCCTCTCTTTTTTTTCTATCATATTCTCTCTTCTCCATCGTTCTCTTCCCCTCTCCCCCTACCATCGCACGTCAATAATATATTTTTTATTCAAGAATTCAAATAAGGTGATGATGTGCCTCAATTTGGTGCTCAAAAGATGGAACCACCTAGGAGAACTAGCCAAACTTATTGACAAAGAACATTTGGAAGGTGAATGGGAGGGGAAAACAGTTAGATTATATCCCACATGGCTGTTGATCTAACAGGAATCACCCATCTTGACATTCTTGCTTCAATCACACCCCTTTTTTTTTTAATATATTGTTTCTTAATGTGGAAAGCAGAACTGCTCTGACTGATATAAGGTGGAGTGCTGAAATTTGCTGTGCTGTGTTTGTTGGGCTGAAATTTGCTTTGCTGTGCTGTGCTCTGCTATGTTTGTTGGAAATCTTGTTTTGCTGAGTTGTTAAACTGATTTGAGCTGGAAATTTGTGGGCTGCTGGAAATTTATGGATGAATCTGCTGTGTAAGGTCCATGTATGCAAAGTTTGCCTTCCTCTCTGCTGTGTCTGCTGTGCTTGTTCTGTTCAGTTTTCTGTTCTGTTTTTGGTTCTCTTTGTCTGTGTTCTATTCTTCTGCTTTTTTTTTTCCTTTCGGGTTTGGTTCCTCACCAAACTCCTTCCCTTTATTTGATGTAATCTCATATCTTGTATGATTTTCCATCTATAAAGGTTCCTCTTTTTTTGCTGATAAAAAAAATAAATAAATAAATAAAAGAAGAAGACCTTCATATGGTTGTTTATTGACTTGGAAAAGCAAATGATAAGTAAGTTCCATCAATCACCAAATTAGAAAATTAGTTTCCACATAAGATTTTCTTAGAATACAACCAAATTTATTTTTTTGCTGTGTAGTCTGAAATTATGTGGCAAAATCTTGATAGTACTTCTGAACAGACTCTTAAATTTGTTTTAAATTCAAACAAACATATTGGAAGTGGGAATTGATTTGAATTTAGTGTGTGTCTTGGTAGGCCTATTGGGTTATCATTTATCAAGAAATGAGTTCCTTAGCACTAGTGTCATAATCATCATTTTGGCTTTTGGACTTTTCATTGCCTATTAACAATACAAAAATGATTATCCTCCTTATATTTGGATTGGCTAAGTGGCATGTTAAAGTACCTAAAGGTCTTGGATTTGGGAAATAATCAACTATCAGGTCCAATTCCTTCCGAGCTTGGGAGCTTGACCAGCCTTGTGAAAATGTAAATGGTGTTTGACATTTTGTTTCTTCAATTGAGTTTATGTGTTTGCTTCTGGTTTGAGATTTTGCTTTTCTTGTTTCAGGAACCTTCAATCCAATGGGTTGACTGGAAAGCTGCCTTCTGAACTTGGCAATTTTAAATACCTTGAGGAACTTCGGCTGGATAGGAATAAGCTTCAAGGAAACGTTCCTGCAACTAACAGTTCAGATTTTACATCCAGCATGCATGGGATGTAAGTAAAAGATTCATATATAATTACACTATAATTCCTCTAAATGTTGCAGTTATCTGTTTGGGGATTGATTTGATGCGCTTTCACTGAAAATAGTTGCTTGTAGCAAGAATGTGAATAATATTAATTTAATTTTTTGTGGTAAGTAAACATGTGAACTTGAATGAAGAAAATAAAAATGTATAACTATATACTTGCACTTCCTAGTTATTTGATGTATAATTTAATTTTTATGATGCCCATGTTTTGATTTGTTTTTTCACCTTTCATAGAATTTCATTGTATATACTATTAAAACATTAAATTATGCACCAGATTCTGGATGCCCATGTTTTACAAATTCAAACATTGGACCTATTGAAATTATGCACTTTCAGAAAGAAAAAAACGAATACTAGTTGTCAGTTAACAACAGCCATCTAATATTACACATAGGCCCAAATTTTTTCCAGATTAAATGTCAAAATGAAATCTTACTTGGCTTATGTTTTTGAAAAATTAATTAGAATGAGATATTATTTGACTATAATTTTGAAAATTGAGACATTCAGCAATAAGAATTTGTTACCATTATGTTTTCTTGATGGATCTTAGGAAAAAGATAAATTGGCCAAACAGTTGAGCCATCTCCATCACATAGTCTAAGACAAAATCTGCATAGAAAGCAAGTTATGATTGAACAGAAACATAAGCAATGAAATTCTATGGAAGGTGAAAAAACAAATCAATACACACTACAATTATGAATTTCTGTCTGATGCTTGAGAGACTACAACAAAACAAAATAGAAATTGGTTTGAATGAGAATTAAAGTGGGAATGCATTACAAGTTCATGATCTAATCTTCAACATAGAGTAACCAAGTTACAAACATCAGATAATCACAGAGGCAAGTTTTGCAAGAATGGAGGTAACTAAACTACCACTTGTGTTCCAGGACATACCAAAAAGAACAGAGAGATTTGATAAAGAATATGCATATAGTACACGACATAACTACGGAAAGAAAGGAAGAGAACGGTAAGGAAGTACTTTGGATTAGTGGCAAATTACATTAATGTCAAGTTGGTCTCAGAATCTTAACTAAATATATATGAACATCATATAAAAATGTATAATTTAATTTTTTCCCCCCTTGTAGTTACTTGATGCAAGTTGCCTCTCTCTCTCTCATGCATACGGACATGCAAATGCATACATGCATGAATTGTTGCCTTTTAGTTATTGTGGCATGGTTCTGGTCCCCTTGATGCTTGCTTACCATTTCAGATTAAGCATGACCTTGCTGATGCTGACTACAAAAGATAGTTTCTAAACTTTTACATCTATGATGATTTTCAAAGAATCCTGTTTTAGTTCTTGAGCATTTTGTTGTCACTTCTTGTCAGATTGAACTTTATTTTTTCTAAGACAATTTTTCACTTTGTGTGCATGTGCAGTGTGGATGGTGGAAGACCAAGTAGTGCAAGTATCTTTGTTAGTGGCTTTGTCTTGGGTGGAATTGTTGTTGGAGCACTAGGTTGTATATATGCACCCCAGGTATGTGTGTATTCCTGAACTGTTGTCTATCCATTAGAATTGGATTTATTTGGTCAAATCTCTGGATTGTTTGATATGCGGTACTTCAAATTTCATTAGATAACATAGTTGCTGTGAGGTTCATTTGCCTTACAGATCAGCACGGCACTGGCAGGAGCAGACAGGAAAGATTTGATGAGAAAGTTGCCAAAATTCATATATGATGAAGAGAAAGCCTTGGAGGTGAGATCTTTCTCTTGCATTTTGGCAACTGCAACTGCCAAAAGATTTGGTGTATTTTTTAATTTTTACTAGGGATCTTGTCATTGATTCATGTTGACAATATGAACTCTCATCCACTTTATATGATTTGATGAGAACAGAGTACACGCAAAATCTTGACTGAGAAGATCGCGCAGCTAAACTCTGCCATAGATGATGTCTCTTCGCAGCTCCGTGCTGATGATACCCCAAATGGAACTGCTGTAAGCCCGGATGAACTTCAGGCTTCCATATGACAAACTGTTCAAAAGATATCCTGAAGTTGTTTATCGATGAGAAATGTTTGAAACAAATCCTTTAAATTTTCACTAGTAAACTAAGGGCTCAAGGTGGGGCCCTTATGTATTGTGTCGAATGTTAATGATTCAATTAATTTGAATGATGCTTTAAAATTATAGGTTTATTATGGATTGAATGAATTATTAGGAATTACAGGTGTATTGTTTTCCTGCTTTGGTGACTAATTTATTAGTTGCGACATCCAAAATAATTTTTTTTTGCAAAAAATGACAATTGCCGACCAAGAGTTTTGGTCGCAAAAAATACATGTATTGCCGACCAAAACAGCTCTTGGTCGTGGAATCTCACTTTTGCCGACCAAAAGTTTTGGTCGCGAAAAGACACAAATGGCGACCAATTTTTTTGGTCGCGAAATGTGATAATTGGCGACCAAAAAATTTGGTCGCGAAATGTAATAATTGGCGACCAAAATTTTTGGTCGCGAAATGTGACAATTGACGACTAAGAAATTTGGTCGGGAAAATATCACTTTTCGCGACCAAAGTGTTTTGGCGACAAAATAAATTAGTCGCGGTAATTAAATATTTAGCGACCAAAAATTTAGTCGGCAAAATCCAACTTTTGCCGACCAATCACAATTTTGGTCGCGAATTACTTTTGCCGACCCTCAATTGGCAACCAAAGTAGCGACCAAAAAAATTGGTCGCGGATAACTTTTGCCGACCAAAAATAGACTTTTAGCGACCAATTTTTTTGTTGCCAAAAGTGTTAATTCTTGTAGTGTCCATTGAGGATTCCAATCCTTTGTGGAAAACTAATGTTTTAATTGAGCTTTCCTAAAGAAGCAAAATGATGATCGAGGTGAATGTACTATTGGTAGCAAAAGGATGAGATCATTTTTACAAATTCTCCTCGTGTTCCTAGTTCTTTTTTCTTTTTTTTTTCATTTAAAATCAAAAAATGTTGGGGATGATTGATACTAGTTTTACTTGAACTTGTGTTCGTAACCATCAATCTTGTCAATGGTTAGGCCAAGTTTGGGAAGACTAAATAAGTGCACTTTTTATTTTTTTTGTATTATGTGTAGCAAAAAGTAGAGAGGAGATGTTGATTGATGTGACCCAAAAAAGATAAAAAGATGAAATAAGTGTACTTTTTTAGGTTAGCCAAACTTGACCACTAAAGTGGATTGTTTGGCCCCATGCCCTAACAATCCTACCAAGAACAATTCTTGACGATTGGAACATGAGACACGAGTTCTGGTACATTACTTATGGTCCCAACTTCTACTAATTCACCTAAAATCATCAATCAATATATATATATCTGCGCATTACTCAGAGATGGAAGAGAGAGAAGGTGGATGGAATCCAGTACTACGAAGGAGAAAGAGCACGATTTGGCAGCAAGGATATCGATCGGAGCAAGGGTTAATCACCATTTTCGTGGATCATATCCCAGAGTCAATGGATCCCAAAGGATTGTTCAACCTTTTCAGCAAGTTTGGAATCGTTAAAGATGTGTTCATCCCAAGGAAAAGGAGACAAGCAACAAGATCTAGATTTGGCTTTGTTAGATATGATTGTGATGTGGCTGCAGAGGTAGTAATACAGAAGACAGATGGTTTGTGGTGTGATAATAGGGCTTTGCAGGTGAAAAAAGCAGAGTTTCAAAAGACCCAAAGGTTTGATCCGAGGGTGCGAAGGAGGATAGGTATGAAAGAAGGTGGGCAGAGGATACAAAATCAACTTCAAGGGCAGCAGATTCAATTTCAGGGAGGAAAGAAATCATATGCCGAAGTATTGGTTAATGGTGGAGCTAGTGAAAGGGAGGAGGTGGTGATCAAAACATTCGAGGAAGGTAATGGGTTGGGTTATGAAAGCTTAGTGGTGACAATGCGCAATTTTTTCGCTTTCAAGGAGTTTAGAGCAGAGTTGTATAAAAGGGGGATGAAGGATGTGATTGCAAGGGAGTGTGGAGGTAGATTAGTAGTGTTAACCTTTAGCTCAGTTCAACAAATGAAGGAAGGGAAGGTCAAGCTGAGTGCGTGGGGACAGGAGTGGTGTGATTCAGTTAAAGAATGGGGGGAAGGGCACTACGTGGAGCAGGAGAGGTGCGTTTGGTTGTGTTGTTTCGGCATTCCAATTAATCTTTGGAGTGTCACTACCTTTCGCAGCATAGCTAATCATTGGGGGACGATGGTCCAACTTGAGGAGGATGTTAATAACCCTCAATCTTTTCAGCAAGGCCGAGTCCGAGTAGTAACGAGGTGTATGAAGATGATTAATTCGATGGTTCATTTGGAATGTAAAGGAACTCTGTATCCAGTAAGGGTCTGCGAGGAATTACCTCGCTGTTTATGTCCGAGTTTAAGTTATAGTCGGGGTAATGCTACTGGTTTCCCTCCATCCCAAGTTAATGAGGAGGTGGACCAACTATCCGGAAATGGAGATTGTAGGAGGTATGTCCAGAAAGTTCCTGTACCAAGGGAGGAGGTAACGGGGGGAAGATCCGCGGAGGAGAGCAGGGTGCTGGAGACAGAAATAGAGGGACCAGATATGGTGAACAAGGATGATGAAGGTCAACATGCAGAAGCAGAAGGTGTGTTATAGGGAGGCATGGGGCATGCTAACGTAGGTGCATGTTCCAATGAGGAAGGTCTGGTTCAAGTTGTCAACTCACAACAGGTTATGATGAAAAATTTTCAAATTTCAAACGGGGTTCTCGGCTCTTCTGGGCCTTGTACAGAGATGTGTGGGCCTGAGGAAGGCACATCAAAAATTAATCTTGAAGTAGTACTTGAAGGGTTGCATGTTGGGCCTTTGCCCAGTGGATTAGACAACAGGGAGAGGCTGACAGTGGAAGAGAGTGAGGCCCAGCCCAGGTTTAAGCCCAATGTGTTTCAGTCCATACAGAATAATTTAGATAAATCTGGTGTTGCAAGCAGTAAAGTCCAGGAGGTTGCAGAGAAAGCAACATTCAACAATCGCAAAAAAGGCTTTGTCAACAAACAAAGGGGAGCACTAGGCAGTTTTGGGTTCCAAAGAGGTGCCATTTTCAGACCCACGGCAGCAGCTGTAGCTTCCTCTTTGTCATCATCCCAAAATCAATCGAGGTGTAGTAGAAGGAATTTAATTGAAGAAGCAAAGTCAACTTTGAAGGTGGGAGCAATTCTGGGGCTGCAGTACCAAGGTAGAGAGCAAGACGTTGTGAACAAAATAGTGGAGCTTGAGGAAAACGATGTGGAAAGACTTGCAGGTGAGGCAAATAGAAGATAGCAGAATGTATCTTGGGGAAAAAAGGGTGATAATTCAGTTTATCCATGCATATTTTATCTTGGAATGTTAGAGGGCTGCGTAGATTAGAAAAAAGGGAGAAAATAAAGCAGCTGGTGAGGGAGCGAAATGTGGATGTTTTATTATTGCAAGAATCTAAGAGAAGTTCGGTGGATGCTAGTTTTGTGAAGTCTATATGGCCTTATGAAGAGATGGAGTTTATGGGAGTGGATTCGGAAGGTTATGCCGGTGGTCTTTTGAGCATCTGGAGGCCAGAGGTTTTTAAGCTTACTGACTGCTGTTGCAGTAAGAATTTCGTTCTTCTATCAGGTATATCTAGCCCTTCTTTTATGTGTACCATAGTCAATGTTCATGCCCCAAATGAAGGTGTAGCTAGGAGAAAGTTTTGGGAGGTCTTGATTGATGTTTTTCCCCATTATCCAAACCCTTGGTGTGTGGGGGGGGGGGATTTCAATGAAATCAGATTCATTAGTGAGAGGAGAGGGTGCTCTAGGCGGGAGAGGGGGATGAAGGATTTTAATGAGTTTATTAACAAATTGGAACTATCAGATTTACCTATGATAGGTAGGCAGTTCACATGGTGCAATGCAGTGGAAGGGGAGAGATGGAGTAGGATTGATAGATTTCTACTGGATTCTAGGTGGTTAGATACATTCTCCTTTAAGCAATGGGGTTTACCTAGAACAGTATCAGATCATTGCCATATTCTATTGAAGGAAGATGAAAGGGATTGGGGACCCAAACCATTCAAGTTCTTAAATCCATGGTTAGCTCACCCTTCATTTATGCCTGCAGTCAAACAGACTTGGGAAAATAATCAGGTGTCAGGTTGGGCTGGGTTTAGACTCATGAGGAAACTAAGGGATTTAAGATCCCATCTAAGGATATGGATAAGGAGGTGTTTGGAAATATTGACGCTCTATTAAAGTCTGCTGAGGAGGAGTTACATGAGTGGGATTTGCAGGCAGAGTCTGGGTCTCTGGATGATGCAGGTATGAGAAGTAGAAGAGAAGTTAGAAGTCTGGTGTGGAAGTTATGTAGAGATAAGGCAAGGTTGTGGCATCAAAAGTCCAGGGTGCTCTGGGCCCAAAATGGAGATAAGAACACTAGGTTTTTCCACATTATGGCTTGCAGTAGACAAAGAAAGAACTTGTTGGACTCAGTGTGTGTGGAAGGGGAGTGTTTGGAGGAACCTGCTCAGATTAAACAGGCTGTGGTGAGGTACTTTAGCAAGCAGTTTAAGGAGTGTTGGTCTGCGAGGCCAAAGCTTTCGTGCCCTTTTAATGTTATTAACTCAGAGGCAGCAGCTAAATTGGAGGCAGAATTCACGGAAGATGAGATTTGGGTAGCTATTCAAGATTGTGATGGGAACAAGGCCCCCGGTCCTGATGGTTTTAATTTGGCTTGCATTAAAAAATGTTGGTCCATTATGAAAAGTGAGATTGTTCAACTGTTTCATGAATTTCACACTAATGCTAAGCTATCATATGGGATCAATAGCTCCTTCATGGTTCTTATCCCTAAAAGGCATAGTCCTTCAGGGTTAGGTGATTATAGACCTATTAGCTTGGTCAGTTCCATATACAAGATTTTGGCCAAGGTGTTGTCTAAAAGAATAAAGCTGGTTCTCCCAACGGTGATTAGTGAGGTGCAGTCAGCGTTTGTTAGTGGTAGACATATATTGGATGGAGTGTTGATCGCCAATGAAGTAGTAGATGGGTGGCACAGAGGTAGGAGGAAGGGAATTATCTTGAAGTTGGATTTCGAAAAAGCTTATGATTCGTTAAGTTGGGATTTTTTGTTATCTATGTTGGGGAATTTTGGTTTTGGGGCGAGGTGGATTAGGTGGATGAAAACTTGTGTTACAACAACCATGGTGTCTGTATTAGTTAATGGTTCACCATCGGAGGAGTTTCAACCACAGAAGGGATTAAGGCAAGGTGACCCTCTATATCCCTTTTTGTTCATTATAGCGGCTGAAGCCCTTAATCTTTTGTTGGGTAGGGCTATTGAGAAGGGCTTATTTAGGGGAGCATCAGTAGGGTCTAATCCGATGGGCATATCTCATCTTCAATTTGCTGACGACACCATCATTTTTTGTGAAGGAGGCATGGAAGATGTCATCAATTTTAAAAGAGTTTTGAGGTGTTTTGAGGTGATCTCTGGATTAAGGATTAATTTCCACAAAAGTGTGGTTTGCGGGGTGGGTTTTACTGAAGATCAGACCAAGGAGTTCGCAAAGGTGCTCAACTGTCTGCCTAATAAATTGCCAATTAATTTTTTAGGCTTGCCTCTCGGAGCAAATCCTAGAAGGAAGAGCACTTGGGATCCTGTGGTGGTGAAATTTCAGAAGAAACTATCTTCTTGGAAAAGGAGATTGTTGTCGTTTGCAGGTAGATTGACTTTGATCAAATCGGCCTTGTCTAATTTACCTCTATACTTCTTGTCAATCTTTAAAATGCCTAAGGGGATAGTAAAGGCTATATCTAAGATTCAAGCAAACTTTCTCTGGGGTAGTTCCGCAACCAGCAGGAAGGTGCACATGGTTAAGTGGAGGGAGGTTACGAAAGGTAAGAATCAAGGTGGCTTGGGCATAAGGGACTTAGGTGTCGTCAACGAGTGCTTGTTGCTAAAGTGGTGGTGGAGGTATGGTAGTGAGGATACAGCTTTGTGGAAAGATGTAATTTGCTCTAGGTACGGTAAAAGTGGTGGGGGATGGTCTCCTGTATTGTATCATCCAGCAGGGGTCTCACTGGTTTGGAAAGATATTTCCCAACTTTCGTCGGTTAATCAGCAATTGAGAGAATTTTTTGGAGAACAGGTTCAAATAGTTGTTGGCAATGGGAGGAGGATAAAGTTTTGGTATGATCTATGGTTAGAGGGCAGAGGGCTGAAGGCTGAATTTTCTAGGCTGTTTAGTTTATCTATAGAGAAGGAGGATACCCTACAGCAGATGTGTGCAAAGATTGGTGCCTCAGGTAGGTGGCAGCTTCAATTCAGAAGGCCCCTACTAGCTTGGGAGGAAGAGGAGCTGCAGAGGCTGGTAGGTATGCTGTTATTCACTCCTAGGCTCAGAGATGGGGTTGAGGACTCATGTTCATGGTTAGCAGAGAAGTCGGGTCAGTTCACTGTTGCCTCTGTATGGAGATGGAGGGCTGCAGCTAGTGGGAATAATTTAGTAGTCCCAGCAGGGGTATGGGAGAGTTTGGCCCCTCCAAAGATGCAATTTTTTTGTTGGATGGCTTGGCGTGGCAGAGTTAAAACTTCATCCTTCCTTCAAAGAATTGGGGCTGCTCATTTGGGTGCTAGTAACTTGTGTGTTTTTTGCCAAGCAGAGGTGGAAACTGTTGAACATGTGCTCCTGATGTGCCCTTTGGTATGGAAGTGCTGGTCTCACATGGTTGAGTGGTGGGATCAGTCATGGGCAATTCCAGGTTCTATAGAAGGTCTGGTGCAGTGGTGGAATGGGGGCAGACATAGTCTCAAGTCCTGGGTACTCAAAGTTTGGAAGATTATTCCCTCTGTAGTTTTATGGTCAGTTTGGAGGTTGAGAAACCAATGCTTATTTAAGGATGCCATTCCTAATATACATGCTCTTTGCGAACAAGTGAAGGTGCAGGTAGCTTTGTGGTCCAAATGGCACTTGAAGGTGGAGTATTCAGTCCATGATTTAGTGTCCAACCTCTACCAGATCAGATGGCAGTAAGGTTCAAAGCAGTAGTAGGTTGAGGTCAAAGCAGTAAAAGGTTGAGGTCAGTATGGTTCAGATCAGTAGAGGTGCTTTGGTTCTATCCTGAAGTATGCCCAGCTGAAGTTTCTGTTTTGCTTTAGTGTCTGTTTGGCTGCAGTCCTGTAATCACCCAAGAAATTAAATAATCCTCATTCTGCAGTTAGTAGAAGGATGCACTGCTGGGTTGCTGGAGCTCTGGTGGGAGTTTGGTTCTGATTTGTGTGGCTGAAGTTGATCCAGAAGTATGACAGAGGAGTTGGCTTGTTCTATTTGGTCTGCTGGGTATACTTCTGGATTGCTGTAGTGCCCAAAATACAGGAGTTATGCTGCTGGTGTGCTCTGTGCTAGCTATGGGTTGTGGGAAGCATTGGTATACTTCTGGCCTGTTATGCTTAACAGTGCTGCTCTGTCATACTTCTGGATTGCAGAGGAGTTGGCTCGTTCAGTGGAGCTGGCTTGTTCTATTTGGTCTGCTGGGTATACTTCTGGATTGCTGTAGTGCCCAAAAAACAGGAGTTATGATGCTGGTTGCCCTGCTGGTATGTAACAAGATGGTGGTTTGTTTGCTGGATGAGCTTTAACTCTGCTGTGCTGTTGCTACTGGTTTGCTTGCTACTGGACTGCTGGATAAAACAGATTCTGATCTGTTTGAGTGGTGCATTCTGATCTGATTGCCCTGATGGTTTGTGCAGACTGATCAGTTTGGGGCTGCTTTGGCACTAGTTCTGCTCTTGCTGGTGTTCTATGGATGTTCTTGCCTCTGCAGAAAGTAAGCCAAGCCCCAGTTCCCAGAGAGTACATAGTGTCCCTTCTTTGAAGTCTGTGTGGGAAGGCAGCATCAAACAGCCATGGTCACTGCCAGGTGTCTGTGATCTCAGGATTGAGTAGCCAGATTTTGAAGATTTGACTGAGGAGGTGTAAGCATGCTAGGGTGTGTAGTTGAGAGTGTATTTAGTTCAGTGTATGCCAATGATCGTGTTGGGTGGTCCTCTTTCTTGTTGGTCTCTCACCAACTAAAGGGGTGCTAGCAAATGATAGGTTGAGCTAGATGGTGCCAATCTCGTTGGGATGATTTAGCTCATTCTGATGCTTTTGCATTTTCCCTTTTCTTTATTGATGTAATTGGCTCTGTACTTGGTACTTGTTTATTCCATCAATAAAGTTCTTTTTGCCGATCAAAAAAAAATTCACCTAAAATCATTTAGCTGTTTGTTTCCACCAATTAATTGCTTGCCCCAAAACCTAACTCCCCTTATAATTACATTAGATTGCATGAAAAAAGAAGAAAAGAGACACTGAGGTCTTATTTGGGAACAAGTTATTTTAGTAATTTTTGATTTTTTAGTTAAAATATGAGATAAAAAAATTATTATATTTGGAATGAATTTTTAATTTTTTAAAAAAAGATGTGCAAAAAATAAACAAAAAAAAAATCTTCAACTTTTGATATATGTTATAGATTTTTTAATTTTTTTAATAATTTTTTAATTTTTAAACTAAAACCTTTACATGCCAAACGAGGCGTGAATATTGGTGTACATAGAAAGCTATAACCCATATGAATACCATTCTTCATGTCAATTTATTCTTTGAGAAGAGAGAGAAGGGACAAATTTACATTTTAAAAAAAAAAAAAAAAAGGGTAACAAATACAATGGTTGGACTTTTTACCTAGCTCCTTGACAAGCAAATTACAAAGAAGCCCAAGACAAGAAGTTTACAAATCACAAGAGCTCTAAGATTCTTGATCAAGAACCATTCTTGTTGGGTACTGGGTGGGAGTGGGAGGGGGAAGAGGTTCAACAGTTGCATTCCAGTTATCAGCACCACTGATCAACAAATCCAAAGCATTGCTAAAGTCATCATCCCAGAAACCCATGCCCCATTCAAAAGTTGGCAACTCCAATTCCTCCAATATGTTGGATGAAGAAAAGTGGGAGGAAGAAGAAGAAGAAGAAGATGATGATGATGATGATGATGATGATGATGAAGAGGTTATTGTTGATGATGATGATGGTGATGATGATGATGGAACACAAGGTACAAGGTTAATATCATGGGGTTCAATCAGTGGGACTGAGGGAACACAAGGTACAAGATTAATTTCATGGGGTTCAATCAGTGGGACTTCATCTGTGGAAAAGCCATTATTGACTTCCATAGAGTTAAATGGGCCTTCCTCTTTGGCCTCAGTGTCAGTAATGGATGACTCAAATAATATCGTCTCTATTTCCTTGTTTTGACCCACTTCAGATAGAGATGGCACTGGCTCTGGTAGTGATTGTTCCTGTTGTTGATCGTGTGGTTGTTGTTGGAATTGATGATCATGAGTTGGAGTAGTAGGAAGTGGCTTGTGGGTGAGAGGATCTATCCCCATCTTTCTCAGTTTTTTCTTGATGTGGGTATTCCAGTGGTTTTTGATCTCATTATCAGTTCTTCCAGGGAGATGAGAAGCAATCTTGGACCATCTGCAAAAAAATCAAATGAATTTATAAGCTTTTAATGGCCACCACTACAATGGTCCAAGAAAAAGTAGAGTCCTTCCAAACATACCAAAAGCATTTCTTGACACACCTACTATTAGAGTATGATTCATATGAATATGCAAAGAAAATTTTGGGGTGTATTTCGGATGGGGTTGAGAGGAATAGATTTGGTAAAAACTTGATTTTGGCATAAATTGTACAAAGTTACCCCAAAGTAGTCATGGTATGTTCCAACCTACAACCTTAACATGAGTTTTAACCAGTGAGCAAGTTTTTTTTTTTTTTTTTTTTTTTTTTTTTTTTTTTTTTTTTTTTTTTTTTTAACCAGTGAGCAAGTTGCCTGAAAAGAATTTTCTTAAAAAAGTTATGGGACAGATTTACCCTTTACTTTATTTGGAAAACTAATCAGTGAAAGTAATTTTAAACTGTTGCTTATCATTGACAGAGAGGAGAGCTGTGTGTGCATATATATATATATATATATATATTCCTTAAAAAAAAATAAACAAAGAGGATTTATTCCTTGTGTAGTTCTTTGTCTGCCATTTGAGGCATTCCTTGAAGGAAAATTATACAATAGAAAGTCCTTTAATGAATTATCAATCAGTGACATAATGCAACAGACATTGAGCCATTCATTAATTAGAAAGAGAAGAAGAAGAAGCAAAAGGGAAGACAAGGTGGAGACAAAAGAAGAATATTTTTAAGGGAATTGGTAGAGAGAGAGAGAGAGAGAGAGTGTGTGTGTGTTAATATAAAAACCTGTTTCCAAGTTGAGCATGGAGATCAATAACCATCGTCTCTTCATATTCTGATAAGAGACCCCTCTTCAGGTCTGGCCTAAGATAGTTTGTCCACCTCAGCCTACAACTCTTTCCACACCTTAACAATCCTGCAATTAACCATACCCCAATATATATAACTATTCTCTCAAATGAAGGCAAAAAAACAAAAAAAGAACAAAAAAACATAAAAGAAGTAAGAAGATAACTAGTTTCTCTCTCCTTTTTGCATTAAAGAAGCCTGAAATCTTCTGTATCATTACAAGGTTTTTCTTAACAGCAATATTAGGTATCATAAAAAATCTTTCATGAAAATAATCATGAAAGTTTTGTGACTCTTAGACTATACTTAGAATAAAAGGTCACACACTAATTAAGGTAATCCAAGAATCATAACTCTTTCATAATCATTTTCATGAGAAAATTTTTATAATGCCTAACTTTTCTCTTTCCTTAAAGATTATCTTGTAGGCACCTTTTCTAGTATATGCCTTCTGTAATTATTGTTAATTAACTTGCTAGCTAGCTTTCCTAGACAACCTTTTTTTTAAATAAAAAATAAAGTATCAATCCCTCCTAAGAAAAAAGTTAAAAAGAAAATACAAAATTTAGTTTTTATATATATATATATACATTTTTTGTCCAGGAGAGGGAGAAGGATGGGAATCCTAGGGATTGATTCGAGCCTGATGAGCGGCTGATTCGAAAAGTCCGGTGTTTTTTCACTGCGCGAAGTTATGTCATGTGTGCTGTCTCATTCAGTTTGAGCTTTCAAGTCCAAGGAAGCAACAGAATGTTCCCTCCATGTCCTCATTCTCTCCTATTCATCCCAAGCTGATATTTTTGACAGACAAGAAATTAAATGATTTCTAAACTCTCTCTCTCTCTCTCTCTCTATATATATATATATATATATATAAATGTTGGTAATAGAATAGAATAGAATATGGGTAAGATGGGGATGAGGATGGGAGACCTGCAAGTTTCGGGAGAGATCTCCAGCAGCATTGGCCATTGGTGAGGATGAAGTTAATGAGCTTCTTGTCCTCTTCAGCTGTCCATGGCCCCTTCTTCAACCCTACTTTCTCACAGCATGGTTGTCTCCCCATCTTCTTCCTTCACTACTTCTCTAAACAGTTACAAAACTCTCTCTCTCTCTCTCTCTCTCTCTCTATATATATATATATATATGAACAAACAAACTCACAACGACCCAATTCAGCTCAATGAAGCTACACAGAAGACAGAGAGCAGAGACGAGAGGAGGAAAAAAGAGAAGAGAGACTTTTGTAGAGAGAAAAATATGTAGAGAGAATTGGGCAGACTAACATCTCCATCTTCACACACACACACACATATATATATTGAAAAATGTTTGCAAGTTTTAAAAAGTTTTTATAATTCTACTAATCAAGATATATATTAATTTTAATTTATTATATATTTAATGATGGTAGACTCAACTTTTATATCACATAATTATGGAGGAATTTATGAATATAAATGTGTAAATGCGTTAGTTGATAATTAAAAAAGATATGAAAAAGATCATTATTTTGATATTCTAATCGTGTAATGCTATGGCATGCAATTTGTGAGTTGAATTACTACAAATTTCATAATTAAATCCTATAAAAGTCATATAATTAAAAAAAATTATAATCAAATACCATATAAGATTTAACAAAAAAAATAAAATTTCAATCATAATCAAATAATATTACAACCAATATTACAATAACACAACAATAAATAATAACTAAACATCACAAGATTTTTAATTATCCGAAATCATAAATCAATGCCAACCTCCAGAGTCCACCAGGACACGGCTGGTCTATTTTAATTTTGACCTTACACGTTTTTCATGAAGACAGCGCGTCCCACACGTGCCATATCACAATCAGAAAGCGCCACCTCATCCGCTCCCACTATTACCTTGAATTTCAAGCATCTCAGAATTTGGGGTGTCACACCACCCTCACACCTATGCATGACACACACACAAAAAAAAAAAAAAAAAAAAAAAAAAAATGCTAAAATCACATTTTTAGACTGATAAATTAATTCACAATAATATAATAAAGGAGTTAAATCTTATATCATTAGATATGTAATAAATAAAAAAATCGATACATATGATATAACATCGTTGTTGGTACAATTGTAAGAATTTTATTAAATCTTAAATATTTTCCAAAAATAATAATAATAATTTATAGACAACAAAATATAAAATCAATCATATAAAGAATATGTAAATTATTTTTACCACCATCTCACACGTATGACCCAAATTGTATATATGATTAATTTTATATTTTATTATGCACTAGTAGACTAGTAGTCTTGCTAAAAAAAAAAAAATGTAATTAAAAATAAATTATGTGTGAACTAAATTAATTATAAGCATACAATAACTTTAAATATATATTATATAATTTATTTTTTTGACTATTTTTTAAATTATTTTTTCTAGCTTTGTAAAAATTTCCAATAGTAAATCACATCCAAAATCATAAAAATAAAGGTAAATTACAAACATAATTCCTGAGATTTATTTAAATTATAAATTATCCCTTATGGTTCTAGAAATTACATTATGCCTCCTAAAATTTCTAATTGCATAACAAATAGGTCCTTTTATTAATAAATCATCAAGTTAATTAATAATTTTTAATAATGTTAAAATTTTATTTCAATTAATAATTCAGATAATTTTATTATTATATAGGTGAACAGTTAGAAATTTCACTTTTTCAATTAATTCTATTAAATAAAAAATTCTGATAGGAAATATTTATAATTTTTCAAACCACAAGAAACAATTTATATTTTAAACAAATATTAAATTGTGTATTTGTAATTTATCCTAAAAATAACTTAAAAATACAACGTTGTAACATATTATGCATTGATGATCAGGTTATCGTTTATGTCCACACTGATAACGGGATTTCAATTCTTGCCAATTGCATCCCATTTCGTCTTGCACCGCGGATTATTTTTTTTATTTTTTATTTTTATTTTTATTTTTAATGCCTATTCAACGGTCTACAATACCCCTACTCCATGGGAAACTTCAAACTTCTCCCAGTAGCCATGGATAAAAATTGTATTTCTATTAAAGTTGTTAAAATCAGCATTTTAGTTGAAATCATTGTGAAGCTCATAGATATGATCGTAGAATCAAATTAAAAAATGTGAGTACTTTCAATGCAAGATAAAATAAAAAATTATCAAAACTAATAAAGTACGTTGCATAATTTTAAAACCATTAAAGGCAAATAATTATTTTGGGATAATACATTTTCCATATTAACATAAATTAGAGTAAATGTTTGGAGAAGGAGCTTATAGTCAAATTCTATATATAGATTTACACATATACATACATATATATATAATAAATAATAAGCAAAAACTTGATAGGATTGGGATTGTAGTCAAATTAATACATGATTTCAAGATTAAGATCATAACCACTTTAAAATCTTACAAAATTTAATATGCTAGTGCGATCAAAATCATTTGAGCTAGTTAAGGTCCCAGCGTCATAAGATTCTACGATTTGAATCAAAATTCTAATAACCATGATCTCTATGTGTTAAGATGATAATTAATGATCAAGCACTTAGCTACACAATATGCCATCCTATTACACTTCTAATTAAGAATAAGTTTAATGTTTTAAATAATCTTTTTTTTTACTCCATTCTTTACTCTCCGGCATAAGGCAATGAAACCCATATTAATAATTGCACATGAAACCAATTTAGTTGTGCCTAGAACTGGGGGAAAAAAATTGAAGTAAGAAATAAGATTATGTGTTACTTTTCATAAGTAAAACTGGCTATTCATCATAGTAGTAGAAACTAATTAATACAAGAAAATTTTTAATGATGTCCACCTTATTAGAGCTAATGTTTTCTTTTTAAGGATAAATATTGTGTAGGATAATCACCTTTAATAACAATTTTGGCTAAATCATCCCTTTTGCAACAGAGAGATGCATATTTGAAAGTCACTTGGTCATACGAAAATCCTGAAATATAGAAATATTAAGACATAATTTAACAGCCGTGAATATTTTAGAACAATAAGATGAAGGGAATTGGGATAAAGAATCTGGTACCTCCCTTTAATTCATTACTAGAGTTCTTACTAAAACAAAAACACTTAATTGTACTCAAAATACAAGAATACATTTTTACTCTTTGTTAGGTTTTATTCTTAGCAATCCCGTTTGACAAAACTTCTTTCAGTTGTATTTATTTTCGCACATTTATTTCAGTGAGGCTATGAGTGTTTAGATGCGAATCCAACCTGAATTGTGCCTTTTAGAGAAGTTTGTGATGCTAATGCTTTCAAGATTGCCACTTCGCTGATTATGACGGGGATCGAGTTGCCCGGTCAGCTCGCGAGGGTCCAGGGGGCAGCACCCCTTGGCGGGACCGGGGCAGTGCCACGGCAGGGTCGAGGGGCAACGCCCCCAAAGTAAAATGCAAAAATGCATTCCAAGTTGCCTGTCCGCTTGAGCGGACATTACCCCGCTCGAGCGGAGAATTCCTGGTTCTAGCAATTTTGGTCGCCTGTAAAAGTACTGAGATGTATAATTTTGCGCCCGAGCAGGTTCTCTAACGCTCGAGCAGACCTCTGTTATATCACGCGCATATTTTGCTGAAGCCGCTCGAGCGGAGATCGCGGGAGAAATTCTATAAATTCGCATGTTGGGTCAGGTTTTAGGATTACGACTCCAGATCTTCTTTTTGGGTTCTAGGGTTTATATCTGGGGATACTTTGTGAGTTTTCTTTGATATTTTGATTGAGTATTCAACTTATGTTTTAAAGAGTATACATCAAAGGGTTTGTTTGTTCTACAAAAGAGAGAGTTGTTTTTCGGTGGAGTCTGAAGAATTCGAGCCTGAAGCTTTGATGGATTCCGGGGTGGCTCATCGTAAAGACAATTCCGAGGTGAAGACGGGTTGGAAGAGGCATATAGAGGTTAGTTCAATTAGGCGTGGATTCGTTAGGTAATTGAGAGTATACCTGTGTAATTCCTTTAAATCTTCTTAGTAGATTGTTTTGTGGCTGTTGCCCGTGATTTTTTATCACAGTTGGAGGTGTCCAATTGTGATTTTTTTCACGTAAAATCGTTGTGTCTCTTTGTCATGATTGTTTGATTGAGATTGTTATATTCTGCTTAAAATTAATACATAATCACGAATCAACATTTAGGGGATTTCTAGATTTTTCACTCTTGAAGTTAAAGAGATCCAAGTCTCTCTAACATATGTGCACTAAATTTTCTTACATATGTGCATTTTGTGTGTCCTCCATCTCTAGCTTCCATTTGTAACATTTTCGTCTCTTGCTGTGAACTTTCATTGTTGGGTTGGTTACAATCTCAAGTTTGGTATGTTATTTCAATTTGTTTAGTTGCTGCTATCAACAAATTTTCCAAGGATTTGATAGGTGTTTAAGACTATTAAGTTTTACTCCAAACAAATAAATTTCATTTAATGGCCTCTAATATATATATATATATATATATTTAAAAATAAATCATAATAAATTATGAATCAAAAAAATAAATAAATAAATAATAAATAAAAAAAGGGATGAGACATGTATTCAACTTAGGAGTTGGTGTGTACTATTCTCAAAGCTTAGCTTCGATAATTACACAAGCCATGACATCATGTTGAAGAATCTTGCCACGTTGCACTACATTCACAATTTTTAGAATAGTAGTATAAACCTTAAAAGCAATTATACTATTCTACTTACTTGGTTTAATAGATTCATTATGATATTTTGTCAAAAAAACGCATTGATTACATAGTCTGAATTTTCATCCTATTATGTATTGTCTCTGTTCTGAAACTTAGTTTAAATGTCTATTTTTGAATGTATATTTCCAAATTTTAAATAGAGAGTGATTAATTGCTATTGTATAAGATGTCTAAGTTTTTTGTTTTCTTGACACGTGTCAACACATGACTTAGGTTTGTCCAAAGGGTCATGAGTTTAAACTTGCACTTGACAAAATTGCACAATGTAATAATAGCCCTCATATGCATGGTGAAGGGTTTTGCGAGTTTATAAGATAAAGAGACCTCTCACTAAAATTAACATCTACATTTCAAGTCTATAGAGAATACAACGTATACGAGTTTTAGAGATTAAATATTTTGGCCTCTAAAAATGAAAATTTTGTTACAAAAGACATTTAGTGATCAATTTCTATCGTTATAAGGATAGTCGCTAAAAGGTCATCTCAAAAAGTCAAAAACAAAGCTTTTAACGACAAGTTTTGAAAATGTCACTAATAAATAGATTTTTAGAGACAAAATAATTTTGTCTCAAAATGGTTTATTTTTTGAGACAAAAATGTGGTCCAAAAAGGATAATAATTCATCACTAATGTTTAATTTTCAATGTTAAAAATATAATGACGACACTTTTTACAACAAAAATATTTGATTCTTAAAAAATAATTTTGTCTTTAAATTTTGATTTCCAAAATCTTAATTTTTTGTAGTGAGAATACCATAAATACATTGTCATATGGTCTGTATAGGAGGACAATTAATGCTCAATATAATTTAACTTACCAAGAAGTGAAATGTCAAAATTGATGTAATCAAAAAGTTTAATATAATAGAAGTTGAGAACAAATGTCTTCACTAGTTCCTAAGATGACTGTGGCACAAGAATCTCAAGTTGTGACATTGTAGTTTTCCAAGTGTTTTTATTCATTTTATTTTTTATTTTTAAAAAAAAAAAAGGAAGAAGATACGTATTCGATATAGTTTACCCACAAAACCGAATTATTGCTTGGATTCAACTCAAAATGACTAAAATACCCTTGTCAACTGAATCTGTTGTCACATGTAATCATATCAGCAGACGAATGGATAAAACTAGGTTGAATTTGTAGCCTTCTATGACAAGCCAAATCTAGATTAGTATAGTAGCTCTGAATTTACTCACAAACTAAACTATTGAAATTGATAGAGATTTTATCATATATTTTGGGTTGGCCCAGCCTCTCAACAGGTGACATGATTGCTAATGTTAATGTGTTATTTAACAAGGGTGCAGCTTTTGTTCAGTCCGGGATCCGACTGGACCGTGCTGTTGGGTTTGTGGAGGCCATCACGGATCCCGTTTTGAAAATCTGAACCATTAAATGTGTAGAACTCGTCGAGTACTACATGCCTGTAAAAAATCACATTGATTGGATATCGATAACTATGTGATCAAATTAGTTTTGTACAAAAAAAATGGACGGTAAAAAAATTAACGGTTGATAAAAAACTGTTTTGTTCATATAGCTATCGATATCCATTAACGTGATTTTTTACAGACATATAGTACTCGACGAGTTTTACACATTGAACGGTTCAGATTATCAAAACGGGACTCTTGGTGAGCCTCCACAGACCCAACAGGACTGGACAGAAGCCATGGCCATTTAACAATTGAAGATGTTTTTGTTGTGTAGTTAGTGAATTTTTGCACAACTAGTGAAGTGAACATTTGTTTATGAATAATATATGTTTATCTTGAATGACATACCATTAAGTCAGCTACACAACTGTTCTGAAATTTTGATTGACCAACCTGCATAAAACCATTTTGACCTTAGCTGGATTTGTAAAAATCATTTGGATTTCGGTCAGTATTCAATTAATTATTATATGGGTTTTATTTCAATACAATTATTTATTATTTGTCCTAAATGAATTTTAGCAGTATTTAAAGTCAATAATATAGAGTGGCGGCATGGCCAACTAACCAACCACTCAATGATGATCTACTGTAAAACTTTAACCCTTAAACTTTTAGTCAAAGTGTAGGGATTTTGGCCCCAACGAGATATAAAAATGTTATACAAACATACAAATTTGACAAATTATTTTTAATTATAGATAGGATCAATTACACTTTTGAGCTCTTGACACACAAATTTATAAAATTATATTTCTTGTTTTTATTATTTTAAAATTAATATTTAATTATAAAAATTTACATTTTTAAATTTTTTATTTTAACTATGAGTATTATTTACAGCTAGAATTTTTAGTTTCGCATTTATTTATTTTCTTCTTTTACAATATCTAGGATTGCTTTTTTTTTTTTATCAATACAATAAAATATTTATTGATGATAAAAACAAAGTACATGCAAAATTATATTAATAAATTAGGGAAGTAAGCTTTAGAATTATTTAGTTTTTAATAATATACACTTTTGTTGAGAAAATTCTATTCTTTTCCTATAATTATGATAATCTTTGAATTGAACAGATTGTAGAAGAGTTGCAATTTTCTTTACTACGCTATTCTGATGTCGTTCATGTTTTACATTGCATCAGCACTATAGTTTGACTCGAATTTCATTTTTTAGTTCCTATTATTTTAAATTGAACAATTTAGTCTCTACACTTTAAGTTCAATCATTCTGTGTAAATTTGAGGTTAAAATTAATGATTTGGGGACAATTGAAACTGAACTTAAAGTATAACAACCATATTGTTTAAATTAAAATAATAGGGGCTAAATTGAAATTCAAGTCAAACTATAACTGTTAAAAATATAATTTATCCTTAAAATGATTTAAGCAAAATTCAACTGCATCTGAGAAAAAATGGTTTGTGAAGTTGGTATGTTTGCATTTGTGCTGACTTGAATCAAGCTTAACCTCGTTAAGCATTGATCACAATATATAGCCAATAAATAGACAAAGGGGTGAAATAAAAAATAAAATAAAGGGGGAATTTTTTAAAGGTACTTAATATTAAGATTTTATAAAATAAAAGATATATAATATTTTCATAGTAGTTCAGATCCCTCAACATTTTCACAGAGAAAATTTGACTCAAAGAAATTTTTCTAATTTTATAGAGAAATTTCAAAATTTCTCTAGTATGATTACAGAGAAATTTCATCAAGGGACCTTAACTAATAAAAAAAAAAATCTTGGGCCTCTCCTACTATACAAAGTTAGAGAGGGATATTTCACTAATTTTTTCTAAAATAAACCGACAATAAGTAATAGTTCTCATTAAAAAAAACTCCTGCAACTAAATAATATCAGTCAATCATAAATAATAGGGTAAATTACACTGACATCCCTTGAGATTTGGTCTAATTACATCCCACCTCCTGGCGTTCTAGAAATTACATTCTCACCCATGTGGTTAATAGTCTTATTTTACAAACTCCCACTGCTTATATAAAAGGCAACAACTCTTAGTAGAAAACTGAGGAAATTAAATTGCGGGAAAAAAAAAGTAAAGCAAAGAAAAGGGGAAAAAAAAACAGAAGAAATAAAGCAAAGCAAGAAAAGAGATAGTGCATGAGTTCAATGTTTTCATTCCGTCTAAATAATTACAATAATAGGGGATTAGTGTAATTTTCCAAACGTCGAAAGTAATATGTATTAAACCAAAACCTCAAGGGGTGTAAGTGTAATTTACCTTAAATAATACCATACGAATTATATATGTGTGGTGTTACGTATGATAGTGAGTTTTGTTTGAGATGAATTTTTTTAGTCTTAGTTTTTTTAGTTATTTGACTATTGTAGTCTAACTAAAAAAGTTATGTTTAGGATGATTTTTAATTTGTTTTTGTAATTGATTTGATGGTTGTAAAAATAATAATAATAAACAGCGTGTTTGGTTTCAGTTTTTTGAATTCAGTTTTTCTGAAAACTGAGTTTTTTGTTTTCGTATTTTTTTATTTTTAGTGAATATTTTTAAAATTTTAAGTAATTTTTTTACTTTTTTAGATGCCCCTTACTTAGAGATATCTAAATAGTAAAATATTTGTGAAATAATATTTTAAAAAATTAATAAATACACAAAAATACGAAAAAAGTATTGAATTTTTGTATTTTTTTGTATTTTTTGGTATTTAGTGTACTTTTTAAAGATTTTTTTCACAAATATTATACTTTTAAATGTATTTATATTAGGTGTGTCTAAAAATTAAAAAAAAAAAATGCTTAAAATATTTTTTAAAAAAATCATTAAAAACATTAAAATACGAAAAATAAAAAAATAAAATTTTCTGAAAACTATAACCAAATTGGACTATCTTAGCCAAAAATTGCATCCCAAAGGTGGATTTTTTATTTTTTGCTGGGTTGGTATTTGAATATTCAGATTCTGCAATTCGGTAGCTCCAGATTTTTTTTTTTTTCGTTTTTTTCTTTCTGTTATACTGTTTTTGTATCTTTCTTTTTATTATTTTCATTTTGTGAATTTAATTTATTTTAATATCACGATAATAATTGTAAGCAAAACTGGTTAGGTCAAACTCCGAGTCACCAACCCAAACCAAATGCTCTGGCACACCTCTAAAAGGTGTATAAAATATATCTTTTCGTAAATTCATGACAAGATTTTGTAACATGAATTACAAATTCACATAATTTTTTTTTATTACAAAAAGTATAACAAAAATTGTAATATGGATAAAGGTAAATTACGTTTTCATTTTTTTAAGTATGTGATCATTTTCTCACTTTGATTCTTAAAAAAATTCTCATTTTAGTCTCTAAATTATCAAATTCTTGTCACTTTGGCCTCAATCCTAACCAATGCTATTCTTTTTGTGACGAAAATACAATAAATTATATTTTTATCACTTAAAATAGGAGTCTTTTTTCATTTAACCTTAAGGAAAAAATAACCCCACTTTGGTCCTTAACCCCACAAAAAACATAGTCTAACTACTCACAATTTGGTACACCGTCCTTGAAAATGTTGTCTCATCAATTGCTTGAACTTTGACTTGCCCTCCTCTTTCCCTCCCTTCCATCCAATATGCATCTTCCTACCTCGCTCCACGATCACCTTCCCAACCTCACCCTTCCCTACAACTAATTACCTCTTTACTCTTCAAATGACGCGTACTTATTGTAGTTTTTCATTTTCATATGTCCAATATAAAGTTGGTTTTTGTGATTGAATGATTTTGAGGTTGAAGATCATTAATGTTGTGTTTGGTTGGGAGATTTGAGGAGAGATTTGGAAAGGGAAAGGGAAAAGGTGTGTGAAACTAGGTGAAATGTAGGTATATTTTATTCACATTTCACCTAACTTTTTCCTTTCCATTTCTAAATCCCTCCTCAAATCCTCCAACCAAACACAGCGTAAGAGATTAAGTTGGGTTTGAATTTATCAACCAAAATGGAAAAACTCAGTTTTTTATTGGAACAGAGTGACAAAACTTAAATTGTTAAATTGCCCCTTAATTGTAAGCGAGTGGATAATTGGACCAATGTGGAAACAACTAAGTAAGAATCTTTTCTTTAAGGATCAAAATGAGAAATGACTCATACTTTAGAGGATGAAAGTGTAATTTCCCCTACTTATAATATAACCATAAAGAGTCATAACTAAGAGTTTTCTTACAATGCAATCTTTGTAAAATCACAAAAATTCATAATTTTCTTATCAGGATGGTGTGCATAGTAGCATTTTCAAATGTTCAACCATGGTTTCTGGAAAAAAATGGTGACTTACTATACAAGACTCTTACTAAATTTGGATTAAGGTAAGGTAATATATGCAACTTCATTTAATTTTTGAGAGATGATTTCTATGATTCAAACCAATTTCACTTAAAACACTAGCTACAAATCTTACCATTGGGCCAAAAGCAATGCCACAGCCTACATCTATTTAAAATCTTACTAACAATCCTGCTAAAAGTATTCATTTCAAAATATAATTTGAGGTTTAAATATTATTATTTTTTTGACAAACATTCACATTTAACCATTTATATTTTTAGTAAGATTTTTAATAAGATTGTTAGAATGTGTAGAATTATTTTAGGGTCAAACTACCGAGCCAAATAATTTTTTAGGTACTAACTGATATGAAAACATTTTGTTTCCAAAACTTAATCAAAATTGTTGTGAAATCAATTCAATTTCAAAACATAGCTTTAAATAGCATTTTTTATCTGTTGATCCTGACAATCATTATTTTTTAAATAGATTTTGTAAACGAGTAATTAATGATTTTTTTTTTTTTTTACACAATTGTGTAGGTTAATGTCTTTCTATAGATTTGAATCTGAAACATCGCACTAATACTTTAGTGTTGTTTTAAGACCATTTGGGTTACAGTACGAGTCCTTCCTGTCCCAAGCACTTATTATATTAGAAATGTGAGAAAAAATATCTTTAAAAAGTGTAAAAAAATATTTTAAAATTCATAAAACATATTAAATTTAGTGATAAGTATCTTGGATCTAACGTAAAATTGTTGTATAATATTTATAAAAGTATGTATCATAAAGAAGTACAAACATTTTAAACTTCGAGTCACTAATTATCAAAAACCATCCCTAATTACTTATAGAAAATAACATGTATACGATTGACTCACATCATGTCATGTGAAAACAAAGGCATTCACATAAAAGCAAGGACAGACGCAAGGTTTTAACGTAGAGGGAGACGAATATATATTCTAACAAAAATTTTAAAAATGAAGTGTAAATTACAACACCAATTTTTACAGACATAAAAGGTACAAAATTGCATAAAAGATATATAAATAAGGGTGCTCAGGTGAAAAATCAAATTTTGAATTTTTCTTGTCTAAAGGTCCAAGCGTTCATTTATTATGTCCACAAGGACAAAGCTATCATAAAATGACCAAAATACCCTTTACCACTACATGCATTTTATTTCTAACTTACATACACTGTCTATTCAGAATCAATCTCTCTCTCTCTTCCAAGTTGGCTAGACCTCTGTCATGACCCAAACTCACCCCCATAGGTTTAGCGTTGTAACCGACCAATAATCCTAAGATTACCGAAGGCCTCTGAGATAGATTCATAACATAAGGGGCTAGAGGAAGCAAATAACAAATATACAATGTCCATAGAGTTGTGCAGACTTATCTGAGACAAAAAATTTCAAACTTTAATATACATATATTCTCGTATCATTCTTACGTCACCCAAAAACAGATAAAACAAAAGTGACTTAGCCCTATTACAGATAACCAAAAACTTGTCCAAAAAATATAAGAAAATAAAAAAATAAAAAACTTAAAACTGTTCACTTGACATAATACTAAACACAAAGACTTCAGGGAACCTCCACGTGAGGCACATTGGTTGGTTTGACAAAAATGAATTCTGAATCGAAGCCTTAAACCTGGCCACGCGTAACAAATAACCATATAGATTTCACAAATAGTTTCATAAATGGAACCCACAGAATCCCTGCTACCAGGTAACAGGTAACAAATAACAGATTCAAATGATGCTAAGGATGGCACGATGCATTTCAGAAATTGGACAATCATTCATCTATACAGAAAATATCATTTCAAAAGATAGAGTTTATGATATCTATCAAAAAATACTGATAATTGAACATATCTTTACAAGGTTGTTATTCATAGATAGCTCTAGAAGCAGAACAGACGAATCAAATAGAGCAGATGGATATTGGCACGTGACCTACACAAGCACATGACAGATACACATTGAAACACATACTCTGAAAACACTTGTCTTATTTTATTTCTTTCTAGGTGTGTTTCTATCCCTTATCCTCATTATTGTAACCTAAATCATAGCTTAAGAATGCCTAAAATAGAATTAAGATGCAATTATGAACTTTGAAACACTTAGCAAAATTTCAAAAAATAGAGCAGTTCACTCGAGCATAACTTTGTTCGCTTAAGCAGTTTGCAAAGTCCGTAAAAGTACTGGGAGCTTTCATTTCATGCTCGAGCCAACTTCTTGGTCACTCGAGCCAAGACTAAAATAAAGCGTGGTCGCTCGAGCAATCTTTTGGTTGCTCTAGCCAATCATCAAAATCTGCAAAACTGCTGAGAGCTCGAAATGTACACTCGAGCGATAGTTTGGTCGCTCAAGTGATGCGACCAAATTCTAGAATTTTCAGATTTCAGTTCCAAGTTCAAAACACAATTTTTTGTATCACATCACATTCTTTTTGGGAGAAAACCTTAGAAAACACTTGGAAACTTGTAGAAAAACATGAAATGAAGTTCAATTCATAAAATTAAAGCCTAAAAGCAAGTTAATTCTTCAAAACCAAATCAAAATTGCGCTCTTCTATACATGTTATGAACATACATGTAATTATCCAAGTTCTTTGCTTTGAAAACATGATCAATTAAGAAAAAATGACATAGAACATGATGACTTTCTAAAACCAAGTTGAAATAACGACATGCATGAGAGAATTCGTGGAAATCAACTTCAAAACATGGTGAATTATGCATGTGTGCATGAGTCATGCTCATTGTCTACATTCTTAACTTGATTCTCATGCTAGTCTCTTAGTTCACTTGGATTCTCACATTTGATGTCTTAAATATAAAGGGAATGAGTTAAATTCTCACCTAAACTCCTCAATTGGATGCTAGATGGTTGATTCTTTGAGTTTCCAAGCCAATTATTCCAAATTTCTTCTATTCTCACCAAGTCTTCCTCAATTCTTTCTTCTTTGATCTCAAGCTCTCTCTCTCTCTCTCTCTCTCTCTCTCTCTCTCTCTCTCTCTCTTCTCATTTTGCACTCAAAAGATGATAGAAATGTGTTGTCAAGCTCAAACATGTCTTTTATAGGCTTGATTAGTGTTATCTCCTCAAGTGTAATTAAGGTTAAGTAATTTAGCTCAAGCTTAATCCATTTATTCTAATTATTTGATTTCGAATCGAATTCTAATTAAACGTACCATAATATTTTGAAAATTCAAATTAACACAATGATGTAGTCAATTTCATATTCGGATGTCGATAAGGCCTTCAATTAATAGAACAAAGCAGAATTCTGAACAGATATTCCTACGGCTAACAGATAGGAATGCAAAACACATACAAAATGGACAATTAACTTATAATCTCATTCTTAAATCTTAACTATCATTCTTAATTACAGATTAACGGTTAATTATAGATCAGGGTTATTATAACCTCCTCCATTTTTTCTACTCTCAACATCCCCGTCATACCTCCAGCGCCTCCGCTGCCACCATGGACTGGGTGCTCGGAAGTCTGCCACGAGAACCCTAACCATCGGCGTCATACCTCCTCCATTTTTTCTACTCTCAACATCCCCGTCATACCTCCAGCGCCTCCGCTGCCACCATGGACTGGGTGCTCGGAAGTCTGCCACGAGAACCCTAACCATCGGCGTGTTCTGCACCATCACTTCGGCTTCTTCTTCCAACTCACACATCTCTGATCTGGCTCTCTCTTCTCTTTTCTCTATCCTATTTGTTTTCTCCGATTGGAACCGTCATTACTACCGTCCCCCTTTCTCTACCTCACCCATGTCTCTAGCGTGCATATTTGGTTAAGCACAGTAAATCTGAATCCTAGCCACTGCCAACACCTTCGGTAGCGATCCGTGTATGGGCATCACTTGCCACGTCGACACCACAGCGGTAACGATTGACAGAAAATGCTTAGACGGCCATATCTTCGGCTGAGAGGACAACGTTGTTCTTGCTATTGTAATACCACCATCACTCTACCGCACTCTATGTTTATGCTAGAGATTTTCGTTGCCACACCTTCGGCAAAGCGCGAAGCTCTAGATTCTTGCACAATTGTTGTTGAAGTCTCACTAAAGTCCACAATTGTTGATTTTCCCACCGCCTTGTTCGAAATCGACGATCCTAGCTCTGTTATCCCCTTAGTCCTCTAGAAGTGAATGAAATTCTAAACCAGAGCTCCGGTTTATATGACTACTGTGCTTGAAAACCTAGCTGCTGAAGTAACTCTCTCTATATATATGTGTGTGTGTGTATGTGTGTATACATATATATATATAACTGTTTTATTTACATTTGTGTTTTGATTTGGTTAAATTTATCTATTTTGTTTTTTTATTAAGGCTTAGAGTTTTGTTCGAGGCATTTGGATTTTTGTTATTGGTAATTTGTGTTGAATTTAGGAAGATTATCAATTTACTTTTTTGAATACTTGCTTGTGCTAGTTCTGTTTGATTAATTTGAAAAAATAAATGCAGTTATTCTTGCATTTCCTCTATTTTTGGCTGGTTATTAAGAAATTTCAACAATAGTTATTGAAAAATTTTTCTTGGTTTCCCATTTTTCTCTACTTTCTTAACAGTTGAATTGAAACACACACACACACACACACACTCACACTCTCTCTCTCTCTCTCTCTCTCTAATGCTTTATTTTGTTTGCTTTCAGGCATTGAAGTTGGTTGGAAATGCAACCCGTGGCAACAAGAAAAAGAGACAGATAGAGAGAGAGAGAGATACCAACAGATAGAAAGAGACAAACAAATAGAGAGAGAAAAATGGGTTTTGAAATCAATTTGCATTGATAAAATTTGTAACAGACCAGACCTTGTTTCAACATATAAAAAATTGAAGATTATGACTGTTTTGTTGAACAGATAAGAAAATAGATTAAAAGAAATTAACAGATAAAAAAAATATTTCAACAAATAGGTTAAAAAATTCAACAGATAAGGAAAAATAAGTTTAAAAAATAGATAGGTTTAAAAAAATCAACAGATAAGTTAAGGGATAAAACTAGAAACAAAATATTCTCCAAAACAACAAAATGATTTCTCATCAAATTATTTCACAAAAGGTGAATCTTACACCAACAAAAAGTATCTTCTGAATCTTAGACAAATGTTATATTAGACTTTTTAATAATTTTCTCTATAAATCAATATGTTGTCCTATATTCATATTGAGCTATAAAATATTAATTATAAGACAATATATCGACACTAGTTGTGAGAAACCAAATTTTATTATTATATTTTGTCGAAATTATTAAGTTTTATACTTTGTATCTCACTTTTCATATATAAAAATGTGTAGATCATGTAATCACTTTTTCTTTCTTTTTTTCAAATCTAGAGGGGACGAATATGTATAATTTAAAGATAATTAATAGTTAACACTAATATATAAAGGGGTTTTTGAAATCGTAAAGGGAGCGATCTTACCCCCTCTAGGTCCATCATTGCATAAAAGGTAAGCTAATCAAACAATTTTATATATATATATATATATATATATAATTTAGTGGAAATTTTACTAAATAAATGGAAAAAATATATATTAATTTTTATAAAATTTATCAATAATTTTAAATTATTTTCAAAAAAAATTCACTGAATTATAATTTTTCCCTTATAAAATCATATGAGAAGACTTGGGTGGTGAATGAAGCATAATTGACGTGCTAAAAATGGAGACCACAAATAAATCAAAATATGAAAGGCATGAAATTTCAACAACTTTAGTTAACGCGGTTGGAATGGAAGGAAGAGAGAGGGGACTATTTTAGATTGAAGATGGTACACGTACGACATAGCCGCAAATTATGAAATTATAGAATTGGTTTTTTTTTATAATTAAAATAGTTAATAAAGATAAAATAAATTAAAATAATTAATGTGATAAAATATCATATTTAAATCATAATTATTTCACTTTTTTTTTCACAACTATTAAATCAATTACCAAAAAAAAGTCAATTATCATCCCAAACGTAACTTTTTTAGCTAAATTAAAATAATTAAATAGTTAAAAAAATCAATTAAAATAGCCAAATTTTCAAACAGAACCATAGTGTATAAATGGTTTTTGTGAAAAATGAGATTAATATTTTTTTGAGTTACTGGCCAATGGACTACACATCTACGAACCTTCTCACTAAGGAGTCAAAGTAATCGACTAAGAATTAAAGAAATTATTTTAGATTATTATTACATCATTGAATTTGAAGAGCATGTAATTTTTGTACAAAAGTAACTACTCTTCTTTAAAAAAAAAAATGCAACTTGTAATTATGGATGTGTATCCCATATTCTATAGTAATTGTAAAAAATTAAGGTTTTAACAAAAATTTAAGGATGAAATCACTTTATAAAAGTAAAAAGTGTCAAGTTATATTTTTAGTGACGAAATCATATATTTAATAATAAATTACTATATTTTTTAGACTAAATTTTTTATTTTTGTCCTTAAAATACATTTATTAGATATATTTTTAAAATTTTACCACTAAACATTACCTTGTTCACTTTTCTGGGTTGCCTTTTTCATGAAGATTCATGTGACGAATGGAATTTGACTCTAACTGGTTTCTACCAAAATTTTTACTTTTAGGGATGAAATGTTTAATCCCTAAAACGTTATTTGTTGTAGGCTCCTACAGTTTTTACCCACACACAAATATATATATATATATATATATATTTAAATTTTTTGACGTTTGATTGACACTTGAAATAAAAATATTTTATTATCTAATTTTTTTTTTTATTCAATAAAAGTGTCATTTATGACTTTGTAGTGAGCTAAAAATCACTTTTGAAAATGTTAAATGTGTTGAAAAGATAGTGAATGAGAATTTATAAAAACTGACTTATAGAATTTTTAAATATAAGTTATTTCTTGAACAATGATGTAAAAATATTTTTTTTTCAAAATATTTTACTTACCTTTATTTAATTAGGGGTAGTTTGGGATTTAAATAAGATGATGTGATTTAAATAGAATAATGATTTTTTAATTTTTTAACTTTTTTAGATCATGCCAAACAAAATCTAAATAACATAAAAGAGAAAAGATAGAGATCATGAAAAAATTTTCATGAAACTGATCATGAAAAATTTATGACCCTTGGATTACCTTGATTAGTGTGTGATGTTTTATTTTAAGTGTAATCCAAAGGTTATAAATATTTCATGATCATTTTCATGAAAGTTTTTTCATGATACCTAGCATTACTCAACATAAAATGAGTAAAATATATTCAACATCAAAATAAACGGGTCCGTAATGTGTTTTCCATGGGCCTGTAGTGATGTACTTGTTTACGCAATTGCGGTAATAGCTTCTTTCTTTCAGTTTTAAATCTTGACCAAGTTTACGGAAAGTTATTTAATGATTACAGAATATTACGTGTCTATACTCCTTAATCAATCACTATTCAATATATTCTTCATGTTTCCTAATCACTTAACATAATACCTCACATATCCGTCTTTTCTACTAATCACAATACTATAGAATCTATATTCTGAGATTACTGAATAATTACAACTCGTCAACTCGTCAACTGCTAGGACTATGAGATAGAGAAGCTGGTAAGCGGAGAGAGCTACTGAACTTACAATGGATGGCGAGTTCCACTATATTTCTTCTACCAAAGTTTGAATATCCCAACTTGTCATATGATAGGGTTGTTGGGGAAGTTCCACTACACTATAAGCCCTCGACTGACTTAATTACTATACAAGATACAAAAAAGTTGTTTTCATAAGTCTTAAAATAATTTAAAATACGAAGGAATTTCTCTGATTTTTTTTAGTCTTCACATCAAGGTTATGCCTTTTTCTTTGTTGCCTAGTGAGGATACATAAGACGGTTGTTTCTTGGCTTTTTTCTCTTTTGATATTCTTTTTCCATGGCAGCTTTGTTTTCTCAACGAAAGCAGCCCAACTTTAATATATAATTTCCAAGTCTTCGGCCAACAGTCTTTCCATTCATTTTCACTTCACAAGTAGAATATATATATATATATAGATATGTTTTTTCCACATTCTAGAATATCTGATCCTCTTGGGCTGTGTTTGGTTCATACATTTGGAGAGAAATTTAAAAAAGAAAATAAAAAATATGTATAAAATTAGATGAAATATAAATATATTTTATTCATATTTCATTTCAAATATTTTTCGTCTTTCTTTTTTCAAATCCGTTCTCTAAGTGAATCAATAACTAAAAACAGCCGTTGAGTCTTCACCCATGCAGTACTGTCCTTCAAGTTGTATGACTTTTCCTATTCTTTTATTTCTTGGAATTTTCATTTTGGTTTCATCCAAGCAATTATGCATAATGGTCAACAATTACAGATGGAAAATTCAATTAGGGTATATTTTAGAGGAGAATTTTACGTTACACACCTCAAAAAACAAAAGAAAAAAAAAGAAGAGTGTATTATATATCTCTATTATATCTCAATAAAATTTCACTTTTGTTGATAAAAAAAGAACAAAAAAAATCTCAATTATAACTTTTGTGATTTTTGGTTATAATTTTTTGTAATGTTGATTATGACTTAATTGTGATTCATTGTGGTGATTATATATGACTTATTGTGATTGTAGAGAGAGTGATTTGGGAAGATCTACTTGGGCTATTTTAGTCATAAAAAACAAAACATCACATCCGACCCATAATCATTACACTCTTCTCTCACAAAAAAAATTAAAAAAGTCAAAAAGTCATTCCCAAACCAAGCTTTTTAGCTCAGGCTAAAATAACAAAAAAAGTCAAAAAGTCAACTCACTTTTCAAACGACACCATAATAACTTTTTGACTTTTTAACTAAAATATTTAATTCTCAAACAAGGCCTTATTTTAGTTATGACAATTGACCGAAGAGGTCTTGATTATGTTTCAAGTAGTATTTGGTTTTAACCCTTGGTTATGATATATCCTATTAATGTTGGTTATCGTGAATTTGTGGTTATAATTTTGGGTATGACCGAAAAGTTCTTTGATTATGCCTCAAAAGTGTGGGTTTGAGATAGTTGGTGTGCACTATGCGCAACAGTTAGGGCATTTAGGCCCATTTCAGTGCTTATTTAAATGATTTGATCCGTTCAATTTTTAGTGCACGTCAATTAGAATGCACTTTTAAAAAATCAAATTGATCAGGCATTGGTAGCTTTTTCATCAAATCACATTTTTATATATAAAAAAACAAATGCTAAATGTAATCTAAAGTATAAAATTAAATTCAAATGTGATTTAGTAAAAAAGTTATCGATATCCGATCAACTTAATTTTTTACAGGAATATTTTACTTAATATGCTTTAAACCCAAACCCTAAAAGTGTTTGGTTATAATTAATTAAATTATGACAAAAAGTGATTTATTCCTGAGAAGGAAGGTGTATTGTAGCATTGCCCACATTTTGGATCTTTCATCAGTCATATTTTAATTCTGAAATCATTTAGACATATCTATTCTCATTCTTGAAATTTGATTTTTTTTAATCTAACCAAGAAAAAGGAAAAGAAAAAATTGGTCTCTATTTATTATATTTTTTTTATACCTCTTCAAATTTATAATTCAAAATGACATAAGGATAAACAAACCGTGCATGCATGTCAATGATTTGTATGTGCAATCTAAAAAAAATGAGTCGTTAAAAAAATTCTAAAAAAAATGATTTGGATGTGGGTCATAGATAAAAATATGAATATGTCAGAAAGTTTCGAGAAAGTCCAAAAGGCCAAATTCAGGACGCGGTTTGAAATTAGCTTTGGGCTTTGGTTTGGTCAAAGATTTTTTGGGCTTTAGAGTCATGGTTCAAAGTCAGCCCCCCTGACAACCCCATATGTAAGTGGGCAAACACTATATATATATACTAATAAAAAATTGCCCGTGTAGCACGGGCTACCTGCAAGGATACTTGATTTTTTTTTTTTAAAAAAAAAACTTTGGTTTTGATTTTTGACTTAATATTTATTTTAATGAAATAAAAATATAATAGAATAATTATTTTATTGAGAGTGTAAAACATTATTATTTTATTCTATTCATCCTAAATCAATGGCATTCTCCCCCCATCTCAACCGATCAAACTCCATTTCAATCAATCAAACATTATTTGAGATTATTATCCAAAAATAAGATTGAGTGTGTTTATTTTCAGTTTTCTAAATTCAATTTTTTATTTTTCGTATTTTTTTTTCTTTTATTAAATATTTTAAAATTTTAAACATTTTTTTTTTACTTTTTTATATGCACCTTACATAAATATATCTAAAAAATAAATTTTTTTAAAAATTAATAAATACACAAAAATACGAAAAATATATTGAATTTTTATTTTTTTTTCTTTTTGTATTTTTGGTATTTAGGAATTTTTTTAAAAGTTTTTTTTAAGAAAATTATACTTTTTAAGTGTATTTAAGTGTGTCTAAAAATTTTAAAAATTGCTTAAAATATTAAAAAAATTCAGTAAAAATAAAAAAATACGAAAGACAAAAAAGTTAAATTTTCTAAAAAGTGTTTTTAAAAGATTGAAAACAAACATGGTGATTATTTTTTAAGAAAATAAATAGAATAAAAAATCAACGTCGACTGTTTGTCTTGATGGATGTGCAAAATAATTTTATAAAAAAATTCATAAAAATTATTTTCTTATATTTAATTACGACCTTAAAATTAATATTTAAATTATTGTATTAATGGTAGTAGTGGTTGGAGTAGCGCGGTTGTGAAGGTGAAGGTGGTCGAGTTGCACAGGTAGAGGTAAGGGATAATAGTGGTTCATTAATTTTATTTCACCGTTTTACATATAAATACTTTTTTTGTATTATTTATAAAATAATATTGTCACAAGTTTTAAATAAGAATTTATTTTTTTCATTGTAGCCTCGTACTCGCATAATATTATTTGGTATTACTTATGTGGTGGTCTAAATCAATAGGATAGTAGAGAATTCTTATGGGTAAGACTAAGTAACTCATCTTTATTAAATAAATGGGAGACAAAGAATAACTCACTTAGTGTGAATTGTAACTTTTCACTTGACAAGAGTATCAGCTCAATATAAGTAATGGCATATAACACTCAAACGTTTCATTTGATTCATTAGAATCACATAAAATGAAATAGAATGATAATTATTTTATTTTATGATTATTCGCTTACAATACATTTTTCATCATTATTTTAACAAATACAAAATAAAAATAAATATTTTCACTGAATAATAATTCTATTCCACTTTAATCTAATACACTAAACACCACCCAAAACTATCTAATTATTTCCAAATTATAATATGAACATCTCACTGTTGGACAATTATAATCAAAACAATTCTACTTTGTTTGTCTTTTACTATAAAGGAAAATATCAGATAAATGTTATTGTTAAAAAATAATTATAAATTAATGATAAATTTTATGAATATTTATAATTAAAATTTTAAATTTTACCATGAATATGTAATTATTTTTTGAAAAATCCAATGGGGTGTAATTGTCCCTATTTTCAATAACAACAATGCTAGAGGGCCACAATCCACAATGGCTCAAAACTGTCAAAACGACGTCGTTTTGGCATATTTTGTCCTCAAAACGACGTCGTTTTGACAGTTTTAAGCCATTGTGGCCACAAAAGTGTGGCCTTCAAACATTTTCCTTTCAATAATATGCACAACAATCTAACTAAAAGGGAAAAAGAAAATACGTTGCTTAACACAAAGATATTTTTAATAGGATCTGGCTTTGGTCCAGTTCACCATCGGACTGGACTGTGTTGTTGGGTCCATGGGGGCTCACTACGGGTCCCGTTTTAAAAATCTGAATCGTTCAATGTGTAGAACTCTTCGAGTACTATATATTTTCTAAAAATCACGTTGATCGGATATCGATAGCTATGTGATCAAATCAGTTTTGTATAAAAAAAATAGACGGTGAATAAATTAACGGTTGACAAAAAACTAATTTGATCACATAGCTATTGATATCCGATCAACGTGATTTTTTTTCAGGGATATAGTACTCGAAGAGTTCTACACATTTGACGGTTCAGATTTTCAAAACGGAATCCGTAATGGACCCACGAACCTAACAACACAGTTCAGTCCGATGGTAGACTGGACCAAAGCTAGACCCTTTTTAATAATATGCACCGCTATCTAACTAAAAAGCAAGAAAGAAAAACAAGCAGTTTATCACCTAAATCGGTAAGCGGAAGGCTACGCTACGCTGCATTTAGTAAATTACAAAATGAGAGTTGAATAGCTAATGGAGGAGACAGTGAATAAAGGGCAATTATGGAATGGTTGGCCAAAACGCAAACCTTTGACTGTGAAGCAATTCTTATATATATGTATATTAGTTTAAAATGGCATGTGCAAAACCGATTATTATTACAGTGTATTTAAATTTTATATTTTAATAATTTTTTAAAAATTAAAATATTATTTTATGAAATTGAATAGAATAAATCATTAGATATATAATAGAATTATGTAATATGATATGTATCATTTTTTGATTTGTTATACACTTAATGATGTAGATTCCAATTTTATTATCTGTTGGCTACATATTTTGTAAAAGCTAATCGCCGCTTGACACGTAGTACTTGAGAGACAATTCAGGGAGTTAATACAAATTTTCAATCAAAGACAAACACGTGACAAATCATATTGGTTATAATGGATCTGCATAGCATTGGGAAAGCTAGAAGGTGCAAGATGACGTGGCCTAACAGTTACTCACGAATTCAAATTCAAAATCCAAGAGGGAAGCCTAATTGCAAGAATGGCGTAGTGGGACTGACTGTGAGAGAGCATGATCAGTAATCATGAGAGGATATTTCGATGGTTGGAAGCCCACTTCGACGGTTACCCTTAGAGAGTATAAATAGCAGGGAAGACCCCAGATTGAAGGACCTAGACTCAGATTCAGATTCAGAAACCAGTTTATTTACTTCATATTTCTTTCCAGTTTTACATTTCCAGTTCTTTACATTTCAATATTTCAATTCATGTACTGCACTTCATTTCTTAGGAGTAATCTCAAGTAGTTGTTGCTGTAAACCTTTTCAAGGTTGGGTTATTTCATTGTAATTTCTTATTTACTCAATGAAATTCAGTTTTTGAATTGTTCTGTACTTGCTATTTCTTATAAACTGTTTCTGAAACAAGCCACCAGTAAAAGTCCTCTTCATTGAGGCTGAAAGAACTTCAACACATTCGCCTGATAATTGATTTGCAATTAAAATTCTGTAAGGACTGATTGATCCTTACTGGCACGCTCTAAATTACATTATTAACCTTCAAAAGCCAAAAAAGTTAACATATGTTTTTTGGCACGCCTAGTGGGACTATTAAAAATGGCTAGACATAGAGCAACAGGAGAAAATGAACGCCTGAAAGAAGGTGTGGAAGAAAAGGTAGAATACCTAACCCAGAGGACAATGTGATGGATGCACCTATCCCATCAGATCCTCCATATATGGTTGAACAAACCAGCACTTTAGAATATACAACACATGTCCAACACACTGGATAAGGCCTGTAGACACCCCATTTTTGACCGACCTCAAGACTTAGACGTCATCGTTTGTGCACACGATGATTGTGCTTGTTTGTGCTCGTTTTGAGTGTCCGAAGTTCTTGGCGGAACGTCTTGTCTTTGAGCCTCTAAACCCTCTTTGTTTTGTACTTGTTTTTGGACCAAACCTTGGTGCCTCTTGCCTGGAGGGGGGAAGGGCCTTGTCGGCCACTTGAAGTGGTCGGTCGACTAGGGGAGGTGGCTGGCCAACCACCTGAAGTAGCCGACGGCCATTTCTCTCCTTTTTTAGATATTTTCTTTACCAGCTGTGCCAACTGTTGATCACTGAATGCCATCTCCATACACGTGTATGGAGGGATGAAAGCAAGCTTTTGGCTTGCATTTCTATATAATGGGGGGTCTCTCCTCCATTTGAAGAGTTTAGAAAATTGATAAGCAAATTTTCCTCTCTCTCTTCTTGTTTTGTGTTTGAAAGTGAGTTTTCTCTACACATTTGCACTAAGACCCTTGACCAAACACCTTCACCTTGGAGCTGAGGTTTTTGGAGGCCTTGTTTGAGCTTCTAAAAGTGGTTTTTAGCTCAGAACTTTTGTTGTTTGTTGTTGTGCTTCAAGGGTAAAGACTTGTCCCTTTTAAGCTTTGTTTTAGTTCATTGTTTGGTCATCTTTACATGATACTTTGAGGTTGGTTTTAACTTCCAAAAAACTCTGTTTTTAAGGTTTTAAAATGGTGGTTTGAGCTTTGTTTAGTTAGGGGGTGGTTTCCTCCCTTTGCTCTTTGGCTTGTAAAGCCTTTTGAGCCATCTTTCAAAGCTTTTGAAACGCCTTTTTTTTGGCCTTTTGACCACTGAATTCCAGGGGAATTTCAATGGTAAAAAATTAGTTTTGAGGTCCAAAATAGGAGGGGTGGCCTCCTCTCCTTATGTCTTGTTTGCATGTGTAGTTGGCCTAGCATGTGAGCATGTTTTTGTACCTCCTTATGACTTGATCTCAGTATATTTTAGTCATTGATTTAGCATGCTTTAACTCAGTTTTGGGTGGTCTTAGTCATATGAGCTTAGTCTTGCATGGTTGTAGTGTAATTAGCTTCACTAGCGTTGTGTTTTAAGGTCTCTAACATGCTTTATTTGAGTTGTTTGCATGATATAACATCATTTAGCATGTGATTTCAGTGCATATATCACTGTCACACTCTCACATATATCACTCTTTCATTGCTTTTGAGAGTTGTGCTTTATGTCTTGCTTGCGAGCCAACATGAGCGCATGATTTTCTTGCCTTTTGTGCCTAAATTTCAGCATGTTTTAGCCACTGATTTGGCATGTTTAAGCTCTGTCCAGAGCTGGTTTGGTCATTTAAGCTTGGTATTGCATGCCTCTAGTGTAGTGCTCTTCACTAGCTTTAATGCTTTTGACTTTTGGCTTTTACCATGTTATGCACATGTTGCCTGCATGTTTTAGCATTATTTCTCATGCCATTTCAACACTAAAAAAGACTGCAACCTCTTTCATTTCTTCATTTTTCTATTTGTTTTGAGGGTTGGATGACCTTATGCTTGTGTTTAAGCTTGAGATAGAGCTTGTGCTCAATGGCTTTAACTCTCTTTTGAGGGTTCCTCCTAGCCAAAGGCATGATCCCTCTCATGTCTTAAGCCATCCTTTGGTTGATCCCTCTCTCATTAGAGGACTTTCACATTGGACTTAACCAACTAAAAAATGGCTTGGTAATGCTAAAATGTGTAAACAAAATTGGATCAAGTAAAACATGGCTAAGATAAGCTTGTTGTTTGCATTGCATGTGTTTGGATCGGACGTTAATCCAAACACAAGAAATGTGGGACGTTTCATACTCAAAGTGATGAAACGTGTCACATTTCTTGGTCGTCGTCATCCTTGATCATGCATGATAAGGTGATGGCCATTTGAGTCTTATGTGCGCATTTATTAAGCCTGTGCAAGCTTGGTTCTTTGGCCATCATGCATGAAAATGCTTGATTGGTGGCTTGAGAGCCAAGTACCATACTTCTTTGAGCTTGAGACATGATAAGGAGCTGACAGTACATACATTTCCTTGCAAATACATTGCTTTGCCTCTATTGCTCTCTATTGCAGCAAAACCAGAAGCCTGGAAAAAGCAGTGGCCGACCGGCCACATGAAATAGCCGACCGGCCACCTAGACTAGCAGACCGGCCAGTTATGGTGGTCGACAGCCACCTTCTGTGGCCGACCGGCCACCAGTCCATTTTTGTGCAAAGTGTTCCTGTTTTGGAGCAGAGGCAGTCTAGAATATTGGTACAATGTTCAGAGATCAAGGCGAGTGCAAACAGAGGTAACCAGTGGCAAGGCGATGAATTTTCGGGAGGAAGCCGAACGAGCATGCATGTCTCCCTCGCCCGTGAGGCCATTTTATTGCTTTTATTAGCTAGTTGTAGTATTACGTGTGTTGTAATTAATCATTCAATTCGTTTTGTAATATTTTACTTAGCTTCGTATAGCGAGTTATTCAATTGTGTTGTAATAATTAATTAGCTAGAATAGTTAATTAGTTGTTTTGTAATAATTAGCTTAGCTTTTTTATTTGGACCCTCCTGCGCGAGGGCATAATGTTGTGCGTGTGTATTTTCACATCTTCCAACCTCACGTCTATCTCTCTTTTATTTATCTGCTTTCAGTGGTTAGATTAGGGATCATTTTCAATTAGCATACCTTATACTTGCATGTTTGCATCATTCATTTGTCTTGCATGCACCGGGCTCAGCGTATCATTCAAACTGCATTGTATTTCAATACTTCTTTGAATACATGTATCAAATTGTTGCATTCATATGCCATCTTAGATAGCTGAGCCTATTAATTACATTATTGCATGTGTAGCATTAGGCATCTTGTATAGTTAGAATTATGCATATTTCTAACTAGCTTTTGTTTTGGCTCGGAGTACACTGTAAGTCTTTACGCTTTAGCATACTTGCATGAGTGTGAGTGTTGCCATGATAGCATGCTTGCCATGAGGCTATTTGCTTAAATGATTAATTGCATGAATGTCTTTGGATGAAGGCTTTATTGCTTGAATTGGAACAATTCGACAAATGTGAGTTTTAAGCCTACTTTGCGAAGTGGCAAATCGTGTTTTAAAGCCCACTTAAGGGTGGTAAATCTGCACTTTAGCCCGCTTGAGGGTGGCATTTTCAATCCATTTTCGAAAACAAACATCAGCTATTTTGTTCCAACTCTTGCAATTTAGTCTATACTTGCTTGTGTGTGTCACATAGTAAAGTTACCTAATAATCGGAATAAGAACACATGTGTTTATAAAACAACATATCATGCTTAATAGAGGCTGATCTTTGATCAGGCGAGCAGGGGTGCTCATTGCAGGACCTTCCCCTCTCGTATTTAAGTTCCCGAGAAGAGGCAACTTTGGTGATGACGGACACGTGACCTTTGGCACGAGTTAGGGTTTCCTAAATTTTTCAAAAATAAAATATTTAGGTGGTGACTCTGTAATCTGGCAAAACAGTCTAGTTTTGGCATTATTTGATTTCAAATCTGATTTTCAAAAATTATTTGGCAGATTGGACCCTTTGGTGTTTATCGATCTCACATTGTACTTTGTGAGATTAGATTCAGAACTGTGATAGGAGTCCGAACTGTAGGACCAATTCGTGCTTTTCCGAAAAGGGGCGCACGAAGAAAGTCAAGTCTACAGTTTCTGGAAACTCTACTGGGGATTTAGAGAACTTGACTCGAATTCATGATATGTTGTTTTATCTACACTTATGTGTTTCTTTGCATTGCATTTGCATTTGGTGCGCCTAAGTCACAGTGTTTGCCATCTGGATCACCGCTGTACCGTTTGATCCTTCTTTCACTTCTCGGTGTTAGAAGTGAGAGGTATATTAGGTGGTCTTGCTGAGGCACCTTTTCGACCAATTAACCTAGTTGCATATCGGAAGCCATAGAAACTGTTCCAAACTATGACAGGTTGCTCACCCAAATACAGGATTGTTTGAAACTGCATGCGTGCATAGTGAAACCCTAGCTCCTGATAAAACTAGGACAGGGAAACCCTACCCCATCATAGGGGTGTTTTGGCTCTCACGTGCTTGCTATGTGCTGTTAGGGTGTGTCTCTACAGGAATGCATGTATCAGTTGCAAGTCAGGGAATCAGTTTGAGAATATCAGTTTTGAGGCAGAAATTTGGGAGCAAAAATCAGTATTTAAGTACAGATTGTCCAGCTTAAGATTTCAACTGTGTGTTGTCTTTATCTAAGCCGAGGTGTTGTCCGTTTGCTGATTGTTGTTTCCTTTTTGCTTTATTTTTCTTTTTACAAGGTAGTGTTTCACAATTGCTTTCGATGAGGTAGTTTCCTCCTAAGCACTCTATACCAAGGTCAGGAGGATTTACAGATCTAAGGATCTTATTGGAGGACAACCAGTGTTTGCTTCATTACCCCCGGTTACAAGACGGAGGACAGTCAGGCATAGATCACCGGTTCAACAGTCACCAGTTCAGCGGTCATTATCTGCTTCACCTGTGCGTAGTAGGGCTTAGTTTTCTGCTTCCATCTTAGAAAGAGAGTATATACCTGTTCAGACTGACCAGTACCCCTCAGACAGTATAGAGGAAATGATGCGTCAATTTCAGCAAACTATCGAGGCTATGCAGTAGGATGCTGCCCGCCAAGTAGAAGTTACCGCTCGCCAAATAGAGGTTGTAGCCCAGCAGGCTGAACTAATTGCTAAGCTTCAACAGCAGCAGCAACCACAATAAGTAACAGCTTCAACAGCAGCAGCAACCACAATAAGTAACAGCTTCTGTTTCGCACCCACCCCACCTAGGGTTCCAATACCCGGGGATACAGCTCATGTCCAGGAGAATACGGACATTCCAGTAAGGCCAGTCCCGCCTCAGACCTCTAAAGCACCGATCTACCCAACAGATACACCGTTCGAGTTTGAGGTTGGTCTTACTGCTTTGAAAGTAAGTAAGCTCGAGAAGCTGTTCAAACGAGCCTAGGGAGTCAACTCGATCCCAGATATAGAGGACGGCTGCACAAATGCGGCGGTGACATTGCCGGATAGATTTAAAATGCCTCACATAGACCGCTTCGACGGCTCGGGCGATCCTATGGTTCACTTGAGGCTATTTTTAGATATTTTGCATCCAATGGGCTTGACTAGATTGCAGAAGCTATCCCTTTTTGGTCGGACCCTGTCAGGTATTATGGCCATTTAGTATGCTAAATTGGAGGATTCCGTGAAAAGGAGTTGGAAAGAGATGGTTAAGGCATTTGTCGCCCAATATTCTTATAACACCCAAATCAAGGTCACAACTCGTGATCTCGAGGCCACTTGACAAGAGCTTAAGGAGGGCTTTTCTGATTCGTCACTAGGTGGAGGGCCAAGGCCTTCATGATGACCACCAGGCTAGCTGAGAAGGACTAGATAAGAATGGTCGTGCGTAATCTGCAACCAAAGCTAATGTAGAAGATGATTGTCTTACCCTTCCCCATCTTTGCTGACTTACATAAGATAAGGGTACAGATAGATGATGCTATGAAATAGGGTCTGATTGACCATGAAAAGGAGCAACCCAAGCGGGCGTTTATACGCAGTTCAAATGCAGCTACGAGTAGCAATGCAGCTGCGAGGACCTCTGACGTTGGCATGGTCACCACCACCCCAAAAATAGCCACACCCTTTACCAGCACATCTAGAGCCACCTCTCAACCTGCAAAGTGCCCACCCCGGGGCTAGAGGGTTTTTACCCCACTTTACATGTCTCTATCCAAAGCCTTGGGGGTCCTGATTAGAAAAGGGCATCTAAAGCCCCTGGAACCACGCCCATTGCCAAATCCCCTCCCTCCTACACATAACCCGGCCAAGTATTGCGCCTTCCACCAGTAGCATAGTTATGACACCGACCTCTGCTTTAGACTCCGTTATGAGATTCAGGATCTCATTGACAACAAAGTGATAGCGCCTCCTGAGAAGCCAAACGTCACTACAAACCCCCTCCCACCACATAACCAACCCCCTCCTCTACCCAGACAAGTAAACCTGATCCAAACAATGGTCGTCCCATACAACCCCAGCATATACGTCACTCCCTCCCACCTGCCTAAGCCAGCGCTATTCATCCCATAAAGCACAGACTTGTGCATAATGAGCGCGTTCTTATCCCAACCCAAACTCGTGGTGATGGCTTAGGTAGAAGAAGTCATGCCTGAGGGCTCTACGAACTTAACTGAGGAAGCATACAATCTCTGCCGTTACATCGTGCCAACTAGCCAGGCCAAGCTGAGGGCGGAATTACCGATGGAGATGGAGTTAAATGTAGTCCAAGAGGACGAGCCGAGCCAAGGGCTGGATGATCTAGCTAAGCTTGAGGAGGATATTAGCAACCTACAATTCTTTGATGAACAGGACCTGGAGGATGTACAGGTTGGTTGGTTTGATGCGAACAGAGCAACGGATAACATAGGGTGGCTTAGTGACGAGCCGAATATTGATAAGGGGTCTCTACCAAAGCAGGAACAGTCAGAAACAGGAACGTCTGCAACAGCTGGAACAGTCGACAACGAGGGGAAGCTGCCGGAGAGCATCGGTACTAAGAATTTTGCTCAGGAATTGGGCAGTTTGTGTACAGCTGACACAGAACAAGAGGTTGCATTGAAGCAGTTCGAGTATGAAAGAATTGAGAATGATCAGAGGGCTAGAAAAGCCAAGGGTCCTGCGGGGACAGAATGTGTTGTGAACACGGGAACGGTTACGGCGGAATCGGACAGTTATTTGTCGGTTGCCGAAGGAATGTGGTGGAAAGACGATGATTTGCATCTTGCCCATACTGACGAGGATTGGGGACAGAATCAACCAGACGATACTTGGTATAGTGAAGAAGTAGACCACATGACTCGGAATGGATGGTACTTTAAGCCCCCATACTTGGACCAGCTGGAAGCGTCAGGGAAAGACAAAGAAGCAAAGAAATAGAAAGATAAATTGCTAGAGGAGGAAGCTGTACTGAAGCAGCTGAAGAAAATTCAAGCAAACATCTTCATCGGGGGACTACTTATGGCCTCACGGGTTCATAGACAAGCCGTCTTATCAGCAATGCATAAGGCTAAGCTTTCTATTGATACAACCCCCGAGCAGTTAGTGGGACTGATGTTCCCGGGTGGCGCTTCACTGACCTTGACATTCACAGATAAAGAATTACCGCCTGATGGCTCTGAGCACAACAAGTCATTATACATCTCTGTGGAGTGTAAGGAGAAATGGATACCAATTGTCTTGGTTGATACGGGTCTGTAATTAATGTGTGTCTGTCGCATACGGCCTATGCTATTGGTTTGAAGCCGGCAGATTTCGCACCAACAGCCTAGGTGATTTGGGCTTATGACAATACCGGTCGGGAAGTGATGGGGACAGTGCGGATCAGAACTCAGGTTGGCTCGGCGCAACAAGACATTGAGTTCCATGTCTTGGATGTTCCAGCCACCTTTAATTTACTCCTTGGACGGTTGTGGCTGCACCAAGTGAGAGCTGTCTGTCTCTTCCACTTTACATCAGATGTTAAAGTACTCCCATGGGAAGAGGGTAGCAATTATTTTTGGGAACTCTTCCATACATCCGCCGCCGGAGGTTTCTACACCGGTCTTGGAAATTGAATACGGCGATGAGGATGTCTTTTTGTCGGGATTCACCTTGGCTGAGGTTTGAGTAGTGCAAGATATACTAGCTGTTGATAAGGGGCTGTATGCCAGTGCGCAATCTATCTACCTCATGAACAAACTTCAACACATGCCCAGAATGGGATTGGGAAAGAGTGGCCGGAAGGGCGTCGCTGCGTTGGCCGAAGTGCTACACAACCTTTATACCTTTGGTTTAGGTTATACGTCTACCAAAGAGGATCGGGCAAGGAAAGGAAAGGAAATGGCCGGAAGAGCCAAGGCCAAGCAAACCGGGAAGCATTACGAGCTGGAGCACAGACCTATTCAAGGAACCCTGAACGACCGCTTTGTCCGGGAAGGGAAAGATTTCCCGTTTTGTGTCTTTCCGGAGCCATGGCTAAATTTTGAGAAATGGCATTTGCCCAGCTTCGAGATCTTTTTCGACCTTCAGTTGCAAGGGGATGAAGTTACGAAAGAGCAGACTGACCCACCAGCTATGGCTGAGCAGTGCAAAGAGGATGAGTTCGATGGCATAGAACTTGAGATAGGAGCAGCGTTGGCTTGTCTCCTCTCAGATCCTCATATCACACCGGAGTGCTTGGGGGATGACTTCTCTGTTTCCATGATTGGAGATCAAACGGCTGTGGGCCCTTCTCCTGGCATTCTGGACGCATCTATCGCACCCTCCTTTGTTTGGCAGTACGAGGAAGGTTTTTTGTCAAACAGTTCTGGGTCAGGTAGTGAAGCAAAATCTAATTCCACAGAGTCTATGGAGTCGGAATCAGATTCTAGTTCTTCAGAGTCAGAGTCCGGTATTCCTGGGGTTGATAACCCGGATGCCATTGTTTTGTCCAGGTCGTCTTTTTCATTTTCTTTTGAGTCGATTGTAACCGAAGAATCAGGCGAACTTGAGGTTATAAATGAGAATAGTACCGTGGTTTCTGAGTACTTTTCTGTGCCGCTCATTTATTGTATTAGTCAGGACTTTCAAAACTTTGATGAAAACAACGAGGAAGAAATTCCTTTGGTTTTGAAACATTTGATTGATCAAGAGCAAAAGACGTTTGTAAAACCTTTGGTTGATGAAATCACCTCAATTAATGTTGGTACTGAGAAGGATCCGCATTTGGTCCAGATCGGGTCCACGTTGTCTTCGGAGGAACGCGAGCGCTTAGTCACTTTATTAAAAGATTTCAAAGATGTTTTCGCGTGGCCCTACGAGGACATGTCAGGAATCGATCTTGAGACTGTACAGCACAGGATCCCTCTTGACCCTGAGGCCCGACCCGTTAAACAGAAGCTTCGGAGAATACAACCGGATTAGGCTCTGAAAATCAAGGAAAAGGTCACCAATCAGATTAATGCAGGGTTCCTGTTAGTATCTGAATATCCTACTTGGTTGGCCAATATTGTTCCGGTGCCGAAGAAAGATGGCAGAATTCGGGTATGTGTGGATTTCAGAGATCTGAACAAAGCCAGATCGAAGGACGACTTTTCTCTGCTGCATATTGACGAATTAGTAGACTTCACCGCCGAGCACGCGCTGCTTTCCTTCATAGATGGATTTTTCAGGTACAACCAGATTTTGATGGCACCTGAGGACAAGGAGAAGACTGCCTTCACCACCCCGTGGGGAACTTACTGCTACAGGGTGATGCCGTTCGGTTTGAAGAATGCTGGGGCTACTTATCAACGGGCTGCAACCACGATCTTGCACGATATGATCCACAAAGAGGTTGAGGTGTACGCGGATGACGTGATTGTTAAATCCAAGGAAAGAGAGGGCCACTATATTGCCTTGAAGAAATTTTTCCAATAGATCAGAGAGTATCGGTTGCGACTGAATCCTCAGAAATGTACTTTTAGTGTTACAGCAGGAAAAATGCTGGGGTTCTTGATTACACAAAAGGGCATCGAAGTCGATCCTTCCAAAATCAAGGCCATCCTAGAAATGCCACCACCAAGGACTGAAAAGGAGGTGCGAGGCTTTTTGAGTAAAGTGCAATTCATAAGACGGTTTATTGCAAAATTAACCTTGACTTGTGAACCATTATTTGGTCTCCTGAAGAAAGGATAGAAGTTCCAGTGGGACGACCGATGCCAAGTTACTTTCGAATAGATCAAGCAATATCTACAGAACCCACTCGTGTTGTCACCGCCAGAGCCAAAGAAACTATTGATTTTGTATCTGTTAGTAACCGACACAACAATAGACTGTATGCTTGCGCAAGAATCTAAGGATAAAGTGGAGAAGGCTATCTATTACCTGAGCAAAAAAATGCTGGAATACAAGACCCGTTACACTTAGGGATGGCAATTTGAAACCGGCCCGATGGGGACCCCGACCCCCGACCCCGAATTGAGCGGGTTTTCCCCGAAAAATACCCCCGACGGGACGGGGATGGTATTTAAAAATCAATCCCCGAACATATTCGGGCCGGGGACGGGGATCAGTGTCCCAGTCCCGTCCCCGGCCCGGCCCCGTCCCCGATCCCCGGCCCGGTTTATCCCCGATCCCCGGCCCGGTTTATCCCCGATATTAAATTATGATTTTACCCTTATATATATATATATATAACCACTAACTTTACCTTTTTTTTATTTTTTTGATAAACCACTGACTTTACCTTAGATATAAACCACTGCCTTTACCTTTTTCACCTCAGATCTTGTCTCTCTCTGGACTACCTCGTCTCCGTCTCTCATCTTCCTCTGGTTCACTGAGTTCTCTGTCTCTCTCTCAAATCCATCGCCACCACACAGCATCTCTCATGCACTCCCTCCTTTCTCGACGTCGCCGACCACCACCGCTGCTCACAGATCAGATTTTTTTTTTTCAGATCTGTTTCACATTTTTTTTTTAGATCTGTTTCAGATCTCATCTGTCTCGGATGATGATGTTGTTGTATTTTTTGAATTTTTTTTTTCAGATCTGTTTCAGATCTGTCTCAGATCTGTTTTATTATTTTTTTTTAGATCTGTTTCAGGTCTGATCTGTCTCGGATGATGATGTTGTATTTTCTGAATTTTTTTTTTCCAGATCTGTTTCACAATTTTTTTTTGTTTTTGTTTTTAGATCTGTTTCAGATCTGTCTTGGATGATGGTGTTGTTGTAGTATTTTCTGAATTTTTTTTTTTTTTTTTTTTAGCCGGGGATTGCTCGGGGTAGGGGAAACCCGATCCCCGTTGGGGGCGGGGGTGGGGGTAGTGATAAATTCCCCGTCAGGGATCGGGGCCGGGGCCGGGGAAAATTTGACCATCGGGGATCGGGGACGGGGAGGGTGATCCCCGGCCCCGCCCCGCCCCGCCCCGTTGCCATTCCTAGTTACACTCCGCTTGAGAAGGCTTGTTTGGCCTTGGTATGGGCTACCAGGAAGTTGAGGCACTACATGTTAGCTCACTCCATAATACTGGTTTCAAGATTAGATCACATCAAATATCTCTTCGAGAAACCAGCACTTACGAGTAGGCTAGCTCGTTGGTTGCTTCTTCCCTCCGAATTTGATTTGAAGCACATGACTCACAAATCTGTGAAAGGGAGAGCGGTAGCGGAGTTCCTAGCCGATCACCCAGTGGAGAGAGATGAAGCAATAGAGTATCTGTCCTCGGATGAGGCCATTCTGCAGCTCGAAGAAGAGATTTGGACAATGTTCTTTGACGGAGCATCTAACCAGTACGGGTATGGGATAGGGGTGTTGCTAATAGCACTCGACAATTCCCACATACCTTTAAGTTTCAAACTCCGATTCAAGGTATCAAACAAGGAAGTAGAATACGAGGCATGTATCGCTGGCTTGGAAGCCACCCTGGAACTAAGGACAAAACGGTTGGACGTCATTGGGGACTCAAACCTTGTTGTATCTCAAGTGAAAGGATGAAAGGATGTTCTAATTCCCATGAAGAATATTGGAAGGTTAAAGAAGAAAGGATGAAAATCTATCACCAAACCCTGGATGTTCTAATTCCCAGGTTTGAGAATCTAACCTTCATGCATCTGTTAAGAGCGAGCAACAGGTTCGTTGACTCTTTATCAACTCTATCTTCCATGATAGACATCCCTTTGGGAGTCCGGATGCGTTCAATTATCATTGAACAGAGGTATGTGCCGGCCTACGAGTTGGTCACCGCCATAGATGAAGTACAAGATCAAAACCCCTGGTATCATGACATCTGGAACCTCTTAGAAAATGAGGCTTATCCACCAGGGGCAAATGCCAAAGATAAAAGGGCAATACGATGAATGACTGCTCAGTTTATTGTCTGCGGGGGTAAATTATACAAACAGGGCTACCTAGGAATGCATAAACTGTGTGTTGATGCTAAAGAGTCAAAGCGCCTAATGGAGGCCATCCATAGAAGAGAGTGCGGAGCGTACATGAGCCCAGTGATGCTAGCTTGAAAAATTCTCAAATAGGGTTACTACTAGTCAACCACGAAGGAGGATTGTATTGGTTTTGTTCGGCGATGCCAGATCCATGCAAATCGCATGAACATCCCATCGTCAAAGCTGTACAACATGACTTCGCCATAGCCATTTTCAGTATGGGAGATTGATGTTATTGGGGCAGTTACTCCGAATGGGTTGAACGGGCATAAGTATATCCTAGTGGCGATAGACTACTTTACAAAGTGGGTCGAGGCCCAATCCTACGTAGTGTTGAAGGCGTCACATGTAGCTAAGTTCATCAGGAACAATATTATTTGTCGCTATGGAGTCCCGAATGAGATTATTTCGGATAATGGTTCCCACTTTAAGAAGGAAGTGATCAACTTGTTAGAGAAATACAACGTGGATTTTCATAAGTCATCCACATATCGGCCGCAAACCAACGGAGCTATTGAGGCCGCCAATAAGAACATCAAGCACATTCTACAGAAGATGGTGGAAACCTATAGGGACTGGCCAGATAAGCTGTCATTTGCTCTCTGGGGCTACCGGACATCAATTTGAACTTTTACTGGGGCAACTCCGTATTCCTTGGTTTATGGGATGGAGGCTGTTATGTCGATCGAAGTTGAGGTTCCGTCGTTGCGGGTTATGGCTGAGTGCCAGATAGCGGAAGCAGATTGGCAGCAAAGCAGGTTCAAAGAACTTATGCTCTTCGATGAGAGAAGGCTGAAAGCACTGTACCACGTCCAAAGTTATCAACGTAGGATTGCCAGGGCTTTCAACAAGAAGGTTAAGTCCAGGAATCTGAAAGAAGGGGGTTTGGTGCTCAAAGACAACCGAGCTCCCATCCATGACCCTAGGGATAAGTTCAAACCTAATTGGACTGGTCCTTACAACATAAGTCTATTTGGTCTGGTGGAGCTGTCGTTCTTATGGACCTAGATGGCCTTGAATTCTCCCAACTAATCAACATGGACAAGTTGAAGAAATACTACCCCTGAGTGGCTCGCTAGGCCAAAAATCCGAAAGGGCGACCTAGGCAAAAGTTAGAGCACATAAAATTTGAAATAAGAAAAACTGAGCTCGCAAGGTTGAAAACCCAGAAAAGGCGGCTTTGGCAAAAGTTAGAGTGTAAAAAGAAAGTGTTAAAACCCGAGTGAACCTGAACCGAACTATGTAAGGCTTGATTCACATATTTGGGATATGTAGGCAACTTCATTCTGAAGTCCGACCATAAACACTTCTAAATCAACTATGTCCATGTGATTATGTTGGTCATCTTTATCTATTCCACATCCAAGATTTCGATTGTGATCTCTAGTGCAATGCAATGCTATTCAGACAAGGGGAAACTTTCCAGTTATTGGATTCGGGGTTATATATCTCAAGGTTAAATTTTGGGTGTGTCCAGTTGTGATCCATATCGAAAATGGTTTTGAAAAGTTTTAATAGAAGTTGATTTTGTTCAAATTAATCTTTTTACGACTTGGACCATTTTTGGACCAAACGGAAAATTTTCAGTACCCACAACTTTCAATTTCATTGATTTCGATACAGAGTTCTCCGACTCTTGATACAAATTAAAATTGCTTTTTATTACATTCAAAAAGAAAACTTGAAAGTACAGATTAAAGCGATAAACTTGGGACATAGTTGAGTCAGGTGTTCCTCCGCTCCCTCCTAGAGCTTGGGGAAGCTTCAGATGTCAAAGTAGGCTCGGTTTGTGCCTCACCTTCAAGCCAATCTATGCATTCGCCAGAAAGAGCACAATTGAAAGTGGGAGTGGGACCAGAATTTCTCTGGTCCTCCATGCAGCGGAATACCGACCTAGTTGTGCGCCTCGGATTAAAAATGAAGCTGGGTACTGTATCCCCTCTTCCGGGCAAGTCTGGTCATATCCAAACTGACGCCGAAACCAAAATGGAAAGTAGAAAACACAATGCGTCAAGCCGATCAACTGAATGCCAGGCTGCCAGGACATGCTGTAGCTCATCTCAAGCAGATCAAACCAGGGGCAGTGCCAAGCAATGTCAACAGCAGATCTATTGCACATCCAGTGGCACCACCATCCCTCGTTTGGGAAGTCAACTAGCCGTGGGCGGAAGAAATAGCCGCGTGCTAAGTATACGGGGTAAGCGTCCACTACTTTCAACCTATCCATCAGCCATACCTGGGGAGGGCTGAAAAATAAGAGAGATTAAAGAATAGAGAGGTATACGTGGAGAGAAAAAGTGAGAAAAGGGTTTTGAGAGAAAAACAGAGCCTGAGGGCCAAATGATGTGAGAAATACATGTGAGAAGGGTGGGAAACATTACCTGCAACAGTAGTGGACTTCCTGCGAACTTGGTTGTCTCCCGGTGGTGGAAAGCATCCAAGCCCATCAAAGTCTCGGCTAGTGTTAGGCCAATACAGCTTTTGCCCTCTTTCAAGCCTTGGGCAACTTCAATCAAACGAATGCTAGACCCTCTAAATTCAGGGGCAAGCAGAAAATGGGCCAACATACACAAGTAGAGGGCATGTTGCCGAAAGCTTTGCCAAAGGCGGTCGCCGCGGTCACTGGCATCAAAAAACCAATGAATCAAGTTTGGGATGTCTAACTCCTCGTTGTGAACCAAAGACCGAGCATCATGTAAAGTGAGCCCACACATCCATCCTAAAGCCTGGATGTGGCTAAAACGAGATTGGGGCAAGATCTCCTTATCACGCCGGGATTCCACCAAGACTTGGAGTTCTTCGAATGTGGTGCATATCTCTTGTCCCCCGAAGCTAAACACATGTGTGATTGGATTCCAACATCTAGCCGCATCATGGAGGAATGGAAAACACAGCAGAGTATGACTTAGTGGGAATAGTGCGTTTAGCCAGAAACCTTAGAAATTTAACTTTTTCGAGCCATCAAGATTCGCAATCCAATCGGAGAGTTTTTCGGTGAAAAATGGTTCCATTTGAAACAAAAATAGAGCTGAAATGAAAAAACCATGAAGCTGGAGCTTTTGTAGAAGCTAAGGCACTGAGTGGGAGACAGGTGGGAGCAATCTGGAGGTTCTCTGCATTACTGACCGACTGGCCAGTTAAGGTAGCAGACTGGCCACTTTAGTGGTCGACAGTCACCGCTAAGTGGCCGATAATCTTTTTTCTTCTCCAACAGTATGCCTTTGGCCTTCCTGTGTGGTGAGAATGCTAAGAACCTAAGTTTAGTTCTACTCTGGATACGTCCTGCTGTTTTGTTTAAATAGTTGTACTTGTTTTGTTTATCGAGTTTGTTGCAATTTGTTTATCTAGTTGTTGCAATTTGCTTATTGAGTTGTATTTGTTTTGTTTATCGAGTTTTGCTACGTTTTAGTTGGTTCACTACTTGACTAAACAAATGTTCAATTTTCATCAATCCTGTTTTTGCGTAAAATGGTGCGATGCGATGCTCAGAATATAAAATGCAACACTTTTTAAGCAAAAAAGCTATTTTCATTCCAATCATGGTTTTTTTTTTACACAAAGAGTACAAGTTTTAAGGAAAATAAAACTGCTTAAGGCTGGACAATATGCTAATTCTACTAGCAAAAAAGAGAAACAAAGCAAAAACAAAAAGAAGAAAAACATCTGAAGCGATGCCACCCATCTCAGGATTGAGAGGCTCTCTTCGTCCTCTTCCTCGACTGTGCAGACTCAGAGCTATCACCGTCAACGCCGCTGTCTGACTCTGAGCCAGAACCTAAGCCAGAGCTGCCTCCGCTCCCATCCTCGGAGCCCTCCTCAGCATCATCATCGCCATCAGAACCTAAGCCGGTGCCGTCACCTCTACCCTCGGATGACTCTGACTGGGGACTCGTTGGCTCCTCGTCCTCACTAGTCTCGTCATCGTCATCATGCATGACAGGCTCCCGACGTCTCCCTCGGCCGTGTACCGGAATCTCTCTCCGTGCTGCTGGAGAAGGCTATGATGGTCCTATCTGAAAAGGTGTGACCTGAAAAGGCAGTTTGAATATATCAGCCATAGTATATGTATCAGATGCAAGTATGGTGTGCAGAATGAGTATATACAGAAATCAGATATAGTATGTGAATGCAATGTGTCAAATGTGATCTATACATGCAGTGTATCAGTGCAATGGGGAAATGATCAGTTGAGATGTCAGTTTCAGTATATCAACAGAAATATGATAACCGAAATGCAAGAAAAACTGAAAAGTTACCAAAATACCGTGGGAGTTCAGCATTATCTCTCTCCGCAAGATCATGCCCTCAAATGAGGCCATCACCTCGAGTAACCCCTCGACATACTCTATGGAGGGCTGCAAATGCAAGTTGAAACCATGAGTGCATGAATGAATAAAAATCTGAGCAAACATGAAATGAATGAAAGTTGTAAAGTATACCGCTGGTGAGTCAGGTGTCATGACATATCGGTGATCAAGCAACGGGGGCTCAAGTGGAATCTGATAAAGCACTCTGGAGTACCGCCAACCTGTCAGCTCGGTCAGAAGATCAGGTCATCCAATACTTTGCCTGGTAGGAGGCATCTCTCTAGCTCCATCCTTCGGTGCCCGAGTCCTGCTCGTCGAGGGGACATCTGTTGTTCGAGACCTGCACAATGAGAGAGCATCTGCTGCCCGAGCCTTGCTCGACGAAGCAATATTAGCTGCCCTCCCCGTGTGACTGCGAACACCTGTCAGAGGAGGCATCAGGTATGTCTGGAGATAAGTCGTGTAGTCTCCCTTCCCGATGAACAGATCTGTATCTGCGCCCTGCATGACGTCAATAATCTCCTGAGGGAAGAGACTCTATGTGGCTCTCATAGAAGGTGGAGGCGGTTAAGGAACCCACTGTAGTGGCAGGCCCAGTGTCTGGCGCATAAAGCGCTCGCCAAGGAACCAGGCTCGGCTTATGGGTCCCTCGAGCACAAGCCGGTATCAGGAGGTGTCCCGGGCTTCGGCAAAATGAAATCTGGTCCCCTCTGGCATCATCGCCCATGGCTGCCATGTGACCTGCAGACAACAAAGTGCATGAACTGATGAGTTGCTATTAAATCTAAAAAATGGATTGAAGTTGAAAGCAGGAAAAACTGTGAGTTTTGAATTACCTCTACCATCCTCCTTGTGTCGAAGTACTGACGAAGGTAGGAGAGGATCTCTCGGGCCCTCGGCTGGCACCGACCATCATATCAACACGAATATGGTACCTCAAGAGGTGTCTCAACCTCTAGCTCAAGAGCAAGTGCCAGGAAATAGGCGTATACCCATAGCTGTGAAAAGCAAGACAGTGGCAGTGAGAATACAGAATACAGAAAATACAAAAAGCAAAGTGCAGTGCAATGTATAGAAAGTGCAAGTACAAATGCAGAGGTTAAGCTATGCAGTGTGCAGTGTGTGCAGTGTACAGAAAGTGCAAAGCAAAAAGCACAGCAGAAAATGTAAAGCTGAAAAGTAAAGCGTACCTCCCAGGCTCTCTAATAGCCACCTACTCTGTTCCCACTCCTGCGGGAGGTCGAGCTCATATAGCAGTATAAAGTGGTGAGGTCGGCGCCGCCCCAATCATAATGACGGACCTGGGATAGGTCCACTAAAGCACTCAGGAGGTACAGCCCGACTGTGTTCGCCCTGTCGGCGAACAATGTAGTGCTGAAGAGGAACATCAAGAAACCTTAGGCATACTGCTCTATAATCTCGATTGTCGTGGGCTCAGTCTCTCTAAAGTGGTCTGAGAACCAGGTGTATCGGACCAAACCTCCTCAGAAGATAGGCGGGTGTGCTCCCAACAGATAGGTCTAAGCAACCTCCCACTCACCCATGTCGAAGTCGTATGGGATCAGCCAACCTCCCACCTCAAGGCTCGTCAACATAGCGAAATCATACGGGGTCATCGTCATGTCCCCAGTTATAGAAAAATGGAAGGAGTTGGTGGTGTCCTACCATCTCTTTCCACCAGTGCGCCTAAGAGGGTCTTGTTCGCCATGAGACGCAAGAGCCCCATGCAAATAGGTCGAACCCTGCCTCATCAATAATCTGTCGGACACCATCGGGGAGGTCCATAAACCACTCCCTTGTTGTGGTCGACCCATATCCACGAGTGAAACGAGAGTCTATCTGTGTGGATGAGCAGAAATACAGTGTGTGAATGTGTTCAGGATGGGCAGAAATACAGTGTGTAAATGTGTTCAGAATGTGCAGATGAAATTCAGTGCAAAGGTGTGAGCTACACAAGAAACGTAAAGTGCATCGTAGGGAATGAAAGAGTGCAGTGTGTACCTCGGAGGCGTCGTGGGACAGATGAGACTCTGGCTCTCATAACAGAAGATCTGCTGGTGTGCGCCGTGCAAATCTAGTAAAATGACGGACTGTGCTAGGTGGTAGTACATGTGCCTCAGGACGGTACGTTGCTGGGTCGAATGGCTGGACTCTGGGTGGCAGCAGAATGTACTCTGGGTCCTCTTCCATCCTCAGAGAACCCCCGTCGTGGGGAGCATCGTCTACCATCTAAAAAGAAAGTGAAAAGTAGGCAAAAATGGGCGAAATGGGCAAAAAGTGCAAAACGTCAACAAAAATCAACTCTCGGAAAGAGAAAAAGTCAAAGAAAGTCAAAGCTCGGGAAAATGTGCTAAACTCAAGATAAACTTAAGGGAAACAAACCTCAAGTGGTGAAAATGGAGAAAAGAGCTCCGAAAACAAATTTCGATCGATTCAAAACGAAGGAAACCGAAAGGTTTTAGCGAATCAACTTCGCGGGGGCGTTGCAAAAGGCGTAAAAAGTACAGATCTGAGAGGAAAAAGTGTCTAAGGGTGAAGAATGGGAGGTTTCGGCACTGTATGGAAAAGTGTTTTGGGAATGTGTATTTAAAGTTCTTAATGTAAAAGGACCGAACTGCCCCAGATTTCCCTAAACTAGCCGGCCGGCCAGTTTTTGTGGCCGTTGACCTTCTTTGATGGCCGGTGGGTGGCCGGTGGCTCCCCAGGGTGGCTGGTGGACCTTCAGTGTCCTCCTTGGATGTTTTTCTGTTGCTTTGTGCCCTCCTCCCTCAAGAAAATGCAAGGACAGTGCACTTTCAAGCGTAAATGGTCTCTGCGAAAGCCCCGAACCATGTCTTCGGTGTGTGATACTCCACACGAATGAATTGTATCCTTTTTTAGGTTGTTGCCACTCTTCCGAGAGGCAAATCAAAGGCTGCTATTTGATCCACCGCTGCATTGAATAAGCATTGTTTTTTTATGATTGCATTGAATATGCATCACGTACAGGTTTGCATGGAATATGCATATCGCATTGTATTGCATTGAATATGCTCTGCACTTTGCATAGAATATGCATCTCGATGTTTGCATAGAACATACATTTCTCACACTTGAATATGCATTTCTCACATGCACATAAAACATGCATTTGGTATTTAGCATAGTGCATGCTGTTGATCTTGCGTAGAATATGCATTTATATCGCATTGTATCGGTTAAGCTTATTTCTTACGCAGGCAGGATATTGTATGTACGGTTCATTCAAAGCTGGTGCAGCCAGACGATATTGTATGTACGGTTCATTCAAAGCTGGTGCAATAAGACAATATTGTATGTACAGTTCAGTCGGAGGAATTCCGAGTAAGATCATTCCTGTCCTTTGACCTCCCTTGTTGGTTAGAAACACTCGGGTACGCCCGGTGTTTACACTGCTCCTTGCGTTGGTTAGAAACATTCGGGTACGCCTGGTGTTTACACCGGCACTCCTTTGGTTAGAAGCATTGCGTTGTGCGCCCGATGTTTATACCACCCCTTTGGTTAGAAGCGTTTGGGATGTGTGTCCAACGCTTATACCTTGATTTGTTGGTTAGAAGCATTGGGTTATGTGCTAGATGTTTATACCGTTTCCGATTTGAAGCGTTTGGGTCGTGTGCCCGACGTTTATACCTTGCGTTGGTTAGAAAAATTCGGATACGCCCGGGGTTTACATCGACACCCTCCTTTGGTTAGAAGCATTGGGTTGTGTGCCCGATGTTTATACCACCCCTTTGGTTAGAAGCGTTTGGGACGTGTGTCCGATGCTTATACCACTATTTGGTTAGAAGCATTGGGCTATGCAGCCGATGTTTATACCTCCCTTTGGTTAGAAGCATTTGGACCGTGTGCCCGATGCTTATACTTCCCTTCTAGTTAGAAGCGTTTGAAATGTTTTTCGATGCTTATTCCTCTCTACTTTGGTTAGAAACATTGGAATGTGCTCTGATGTTTATACCACCCTCCAGTGTTTTCACCGCTCCCTTTTCTCTCTCGCGCGTGCCGCGTTAAAATGCTTTAGTTAAACGCATCTAGATGGATTTTGATGCTTATACCGCTCTTTGCTTTGATTGCGTAACAGTTAGATGTGTTTCAATTGTTATCATCTGGTCTCTGTGCCTCGGAACCTTAGGATGTGTCCTTGGGTTCGCACCACCTTGCTTCTCGCGTGTCCCATGCGTTGGGGTCTTGTTTGCCGCCTCGGGCGTGCCCGACGGTCGTTGTTCTTTACCTTTTCTGCGTGAGGCGCAGTTAAGATTGTATAATTTTCTTACATCCTTTCTGCATGAAATGTGGTTTGGTTCATGTTTACTTGCTTATGTACGAGTTTGCTGTAGCATTTCTTTGCATAACGTTTGCATCAAGGTGTTTCATTACAGTCTCATTTCATGATCATAAGTTATGTTCTGCATTATGTATGTCATTTGCATCTTGCCCCAAAACTACGCTGGTTTAATTCCTTGCAATGGGATACGTAGGCAGCCTGTGGGCGCAACCGTTCTTTGTTTTATTTGCTTGTTTGTCTAAGTCTTCGGCTTTGTCAAAAATGGGTCGTCTCTAGGCTTTGACATTCGCTCTCGTCATTTCATGACTTCCGAGTTCTGTCAAAGAGGGGCAACTGTAGACACTCCATTTTTTATCGACCTCAAGACTTAAACATCATCATTTGTGCACACGATGATTGTACTTGTTTGTGCTCGTTTTGAGTGCCCGAAGTTCTTGGCGGAACACCTTGTCTTTGAGCCTCTAAACCCTCTTTGTTTTGTGTTTGTTTTTGGACCAAACCTTGATGCATCTTGCCTGGAGGGGGGACGGGCCTTGTCGGCCACTTTTGGCCTTTGTCAGCCACTTGAAGTGGTCGATCGGCTAGGGGAGGTGGCCAGCCGACCACCTGAAGTGGCCGACGGCCATTTTTCTCTTTTTTTAGATATTTTCTTTGCCAGCTGTGTCAACTGCTGATCACTGAATGCCATCTCCATACACGTGTATGGAGGGATGAAAGCAAGCTTTTGGCTTGCATTTCTGTATAATAGGGGGTCTCTCTCCCATTTGAAGAGGTTAGAAAATTGATGAGCAAATTTTCCTCTCTCTCTCTCTAGAATCCTCTCTCTCTTCTTGTTTTATGTTTGAAAGTAAGCTTTCTCTACACATTTGCACTAAGACCCTTGACCAAACACCTTCACCTTGGAGCTGAGGTTCTTGGAGGCCTTGTTTGAGCTTCTAAAAGTGGTTTTTAGCTCAAAACTTTTGCTGTTTGTTGCTGTGCTTCAAGGGTAAGGACTTGTCCCTTTTAAGCTTTGCTTTAGTTCATTGCTTGGTCATCTTTACATGCTACTTTGAGGCTAGTTTTAAACTCCAAAAAACTCTATTTTTAAGGTTTTAAAATGGTGGTTTGAGCCTTGTTTAGTTAGGGGTTGGTTTCCTCCCTTTGCTCTTTGGCTTGTAAAGCCTTTTGAGCCATCTTTCAAAGCTTTTGAAACACCCTTTTCTTGGCCTTTTGACCACTGAATTCCAGGGAAATTTTAGTGGTAAAAAGTTGGTTTTGAGGTCCAAAATAGGAGGGGGTGGCCTCTCCTGCTTGTGTCTTGTTTGCATGTATAGTTGGCCTAGCATGTGAGCATGTTTTTCTACCTCCTTATGACTTGATCTCTGCATATTTTAGTCACTGATTTAGCATACTTTAACTCTGTTTTTGGTGGTCTTGGTCATATGAGCTTAGTCTTGCATGGTTGTAGTGTAATTAGTTTCACTAGCATTGTGTTTTAAGGTCTCTAACATGCTTTTTTTGAGTTGTTTGCGTGATATATCATCATTTAGCATGTGATTTCAGTGCATATATCACTATCACACTCTCACATATATCACTCTTTTATTACTTTTGAGAGTTGTGCTTTGTGTCTTGCTTGCGAGCCAACATGTGCACATGATTTTCTTGCCTTTTTTGCCTAAATTTCAGCATGTTTTAGCCACTGATTTGGCATGTTTAAGCTCTGTCCAGAGCTGGATTGGTCATTTAAGCTTGGTATTGCATGCCTCTAGTGTAGTGCTCTTCACTAGCTTTAATGCTTTTGGCTTTTGGCTTTTACCATGTTGTGCACGTGTTGCTTGCATGTTTTAGCATTATTTCTCATGCCATTTCAGCACTAAAAAAGTCTACAACCTCCCTCATTTCTTCATTTTTCTATTTGTTTTGAGGGTTAGATGACCTTATGCTTGTGTTTAAGCTTGAGATAGAGCTTGTGCTCAATGGCTTTAACTCTCTTTTGAGGGTTCCTCCTAGCCAAAGGCATGATCTCTCTCATGTCTTAAGCCATCCTTTGGTTGACTCCTCTCTCATTAGAGGACTTTCACATTGGAGTTAACCAACTTAAAAATGGCTTGGTAATGCTAAAATGTGTAAACAAAATTGGATCAAGTAAAACATGACTAAGATAAGCATGTTGTTTGCATTGCATGTGTTTGGATCGGACGTTAATCCAAACACAAGAAATGTGGGACGTTTCATACTCAAAGTGATGAAACGTGTCACATTTCTTGGTCGCCGTCATCCTTGATCATGCGTGATAGGATGATGGCCATTTGAGTCTTATGTGCGCATTTATTAAGCTTGTACAACCTTGGTTCTTTGGCCATCATGCATGAAAATGCTTGATTGGTGGCTTGAGAGCCAAGTGTCATACTTCTTTGAGCTTGAGACGTGATAAGGAGGTGGCAGTACATACATTTCCTTGCAAATACATTGCTTTGCCTCTGTTGCTCTCTATTGCAACAAAACCAGAAGCCTGGAAAAAGTAGTGGCCGACCGGCCAGTTAAGGTGGCCGACAGCCACCTTCTGTGGCCGACCGGCCACCAATCCATTTTTGTGCAAAGTATTCCTGTTTTGGAGCAGAGGCAGTCTAGAATATTGGTACAATGTTCAGAGATTAAGGCGAGTGCAAACAGTGGCAACCGGTGGCAAGGCGATGAATTTTCGGGAGGAAGCCAAATGAGCATGCATGTCTCCCTCGCCCGCCAAGCCACTTTATTGCTTTTATTAGCTAGTTGTAGTATTACGTGTGTTGTAATTAATCATTCAATTCATTTTGTCATATTTTACTTAGCTTCGTATAGCTAGTTATTCAATTGTGTTGTAATAATTAATTAGCTAGAATAGTTAATTAGTTGTTTTGTAATAATTAGCTTAGCTTAGTGTAGCTTAACTTATTTATTCGGACCCTCCTGCGCGAGGGCATAATGTTGTAATAACCGTGCATGTGTGTGTGCATGTCTTCCAACCCCACGTCTTTCTCCCTTTTATTTATCCGCTTTCGGTGCTTAGATTATGGATCATTTTCAATTAGCATACCTTATGCTTGCATGTTTGCATCATTCATTTGTCTTGCATGCACCGGGCTCAGTGCACCTTTCAAACTACATTGTATTTCAATACTTCTTTGAATACATGTATCAAATTGTTGCATTTATATGCCATCTTAGATAGCCGAGCCTATTAATTGCATTATTACATGTATTGCATTAGGCATCTTGTATAGTTAGGATTATGCATATTTCTACCTATCTTTTGTTTTGGCTCGGAGTACACTGTAAGTCTTTACGCTTTAGCATACTTGCATGAGTGTGAGTGTTACCATGATAGCATGGTTGCCATGAGGCTATTTGCTTAAATGATTAACTGCATGAATGCCTGTGGATGAAGGCTTTATTGCTTGAATTGGAACAATTCGACGAATGTGAGTTTTAAGCCGACTTTGCGAAGTGGCAAATCATGTTTAAAGCCCACTTGAGGGTGGCAAATTCGCGCTTTAGTCCACTTGAGGGTGGCATTTTCAAACTATTTTCGAAAACAAACATGAGTTGTTTTGTTCCAATTCTTGCGATTTAGTCTATACTTACTTGTGTGCGTCACATAGTAAAGTTACCTAATAATTGGAATAAAAACACATGTGTTTATAAAACAACATATCATGCTTAGTAAAGGCCGATCTTTGATAGGGCGAGCGGGGGTGCTCATTTCAGGACCTTCCTCTCTCGTACCCAAGTTTCCAAGCCAAGGCAACTTTAGTGATGACGGACACGTGACCTTTGGCATGAGTCAGGGTTTCCTAAATTTTTCAAAAATGAAATATTTAGGTGGCAACTCTGTAATTTGGCAAAACAGTCCAATTTTGGCATTATTTGATTTAATATCTAATTTTTCAAAATAATTTGCCGGATTAGACTCTCTGGTGTTTATCAATCTCACATTGCACTTTATGAGATTGGATTCAGAACCGTGACAGGAGTCCGAACTGTAGGACCAATTCGAGCTCTCCGAAAGGGGGCGCGAATAAAGTCGAGTCCACAGGGCCATGAGACTAGACCTTTGAATGTCCTTTCTACCCAACCATTGAATCTGTGGGGAGGTTTAGTAGATGCTATGGGACAACAACTAATGTATACAATGAAAATACGGGCAACATCCTTTTTGGATCAAATGAATTCTCATCAACCAACTGTTGTAAGACAAACTAAAGAAAATGTAAATAGCCCTCAACAATGATTAACTCGAGATAAACAGCCTATGCAAAATAATGGACAAATCAATGGTCAAACTAGTAGTCACAACCATGAAAGGCCAGCACCTGTGCCTCAGTCATGGTATGAAACTCTTTCGAGACTAATGGCCACTCAGAATGTACCATTCTCTACCAGTGAAACCACACAATTTGGTGGATTTAGGCCAGCCTAGGGTAATGGCATGAGGGCATTTCCAAATCCTTTGTTTGAAAACATGCCTGGCACAAAGAGTTTCACCAACCTTATGTTTGAGTTTGCACCCTGGGGGTTAGAAGTATTTCTTGTAGTTGGAAGAGAAGAAACACCCGCTTCTCCTCTTGTGGTACCTTTCGCAAGGTAGGCCTCAAAAGGCCAGCCATACCTTCAACAGCAGCCAATACAACAGGGACAGCCAACCCTGAATGTACCTATATATGGACCAAAAAGCCCACAAGCACATGGAGTTTCTCCAAACCCTGTGTTTATTCCTCTAGTAGTGGTTCAGCCAGCACAAAATATGGTTCTTAGGGACCAGATTGTTGACATCATTAGAGAAATGTGTGGGCTTATGGCTTGGGGGATCCAAACTCCGGTGTACAAGAAACCTTACCCAGAAAAGGTAGACAGGGTACACGAATATCCAAGGAGGTTTAGAATACCAGACTTCGCCCTCTTTTATGGAAATGGAAATCAGTCAACTATAGAATACATTGCTAGGTTTACATGTGACGACCCCGCCTCGTATAATATTTTATATTTGGGGTAATTAAGGAGATTTGGAATTTAATTAGTCGTTATCCTAATTTAATTCGAGATTTATAAGAATTGTGGAATCTGATTCGTATATGATTTTATTAAAGAATTATTTTGAAATTAGAAATTAAGGGTCCAAATGGCTTAAGGAAGTGAAATTAGGAAGTTGAATCAATTTAATTTTAATTACGGACCCATTTGGGAGTTTAATTAAATATTCGATTAATTAGGTCCGAATTGAAGGTAATTAAGTTAATTAAATTATAAGGATTGAGAATTGTGATTATTACGAATTAAATTTATTTATGGGGTGTCCAATTTGTATATGTAATTTAATTGACGGAAATTTGGAGTCTGATCAGAAATTGAAGGCCTAAATGATTTGGAAAATCAAAATTAATGATGCCAATAAGCTTAATTTGATAGTTGGAGGTTTTTGAAAATTTGATTAAAAATCTGATTCAGAATGACAAAATTAAATAAAATTAATTAGACCTTAAGTGTAGTTAACTAGACTAATTAAATTATGTGAGATTTGTGATTAATTATGATTAATTAAATTATGATCAAGATTAATTAGTTTTAAGAGGAGATTAATTGAGCTAATTGAAATCAAAGATTAACCTCAATTAAGTATCCTAAGCAAGATTAATTAGTTAATGAAAGAATTAATACAATACCACATGGGCTCATGTAGCAAAGACAAGTGTCACACTAAATAAATAAATAAATAGAAGAAAAGATGAATCAACGAGGCCCTCAAATCGCTGGAATCAAAGTTAGGAAGAGAGAGAGAGAGCGCTTCATTATACACATTGTAGACAACCAGCCGGGGGAAAACCGTGAGAATAGAAGAAAAGGGAGAAAAAGAGGAAGAAAATGAAAGGCGGATAACTCAACCAAATTCTATCTTGAAGACTAATGGGTAAGAAATTTCATCTTCTTTCTAGTGTTGATTAAATAATCTAGATATAAATTGATTCAAGATAGATTTTGAGAGGATTAAAAAATGAAGATTTGAAGATCAATTATATAAATTGTTAAAATTCGGATTTGCATGTAAAATCAAGTTAGGTTGAAGTACATGAATCATGATTCCTTAAATTTGTTAAATTTGGGTTCAATTTCATATAAATAGAAGAAATTAGCAAAATGATGCATAAATGGAGTTAGGTTCAAATTTATGGAAATTAATTATTTTGGGTTGATGTTGTGATTTTGCATGAAATTAAGATTCAATGTTACATGCATGAATAAATTTTAAAAGCCTAATACTCTAATTATACATGCATCATGGATTTTGTAGAATTTGGATTAATTCAATCTCATATTTTGAAGAGAAAAAGGAAAAGCTTTAGAAAAATCAAATTTATAGAAATTTGGACTTAATCCTAATGCAAGAAAAAGTTTTGATTTCATAATGAAAACTAGGAATTTGTTTAATCCATGTATGTAATTGAATTTAAAAGTTTTATTCAATTTAAACACATTTTGGAACATCTATGATCATAAATTAAGTTTTTGATTCAAAATTGAGTTAATATGAATTTCTAAGAAATTGATTTGTGTAATTTATACTTAAGTTTGATTTTTGCTATTAATAATGAAATTGGGTTTTATTTTACATACATCATGGAGTTTTCAAGGATTTTGAAAGTTTAATTTATATGTTAAAATTTGTGGGCTTGATATAAAGAAAATAAATTAAATCTAAATTTGGACAATTAGAGCATGATTTTGAATAAATTAATTCGAATTAGAGGTATTCTCATGTTATACAATGTTTTTTTCATATTTTTGTACCAAAAAAACAAGTTTTGAGGCTTTGAGCATCAAACTTGAAGCTCAAACACAATTCTGAAAATTCCAGAATTCATGTTTGTCCGCTCGAGCAAGAGAATCTCCACTCAAGCGTGAAAATCGAGCTCCCAAATATTTTGCAAATTTACAGTCCGCTCGAGCGACCAAAGTGGCGCTCGAGCAGAGACCCTATTTTTCAGCAATTTTTGACTAACTCTTTTAAATGCATAATTGCATCCCCATGACATTCTAAGCATTCTTAGGCACCAATTGGACTCACATAGTCATGGAATAAACTGGAATCACATAGAGAGAGTTGAATTAAAATGAAATGAATATTGAATGGTGCTAAAGTTGTGTTTTGTTATGTGATTTGTTTAGGTGGACGTCCGAGGCCTTATATCGACTTAACCCACTGTGAGTAATAACCTTATAAAGATATGTTCAAATTATCTTTACTTTCGAAATGTCATTGCTTCAAAATGGATATATGATTGATGGAATAAATTCTTAAAATGATTTGATAATTGATAGCATGGCTTATTGAAACGTTATGTCCTTTAATGAATGAAGTTCTGTTTTGAAACGAAATTGTGGCATCCATTGAATATAGGCCCTTGCCTGGGGGTAATAGTACTACGGCTATAGGCCCTTGCCTGGGGGTAACAATACCGTGGCTATAGGCCCTTGCCTGGGGGTAATAGTACCATGGCTTTCGGATTGATTGAAATACGGTTCGTTATTACTTCATGAATGTACCACATAAATTGACATTGAAAGATCTTGATGATGAAGTTGGTGAATTAATGAAAATGCTATCGCATAATGGTTTTTATTATCACAAGGGATTGATGTGATGGCTAATCGAACTGTTTTGCCTATGGAAAAGGATTGTTTCGGAAAATGAAATGTATGTTTTCATAAGGGAACTAATATGGAAATTGTTTTATTATAAAGTTTGATATAATATGGAAAATGCCTTAGTTTGAAAATGATTTAAGATTCATTTCTAAATTGTAAGACATGTTTTTGTACTATCGTCGAATTTCATTCATTTAACCTCTTTATTCCGTTGTTACTCGCTGGGCTTTAGCTCACTATTTATATGTATATGTAGGTGAGCAAACTAAGCAACAAAGATAGAGGAAGCCTCAGAGTCTACCCGTGTTAGCATTTTGCAGAGCTTCCAGAATGAAGCAAGTTAGGCTCGAATAGAGCCAGGAAAATCAACCCTTAGCTTTGTCAGAGCTTTGAATTTTGCTGAGTCTTAAATGTATATGTGTGTAAGATATATAAGATTTGTATATAAATTATTACTGTGTTTAAATGTTTCCATTATTTTATTTATCATGTATGCACAAGCTTAATGGACATTGTTATTTTTATTTTGCTTCCGCTTTAGGCCCTGATTTGATTATAAATATTTTGGGTCGTGACATTAATAATGATTACATGAAACTAAGACTATTTCCAAACTTTTTAACTGGAGCAGCCTTCGTATGGTACATAAACCTTACACTTGGCTCTATCCAAACTTGGCAGCAAATGGAGAAAGTTTTTCATGCCCAATTTTTCCAAACATAACCTGAAGTTTCTATGGTAGACTTGGCAAGATTAAACCAAAGGTTTGATGAAAAGGCTGCTTAGTTTATTGCCGGATTTAAAGGGCATGAAACAAATGCAGGGTCATGCTACCAGAGCCTGAATTTGTAATATTGGCTCAAAATAGCTTAGAATTTAGGCTTCGAAAGAAGTTTGATTCAACTGAGTTTCGAGACTTAGTAGAGTTAACCTATAAGGTGTCTAGATATGAAACTTTACTCGAGGAAGAACAAGAGTGAAATAATGCATCATATAAGACCTACTATAGGGACCCTAATTATGAAATTGATACAACAGAGATAGTAGGAAAAGAACCTATAACTTGTGAGACATTAATTCAAAAAGACAGTACAATAGACCAGCAGTTTAAAAAGAAAGACCTGCATAGGACGTATTCTTTTGACTAAACAAAAGTATATGACATTTCTGATCATTTGCTTGCAGCAAATTTCTTAAAATTACCAAAGGGAGTCAAGATTCCTATCCTTGAAGAACTTAAAGGAAAACTTTATTGTAAATGACACATTTCTTGGTTTCATTTAACTAAAAATTGTATTATTTTCCGAGACACAATCCAAGAACAGATTCGAAAAAAAAAAGGCTAAAGTTTCCAACCAAGTTTGAGAAAGCTATGTCAATGATTTCCAAAATTTATCCTTGAAAGAATTGGAGGAAATTACTATGCAAATATATATGGCTAGCCAGACTACTTTCAGGAAGAACCCAAGAAGTTTACCAGCTGATGGACAAAGCTCTGCTGGCCTAAAAGGAGGATTTCGTGAAGAGATGTTGGATGATGACTCTCTCAAAACTGCTATAGTGCAGAGGATGTGTCCCAGGTGCAGGATATGTTACAAGTGGCTGAAAGGGCTCACAATTGATGGGAAGCAGCATTACAAAGAGGTGCAAAGGGACCGAATAACCAGCACGCATAACGAGAGGTCATACCCAACTGGCTCTAGACAGTACTCATCCTTGGTAGCCCTGTCAGATACCAGGATGCAATCGAAAGGAAAAGGCCTCTGTATGAAACTAGGCCACCCCATTATTACAGAGTAGACAACCAGCTTAAAAGAAAACGTGGATTTAGTGCAAGACATGGGATCAGGACTGATAATTGGCCCCCGAGAACTGCTTCGAAGACTACTTCAAAATGTGGGACGACAGATCTAGCAACCAGACCAATGGGCTCATAGGTCTCAGAAGTTCCAGATTGGTTTATCATACAAAATAAACCTAAGGAAATGCCTACTCAAATAAAGGTTTTTAGAAACTAGGGAAGAATGATCAAACCTCCCTTGGTGGCTCCAAATAACAAGGTGTTATTAAAGAATCCAAAAGCAAGGGAGCCAAATGTGGTTCCTATAATTTCTAGGTCTCAAAGGAGGAAGATCCAAAGAAGATACACCCAATATCAGAGAGATCTGAAAGAAAGTGGAGAGAGCACTTCCATGGCACAAGCAAAAGACCAGATAGATGGAGGGATAGGATTGAAGCCTGCTCCTAAGATCAAGAAGAGTGCCAGTATGGAGCAGTTGGCTAAAGTTCATGCTGAACTAAGAGCCAAAGAAAAATCCAGTTTAGCAGGCCTCAAGAAGGCTTTAAAGGAAAGTGATAATGAAACGAATAAAGGGATTGAGCTAGGCCTAGAGAGAACATTGGCTAAAAATAGAATGTTTAAGGCCTTCATGGCTGAGCAAACCTTTTTGGTTGACGAGCCAATGAAGATAGATCACCAACAGGCTGCTTCAAAGGAATCTGCTAGCACAGAGGTACTAGAGTGCAGCATAGAAGATGCTTCCGAAATAAAAGAACAAGCTAGTTTGGAAGAGAAACAAGTACAGACAGCAGTTCAGTTTGGCTCATTTCTTCCAGTGTCAGTAAACATGGTATATATACTGCCACAGGAGTTCCAAGCTGAAGAGATAAACCAAAAAGGTCAGGAATATGACCCTATTCTAGTTTCTAGTAAAGATTCACAGGCCAGCATGATTCAAGATGAGTCTGAAGTTGCCACACCAATGGAAACTGAAGAAGAAAGTGACGAAGTGGGTATTAATCTCTCGTATCCCTTCAAGTACCCTACAACATTTATGACTTAGCACGTTAAGCCCTTGTATATCAAAGCTTACTTTGATGGAATACAAATGAACAGGGTGTTAGTCGACAATGGGACAACAATGAACCTGCTTCCGAAGCCCTCCTTGAAAAAATTAGAAAAAAGAAACCCCAGATTAATCCTAACCAACACAATCATTATTGGTTTTGCTGGGGATAAGTAGATGGCTCAGGGCATTCTGCTCATCAACTTGAGTGTGGGAACCAGAGATTACATGACAGCATTCTTTGTTATAGACAGTAATGCCAAGTATAATGCTTTGCTTAGCAGGGATTGAATCCACACCAACAAATGTGTGTCTTCCTCTCTACATCAGAAAATAATGATAGCCCTACGCAATGGAGATACAGAGGAGATCAATGTAGACCCTCAACCATTTATCGCTTGTGTTGATTTTGCAGAGGCCAAGTTATACACTGAATAAGTGACACCACTCAGTGTACTGAGGAAACCTAATGGAACAACCAAAGTGGTGGTTGATGAAGAAGTAGCACACTTGAAGCACTTAGTGCAGGAGAGTGCTGATGAAGAGTTCGTCACCAAAGATGACAATGATGCCTAGTTGTAGGCAAGAAAATAAGAACCAAGAAGCTAAACCCTTGGCCTTAGTCAAGTTTTCGGCATTGGACATAAAGTCAATAGTCTAGAAGGTTCAGGAACAAGAGAAGGAAGCCATGGTGTTTAGCTGTAGTCAAGAGCAACAAAAGGCCAGGCCTTTGGCCCTTAATAAGTACTGTGTATTGGACATCGATACAAAAGTCCAGGAAATACAGGAAGAAGAAGCGTTATGGACAGATTTTGTCTATGAGAAAGAAAGCAAAGATGTTGAACCAGAGAAGGTAGGAGCAGAACAAAATGAAGAAGTCGCTTTGAAGGTAGAAGAAGTCATAGGAGAAGCATCAGTAAGTGCTCAAGTACAAGACCCCTTGGAAGAAGTCAATTTACGGAAAGGTTCTGCACAGTAACCCATTTATATCAGTGCTTGGTTAAGTCCTATTGACAGGAACCAGTTATTGGTAGTCCTAAAGCAATATAAGGATTGTTTTGCGTGGTCTTATAATGAAGCCTAACTTCAAGCCACATATGTAGAAACCAAAATGGATGAGCCCTAAAGTGGTTCATAAAGTGAAGGAGGAAACTCCTTAAAGCAGGCTTCATTAGAATAGCTAGGTATGTTGAATGGTTGTCTAACATTGTGCCTGTGGTTAAAAAGAACGGCAAGATGAGGGTATGCATCGATTTTAGATATCTGAATTTTGCAACTTCAAAAGATGAATACAACATGCCTAAGTTGATCTATTAGTGGACAGTTCAGCAGGGCACAGGATTTTGTCTATAATGGATGGGCATTCTAGTTACAACCAGATCTGCATTGCAGAGGATGATGTCCACAAGACAGCATTCAGGTGTCCTGGGAATATTGGCACCTTCGAATGGGTGAAAATGCCATTTGGTCTAAAGAATGCTGGGGCAACATATCAGAGGGCAATGAATACTATCTTTTATGATCTTACTGGAGGATACCTAGAGTGTTACATTAATGATATTGTTGTAAAGTCTTAGTCTACGGAGGAACACTTGGTTCACTTGGTAGCAACTTTCGAAAAAATGAGAAAGTTCAAGTTGAAGCTTAATCCTCTCAAATGTGCTTTTGGTGTATCAGCTAGAAACTTCTTGGGGTATGTAGTGCACAAGAAGGGAATACAAATTGATCAAAATAAAGCCAAACCATAATTGAGGCCAAACCTCCATCAAGTAAGAAAGAATTACAAAAGTTCCTTGGTCAGATTAATTTCCTTCGAAGATTTATTTCTAACACTGCAGGGAAAACTAAAGTATTTTCTTCTTTGTTAAAGTTGAAAAATGAAGAGGAGTTTGTGTGGACAACAGAGCATCAAGCTTCTTCGAAAGAATTAAAGCCTACTTGGTCAAGCCTCCAGTGTTGATGCCACCAAGGAGCGACAAACCCTTGAAGTTATACATTGCTACAGCAGAAGATTCATCGGGAGTCTTCCTAACTCAGGACAATGAGAAAGGCAAAAAGCAAGCAGTTTATTACCTTAGTAGGTTTTTAAATTCTTGGGAATGTAAATACTCAACTATAGAAAAGCTGTGTCTTGCATTGTATTTTTGTAGCAATGAAATTAAGATATTATCTTTTACCTATTGTTGTCTTGGTAATTGCAACCACAGACTTGGTTAAGTACATGTTATCTAGACCTATGTTGAGAGGAAGAATTGGCAAATGGATATTAGCTCTACCAAAATTTCATCTAGAATATGTCCCCCAAAAGGCAGTAAAAGGACAAGTTTTGGCTAACTTCTTGGCAGATCATCCATGTCAAACAGAAAGTCAAGAAATAATGGACCTTGATATGGTTAATGTTGAGCCATGACAAATGTGGTTCAATGGATCAAAAGCCAATGGTTTTCTTGGAATTGGTGTTATAATTAAATCACTACAGGAGGTAGAAACCGCACATAGTTTCAGAGTGGATGAAACTACTTGTTCCAATAATCAAGCTGAATATGAAGCTTTAATAATGGGACTTGAGATACTTATTGGATTACAAGCTCATGCAATTGATACATTTGGTAATCAACCAAGTAAAAAAAATCTTCAAATGTCAAAGTGCAAGCATGTTACCATATTATGTTGATGCACTGCATTTGCTTTCTCAGTTTTAGATAGCAATGTGATAAGGCCAATGATGTAGCTCAAAGGGCCTCAAATTTTAGAAGAAAGGGGAATACTCAAGTGAACATAAATCAAGCAACATATCAAAAGTCAATACCACCTTTGGCTAAAAGGGGTATCATGGTAGAAGTTAACCATAATAACTTAGAAGAGCATGATTGGAGACATCCAATCATTCAATATTTAACTGGCTCATCTTCGAAGGCCAGCAGGAAAATTAAATTACAGTCTATGCAATATATAGTGTATAACAATGCTCTTACAAAAGTGGAGCAGATGGGTTGCTGTTAGAATGTTTAGGGCCAAAGGAAGCATTAACTACTATGGTTGAGGTGCATGAAGGTATTTGTGATGCCCATCAGCCTGGTGTGAAAATGAGATGGTTGCTTCGAAGGCATTCCTACTATTGGCCAACTATCCTAAAGGATTGCATAGAGTATGCAAAAGGATGTCAGGCATGCCAGAAACATGGCATGATAAGACATGTGTCAATAGCTGATTTGCATGTAGTAGTGGAGCCATGGCCATTTAGAGAATGGGCAATGGATATGATAGGGAAAATATATCCACCTTCTTTGAAGTAGCATTGTTTCATTCTGGTGGCCACAAATTACTTCACTAAATGGGTCGAAGCTAAGCCTTATAAGCCTGTGGATTAGACTGAAGTTATTAGATTTATCAAGGAATTGATCCATAGGTTTGGCATCCCACAAACCGTAACTGTAGATAATGGGACTGTATTTGATGGAAAGATGGTAAAATCTTTCGCAGCAGAGTTTGGAATTAGCCTTGTTAATTTCACCCCTTATTATGCACAAGCAAATGGTCAGGCTGAGTCATCTAACAAACCCTTGAAAAAAGGAATACAAAGAGTTGTGGAAGACAATCCTAGGGATTGGCATAACTTGTTGTTAGATGTGTTGTGGGCCTATAGAATTTCTCCAAGGTCAAGTACAAGAATCACTCCTTATGCCTTAGTATATGGACATGATGCAGTGTTGCCTGTCGAAATTAATATTAAATCCTTGAGGGTAAAATACCAGGACCAGTTAACTTCTGAACAGGACCATCAAAGCATGTTCTTGGAATTAGAAAATGTAGATGAAGTTAGAATTTTGGCATTAAATAATATTTTTTTTTCAAAAGAAGAAGGCAGTCAAAAACTATAGTAAGAAAGTCAGGCACATTAGCTTTGATGAAGGTGATTTGGTATGGAAAACAATACTTCCAATAGGAATTAAAAGTCATAAGTTTGGCAAATGGTTACCTAATTGGGAAAGACCATACCAAATTCATAGAGTCTTGCCTGGGGGAGCATACCATTTGAGAAATCTGAATGGATATGTGCATCCTAAGAAAATTAATTGTAGGTATTTGAAGTCTTATTATCCAACCGTGTGGGAAACACAAGAAGTATGAGAAATGCTAAAGTAAAAATAAATAAAAGGGTATGAAGCACTCATATAACAAATAAAGATTTCATTTCATAAGAATTGAGTACACGCAGCCACAAATTGGCCCAAAAATCAGTACAATGTTTAGTTGTTCCCTTACAATTGATTCTTTACTTCTAAGGAATGGGAACAACTGAATGGCTGTAGCCATGTCTTATCTTTTGTCAGCCATCCCTTGGTTGGTAATTTGCAACTTCTTGGCATTTCGATCCAAGGCTAGGTTGACTACTACTAACTCTTCTTCTAGTTGAGCTTTCTTCTCCAATAGCTGTGATTGAAACTAGAATGCATAGGAGTGTTGTCTCTTCAATTCAAACACTTCAGCATGGATATGGGATACAAACTTTATATCCTTCAGTAGTTTTTCTTCTGCAGCCTTAGCCATTTGGCAGATATTGATGTAAAACTCTATGGTGGCTGCTGCCTGAAATAAGTGGTTTGAAAAGGCCAGATTGGATTGCTCGAAAGCCTAGCAACATTAAAGGAAACCATTCTTGATGATAGGCCTTTGTAAAGCTTCAAATGGAATCCTCGAAAATGTTTGCAGTAAAACGAAGCAAGTGCCCAAGTCCACTCGAGGTAAGGAGGCCTCGGCAGTAGTGAAGGAGCTCTCAATAATCTCTAGCAAAGAATCAACAAGGATCAATGGCTCAGCCTCACTGCTTGATACCTGAGCTGGTGAAGAGATGCCAAACAAACTGGCCAACTGAGCCTCGAAGATGTCCATTTCCTCCTCTGACATTATTAGTACAGAAGAATTGCTGGTTGAAGGAAGAGATAGAAGTGTGGGGATAGGTGAAGGAGTAGAAGTTCCCCTCGCAGAGTCGATAGTCCTGGCTACCAGCAAGTCTAAAGAAGAAGGACTGGAGCTGGATGGTTAGAAAGAAGTTGGTGAGCTACCAGTGTCATCCTTGGGAAAGCCAATGACCACTGAAGTAGAAGTGGTAATTGGAGTATTCTCAATTGGGAGAGGGGCAGCCAGGACTATAAAAGGAGTATATTGGGGTGAGACAAAGGATAGATGAGGTAAATATAGAGTTAAGCCCAGACACAAGGAAGGTGGAAGACTCTACCTCACAAGAGGAGAGGAAAAAGGCATAGAAGGTGTAGAAATGGAAAGTGGAAATATTGCCTGAATAGGCTCTATCTTCATTAACACTTCACTATAAGTCTTCATTTCTCTTTTTGAGGCTGCTTCTAGTTCTAAGAAGGCTTTTCATCCACAGATAAAGAGGGAGGGGCCTATGTCAAAGAAAGAAGGAATGAACTGATTATTGCTGCATAAAAAAAGAAAAGGGGGTGTTAATTCCATGCTGAAACCTGGAAAGGGGAAATTATCACAATGGATTAAAGGAGGTTACCAGTTTTAGAGGTTGTGGTGGTGGTGCTGTTTGGAGAACTGCGAAGGAAGTAGTGCTTAGCAGTTTGTTGCCTCCTTGCAGCATCCTTTTGAAGTGCATTAGCAGCAACAGCTTCATTCCTTAGTATTTGCTGTTGTTTTCTCTTCTCAGAACGTTGAAATACAATGATTTTCTTGCAGTGCTCTTCTTTCACTGCTTTGGCAGCTGCCTCGTGAGTAAAGTCCCCAATAAGGTCAGAGGGAGAAACTGTTTTTTTCTTCCTTCTCTTTATTGGTATTTCTTTCTCATTCTCTACTTCTTCCTCTTCTAAGTGAGCCTCAAGTATCTCTTCTTCAGGATCAAGAAAAATCTTCTTTTCCTCTGTTGTTGCTGCTTGCGTTTGAGGATATTCAAAGCTTGAACTCTCTAAGGAGAGTCTTCCTGTGAGGCTCCTGTACCAAAGAAAAGCTTTAAGTAAATAAGCAAAGCATCACAAAGAAAAAATGAAAAGAAAGAAAGCAACAGTGCATACCTTTCTTCGAAGGAACTCTAGTGACTCTAGGAGGAAGAGATGAGGCAGCAAGAACAGTCTCTGTGGCAACAGGGGTAGGAGTTAGGATAGTAGGAGCAGTGGAAGAAGTGTTGATCTCAGCCTCCTTGGACTTGACCTGAGGCACATCTAGCCCCACCAACAGGTCCTGAGGAGGAATGGCCAAGTGCACCTCCATATTGGTTGCCCACCAATTCTGGTACCTCCTTAATGTAGTGCCTTGGGAAATGAAGGGAAAAAATTCAAACTCGATTAAGTCTTGGATCAATTTGGAGGTTACCTCATCCAACTCGGACCTTGGAACTCTCAGTTCTCTGCTTACAAGATTTGAGTTAGATTGGCTACAAAAAGGGATAGGAATCCCCCGAGTGGGCCCAAATTGTCTAGCAAACTGAGCAAAACAGTAAGGTTTAGAAATACATTTATAAGCTCGAGGATTCATAGTGCCAACGAAGAGCTCCCTCAGAATCATAATTAAAACCCATATATCTTTGTGTTGAGGCCTAGAACAAGACCTATCACCTAGGAATGCTCTCAGCCAGGCTGGCCCGATGTTGGCTTCGAAGAGGCAGAAAAAGAGGCGACAAGGAGGGGAAGCCGGAAGTTGATGAAAAAAAGAAAAGTAAAATGTAAAATTGGAAGGGTAAAGAGAGACTCTGGCAAACTTCATGCCATATATGGTAGGATCTGACGACAGGAATTTTAAACATTTGGACTGCAAGTCTGTGAAGTATGCAAAAAACCAGAGTTGAAGTACCCAAAATGGGCCTCCTTGATTAGCATCTATGGGTTTTTCATAGAATTGAGAGTAAGCTTTGTAAACATGGCCCAAAACATATAGAGCCAAAGCTACCCTTTTATTCAAAACAAGAGCTTTGGCGAAAGGAGCTAGCTCAGGCATAATCCTCTGAAAAGAGGTACAAAAGAGGAATTTGCAAAGCCAATACAGCAAAAAAGAAAAGAATTCCCTATCAGTCACAAGACCTTCCATTTTGTTCTCAGATTTGACAAAGTCACTATAGGAAGAGTTCAGAGGGGGAATAAGAAAAATAAGGTCAGGATAGTCTGGACCAAAGGGAGTGCCAATAGGTAATAACCCTAAAAGATGGCAGATGTTAAGGACAGTAGGGGCCATTATACCACATCGAAATTAGAAGAAATTAAAAGCAGAGTTCCAAAAACAAAGAGCAGTAGGTATTAAAAATAGATCCTCCGAAATAGTCAACCTGGATAGTTAAAGGGCGTCGAAGAGGCAAAGTTCCTAGAGATCCAATGTCTTGGCAGGAACAACTCGATCATATCATTCATCCCATTCTGGCCTTACAGTGGGCTAGCAGCGATGGGGTCGATTCATCCTCCAACTCCCTCAATCAAAGCCACCTTCATAGAGGAGGCAGTGATCCTCCAAACATAGGTACAAAGTAGGAAGCTGGGCAAGGGCCTCCTTAAAAATAGGCCTGAGCATGTATTCCCTTTGCTCATGATAGCGGGGAACGAAAATGAGCCAATCGATAGCACTCTTTTCGCCAACTTTGTACTTTTCACATTCTTTAGCAATAACCCTCTTCAAAGCTACGGATGGGCTCACACGCTCAACAACTGGTACTTTCAAAGAGGAAGAAGTCATTAGCAAACGTTTTTGGAGGAAGAAACTGAGAAAATGAGTGAGGAGGAAAAGAGAGCAATAGAAATGAAAGGTTTTGTGTTTGGACGAGTGAGTAAGTTAAAAGCGCGAAAAGAAAGGGTTTTAAACCTTTCTGTCCAAAAAAAAATGCCCAGTCAGCCTAAAAGGGTAAAAAAAAACCCGAGATAATTACTTGATTGTTTTTGGACCCATATGGGTTTAAGCATTTGACTTAAAATTCAAAGGGGTTTTGAAAGTGCAACATGAAAAGTTTCTCTCGAGAGTGATTGCTTGGGAGGGAAACATGTTTCAAATACCCAGTTTGGCTTCGAAAATACGTCTTTGGCTTCAAAGCTAGTTTCTTCTCAAAGTCTCTAAAACAATTTTGGCTTCGAAGCCAGTTGTCAAATACCTAATTGGGCCCTGAGAGTAGGAAATTGACTTCGAAGCACACTTTATGCCTTAAAATTCAAGAATGTTTGGATTTGATTTGCTTCTAAGGGGTTGGAAACATACTCTTAGATTTTCTATAAAAGATAAAATCCTTCAAAGGGAGCTTTGAAGTATTTTGCAGTTGGAATATGATTCTTATTTGATGTTTTAGACTTCAAAATAAGTATATACTACAAAGCCAGTACAAAGTCAAGTAAAGGATCAAAACCCAAAGAGACTTACGTGAACATGAAAAATTCCTTCTTGGATTTTCTGTCAAAAATAACCCTTTTTTTGGGGAAGAAGCCTTGTTACTTTTAAATGTAGTTCCATACTTCGAAGCACTTAAAAGTAAGTTTGATGCAAAATTGGTTAATTCAAAGCTATTAATTACACAGATTATGTTGACCATGCAATTGAAATAGGACAAAAATTGTCATCTATATTCCATACTTTGGAGATATTCAAACCAGGCTTCGAAGCAAAATTGGTTAATTTGAAGCTATTATTTTTGTATGAACACAGTGAGGAATAAGGTCACAAGTATGTAATTGGAATATAAAGCCAGATCATGACAAATGATGTTTGAAAATCTTAATTTTATTTATATGCAATATTTACATTGGGAACACCTACTTGGTTACATTCTCAATTTCATAAAAGTAAGGAATACACAAAGTCACAAGAACATGGAACTTTGTCTAGAAAAATTCAATAAATACATACTCTTTTCCTAACCTATCTTTTATCCTATCTAAATTTGGTTTATCTAACTAATGAGTTCTTAGTTGGAAAAAGAGATGCTGGACTTTCAATTCAAATTCTGTCTGTTTAAGAGCCTTATTTGTTTTATCCATTTTTCCTGCCCATGTATTTCATCCATTGGAGTATCTCCTCCAAACTCTAAGTCTTGGTGTTTGAAGTTCTCATATTCTTCAAGAAGATTCTCTGCCTTATACTAAATTTGAGTAAGAGCAGCAGAGGTTTCCTTCAGTAACTTACTAGTAATAGAAGCATTTGTGTGCCAGTTGAGTAGAAGAGGAAGTTGATCTAAGAAAGTATAAAGCTCTGCCTGGGTTATAAGGTTAAGGATGTGGCTTTGAGAGATAATATCACAAGACCATAATAATTTCTTGTGAGGAATATCATCTCGAAGGACATCAAAGGATAAATGGGAGAAAACGGCAAGCAGAGTCTGGACTCTATATTGTTGGTAAGTAGTAGGAAGGACTCGGGCTTGGTAGAGAGCAAAATGCTGGCTCTCGAAGAGGGTGAGTTTCAGTTCTTCAATCCAGTCAGGATTGGAAGGCAGAGAAGGAGCAATTGAGTCCTCTCCAAATGAGGGTGGGAATTCAAGCCTGTTCACACATTCTAACCAGTCAGAGGATCAAAGTTTTGCTTTTTTGGCTAAGAGTGAGGGATTGAGTCCCAAGGATTCAACAGAGTGTAGAGTATTTTGCACTATTCTAGACGGCAAGGTGGAAATATACCATACCGAAAGCAAGTTGTCCTCAAGGCTGCGAAGACGGTTGAATGGGATGTATGGATATACTACGGAGCTACACATGGAGGGATGGATTGCAATGAGGTCATCAAATTTAGGGAATCGATGATGGATTCGCTCCCTTGTTTGAGGTTGAGTATGTGTAGGACAAGTTCCTTAGCTAGTGCTGTTAGAAGTGTTATTAGAGGAAGAGAAGGCAGCTTCATCCCATGCAAAAAGTTGGGAGGCAGAGGAGGAGCTTCCAAGATCCATTTTTGCAAGTTCTTTGTCCAAAGGTTTGCAGTTAGCAGATTTTTGGTCCAAAGGTTGATAGTTTGCGAAAGCATCCATAACTTGAATAAATGGAGGCGGATAAGCGTGGCCAATAAATGCATGAAGGTTCTTTCGAGGATGAACATCATTGTCTAATACCTCTTCGTACGTACGATCAATGAAAAGAAAGGTTTGTTTGGTCATGGGAACTATATTAACCCTTTCGAATACTCAAAAAGTGAAAAATGTTCAAGCACAAAAAAGAATTTAATGTAGATTAAGTGCTTTATTTATGGAAGACGGTTGCATTTTTAAGAAGATGCAAAGTCCATGCATGTCTTAAGATGTGGACAAAGTGCATTGAGTCAACTAATATCACCAAATATTGCGCATATTAATGCATGGGGTAATGTTGGTTACATATTTTGTAAAAGCTAATCGCAACATGACACGTGGTACCTAAGCGGCAATTCAGGGAGTTAATACAAGTCTCCAATCAAAGACAGACACATGGCAGGTCATATTAGTTATAACGGATCTGTGCACCACTGGGAAAGCTAGAAGGTGCAAGATGACATGGCCTAACAGTTACTCATGAATTCAAATTCAAAATCCAAGAGAGAAGCCTAACTGCAAGAATGGTATAGTGGGACTGACTGTGGGAGAGCATGATCAGCAATCATGGGAAGACATTTCGATGGTTGGAAGCCCACTTTGACGGTTACCCTTGGAGAGTATAAATAGCAGGGAAGGCCCCAGATTGAAAGACCTAGACTCAGATCCAAAAACCAATCTATTTGCTTCATATTTCTTTCCAGTTTTATATTTCCAGTTCTTTACATTTCAGCATTTCAATTCATGTACTGCACTTCATTTCTTAGGAGTAGTCTCAAGTAGTCATTGTTGTAAACCTTCTCAAGGTTGGGTCATTTCATTTTAAATTCTTATTTACTCAATGAAATTCAATTTCTGAATTGTTCTGTACTTGTGATTTCTTATAAATTGCTTCTGAAATAAGCCATCAGCAAAAGTCCTCTTCATTGAACCTGAAAGAACTTCAACACAATCATCTGATAAATGGTTGGCAACTAAAATTCTGTAAGAACTGATTGATCCTTGCCGACACGCTCCAAATTATATTATTAACCTTCGAAAGACAAAAATGCTAACATTACCATATCATTTTGGGTGAATTTATGAGTCTTTAACATTTCTTCCGAATTTATAATAAAAAAATTATGGCGTGTAACTTTTCTGAACAAATAAATATAAAAAAAATACTAAAATAATTTTCTCATCTAAAAAAAATACTAAGATAATTCACTGAACTAATAAACAAACAGAAAAAAAATACATATATACACAAATGACTAATTCTATTAATACATAAATCATACTCGCATAATAAATGACCAATTTTATTAATAAGAAAATCATTAAGTAAATTTACAATATTTAATGATACGAAAAATAATTTATAGTTAATCATTTTGTTAATAAATAAATCATTAAGTTAATTAACAATTTTTAAGGATATGAGAAATATTTTTCAATAAACAATTTTGATAATTTATTATTGCATATGAGGATAGTTTTTTTTCCCCCCGAGTATTGTGTTAAATTAAAATTTATAACAAGCGATAGTTGTAATTTCTAGTATTATAGGGCTGATTCATATTTTAAACAAACCTTATGGGTGTATTTGTAATTTGTTAAAAAAATAAAATATTTATATTTTATAATTGACCAAGAATGTTTGCGTAATTACGAAAAAAACCTTCATTCAACATATAGGCCACCATTAGTAAATTTTTTAAAATGAAAGGGCAAAATCAGAAAGAAAAAACAAACCTCAAGCAGTTAAGCGGCTCTTATATATATTACTAGTTTAAAAAGGCTCGTGCAAAGTATAGGCTATTATTACAGTATGTTTAAATTTTGCATTTTGATAATTTTTAAAAAATTAAAATATTGTTCTATGAAATTGAATAGAATAAATCATTAGATATATGATAGAATTATGTGGTTTGATATGTATCATTTTTTGATTTGTTATACACGTAATGATGTAGACTCCAATTCTATTACTATATCATATTTGGTGAATTTATGAGTTTTTAACATTTCTTCCGAATTTATAAAAAAAAAATTATAATGTATAGTTTTTCTCAACAGATAAATATAAAATAAATACTAAGATAATTCTCTCCACTACAAAAAAATTGACTTTTTGCGACGGTAAAACACCGTCGCCAATGCTCCTAATGCCGTCGCAAAAACTTTTTGCGACGGTAAAATGACTTTTTGTGACGGTAAGAGGGGGTCGCAAATGCAGGGGTTACAAAAGAGTTTTTGCGACGGCACAGTGTCGTCGTTAATGTTTTGCGACGGCATTTTTTGCCTTTTGCGACGGCACTGTGCAGTCGCTAATAATATTTGAAATTTCTTGACTTTTTTGCGACGACACTATTTTACCGTCGCTAAAAATGTTATTTGAGACGGCAACAAATACCGTCCCTAATAATCTTTTTTTTGCAACAGCAAAAACACTATTTTTGTGACGGTATGGTGCCGTCGCAAAAAATATTAAAAATATAAAAAATTTTATTTTTTGCGACAGTGTATACCGTCGCAAAAAATATTAAAAAAATAATAAAATTTCTATTTTTTGCGACAGTTTAGTATCATCGCAAAAAGTAAAACCTATAACAAAATCAATAAAAATAATAAAATTTTCTGTTTTTAGCAACAGTGTAGTGTCGTCACAAAAAAGAAAAAAAAACTCCGATAAAATTATTAAAAATATTAAAATTTCTCCATAATAATATAAAAATTCCTGTATAAAAATAACAATTTCTTCATAATAAAATATTCTTCCATTCATAATTACACATCAACAAAATTATCCCACTACATAATGTTCCATAATTATCCTCCGATAAAATTTAAAAATATAAAAGAAATGAAAAAAATAAACACAATCTCACATATTCAATTCACATGCAATTTTGAAGGAGGGTCGAATGTTTCATCACCACGATACAAATCTGTACTATGAAAATTGGTTACAAAATATTCAACCCTCAGTTTTCCTCCAAAATTTATCTAAGTTACAAGTAGAAGAATATGAAGTTGCTACAATTCATCCAAATTAATAGCTCTCTGTTGATCTTCTACCTCAATGCTTTCTGAGAGGCCTCATCACAAAATATACACAAGTAAAATGAGTCAGAAGTTCCGGACAAGTTTAACTTTGCGATCATCCAATAAACATGTTCGCTGGTGGCCCAACATAATCGACTTGTGTTCAGCTTCAGATTTAAGATTATGTATCATCAAGCTTCGGGAAATTATACGTCAAACACCAGAGACACTTTAAAGAACCATCCTGCTACCTCCCTCCCTCTATAATCCTATAAATAAAAAATAAGTAGAAAAGAAAAAGCACACTTATCTTTTTTTCTTTTTTTTTCCCCTTGAAATGAGTAGCAAAGTTTACAAGGGCAGTAAGAAGGGAAAAATTACTCAGCTTCTGTAAGAACATTTACCAGCTCTCCCAGCTACTCCCTGCAGTAAAATCAATTGTTCCTCCTCATCAGAAAAATAAAAAAAAATAAAAAAAATGCATCAATTAACCTTGTTCCATTCAAGAAATCAAAAAACAGTATATCAATTACACATACGCTCAAAGTCACGGAAATATTAATATATAGCATCTATCTTCACACCCCAAAAAAAAAAAAAGACAAACTAGATAGGAGTGTTGTGAGTTGCAAAATACCAGAAAAATTTAATCACAACATTGTCAAAATAGCCAACACAAGAAAATCACCAGTTTATTGGGGGTGAGAATTTTGAATGGGGAAAGTTTTGGAGAATAAGGTGTAAGAAATTTGCATAATAATTATATCCAATAAATAACAGTAGATTACTCAATAGATTAATAAATATGAAATTCTTTCTCTTCATGGACATTGATGAGTTTTAAATCCTTCTCCACTTGGATATTTACAAATAATACGAGATACTGCACCCAGTCTACTGGGTGAGACCACTAGCTCAATTCTAATTCAACTAGGACTCCAACCATCACAAGTCCAGTTAGGCTAAAACACATGTACTAAGAAAAGAGAAAACAACGATGATTATCATTTTCTTTTAATTTCTTTTTCGTGGAACTTTCCAAGAAAGGAACAGTGAAGACATTTGACAAAACATCGTTAAGACAGTCCTAACATATTCAATATATTTGCTAATGGATTGGAAATCATGAATTCAACTATTTAATGGTATGTTTTTTATTTTTTCAGTTTAATGTTATTGGTTTTTAATTTGAAGAAGTACGTATTTTCACACATAATAGTTCTTACAACCTTAGAAATATTGAAAAGTTCTGAAACCCTTTTAATAGTGCTCTTAAAGTCGGGTCTAATACATGCAATATAATGCTATTGAACTCCTAGGATTGATAAGAGCACTCTTAACTTGTCCAATTTTAAATTAGGATCCATACTGTCCCAATTTTAGTTAAAACCGTGGCGACATTAAATTTTTAACAAATAATAGCAACAATTATAATGATAAGTACATAAACAAGTAAGAATGAAAGTACAATGCAGGCATGAGTTGTGATATGAAACACACCAAATCAACTATTATCAATTATTTGGAATACAAAAATTATATCAATCATCATCCAGACCAAAACGAAGGCAAATGATTGATTATGAAAAAACTAAGAAAAAGAAAAAGATATGGTACTAATTGTGATACTGATCCAATTAAGTGAGAGCACTTTTCTTTTCACTTTCTTTTTGTAGAAACTTTACTTACCTTTGACCTTGTTTGAGTTCTCAATTACAACTTGAGGGATGTGTGATTTTTTCCAGTAATCCCCGCCTTGTTCTTCTCAATCTAACTTCATAATCAATTTCTTAGACATATCAAAAAGTCTAAACATTTGAAGGTTGGTTAGATGTTTGATACCGGAGGGGACCTCCTCTACCAATTCACTATTTGTGATAACTAGAGTTTGAAGGTGGGGCATTGCTCCCTCCTCCACTCTCGTCATCTCAAAATCATCTATTAATTTACATGTTTCTTGGGCACATGTATATTATCAAACATTTTTTTTTTTTTTTTAGTTTTGATTTTGTAGTTTCATAATTACATTTAATATTTGAGAACTTAAATATGTTTATAAAATGTGTTAAAATTTACAATCTACCAACATGTACTGTCAATTGGTTGAGATTTATTCTCTCAAACTGCCCTATAACAAGAAGACACATATTTTTTTTTTTTTTTGAGGACAGAAGACAAGTAATTACTTTGTGTAAAATATAAAAAATAAAAGTTGGAGAAACTAATTATATGATCCAATAGGCTTGAAAAGACAAATCACATATAATAGACCAGACTAATAGGCAGATTTCTACACCCTCTAATGGGTGGGTGGGATGGGCTATCAAATGATGGTGTACACTCATCAAATTTGTGGCCAAGGAAATCTAAGTGACAATGATGCCTACCTTCCCCACCTGGGAAACACATGGGCCTGCATTTTATCTACACCCTCTCCAAATACAGGTTATTGTGGTTCTCTTCTCTCCACTTTCAATCTTCAAAATTATCACTTGAAAATGACAATTTAACCCTAACCCAGAAAACAACACCAATATATTTCAAACCTGTAGCAAGACAGCTATAGTGCTGCAAGAATTATATAACAAGCACCCTGTCTTGTAGTAATTTTCTGGATCTTCTCTTTTCTGTCAACAACCAAAAAAAAAGAAAGAAAAAGAAAATTTCTGAAGCCCATTCAGGTGATAGTCAACAAACATGGAAATAAAAATTAGAATTAAGTTTAAATAAACAAATTAATGCTAACAGCAAGCACCCAATTGAGCAAACCATAATAAGAGTAAAACCTGATCTTTTAAGTTTAAATAGTTGATGGTATATCACACAGAAAAGACAGTAACATCTATGAAATGAAACCCAATCCACTGAAATTTAGTTAAGAAATACATATTTGAGGAAAATTACACATGAAGGTTTTGAGATTAGAATGGACCTCGAAACGGAAAGTACTGAGACATCGGAGAATACATTCTCTTAGGGCTTGGTCTTGAAGTTCGATGATGACTTGAGGAATTGTCATAGCTCTCTTCGACATCCAGCGCACTTTGTGCTTCTTTCGTCCACTTTTTTGAACTTTAGCAATTGAAAAATCTGTGATAATCAAAGAACACGTCACGGTAATGAATCAATAAGAATTGTGAGAGAGAGAGAGAGAGGGAGAGAGAGACCTTGATCGATCTTGGAGTTGTAAAGGAGGTGGAGAGTTCATTCTTCCCATGGCTCGTCTTGAAGGCCGTCGTGAATGTCTTCATCATCTGAAACAAATTGAGACGGAGAGAGAGAGAGAGACGTAAGAAGAGATTAGGGATTTTGTGATTGGGGATTTTGGTTCAACAGATTGGGGATTTTGGGTTTGGGTTTGGGTTTGGGGTGGGGGGAAACCCGAGCGGGAATGGAAAACGGGGGGGGTTGAGATTGGGGATTTTGGGTATGGGGTGGGGGGAACCCAAAGCGGGAATGGAAAAGGAAGGGGGGAGAATGGAAACTTTTTTGATTTTTTTTTTTTCTGATTTTCATTACAAATGAATATTTAAATAATAAAATTACTTTTTTTTTCGCAACGGAGGATGTCATTGCTACAAAAAATTATTTTTTATTAAAATAATTTTTTTATAGTTAATGAATTTTTATTTTTATTTTTTCATTTAGTAAAGTTGAAAATTTATTTGTTTCATATTTATTTTAATGAATAAAAAATTATTATTATTTTTTTATTTGGTAGAAGTAGGGATAATATTTTCCATTAAAATAAAGTTAATTTTTTGTGGCCAATAAAAAATATTTTTTTGTGACATTTTTTTTTTTTTTTTTGTTAAGTGATGGTGAAAGAGATAAGTGGTGAAGTTGTGGTGGTGGTAGAGGAGATAGAATAGTGGTGGTAGAGAGTGAGCAAGGTGAACACAATGTGGGAAAGAGACAAACAGACAGACACATAGAGAGAAAGAGAGAGAGAGAAGAGCGAGAGACAGACAAACAGACACAGAGAGAGAAAGAGAGAGAGAAGAGTGATAAGTGAGAGAGAGACAAAGAGAGAAAGAGATATATAGAGAGAGATAGGGAGACAGAGAGAGAAAGAGATAGAGAGAGAGACATATAGAAAAATAGAGAGAAACAAGATATGAGCGAGAGATAGACAAAGAGAGAGAGAGAGAAATAGAGCGAAAAGAGATGATCGAGAGAAAGACATAGAAAAAGAGAGACGAAGAGAGAAGAAAGATGAGCGAGAGAGACAGAGAGAGAGATAGAGAGAAGATAAATGAGCGAAAGATAAGAGAGATAGAGAGATGAGAGAGATAGAGAGAAGAGAGATGAGCGAGAGACAAAGAGAGAAAGAAAAAGAGACAGAGACAAAGACTGACAGACAGAGAAGAGTGATAAGTGAGAGAGAGAAAAGAGGTAATATTTTGTGGTAGAGGAGAGGAAGCAGCAGTAGTGGTGAAGGTGGTGGATAAGAAACGATGGTGGTGGTGGTGATGGCGAAGGAGATTAGTGGTGAAGTTGTGGTAGTGGTAGAGTAGATGGAGTGGCGGTGGTGAAAGAGAGGTAATGGTAGTAGTAGTAGTAGCAATAGTGGTAGTGGTGGTAGTAGAATGGTGGCGATGGTAGTAATAATGGCAGTCGTAGAGGTGAAATGGCGACCGTGGTAGTAGTGGTGGTAGTGAAATGACGTTTGCAGTAGTGGTGAAGGTGGTAGAGGAGATGAGTGGTGAGAGAAAGAGATGAGTGAGAGACACACACACAGAGAGAGAGAGAGAGAGAGAGAGAGAGAGAAAATAGATAGAGAGAAGAGAGATGGACGAGAGACACAGAGAAAAAGAGAGAGACAGACAGACAGAGAAAAGTGATGAGTGAGAGAGAGAAAGAGAAGAGTGACAGAGACATAGACATAGAGAGAAAGAGATAAACGGACAGACAGAGAAGAGTGATGAGTGAGAGAGACAGAGACAGAGACAGAGAAGAGAGACAGAGACACATAGAGAAAGGGAGAGACAAACAGACAGAGAAGAGTGATGAGTAAGAAAGGGAAAGAGAAGAGAGACAGAGACAGAGAGATAGAAAGATGAAAAAATGGGTGAGAAGAGAAATGTTCAAAAGAGTAAGGCAACGTCGTTTATAGTGGATCGATAAACCGAGAAGGAGCTCGATAAATAGAGAAGATCGGAACAAGAGAGTGAGCAAGGCGAACATAATGAGGGAGAAATAGACAAATAGACAAGTAGACAAAAAGAGAGAGAGAAGAGTGATGAGGTGCATCTAAGTGAGGGAGAAATAGACAAATATTTTTAATTTTTAAAAATATTTTTCATAATTTTTTTTAGATACATCTAAGTAAGGTGCATCTAAAAAAAATATTTAAAATTTTAAAAATATTCACTAAAAACAAAAACAAAAAAAACACGAAAGTCACTTTTTGCGATAACAGAAAATGCTGTCTCAAAAAAGCAGAGTATTTGCGACGACACCATTTGCCGTCTCAAAAAAGCAGAGCATTTACGATGGCACAATTTGCCGTCTCAAAAAATGAGAGTATTTGCGACGGCAGAAAATACCGTCGCAAATGCTCGCATTTTTTGAGACTGCAAATTTTGCCGTCGCAAATGCTCTGCTTTTTTGAGACAGCAAATGGTGCCGTCGCAAATACTCTGCTTTTTTGAGACGACATTTTCTACCGTCGCAAAAAATGACTTTTTGAGACGGCAAGTGTGCCGTCGCAAATAGTTTCGTCTCATAAACCCACTTTTCTTGTAGTGCTCATCTAAAAAAAACTACTAAGATAATTCACTGAACTAATAAAGAAGCGAAAGAAAATATATATATATACAAATAACTAATTTTATTAACACATAAATCATACTCACATAACAAATGACCAATTTTATTAATAAGTAGATCAATAATTTTTAATGACATGAAAAATATTTTTAATTAACCATTTTGCTGACAAATAAATCATTAAGTCAATTAACAATTTTTAATGATATGAGAAATATTTTTCAATAAACAATTTTGATAATTTATTATTACATAGGAAAATAGTATTTTTTCTGAGTATCGTGTTAAATTAAAATTTGATAGTTGTAATTTCTAGTATTATAGAACTGATTCATATTTTAAACAAGTTTTATGGTTATATTTGTAATTTGTTAAAAAATAAAATATTTATGTTTCATAATTGATCAAGAATATTTGCGTAATTAGAAAAATATGTTTCATAATTGACCAAGAATGTTTACGTAATTACGAAAAAATCCGTCGCATAATTGACCAAGATTGTTTGTGTAATTACGAAAAAAAACTTTCACTCAACATATAAACCACCATTAATAAATTATTTAAAATAAAAAGAAAAAATCAAAAAGAAAAAATGAACGTTACGCAGTTAAACAGTTCTTATATACATATATATATATATATATGAGAGGGTAATTTTTGGAAAAAATTAGGCCGAGCTATGAGTTGGGCTTTGTGGTCCAGAGTGCGAAGGACTGAGTAAAAAGGCCGTAATGATTACTCCGGCCCAATAGAAATGGTTACTCCGGCCCAAGAATTATAAAGTTACTTCGGTTCAAGAATAGTAAAGCTACTTTAGTCCGGGCAAGTTGGAGCTAGGCCGGTCTCGGAGTTAGTCCGGTCGGGATATATCTTGAATAGGTCGGTCTAACGGTATCTTTGAGTTAGACCGACCTAGGAGTTATACCGGTCGCAACTTGTTAAGATTGGTTCAACCGTGCTATGGGTTGAGCAGAGGAGAACCGAGATGAGGAGTAAAAACAGAGCCGAACTAAGAGTAGTTTGGCCTACTCGGCGGCTCTACAAAGCCAGGTTTATCTCGGTCAAATGACTGTTCGGCCGTAATGAAAACCATCCCACTTGGTTTAAGCAGTGGGGGGGTGTAAAATGATAAGCATTATCCTTAGGAGTATAAATCCTAGGAGGACTCTGCATGGAGGAATAAAAGTCCTACTAGGATTGTGCCATTTGAAACTTATAAAAACTCACAAACATCACCTTGGTGGAGGTAACAGAACACCACATACAATTTTGCTTCCTGATTACATTGAGCTTTGTCTATTTGTCAAGTTTTCTGACTTAGGCATCGGAGAGGTTTCCGGCACACACCCGCCGGCTAGCTCACGTTTGTGTTTTCAGGTGACAAAGCGACGTCGTACGGAGGAGCGTGGACTTAGTCAACAGGATTATACGAGAAGGAGTATTTCTTCCCCGTACAATTGGCGCCGTCTGTGGGAAAAACAGACAGAACGAAACCTCTTGACTAAGCTTCTCCTTTTCTCATTCAATGGCACATATTGAAGACTTGCCGCAGTCCGCCGTCAATGGACTAACTCCAGAAGGGGGCGCAAGGCGTGAAGGATTACCTTCTGTCCCTCCCATGGCGGACTTGGAGCCCCAAAGACATACCTCCAGGAGGGATGCTAGGGGGAGACGGACTCACAGCCCCCGTCAATCCCATTCTCAAAGTCCCGACAGACAAAGACGGAGGATTGACCCTCAAACTCTGGAAGATCGCGTGAAAGAGCAAGATGAATTGATAAAGAAGATGGCGGCGGACATGGAAGCCTTAAAGCGCCAGATGAAGAAAAAAGAAGTGGCGACAGGAGAGGGGCGCAAAAACAAGACGCCCCCTCGCCACTCAGAAAATCGTAGTAGGAATACTATACCCTCGCAAGGAGAGAACAGAAGCCTCAGGACAGGCGACACTCAATCCTGGTCTTCCAAAACTCGTCATTCCAGGTCTGAGAGGACGAGATCTGAGAGATCATACATTGAAGGAAGCACATATTGGCCTTCACATTCGCACCAAACCAGATCTAGACAGACAGAATTACCCAAATCATCCGACTTACGAACCGTGCTCGAAGAGAAAGCACGATGCAAGGAGGATGCCAGGGCAAGGGATCCACATAGAGTTTTAGCCTTACAGCGGTTGGCTCCTCGGACGCATGGAAGCGTCGAGGTTGGAATGCCAATACCGCGACCGGCCTACGAACCAACGGACAAAGCATTGGCAAGACTACAGACTTCGCCGTTTGTTCCAGCAATCGAAAACGCGCCCCTACCATCAGGCTTCCTTCAACCGAAATTCACTACATATGAAGGGAAGACGGACCCGTATTCACACTTGAGCCACTTTCGCCAAGTCATGGCCGTATACAGACGAAACGAGGCCTTAATGTGCATACTCTTCCCATCAAGCCTTGGCGACCTAGGCTTGACTTGGTTCGAAAAAATTCCAGAAGGCAGCATAGCCTCCTGGGCTCAATTGGCAGAAGCGTTCGTAACAAGGTTCCGAACAAACACAAAAACACCGGTGGAGATCGACCAGTTACTCTCCATCGACATGGGGGATAAAGAGACCCTTAGATCCTACAACAGTCGCTACTGGGAAACATTCAATCAGATTGGGGACTGCCCCACCAATCTCGCCATTGCACAATATAAAAGAGGCCTTCCAGTTGGGAACAGACTGAGGGACTCGATTACCATGACGCCACCCCTCACTATGGAAGCCCTGATGGAAAGAGTGCATCAGCACATCAGGGTAGAAGAGGATGACGCACGTGCCAAAGCAAAATCTAGTACAACCGTAGTACCTGAAAAGAAGACCTCAGCAAAGGTCAATACAGTAGATCGTCAGAGCAAAAACGGACTTGGCAGACGAGATAACGGAGAAGACCCTAATAAAAGATGGTTGAGAATCCGTACTGCCATAACCACGGTGTTCAAGAAACCGATATATCGGATTCTTAGCGAAATAAGAGATGAGCCTTACGTCAAGTGGCCAGCCAAGCTAGGAGAAGCCCAGAAGGATTATGACGAAAGATCGCGGTGCACCTTCCACAAAGAAAAAGGGCACCGCACTGAGAATTGCACACCATTAAGACAACACCTGGAAGAATTAGTGGCAGCAGGCCACTTGGATAAATACATTGAAGGAGGGACGCAACCAGCCCCCCAAGATCACAATAACCGCAACGGAATGCCAATCGACGCCCCACCTCAAGCCATTATCAATGTAATATATGGAGTCTTTGAACCTGAGCGTGTATGCGAGCTCAGGGGATCAATCAAGAAGGCTGAGCACTTTAGAGAGGTGCTAAGTGCCCTACCAGCCATCAAGAAGGGAAAGACAGAGGCAACAAATGTAATGTCCTTTTCGGATAAGGACTTGGATCGAATATACTGTCCTCACAATGATGCCCTAGTCGTCACTCTCCGAGTCAAGGATTTTGACGTCAAGCGGATTCTGATTGACCAGGGTAGTTCATGTGAAATCATGTACTATGACACATTCAAACAACTGAAGCTACAAGACAAAGACTTGGCGCCTGCAGTTTCTCCCCTAATTGGATTCAACTCCATGCCAGAATGGCCCGTCGGCAAAATAATTCTTCCAGTCAGAGCAGGAAGCGTGACAAAACAAGTGGAATTCTGGGTGTTGAAAGTCCCCTCCACTTACAACATCATCCTGGGCAGAACATGGCTGCATGCCATGCGATCGGTGGCGTCATCTTACCACCAAGTAATGCGGTTCCCCAACGACACTGGTATAATTGAAGAAGTCTATGGAGATCAGATCATGTCAAAGCAATGTTTCGCCACGGTGAATGGCAGCCGCGCTGCCAAAGGATACATTTATTCGGTGGAAGAACCGGAAAGTAATGAACTATTCGCGAACGTCGGTAAAGAGGCTGATCAGAAAGCGGTAGAGGACTTGGTGGAGGTAAAAATAGATGAGAAGAACCCGGATAAGTTCTTCTTGCTTGGCTCATTGTTGTCCAGCGCTGAGAGATTAGAGGTCTTGGAATTCTTGACCTCTAACATCGAAGTGTTTGCCTGGATGCCCTACGACATGCCAGGCATTGATCCAAACTTCATCAGTCACCAACTCAATGTCCACCCATCCGCCAAACCAGTCATTCAACGTACACGCAAATCGGCACTCCACCACGCCGAAATAGTGGCAGAAGAAGTAGGCAACCTGCTGGAGGCAGGAGCAATTAGAGAAGTGCACTACCCAAGATGGATCTCCAACACAGTCGTAGTGCCAAAAAAGAATGGTAAATGGCGTGTCTGCGTCGACTACAAAACTGTCAACAAGGCCTGCCCAAAAGATAGCTTTCCTCTACCAAGGATAGATCAACTGGTGGACCTGACGGCAGGGTACAACCGACTTAGCTTTCTGGATGCATACAGAGGCTACCACCAAATCGCCATGCATGAACTAGACCAGGAGGTCACATCCTTTACAACACCAAGGGGATTGTACTGCTACAAGGTCATGCCCTTTGGCCTAAAGAACGCAGGGGCGACATTCCAACGGATGGTCACCAAGATGTTTGAACCATTGTTAGGCAGAACAATGGAGGCTTACATCGACGACATGGTGGTCAAAATCAAGGATGAGAATGACCATCTTAGGGACTTGGGAGAAATGTTTGAAGTCTTGAAGAAACACAAGTTGCGCCTCAATGCGTCCAAGTGCGCATTCGGAGTTGGATCTGGCAAATTCTTGGGCTTCCTTGTGACCAACCGGGGTATAGAAGCAGACCCCTCCCAGATCAAAGCAATCCAGAAGTTAGAGAGACCAAACTCAGTCAAAGAAGTGCAGCATCTCACCGGCATGGCGGCTGCGCTCAATCGGTTCATAAGCAAGTCGTCAGACAGATTACGACCATTCTTTCAAGCTTTAAAAGCCAAGTTTGAGTGGGATGAAGAATGCGACTGAGCTCTGGAAAACTTGAAAGAGTACATGTCTTCCCCACCACTGCTTGTTACTCCAGTACCTGGTGAAGAACTCTTTTTGTACCTGGCAGTCTCTCAGCACGCAGTTAGCGCAGTGTTGGTTCGTGCAAAAGGAATACAACACTTGCCCATCTTTTATGTCAGCAAGACATTGTTGGGAGCCGAAACAAGGTACTTGTCCTTGGAGAAACTAGCATTAGCATTAATGATGGCATCCAGAAAATTGGCACACTACTTTCATGCCCACACCATAGTCGTCCTCACAGCTTTTCCACTAAAAGCTTTGTTTGAGAGAGCGAACTTTTCTGGGCGAATCTTAAAGTAGGCAGTAGAGTTGGGACAATTCGACATCAAGTTCCAACCCAGAACCGCAGTAAAGGCCCAGTCTTTGGCAGACTTCGTCGCAGAATTCACTCCTGATAGTCATCATATCTGCCCAGTCGACCTAACTGACACGACCGAACTAGGGATGGAAGTTGACGCCGGAATAGCGCAACCCCTAGCAGTTAGCACTCAGTCAGACTCCAAGCCAGACCAGACCAAGGACAACAAGGAAGAAACAAACAAAGATTCACCAACAGTACAATCAGATGACGAAGGGCAGACAGCAAACATGGACCTTGAAGAAAACACCATCCTTGACCCCACGACATCATCTGACCCCTCCACTTGCTGGAAGTCATTCGTTGGAGAGATGTGGAAGCTCTTTGTGGATGGAGCATCCAATCGGCATGGTGCAGGACTTGGCATAGTCCTCATCTCTCCAGACGGCCTGGTTGTAGAGCAAGCAATCAACCTTGGCTTCCCAGCATCCAACAATGAAGCGGAGTATGAGGCGCTTCTCGCAGGACTCAAGTCAGCACACTACATGAAGGCCACCGAACTAATGGTTTACAGCGACTCACAACTGGTGGTAAATCAAATTTCTGGCGACTATGAAGCGAAGGATGACAGGATGGCCAAGTACCAAGAGTTGGTCAGAACAGAGATCAAGAAATTTGAAGTAGTAAGGATAGAGCAAATCGGCAGGGAGGAAAACAGCAGAGCGGACGAACTAGCAGGCTTTGCCTCAATGGCAGATACATCCATCCCTCATCCATTGCTCATCAACTACTTACCAAGACCAAGCATAGAAGACCCCGAAGCAGAAGAGGTATGTTGCGTAGAATTAGGCCCCTCTTGGATGGATCCCATCATCCTGTTCCTAAAAGACGGCATCCTACCAGAAGGAAAAAAAAAAAGCCAACAGAATAAGAGCGAAGTCGCAACGATTTTGGCTATCTCCATCCTTGGCATTATACAAGAAGTCATTCTCAGGGCCTTACCTAAAATGCGTTCATCCCAGCAAAGTGGAAGCATTCTTGTTCGAAATACACGAAGGGGTGTGCGGAAGTCATCAAGGGGGAAGATCGCTAGCTTACAGGGCCATTTCGCAAGGATATTGGTGGCCATATATGCAGGCAGACTCAGAGAAATATGTGAAGAAGTGTGAGAAATGTCAAAAATTTGCGCACCAAATACATCAACCAGCAAGAGAACTCCTACCATTAACTAGCCCATGGCCTTTCGCAATGTGGGGCTTGGACATAGTAGGACCACTTCCAACAGCACCCGGCAACAGGAAGTTCTTTCTCGCAGCAACAGACTACTTCACAAAGTGGGTGGAAGCAGAAGCATTGGCATCAATCAAAGAAAAAGATGTGAAGAAGTTTGTTTGGCAGAATATCATTACTCGGTTTGGCATACCAAAAGCCCTAATCTCAGACAATGGTACTCAGTTCGACGGCAGAATCTTCAGAAGCTTTTGTGAGGAGTACAAGATAGAGTTCTACAATTCTACACCGGCATACCCACCAGCAAATGGACAAGCAGAAGCATCAAATAAAGTCGTCTTGGATGGACTAAAGAAAAGGCTAGAAAAGGCAAAAGGCAAGTGGGCGGATGAACTTCCTCATGTTTTATGGGCTTACCGCACCACACCTCGGCGATCAACAGGAGAAACACCATTCTCCTTAGCTTACGGAATGGAAGCAGTAATCCCACTAGAAGTTGGCCTCCCCACAATTCGAAGCGAAAATTTTGACCCAAACTTGAATGGAGAAGCCATATCATTGGAACTTGATCTTGCGGAAGAAAGGAGAGAAAGAGCACTGGTTCACATCGCCTCATACCAACGAGAGTTAATTAGAAAATACAACAAAAAGGTGCATCCAAGACAATTCAAGATTGGGGATTGGGTACTGCGCAAAGTAATGGGGAACACCTTGACACCAGGAGACGGCAAGTTAGGGCCAAACTGGGAAGGTCCTTACAAGGTGGTTGGGTTAGCAGGCAAAGGGGCATACCACCTAGAGGACAAGGATGGCAAGGCAATCCCTAGGCCATGGAACACGGCCAATCTCAAGATATTTTACTTTTAGCTTTTCTTTTTCAAACATATGTAATTTTTTCTTTCTTCAATAAAACAAGCAATTCTTTTCAACACAAGTTGTTCTTTGTAAAAGTTAGCTTTAGTGAAGATTAGGTACATTGCAAGCATTTTTCTAAGTTAGCTGGAAAAACTAACTTAGAAGTTGGCTGGAATAAACCAACACCCTTCCTAAACCCAGGATAAGGATCCAGGCTGCAGGACGTTTGGTCGGACTAACCAAACACTATTCTAAGTTGGCTGGAAAAACTAACTTAGAGGTTGGCTGGAATAAACCAACTTTTTGTACTCTTCAGCCGAAGTAAGGGTATGGCTGAAGAGTGGTTGGCTGGAATAAACCAACTCTTGTACTCTTCAGTCGAAGTAAGGGTATGGCTGAAGAGTGGTTGGCTGGAATAAACCAACTCTTTGTACTCTTCAGCCGAAGTAAGGGTATGGCTGAAGAGTGGTTGGTTGGAATAAACCAACTCTTGTTGCTCTTCAGCCGAAGTAAGGGTATGACTGAAGAGTGGTTGGCTGGAATAAACCAACTCTTGTTGCTCTTCAGCCGAAGTAAGGGTATGACTGAAGAGTGGTTGGCTGGAATAAACCAACTCTTGTTACTCTTCAGCTGAAGTACAGGTATGGCTGAAATTGGATCGGCTGGATTAAACCAACTGTGTACTCCTCAGCCGAAGTAAATATGTCGGCTACGGAGTGGTTGGCTTGTAAGTATAATTTAACCAGCTAAAACCGAAATAACAGTTGGAGTAATAGAAGACATTACAAGCGCAAGCATATGAATTAAAACCGGAATAAGAGTTAAAGTAAAATTTTTCATTCATTGAAAACCCATTACAAAGAAGGGGCATAGCCCGGTTACAAGAACAAAAAATAACGAAAGGAAAAAGTACATAATCAAGAAAAAAGTTCTTCAATTTCGGCGTCAAAAGCTGCATCACCATCAACTTGAAGACCGGTTTCAAGAGGAAGTTCACTCTCGGTTGCCAGGATGGTTTCGGTTGGAACCACGGTTTCACTTGGCTGTTCAATAGGTAGGTCCTCTACCATGGGCTCCAACCGAAGTGATGGGTCTGCACTAACAACCGGAGTATCTTCGGAAGCAGAGGAGTCGTCGGAATCTGAGTCTTCTAGAAACTGCTGCTGCATAACATTCGCATACTCTGCAAGGGATTTCGGTATAAAGTAGGCTGGAGGGTCGAAAACCTCGGTCTGAGGATCATGACCGAGCTTCTCAACGGCTCCCCTCCAGCCGCACTTAAAAAACAACTCCTTGGCAACTTCACATTGCTTGACGTATACATCCTCAGCCTTTTTGAAACCTTTCTTCTCGGCCTCTTTTGCGCTCTCCTTCGCCTGGGTTATTTCGGCGTCTTTTTTCTTTTCAAGTTTTACCAGCTCGTGCAGGTACTTGTCCTTCAGAGCAATAGCAGTCTTTTGTTTTTCGGCTTCGGCCGAACTAACCATTCCGGTCAGTCTGCCGACCTCACCCCGTAGTTCGGCCATTTCCTTTTTGGCCTCCTCCAGCTCGGCCGCTTTTGCCTCAACCTCTGCCGCTGCTTGCCTAGTTACTTTCCTAAGCTCCAGTACTTTCCTATAGGTGATTTGGTTTTTCTGAAGCGCCTGACAAAGCAAAGATTTCCCTTTAAACCGAAGTAGAAGTTGAAAAAAGAAAGTAGACAGCAAAACAACCAAAGTTGCTTACCAGAATCATGGATTTTTTCGTTGACCGGATGGCCTTTAGTTCGGTATTCAGTTGTTTTTGGTGATGCTCCATGTCTTTGGGGAGGCACACACCCTTGGCCAGATTGAGGGCCAACAAGTGGTCTTTTTCAGCAATAACCGAATCTGTATCTCGGATGTCTCGGTCGTTGAAGGTAAGTTTTGGGGCCCAGCTGCCGGTAGTTCGGTCAGAAGGTACCAGTTGAGGGCTCGGTGGCAAGCTCGGCGGAAGTACGGGTTCTGCTTCATCAACCAAAATTTGTTCGGTCTCAGCAGTCCGGGCGCGCTTGGTTCGGCAAGAAGAGGACGGCTGTTGAGAAGGGAGGGCCACAACAGCAGGTTACGATTGGCTGGGTGGTGTTACTTCGGGCCTAGTTGTTTCGGTCAGAAGGGCCCTAACTCTGCTTTTCTTTGCCATCTCTTCTTCAGCGGTTAGTGGGACAAGTCGTATTTCGGGCAAGGTTGGGTCCGGTTCAGGTGCTTCTTCAAGAAGGAAATCGGTCACTCGGGCTTTTCGACGACCGCTATATCTGTAGGTCGGCTCAAAGTTTAGAAGCTTTGCCCAACTCCTTTCTTTAAACCGTAATGCGGCTCGGAGTGTGTTCAGATTTGGGTAACTGTAATGGGAAGCAAGATGAGCTGAATCTGCAAAAAGGATACAACTGTCAGATCGGTTATAACATCCGAAACCGAAGTAAAAGAAAAGCATGTATAAAACCGAAGTAACTATACCAGGTTCTCCTTTCTTCCAATTTATACTTCGGCCTAGGATTGGGGCTTGCTGATCTTCAAAATTGCCCGATATCCAGAAGAAGTCATCATCATTTACATCCTTATCCGGCGTATCTTTTATTATCTTTTCTCTACGGCGACGTATCCTAAGGTAATAAACCCAGCCATCATCTTTGAAACCTATGGAGTACTGGTGGAAGATTTTGGCTAAACCGAGGTTCAGGCCTGCTTGGCGGTTTAGTTCGGTTATACCCATTATTATCCGGTATGTATTAGTGGATAGCTGGGTTGGGCATAGTCGGGTTTGCCTAAGAAACTCACAAATTAAAGGCTGGACTGGGAACCTTAGTCCGGTCTCTATAATTGAAAGCAGGGTAAAGGGTACAAAGCCTGCCTCGCCCCATGGAATGATATCCTTCTTGGCTAGTGTAAGGTGAACATCGTTTGGGATGCCATAATCCCTTCGGAATTCGGCCATGCCACCAGAGGTCTCTACCAAATATCTATACTTACCCATTTGTTGTATAATTTATGGATAAGTTATATCGGTGCAAAAGTTGTGCTCAGTAGCACGGTTGAGCGCACGAAGATGTGCCTGGGCAACCTAAGTCTGTAAAGTAGAAAACAAAGGGGTTAAGCACTGATCATTGGACCGTGCTACAAATTAAAAACAAGGTATAAGAGCCCTACTTCGGCCTCGTAAACTGGTTCTACCTCGGTTCGTCAAAAGGTTTGGTAGCTCGGTTTGAGCAGGTTGCTTATTAGACCGATTCATCGTCTAGGGGCAGCTTACTGAGTTCGGTCCAAAAAACTAAGGAAGCTGGCTTAGCCCCGAAGGCTTAGCTCGGTTGAAGACCGAGGTTCCAAGTTTAATAAGTTCAGACTTCGTTCAAAAACGTTATCTCGGCCAGTGTGATTCGGGATTTGGTAACCTATTGAGATTTCTGTTATTTATACAAGTTCTAGTTCGGTTATTGACTAAAGTGATCTACCTATGTAGGACAAACAGTATCCTAGTTCGGTTGCTACATAATTTTGGATCTAAGACTAGTTTTCTACAGAAGTTCATACACGCAAGGGTTCTGCTAATGTTTTTTCATAAAAGTACAGAAGCGAGCCAGAAATGGACAAAATGTTTGCAAAAAACATACGAAACAAGATATACAGATACGAAAGCAAAAACAGAGCAAGAAGGATAGGCTTGCTTACCAGATTGAAGAAGATCTAAATGGAAGCGGCAACAGTAAAGGAGGCACACACGAAGTATACTTCACAGTTGCAAGAAAAATGAAGAACTCGAAGAAAAGGAAGAAAGTGAATGGCAAAAGTGAAGGGACCTAGCCTCAGGGATTGTTTTTGTTAGAGAGCCCAAAATTTGGGCGGGACTGTTCAAAATTCGCGAAGTACGAAAGACGGCGTGACAGTCGTCCTCAGCCTATCAGAATCTGCCACATGTCATTGGAAAGGGAAGCGTTACAGTCGCTGTGATTAAAGAGACGTTTTGACCGGACAAACAGAGCCCGGAGTGAAAGTAGCTCGGCTGGAAGGCTTAAGAGTTTTTAGCTTGGCTGGAGAGGCTAAACTGTTTTTTAGCTCGGCTGGAAAGGCTTAAAGAACTCCAGCTCGGTTGATAGACTAATAATCCCAATCATGCTGTGCAGATGGAATTAAGGGGCAATTGAGAGGGTAATTTTTGAGAAAAATTGGGCCGAGCTGTGAGTTGGGCTTTGTGGTCCAGAGTGCGAAGGACTGAGTAAAAAGGCCGTAATGATTACTCCGGCCCAATAGAAATGGTTACTCCGGCCCAAGAATTATAAAGTTACTTCGGTTCAAGAATAGTAAAGCTATTTTAGTCCGGGCAAGTTGGAGCTAGGCCGGTCTCGGAGTTAGTCCGGTCGGGATATATCTTGAATAGGTCGGTCTAACGGTATCTTTGAGTTAGACCGACCTAGGAGTTATACCGGTCGCAACTTGTTAAGATTGGTTCAACCGTGCTATGGGTTGAGCAGAGGAGAACCGAGATGAGGAGTAAAAACAGAGCCGAACTAAGAGTAGTTTGGCCTACTCGGCGGCTCTACAAAGCCAGGTTTATCTCGGTCAAATGACAGTTCGGCCGTAATGAAAACCATCCCACTTGGTTTAAGCAGTGGGGGGTGTAAAAGGATAAGCATTATCCTTAGGAGTATAAATCCTAGGAGGACTCTGCATGGAAGAATAAAAGTCCTACTAGGATTGTGCCATTTGAAACTTATAAAAACTCACAAACATCACCTTGGTGGAGGTAACAGAACACCACATACAATTTTGCTTCCTGATTACATTGAGTTTTGTCTATTTGTCAAGTTTTCTGACTTAGGCATCGGAGAGGTTTCCAGCACACACCCGCCGGCTAGCTCACGTTTGTGTTTTCAGGTGACAAAGCGACGTCGTACGGAGGAGCGTGGACTTAGTCAACAGGATTATACGAGAATGAGTATTTCTTCCCCGTACAATATATATATATATATATATATTAGTCACACAGAATTATTTAGAGAAATAAATTAAAAATAAATTTTTTAATTTTGTTTTTAAAAAAACGTGTAAGTAATATAAAAAATACATATATATACTAGCCGTATGTGCATAGGTGTGCTGTTAAACCTATAAGAACTTATAAATTTTTATCTGAATCTGAATTAGATTAGTTACAAGAAGATTTGAGACCAGACTATAGATCCAAAAAAAAGAGAGGATTTGGGACAAAACAGTTGCAAAAGGCAACATGAGAGGCTTTGGGAAAATTAAAAAAACGTGACATCTATAACAAATTTGATTTATGTTTTATATAATAGTAAGTATATATATAGTTAAGGGGAAATTCAATGGTTACACGTCTCTTTTGCGGTGTGTTTCATATGTAATTTTGGTTATGATTTTGTATCTTTAGTTATGACTTATGATGTTAGTTATAACATATTATAATACTAGTTATAACATTATTTTGATTATATTTTATGTGATATTTGATTATAACTTTCTTTTTTTAATTTTTATAACTCTCATACAATTGAATTACGACATTTATAATAATTAAACTCACAAATGTTAAAATTTATATATTTTAAAGATGTGTACCATAGTATTATTTGTAATTAAGAGTGATGCAACTAATTATTATTGTGAGATGTGGCACTATCAACATATAAGGAGAGATTTTATATGATTAAAAAACACTAATTTGATGGCAATTTTTAGGATAGCGATCTAAATTGATAATGTTTTGACTTATTTTCAACTTTGCGGAACGTGTAAACCATCTATACAAAATTAATAAAAAATAAAAAACTTTACGAACTGTCCATTCAAAGTGCAGTAAAAAAATAAAAAGTGGTAATTGCAACGACGAAAATGATTGGTAGCTCGAAATTTGTGGCTCGATTTTGGCTCGACAGTCCAAAACGACGTCGTTTTGGGTTGTCTTTTTTTTTTTTTTTTTCTTCTTCTTCTTCGTCATGCTGGTCTGAAACAGAGGAAAAGGAGAGGGAGAGAGAGAGAGAAGGCAGGTCGTCCGTCGCAGCCCTCCGCCCGCCGTCGCCTCTGCCCGATCGTCGCAGCCCCGCATCCGCCGATCGTCGTCGTAGCCTCTGCCTCGCAGCCCCCACCCCCGCCCCCGCCCCTCCTCCCCCTCCGGCCCCCGCCTCCGCCTCTGCCCCGATATGTTGGCCCCCTCTAGTCCCTCCTCCTCCTCCTCCTTCTCCTCCTCCGCCCCTCCTCCAGCCTCTCCCTCCTCCTCCTCCTTCTCTCTCACTTTTTTCGAGCCAATTTCGAGCCAAAAATCTCGAGCTACCAATCGCGATCATTGCAACAATTATACTTTAAGAGCACTAATAAAAATAAGGAAAAATTCAAATAAAAAAAATCAGGATTTAGCAAAATATTTTCTGAATTTTTAATTTTATTAAATTTTCAATCTAAACCATCTCCCTATTTTTTTTAAGTAAAACCAACAAAAAAATAATATTTTAATCATTAAACTCAACGAAAAATTATATTTTAAACACTAAAATTCAGTCAATTATACTTAAAAAAATAAGCGAATGATTTAAATTAAAAACAAGTCAAAAGATTAAATTTTAAATTGACAAAATTAAAAATTCAATATTTATTTTATTATAAAAGTCAAATTTTAGATTTTATTTAAATATTTTTTCCTAAAATAAGCAGAATTTTTTTTTCATGCCACTGGGTTTTTAATTTTCTTCATGATGAATTATCCCATTAAAAATGTAGGGAGAAATTTACAATTAATCTTTGCGTATGACAAAAAAATGATTTCTTGGACTATTTTGGTACGAATGAGTGGAATGAAGTAGAAATAAAATAATAATAAGAATAGAATACAAAATTGAATGAAATTGAATGCTCATTTTTATTCTCATTCTTTTTTTTGGTTGATAACATGGAATGATAGAAGAATTGATTAACAATTCTTATTCTCATATTTGATTATGCTTATTAAACTAATGCTATATAATAAAATTTTTATTTTTCAATTATTTTTTTTTAACAAACTAGTAATAATCAATTTAAGAAATCATATAAATCATAATAGTGTTGATAGTAGTAGAAGTGATGGTCTGAGTGCTGGTGGCAATGGTGACGGTGGTGGTGGTAGTGGCGACGACTGTAGTAAGGTGGTAGTGGTGGTGTGATTGTTGTCGAGGTGGTGGTAGTGATTAATGGTTGTAGCAATGGTAGTTGTGGTGATGTGGTGATGGTAGCTGGGACAACAATGGTGATGGTGATAATGTGATGATTATGGTAGTGATAAAGGTGGTGGTTGTGGTTGTGATAATAGTGGCAATAGAGTGATGGTTGTGGTGATGGCTATGGTAATAAGGGTTGTGGTGCTAGGTGGGAATGGTGGCAGTACTTAAGTGGTAATGTTGTATTGTGATTCTATAATGGAATAAAATAGTTATTCTTTAGATTGAAGGAATATACATTTCTTACAATTTATTAGAATAGCCACTCCATTAAAATCGATCATTTTTACTTCGATAAGGCATACCAAACAAAAGAAAGAAAATGCAAAATTAGAATAAACATTTTATTTCAATCCATTCCATCATATCAAACATAAGTTTTTCTTTTTTATCCTTCAATAAAAGAATAATTACAAATATAAAAAACATTCCATTAAATTGAATAGTAAAAGCCTAATAATAAGCTCAACAACATGGCAATTAGCCCAAAATTGAAACGAAACAAACAAATATATACAATCCCATAATGAGAAAAATAAACACTATAAATGCTATAAAACTTATTTTCTTAAGAATTGTATTTACAATCTCACACTATAAAGTTGTGCTATATATCTATTAGGCCAAATATTTTAATTTTTTAATTAGAAGTACAATAGAGTGCCAACTTAACTAGCTAGATGTCGAGGAGTTATTTAGTTTGTTTTCTACTTTTTTTTTCCCTTCAATTTTTATCAACGAAAAGGAGCAGGACATGGAAACTGTGAATCAATTTTCGGGTTAGCTTGGCCCAACCCAATTGGCTCACCATGTTAGTAAATTTGTATTAGTTAATCTTGTAGCAAATTGCAAAGATTTTACTCTCACAACCCAACTCGTTAACTTATGATTCTCAACTTCTATCGATTTTCACAATAAACTCATCACTTTTCCAAATATTCTTAACAACAGAAAACATGATTTTTAATATTAATATTCATAAAATTATCACTTAGGACTTATTAAGTAATAATGCTAACCAATAGCTTGGTTGGACTAGCTAGTAATTTTTCTCTTTATTTTTATTTTTTCATCTTACAGTTGTTTCAGCCCTCTCTGGCGTGACTAGGCTTGCCCTTATCAGAGAAACACGGATGAAACAAGAATTTGATATGCATTTTTTTGGGTTACAATTTGAATGGTGAAGAAAATGAGATATGATTAACTAGGAGAAAAATGAAAAAAAGAAAAATGTTTGGTTTGTATTTCAGGAAAAAGAAAAAAAAAATCAGAATTAATTTTATAAAATAGATGTAAAAAATATAATTTAAAATTTTTAAAAATTATTTCTAAAGTGTCAAAATATAAAATTATACAAAAATGATATAAAAAAAAATTATTATTATTTTTTTCACCAAATTAATTTTTAGATTTATAAAAAAAGTTCTCAAATAAATTTCTAAAAATTAAACAAAGCATAGCCAATGTAGCGTAATTGGTCAAACAAAAAATACAAAGGGTCATCTCGCCGCCCATTTCCGTCCCTAAATTATGTTGAATATTTTAACCTTAATTTCTAAAAAATTGATATTACGTTGTATTTAGTTGAGAGATTTGAGAAAAAAATTTAAAAAAAAATGCAAAAAAATGTGTGAAATTAGATGAAATATAAGTATATTTTATTCACATTTCACTTATATTTTTTTTTTCTTTCCAAATCTCTTTTCAAATCCCTCAATCAAACACAACGTTTTGAAGACCTACGAGTAGGTCCTAATAGATAGATTTATTGTTCAATAGGTCGTATCATAATTAATGATATTTTTCATCAAATATTATTTAAAAAAATCACTAATTGTTAATTTTCAGCGATAATGTAAAAATTATTAAAAAAAATGTCACTAATTATAAATGTTAACGACTGTTTAAAAAAAGTCAAAAAAAGTTACTAATTTTTAACTTTCAGCGACAGTTTAAAAAATTTATTACAAAAAAACTTCACCAAGTGTAAGTTTTAATGACAATTTATAAAAATTGTAACAAAAAAAGTCACTAATTATTAATTTTTAGTGACGTGTAAAAAATCGCCACAAAAAATTATTGTTAGCGACAATTTTACTATGACTTATTTTCAATCGTCACAAAAAAGTCATTAAACATTTTAAAAAGTCACTAGAAGTTGTTATATCACTCTTTCTAACTCTTTCTATTTTTCTGCACATCTTTTTGTAAAAAGTTAAAAAATTACTAAAATAATTTATTCCCAAACAAGACAAGTCCAACTACTAAGAACTATTAGTAGTTTACTTATGTACAAATGTATTATAGTGTTTTTATTTTAAGCAGTAAATGGTAGAGATTGTATACTTTATTCCCCATAGAGAAAAGATGGTAATTATGAAATTTTTTTTATGAAAATAATCATGAAAGATTTGTAACCTTTAGATTACCTTGATTAGTGTGTGGTGCTTTATTTTAAGTGTAATCCAAGAAACATAAATCTTTCATGATCATTTTTATGAAAAATTTTTCATAATACTTAGCATTGATGTTCTCGATATTATAGAGGTTGGGTAATTCAATGCAAGTCCAAATCCTCAAGTGATTTTTAATAAAGTAACCTTTAGAGTATTTTTTATATGATTAAGATTTTTTTTTTAATGTGACTATCTTCTTTTCTTTTCTTTTTTTGAGAACATCAGAAATGAAAATACAAACAAAATAGCACCAAAAAAAAAACAGAGCAAGGAAGGCAAATCGAATCCTAAATTCTACGATATGCCGTCCCAATCATGTCCGCCACTATTTAGATCCAAACTTCAGCGGGTGGATCATCCACCACCACCAAATGCTCCATTTGATCAGCCCCCATGTTTGCAAGGAGATCTACACATTAGTTGCCTTGACGCAGGATATGACGAATGGTCCAATTACACCTACGGATCAAGTGTGGAGAGTCATCAACAATGCTGCGGAAAGGGCAGGTTTGGGGAGGACCTTCAGTGAGCAGTACTTCAACCGAAGTAGAATCAGTTTCCACAATGACTTCAAGCATTCCCTTTTCCAATGTGATTATCAATAATACTGTTATACTATTGTACTACCAATTTAGTATTATTATACTTTAAACTTTTATATATTGCTCTACAAAAATTCATTTTAAAGGATCCGGATTCAATGCTATGGTACACGTATGCAAATTACGATATTTGTGTGGTTTATTACCACAAATGTTATAACTTAAATCAAACCTATGGAATCCCAACTTAAAAAATACAATAATAATAATAATAAAATTATTAAAACCAAATATCATATAAGGTATAATCAAAGAATTTTTTACTCATAATCAAAATAATATTATAATTAATATCACAATATGTATAATTAAATCATAACTAACACTCTGATATATCATAATAAAAAATATTAAAGATCATAACCAAAAATTTTAAAGATCATTACTATAGACATATGATGCACCAATAGAATTTCTCAAATGAAAAATGATTTATCTTCCTCTCCCCTGCTTATGAGTACCCGTCTTATCAACAAGCATTAACCAAGTTGGAGGGATATGATGATATGGGCTTTAACTCAATTGCCTAGTCATGGTGGTCAACAAGAAAAATAGTGCCATATTTAGCAATTCAAACACTACATTTTATTTTTTACCAATTAAAACATAAAAATGATGCTAACAATGTTTTATTTATGACTTCCCACACTATTTATTATATATATCAATTTACACAAAATATTTAAAGAACATTCCAAAACTTTACAAATATAATTACTCAAAAAAAATTATTAAAATAACTACTGCAATAACTTAACCTTTTTGAAAACAGATCTCTTCTGAAGAATTCGTTCAAAATGCTATTCAAAAGCAAGCATCACCAACCAACCGAAAGTTCGAAAAGGAGGGTTGGACGGCCGACCTTTGTCGATACTGACAATTTTTTTTTGTAAAAACTACTGAAAATATTTTAATTAAAGAAGCATTCCCCCAACTTAACTACAAATTGCCAAAATCCAAAAGGTTTTCTTTAAAAAATGGGTTCCTGTGCCGAGAGAAGAAAGATTCTTCCAACCTTCTAAATCCATTTTACAGCTTGGATTATTCTATTTATTTATTAATGCAATTGGACCAAATAGAATAAACACTCAAACCTCTCATTCATTTTAGTTGGTATCACATCTCAATCCCACTCATGAAAGCAACCAAAACCACTCAGAGAGAGAGAGAGAGAGAGAGAGAGAGAGATTAATTAGACATACAAAGAGCAATATGGCCATAAAACCTAGAACCAATTATGAAAGCAACAATCCAAAATCCACTCTGTTTCAACCAATCAATAATGTTTTATCAGACTTAGAAACCAAAAGTACGGACAAAAAATATCTAATTACAGGGCCAGCCAGACTCCCAAACAAACAACAAATTCACAATTATTCACAGCTGACAGATACCACCCAAACAAAAAAAGAACAGTATGAAAATCCCCTAACCAACACATATTACATAGATGTGGCAGCCCAGGGGAGAGAAAAGAAAAGGGAAAAAAAAATGCTGGTATAAGGTAAAAATCAGAAAAGAAAACAAGATGCACAGTTGATTCTCAATGACAAAATGAGCCCAAAGAATTTTAAAAAGAACCCAAAAAAAATCACGTCACCTAATTGATGAGAGTTTTCTTCAATCTGCAACTGAAGATTGCGGTGCACCCGAATCAACAGAGTAAGCCTGCTGCTCCTCTGCATCATCACTGATTATGTCGCCCAGTGGGTCGTGCTGTTGCTGTAAGCTAGAACGACAAAGCTCCTCAATTCGGCTACTCACCTCAGCCATTGAAGGGCGCTTGTCAGGGTACTGAGCAACACAGTCGATGGCAAGCTGCAATAGCTGAACCATTTCTTCCTCAACATTTTGATACCGAAGGAGCTCCAGGTCAAACACCTCCGCAGTCCATTCCTCTCGAACCACAGACTGGACCCATCTTGGCAGGTCCACACCCTCCTCATTCAAGTGAGCATGCATGGGAGCCTTACCTGTTAGCATTTCCAATAGCAGTACACCGAAACTGTAGACGTCTGCTTTCTGGGAGACTTTCCTAGTATCTGTGACCTCTGGTGCCCGGTAGCCTGCAATGCGGTTGGGAGTAGAGGATGGTCCAACAACTTGAGAAAGACCGAAATCGGAGACACGGGCTTCGTAGGACTTAGTGAGGAGGACATTTGATGACTTGATGTTTCCATGGGCAACTGTTGGGCCCTGTGAATGGAGGAACGCAATCCCGCGTGCAGCTCCTAGGGCAATTGCAGATCTTGTTTCCCAGTTTAATGGTGTCCTGCCAGCTCCTCTGTTTCCTGTAATGAAGAAAAATGAAAGGATAAATTATAGTAAATAGAAAGGTAAGTAGGCATTAGGTTCTGTTTTCTGTCAACTCTCTTTGCGAACCTAAAAGTTGTTTTATCCTCTAAAACATCACACTTCTAGGGAGACAAGAGAGAGAGAGAGAGAGAGATTTTCCAACTTATGAGAGAGGGGAAAAATAGAACTTAAATCCTGCATATGAAACCACAGGTATAAGACACCAAAACAAATACAATTCGTTCATTGTATAAAAACAAAGTCTGCAATATGTATGACTGTTAGATAACCATGTAATGACCACAGTTATTCGCACAAGATGATTCGAGAAAATCTCAATAAAGATATCTAAGGTGAGTTTCAGTAAAAGAAAGGAGAAAAACTGTTACATTCCATGCTACAAAGGACTCATCACATAACAAGTATTACTAACGGGGGAAAGAATGGAATCTGTTTTCTGTTATGGCATCACTATATGTCCCCTCCTGAATACAATGAAAGGCCTGGGAGCAGGGGTGGAGGGAGGGGGAGGGGGCTGGGTTTCAAGGGGTTGCACCCCCAAAATTTTTTGGAAAGCCCAATATGTGCAAGGGCTTCCCTTCAAAATTTAGCACCTCATGTAATGACCCCGCCAGATTTGATCCTGTTAAAAATCCATTAGTAATCACATGTTAAAACTCTTGCAATAAACAAAGTATAAAGCTTACTTGGTTGGTGTAAAATCATATTAAACCAAAAAAATTGCTAAAAGGAGATTGAACTCTTATGAGTTTTTTAATTGGACCACCTGTGAAGCTACATGGACCTAAACATATAGAGTAATATTCAAATGATAGGAATGGAGACGTGAATAACATTTTAATAATTATTTAATCTGTTTAAACCCAGAGCAATCCACCATCAGCACTGTGGGATTCACCCCATTCCTTCCTTCTGGACCCCCACATGGAGAAGTCCTTGCTCCATCCCTGCCTGGAAACCTCACATGTAACTAGGGACAAAACCAAATTTTTGGGGCCGAGGGGCCATTAAATAGGAATATGGATTTACAATGGTGCTATAGTAATGCTCTAGACAAAGTTGATGAAAAATAAAAGTTTCAACGTAGTAGTGAATAATGCAAATCTTAAAACAAAAACAAGAAATACTCAATGATATAAGAACATACTAACAATGAAAAGAAAAGATTATGGTACACTCTTCCTCTCCTATTATAAAATAAAAATAAAAATAAAAATAAAAAATTTAAAAAAAAGTTGAGATTTTTTGTGATATTAGTTACAAACAATTGTGATTATATTAAGGGCGCATCATAAAAAAAATCTTAATTATGAACCATTATGATTATATATAAAATATTAAAATGTCACGAAATGAGAAAAGTTACGAATCATTCTAATTTTATCACGAATCAATATAATAAAGTTACGGAAAGTATTCTTTCTTTTAGGCATGTATATTATAGCCTTTCCCTAACAATGAATTTTAAAAATATATAATTAACTCCACATTGTCCATTCATTAGAATAAAGAAATATATAATCAATAATAATAAATTGATTGATTACAAGATATTTTAATATAAATAGGTATTTCATCATAAATTAATATTCTAAGTCCAACTAATGAATAAAGAAAAAGAACAAACAAAGAGTTCATAGATGTTCATAGATGTTCAATTGGGGAGGGGCCAAATAAGTATAAAATGAAAAGCACAGGCTATTTGCCAATACTAATAACAGTATGTTCAAGTGAGTAGGGGGGCCATGGCCCCTCACTGTCTCTTCTATGGTCCATCCTTGCATGTAACAGCCACTGGGTTACAGGAGGATGGCAGTGCATCTTGAGCCCATATGAAGGCAAGGTAATTGAAGCAATGCCCATAAAACAAGATCATTTTGGCTTTAAAGACAAATACTGCATTATGTTATGTATCATTCACATTTGGGACATTTCAAGTCAGTTAAAAAGGAATTCAACTCCAGTAGACCAGGAATCAGAGTCAGTTCTTTTGTTCTTTTTCCTTGTTTTGGAATTTTAATTGATTTTTGTAAGCAAATTTATGAAGAGCAGCAATAGAATATAAGATCTCCTCTCTAATACCATGTGTGGATCTAAGGTCCTGAAAAAATGGTAATTAAAATATATCACTTTTTTCAGTTCAAGAAAGCCAATCATGACTCAACCTATGCTCAATGGAGTCAATACTAAACTTGGCAAACAACAAAAAGACTTCTTTCTTGCACATAAATTGCAATAACCAATAGCAAACACATATTAAATCAGCAACAAAGTATAATTCTTTATCTATAGAAAGCTGATATATCCACAAAATGCATCACAAAGAAACAGAGAATCAAAATAAAAAAATCAATCCAAGGCAATGACACAATGCAAATACTAAAAAGATAACCATGATGATGAAGATGTAGCAAAAAACAATACCCCACAATTATAATCTCAAGCATTCCAAAAAAGACAAAGCTGAGTGTGAAATATATAAGTGTTTCTTTACCGTGCAAGAGTGCAGAAAAGCTTCCCATTGGCATGTAATCATAGACAAGAAGCTTCTCATCCCTGCTATAGTAATAAGCCATCAAGGGTACCAAATTCTCGTGATTCAAGACTCCAACAGCCTCTATCTTCTCCCTAAATTCCTTCTCCGGCACGGTCACATCCCTCAACCTCTTCACTGCCACCACCGTCCCCGTCTCCAAAACCGCCTTATACGCCGTCCCAAACGTTCCTTTCCCCAAAACCTCCGCCGAAGCCTTCAACAAATCTTCCAAATCAAAACCCCTCTCAGACTTGCCAAAAAACACTAAGCTCTTACTCCCACTCCCACTCCCACTCCCACTCACATTCACATTCACATCCCCTTTCCTGGTCGCCATTGCCGGATACCCAGTACCCGAATCATCTCCTCTGCCCGGAATTTCAACTTCAGTCTGCTTCACCGCAGCAACCTCCTTCGAATCCGCTTTCTCGCTACTCTTTTTCAAGCACAAAAAGATCAAAATTGCCACAAGGACCAATAAGCCAATTACAGATCCGATTATAATTCCGGCAATAGCACCACCTGAGAGTTTCTTTTTGGTCGGAATTGAAGTGCCATTGCAAGAAGTGAGCGGTTCGCCGCAAAGAGAATTGCCGGAAAATGCGCTGGCGGGCTGTCGAGCGAGAATGGAAGGGATCGGACCGGTCAAATGATTGTTGGAGACATTGAACTGAGCGAGAGTGGTGATATTGAGGTCTGGGATGGAACCAGAGAGGTTATTGTTTTGGAGAAAAAGAGTGGCGAGACGAGTGAGATTGTTGAAAGAGAGTGAGATGGGACCGGAGAAGTGGTTGGAAGCGAGGTTGAGGCGGACGAGGTAGGGGAGAGAGAAGAGAAAGTCGGGGATTGGGCCGGAGAAGAGGTTGTCTTGGAGGTAGAGGTTGCGGAGGGAGGAGAGGGAGGAGAAGTCGGAGGGGAGTGGGCCGGAGAGGGAGTTGAAGCGGAGGCTGAGGGTGTGGAGGTGGGTCAGATTGGAGATGGAGTTGGGAGGGAGTTGGCCGGAGAGGCCCATGGCGGGGAGGCGGAGCTGGGTGACGGAGGAGGAGTTGTCGCAGGAGACGCCGGACCAGAAACATGGGGTGGCTTCGGAGAGGTTCCAGAGGAGGGATCTGCCTCCGACGGCGGAGCGGAGGGCCAGGAGGGCTGCTCTGTCGGAGGCCAGGTCGGGTTTAGCGGTGGGGAAGAGGAGGAGGAGGAGGAGGAGGAGGAGGAGACAGAGGATATAAGGGTTCATTTTTCAAGGAAGGTTTGCTTGGTTTTTTTGAGGCTGTGAAGTGTGAAGTGAGAGTTTCATGAAGGTCTTGTTATGATTATTGTCTCTACTGGTTGATTGTTTCTGATTTTCTCAGAGAGAGAAAGTGGAGGGGGAAGGAGGAGGGGGAGGTCGGTGATTGGATGGATGAATGCGTATTAAAAACCCGATTGAATCCCCAAAATTTGGACTTGTTTGCAACATAGTTATTACTTTATTCTGTTTGATTTGAATTTTTTGAATTAAATTTTTTGAAAATTGAATTTTTTAATTTTCGTATTTTTTTATTTTTAGTGAATATTTTTAAAATTTTAAATATTTTTTTTTATTTTTTTAGATGCACCTTACTTAGATGTGTCTAAAAATTAAAAAAATTATGAAAAAATATTTTAAAAAATTAAGAAATACATAAAAATACAAAAAATATACTAAATTCTTGTATTTTTTTATATTTTTGATATTTAGTGAATTTTTAAAGGATTTTTTTTACAATTTTTTTACTTTTTAGGTGTATTAATGTTAGGTGTGTCTAAAAAGTAAAAAATTTGCATAAAATATTAAAAAAATCAGTAAAAACAAAAAAACACGAAAAATAAGAGTGTAGAATTTTTTAAAAATTATTTTTAAAAAATGGGAACGAAAAAAATTAAGGTAAAGTACACTGACGGTATTGAGGTTTATATTTATTATAATTTTTCTTCTCACGTTTTAAAAATTATATTTTTTTCTTTAAAATTTAAAATTTTATTATAAATTCTCTTTCAGTAATTTAATTTTTTTAAATACAAATTTTATCCTCATTAGGTAAATTACATTGATATCTCTTACATTTAAAAAATTACAATTCCCTCCCTAAAATTTAAAGTAGCATTACCAATTGCCCCATCGATTAGTATTAGTTGGAAAAAAAATTCATTGAAAAAAAAAATAAAGTGAAAAAAATTTTGTTAGTAAAATTTTTAAATTTTTAATTAAAAACCAACATAAACTCATTTTTTGAATTTACGTTTTTTTCTCAAATTTACAAACTGAGACAATCATTTATAAATTAAAAAAATTATCAAACAAGTTTTTATGACAGTTTTTTAAATTTTTGTAAATATAAATTGAAAACTGAAAACGAAATAATTAGCTTCAGATGGTAAATATGTCATAAAATTAATAAATAATTAAATAAGTTACCAACGTAAGAAATGATTTATCAAAAGATTCTTATGCTATGTATGGTTTGATTTTTAAAAAAAAAAATTAAAATTAAAAATTAATTTGGTTAAGAAATAAAAAATAATTATCATTTTTATATAATTTTTTATCTTTTGAGTGGTTATAAATAATTTTTTACAAATTAAATTGAAACAGCCATACGTATGTATATAATTTGTCCAAAACTTAAAATGATAATTATTTTTTATTTTTTATTTCTTAACCAAATTAATTTTTAATTTTCAAAAAAAATTCTAAAAATCAAACAATACATAGCCTAAGAATCTTTTGATAAGTCATTTCTTACGTTGGTAACTTATTAATTATTTGTTAATTTTACTACATTTTTACCATCTAAAGCCTGTTTGGTAACCATTTCGTTTTCATTTTTCAATTTATATTTACAAAAATTTTAAAAACTGTCATAAAAACTTGTTTGATAATTTTTTTGGTTTATAAATGGTTGTCTCAGTTTGTAAATTTAAGAGAAAAACATAAATTCAAAAAATGAGTTTATGTTGGTTTTTAAACAGAAATTTTAAAATTTTACTAACAAAATTTTTTTTCAATTAATTTTTTTTAAATAATTTTTTTTTCAAATAATTTTTTTCCCAACTAATACTAGCCAAGGGGGCAATTGGTAATGCTACTTTAAACCTTAGGGAGGGGATTGTAATTTCAAAAATGTGAGGGATGTCAATGTAATTTACTTAGTGAGGGAAAAATTAGTATTTAAAAAAATTAAATTGTTGAGGAGAAATCTGTAATGAAATTTTAAATCTCATGGAAGGAGATGTAATTTCCAAAACGTGAGGGGGAACTGTAATAAACATAAACCTTAAGGAGTGTCGGTATAATTTACCCAAAAAATTACTAATATATGAAGGGTGTAAATAATATTTGTATTTTATAGTTTTTTATTTAAATTTTATTATAGACACATTTACATTTTTATATGTTTGTAATTTTTTTTCACAACTCCCACCTACATATAGTTCTCCAAAAATTATTGGTTGAGCTAAGGCACCTATATGTTTTTGGTCAATCACAAATTATTATGTCATTTTATGTTTCCTAATCATCTAATATAAATTGTGAATTCCATTTCTCCATCAATCACAATGCATATAGGATATTACGTGATACTATCCCTGAACTAATCAATAATTTCTCATTTGAATGGTGCACAAAAAAAAATTATGACAATATTTGATTTAGGATTTAAATTAATATTTGGATTAAAAAAATAAAACATATGTTTGCTTAACAATTTTTTTTTTTTATCTTTCGCATCTCTCTTTTTTTTATTAATAAATCAATTAATCATTTTTTCTCTCTCCTCTTATTCTCTTAAATTTTCTCTCACACTCATTTATTCAATTAAAAAAAAACAATTTAGTATTTTTGGTTTCAGTTTTCTGAAAATTGAATTTTTTATTTTTTTTATTTTTTGTTTTTAGTAAATATTTTTAAAATTTTAAGCAACTTTTTTACTTTGTTAAATGCACCTTACTTAGATGTATCTAAATAGTGAAATATTTGTAAAAAGTATTTTTAAAATTAATAAATACACAAAATACAAAAAAAGATGTATTGATTTTTTATATTTTTAGTATTTAGTGAATTTTTCTATAAAAAAAAATCACAAATATTATACTTTTTAAGCTTATTAGGTGTGTCTAAAAATTTAAAAAAAAAAAAACTTAAAATATTAAAATATTTAAAAAATTCAGTGAAAATAAAAAAATATACAAAAAAAAAAGTAAAATTTTCTGAAAAGTGATTTCTAAATTCTAAAATCAAACTGAGTGATTATTTCCCAGTGGAAGTAGAAAATCTAATTTAGAGCATCCACAACGGATGTGTTAAAAATATTTGTTAAAGTGTATATTATATGACAAAAAGTGATAAAAGTAGGGTCCAAAAATGTGTGTTAAGGTGTGTTAAAAGTTTGTTAATTGTAGAGAGTGGGTGGTGATGCAATCAATGTGTTAAGAGGTGTGTTAAATATATATATATATAATAAAATAAATAAATAAATAATTTAATTTAATCAAAAAAATTTAAGCCCAAAAAAAAGTCTTACCAAGTAAATAAATAAATTATTGCAGTTGACTGGCCAGATATCCGGCCAGTCAATCGGTCATATCCAATTTTATTTATTTTTTCTTTTTTTAAAGGGTCCGAAGGTCAGGGGGTGGATTTCCGGGCACACAACTCTCTCTCTCTCCCTTACTGGTTAAACCGCTGGCTGCAGTTAACACACAAGTTAACATCTGACACTAACGTTGAGCACAAATACACAAGTTAGCAGCTCCATTGCAACCCCAAACAACACCTTCAACTAGCCAAAACTTGGCATCTGACACTAACGTTAAGCTTAGTGTGTCCATTGTTAATATTCTTAGAGTGTGTTTGTTTTGAGGATTTATTCTATAGGATTGGAGTATTAGTCTATTTGGATTAATAGTTCATTGTTTGGTTCAGATTTTGGCACCGAACTATTAGTCCCTCCGGACTGTTAATCCAAAATCCGTTGGACTATGTATCCCATGGGGAGTAGGACACAAATGGAGGGATAAGGGGGATATGGAATTAGGTGGTGAAATGACCATTTTGACCATCTACTATTTAATTATGTATTATATTTAGTAAAATTCAATAAAATTTAAATGTCTCAATTTAAAAATAAAATTATTTAATTTAATTTTTATTGATGTTTTATTTATTTAATTTTTTAAAATAATTTTTTGTAAATATTTTATTGATGTTTTATTTTAAAATTTTGTTTATATTTTATTTAATTTCATTATTTAAATTTTAATAATTTTTTTATTTAATTTCATTATTATTTTTAAAATAAATTTATTTAATTGTGTAAAAAATAAAATAAAATAAATTTTTATTTAATCTAGTTAAAAGTAATTAAAATATTAAAGATATGTTTAATATTGCGATAACTTAGTAAATAATTAAAGTGGGTAAAATAGTCATTTGAACATTTATCTTTCTCAATAATATTCTAAACAAATATAGGATTTGTTTCCATCCAACTAAATAGTTCTTTCCAGACATCTAATCTCATGACTAAACAAACATGGGATACTAATTCAGTTCAATCAAATAGTCTGGAGATAATATATTCTAGAACTAACAGTTCGGTGGATTCTAATATCCCCTTATCCAGTCTGTGCAAACAAATACACTCTTAGTGCATCCATTATGGATGTTCTTAGCCTTGGTTTGTCGAATCATTTGGGCTAAATAATACAAAAAGATAATAATAAAAAAAAAGCTCCAAAATCACAAAAAGTGTTATAAAATTATCAAAAAACTCACATATACAAATAAAAAGTAAAAAAAAAACACAGTTTTATCATTCCAATGCCAAAAAAATAAAAAATAAAAAAATAAGGTCAAGTTTGGCATCTATTAAATAATATAAAAAGTTAAAAAGTCACTATCTTATTTAAGTCATATCATCTTATTTAAATCACATCACCTCTCTAACACATCACATCAAACCCAACCCATATAAGTCAATAAGTTAAAAAGTACACTTTTTTAAAACATCCCAAACCAATCCTAAAGCTAAAAAACCAAAACAAAAAAACCAAATAAACAAAAAAAAATTCAAACTAAAAAAATCTGAAAAAATTAAAAAAATCAACTAGAAAAGTCATTATCAAACAACCTGATCAGTGGGGAAAAAGTACAAAATTTTAAGGGAGTGAGCCAGTCAAAATCATCTCCCAAGTCATGAGAATTTAGGTCAAGTTTGATAAGTTAAAAAAAAAATTAAAAAGTCTAAAAAATATTTAAAAAATTAAAAAATTATTATTATTTATTAAAAGTTAAAAATTATGATTGCATAATTTTTAATTTTAATTTTTTTCTATACATTAATTTATACAATTTTTAATACATATTTTATATAAAAATTTAAAAAGTTAACTCAATCATCCATATTTTTTTCTTAATTTTTTAATTAAAAAAAATAAAAAATACACTTATTTAAAACATTCCAAACAATCTCTTATTCCCTCCGCACACGCGCCTCTCAATTCTGTCACCTCTCTCTTTTCTCTGACACGTCTCTCTCCCTCTTTTCTTCCCTACTCTAACCGTCTTCTCTCCTGTCTTTTTTTTTTTTTTTTTAACTATTATTTTATTTTAATAAACTATATATAACTTTTAATTTATCAATTTTACTTTTATAACAATGATACTGTTAAAAAATACCGCTGATGTCTTCAAAATAAGATTACTATTAATTATATAAATTTTAAATTTCAAAAATAAAAATTTGAAATAAATAAAAAAATTACATCGTCATAAAAAAAAATGAGATGTACAACTTGTAAGTGGAAAAAAAAACTAAAATCGAGGGTAATTAATAAAATTAAAAAATAAAGTTAAAAAAAAGTGATCATTTCTCTTTTTTTGGGGGGTGGATGAACTAAATATTTGAAAATTAAAAGAAAATTATCTTTCGTGTTAAAAAAAATATCTCTACATGTTTTGAGGTACAAGTTTAATTTGTGCTTGAGTGAAAGTCTAATTGTGTAGAGTAGAAGTCATGTATAAGGTGCAAGTAGGAGCGGATTTAAGAAAGACCTAAGACGCATTTGTTTGGAGTTATAGAGGGAGAATTGAGATTGATAGTGAGATGAGATTCACTATATGTTATGTTTGTTTTGAAAGATAATAAGGGAATTTCTAATTCCTTAGTATTAGGATAGGCCTTGGAAAGAAGATTAAGATGGAGGAGGTGGAGGTGGAAGTGGAAGTGGTATTAGAAAAATAGTCTGCTGCATTATTTATTTATTTTTTTTAAAAATTTTGGGCATTTTTTTTGAACATCAATGTTTAATTTTTTGTATTTTTGTAAAGTAAAAATTATTATTTTATTTGTTTTATTTTTTTAGAAATTTTTTATTTTTTACATGTTGGGCATTTTTTTTGAACATTAATGTTTAATGTTTTTGTATTTTTTTATTATTTTATATAAAAATAATTTAAAATTTTCTACATTAACAAATATCATCAAAATAAATATAATTTTACTTAATCCTTCATTATCGATTCTCTCACTAACAATCTTCTCATTATAAATCCCTCTCATTCTACTTCTGAAAACAAATGGAACCTAAGGGTCCCACGCCCCCCTTCTCCCCCTCTCACTTGTCATTTTTATATTTTTATTTTTTTGCAACTTTATAAATTTATACAAAAATATCATAAAAATAATATGGCAATACTATTTTTATAAATTCAACTTATCTTCATAAGCATATCTTATTTTAAAGTAAAAGGTTCACTTTGAGTCACATCATGTTATATAATTTTTTTTTTATATGAATTTTTTATTTGTATATTATTACTGTTACTAAAATTAAGGGTTTTGATTTGTGATTATTTGTGTTAAAATTAAAAAGTTTGATGTGCTGAATTAAGAACTTTAATTTAGGTGATTCGTAATAAAATTATAAATTTCTAATGGGATTTTAGTTTCTTTATTTTTAAATAATAATGAAAAATAATTTTATTTTTAAATAATCATGAAAAAATAATTTTATTTTTAGTTATGAGACAGAAGAATTAGTTATGGAATCAAATAATGAAATTGACAATAACTTAATTATATATATTAAAAGAGACAATTTTTTTTTATGGTATTGATAATGGAATATTATTATAAAAAAACTTTCAAAGTATAAAATTTTATATTAAAAAATTTTGTAAAGACTATTTAGGCTTTTATGTTTAAAATTAGATCAAAATTTTAATATTATCGTTTTACTATTGATTAAGAGAATAAAAAATAAAAAAATTCAACATTTTAGTCAATGGGTGTCCCTCTTGAATTGATTTTATGGCTCTGCCACTGGATATGAGTCCAGTTTGTGTGTAGTGCAAGTCAAGTCTATGTGGGATGCAAGTTTAATCTGTGTGAGGTACAAGTTGAATCTGTGTGAGATGTAAATTGAGTTTTTGTTACATGCAAGTCAAATAAGTGTAGGGTGTAATAGACTAAACTTGCACTTTGCACCCCACACAGACTTGACTTGTACTCCTAGACACTGAATTTGCACCCGATGGCGAAACTAGAAAATTAATTCATGAAGGACACCCATTGACTAAAATGTTGAATTTTTTATTTTTTAATCAATAGTAAAAAGATAATATTGAAATTGTGAACTAATTTTATACCTAAACATTTAAATACTCTTTACAAAAGTTCTTAATATAAACTTTTATACTTTGGAAGTTTTTTATAATAATATTCCATTATCAATATTATAAAAAAATTGTCTCTTTCCATATATAATTAAGCTATTGTTAATTTCATTGATCACCTATTTGATCTTGTAATTGATTCTTCATAATACTCATAACTAAAAATAAAATTATTTTTTCATGATTGTTTAAAAATAAAATAATTTTTTCATTATTGTTTAAAAATAAAGAAACTAAAATCCCTCCAAAAATTTATAATTTTAATACAAATCGCCTAAATTAAAGTTCTTAATTTAGCCCATCAAACTTTTTAATTTCAACACAAATAATCATAAATCAAAATCTCTGATTTTAGTAACAATAATAATATATAAATAAAAAATTCATACAAAATGATGCGACTCAAAGTGTACCATTCACTTTAGAATAAGACATACTTATGAAGATGAGTTGAATTTACATTAAAAAAAAAAAAGGGTATTGTCATATTATTTGTGTGACATTTTTGAGTAAATTTGTAGAGTTGAAAAAAAAAATGAGAAATTGTGAAAAGGCAGAGGGCACGTAACCCATTCAAATTGGACTTTCTCATTCAGGCACAAATTAAATTTGCACCCCAAAACATGTAGGGATATTTTTTGAGAGAGGTTTTTTTGATAAATTCTCTTTTTAAGAATTTTATTTCATTTAATTTATATTCTTTTTGATTATTCTATTTGTGGGAGCCAAATAATGGTGATGGTGGAGATACGGGGTACACTTGGAAAATCGGGATACATATGTTATATTCGGCTCCGTCCTGTACGATCCAGACTCCGAATATCTAATCGGCCATAGAACCAGTTGAACAAAAAGCCGAGTGAGAATTGGCATACGACAGAAGGGGCCGAATAAACAATTACACGATGGATTAAGAGTGGGCCCGACCCTGGGGCCCAAAAGGGAATATAAATAAAGGAGCATCAACTAAAGAAATGTATGTAAGAACAGATCTAAAAACCTTAAGCCTCAAGAAAACAATAGACTTACATTAACTTATCCGTTGGAGTGCTAATTCCGGCACCCTCGACCGCAGTGTTAATCCCTTTTTTAGGTGACGATCAGAGGATCAGGGACGTGCTTCAGGATCCAAGAGTATTTCCAAACCTACTTCTCCACAATTGGCGCCGTCTGTTGGAATACTCAAGCTTTATTCATGGCGAGCGTCACGGAAGATCCTCCGATAGTCGCTGACGAAACTACACCAAGAGATGACCTCACTTCAAGAAACATGCTAGGACCGGAGAATATCGCCGCGCGACTTGCCTTGAACTTTGATTCAGTAGCTCAGACCTCACCCTCAACTTCAATGCATGAGACGATGCAGACAATTATGGATCAGGCAAAGCAAAATGAACAGCGGCTGGAGAACATGATGGTTGAGAATGAGCGCCTGCACCAGGATTTGGCCTTGGAGGTGGCGAAGTCCCAACAAGCCGCATGCCAAGGTCGGGATCGACCTTCGGCAAAGAAGGATGGTCGCCGACGTTGACTTCAGAAACGCAACAATGATAGTGATTCAGACTCACCATCTCTCGAGCCCAGAAAGAAAGGGTGAGTTGATGCATCCAGCTCATCTAAAGGAAGTCCATACGTACGGCATAGACGAAGGAGAAGCGATGATTCAGATGAAGAAGATAAACATGACCCATTCGTGCGATGAATCGCCAGGACTGTGCTACCCAAAAAGTTCAAGGCACCGTCATTCACCCTTTATGACGGAAAATCAAACCCCACTGATCATATTCGTCATTACAAGCAAGCGATGACGCTCCATGCTAACAACGAAGCCCTCATGTGTCGGATATTTCCAAGCAGTCTAGGACCACTGGCCATGAGGTGGTACTATAAACTGGAGCCGGCATCGATTAAGAGCTTCCACTAACTCCAAAAGTCATTCAGGTCGAGATTCATCACTAATGAGGTCCAACCGAAGCAAGTCGATTCTCTCTGGGCCATGCAAATTAAACTGGAAGAAACTCTTCATGAATACTCGGCCCGCTATTAAGAGTGCTTTAATCTGGTAAATGATGCTTGTAATGATTCCATGGCCATCACCGCTTTTAAGATGGGATTGCATCCTGATAGCCCCCATTCGCAGTTCGTTAACCAGGCGTCCCTCCAAAGTCGTCTAGGCATTAATGAAGAAAGTCGAAGAATACTGCAAAGTGGAAAATGATGCCCTTCAAGTCAAAGCCGAACGTAAAGCCGTTGAGACGGCCACGTCGGGAATTGTTCAGCCGATTAGCGCCATGCCGTCAAGAAGCCCTGAGCGGCAGAATCAACCTAAACGAGATAAAAGGCATGACTCGCACCGATCAAACGACCAATGTTCACATCGAGCTAATGAATAGTATCAAGTGGGTAGCAGGTGCATAAGGCGTTCAGGCAAGAAACACACGGAGCTGACAGACCCGATCAATAAGATTTTGTTGAAAGTAGAACCTTCCATTCTTCAAGTGGCCACCCAAGATGACGAGACCTCCCGATGCGAGAAGATAGAATAAACGGTATGAATATCATAAAGACCATGGTCACGACACTGATAGTTGTTATTCATTAAATGATCACGTTGAAGAGTTGGTGCAAGACGGTCGTCTTACGCAATACGTCCGGAAGAACAATTCAACAAATACAGTAGCTCTACGGCCGGAGTCACCTCCTCTTGGTGTAATTCATATGATATACAGCCTACCGGCGCCACCCGAGGTGCATACAATCCAGTTGCGGTCTAGCACCCATAGCACTTTAATGCCAGCGAAACGGCCACACGACATTGGAAGGATTAGTTTCGATGATAGTGATTTAGTTGGAGTGACTCACCCCTACACTGATCCCCTCGTTTGAGCTACGTCTAAATAGATTTACCATTGAGCGTGTTCTCGTTGACCAGGACAGCACTTCGGAGATAATATATCACAAAAATTTTGTCAAGCTCGGCTTTACCGATTCGGACATATCTCCGGCTGACTACCCGTTATTCGGCTTGAATGCTAACCCGGAGTATCTTTTGGGCAAGATCACACTACCAGTGCAGGCCGGCACCAGATCAGTAGACGTAGAATTTCTGGTTGTCAAGCTCCTTTCATCGTATAATCTGATCATGGACAAAACTTGTTTACATACAATGCAAGCCATGCCAAGCACCTACCAACACCTGCTCCGTTTTCTGACTGAATGCGGTATTGAACAAATTTGCAGCTCTTAGAAATCGGCGCAGGCATGCTATCTTTTAGCTACAAAGAGACCAAAGGAACTGGAAGTGCATTCAATTGAGGTATCAAATAGGGAGAGCCTCGAAGACATTGGGGGTGTAGACCGCCCGAACTCGCTCTATGCGCGAGGGCGCGAATTGGGTTCATAGCTACTACAATTCGGACTCCTGTCACGGTTCTGAATCTAATCTCACAAAGTGCAATGTAAGACTGATAAATCACCAAAGAGTCCAAATCTAGCAAATTATTTTGGAAAATCAAATTTTGAATCAAAAAAGCGCCAAACATGGATTGCTTTGCCAGATTTCAGAGTCGCCACCTAAATATTTTATTTTGGGAAAATTTAGGAAACCTTGACTCGTGCCTAAGGCCACGTGTCCGTCATCACCAAAGTTGCCTCGGCTCTGGAACTTGGGAACGAGACGGAAAGGTCCTGAAATGAGCACCCCCGCTCGCCCGATCAAAGGATCGGCCTCTACTAACATGTTATGCTGTTTTTGAAAACACATGTGTTCTTATTCTGATTTATTAGCTAGCTTACTATGTGATGCGCATAACACACAAGTATAGACTCAATCGCAAGAATTGGAACAAAACGTCTCATGTATGTTTCTCGAAAATGGTTTGGAAGTGCTACTCGCAAGTAGGCTAAGACACGGATTTGCCACCCTCAAATAGGCTTAGAAAACAAAATGATTTTGCCACTCTCAAGTGGGCTTAAAACTCATATTTTGATGAATTGTTTCAATTCAGGCAATTAAGCCTCCATCCACAGGCATTCATACAATTAAACACTTAAGAAATTAGCCTTATGGCAAGTATGCTAAACATGGCAGTCACTTACACACATGCAAGGATGCTAAAGTGTAAACACTCACAGTGTACTCTGAGCCAAAAAAAGAAGCTAGTTAGTAATCCATGCATGATCCTAGCTATGTTAACAATGCCTAATGCAACACATGCAAAAATTCAACTAAGATAGGCTCGGCTATTCTAATATGTCATATGAATGCAACTAGATAACATGTATTCAAATTGGTATTGAAATACGATGCAGTTTGAATGATGCGCCGAGTCCAGTGCATGCAAAACAGATGAATGATGCATGCATGCAAGCAAAAGTATGCTAATTGAAACATGCCCCTAAACTAACCATAGAAAGCGGTTAAGTAAAAGGGAGAAAGAAATGGGGTTGAAAGACATGCATCACACACATGCACACTTATTACAAAATTTGCCCTCTCGATGGAGGGTCCAAATAATAAGCTAACTAGCTAATCTAAGCTAATTAAATTAATTATTACAAAACGAAGCTAATTAACTAACAAGTTAACTAATTACAAACACAAATGAATAGCTAAGTGTATTAACTACTTAAGTACAAAACCAAATAGTTAACTAACTAAGCAAAGCAGTTAAAAGGAGCCTCGGGGTGAGAAGTGCATGCATGCTCGGTCGTCTCATTTGGAAATCCATTATTATGCCCCAACTTGCCTCTGTTTGCATTTGATTTCAGAACAATGCACAAACCTCCAAATAGCTTCTACTCCATCATGGAGACCTCCAGGAAGGCTGCTGACCACTTAATGGTGTTGTAGACCACCTATAGACCACTTACACATGCTACAGACCAGAAAAAGTGGTCGGCCAGCCACTTTTATCGGTCTGCCGACCAGAAAATTCTGCCAAGCTCTAATTTGCTGCAACAGAGAACAAGAAGGGGCACAACAGTGTATTTGCAAGATATGTGTGCACAACCACCCTCCCTATCATTTCTCAAGCTCAAGAACGTGTGGTACTCGACTCTCGGGCCACCAACCATGCATCGCAATGCACGATGGCCGAGAAGCCAAGTTTGCACAATTCAATGTCAATGAATGCACAAATAACACATAAGGGCCTTAACCTCTATCATGCATGATCAAGAGGGTCGACGACCGAGAAATGAGGCACGTTTCATCACTTCAAGTATGAAACATCCCTCATTTCTCGTGTTTGGATTAACGTTCAATCCAAACAACAATGCAATGCAATACAACAATCATTCCAAACAACATGCAAACAACATGAGCATGGCAAGTTAGAGCCCTTAAGCATAAAAGCTAGTAAAGGATGCAACACAAGAGCTATGTAATGCAATACTCCATGGACCAAACCAGTCCCAAATAGACCTCATGCATGCCAAGATAATGGCCAAAGTGCTCTAAAATGATGGCATGAAAGGCAAGATGGTGATGCTCATGCAATGGCTCATCAACTAAGCATAAGAGTACAACTCTCAAACATGATCAAGAAGTGACAAACACGGAAGTGTGACAACACTATATGCTCTGAAATCATGTGTGAAATGATGCCAAATCATCTAAAAAACACAAGCATAGCATGCTAGAAGGCCTAAGGCATAAGGCTACTAAAGGGGACAACACAAGAGGCATGCAATGCATGGTACAAATGATTGAACCAACCATGGATAGAGCTCAATTAGGTCAAAACAAAGACCTAAACATGCTGAGATGGGAGCTCAAAAGCCTAGGCACGCATGTATACAAGTTAGGCCATAAGTGAGGCACAAAGGCATAACCCTTAAAAGCACTCAAAGAGTGAAAGAAGTGAGAACATGTCAATGCTATATGCTCTAAAATAACATGTTAAATGATGTCATGGCAAGCAAACATCTCAAACAAAGCATGCTAGAGGCATCTAAACATAAGGCTAGTCAAGCCCATTGCACTACAACTATGCAATACATGAACCATATGGCCAAAACAACCCAAAACAGTCCTAGAGCATGTCAAATCAAGGCCAAAAAAACATGCATGGAGTATAGCCAAAACAAGCTAGCATGGTAAGCTAAAACATCAAGTAAGCTAGGCCAATGAGCATGATTACACTACAAGTGTAAGAAGCAAATGAAGGATGCTCTAACCAATCAAAAATAGAGTTGTATCATGGCAAAATAACACCAAAACACGCTGAAATGACAGCCCAAAAGCTTAGGCAAGATGGCATACATAATGGCTCATGTTTAAGGCATAAAGCACCAACCCTCCAAAGCATTGAAAGAGTGAAAGATGTGAGGGCATGACAGTGAAACATGCTCTGAAATCAAATATCAAATGATGTTAAATCATGCAAAATAGCCCAAGCAATGCATGCTAGTGGACTCAAAACGCAAAGCTAGTGAGCAAGATTGAACTATGGCTATACAAAGCAAGGCATGCATGACCCAAAACACTTAAAACAGAGCTTAAGCATGGAAAAACATAAGTAAAATTTTGCTGGAGTGGAGCCAAAAACATGCTAGAATGATGCTCCAAAACATGATGTATGTTAGGCTAGTGAGCGGAATTGCACTACAAGTGCAAGGAGCATGTAAGAGGTAACCAAACCAACCCAAAACAGAGCTATATCATGTTAAAATAAGGCCTAAGGCATGCTGGGATGGAGCCAAAACATGCTAGAAAGACATGCTACTTTGATGAGCCATCAGCACAAGCACACAAGGGAAGAGGAGGGGGGACAACCCCCTCCTATTTGGGACCTCAAAACACACTTTCTACCACTAAAATTCCTCTGAAATTCAGTGGTGAAGAGGCCAAACAAAGGTGATCCAAAGGCCTAAAAGAGAAGGCTCAAAACAAGGCCAAGCAAGGCACAAAAGGGGGTAGACCACCCCCAACACCAAAGAGGCCTTAAACAAACATTTCAAACACTGGAAAATGAAGCTTTTTGTAGTTGAAAGTTAGGCCTAAAACATCATGCAAATAGGGCCAAAGACTTAATCAAAAACAAAGCTTTAAGGGGCTAGTTTCTTACCCTTGAAGACTAAGGACAAAGCAGCAACTCCAGCAACCTTTTTGGACCAAAAGCAATCCAAAAACTCCAAAACCAGCTTTAAGGTGCCTCAGCTCCAAGGCAAAGGTGTTTGAGTAGGTGTTTGTCTGCAAAAGTGTGAAGAAACTACACTTTTAAGCACAAATATGGAGCAAATAGAGCAATATAGAGATAGAGATATATGTATAACCCTAATGCAAAATTTCTGAACCTAAAGCAAGAAGGAGGAGGCTCCCTTATATAGAAATCCATGCCTTAAGCTTGTTAGATAAGCTAAAGGCTTCAAGCAATCCCTCCATATATGGAGGATGCTTTCTGTGCCCAACAGTTGGCACAGCTGGCAAGAAAATATCTGTAAAAAACTACAGAAAATGTGCCAACCAGTTGAGGTGGTCGGCTGACCACTCCCACTAGTCGACCGACCACAAAAAGTGGTCTGCAGGGAGAACAACTGGTCAGCAAGGGGGGAGAGGTGGTTTGTACAAAGAAAGGAAGGTGGTGGCATGGCTGCCGACCACTTTAGGTGGTCTACAAACCACCCAAACCAGCTAGCCGAGCAGAAAATTGGTTGGCAGGGGAGAAAAGTGGTCTATAGGGAGAGAAACTGGTCTACACCCCTGTTCCACTCTCCAGGCAAGGGAAAACAAGGTTTGGTTCAAAACCAAACCCAAAAGGAAGCAAGACAAAAGTCCGCGGGACAAGGCACGCAGCCAGAAGCCCCGAAAACTAGTCTACGGGTACAAAAAGTAGCCAACGAGAGAGAAAGGTGGTCTACGGCCACAAAAAGTGACCTACAGACCTCTGTTTCCCTCTAGGCAAAGGCAACAAGGCATGGTCCAAAAACTAGGCCAAGAGGAGAACATTAAGAGGTTCCGAGACAAGGCGCTCGGCCAAAGGCTCCGAAAATCGGAAACTAGCCTACAAGAGGGAAAAGTAGTCTACGACTACGAAAAGTGGCGTACAGACCTCTCTCTCTCCTTCCAGGCAAGGTCAACAAGGCATGGTCCACAAACCAAGCCAAAACACAAAGAGTTCAGAGGCCCGAAGGCAAGGCACTCAGCTGAAAACTCCGGAAACTCGAAACGAGCACAAGCATGTGCGATCATTGAGCGCTCAATTGATGACGTCTGAGTCTTAAGGTCGGTCAAAAATGGGGTGTCTACAAGGGGATCCCAAGTGAAAAAGCAACCGAGGTCCTGCATCGGATCAAAATTGACGGAAATCCTGACAAGTTCTTCATGATCGACGCTTCCTTGGATAAAGTCGAAAGGCAGGAGTTGGTAGCTTTCTTACTCGGCAATATTGATGTATTTGCATGGTCCCCATACGAGATGCCAAGAGTAGACCCATCAGTGGCCCAACACCGCTTGAACGTCGATTCGAAATATAAGCCAATTATTCAGAGAAGTCGGCGGTCAGCCGCGGAGCATGCTTCGGCCATCATTGAAGAAGTAGATCGGTTACTTGACACTGGGGTGATTCGCAAAGTAACTCATCCTACATGGTTGACCAATGCTGTGGTCATCAAGAAGAAGAATGGCTCTTGGCGTGTCTGTGTGGATTTTATGAATTTGAACAAAGCTTGTCTCAATGACTGTTTTCCCCTGCCCAGAATAGACCAACTCGTAGATGCAATGACACATCATCAACGCCTGAGCTTCTTGGATGCCTACAGAGGCTATCATCAAATTGTCATGCTTCGGGAGGATCAAGAAAAAACCGCATTCTTCATCCCAAGAGGAACCTATTGCTACAACGTCATGCCTTTTGGGCTGAAGAATGCGGGGGCAACTTATCAAAGACTAGTGACTTCCATGCTCAAGGAACAACTCGGCCATACCATGGAAGTATACATCGACGATATGGTGGTCAAATCCAAGGAAAAGAACTCCCATCTAGCTGATTTTTCAGAAACATTCGACATCCTGCGAAAGTACAAGATGAAATTAAACGCTTCTAAGTGTGCATTCGGCATAGGATCCGGCAAATTCCTTGGCTACATCATTAACCACCGCGGAATCGAAACCAATCCAAGGTAAATCACTATAATTCTAGAGCTTGGATCTCCTTGGTCAGTCAAAGAGGTTCAGAAGCTAATAGGGATGGCTGCCGCGCTCAACAGGTTTATCAGCCGTTCCACAGATCACTGTCGACAATTCTTTCACATACTTCAGCAAGGCAGAGCATTTGATTGGACTCCTGAGTGCTAGGCCGCTTTGGACGGCCTAAAGTCTTATCTCCAATCAGTACCACTCTTGGCAATAGCAGCGGTCGGCAATCCACTCATCTTGTATCTGGCAGTATCCGATCGGGCGGTTAGTGCCGTACTAATAAGGAAAGAACTTGGGGAGCAGCGACCAGTTTACTATGTGAGCAAGGCTATGGCTGACACCGAAACACGTTATCTTCCATTAGAAAAGCTTATCTTCACTCTCGTCATGGCTGCAAGAAAACTGATGCACCACTTTCAGGGCATACCATTGGGGTACCAACGCAATATCCCCTCCAGTCAGCGTTCCGTCGCGCGGAAGCGTCAGGGGGCGTCTCGAAATGGGCTCCTGAACTCGGCCAGTATGATATCTAGCTTTTACCCAGAACTTCCATCAAAGGGCAAGTACTTGCTGACTTTGTAGCCGAGTTCACAGAATCCCTCGTCGACTTTAAGTCTGATCAAGTGCAAATTGAGCCCAAGTGAAGAATGTACGTTGGTGACATTTGGCAGATGTATTGCGATGGGTCATCCAACCAGTATGGCAGTGGGACTGGCGTAGTAATCATGACCCCCCGAAGGGGCAATAATCGAACAGGCCGTCAAATTGGGATTCGATGCATTAAACAATGAGGCCGAATACGAAGCACTGTTGACCGGCCTGCAAAATGCACTTCACCTCGGTGCGCGACGTCTGCTTATCTTCTGTGACTTAAAGCTTGTAATCAACCAGTTGAAAGAGGAATATGCATCCAAAAATGACCGCATGGTAGCCTATATGAAAATGGCGAATTCTTTGCTCGTGAAATTTGATCACCACAAACTGAATCAGATAACCCAGGATCAGAACACGCATACAGACGCCCTGGCTTGCTTAGCCTCTACTATCAACTTAGAAATTAAGCGGACAATCGAAGTAGGGTTCGTCCCCAAGCCGAGCATTGCCTTTTCAGAATCAGTTCAGGTCAACGTTATCGAACCGGGTCCGAGTTGGATGGACCTTATTGCCACATTCCTATCTTCAGAGCAGCTCCAGATGGATAAGAAAGAAGCACACAAACTACGAAACAAAGCCCTCCGATACTATTTGGATCCGCAGGGGAAGCTCTACAAAAAATCTCTCTCTCTGGGCCGTACTTAGAGTGTGTTCACCCGGATAAAATCGAGGAACTTCTGTTTGAAATACATGAAGGCAGTTGTGGTGCCTATTCGGGCGGACATTCTCTGGCTCATCGCGCTATATCACAGGGGTACTATTGGCAGACCATGAGAACTGATGCTGAGAGTTATGTCAAGAATTGTGGTCAATGCCAGAAGTTTTCCCCCTTAACTCATCTGCCAGTCGATGAGTAAAATTTTATCACTAGTCCTTGGCCGTTCGCTCAATGGGGGCTCGATATTGTTGGACCGTTACCACGAGCCCCAGGCAACAGGCGATTCCTAATTGTTGCGACAGATTATTTCACAAAATGGGTCGAAACGGAGGCACTAACACATATTTGAGATTCTGACGTCAAGCGTTTTGTATGGAAAAACATCATAATAAGGTTCGGCATACCACGGGCACTTGTTTCTGACAATGGTACCCAATTTGACTGTGGTGTGTATCGAGAATTGTGCGACACTTATGGTATCCAGCCCTACTTTTCCTCGCCGGCTTACCCCCAAAGCAATGGTCAAGCGGAGGCAACCAACAAGATTATTTTGGACGACATTAAGAAAAGGCTGGAGAAAGCTAAAGGCAGATGGGTCGAAGAGTTGCCTAGTGTGCTGTGGGCTCACTGCACTACACCGAGGTGATCCTCTGGGGAAACACCATTTTCCCTATGCTTCGAAACCCAGGCAATCATCCCCCTGAAGACTAGCCTCCCAACCTTGAAATCGAAGGTTTTTGACATGGGCCGAAATGACATGATGATAGCCTTGGACTTGACTCTGATTGAAGAGTGCCGAGACCGCACCCTTACATCCATGGCATGGTACCAGCAACAGCTTGCTAAGTCGTATAATCAATGTGTTCAGCTACGCCATTATACACCAGGAGAATTGGTCCTCAAGAAATTGCTTCCTGCTGTTAGTGATTCGGCTGACGAAAAATTGGGTCCTAACTGGGACGGCCCCTATCAGATTGACTCAATCACAGAGACAGGGGCATATCGGCTCAAAGACATGGATGGAAGAAGCTTGCCACGTTCATGGAATTCCACACACTTGCGCAAGTTTTATCATTAAGTCAACTTGTACGGCACGACAGCTTGTTTTGATTTTACGCCGTGTATATCTTTCTTTTTTCAATACAATGTTTTCTCTTGAGTTCTGGTTGTGTTACCCAGTGAGTTCTAGTTATGTCAAAAGCCTTCGAATTTGGAGCGCCCTTCGTGCATGACACATTTGGGCCGATTAAGCCTCCGAATTCGGAGCGCCCTTCGTGAATCACGTTTGGGCCAATACAATTAAGCTTATGAATTGGAAGCACCCTTTGTACATGACACGTTTGGGCCAATATGATTAAGCCTCCGAATTCAGAGACCCCTTTGTGAATCACATTTGGGCCGATTAAGCCTCCGAATTTGGAGCGCCCTTCGTGAATCACGTTTGGGCCAATACAATTAAGCCTCCGAATTTGGAGCGCCTTCATGCATGACACGTTTGGGCTGATTAAGCCGCCAAATTCGGAGTGCCCTTTATGAATCACGTTTGGGCCAATACGATTAAGCCTCCAAATTTGGAGCACCCTTTGTGAATCACATTTGGGCCGATTAAACCTCCGAATTCGGAGCGCCCTTCGTGAATCACGTTTGGGCCAATACAATTAAGCCTTCGAATTTGGAATGCCCTTCGTGAATCACGTTTGGGCCAATACAATTAAGCCTCCGAATTTGGAGCGCCCTTCGTGCATGACACGTTTTGGCCGATTAAGCCTCCGAATTCGAAGCGCCCTTTGTGAATCACATTTGGGCCAATACAATTAAGCCTCCGAATTTGGAGCGTCCTTCGTGCATGACACGTTTGGGCCGATTAACCCTCCGAATTCGGAGCTCCCTTCGTGAATCACATTTGAGCCAATACAATTAAGCCTCCAAATTTGGAGCACCCTTCGTGCATGACATTTTTAAGCCGAATAAGCTTCCGAATTCGGAGCGCCCTTCGTGATGTTTGGGCCGATTAAGCATTTGAATTCGGAGCACCCACGTGACATTTGGGCCAAACACGATTAAGCCTCCAAATGTGGAGCGCCCTTCGTGAATGACGTTTGGGCCGATTAAGCCTCCGAATTCGAAGCTTCTTTCATGGAGATTACGATCGACATAAAAGTATTAGGCAACTAGATTTTCAAGGAAGATTGATTACTGTCTACAAACATCAGATAAACTAATATTTATTTTCAGTAAAGAAATTACACTCTTGGAGACATTCAGAATAATATGTTTTATTCAATAAATCATAAGTACATGCTTTACAAAAAAAAAAAAAAAAATTATTCGGCTTCGAAAGCCTCGAACAGAAAAGTATAACTTTGATATAAAGGTGACGCCGAATCAACGCCCGCGGCCTGAAGAGCCTTGGTCATCTATGCTTAAATCTGTGATTTTCGCATCGATAGACCTTCTCGACTAGTTTCTCCTTCGTCTTTTCTATTCCAATTTTACGGCCCTCATGGAAGCCTTTCTTATAGGACCTAGCCTTGGCAGAATCTATTGAGAACATACTAGCCGTCTCTCGGTCGGCAATCGCGTGATCTAGAATTCGGCGATTTACTCGATCCGCGACAATCAGATTCACTTGACTCGCCGAATGAGTCTCAGAGAGGTTAGCTTTCTTCAGCTCATTTTCGGCCTTCTCCGCATGGGCTTGCAAGCTCTGAATGCGAGCATCCCTTTGCTCTATCTCTCTTCGCGTGGCATGCAGGCGCATGCCAATTTCATAAGAGGTATACAAACCCTTTATTGCTCCATGAACACCCTCCCGAAAAACTTCATAATCAGCCCGGCCGACCATGGACTGCTGAACTTCTAGCGGAAAAATTTGTTGAGCGAACTCAATTGCTACATTTGGGTCGCGAATGATGGAATCCGCCTTCGTCATCGGTTTGTTCCCAACAAAAACGGAAAAACTCAACGGGTGTGGTGGCGCACTTACTTCACCTCTCGAACGAAGGGAGTTCCCTCGTTGTTGTCTTTCCTTTTTGGGTGACCTACTTCGGTGACGTGGGGATTAGCGTTTCTCGCGCTTCCTCGATGCCCTACTCCCCGTGCGTGTAGGCTCGCTACCTCAGTTCATCTTTGCGTCTAGCTCCACGAGTGTCCTACCTTTCCCTCTGCTATTGAAGAATAGTCTCCTTACCATCCACAGTCGTCCACACTTCTTTTTTCCTCTCTCAATTTGTTGGATTTGAACGCAACAATGGCGCCTCCGCGCACGCAGCTCCTGTCCCATTTATTGATTACGGGGGCAGCACTCCCGAGGCAATCTCATCAATGCCTGCATTCAAGGCCTTGCGCCGATAAGTTCATATGCCCCAGCCATTCTATGAACCACCGATATTTGGTGTTCTAGTTCATTCCTTAACTAGGGCAAGGGCAGATTCGTTAATCTAATCGGCTAAATTTCATGGCCTTGCGCCGATAGGTTCATGTGCCCCAGCCATTCCATGAACTACCAATATTCGGCGTTCCAGTTCATTAATTGGGATAAGGGCAGATTCGTTAATCTTAACAGCTAATAATTTGCTAAATTTCAAGGCCTTGCGCCGATAGATTCATGTGCCCTAGCCACTCCATGAACCACCGATATTCAACATTCAAGTTCATTCATTAGTTAGAGCAAGGGCATATTCATTAATTCATTCGGATAAATTGAAAAGATACGTAGTTATCTAATCGGCAGATATTTAATCGGATGTTTAATTTACTCATGATCTTACATCCTACTAGATTGATAGCTAGCACACTTAACAGACAGTAGTGAAAAGCAAAGGAAATTTTCGTTAATAAATTGAGTATAGATAGTAGTCATTTTACACATGAAAATTACCATAAATAAACAAAAATCTACTAACAAAAATCTAATAACAAAAATCTACAAGAACCATGCATGGAAGATGCCTAACAAAAATTGGAATGTCACCTTAGTCAATCTTCAGGGTCAGCCTCCAGCGGCTCAACGTCCACCTGCTCATATGGAATCGGCTGGGCCAATATCACATTAGCGGCAGTGAGGGCTTTGAGCCAACCGTGTTTGAAGCGTCGATTCTCGAATTTGGGTACCTCCTCCACATAGTTCTCCAAGGCGACGTCCTTCCCAGCTTGGAACGCTTTGGAAGCCTCGGAGTCGGCTATTTCCTTCGCCTTCTTCGACTCTTCCAAATCGGCTTCCAATTTGGCAATCACCTCATTGGATAACTTGAGCGCGTCTTCGCTCGCGGTTGCCCTCTCCTCGGCGGTCAATCTAATTTGGTCAGAACTCTTCGCCTTCTCTGCCTCGACATCGGCTCTTGCACTCTCCTCTGCTGCTCTCGTCGACTCGGATTCGGCTCTTTGAGAGGCCTTCACGGCCTTGCTCTTCTCATTTTCGATTTCGGCTTCAACAAGCCAATCTGTTCAATAGCATCATGTTGACGGCGGCTGATCTTGGCTAACCTGCCCGCTATCTGCAAAGCAAGGAATTAGAGTTAAGTCATAATAAAAAATAAAAAATATATATAGGCGGAAGACTACAGATAAGGTTAAGTTACGTACCAATATGGCCGATTGAGCGGCTAAGGCAATTGACAGCAAATTTGGCTCCGCCCGAAAAGTCGTTCTGTCAACCGACAGGGAAATTGAGGAAGCCATGCTCAGGGCCACAGCCGGATCTTTAAGAGCTGACGCATCGGATGTAATCGGCACATTCTTTATCATTGATTGGACGATGAATGGCACGACCGAGTCCGACTCCTCCAAGCGCGGCCGTTTATTGGTAAGTGCTGCTTCAGGGTTGGCTTCGCTCTCAGCGGGATGTTTTTTCCCCCTCTGCTCGGCCTCCTGATCCAACTGTTCAATAATTTGTTCCATCTCAACCGTTTCAACTTGGGCCGTCTCAACTTGCTCCGTTTCGGTATCCGGTGAAGAAGACTCAGCCACAGTAACAGGGGGAGGATCAGATCGGTTGGTCTCGGCCCTCCTTCAAGCGGCCATCCGTTCGGCGTTTTTCCTCCTGGCCATCTGCGTTAGCGACTCCCTAGCCATGTTATCAGGGTATGTGCCGGGAAAGTCCCCTAAGTTGGTATAAATGTCTTCAAAGGAGGCGTCCTTTCGGCCTGAAGTAGATGGAGGGTTGGATCGATCAAGGCCGCTTCTTTAAAAGCCAAGTTCAGAGCCTCGTCAACTTCGGCGACTTCCTTGGCTACTGGTTTTTTCGCCTGCTCTGAGTCAGAAGCTTCTAAACCAATTTGCTTGAGGTTTTTGAAGTTGGGGAAGATAAGAGCTGTGAGCTGCTGTTCGCCTCTCGGAATCGGAATATTGTCTACGGCCGAAAATGTTGCGTAAGTCGGCTCGTTTCTGAGAAGTATATGAGTCGCCCTACCTTGCTTCTAGAGGTTTGGACGACCAAAAAATTGGAGTGCGGTTTTGATTTCCGCAAGCACAGCATCGTCGGCCGAAACGAGAACTTTCTTCAAATTGTTTCCTGCATAAATAAAGCGGTAAGTATACGAAAGGAAAGCCGATTAAATATATATGAAATACATGTAAGAAGCTTTACGGCTAGCTGGTTCACCTTTTCGTCTAGGCACAGGATCTAGGCGATCTTCGCCCTCGCCGAATTCCCAGTTGTTTTGGACAATGACCATAACATCGTCAACTCGCTTGCTAGAGCTGGCAAGCATAGTCACTAAATGATGGTCAGTGTCCTTAGCCCTAAGAAAGTAGCGTCCCTACCGGCCAGAAGATTTAGCCAAGGCATAACAATGCCGAATAGCAAGGATACCAAGATTGATCCTAAGGCGTCGATTCAACTCTACAATTCCCATTACGATTCGATAACAATTTACATTAGGTTGGGAAGTGATTAAACCCCAGTGGCGAAGGACAGCCTTTAGAAATGGATGAAGGGAGAAACGGACTCCGCCCTCAGCAATTGATAAGAGAGGAAAGATTATTGTACTCTCATCAGTCCTCTCCATATCAAGTGTGCTCTCTGCCACGAGTGACAGGTGGACGCCGTCAGGAATGGCAAAATGGCGTCGAAAACCGGTGACTCAATCTGCAAAAAGAAGGGCTTTCAAATGTTTGGTCATCCTAGCCAGTTTAGGGAGTATACTAAACTAAAAACAAACAAGCAAATGGAATTCAAAACAAGGGAAAAGAGAACTTACAAGAAGCGGAGAAGACAATGAGAAATAGGAGGAAGTTGCAGAGGTCACGAAATGAAGGTGTTATACTGAGAGGCGAATAGAAAACTTTGAGTATTCAAAAACATACATTCGAAGGGGCAAAGTTTTAAATTGCATTAAATGAAGGAAGCGTACGAAGGGGCGGGAAATCGTAATGATGACCAAAAAGCGTATGTGTTCTGACACTTACGTTGGAATGAGGTTAACCGCCGAATTTTTGTTAACTTTTCAAGTTCGAAACCAAACACACCAACTAACTGGTGTTAGTGGGATGTTTGGGGAGCAATTGTGGGAGCTAAATAATGGTGATGGTGGAGATACGGGGTACACTTGGAAAATCGGGATACATATATTATATTCGACTTCGTCCTATACGATTCAGACGCCGAATATCTAATCGGCCATAGAACCAGTTGAACAAAAAGCCGAGTGAGAATTGGCATACGACAGAAGGGACCGAATAAACAATTACACGATGGATTAAGAGTGGGCCCGACCCTGGGGCCCAAAAGGGAATATAAATAGAGGAGCATCAACCAAAGAAAGGTATGTGAGAACAGATCCAAAAAACTTAAGCCTCAAGCAAATAATAGACTTACACTAACTTGTCTGTCGGAGTGCTAATTCCGGCACCCCCAACCGGAGTATTAATCGCTTTTTCAGGTGACGATCAGAGGATCAGGGACGTGCTTTAGGATCCAAAGTATTTCCAAACCTACTTCTCCACATTATTAAATTCTATTTGAGGTAAGAAGACCAAAACACTCCCAATCTCTCATGCCTCCTATTAATATTGATTGTTATTATATTTTGGTAGTTCCCATGCATCAGGTTATTGACGGTCATTATATTTATATTAATTTGAAATGAATTTTTGTCATTGTGTTGTCAATTATATGGTGTGAATATTCACATTAATTGGAAATGAATTTTTCTCATTGTGTTGTCAATTACATGATGTGAATATTTATATTAAAACATATGAATGTGAACGTTCACATCACTATATGTTGTGAATAAGAATGTGTTGTCAATTAAAAATATAACATGTTGTGAACATTCACATTACTACATTAGATGAGAGAATTTTTTTAAAATGTGTTGTGAACGTTCACATTAGATAAAAGAGAATGTTCACATTATTTTTAATGTGTTATCAATTAAAAATAAGAAGGTTCAAATGTTGTGAACGTTCATATCATTACATTAGATGAGAGAGAATTTTTCGGAAAGGTGTTGTGAACGTTCACATCAGATGAGAGAGAATATTCACATTATTTTTAATGTGTTATCAATTAAAAATATATTCACAACAAATGAGAGAGAATGTTCACGTTATTTTTAATGTGTCATCAATTAAAAATATACTCACAAAATTTCCTATGAAATTTCCTATGCTTTGGTCATTTCCCTTCTCTCTCCACATTAAATATCAACATTAAATATAAGGGTATATGGAAATAAGTGGGTTAAAAATTCATTCATAAATTTCTTAGGTTAGAACACTTCTAAATGAAATTTATCAATAAAAATCTCATTTTTTTAACATGAAAAGATAATTTTATTTTAATTTTTAAAAATTTATTTCATTTCCAAAACAAAAGGAGGAGAGAGAAAAAAGAAAACATATAAAAAATGATGAGTTTTTTTAACTTCTTTTTTGGATTTTATTAATTACACTAGATTTAAGTGTTATTTATTTATTTATTTTATTTTATTATTATTTTTTCATTTGCATCAGACGCAATTGTGTTGTTTTTAATTTCTACATTTTTACTTGAAAAATTAAATAATTTTTTTAATTAAGTGTAAATAATTTATTATTTATATCATTATTTTTTCATTCATATTAACTTCAATTATACATTTCATTTTATTTATGTAAATTTTTGTAATAATGTAATTTTTTTAATCTATTGTAAATTATTATTTTTAAATTTATATATTTAGGTCTCATTTGTCATCTATATATTTTAGTCAAAAAAGTTAAAAGTCACTATAAATTATCAGATCGCTTTCTTTATTTTTTTGCACATTTTTTATGAAAAATTATAAAAATAACATATTCTCAAACGAGATCTTAACAGTAGTCTAATTTTGAAAATATGGCGGTATCTTTTTAACAGTATTATTATTATAAAAAGAAAATTGATAAATTAAAAGTTATATATAATTTATTAAAATAAAATAAGAATCAGCTTGCTTGGTTCCATTTTTTTAAAAATACTTTTTAGAAAATTCTACTTTCTTATTTTTCGTATTTTTTTATTTTTATTGAATTTTTTTTAATATTTTAAACAATTTTTTTTTTTACTTTTTAGACACACCTAACATAAATGCACCTAAAAGTAAAAAAATTGTAAAAAAATCTTTTAAAAATTCACTAAATACCAAAAATATAAAAAAATACAAGAATTCAATATTTTTTTATATTTTTATGTATTTGTTAATTTTTTAAAATATTTTTTACAATTTTTTTAATTTTTAGATACATCTAAGTAAGGTGCATCTAAAAAAGTAAAAAAAAATATTTAAAATGCTAAAAATATTCGTTAAAAACAAAAAAACACGAAAACTAAAAAAATCAGTTTTCAAAAAACTATGCCTCGTTTGGCAAGTGGCTATTTTAGCCAAAAGGTTAAAAAGTTACTAAAATAATCAAAAAGCTAACAATTCATACAAAAAAAGCCAAAATTTTCATTTTTTCACTACTTTTTGCACATCTTTTCGTAAAAAATTAAAAATTCATCCCAAACATACTATTTTTTTATATTATATTTTAGCCAAAAAATCAAAAAGTTACTAAAAAAACATGTTCTCAAACGAGGCCTAATCTAAAAAACTCAAACCAAACACACTGAATAATGTTATATATATCAATTAATGTATATATTAATGTATTAATAGATGATGTGATATCATTTGTATGATTTTAGATATTTGTAATTTGTATAATAAATGTGGTCAATAATAATATTATAATATTAATTGGTATATAATGTTTATATTAATTAATGGATGTGGCGTCATCGATAAAATAATAGTTCAAAAAAAGAAAAAGAAAGAGAGTTGAGAGAAGGGTTAGAGAGGGAAGAAAAGAGGGAGAGAGACGTGAAAAGAGAGAGAAAGAGAAAATAGAGAGAAGTGACAGAATTAAGAGGCGCGTGTGTGGGACATGCGGACATGTGCAGGACCATTAAATAACTTTTCGGTGTCATGTGGGGATGTCGTTTGTGCAATCAAATGAAAATAAAGGCACCGTTTGGGAAGGTGGTTTGAGAGTTTTTTTTTTTTTTTTTTTTTATTGTAGTCAAAAAAAAAAAAAAAAAAGTTATTTTAGTCACAATAAATAAGGGATTATTTGGGGTGTTTTAAATAAGTGTACTTTTTATCTTTTTAGACTAAAAAATTGAGGAAAAAAATATAGTTGTTTGTGTTAACTTTTTGATTTTTTATAAAAAAATGTGCATTAAAAAATTATATAAATTAGTGTGTAGGGAAAAATTAGGATTGAGAGTTGTGCAGCCGTAATTTTTGACTTTTGGTAAATAGTGATAACTTTTTAATTTTTTTAGTAACTTTTTGGCTTTTTAGCTTATTGACAACTTTCCAAACTTGGCCTAAAATATCACATCCAATCCATAATCATTACACTTTTATTTCACAAAAAAGTTAAAAAAATAAAAAAGTCAAAAAGCCTTTCTCAAATCGAGTTTTTTAGCACAGGTTAAAATAGTCAAAAAAACTAAAAAGTCAAAAAATTAACCCACTTCCCAAACTTGGAAGCTTTTGCTTTCATTTTTTTAGAAGGTTTCGATTTTTGGTGACTTTTTTAAATTTTAATTTTTTAAAAATATATTAGATGTATTTAAAAAATAATATTAAAAAAAATTATTAAAAACAAACAAAAATATACATAGATTTTTGTTCAAATTTTTTTTTTCGGACATTTTTTTTTATTTTACTTTTCAGATTAATCTAGATTATATGCATCTAAAAAATAAAATAAGATAATAACTAAAACATGGAGAAAAAAAATTTACTAAAAAATAAAATAAAATCTCGTTTAAAATTATTTTTTGAAAAATTATTTATCTCATATTTTAGTTTTTTATTTAGTGAGTTAAAAAATAATATTTTTTTGGTTTGATAATTACTCTTTAATTTTTATTTTTATTTTTGTATTTTAATGATTTTTTTTTTTATTTTGAAAATATATTGACTTTTTGGTTCTATTAGATCAAACGAAATAGTTATCTACAAGTCTTATTTGGTGAGATTATGATAAAGTGTTATCTAAAAAATATATATATATATTATTTTAAGAAATATTTTTTTCCAACTGTTTTAATTTTGGTCTTATTTGATAGATATTGTGTAATAAACTTAAATTTTATTACAAATGAAAGTAGGGTTGCTCTGGCATAAATTAAATAATACAAAAAGTCAAAAAGTCACTATCCTATTTAAGTCACATCTAGGGGCGTACACGGTCCGGATTGGTTCGGTTCTGAGAAAATCCAAGAACCGAACCAATCCTAACGATTCTGTGATTTTGAGAACCAGACCAGACCGTTACACTTGTAAAACTGGACTAGAACCAAACCGAAAAAACGGTTCGGTTTCGGTTTGGTTTACGATTCCAAAAATTTCTATTTACAAGAATAAATTGTTAATATTAACAAAATAATTACTCAAACTAATTACATTTAACTCATAATAAAAATTAATAATATTAAGGCATTACTTAATACTACATATCTATACTATCATAATATCATTAAAATTATATAAAACCAATTAATAAAAATAAAACTTGATATTATATATATATCTTTTAAAATTCGGTTCGGTTCGGTTCGGTTCGAACCACGATTTTTTCATAAAATCCATTAACCGAACCGTTTTTACGGTTCTCATATTTCTTAATCCGAAACCGAACCAATTCTTAATAGAACCGAACCGAACCGTATGATTAAGTCTGGTTCGGTCCGGATTACCGGTTTGAACGGATTTTTGAACAGCCCTAGTCACATCATCTTATTTAAATCACATCACCTCTCTAATACATCACATCAAACCCAACCCATATAAGCCAATAAGTCAAAAAGTGTACTTTTTTACAACATCTCAAACCAATAATAAGTTTATGAAGTATTAAAATTTTAAAACAATAAAAATAAAAGTAAATGCTACCTCAGCCTCCGTTTGGGAAGTGGGTTGACTTTTTGGCTTTTTTGGCTATTTTAGCCTGGGCTTAAAAGCTTGGTTTGGGAAGGGCTTTTTGACTTTTTGGCTTTTTTGAGTTTTTTTGTGAGAGAAGAATGTAATGATTATGGGTTGGATGTGATGTTTTGTTTGTTATGGCTAAAATAGCCTATTTTGTCTTTTGTGGCTAAAATAGCCAAAAAAGCCCAAGAACCAACTTGCCAAACAGAGGCTCACTATCTTGAAGTCTGTTTAGCCTTCGTTTTGGAAGTGGGTTGGCTTTTTGACTTTTTTAGCCTGGTTTGGGAAGTGCTTTTTGGTTTTTTGGTTTTTTTGACTTTTTTTGTAAGAGAGATTGTAATGATTTTGGGTTGGATTTGATGTTTTATTTTTTGTGATTAAAATAGCCTATTTTATTTTTTGTGACTATTTTAACCAAAAAAATCCGACTTTTTTCTTCCCAAACGGACCTACTACAAAATGGAGAAATTATTTAACATAATCAGTTAAGTCTTTTTGGAAAGTTGCAAAAAAAAGTCAATTTTTTTACCTAAAACAATTCAATTTTTTTGCCAAAAAGACCAAAAAATCAAAAAAATTAACTTTTTAACTTCTCAGGCTCCGTTTGACAAGAGCTAAACGGGGCTTTTTTGACTATTTTAACCACAAAAGACAAAATAGGCTATTTTAGCCATAAAAAACAAAATATCACATCCAACCCATAATCATTACATTCTTCTCTCACAAAAAAAGTCAAAAAAGTCAAAAAATTCTTTCCAAACCAAACTTTTTAACCCAGACTAAAATAATCAAAAAAGTCAAAAAGTCAAAAAACTAACCCACGTTCCAAACGGAGGCTCAAAACACCACTTAATGCCACATGAGAGTTCTTAGGAAAATGTCTCGTAGCTCAAATTTTGTGGCTCAAAAGTGGCTCAAATGGCCAAAACAACGTCGTTTTGGCCATTTTTATGTTGTTCTGTACTCAAAACGACGTCGTTTTGGCCATTTGAGCCACTTTTGAGCCACAAAATTTGAGCTACGTAGCATTGTCGGAGTTCTTATTAATAAAAGAGGTCATACTCATAATTTTATATAGAGTGTAGAGCATAATGTTTAGTAATGGACAAATGATATTGCCACGTGATGCATTTGATACAACTAGAAAAAAATTCTTTCATATCAGCACCCAACTTTACATCCGTGTGGGTATATATGGAGTAAAAAAAAAAACCATATCTCTATCTCGGTACGAGGCAGAATTCGGAAAATTCTGTTTACACAATACATTTACTTTTTAACTCTCTCCATTTGAGATAGAAAAATTCTATTTACATATCATAAATTATCTTAGGATACATCATTACTTAATTTACACTTTTAATATTTTTAACCTCTGATTTTCTACTCAAAACATACCATAACTTCCTTTTTTATCCTAAGACGCTAAAAATAGATCTTATTACACACCACCATAAAAATCACATTCTATACACAGTTCACTCTCACTTTCACCATAATTATATATCGGTGGTGATGAAACATTAACAAAATGATCACCGGCATTAAAGATCTTGAATTCTAACCTTTAAAGATCTATGATTCTCACTTTTGAACCTTACCTAGATTAGTTTTTCCTATCTATTTTTTATTTGCTTTACGATTCACCTTCCATAGTTGTTTTTATTTCGAATTTGGCTTGACACTGATTATTTGAACATATTATTATTGTACAACAAAATAAAATTAAACAAATTTAATATGTTCGAAATATTTCTATTGAACAAATTAATAATTTCATATTTTTTATGCTGGACAACTCAACTCGTCCGAACTTATCATGTTCAGTTTTTTATATATGAATATTTAATATTTGGTCAACCTTAATAATTTGAACAAAATAATTTTGTTTTCATATAAATATCTGAACATTTTGTAAATATTTATTAATCTGAATATGTGATGAACAAAACCATCCTTTCAGTGATTTTACAAACAAGAAATTATTTTTAAAAAGAAAATACCTTTATGAGTAGTAAACTATAATTTCATTGATGCATTTCTCCGAATCAAGAATTTGAGTGCCATCCACGGTGTGCAAAATTTCAAAATCAATTTATTCTAATGTTTTTAAACCATAAATCTTCAAAGATAATCATATTTTGAGTTGGGAATAGAAATATAATGGATAAGAGAATGAGTTGAACTAATTAATAATGAATGATATCATGAGTGTAATGTGTTAGATTATAATAGAAAAGATGATGAGTGTTAGATGATAATAAATAAATACACCATTCATATATCTATATATAATGGTGTGCAAAGAGTGCATTGTCTTTTGATGTATGAATTGATTGGATTGATAGAATACACACCTTTATTGTCTTTGATAGTTATTTTATTTGAGGATATTATTATAATATAAATTTAATATTTTAATGATGTATACTGAGATAATTTATGGTGTGTAATGAAATTACCCTTTGAGATATATTCTTTTTCCCAATTTTATCCATGTATGAAATTACCTTTAAGGACAAATAGATTTAATTATCTCTTTATACCCATTACATTTTAATCCCTACGTCTTTTCGTCATTTCTTATTTCTTCTTCTCTACTATTATACATCTACTTTCAAAAAGTGAGAATCATAAGCCTTGTTTGTTTGTTTTTGAGAAATAAATTTTGGAATTTTTTTTCCAAAATCACTTTCTCTCTTTTACACATTAATCAATTATTTTTTCTCTCTCATTCTCAATCACTTTTTCTCTCACACACATCTACTCAATTACAACAAAATATCAAATCATCCCAAACTCCCATATTCCAAAACTATTTCCAAAATATATAACCAAACAAACTAAATTTTTTTTCTAAACTCTTTCCCTAAATTTTTTTTTGAAAATTTATCTCTCAAAACCAAACCAAACACACTAGTGTTTTGATCATAAAATAAAGTAACGGATGAATAAATGATGATGAACTAACAAATAAGTGAAATTGTGAGTTAGTTTATATATATATATATATATATATTCGTTTGTTTTATAAGAGGGTTGTTCAATTTTTGTTCGATGTACCATAACCGAACAAAATCAAATAGCCCGAAATCACACTGTCGAACAAAAAACATATCCGGTAACTTACTGCCGAACAAAAAATACTGGTTCAGTAACTTACTGTCGAACAAAAAGTACATGTCCGATAACTCATAGCTAAATATTTCTAATTTTATTTTTTTGACATTTTTTTTTTGAAAGATTATGCTTCTATTCATTAAAGTAAGGCTAGTAATGCAATGTAGGTGTTTGGGAAGTGGCTATTTTAGAGGTTTTTTGACTTTTGGCTATTTTAGTAGGTTATTTTAGTTTGTGTTTGGGAAGTTGGGTTAAATTTTTGGATTGATTGTTGTATTGAAAAATATGTTTGAAATGATGTTTAAGATTGAAATGACAAATTTGCCCCTAACCTTATTTTTTTCAAAATTGATCTACAAGGGCAAGATGGTCATTTAACTATTGTGGGATGGCAGTCATAGGCTCAACCTACACTGTGTTGGTGATAGTGTAGGCTGTCTGTGCAGCTCAGCCACTGTTTTTTTTTTTTTTTTCAATCAATGGCTTAGGCAACCACTTTTGAGACTAAAAGCTTTTTTTACACTTTGAGGCTAAAATAGCCTACAGTCACACTTCCCAAATACCGCAATTGTTAATGGACTACAGTCATGAATTTATTACAGACGAGGTTGTTTAAATTTGTCTTCTTCCTGGTCATCCAGTACATTCAAAAGCAAGTAATTAAATTCATTTTCATCACTCGTATACTAATGGATGGGAGAAAACATATATTATCCATATTGATCACTTTCGTATGCTTATCAGCCTTAATGTAGTAACTACTGAAACTATCAATATACATGGATTATGATAACATCTCAGTGTGTTTTTATAGATGTTTGCATTGACAAATTGAAAAATATTTCTATTGACAAATTTTATAAATGTTTTTATGGATGTTTGTACGCTTAATATTTTTATGAATGTTTGTATCGTTCATGGATGCTTGATCTTTCAAGGAAAGTAAATTTGTAAACGTGAGGCAACATATGACTGAACAAATCTAATTTATTTGGCAACATAACATCAGAATAATATTAGGCAATTTATAACGAACAAGTACATCATAAATTTAGAAGAAAAAAAATAATATTTTAAGAAAAATAAATCTGTAAATATACAACAATAAATGAGTGGACAAATATAATTTATTTAGTAATGTAACACCAAAGTAATTCAAAAAGAATAATTATAATGTAAATGGTCTAATTTAGGGTTAGTTTTAGTATTATAAAAGGTGTAATGAGAATTTTAATTATTTCTGAACGTAATGAGAAAATAGGTAAAATTATAGTGCAAGTAGAATTTCCCACGGAAGCCACAAATGTTTTCTACACTTCTGTTCCAGCAATGCCCTTAAAAGGAAGCAAAATTACAAAAATATCGAGTGTCGTTTTGTAAACGCTACAAACGAACATAGTAATGTCGACACTTCTATTACGTTGTTCCCGTTCGAATTTGTTCAAATAACTAATATAATTCTTCTCTCTCAATAAAAAAATAAAAAACGAGAGGGAGAAGGAGAGAGAGAGAGACAACAAACAATCTCCAACATCATTTTCGGGTTAAATTAGGAATGGAGATTCATTCGTCTGCAAAGTGCACCAAAGACCACCAAAACATCTATCAATCAGGATGAAAACCAGAAAAAGACTATAGAGGGTCATGGCCTTCTTATTTCTGTGAATATTATTGTTTGTCATAAAACTTTAAAAATATATAAATATATCATTTTATATATAAAATGATCTCTCAGTATAAAAAATATATATATCATTCTTTTTTATCCATAATTCTCTTGCTATTTTACATAATAATAAATAAAAAAAACTTATTCATCCTATTAGAAATTACTTTTATGGTATTTAAATTTATTTTATGTATATATTTTTTATATATCATATATACATACATGTGTGTTTTGTATATATGGTAAAAAAAATTATTTTTCTTTTAACCCTTCCGATAATAAAATCCTAGTTCCGTCCCTGCTATCAACAATGGTTTAATTACACTGATTAAGGTTTGTCTCCAAATATATATACTAGTATTACACAATATAAATAATGTTAAGATCAAAATATAATTAAAATTTATATGTATAATGTTGAAATTTGTGAAGTTTGTGTCATTTTTTAATAAAGATACTGAAATATTTTTCTTTTCAGAGAACTTCTAGCAATTTTGTTTGTAACAATTAAGCAATGCTTCCTGATTGACCAACAAGTATAAAGAATAGCATGACTTTTTTCCACCCATGAGTGCAAATTAACAGAGTAATAAGTTACACATAGTAGATAGATAATATAATCCTGCTAAGTTGTAGGGCATTAAACTTGAAATAACAATTGAAGTTTGGGTTTTAACATAAATAATAGAAGCATGCCTAAAGGAAGGATGTCAAAAGTAGAGAACAACAAAATTCTTGAAGTAAATGCAAGAGAGTCTAGCCCCAAAGGAAAACATTGTTTTACCTTGCATCTAACTTGTTGAATATTAAGAAATACTGATTTTCATAAAGGAAGCAGGAGATCATTGGTGGAATAACTAGCATTAGACAAATGATAAGGAGTATCAAACGACACAAACTAATGTAGATAAGAAAAAAAAAGAAAAAAGTAAAAAAAAGTGCACCAACTAACGCGCGCGCCGGGGAGGGGGGGGGGGGCTGGGGAGGGGAGGGGAATCTAAATCAACAACCAACATAAATACTTAATGGTGCATTTTTTTTAGGGGAAAAAAAACTCTAAATCAACAACCAACTTTGAAATGTCTTTGGAGGGTATTTCATCAATTGGGTTTTCTTACTTTTCTTTGATTTTGACTCAATTGGGACCTATTGGTTTGGTAAGCAGTTTCATCAATACTTTTTTGTTGCCTTCCTTTTCCCTCTCCTGATGATTCAAACGGTTTTTGTTTGTTTCTTTTTCCTTTTCTTTAGTTTGTTTTGAATTTTTTGGATGGGGGTTTTAATTGATGACTCTGAACATTCTTTTTTGCTGTTTTTATTATCAGTTTAGCTTCGGTTTCCCTCCCTTCTTCTGTAAAAAAATAAAAAATAAAAAATAAAAACTCGTGTTCAAGTTAAAAAACACATGGAAGAAGAAAAAAACACATGGAAGGCCAATTGAATAAAACAAACAAACAAACAAACAAACAAATATATGGAAGAAGAAATTATTTGAAAACCAACAATGAACAACAATACATTTGTCAGTAAATGATCCTTCTAACTGAATAAAAACACATGGAAGAAGAAATTATTTGAAAACCAACAATGAACAACAATGTGAGCTGTGCTGCCAAATAAACCTTGTCTGATAAACCAACAACGAATTCTTCACGGAGGGGATGCTCTCAAAGCACAAACATAAAATGAAATAAGCAGAGAAACCCACTCTCAGAATCATAAGTTACTATAATTATCACCCAGGAAAAGAGAGAACCATAACATTAAAAGCTAAAACAACAAAAGCTGAGAGAGAAAGAAGGAGAGGAGTGAAACAACAAAATCTGAGAGAAATCAGAGTGAGCTCTGATTGGGGAAAGAAGGAAACAACAAAAGCTGAGAGATAACAGTATGGAGAATGGAAACAGTATCGATTTAAAAATTTGCCAAATGTATTAGATTGATTCAAAAATTCACCCTAAAAACACTATGTACATAACCCACAAAGAACTGGAGAAAAAAATACCTCTATTTTGGGGTTTGAATTGCAGCAAGGGAAGCAGAGAGAGAAGGGAAGAGATGTCGATGCTGAATTGGGTTTTCCCTCTTCAATGATGGTGGATAGTCGCGGAGTTACTATGGCAACGGTGATGATGAGCAGTGAAGAGGCAAATGTCGATGCTGAATTGGGTTTTTCCTCCTCAAATGTTGTACAATTCTATGAACCGAACGTCTTTGAGGAAAACAAAAAAGAATATTGAAATTGTGAGTTAACATAACTATAAAAAACAAAGGAATCACTGGCTTCTTTCCTTTCTCTTTGAATTCATTTTTTGCTAGTTGTGTTGTTTGTCTCATATCTCACGTTTTTACATCAAATAAATTCGTTACAATAACTATAAAAAAATAAAAATTGGTCACAAAATCTAAATTTTTAGATCCACAAAACTATAAAAAATAAAAATTTAAACAATTTTTACAATCAAATAACTTGAACAACAGAAACAAAAACAACAAAAACAAAAACAAAAACAATAAAGCCCTAATCTGACTACCCTAAGGCATCAATAAAAACAACAACGATGAACAACAGAGCCAAATTCAAGAACAGCTTGAAGAACAGCTTCGGCGACGACCTGGCAGGGGCGACTGAGAATGAGATGTGTATAGAAAGAGAGAAAGAGAGAAAGAGAGAGAGAGAGAGGCTTCGGTGTAAGGTAAATTAGAAATCAAGAATTTTATTGAAATTAATTAAAAGAAGTAAACTGAACAATCTTACATCTAAACTGAACAACATAAACAAAAACAACAAAAACAAAAACAAAAACAAAAACAAAAACAAAAACAACAGAGCCCTAATCTGACTATCGTAAGGCAGCAACAAAAACAACAACGATGAACAACAGAGCCAAATTCAAGAATAGCTTGAAGAACAGCTTCGGCAGCGACTTGGTGGGGGCGACCGAGAATAAGATGTGTAGAGAGAGGGGCTTTGTGTAAGCTAAATTAGAAATCAAGAAATTTATTGAAATTAATTAAAAGAAGTAAAGGAAATAGAAATTAGGGCAAAAATTAAAACTTCAAATCCAAAAACTAAGAGCGAAGACTCACTGTCTCGTGAATAAGAACCGAATCGAAACGTCATTGATGCAATGATGCTTCCTCGGCAATGTCGAAATTTCTTGTTGACAAAAAAAAAATGTCGAAATTTCACAGGACCCCGAGGGCTTCAAGAAGGGCCATCATCCCAACTGCTTCTTTGCTCCAACTATCCATTTGGTTTTCTCATAGCGACAATGACGACGAGCAGCAGCGGTGGCGGTGGTGAGCGGCGACATCTACTCTTCTCTATTGGTCGAGTGCCGCCATTTCTTCCCTGTTGAGACCACCGTCTCTGTTTGAATCAAATTGTCTTCACTTTCTGTGATCTGCTACCTCTGGTCGCCATTTCTAGGGTTTAGAAGAGAAGGAATTCCAAAAGATTATGGGTGATGAGAGAGATCCACCATAGAGGGAGTTGAAGAGAGAACGTGTGAGAGGGAGAGCAGAGAGCGTTTGGGCATACATGGGAGAGAGAGAGAGAGAGAGCATAGAGTGTTTTGGGGGGGGGGGGGGGGGAAATTGATCTCAACCGTTAGATATTAATTTGGAAACATCTCAGTCATTCAAATGAAATGTATCTCTGATACATTTTTGACATATTTTCAAAAACTCTTTTGTCTTATATATATATATATATATATTATGGGACATAATTTTTGTCTTGTTCGTGTGATAGGGACCTTTAGCTAAGGTGTCACATAGCAAAATGTGATTGGCCGAGATATGAGAACGATCACCCTCATCCAGCCAAGATTGGTTGAGTCCTAGGTGATTTGTTATTCCTAAAGGAAATAATTGATTAACATGAACACAATCACTTGGAGAAGGCAAGACACTCTATTCCACTCTCTCTCTATATATATGTACCAAGTCTGTATAATCAATGTGATAAATGAAGTGAAATTTAAAATTACTATTTTAATAATGATATCAAAGCATGTAAAGGCCTTCATAGGCTATGATCCTAGTGTGTTCATAAATTTATGAACCTTCCATTTGTTTATAAATTTGCTCATGATAATCACTGCATTATTACCTTTGATCCTAATTTGTTCAATATTCAGGACAAGGTCACGAAGAGGATACTCTTTCAAGGCTCCAAACACAAGGCCAACATCCGTTTTCTCTTTTAATAGGTTCATTACCGTCCTATTATCCTGTGGCACACTCCTGCAACAAAGCTCCTGCCTCTCTATGGCACCAATAGCTGGGTCATCCCTCTCCTTTGAAATTTTGTCACATCACATGCAGCGTTTCCATTCTCTTCTGCTGCTCTACCTCGATGTGTTCCTTGTAGCCTATCAAAATGTCACAGATAATTTTGATGTATGTGGACCATCTCCTACCCCTTTTTATTACTGGTTTCAAGTATCATTACTATTATGTCACTTCCTATCAATGATTTTACTTGTTTTAGTTGGCTTTATCCCATGGTGCATAAATCAGAGGTGCTACCAAAGTTAATTGAATTATAAACCTTGTTGAAAATCAATTCAATCAAAATCCATTAAATTTCTCCATTCCACTCCCGATGTTTTAAGAAGTGATAATGAAGGTGAAACTGTTAATCAACCCATGGCAAATTATCTTTCAGCTCATGGTATATAAGAGATATTACACACACACTTGAAAGGCATAGCCGAATGAAAGCATCAACATCTTATTGAAACCACCATCATACTACTCTAATCTGGTTTGCCCACAAAATTTTGGCTCAATGCTTTATCCATATCCATTTGCCTCATAAATAGCATGCGTAGCTCAACCCTTTGCAACATCACTCCATAAGAACTTTTCATTACTGACCTAACTATCAACTACTTTGCACCTTTGGATGTCGATGCTTTCCCTAGCTCAGACCATATACTGCCCATAAACTTCACCTAAGACCCATAGTCTGCATCTTCACTGGCTACCATCCTGCTATCGAAGGCTGCATGTGCCTTGATCCTCAAACTAAAAAAGTATATACCTCTGGACATGTTTAGTTTGATTTTGTTTTCCATATAGATCGGCACTCCAAACTTCTAATGCTCCATCTTTATGATCTTATTTTTTCAGTGATAAATCCCCTCTTTCCCAATCACCTAACATCACTACTAGCATCTTTTCATCTACTCCTATCTGTCTTATTTTCTGCTTTGTCTCACACTCTTTCTCCTCACTCACACACCCATACTTCCAACGCACAATCATTTGTCTCTTCCTTCAAAATCAGTATCCCAGTCTCCCTCTACTACCTCTCTTCTTCGTGTTCCAAACCAACAAATAGCTTCTATACAACCAATTCCATTGTAACTTTCTTCCACTACCTTTGCTCCCATGAATGCTTATTCCATGATCAATCGCTCCAAAATTGGCATCATCAAACTCAAACAACCGATATACACCACACCTCACCCCATTACAGAACCTAACTCATACACCTAAGAATCCAAACATCAAGAATGGTGCACAACTATGTCTGAGAAATTTCATGCTCTTCAAAGCCAAGGAGCTTGGTCACTTGTTCCTCTTCCCCAAAACCACTTTGTTATACTGTATCAAACGAAAGCTCATCTTGTAGCCAAGGGATTTCACTGAGAGCCTGGACTTGACTATCATAAAACCTTTAATCTTGTAGCTAAACACCCTACCATTAAAGTTTTCCTATAATTGGAGTATAACACAAATGGATGTATCTAATGCCTTTTTACATGGTCAGCTTGATGAAGTTGTCTAGATGTCTCAACCCCCTGCCTACAATGATCCTTCTCATTCAGCTTGATGAAGTGGTCTATATGTCTCAACCCCTTGGCAACAATGATCCATCTCATCCCAACCTTGTCTGTAAACTCCACAAAGCCATTTATGGACTTAAACAAGCACCTTGAGTTTCGTTCTTTACTCTCTAATTTTCTCCTCTCAGATTTCACACAAGCACTGCATATTCCACTTCATTCATTCATTGTACATCAAATCAGGTCACATTACTTCTCATCTATGTAGATGACATTCTAGTCACAATACCTAATACATCCTTCATTTAGTCCCTTCTCACTTAAATGAAATCAGTCTTCTGCATGAAAGCTATTGGAAATTGTTCGTACTTTCTTGGCATCACCATTAACAGAACACCTCATAGGTTACTACTTTCACAGTCCAAATATGCTTCTGATTTACTAGCAAAAAGATTATAAATGATTGCAGGTCATATTCCTCCCCATTTTCCAACAAACGATCTACCCAGCCACAAGACAGTGACCTATTTACTAATCCCACTCTCTACAGAAGTCTAGTGGGTGGATTACAAAACCTCAATATTCCAAGGCCACATTTATCCATTGCTGTCAAGAGTGCATGCCAATACATGCAGTCACCAATGAATGTTTTTACCGTTCATGTTTTTATGGGTGCTTGATCTTTCAAGGAAAGTAAATTTGTAAACGTGAGGCACCATATGACTGAACAAATCCAATTTATTCGGCAACATAACATTGGAATAATATTTGGCAATTCATAACGAACAGGTACATCATAAATTTAGAAGAAAAAAAAAATATTTTAAGAAAAGTAAATCTGTAAATGTACAACAATAAATAGCTGGACAAACTATAGTTTATTCAGTAATGTAATACCAGAGTAATTCAAAAAGAATAATTGTAATGTAAATGGTCTAATTTACGGTTAGTTTTAGTATTATAAAAGATGTAATGAGAATTTTAATTATTTCTTAATGTAAGGAGAAAATAGGTAAAATTATAGTGCAAGTAGAATTTCCCATGGAAGCCACAAATGTTTTCTACACTTTTGTTCCAGCAATGCCCTTAAGAGGAAGCAAAATTACAAAGATATCCACTGTCTTTTTGTAAACGCTACAAACGAACAGGGTAATGTCGACACTTCTATTACGTTGTTCCCGTTCAAATTTGTTCAAATAACTACTATAATTCTTCTCTCTCAATGAAAAAATAAAAAACCAGAGGGAGAGGGAGAGGGAGAGGGAGAGGGAGAGATAACAAACAATTTCCAACATCATTTTCGGGTTAAATTAGAGGGAGAGGGAGAGAGAGACAACAAACAATCTCCAACATCATTTTCGGGTTAAATTAGGAATGGAGATTCATTCGTCTCCAAAGTGCACCAATGACCACCAAAACATCTATCAATCAAGACGAAACTAAAAAAAGACTATGGAGGGTCATGACTTTCTTATTTTTGTGAATATTATTGTTTGTCACACACAAAACTTTAAAAATATATAAATATATCATTTTACATATAAAATGACCCCCCAGTATAAAATATATATATATATATATGTATCATTCTTCTTCCATCTTGAATTCTCTTTCTATTTTACATAAAAAAAAATTTATTCATCCTATTAAAAATTTCTTCTATGGTATTTAAATTTTTTTATGTATATATATTTTATATATCATATACACATACATGTGTGTTTTGTGTATACGGTAAAAAAAAATATTTTTCTTTTAACCCTTCCAATAATAAAATCCTAGTTCCGTCCCTGTTATCAACAATGGTTTAATTACACTGATTAAGATTTGTCTCCAAATATATATACTAGTATATGTCTGTGCCTAAAGACATAGTATAAATAATGTTAGGATCAAAATATAATTGTAATTATATATATAATGTTGAAATTTGTGAAGTTTGTGTCATTTTTTGATAAAAATATTGAAATATTTTTCTTCTTAGAGAATTTTTAACAATTAAGCAATGCTTCCTGATTGACCAACAAGTATAAAGAATGGCAGGACTTTTTCCACCCATGAGTGCAAATTAACATAGTAATAAGTTACACATAGTAGACAGATAATATAATCCTACTAAGTTGTAAGGCATTAAACTTGAAATAACAATTGAAGTTTGGGTTTTAACATAAATAATAAAAGTATGCCTAAAGGAAGGATGTCAAAAGTAGAAAACAAAATTCCTAAAGTAAATGCAAAAGAGTCTAGCCCCAAAAGAAAACATTGTTTTACCTTGCTTCCAACTTGTTAAATATTAAGAAATACTAGTTTCCATAAAGTAAGCAGGAGATCGTTGGTGGAATAGCTAGCATTAGACAAATGATAAGGAGTATCAAACAACACTAACTAATGTAGACGAGGGAAAAAAAAAAACAAAGCGCACCAACTAATAGGGGGGGAAAAAAAAATCTAAATAAACAACCAACATAAACACTCAATGGTGCATTTCTTTTAGGGGGGAAAAAAAAACAACAAAACAAGCTCTAAATCAACAACCAACTTCGGAATGTCTTTGGAGGGTATTTCATCAATTGGGTTTTCTTACTTTTCTTTGATTTTGACTCAATTGGGACCTATTGGTTTGGTAAGCAGTTTCATCAATGCTTTTTTGTTGCCTTCCTTTTCCCTCTCCTGATGATTCAAACAGTTTTTGTTTGTTTCTTTTTCCTTTTCTTCACTTTGTTTTGAATTTTTTGGATGGGCTTTTTAATTGATGACTCTGAACATTCTTTTTTGTTGTTTTTATTATCAGTTTAGCTCTAGTTTCCCTCCCTTCTTTTGTAAAAAAATAAAAAATAAAAACTGGTGTTCAAGTTAAAAAACAAATGGAAGAAAAAAAAAAAAAACACATGGAAGGCCAACTGAATAAAAAAAAACAAACAAACAAACACATGGAAGAAGAAATTATTTGAAAACCAACAATGAACAACAATACATCTGTCAGCAAATGCTCCTTCTAACTGAATAAAAACACATGGAAGAAGAAATTATTTGAAAACCAACAATGAACAACAATGTGAGCTGTGTTGCCAAATAAACCTTGTTTGATAAACCAACAATGAACAACAATGGATTATAATGAATTCTTCACGGAGGGGATGCTCTCAAAGCTCAAACATAAAATGAAATAAGCAGAGGAACCCACCCTCAGAATCGTAAGTTACTATAATTATCACCCAGGAGAAGAGAGAACCATAACATTAAAAGCTGAGACAACAAAAGCTGAGAGAGAAAGAAGGAGAGGAGTGAAACAACAAAATCTGAGAGAAATCAGAGTGAGCTCTGATTAGGGAAAGAAGGAAACAACAAAAGCTGAGAGATAACAGTATGGAGAATGGAAACAATATGGATTCAAAAAATTGCCAAATGTATTAGATTGATTAAAAAATTCACCCTAAAAACAGTATGTACATAACCCACAAAGAACTGGAGAAAAAAATAACTCAGTTTTGGGGTTTGAATTGCAGCAAGGGAAGCAGAGAGAGAAGGGGAGAGGCAGATGTCGATGCTGAATTGGATTTTTCCTCTTCAATGGTGGTGGACAGTCGCGGAGTTGCTATGGCGATGGTGATGATGAGCAGCGAAGAGGCAAATGTCGATGCGGAATTGGGTTTTTCCTCCTCAAATGTTGTATAATTCTATGAACCGAACGTCTTTGAGGAAAACAAAAAAGAATAATGAAATTGTAAGTTAACATAACTAAAAAAAAACAAAGGATTCGCTGACTTCTTTCCTTTCTCTTTGAGTTGATTTTTTGCTAGTTGTGTTGTTTATCTCATATCTCACGTTTTTACATCAAATAAATTTGTTACAATAACTATAAAAAAATAAAAATTGGTCACAATCTAAATTATTAGATCCATAAAACTATAAAAAATAAAAATTGAAACAATTTTTACAATCGAATAACTTGAACAACAGGAACAAAAACAACAAAAACAAAAACAATAGAGCCCTAATTTGACTACCCTAAGGCAGCAACAAAAACAACAACGATGAACAACATAGCCAAATTCAAGAACGGCTTGAAGAACAGCTTCGGCGACGACCTGGCGGGGGCAACCGAGAATGAGATGTGTAGAGAGAGAGAGAGACAGGGGCTTCTGTGTAAGATAAATTAGAAATCAAGAAATTTATTGAAATTAATTAAAAGAAGTAAACTGAAAAATCTTACATCTAAACTGAACAACATAAACAAAAGCAACAGAGCCCTAATTTGACTACCCTAAGGTAGCAACGAAAACAACAACGATGAACAACAGAGCCAGATTCAAGAACAGCTTGAAGAACAGCTTCAGTGGCGACTTGGCGAGGGCGACCGAGAATGAGATGTGTAGAGAGAGAGAGGGGGGCTTTGTGTAAGATAAATTAGAAATCAAGAAATTTATTGAAATTAATTAAAAGAAGTAAATTGAACAATCTTACATCTAAACTGAACAATCTTACATCTACGAAAGAGAAAGGAAATAGAATTTAGGGCAAAAATCAAAACCTCAAGTCCAAAAACTAAGAGCGAAGACTCACTATTTCGCGGATAAGAACTGAACTGAAACTTCGTTGATACAATGATGCTTCCTCGACAATGTTGAAATTTCCTATTGACAAATAAAAATGTCGAAATTTCGAAGGACTCTGCGGGCTTCAAGAAGGGCCATCATCCCAACTGCTTCTTTGCTCCAGCTATCCACTTGGTTTGCTCATAGCGACAGTGATGATGAGCAGCAACGGCGGCGGTGGTGAGCGACGACATCTACTCTTCTCTATTGGTCGAGTAGCGCCATTTCTTCCCTGTTGAGACCACCATCTCTGTTTGAATCAAATTGTCGTCACTTTCTGTGATCTGCTACCTCTGGTCGCCATTTCTAGGGTTTTAGAAGAGAAAGAATTCTGAAAGATTATGGGTGATGAGATAGATCCACCATAGATGGAGTTGAAAAGAGAACGTGTAGAGAGGGAAAGCAGAGAGTGTTTGGACAGACATGGGAGAGAGAGAGAGAGAGAGAGCATAAAGTGTTTGGGCGGGAAAAAAATTGATCTCAACCTTAGATATTGATTTGGAATCATCTCAATTATTCAAATGAAATGTATCTCTGATACATTGACATATTTTCAAAAACTCTTCTGTCTTATATATATATATATATATATTATGGAACATAATTTTCGTCTTGTTCGCGTGACAGTGACCTTTAGCTAAGGTGTCACGTAGCAAAATGTGATTGGCCGAGATGTGAGAACGATCCACATCAAGGTTGAGATAAACGACAAGGGGCATGAGTCTAGGTTGAATACTAACTCTTAGATTGGATAAAATGGGACTCTATAAGGAGGTTCACCCTCATCCAACCAGGATTGGTTGAGTCCTAGGTGATTTGTTATTCCTAAAGGAAATAACTGATTAACATGAACACAATCACTTGGAGAAGGCAAGACACTCTATTCCACTCTCTATATATATACCTGTACCGAGTCTGTATAATCAGTGTGAGAAATGAAGTGAAATTTAAAATTACTATTTTAATAATGGTATCAAAGCATGTAAAGGCCTTCATATGCTATGATCCTAGTTTGTTCATAAATTTATGAACCTTCCATCTGTTCATAAATTTGCTCATGATAATCACTGCATTATTACCTTTGATCCTAATTTGTTCAATATACAGGACAAGGTCACGAAGAGGATACTCTTTCAAGGCTCCAAAAACAAGGCCAACATCCGTTTTCTCCTTCAATAGGTTCATTACCGTCCAAATATCCTGTGGCACACTCCTGCAACAAAGCTCCTGCCTCTCTATGGCATCAATAGCTGGGACATCCCTCTCCTTTGAAATTTTGTCACATCACAAGCAGCGTTTCCATTCTCTTTTGCTGCTCTTACCTCAATGTGTTCATTGTAGCCTATCAAAATGTCATAGATAATTTTGATGTATGTGGACTATCTCCTACCCCTTTTTGTTACTGGTTTTAAGTATTATTACTATTATGTCACTTCCTATCAATGATTTTACTTGTTTTAGTTGGCTTTATCCCATGGTGCATAAATCGAAGGTGCTACCAAAGTTAATTGAATTATAAAGGCTACAGGTGCCTTGATCCTCAAACTAGAAAAGTATATACCTCTAGACATGTTTAGTTTGATTTTGTTTTCCCTATAGATCGGCACTCCAAACTTCTAATGCTCCATTTTTATGATCTTATTTTTTCAGTGATAAATCCCCTCTTTCCCAATCACCTAACATCTCTACTAGCATCTTTTCATCTACTCCTATCTGTCTTATCTTCTGCTTTGTCTCACACTCTTTCTCCTCACTCACACACCCATACTTCCAACGCACAATCATTTGTCTCTCTTCCTTCAAAATCAGTATCCCAGTCTCCCTCTACTACCTCTCTTCTTTGTGTTCCAAACCAACAAATAGCTTCTAAACAACCAATTCCATTGTAACTTTCTTCCACTACCTTTGCTCCCATGAATGCTCATTCCATGATCAATCGCCCCAAAATTGGCATCATCAAACTCAAACAACCGTTATACACCACACTTCGCCCATTACAGAACCTAACTCATACACTTAAGAATCCAAACATCAAGAATGGTGCACAACTATGTCTGAGGAATTTCATGCTCTTCAAAGCCAAGGAGCTTGGTCACTTGTTCCTCTTCCCCAAAACCACTTTGTTATACTGTCTCAAATGAAAGCTCATCTTGTAGCCAAGGGATTTCACCAAGAGCCTGGTCTTGACTATCATAAAACCTTTAATCTTGTAGCTAAACACCCTACCATTAAAGTTTCCCTATAATTGGAGTATAACACAACTGGATGCATCTAATGCCTTTTTACACGTTCAGCTTGATGAAGTTGTCTACATGTCTCAACCCCCTGCCTACAATGATCCTTCTCATTCAGCTTGATGAAGTTGTCTATATGTCTCAACCCTTGGCAACAATGATCCATCTCATCCCAACCTTGTCTGTAAACTCCGCAAAGCCATTTATGGACTTAAACAAGCACCTTGAGTTTCGTTCTTTACTCTCTCTAATTTTCTGCTCTCAGATTTCACACAAGCACTGCATATTCCACTTCATTCATTCATTGTACATCAAATCAGCTCACATTACTTTTCATCTATGTAGATGACATTCTAGTCACAATACCTAATACATCCTTCATTCAGTCCCTTCTCACTTAAATGAAATCAGTCTTCTGCATGAAAGCTATTGGAAATTGTTCTTACTTTCTTGGCATCACCATTAACAGAACACCTCATAGGTTACTACTTTCGCAGTCCAAATATGCTTCTGATTTACTAGCAAAAGATTATAAATGATTGCAAGTCATATTCCTCCCCATTTTCCAACAAACAATCTACCCAGCCACAAGACAGTGACCTATTTACTAATCCCACTCTCTACAGAAGTCTAGTGGGTGGATTACAAAACCTCAATATTCCAAGGCCAGATTTATCCTTTGCTGTCAAGAGTGCATGCCAATACATGCAGTCACCAATGAATGCTCACTCTCTACAGAAGTCTAGTGGGTGGATTACAATACCTCAATATTCCAAGGCCAAATTTCTCATTTCAAGGCTCCGTTTGATTAGAAAGAAAAATTGGGAAAGTCAAAGTGAAAGAAAAGAAATGAAAGAAAAAAATGTATTTTCTTACAAGCATTTGATTCAGATGAAAATTATGAAAGAAAAAAATACAGAAATTTGAAATTTTAGTTATTGATAACTCATTATATAGACACATTCAAATTTTCTTCTATTTTCTTATTTTTTTGCAAGGAATTAAAAAATTAGCTACAATACTAATATGGGTTGTATAAGAAAATTAACTTTCTTATACTTCCTACCACTTTCATACTAAACAAACTCATAAAAAGTTATACTATTTTCCCATTCCCTCACTTTTCATCACTTTCATCCTAAACAAACTCATCCAAAGCGTATCCTATGATATGTCAAAGCCAGGGTTTTCAGTTTTCTGTTAGCACATTGAACAGCCTTTTCCGACACAGACTAGGTTGGGATACTCTTGATCTCATGTCTACAACTAGGTATTGTGTGTAATCTTATCTCTTGGATTGCTAAGAAATAAGCAACAGTTGCTAGATCATCAACAGAAGCAAAATATAAATCGTTGGCTAACACTGCAGCAGAGGTTTCATGGCTTCAGATGCTTCTTCAAGAACTACAGTAATGTTCATCTACCAAGCTAATAACATGGTGTGACAATATTTCAGCTATAGCCTTGGCTTTGAACCCAGTTTTTGATGCTAGAACCAAACACATTGAGGTGGACTACCACTTTGTTGAAAAACATAAAGTGGTCAACAGATCTCTACAAGTTCTTAGCATATCAACAGTTGGATCAGGTAGCTGACATATTCACAAAATCCCTTTTTGAGAAACTCCCATAAGTTTGAGGGGGGTTGTTAGCAATGCTCATATGATTAGGCTTCTTAGCACAGCATCACGTCAAATCAGCAAAACATGCACACACAGTACAGCCTCACAGTGCAGCATCATTGTGTGGGCATGTTTTGCTGATCTGATGTGATGGTATGCCAATAAGCTTACCCATTTGAGCATTGCTAACAAATTCAAGTTGAAACTCCCAACCAAGTAACAAACAAACCAAAATTTCCCAATTATCACTGAAAACTAAGGCCTCTTTAAAGGGTACTTTTGGATCAAGAACAAATGTGTGAGGATATGATAGTAACAATAACAATGACTACAATTACATGAATTCATACGGAAAAACATTCAGGAATACAATTAATGTAACACTAAACTAATTGAAAAAAAATCGTATCCTCCTCATTTTTAGATAAAGCTGGGTAACAAACACAGATTGAGAGATCCAATTGCTTCAGAACTGTGTCTAGAGTAAACAGAGCAATCTAACTTCACTTTAATATATGTAAAATTCAAATCCATAATCAAATGACAGAACTTTCCATAAACTTAGTCTTAGCAAGCAAATCAAAAGGCCCAATAAAATTGATAGAATTAACAACCATCCTTGACCTCCACTGCATCAATCAATCAGTGTACAACATTGAAAACAAGTACCAATCACTACCTAATAGCCAAGAAAGAAACAAAAAAGGGGCTTATCTGAGATTGAGAATTGAGAGATCATCAATCGCGGGACTTCAACATATCCAAGCGCTTATTCAACTGATCGAGGCGGACAACGAGGCCAGTGACGGAGTAGAGAAGCCAGTAGAAGATGAGGGCGGAGAAGATGAGGAGGACGTTGCGCTGGCTCTTCATGATCGATTTCTCGTGGAGGAGGTGCTCTGAGGGACTGCAAGTGTGGGACTCGCATGAAGGTCGAGTCTCGTACTTCCAGTATATATCCATCAGCAAGAAGATGCAAAACGGCACCACCGAGAGGAACGGTTTGAGGAGCTTTTGAATCACGCTGATCAGACCCTTGCGGAGGAAGTCGAGCCCCGGGAGGGTCAGGAAGAGGATCATGATCGCTTCTGCTGCTGCGGCGTACCCTAGCACCACCCACTCCAACGCCATTTTTGAGATGATGATGATGATGATGATTCGTCGAGAAAAGTGAGGGACGGGACTAGTAGTAGGAACAGATCTCTCAAATTAATAGACCGTTCCGGTTTGGACCGGAACATTGGCGGTCCGATCACGTGGAGCATGCTGCGTGCGTGTTCCACCTGTTACTCATCTACACTTGAGTTGAGCCCAATTACCCTTTACTTCGGTCTTTATTCCATCTGCAGGCTTTGCTTTTGTGCTTTGTGATTGAAATAAGGAGAAATTGCAAGTGCAAGTTTTTTAAAAAAAATTATAAATTTTTTAGTATGACTTTATATTATTTATATTTCGTTAAAAAAAAAAAAAACTGATTTTTAATTTTTTTATTATAAATAATTCTATGAATACTATCATACTCAATAATTTTGATATGAAAAATTTGATGAAAAGTCATTCAAATAATTAAATAAGTATAATTAAAATAAATTAATTTTTATTTTTAATAATTTATTTAATTTTTCTATGTGTGTTTAGTATTTTTATAAATTTATATATTTAATTGATAAAATTTATTATTAATATAATCATTTTTAGTTTACTTAATAATATTTTATTTTTTATCTTAATAAATATATTAATTTAAATTTTTTTCAAACTCAAACCCGACCTTTTTATATAATTGTACAAATTCAAACAGAGCTCTAATTTATCAAATATTTTCTTGAATATTTGACCAGCAAACTCAAGTTTGATTATTTTAACTAAAACTCGATTAATTTTTAATAAACAAGCCTAAATACTCAAAACTCGATTCGACTCTTGATGATAAGCCTAAAACTATAGATTACTTTAAAAATGAACTATTCTAATTAATATTTTATCCAAAAAAAAAAAAATACAGAAAAAGAACAAAATTTTAACTTTTGATAATAACTTTTAACTATTTTGAATTTGCAAACTTGCCCTATATAAATGATTAATAATCACTACCAAGGCAAATTAAAATTACTTATGGAACAAACCACGAGACCCTAGCATTTTACCCACTCAAACCCATATGCCAAATTTTATTGCATCATATTACATAACACTTCCATTCCATACATACACAAACACAGGAACACCACAGGTGCACCAAATTATTCATGGAACCATCCAAGCCCAAACTAAAAACTATGAAAGGCAAAGTTAGAGCTTGCTAGAGATGTTGATGGTCCTCACTTTGTTGGGTTTAGGGGTAGAATCTTTGGGGACAACAACCGTGAGAACACCATTTTCCACCTGAGCCTTGATCTGGTCCACCTTCACATTTTCCGGCAATTCAATTTCCCGCGAAAAGTCTCCTCTGCCTGCACCCCTTTCCGCCACGTGCCAAACAGTGTCTTTACCCTGAGATTCCTCTTTCTCTCTCTCTTTCCCTCCTCCTTCAGCTCTTATCACCAAAACGTTCCCATCTTCTACCTGTACTTTAATCTCCTCTTTGCTGTATCCTATTCAAACACAAAAATTGGCAATAAAACCCATGATCCACACACTGTCAAATAAAATTGTATGTTATGTTAATTAAAACTCATGATTGAAATTATGGGTTGTTTTGAGAACAAACTAAAATAGCTTAAAAAAAAAAAAATCACTTTACTTTTTTGCACGGTATTTTATAAAGAGTCAAAAAAAAAAAAAAAAAAAAATTAAAATAACAAATTTTCAAAACAACCCTTAAATCATATTTGAATATCATAATCCAAGTTATGATTCACAAAGTTATTCAAGTTACTACACAATATAATAATGACATGTCTTATACTGCAAAACCCATTCAAATACCAGTCCAAAAACTAAGAGAGAAGGAGTTGCGAGGCAATTTGAAAGCAAATTACTCAATCTGGAATACCCATCTAAATTGAAGTCTGAAAATTGAGAGAGAGAGAGAGAGTGTACCTGGAACATTGATCTTGAAGATGTGGGAATTGGGGGTTTCAAGCCAGTCCATAAGGGCCGTGGACCCAGGAAAGATGCTATATGTGGGAGGGCTCAATAAAAAACGCCTGAAAGGATCACCGAAGATAGCCATTCCATCTACTCTAAAGAGAAGAGTGAGTATAGATTTGGGGTTTTAAAGCGGGGTTCTCAGAGAGTCTAGAGAATGTCTAGAAGGTTCACTCTTCAGTCTTTTCTTTTTTTTCTTTTCTTTTTTTTTTTTTTTTGACGGTTGAGATTGTTTTCATTTTTTTTTTTAAGTGCAAGAGATCATTTCTTTGGAAGAAAATGTTTAACTCCTACAAAATCCCTTACAATATGATTTATAATGATGTGATAAGGTACATTTTAACTTTTAATCTGTCACTTAATTATTGTAAGATTTTCTTTTCATATCATTGTGAGTCAAATAAAAAATCTAAAGTGAGGATCTCTAACACTATTCTTCCTTGGAACATTGGAAAGGATGATGAAACAAAAATTAATTATGAAATAGATGTTATACATGTTGTGTATGTACATAAAAATAAATAGATTTATAGTAAATTAAATTGGAAAAAACACAGAACAATAAATCATGGGATATTACATCTTGATGAGCATAAATACATATAACAAATCAAACATTGAAATGAGGAAAAGAAAGCAAATCAGAACCTGTGTGATATTACAGTCTTCTTAAAATAGCCGTCTCATCGTAGGCACTGGAAATATGTCGGCGTCTGTCTTCCAAGATATGATGGTTAGAACTCGCTAACGCAAAAATACCTTTTGTTTAGCTCCGGCGAACTAACAATGGCAGTACTCTTTCGCATAGGAAGGAGATTGTAAGAGCGGATTGACTGTATAGTATGAAAGCCAAAAAAATTTTACTTCAACCAAAGAGGATGGTCTTTTTTTATATACAATGGGGGAGAGAGAATGGGCCTTATATAGGTATATATGGCAAAGCCATATGTACTTCATGGTGTCCAAGATCATATGTCCCCCATGGTTAGGTCATACGTGCCTCATGGTTTCCAAGGTCATGTGTTCCTCATGGTTAGGCTACATATACCATGTGTCATTCATGGTTAGGTCACACCATGTGTACCACATGATTTCCAACATTAGGCCATACACTGTGTTATATGCATAATCATAATTTCCTAATCTCTCATTCATGAAGCCAACTTTATGAGACAATTTCTCATTCAATTCTTAATGGTTTTGGTCATTCTTTTTATGGTGTAAAGATCTTGTTACAGAGAATCTAAACCCATGTGATCCCAGCTCAATCGGTGGTTGGGACCTACTTTAATTTCACTTTAAAGTCCCCATAAAATCATTTTTCCCAACAACAGAATCTTTACCATCTGTCAAATGAGTCTTATGGGGACATATTTTTGTGAATAACAACACGTGGCCAAGGTGCTATCCGAGGTGCCACGTGTCATAGTCATGGCGCCGAGGTGATCTCCGCTAGGCCGAGGTTATCTGCGAAGATATCGGAATCCGAAATGGACAGATAAGGAATAAGAGTCCTAGAATGAGGGAGGACCTCAGTCTGGATAAAGATAAACCTCCTAAGGAGTTTATCTCTATCCATTTGAGAGTCCAGGATAAGCATTAAGCCAGAGTCTAAGAGGAGCTAGGCTTCTAGAGGAATCAGGTTAGTGTTGGCTATAAAAGTAAGGCACCCTCGTGGGTTTAAGGTACGCTTTTTGTATTCTGGCTAGTGAGTTAAGCACTATTTGCTATTTTTGAGAGATAATTGAGTACTGACTTGATTGTCGCAGTGCCCCCGGGTGGACGAACTATCGGCGGAATCTTACTTTTCTGTGGCAGGTTGTTCGGACGCAATCTATTCTGCTAATGTTCTCTAACTGAGTACCTGTTTGGCAGTGTGGTCAGAAATCAGCACCCACAATTTGGCGCCGTTTGTGGAAAAGAAAAGAGATAGATGGCCAACGACGGATAGAAAGAGAAGATTGAGGACGACATCCCTACTGGAATTGGTAAACACATTGACCCTAACGTAGAGGAGGACAACTGCAACGAAGAACCTCGGGATAAGAATCCCGGAGAGAAAGACGTCGGCTGAGAGGGAGACGTACCAAAAACGGCAGACCGAGGCGAGTATTATAACGAGAACGACTTCCAAGTATGGAAAGATAGATGCCTGTGAAGGGACAGCGAAATGAAAGGAATGGTGAACAAATTGGCAGACCTATAATCAGTCGTCAATTTCATGATACAGAATAACGTCATGCAGCCACTGTTTCCATTACAAGACACGCCGATTCCAGTAGCCAAGAAAGATGCCTAGAAAATGGGGCAGAAAATAGTTCCTGTAGCCTCTCAACATGACAGGACAAAGGAACGTTCTCACTAGCCTTCATGGGAGGTCGGGCGAGGAGAATCGATGAAAAGAGAGTATCAGAAGACACATCGTGCCAAAGAAGCCTACACCAAAGAACATCAGCATGTTCAAGGGAAGGAGCTTTATTTCGACACGACTAATGGAGGGAGGTCTAAGAGGACTCATAACAACACCGGGAGTAGTGCATCTAAAAGGCTAAAATCCTTTGACAGACGAGCTCCTAGACGGACCAAGATGGATTTGTGGGATTACCTCCAGAGGAAGCGGCAAGATGCCTAGGTAACCTCTCCGGTCAAGCCAAGAACGCCGTTTTTGGTAGAATTGGACAAATTTGAGGCCCCGAAAAGGTTCCACATGCCGAGATTCCAGATATACGATGGTAAGTCTGATCCTAACTTTCACGTCAGTTTGTACCTGAACTCAATGGCACTGTACATCGGGAACGAGCCGCTGCTGTGTAAGGTGTTCCCTTCGTCCTTTGGGAAAATCGCATAAGACTGGTTTCATAAGTTGCCGAAAGGAACTATGAAGAGTTGGGAAGGCCTGGCCGAGATGTTAGTGGCTAGGTTTGTGACAAACAAACTACAGCCGTTGAGAGTGGACTTCCTGATGGCTCTGAGAATTGGCGAGAATAAAAGCCTCAGGGCTTATGTCAAAAGGTATTATGAGGTGTTTAATCGAATATCAAGGTGCAACCAAGAGGTGACTGTAGATGCGCCCTGCGAGAACTCTCTGATATCTACGCTCGAATCTCGTTTTGTTCTCTAGGCTACTACAGTTCGGACTCAATATCACGGTTCTTAATCTGATATCACAAAGTGCAATGTAAGATTGATAAATCACCAAAGAGTCCAAATCCGGTAAATCGTTTTGGAAAACTGATTTTTATAAAGAAGTGCCAAACATGGACTGCTTTGCCAGATACAGAGTCGCCACCTAAATATTTTATTTTAGGGGAATTTAGGAAACCCTGACTCGTGCCTAAGGCCACGTGTCCGTTATCACCAAAGTTGCCTCGGCTCGGGAACTTGTGTATGAGAGGGGAAGGTCATGCAATGAGCACCCCCGCTCGCTCGATCAAAGATCGGCCTGTACTAAGCATGATATTTTGTTTTTTAAAATACATGTGCTCTTATTCCGGTTAGTTAGCTAATCTTACTATGTGATGCGCACAGTATACAAGTATAGACTAGATCGCCTAATTTGGAACAAAACATTGCATATTCGTTTGAAAATGGTTTGAAATTTGTTACTCGTAAGTAGGCTAAATCATGGATTTTAATAAATTATTCCAATTCAAGTAATCCAACCTTCACCCACAGGTATTCATGCAGTTATATCAAATAAGCAGTTAGCCTTATGGTAAGCATGCTTTCATGGTAATCAATAACACACATGCGATGCTAAAGCATAAACACTCACAGTGTACTCCGAGCCAAAATAGAGAACTAGTTAGAAATCATGCATGATCCTAGTTAATGTTAAGATGGCTAATGCAACACATGCGAGAATGCAATTAAAATAGGCTCGGCTATTCTAAGATGGTATATGAAATGCAACTTGGCACATGTATTCAAATAAGAATTGAAATACAATGCAGTTAGTATGATGCGCCGAGTCCGGTACATGCAAGACAGATGAATGAATACACGCATACAAAGCATAAGGTATGCTAAATGAAACATGCCCTAAAACTAACCATTGTAAGTGGTTGAGTAAAAGGGAGAAAGAAATGGGGATTGGAAGACATGCATCACACACACGCGCGCTTATTACAACAGTTGGCCCTCTCGAGGGAGAGTCCGAATAAGAAGCTAACTAGCTAATCTAAGCTAATTAAACTAATTATTACACAATGAATAAGCTAATTAACTAACCCTAGTTAACTAACTATTACAAAATAAATTGAATAATTAACGCATTAACTAATTAGGTACAAACCAAAGTGTAAACTAGTTATCTAAGCATGGCAGCTAAGGAAAGCAATAAAAATATGAGCCTCGAGGGGGAAAGGTATATGCATGCCCGGTCGCCTCGTTCAAAAATCCAATGCGATGCCCCGATTTGCCTCTGTTTTCATTTGTTCTCAGAACCTTGCACTAAGCTCCAGAAAGCTTCTAGCATACCTTGGGGACCTGTGAGAGGGTGGCCGACCAGTTGTTGGTATGGGAGACCACCTGCCGACCACTTTTTGTTGTTGCAGAGCAGAAAAAGTGATCGGCCAGCTAATTTTTTTGGCTGGCCGACTAGTTGTTGCTGCATTTTTCTATTTTGCTGCAACAGAGAGCAAGAAAGGGCATGGCAATGTATTTGCAAGGTATGTATGCACAACCACCCTCCTTATCATTTCATAAGCTCAAGGGAGTGTGGTTCTCGACCCTCAGGCCACCAATCGCGCATTTCAATGCATGATGGTCGAGAGGCGTAGTTGCACGATTCAATATGAAAAAAGAATGTACAAACAAACACATAAATGCCTAGAACTCTATCATGTATGATTAAGAGCGTCGGCGACCAAGAATTGAGGTACGTTTCATCACTTCAAGTATGAAACGTCCCTCGTTTCCCGTGTTTTGACTAACACCTATTTCAAACACGATGCAACACAAGCATAGCATACACAATGCGACTCAAACATGCAACTCAATGCAATATAACTTAAGCATGCAAACATGCAATTAACATACTAGCATACAAAATGCGAATGAACTACATGACATACACAATGCTCATGATAACTAGCATACACAATGCAAATGGCAACTAGCATACACAATGCAATGAACATAGCATACACAAATGCAATGATCAATATGGCATAATCGATGCAATGTGACCTAAACATGCAAATAACATGGCATATACAATGCTAAATCAATCATGCAAACAACATGGCATACTCAATGCGATGAACTACATGGCGTACACAATGCTCAATGGACTTAAACCAAAATGGATAGACCTCAGCCATACTCAAATTAGTGGCCATAACACCAAAACAAAGGCACCAAAAGACAAGGCATGCATGCACAATGCATTGGCCAATCAACTAGGCCTAAGAGCACAACTCTCAAGAGTGCTCAAGGAATGATAAACATGGAAGTGTAACAACACTAAATGCACTGAAAAAGGTATGAAATGATGCCAAATCATTCAAACAACACAAGCATAACATGCAAAAGTCCTTAAAGCATGAAGCTAATAAAGAGGAATACAAAGGGGGCATGCAATATATGGCACAAGTGCATGAACCAACCATGGACAGAGCTGAAATAGGTCAAAACAATGACCAAAACATGCTAAGATGGAGGCTCAAAGGTCAAGGCATGCAAGCATACGAGCTAGGTCATAAACAAGGCAACAATGCACAATACTCAAAGGCATTTAAAATATGAAAGAAGTGGGAACATAGTCATGCTACATACTCTGAAATGAAGTATTAAATGATGCCAAATCATCTAAATAGCTCAAAAATGGCATGCATGAGTCATCAAAACACAAAGCTAGAAAGGCCAATTGCACTACAGCTATACAAAGCATATGGCAAAGGCAATCCAAAACAGTCCTAGAACATGTCAAAAGGATACTAAAACATGTATGGAAGGAAGCCAAAACAAGCTAGCATGAAGGGCATAAGGCATGATACATACAAGGCAAATAAGGTGGATTATACTACACCTATTAAGACCAAGTATGAGATGACTTAACCAACAAAAATTAGAGTTATATCATGGCAAAATAACCCCAAAAATACATTGAAATGATAGCTCGCAAGCTTAGGTATGAAGGCATACACAATGACTCATGTTTAAGGCATAAAGGGCAAACTCTCCAACGCATTGAATGAGTGATAAATACAAGTGCATGACCATGAAATATGGACTGAAATCACATAATAAATGATGTCAAATCATTCAAATAGTCCAAGTAATGGATGCTAGTGGACTTGATACACAAAGCTAACAAGCTAGATTGCATTATAGCTATACAAAGCAAGTCATGCATGGCCAAAACAACACAAATCAAAGCTAAAGCATGTTAAAACATGGACAAAAGCTTCTTGAAGTTAAGCCAAAAGCATGCTAGAATGACATGTTAAAGTATGATGCATGTTAGGCTATTTTATGGAATTGCACTACAAGTGCATGAGGCTTGCAAGAGGTGACCAAACCAAACCCTAACAGAGGTATGGCATGGCAAAACATCACCAAAAACATGCTGAAATGGAAACAAAACAAGCTAGAATGACATGCTACTTCATGAAGCATACAAGACTAGTTTGTGTGATTTACACTAAAAGTGTTTTAGGCATGTATGGAGTGACAAAACCAAGTAAAAACAGTAGCATGCCATAGCAAAATAACCCCAAATACATGCTAAGAACAAGTTAACACAAGCTTAACAAACATGCTCACACATGAGGCATTTAAAGCAAGTATTGAAGACACAAAGAGAGGGGATGACCCTTTCCTTATTGGGACCTCAAAGCACCACTTCCACCATTGAAATTCCTCTGATTTTCAGTGGTGAGAAGGTCAAAACAAGGTGATCCCAAAGCTTAAAAAGAAGGCCCAAGAACAAGGCTGAACAAGGCATAAGAGGGGGGGTAAACCACCCCCAACTCAAAAGTGACCTTAAGCAAAGATTTTAAGTATGCAAAAATAGAACTTTTTGTAGTTTAGAGTTAAGCTTAAAACAACATGCAAATAGGTTCAAAAGCTTAAGCAAGAATAGGGGTTTAAGAGGTTAGTTTCTCACCCTTGAAGACCACCTTCAAAACCAAAACTCCAGCAGCTTTTTCCAACCAAAACCAGTCCAAAAACTTAAAAAACAACCTCAAGGGACCTCAGCTCCAAGAGTATGGTGTTAGAGTGTGTGTTTATGTGTTAAAGTGTGACAAAACTACACTTTTAAGGCACAAAATGAAGAACAAGGGCAAGATAGATACAAGTATGTATGTATATCTCTCAAGCCTCTAAAAATCTGAACATGGAGGAGGGAGGGGGAGCCTTCTTCTTATAGAGAACAAAAGCACAAGCTTCTTGAAGAAGCTAAGGCTCAAGGCCATCCCTCCATGTATGGAGGATGGTTCTAGCGCTCTCCAGCTAGCTGGCTAAAAATATCTCAAAAAAGGTAACAAAAAGCAGCCGACCACTTTAAGTGGTCGGCCAGCTACTTTAAGTGGTTGGCCGACCACTATAAGTGGTCTCCGAAAAATAAAAGTGGTCGGCCATGGTGGGAGAAGGTCAGCAGCATGAAAACAAGCAAATGGTGTGGTGGCCGACCACTTTTGATGGTCCAAAGATCAGAGAGACCAGTTGTCAGACCAAAAAACCGGCTGGCAGGAAAAAAAGTGGTTTGCGGGGAGGGAAATTGGTCTCCCACTCTTGTACCACCTTCCAAACAAGGAAAACAAGGTTTGTACCAAAAACAAACCAAAACGGATGCAAGGCGAAAGTTCAGGAGGCAAAGCGCACAGCTGGGAGTCTCGAAAACTAGCTAACAAGCACCAAAAGTGGTTTACGACCACAAAAGTGGTCTTCCAAACTACAGTGGCCCTCTAGGCCGAGGAAACAAGGTGTGGTTAAAAACCACGCCGAACGGAGAACGTTAAGCGGTCCCGAGACAAGGCGCGCGGCCGAAGGCTCTGAAAATCGGAAACTAGTCTCCAAATGGGAAAAGTGACCTACGACCACGAAAAGTGGTTTACAAGACCTCTCCTTCCCTCAGGCAAGGAAAACAAGGCTTGGTCCGCAAACCGAGCCAAAGCATAAAGAGTTCAGAGGCCTGGAGGTAAGACACTTGGCCAAAATTCTGAAAACTCGAAACGAGCACAACATGCACTATCACCGAGCGCTCAATCGATGGCGTCTGAGTCTTAAGTCGGTCAAAAATAGGGTGTCTACAGTTGCCCCACTTTGACAGAACTCAGAAGTCATAAGTGACGGGAGTGAATGTCAAAGCCCAGAGACGACCTATTTTTGACAAGGCCAAAGACTTAGATAAACAGGCAAGATAATAAAGAGATGTGCCCGCAAGCAGGGGCAAAATGCAAAGGACATGCACGAAACCGAACATAACTTATGATCATGTAAAGAAAGCTGTAATGAAGAAAATATACACAATAAATGCAGCAGTTTAAGCAAGCGAATACAAATCAAACTATAACTCATACAGAAAGGATGTAAGAGAATTATACAATTCTCGCTACGTCTCACGCGGAGTACATACAATAACGTCTGGTTCGTCTGGTCGCACCAGCTTCAAATGAACCGTACATACAATATCGTGCCTGCAAAAGAAAGAAACTTAACAGGTACAACATAGTTAGCAACACATGTTCAACGCTATATCAAACGTGAACACATATGATGCCGATGGAAAAGTGCATAGCAATGCAAGTGAAAAATGCACAGCAATGCAAGTGAAAAGGTGCATGACAATGCGACCTAAGTGTGCGTGCATGACAATACTAGTGAAACATACATAACAATGCAAGTAGTGTGCATAACAATGCAGGCGAAACGTGCGTGACAACGCGCGTGAAGAGTGCACGACAATGCAGGTGGAAGGGGTGCATGACAATGCAACCTAAGTGTGACACATAACACTGCGAGTGGAAGTATGCATAATAATGTAAGCAAAACGAGCGTGTCAACACAAGTAGTGAGTGCATAACAAAGCAATAAGTGGTGTGCATAACAAATGCAAGAGAGGAAAGTGTGCATAACAATGTGAGAGTGATATAACTTTAATAGCATGCTTTGAGACAAAATGCTGGTTAAAGAAACAAAAGCCTTAACGAGAACCAGAACCTCTGATTTACCTCTCGGAGGGGTCATAACATACTGAAAAAAGGATACACCTCACTCTTCGATAAGTGACGATGAGCCATGCATCGAAGACTTGAATTGAAGTTCTCGCGGGGACAATTTCGCGCCAAAAAGTGTACTTTTCTTGCACTTTCCTGAGAGAAAAGAGCTCCAATCATCACCAAAACACACAGGGAGAACAATGGAGCTCTGAAGATCACCCAAGAAGGTGGCCGACCAATTATATCAGTGGCCGACCAGTTGTTGCCAACCAAAGTGGTCAGCCGACCAGAAAAACTGGTTGGCCGACTAGTTTACAAAATTCGGGGCAGTTTTGTCTTTTCAAGGCCGGATCTTTAAATGGATAGCTCCAAATCACTTTTGCTCACACCTCCAAGGCCGAAATACATTTCTCTTTATCCCTAGACCCTTTTCTCTCTCAGATCTGCACTTTATATGCGTTTTCCAATGCCCCACGCGAAGTTGTTTCGCGAAAACTTTCGATTCTCTTCGTTTTGAACCGATTAGAATTTGTTTCCGGAGCTTCTTTCTCCATTTGCACCACTTGAGGTAAGTTTGTCTCGAAGTTTGGCATCTTTTCCCGAGTGTTGACTTTTGTTGACTTTTTTCTCTTCTTGAGAGTTGACTTTTGTTGACTTTTTGTAATTTTGACTCATTTCGCTCGTTTTTGCTCATTTTTGCTCATTTTTGCATCTTTCTTCAGATGGCCGACAATATTCCGTATGGCAGAGGCTCCCCGAGGGTAGAGGATGAGCCCGACGTTATGTCGCTGCCTCCTAGGATAAGGCCGTTCGACTTGGAGAGGTACCACCCGCGGGAGCACATCCTACCTCCCAGTACCTTCCATCATTTTACCAACTTCGCGCGACGGGCGCCCACAGACTTATTGTTACGAGAGCCGGAGTGTCATCTATCGCATCATGCACGCGAGGTGCATACTTCACTTTTATATTTTCTGTGAAGTATTTTATCTGCTTATTCTGAACACATTCGCATACACAATGCTTCTGCTCATACTTGAACACAACTTGCACACGGCATTTTGTCCACTTGGCACGCAGCTTTCAACATAACACTTTGCTCATCTAGCACGCAGCTCTTGACATAGTATTCCATTCATTTGGCACACAGCTCATTTAGGCACACAGCTCATTTAGGCACACAGCTCATTTGGGCACACAGCTCTTTTTAGGCACACATCTCATTTTTGGCACACAGCTCATTTGGGCACGTAGCTCATTTTGGGCACACAACATATTTTGGGCACGCAGCTCATTTTGGGCACACAACTCATTTTGGGCACGCAGCTCATTTTTCAATCTGAACACGCAGTTCATAACACAGTATTCTGCTCAATCTGAACACACAGTCCATAACGCAGTATTTTGCTCAATCTGAACACATAGTTCATAACGCAGTTTTTGCTCAATCTGAACACGCAGTTCATAACGCAGTTTTTGCTCAATCTGAACATGCAGTTCATAACGCAATTTTTGCTCAATCTGAACACACAGATCATAACGCAGTTTTTGCTCAATTTGAACACGCAGTTCAAAACGCAGTTTTTGCTCAATCTGAACACACAGTCCATAACGCGGTTTTTTGCTCAATCTGAACACACAGTTCATAACGCAGTTTTCTTTTCAATTTGTACACGACTCATAACACTGCTCAATCTGAACACACAGTTCATGACACAACATTCTTTTCAATTTGCACACGGCTCACAACACTACTCAATTTGAACACACAGTTCATAACACAGCATTCTTCTCAATTTGCACACGGCTCACAACACTGCTCAATCTGAACACACAGTTCATAACACAACATTCTATTTCAATTTGTACACGGCTCACAACACTGCTCAATCTGAACACACAGTTCATAACAAAATATTCTATTTAATTTGCACACGGCTCATAACACTGCTCAATCTGAACACACAGTTCATAACACAACATTTTTTTAAATTTGTACATGGCTCATAACACTGCTCAATCTGAACACACAGTTCATAACACAACATTCTTTTCAATTTGCACACGACTCATAACACTGCTCAATCTGAACATGCAGTTCATAACACAACATTCTATTTAATGTTGAAACTGAATACATTTGTTCATTCTACTTGCAGGTATCGTCCCGTTTCACACGAGGTTACGGATCGATCATTGCCAGGGAGTGGTACATGGAGCTCCCGGAGGCCGTTCGGCATATTGTGGATGAGGCGGGGTTCAGCCTATTCTGCACGGGGTTGTCACGTCATCCGGCGAGCAGGACCCTTCTAGGCGCATTAGTAGAGAGATGGTGGGACACCACCAACTCCTTCCATTTCTCAGTTCCCGGGGACATGACGATGACCCCGTATGACTTCTCCATGCTAACGAATCTTGACTGGCAGGTCGGCCGGTCCCATACGAAGCAGACATGGATGAGTTGGAAACAACTTGGACTTATTTGCTTGGAGCTCATCCGTCGCCCTGCAGATTACCGGGCATGGTTAGGTACACCTGGTTTGCAAAGCAGTACAGATGGACTACGCCCGAGACCATTGAGGCCATATAATAATATGCCCGGGGTTTTTTGATGTTCCTCCTTAGGACCACACTGTTCTCCAACAGGGGGAACACAGTTAGGCTGTATCTGTTGAGTGCTCTGGTAGACCTACCATAGGTCTGGCACTTCGACTTGGGTGGCACTGGCCTCGCTATCCTTTATTGCTACATGAGCGTGACTTCCCGAGAGCGGGGGACCATAGTAGGCGGCTACTGGCGAGCTTGGGAGGTACATTTTACCCTCTTGATTTACATTTATACTTTTCATTATCTGTACACTACACACTACACACAGCACTCTGCACTCAGCATTCTGTACTTCCTATACATTCTGTATACTGCACATTGCACACAATATTCTACATTTTCTATACATTCTGTATTCTGACAACCACTGTCTTGTCTTTCACAGCTGTGGGTTTATGCCTACTTCCCGACACTTGCTCCTGAGCTCAAGGTCGAGGTACCTCTCGGGATCCCTTATTTACGCAGATTCGATGGTCGGTGCCGGTCCAGGCCCCGGGAGACTCTGCTATATCTCTGACAATATTTCAACATGGTGCGGGCGATCGAAGTAAACCAGAACTCTTAGTTCTTCATGCTCTCAACCTTGATTCATCTTGCATACTTATGACATCTAATTAGTTTATGCACTTGTCATCTACAGATCACTTGGCAGCCTTGGCCGGCAATGCCCGGGTATTCTCGGTTCGAGTTCGCCGGAGCATGGGGCGCCTCCCATTACAGGGTTTTGTTTGAGGGACCAGTCGGCAGAGCTTGGTTTCTCGGGAATCATTTCATGCGCCAGACAATGGGCAATGCCGCTCAGGATATCCCTTCAGCACCTCCACAGGACATGCGATCCACAGAGAGTCTCACTCCTCGGGAGGTTGATGACCTTATGCTGGGCTCCGACACAGTTCTTTTCCTAGAGGAGGGGGAGTATGCGACATACTGCCATACATTCTTGATGCCTCCACTGACAGGTGCCCGTACTCTTACGAGGAGGGCTGCTGCTATGCCATCATCGAGTCGAGCCCGAGCCACAGACATTCCCTCGACTAGCAAGGCTGGCAGTTCAAGAGGTAGGGCTACAGGGATGCCCTCGACTTGTCATTATGCTGGGTGGCCAGATCTTTCGACTGAGCTGACGGGCTGGCAGTATGGGACTTCTTACCCGATTCCACTGGAGCCTTCGATGCGCGACCATCGATACGTCAGTGACCCTGACTCACTACCAGTATGCTTCACAGTTTTCATTTATCACTCAGATATTTAGACATTTATTCATTCACTGATGATTTGAACTTGCATCTGCAGCCTCCCAGAGAGTATACTGAGGGGTTGCTCGGAGCAGTGGCCTCATTCAAGAGCATGGTTCTACGGAAGGAGACACTGCTATATGCCTCTGGAGTTCGGGTACTTTTCAATCTCCTTGCATTTATCATACTTCTGATGACATATGAAAACTGAACATTTCACTGTATTGATTCATTGCATGTGTAGAGCACATCTGACACATCACATTCACATACTATATCTGCATGCACCCACTCTATATACCATTCTTGCATCTGCATCTGATATACATACTAGCTGATGCATTCAAACTGTCATTTTTAGGTTCCACCTCTGCAGACTGGGCCATCTAGGCCTTCTCGAGCAGCTAGGAGAGGAGTCTCAACATGAAGCCGAGGAGGGCGTATAGCACCTGTCAGTTATGACAAGGAGTCTAGCGAGGAGGAGGAGTCAGCACATCCACAGTCAGAGACATCTGCAGGCAGGGATGACGACTCTGGTTCTGGTTCCGAGGACGAAGGTGACGCCGAGGAAGATTCCGAGGATGGTGACTCCGATTCAGATGATGGTGCCGATGGCGATGGTGCAGAGGCTGCTCAGTCGAAGAGGGCGAAGAGGGCCTCTTGGTCTTGAGCTTGATGGCATTGATGCAGATATTCCTAGTTTATTTCTCTTTTTACATGTAGTTATAGCACATTGTACAGCTTAGGCAGTTTTATTTTCTTCAAAACTTGTACTCTTTTGTAAAATGTTGTAAAAAGAAGCTATGATGGAATGAAAATGACTTTTTGTTCAAAAGTGTTGTACCTTACATTCTAAGCATCGCATCGCATTACTTTGCACAAAATTGGAATTGAATGGAATTTGAACATCGTGTATTACCAAGTCAGGTAGTGAACCGACACAACAAACTAAACAACTTAACTTACTAAGAAACAACAAAACCTTAGCAAGTTTACAACTTGATAAGCAACGAGCAAAAACTCGATAAACAAAGAGCAACAACTCGATAAGCAAAACTTAACAACTCAAAGAGCGAATGCATTTTGAGGCAAACAAAACGACAAAATGCATTCGAAACAGAGATAAACTAAGACCTTCAGTACTCTCAGCACACAGGAAAGCTAGAGACTCCCTTCTAGAGACAAGAAACAGCTGGAGACCAGCCTTTTGCTCATGGTCTACCACCATAGGAGTCTGTCGACCAGTTTTTCTGTCTGCAACCCAAAAAAGTAGCTGGCCGACCAGAAAAAGCGGTCGGCCGACCACTTAACCTGGGAACCTCCAATTTTCTGACACTTGTCCTCCAAATAGTGCCTTATCCTCCATAAAGGTTCCAGCTTCGTGGTTCCCTCATTCCAACTTAGTTTTGCAACAAAATGGAGACAATTCTCGTCCAAAATCTCACAAATTGGATCATCAACTTAGATGGCTCGGAAAAGCTGAACTTCCGGGGCTTTGGCATAAATGCACTATTCACATTGAGTCGCACCCCGCTGCGTTTTCCGTTCCTTGATGCCACGACAAGGTTTTAGAATCCGATAACACACATCTTTAGCTTTGGCGAACAAGAGATATGTCCCACTTTCGAAGACTTCCAAGCTTTGATGGAGTCCGAATGCGAGGAAGAGATTTTACCACAATTTTGCTTTGGCCACATCCAAACCTTAGGACAGATGTACGGGCTCACTATGCATGATGCTCGGTCTTTGATCCGCGATGGGGAATTAGACATCCCTAGCTTGGTTTATCGATTTTCTAATGCTGGTGACCGCGGCGACCATCACTGACAAGGTTTTTGGCTACATGCGCTTTGCTTGTGCATGTTGTCACATTTCTTGCTTGCCCCAGGCTCCGGTGGGTTTAGCGCCCGTTTGATTGAGGTTACCGAGGGCTTGAAAGAGGGCAAGAGCTGTATTGCCATGACACTAGCTGAGACGTTGATGGGTTTGGACACTTTCCATTGCCGAGAGACGACTAGATTCGCGGGGAGTCCACTACTGCTGCAGGTATTGTTTCCCACCCCATCTCACATATATTTCTCACATCACTCAGCCCTCAAGCTCGATTTTTCTCTCAAAACCCTTTTCTCACTTTTCTCTCCACATATACATCTCTATTCTTTAATCTCTCATTTTTCATCCCGCCCAGATATGGTTGATGGACAAATTAAAGATTGTGGACTCATGCCCAGCATATTCAGCTCGCAGCTATTTCTTCCGGCGACGTCTAGTCGATGCCCCTGATGAGGGATGGTGGTACGAGTGGATATGCAGTTTGACTGCTCTTGACATTGCTTGGCGCTGCCCCTGGCTTAATCTACCGGCGATGAGCTACAGCATGACTATGCCCCGAATTTATTTGCTTTATCAGTACTTTCAGGTTTTCTTCATGAATGTAATAAAAAGCAACTTCAATTTGTATTCACGAGTAGGAGAACTCTGTATTGAAATCAATGTAATTGAAGGTTGTAGGTACTGAAAATTTTCTGTTTGGTCCAAAAATGGTCTAGGCCATAAAAAGATTAATTTGAGCAAAATCAACTTTTATTAAAACTTTTCAAAACCATTTTCGATATGGATCAAAAACTGGACATGCCCGAGATCTATCACTGAGATGTACAACCCCGGATTCCATCAAGTGGAAAGTTGCCCATAGTCTGAATAGCACTGCACTGGAGACCACAACCGAGCTCTTGGATGCAGAATAGATAAAGATGACCAACATGATTACACGGACAAAGTTGATCGGGGAAGTGTTTATGGCTGGACTTCAGGATGAAGTTGCCTATGTATCCCAAAGATGGGAATCAAACCTTACGTAGTTCGGCTCGGGTTCACTCGTGTATTAACTCTCTCCTTTTGCACTCTAACTTTTGCCAAGGCCGCCCTTTCTGGGTTTTTAACCTTGCGAGCTCAGTTTTTATAATTTCAAATTTTCTGTGCTCTAACTTTTGCCTAGGTCGCCTTTTCAGGTTTTCAGCCTAGCGAGCCTCTCAGAGAAAATATTTCTTCAACTTGTCCATGTTGATTAGCTGGGAGGACTCTAGGCCATCTAAGTCCATCAGAACGACAGCTCCGCCCGACCAGATAGACTTGATGATGTAAGGGCCAGTCCAATTGGGTCTGAACTTGCCCCTAGGGTCGTGAATGGGAGCTCGGTTGTCTTTGAGCACAAGATCCCCTTCTTTCAAATTCCTTGACTTAACCTTCTTGTTGAAAGCCCTAGCGATTCTTCGTTGATAACCCTGAACATGATACAGCGCTTTCAGCCTTCTCTCATCAAACAACATGAGCTCTTCGAACCTCCTTTGTTGCCAATCTGCCTCAGCTATCTGACACTCAGCCAATACCCGTAATTACGGAACCTCAACTTCGATAGGCAAAACGGCCTCCATCCCATAAACCAAGGAGTATGGAGTTGCTCCAGTAGAAGTTCGAATTGAAGTCTGGTAGCCGCACAGAGCAAATGGCAGCTTATCTGGCCAGTCTTGGTAGGTTTCCACCATCTTCTGCAGAATGTGCTTGATGTTCTTGTTGGCGGCCTCAACTGCTCCATTGGTCTGCGGCCGATATGTAGATGACTTATGAAAAGCCACGTTGTACTTCTCTAACAAGTCGACCACCTCTTTCTTGAAGTGGGAACCAATATCTGAAATGATCTTATTCGGAACCCCATAGCGACAGATGATGTTGTTCTTGATGAACTTGGCAACGTGTGATGCTTTCAACACCGCGTAAGATTGGGCCTCAACCCACTTCGTGAAGTAGTCTATTGCTACCAGAATGTACTTATGCCCATTGGACCCCTTTGGCGTGATAGCCCCAATCACATCGATCCCCCAGACTGAAAATGGCCATGGTGAAGTCATGTTGTACAACTTCGACGGCGGAATGTTCATGTGGTTTGCATGGATCTGACATTTGTGGCATCGCCGGACAAAGCCAATACAATCCTCCTCCATGGTGGACCAGTAATAACCATGTCTAAAGATCTTCCGGGCTAGCATCACCCCGTTCATGTGCGCTTCGCACTCTCCTCCATGAATGACCTCCATCAGGTGCTTGGATTCTTCAGCATCAACACACAGTTTATGCATCCCGAGATGTCCTCTCTTGTACAGTTTACCCCCGCAGACAATGAACTGAGAAGCCATTCTTCGAATTGCCCTCTTATCTTTGGCATTTGCCCCTGGTGGATACGCCTCTTTTTCTAAGAAGTTCCAGACATCGTAATACCAGGGATCCTCATCTTGTACCTCATCTATGGCAGCAATCAGCTCGTAGGCTGGCACAAATTTCTGTTCGATGATGATCGGACACATCCGGACTCCAAAATGTATGTCTATCATAGAAGATAGAGTTACTAATGAATCTGCGAACCTGTTGTTCTCTCTTAACAGATGGGCGAAGTTTAGTTTCTCAAATCGAGGAATTAGCACGTCCAAGGTCTGGTGGTAAATTCTCACTTTTTTTTCTTTAACTTTCTAATCTCCTTTAGCTTGAGATACAATAAGGTTCGAGTCCCCAATAACGTCCAACCGTTTTGCCCCTAGTTCTAAGGCAACTTCTAAACCGGCAATACACGCCTCATATTCTGCCTCATTGTTTGATACTTTGAATCGAAGTTTGAATGCCAGAGGTATGCGGGAATTATCGGGTGCTATCAGCAACACCCCTATCCCATACCCGTATTGGTTTGATGCTCCGTCAAAGTACATTGTCCGAGTCTCTTCTTCAACATATAGAATGGCCTCGTCTGAGAATAGGTACTCAACTGCTTCATCCCCTTCAACTGGGTGATTGGCTAGGAACTCCGCTACCGCTCTCCCTTTCACTAACTTGCGCGTCACATATTTCAGATCGAATTCAGAAAGTAGAAGCAATCAACAGGCTAGCCTACCTGTAAGTGCTGGTTTCTCAAAGAGATATTTGATGGGATCTAATCTCGAAACCAGTATTACAGAGTGAGCTAACAGGTAGTGACGCAGCTTCCTAGTAGCCCATACTAAGGCCAAACAAGCATTTTCCAGCGGAGTGCAGCGAGTCTCGTAATCCAGCATTTTTTTTTCAAGTAGTAGATAGCTCTCTTCACTTTGTCCTCAGACTCCTATGCGAGCATGCATCCCATTGTAGTTTCAGTCACTGAAAGGTACAGAATCAACGGTTTTCCCAGCTCAGGCGGTGACAACACAGGTGGGTTCTGTAAGTATTGCTTGATCTGTTCAAAAGCAGCTTGGTATCGGTCGTCCCATTGGAACTTCGTTCCTTTCTTCAGGAGACCAAAGAGTGGTTCACAAGTCAAGGTTAATTTAGCAATAAACCGTCTTATGAATTGCACTCTACCCAGAAAGCCTCGCACCTCTTTTTCAGTCCTCGGTGGTGACATTTCTAAGATGACCTTGATTTTGGAAGGATCGACCTCGATACCTCTCTGTGTGATCAAGAACCCCAGCATTTTCCCTGCTGTAACACCAAACGTACACTTCTGAGGATTCAGCTGCAGCCGATACTCCCTGATCCATTGGAAAAATTTCTACAAGGCGGTGTAGTGGCCCTCTCTTTCCTTAGACTTGACAATCATGTCGTCCACATACATCTCTACCTCTTTATGGATCATGTCGTGCAATATTGTGGTCGCAACCCGTTGATATGTAGCCCCAGCGTTTTTCAGTCCAAATGGCACCACCCTATAACAATAGGTTCCCCACAGGGTGGTGAAAGCAGTCTTCTCCCGGTCTTCGGGTGCCATCAATATCTGATTGTAGCCAGAAAAGCCATCATGAATGAGAGCAACGCATGCCCTGCAGTAAAATCCACTAACTCGTCGATATGCGGTAGAGGAAAGTCGTTCTTCAGACTGGCTTTGTTCAAATCCCTGAAGTCCACACTTACCCAAATTCTGCTGTCCTTCTTCGGCACTGGAACTATATTAGCCAACCAAGTTGGGTATTCGGATACCAGCAAGAACCCTGCGTCAATTTGCTTGGTGACCTCTTCTTTGATCTTGAGAGCCCAGTCAGGGCGGATCCTTTTGAGCTTCTTCTTAACAGGTCGGGCCTCTGGGTCAAGAGGGATCCAGTGCTGTACAATCTCAAGATTGATTCCAGGCATGTCTTCATAGGACCACACGAAAACATCTTTGAAATCTTTTAACAAAGCGACTAAGCGCTCGCGTTCCTCCGAAGACAACGTGGACCCAATCTGGACCAGCCGCGGGTCCTTCTTAAAACCAACGTTAATTTGGGTGATTTCATCAACCAAGGGTTTTACGAACCTCTCCTGTTCTTGATCAAGTAAAAATTTCAAAATCGGAGGGATTTCTTCCTCGTCGTTTTCATCAAAATTTTGAAAGTCCTGATTAATGCAATAAATTAAGGGCACAGAAAAGTACTCGAAGGCCACAACCGCACAATTCTCATTAATCACTTCCAAGTCGCCTGATTTCTCTGGTACAACAGACTCAAAGGAAAAAGAAAAAGACGACCTAGACAGGACTGTGGCATCCGGGTTGTCACCCCCAAGAATACCGGACTCAGACTCAGACGAGCTGGAACCTGATTCCAACTCCAAAGACTTAGTGGAATTAGATTCCGGCTCACTACCTGACCTGGTGTTGCTCGATAAGAAGCCCTCCTCGTATTGCCAGACAAGGGAGGGTGCGATGAATGCATCTAGAATGTTTGAAGATGGGCTCGCAGCCGTTTCATTCTCGATCATGGACACCGAGAAGTTATCCCCCAAGCATCATGTACGATCGGAGGATCTGAAAGTAGACAAGCCAGTGCTACCCCCATTTCAATCTCTGTGCTCTCAGAATCCTCCTCCTTGCACTGCTCAACCTCAGCAGGTGGGTCTGTCTGCTCTTCAGCAACATCGTCCCCAGATAATTGCAAGTCAAAGAATATCTCGAATCCTGGCAACCGCCGCCTCTCTATGTTCAACCATGGCTCTGGGAAGCCGCAGAACAAAAAGTCTTCCCCCTCTCGGACAAAGCTTCCGTTCAAGGTGCCCTGGATGGGTCGGTGTATCAACTCATAAGGCTTCCCGGCTCGCTTGGCTTTGGCTCTTCCGGCTATCTCCTTGCCTCTCCTCACCCAGTCCTCTATGGTAGGCAGATAACCTAAGCCAAAGGTATGCGGCTTATGCAACACTTCGGTCGATATTACAACGCCTTTCCGGCCACTGCGCCCTAATCCCATCCCGGGGAAGTGCTGGAGCTTGTTCATAAGGTAGACTGATTGTGCACTGACGTACAGCCCCTCATCAACGGCTAAAATGCTTTGTACAACCCGGGCCTCGGCTAGGGTAAACCCAGACAGGAACACATCCTCCGCGCCATGTTCAATCTTTAGAACTGGCGTAGAAACCTCTGGCAGCGGATGAATTGACGAATTTCCAAAAATGATAGCCACCCCCATCCCGTAGGGGTACTTAAGCATCTGGTGCAGGGTGGAAGAGACCGCCTTCACCTGGTGCAGCCACGGCTGCCCTAGGAGTAGATTGAAGGTCGCGGGAACGTCCAAGACATGAAAGTCAATATCGTGTTGTCCTGGACTGACCTTAGTCTGAATCTGCACAGTCCCCATCACTTCTCTACTAGTATTGTCATATGCCCGAATCACCTGGGCAGTGGGTACGAAGTCCGCGGGCTTTAACCTGATTGCATATGCTGTCCTCGACGGACATACGTTGGTGGCGGATCCTGTATCGACAAGAACTATTGGTATCCATTTGTCTCTACAGTCCACAGAGATGTAGAGAGGTTTGTTATGGTTTGCGCCCTTAGGCAGTAGCTCCTTGTCAGTGAGGTTAACATCGGAGAAGCTCCTCCCAAAAAGACTAACCCTACCAGTTGTTCAGGCGTGGTGTCAATTGATAGCTTGGCCCTGTCCATCGCAGAAAAGATAGCCAGTCTATGAACTCTTGAGGCCATAAGCAGTCCCCAAATGGAGATGTCTGCTTGTATCTTCTTAAGCTGTCTCAGCATAGCCTCGTCCTCAAGCAGTTTTTCCTTCTGCCTTTCTGCTTCCTTGTCCTTCCCGGATGCCTTTGGTTGATCTAGGTGTGGGGGCTTAAAATACTGCCCACTCCTGGTCATGTGGTCCACCTCTCCAATATACCAGGTATTATCCGGCTGGTTATTCCCCAAATCTTCGTCTGTGTGGGCGAGACATAGGTCGTCATCTTCCCACCACATACCGTCGGCCATCGACAATGAGCTATCTGGTTCTATTACAATTGTTCATGTGCCCACAGCACATTCTGTTCCCATGCTCACAACACATTCTGTCCCCACAGGAGCTTTGGCCTCTCTAGCCTTTTCCAGATCTTTGATCTTTTCCTGCTCAAACTGTTTCAGTGTAGCCTGCTGCTCAGCATCTTCTGTACTCAAACTGTTTTGATCCCAAGAACAATTCTTATCACCGGTGCTCATCGGCGGTCCATTCTGATTCCTAGCCATTCCAGCCGCTGTTAATGTCCCCGTCTCTGACGGATCCTGCTCTGGTTGAAGCTACTCAATAATATCCGGCTCGTCACTAAGCCACCCAGTAAGTTTTGCTGACCCTTCCAAATCAAACCAATTGACAGTCATGTTCCCTGAGTCCTGTTCGTTGAAAAATTACAGATTCACGATATCCTCCTCCAGTTCCGCTAGGTCATCTAGCCCCTGATTAGGTCCATCCTCTCGAACTACACAAATCTCTGCCCCCACTGGCAATTCCATCCTTGGCTTAGGCTGATTTGTTGGTGTGATATAACCACTCAGGTTGTACTCAAAACTCACAGATCCCTCAGGCTCTGAATCCTCATTCTTCTCTGTTCCCACAGTGATCCTTGCTCTATCTTCGGTAGTCACCACCACCAGTTCTGGTTAGGTTTGGGAGATGTCCAACATGCACAAGTCAGTGCTATTAGGAATGAACACCTCCGGCTTGGATAGGTGAGAAGGGATGATATATATGCTAGGGTCGTATGACACAACCCCAGTTTGGATTAGGTTGATGCGTTTGGGAGGTGGAGCTTGGTTATGTGGTGGGAGAGGGTTGGTTGTGACATTCGGTTTCTCCGGAGGCATAATCACCCTGTTATCAATGAGATCCTGAATCTCATGACGCAATCGAAAGCACTGGTCGGTTTCGTGACCATGCTGTTGGTGATAGGCGCTGTTCTTCGCCGGGTTATGTGAGGGATGAAGTTTTTCTGGTAAGGGCCGCGGCTCTTGGGGCTTCAAGTGCCCTTTCTTGATCAAAACCCTCAAAGCCTTGGACAAAGGCATGTATAGTGGGGTGAAGGTTCTTTGGCCTCTGGGTGCATATCTGGCTGTTTGCGAGCTACTTTCGGACATACCGGTAAAGGGTGTAACTGCAAGGATTTTGGGAGGGGTGGTGGTGACCATTCCCATATCTGAAGATCTAGCAGCTGTAGCACTACTTGTGCCTGCATTCGTACTGCGGTTGAATACCCTCTTGGGCTGCTCCTTTTCATGGTCAATCAGACCTTGTTTCATTGCGATCTGTACCCCAATCTCATATAAATCTGCAAAGGTGGGGAGGGGGAGAACGATCATCTTTTGCATGAGCTTGGGCTGGAGGTTGCGCACAGCCATCCGAATCTGATCTTTGTCAACGAGCCTGATGGTCATCATCAAGGCTTTAGCCCTCTAGCGCATCACAAAATCCGAGAAGCTCTCCTTTGGTTCTTGCCTAGTGGTCTCGAGATCACGAGTTGTGACCTCGATCTGAGTGTTATAGGAGTATTGAGCTATGAAGGCCTCAGCCATCTCCTCTCAACTTTTCTTAATAAAGTCTTCTAGCTTTGCGTACCAAATAGCCGCTATACCCGATAAGGTCCAGCCAAATAGGGAAAGCTTCTATAATCTGGAAAGGCCCATCGGCCTTAGGATATCTGCAAACAGTCGTAGGTGCACCATAGGATCTCCAGACCCATCAAAACGGTCGATGTGCGGCATCTTAAACCGGTCCGACAGAGTCACGGCCGAATCGGTATACCCATCCTCCATATCCGGAATGGATTTCACACCTCGAGCCTTCTTGAAAAGCTTTTCTAGCTTGCTCACTTTTAGCGCCGTTGGATGCACCTCGAACTCAAACGGTGAATCAACTAGGTTAATGGGCGTTTTGGATAGTTGGGGTAGGAGTGGGGGCAGAGCTGGCCCCGTTGGAACGTCTGTATTTTCTTGGACGTTGGGTGTCTCCCTAAGTATTGGAACTCTTGGTAGGGGAGGAGTCGGGTGTGAAACAGATGCTCCGGTTTGCTACTGTAGCCTGGCAATTAACTCTGCCTGTTGGGTCACTACTTCTGCTTGACGTGTAGATACTTCTGCTTGACGGGCAGCATCTTGCTGCATGGCTTGCATACTTTCTTGAAGTTGACGCATCATCTCTTACATGCCTGCCATACTATACTGATCTATCTGAATAACTGGTATATGTTCCCTCTCTGTGGGAGAAATAGAACTCGGATCCCTACTGTACTCAGGTGGGGTAGACAAAGCCCTCTGAACTGACTGCTGAACTGATATCCTTTGCCTAACTGCCCTCCGTCTAGTAACCGGGGATAATGAATGGTACACTGGTTATCCGTCTATCAGATCCTCGGATCGATGAAGTCTACGGCCTCTAACCTAGAGTGCTTGGGGAATGTCTGCCTGGTCAGATGCAATTGTGCTAAACTACCTTGCAAAAAGATAAATAAAGCATAATAAGGAAACATACAACTAGCAAAACGGACAACATAACGGCTTAAATAAAGACAACACACATTTGACATGACAATACGCAGTTGGCATTTGTAAGCTGAGTACACTGTTCTCAAACGCTGTTTACTGTGCCCAAATGGCTGCCCCAAATCTGATATCCTCAGATAAAACTGATTCCCAAACACTGATGCCCATAGGCCTGATACCCAGACTTGCAAACTGATACATGCATTCCTGTAGAGGCACACTCTCTAAAAGCACATAGCAAGCAAATGAGAGCCAAAACACCCCTAAGTTGGGGTAGGGTTTCCCTGTCCTACTTTGTCAGGAGCTAGGGTTTTACTACGCACGCAGCGGTTTCAAATAACCTATGATCGGGTAAGCAACCTGTCCTAGTTTGGAATGGTCACTATGGATTCCGAATATGTACTAGGTCGAATGGTCAAAAAGGGTGCCCCGGTAAAAATCGAGGTTTGTGTTCCCATCGTGGCAGAGCCCGCAGCCTGTCAGCCTTATGGCACGCTTTTCCAAGCGAGCCTCCGACAAACCGTTCAGGAATAGCATGCGGCAAACACGATGTCCTAGGCGCACCAATGCAAATGCAATGCAAAGAGACACATAAGTGTAAACAAAACAAGATATCATGAGTTCGAGTCAAGTTCTTGAAATCCCCAGCAGAGTCGCCAGAAACTGTAGACACGCCCCCGCGAGAACTCTTCGATATCCACGCGCGAATCTCGTTTTGTTCTCTAGGCTACTACAGTTCGGACTCAATGTCACAGTTCTTAATCTAATCTCACAAAGTGCAATGTAAGATTGATAAATCACCAAAGAGTCCAAATCCGGCAAATCGTTTTGGAAAACTGATTTTTATGAAGAAGTGCCAAACTTGGACTGTTTTGCCAGATACAGAGTCGCCACCTAAATATTTTATTTTAGGAGAATTTAGGAAACCCTGACTCGTGCCTAAGGCCACATGTCCGTCATCACCAAAGTTGCCTCGGCTCAGGAACTTGGGTACGAGAGGGGAAGGTCATGCAATGAGCACCCCCACTCGCCAGATCAAAGATCGGCCTGTACTAAGCATGATATATTTTTTTTGAAAACACATGTGCTCTTATTCTGGTTAATTAGCTAATCTTACTACGTGATGCGCACAACATACAAGTATAGACTAAATCGCCTAATTTGGAACAAAACATTGCATATTCGTTTGAAAATGGTTTGGAATTTGCTACTCGTAAGTAGGCTAAATTAGGGATTTTAATGAATTATTCCAATTCAAGTAATCCAACCTTCACCCACAGGCATTCAGGCAGTTATATCAAATAAGCAGTTAGCCTCATGGCAAGCATGCTTTCATGGTAATCAATAACACACATGCAGTATGCTAAAGCATAAACACTCACAGTGTACTCCAAACCAAAACAGAGAACTAGTTAGAAATCATGCATGATCCTAGTTGATGTTAAGATGACTAATGCAACACATGCGGGAATGCAATTAAAATAGGCTCGGCTATTCTAAGATGGTATATGAAATGCAACTTGGCACATGTATTCAAATAGGAATTGAAATACAATGCAGTTAGTATGATGCGTCGAGCCCAGTGCATGCAAGACAGATGAATGGATGCACGCATGCAAAGCATAAGGTATGCTAAATGAAACATGCCCAAAAACTAACCATCGTAAGTGGTTAAGTAAAAGGGAGAAAGAAATGGGGATTGGAAGACATGCATCACACACATGCACGCTTATTACAACAGTTGGCCTTCTCGAGGGAGAGTCCGAATAAGAAGCTAACTAGCTAATCTAAGCTAATTAAACTAATTATTACACAACGAATAAGCTAATTAACTAACCCTAGTTAACTAACTATTACAAAACAAATTGAATAGTTAACGCATTAACTAATTAGGTACAAACCAAAGCGTAAACTAGCTATCTAAGCATGGCAGCTAAGGAAAGCAATAAAAATAGGAGCCTCGAGGGGGAAAGGTATATGCATGCCCGATCGCCTCGTTCGGAAATCCAATGCGATGCCCTGATTTGCCTCTATTTTCATTTGTTCTCAGAACCTTGCACCAAGCTCCAGAAAGCTTCTAGCATACCTTGGGACTTGTGGGAGGGTGGCCGACCAGTTGTTAGTGTGGGAGACCACTTGCCGACCACTTTTTGTTGTTGCAGGGCAGAAAAAGTGGTCAGCCAACAGAGAGCAACAAAAGGCATGGCAATGTATTTGCAAGGTATATATGCACAACCACCCTCCCTATCATTTTATAAGCTCAAGGGAGTGTGGTTCTCGACCCTCGGGCCACTAATCGCGCATTTCAATGCATGATGACCGAAAGGCGAAGTTGCACAATTCAATATGAAAAAAGAATGCACAAATAAACACATAAATGCCTAGAACTCCATCATGTATGATCAAGAGCGTCGGTGACCGAGAATTGAGGCACGTTTCATTACTTCAAGTATGAAACGTCCCTCGTTTCCCGTTGTAGACGTGCCCGAACGTCCCGGCTCCGTGCGCGAAATGACGGAAAATTCGTTTTGTTCATTAGCTTGCTACAATTCGGACTCAATGTCACGGTCCTGAATCTAATCTCGCAAAGTGCAATGCAAGACCGATAAATCACCAAAGAGTCTAAATATGGCAAATCATTTTGGAAAACTGATTTTTATAAAGAAATACCAAACATGGACTGCTTTGCCAGATACAGAGTGGCCACCTAAATGTTTTATTTTGCAAAATTTAGGAAACCCTGACTCGTGCCTAAGGCCACGTGTCCATCATAACCAAAGTTGTCTCGGCTCGGGAACTTGGGTACGAGAGGGGAAGGTCATGTAATGAGCACCCCCGCTCGCCCGATCAAAGGATCGGCCTTTACTAACATGATATGTTGTTTTTGAAAACACATGTGTTCTTATTCTGGTTTATTAACTAACTTACTATGTGATGCGCACAACATACAAGTATAGACTAGATCGCCTAAATTGGAACAAAACATCTCATGTTTGTTTGTTTGAAAATGGTTTGAAAGTTGTTACTCGCAAGTAGGCTATGTCGTGGATTTTGCCACCCTCAAGTGGGCTTAGAAAACATGGTGATTTGCCACTTCAAGTGGGCTTAAAACTCGCATTTGATGAATTGTTCCAATTCAAGTAATAAAACCTTCATCCACAGGCATTCAAGCAGTTAAACACTTAAGTAGTTAGCCTCATGGCAAGCATGCTATCATGACAACACTCACACTCATGCAAGATGCTAAAACATAAACACTTACAGTGTACTCCGAGCCAAAACAATAGCTAGTTAGTAATCAATGTATGATCCTAGCTATGTTAAGATGGCTAATGCAACACATGCAAAATGCAACTAGAAACAGGCTCGGCTATTCTAAAATGGCATATGAGATGCAACTTGATAACATGCTGTTGAACACGTATTCAAGTAAATGTATGGAAATACAATGCGGTTTGAATGATTCGCCGAGCCCGGTGCATGCAATACGAATGAATGGATGCATGCATGCAAGCATAAGGATGCTGATTGAAACATGACCTAGAACTAACCATCATAAGCGGTGAAGTAAAAGGGAGAAAAACGTAGGGTTGGAAGACATTCACACACACATGCACACTTATTACAAAATTCGCCCTCTTGACGGAGGGTCTGAATGAAAGCTAAGCTATTCTAAGCTAAGCTACTTAACTAATCTAATAATCTAATTAGACTAATTGTTACACAACCAAATCGAATAACTAGCAAACCAATTACTAATTATTACAATATTTAACCAATTAACAAATTAACTAATTAAATTACAAATTGATGCTAACTAACAAGTAAGCATCAAACTAAGTTGCTCCAGCTCTGTTCGAAGTTGAAGAGGATGCATGCTCGGTTGCCACCTCGAAAAGCTCTCCGGTTGCTCTCTTGAGGCTCTGTTTGTAGGGTGTCTTCAAGAACTTGCTACTGGATCTCACCAAAACAGTGCTGAGGAGTGCACCAGTGGCCTACCAGCCATGAGAAGCTTCTGCCGACCCCCTTGCTGACCAAATATGCACACTGCCGACCAAGGATGAAGGGCTGCCAGCCAAAAATAAGAGGGTGCCGGCCACTGATGTGTTGGGACACCAAGCTGCAGCAGAGCACAAAATAGAGAAAATGGAGGGTCTCCCAAGGGTATGCACACACTATGCCACTCCATATCACTTCAAAACATCATTAGAGGGGGCATCATTAGATCCAAGACCATCAATCATGTATCTCGATGCATGATGGCCAAAGATCCAACATCTGCAAATTCAATAAATGCATGACAAACAAGACACCAAGACCACCTCCTTATCATGAGAAATCAAAGGCAATGGAGACCAAAGGAAAATTGGCTCATTTCATCACTTCAAGTATGAAATGAGTTAATCCACCTTGTGTTCAAACACAACACCGGGTTGAACATAATGCAATGCAACATGATCAACCTATCAATGCTAATGGCATGCAAACAATGCTAATGCAACATGAGCATGCAAACACAATGCAGTGCAACATGATCAACTTAGCAATGCTAATGGCATGCAAACACAATGCAATGCAACATAAGCATGCAAACAACAATGCAATGTAACAACATGCAAACAACATGCGAACACAATGCAATGCAACAACATGCAAACAACATGCTATATGGACTTAAACCGAATATGGACATACCTCAATCATGCCCAAAACAGTGACCAAAGCTTGCTGGAATGGAAGCTCAAAATGCTAGAAGAACATGCACACATGGTGGCCTTTGAGCAAGGCATGATACACAACCCTCAAAAGTTATGAAGAAGTGAAGTATATGAGAGTGTGACTACACTAAATGCACTGAAATTACATACCCAATGGTGTCATAGCATGCAAACATTACATGCATAACATGTTAGAGACCTCAAAACACAAGGCTAGCATGGGCCTTTGCACTACAACCATACTAAGCAATGCTCAAATGACCCTAACCATTCAAAACAGATCTAAGGCAGGTCAAAATAGTGGCAAAAACATGTTAGACTCGCAGCATAGATGGCAAGAAAGATATGCTCATGTATTAGCTCATAAACAAGGCATAATGACACAACTCTTAAACACAATTAAAGAGTGATAAACATGAGAGTATGGCAAAGATATAAGCTTTGAAATACCATTCCAAATGATGCCAAGGCATGCAAACATCACAAGTATAGCATGGTAGTGGTGAAGCCATTTACACTATAGCCCTACAAGGCAAGCCATACATGACTAAGACCACTTCAAACAAACCTCAAGAATGTTAAAACATTGTCAAAAATGTGCTGGAATGGAGCCAATACATGCTAAAATAATAGGCTACAACATCGAGCATGTAAGGCTAGCAAAGAGGATTTACACTACAAGTGCAATAAGCATGCAAGAGGTGACCAAGACAGCCAAAACCAGAGTTATGGAAGGTCTGAAAAGTCATAAAAATGAGCCTAAACAAAGCCATAAAGAAGTAAAAACACATGCTCATTTGGTTGGCTATCAACACTAGCAAGCAAGACAAGAGGAGAGGGGACCGCCCTCTCCTATTTGGGACCTCAAAATAGGGTTTGGATTTCAGTGGTTAAAAGGCCACGAAAAGTTGTTTTGAAAGGCCTAGGAAAATGGCTCAAAAGCTATACAAGCTAAGGAACAAAAGGGAGAGACAACCCCCTAACACAATATAGGCCTAAACCATCATTTTTAGGACTGAAAAATAGAGTTTTATTTAGTTCAAAACCAAGCCAAAAATAGTTTACAAAGGTGGTAAAACAAGCATGCAAAACAAATCTTTAGAGGGACAAGTGCTTACCCTTGAAGCCAAACAGCAAAACAGTAAGATTTCTAAGTTAAAACCAAGCTTTAACAACCCAAAACAAATTCCAAAGGACCTCATCCCAATGGTGATCAAGTCTTCTTAAGGGTTGATAGGTTGAAGATGGTTGTATGTAAGTCTTCTAGCACAAAAGGGCAAGAGAGAGTAAACTCTAGAGAGAGAGGCAGAGATTAAGCTCTGAAAATTGTAGAGAGAGAGGGAGTTTAGTGAGAGAAGCTCTCAAACTTGCTCAAGAAGTTCTAACCCTTGAAAATGAGATATAAGGCTTCATTATATAACAAAAATGAAGGTTTGGGTCGAAAATATCTCAAGAGAGACAGCTGTGCTAGTTGGATATAAAATATCTGTCCAAAACTGATATTTTCATCACTGGCCGGCACCTTTACCATTGTTGGCTGACAGCACACTATTATTGGCCTGCAGGGGTCACTTTTGGACGGCATTGGCCATTCATGGCCGGCACACTCCCATAGAGGCTGGCAGCAAAAATTAGTCCTAGTCCTTGACTTGAAGCAAGCCTAACTCCTTCATCTGGATGCCTTTTCAGATCATTCTCATATGCAAATTGAAGCTCCAGAAGTAAGCTTTCCAATGGTGGCAGCCTTGCATCAAAATTTCAATTGTGCCAAGAGATATCCCTTTTTTAGTGAAGGCTACTCAGTTTCGGTCCAACCGGAATGATGCCCAACTTCAACCAATCATATCTCCCTTATCTGGCCTCGGCTTAAGGAGATTCATGAGTGAAAAATGAAGCACCAGAAGTCTTCTTTCCACTGATGGTGGCCTCATAGCTGAAATCCAAGTGTGCAAATGAATAGTCCTGATTCAGCAAGCGTTGCTCGACTCTCTCTTAACGGTTCATGCCCATTTTCTCCCCCAACTTGGTTTCTTCCCTCTCCTCCTCTTTTCTTTAACTCCAAACCCCTAAACAAGGTGTTTTGAAATATTTTTCAAAAGAGTTCATCTCTCCTTCATTTATTTCCACTTTGTCCTTGCTCGGTTTATCGAAAAGCGTGACATTTAACATAATGCGAGCGTCGGAACATCGTAGGAACCTATTTTCAAAAATATTTTGAAAGAGAGGGTTTTAAGGTCTAAAAACCATTAAAAATAGTTTTGGTCCAAAAAGAGGTGTGAAGTTAGGATTTGACGCTTTCCTTACCAAAGAAATTGAACATTTGCACTGCACACCTTTCATCACCAAGCAAACAATCAGTAGCGTCCAAGTCTTAAGGTCGGTCAAAAATGGGGTGTCTACAGTTGTCCCTTTTTGACAGAACTCGTAAGTCAAGAAATGACGAGAGTAAATGTCACAGCTCAGAGAGGACCCATTTTTGACAAGCCGAAGACTTAGACAAACAGGCAAGATAACAAAGAGATGCGCCCGCAGGCAGGGGCAAGATGCAAATGACATGCACAACGCCAAACATAACTTATGATCATGCAAAGAGGGCTGTAATGAAACATCTAGATACAAATGTTATGCAAAGAAATGCTACAGCAAACTCATACATAAGCAAGTAAACACGAACCAAACTACATCTCATGCAGAAAGGATGTAAGAAAATTATACAATCTTCACTGCGTCTCATGCGGAGAAGGCTAAAAGCGACTATTGAGAACACCCGGAGTCTCAAACGAAACACCTCCCAGCGTATCAAACGCAAAAGGAGAAGGACTGTGCCAGAAAGCGCAGTTATCCAAACGCATGTCAAACGTGAGAAGAGAAAGGTACGTCCAAACGCATGTCAAACGCGAGTGGAGAAGGGTAGCAGTCAAACTGAACCGGAACTTCTCTTGAATGAACCGTACATACAATATCGTGTCTGCACACAAGAGAGATTTTGACAAGTACAATATAACAGGAACACATGATCAACGCTATATCAAGATACAATTTCAATACAAGATAAACGCGTGCACATATGATGCTGATGGAAAGGTGCATAACAATGCAAGTGAAAAACGCACAACAATGCAAGTGAAACGTGCATAACAATGCAGGTGGAACGATGCATAACAATGCAAGTAAACATGTGTGACAACGCAAATGGAGAGGTGCATAACAATGCAACTGACGTGCGCAAAACAATGCAACTGAAACATGCATGACAACGTAAGTGGGACGTGTATAATAATGCAAGTGAAACGTTCATAACAATGCAAGTGGAACGATGCATAACAATGCAAGTAAATGTGCGTGACAACGCAAGTAAAGAGTGCGCATAACAATGCGATTAAAACGTACGTGACAACGCAAGTAAAGAATGTGCATAACAATGCGATTAAAACATGCGTGACAACGCAAGTAAAGAGTGTGCATAACAATATGATTGAAATGTGCATAACAATGCAGGTGGAATGGGTGCATAACAATGCGGGTGAAACGTGCGTGACAACGCAAGTGAAGTGTGCATAACAATGCAGGTGGAAGGGTGCATAACAATGGGGGTGGAACGTGTGTGACAACGCAAGTGAAGAGTGCATGACAATGCAATGGGTGTGCGTGACAACGCAAGTAAGGTGTGCACGACAATGCAACGAGTGTACGTGACAACGCAAGTAAGGTGTACATGACAATGCAACGAATGTGCGTGATAATGCAAGTAAAAAGGTGCATGACAATGCATATGAAGCATGCATAGCAAGGCAAGTAAGGTGTGCATGACAATGCAACGAATGTGCGTGACAACGCAAGTAAGGTGTGCATGACAATGCAACGAGTATGGGTGACAATGCAAGTAAGGTGTGCATGACAATGCAACGAGTGTGCGTGACAATGCAAATAAGGTGCGCATGACAATGCAACGAATGTGCGTGACAACGCAAGTGGAGAGGTGCATAACAATACAAGTAACGTGCGTAACAGCGCAAGATAGATATGCAAAACAATGCAAGTAACGTGTGTGACAGCGCAAGTAGAGATGTGCAAAATAATGCAAGTAACGTGCGTGATAGCGCAAGTTAAAGAGGTGCATAACAATGCAAGTAACGTGCGTAACAGCGTAAGTAGAGATATGCAAAACAATGCAAGTAACGTGCGTGACAGTGCAAGTTAAAGAGGTGCATAACAATGCAAGTAACGTGCGTGACAGCGCAAGTTAAATGTGCAAAACAATGCAATTAACGTGCGTGACAGCGCAAGTTAAAGATGTGCATAACAATGCAAGTAACGTGCGTGACAGCGCAAGTAGAGATGTGCAAAACAATGCAAGTAACGTGCGTGACAGCGCAAGTAGAGATGTGCAAAACAATGCAAGTAACGTGCGTGATAGCACAAGTTAAAGATGTGCATAACAATGCAAGTAAAAAGGTGCATGACAATGCATGTGAGGCATGCATAGCAAGGCAAGTGCAAGAAATGTATGCTCCATGCAATATTAAGATGTGCATTTCATGCCAGGGTGGGAAGTGCACATTCTATGCAAGCAAGGTTAAAACATGCTCCATGCAATGTTCATACTCTATGCAAAAGGACCAACGACGTACATCCAATGTAATGTGTATATTCTATGCGACAACAAGAATAAGTATAGTACAAGATGAATTTTTGAAATATGTGTGATGATATGATACATGTTACAAGCAATGTAGAGCATGATGTCTTGGGAATGCAATAAACAAACAAAGCGGCGCTTTAGAAAGCACCTCACGGGGTAAGTGGCGACGAACCGCTCTACTCTGACGGGGATCTCCCCTTGTGTTCTTAGAACACTTACCTTCAACTCACAGTTCAAAGGTTTTGAAATGCTAACAAGGGACAACCTCTGCATGTAGAAGCCACGGATGTCGCTTTTCTTCTTGACCATATTCACAACTTTCCCTATTCTCCAACGGGGTGGCAGACTAGGTTGGTTCAGTATCCAGAGTTAAGGCGCGCACATGCTATCTCAACCTATGGGGCTTTCATATAGATTTCAAGCCGGGGATACACCCTTGGGTATTTAAACCAGACTTTAGTCTCGGAAATCCCGAACCTTTGCATTCTAGGCAACAGCCATTCGAACTCTAGTTTCCACCGTCACAGTTGGTCTCCTAGGAACTCATTGCAAACGCAGCCAAGATACCTTTGGTAGGGACATGTACTCAGGGAGAGCACTTCTGATTGCCATTCTGGCTTGAAGCAGACTTGAGCTTGAGCTTTAGCTTGAGGTAAAGGCGCACTCATACTTTGAAGCATTGACAAGGCTTAAAGAGACACATTCAAAATGCAATCTTGGAAACTTTTCTGAAGTTGAAACAAACTAAGATGCTCCAAATTTTCCTCCTTTTCTTTTGCTTTGCAGTCTGGAACCCATATAGCTTCAGATAGGTCCTGGTTTTACTGTTCTCACATGACCTGGGTTAAACCCTGTAGTTTTATAAAAGAACAAATCATGTTTTGCACAAATGTAGAGAATGGCACGGCATTCTGAGCACAAAATGATTTATTTTGAAATTGAGAAATGAGTTCTTAATCGGGTATTGAGCCTACAACTGACCACAGCGCACCACGGCTCAACAAAGGGAAAGACAAGGTAAACAACCTAAATACATCTGTTGACACTCAGAACGACTCAAAACAAGAATCAAGACAAACAAAAACACAACAAAACACAAGACTCAAATGCGCACAGGGAGCCTGTTTCTCCAGGTATTGTTTCCTACCCTTTCTCATTTGTGATTCTCACATCACTCTGGCACTCAATCTTTTTTTCTCTGAAAAAGCCCTTTTCTCACTTTTTCTCTCTCCGCGCATCTCTCTATTCTTCAATCTCTCTTCTTTTTTATCCCTCCCTTAGGTGGTTGATAGATAAATAGGAAGTTGCGGGCTCTTGCCCCTAGTATTCCGCTAGATTCTTCTTCTTCTGCTCACAACAGTGAACTTTCCCACAGAGGGGTTGCGCGACAACTGGGTGTGTAGCAAATCTACAGCTGACATCGGTTGATGACGCCCTTGGCCAGTTTGGATGTAACCAGACCTTTTCGAATAAGGGAGTGGAATATCCTGCTCCTTTTCCAGTTCGTGCTTCGCACTTGATTGATACCTCGCTGTTCGGAGAATGAGAGAGCTTTCGACCCTTTACTGTTAGCTTCAGTTGTGCCCTTTTCTGGCAGGTAGAGTGCCTTTTCTGGCAAGTAGAGTGCCTTTTCTGGCAAGTAGAGTGTCCTTTCTGGCAAGTATGTTGACAATGGGGAAAAGACAGAACACCTGACTCAACTGTGCGCCTAGTTCATCATTTTGACCATTTTTTGTTTTTGGGTTTCTACGAAAACAATTTTGACCAATATGAAAGTTAGATTAACATACTTGTTCGATTTTCTAATTTGAAATCATGCAAGTCAGGTTGTGAGCACTGAAATTTTTCCTTTTTTGAGGTCCAAGAAATGGTCCAATTTTTAGAAAAATGGGATAATTTTCAAGAGAAATAGTCAACCTCAGTAAAAATTCTCAAAACTGTTTTTACAAATGGCCACTGCTCGACCAACATAGAATCTACTCTTGAGATGCACAACCTCAGATCTAAAACAATGAAAAATTGCCCTTTGTCTAAATGGCACTACACAACAACGGAAAGTTGCCCCTTGTCTGAATGGCACCACAGCGCACTGTATGGCAACGGAAAGTTGCCCCTTGTTTGAATACACCGCAGCACACTGTAACCAGCTCTCATAGTGAAGATCACAACCGAACTCTTGGATACAGAAATGACAAAGATGACCAAAACAATGACATGGACACTGTCGATTTGGAAGTGTTTATCGCTAGACTTCAGAATGAAGTTGCCTACGTATCCCACAGATGGGAATCAAGCCTTACGTAGTTCGGGGTTAAGGTACACTCGGGTATTTAACCTCTCCTTTTACACTCTAACTTTTGCTAAGGCCGCCCTTCTGGGTTTTCAACCTTGCGAGCTATGTTTTTCTTTTCTTTTCATTTCTTTTCATTTTTTTTTCATTTCTTCTTCTTTTTCTTTTCATTTATTTTCTTCATTCTTTGTATTTTTCTTTTTTTCTTTTCTTTTCATTTTTCTTGCTCTAACTTTTGCCTGGTTGCCCTTTTGGGTTTTCGGCCCAGCGAGTCTCTCAAGGGTAAAAGTGTAGCTTTGTCTATGTTGATCGGTTTGAGATCTCGAAGCCATTTGAATATAGGAGAATGGCTGTTGTTTACTGATGACGTAGAAGTCCATTCAATGGGGGGCTGAAGTTGCCCCTAGTGTTGTAGATACTTCAGCAATACTTTATTCTTTCCTCCTTTCTGGGATTTGGCATTCTTGCCGATCTTCGTTAACTTGAGAAATGTCCTAATTTTTTACTCTTCGAGCACATCTGACATTTTTGCCTCCAGTTCAAAGGTTTCTTCTGATCGAGTTTTGCAAGCTTCTCTTGATGACATCTGATCTTCTTGATCTGATTTTTCTTGCCCATAGTTCAAGGGCTGCTTCAAATCTGGCCATTCAAGCCTCATATCGTGGTTGACCGTTGAACATTCTAAATCCAAGTTCAAGGTTTGAAAGTAAGGGGTCGATTCTCGAGGCAGAGAGCGATTCTATGCTGCACAATCTCAAGAGTGATTCCACACATGTCTTCGCAGGACGGCGCAAAACATTTTTTGAAATCTTTAAGAAAGCGACTAGTCGCTCGCGCTGAAGACTATGTAGAACCAATCTGAATCAAGCCAGGATCCTTCTCAGTACTCATATTAACAAGCATGATTTCATTCATTAAGGGCTTAGCACGCCTCTCTTTCTCTCAGTTGATCAAATTTTTGCAAATCCCGAGGAATTCCTTTATCTTCGTTTTTATCATAGCGTTCAAAAAGTTTTGAAAACTTAGGTTAATGCAATGATTTCAAGGCACAGAAAAGACACAATTTTGGTCAAATACTACCATCTCATTCAGAACTTCTGGCACAACCGGCACAAAGGCAAAAACAGACGCAAAAAGGGTGAAAATCACTACTGTTTCATTCAGATCTTCTGGTGCAACTGGCCCCATGGCAGAAACAGACTCAAAAGAAAGCAAAAAGACAAACACAAAACAAGATAGCGATGCCCGAGGTAACACCCCCGAAATCACCCGACTCCAACGCAACAGGACTGACTCGATACAACAAGACAGACCCGACTGACACAGTACAAAAGGACTGACTCAATATAAAAAGACTGACTCAATACAATACAACAAGACAGACTCAATACCCAAGTCAGAAAGTACAAAAACCAGCATTCGCAAATGCTCAAAACAGTGCATGCCATACGCCACATCCAGAGTAAATTGGGTGCCATTTGTAGGTAGTTTATCCCCTGATCACATCACATTATCCCCCACGAGTTCACGGATCAAGTGTCGATAGACTTTGCAGGACCTGGTGCGGTGATGACCCCATTGTCAATCAAATCTTGTACTTCGTGGCGAAGACGAAAGCAATTGTCAGTGCCATGACCAGTTTGTTGATTGAAGGCACAGTACTTGGCATCATCATGCTTATCTAGAAGGGGATCCGGGAGAGGCTGAGGCTCAAGGGGTTTGAGATGACCTTGTCGGATGAGGATTTGGAGAGCTTTGGACAAAGGCATATAGAGGGCATGGAAGACCCTTCGACCTCGGGGTTGGTACTTCGAGATTTGTGGATTTTTGCTGGATGCAGTAGCAAAGGGGTCGGCAGGTGCTGACTTGGGTTGCTAATCTCTTATGAGTGCAGGATTAGAGCTAAAAAGAACGTTTCTGGTATGACGGCTCTTCCCCCGGTTTACCCCTTGACTCAGACTGCTCTCATTCTGAGTGGCAAAAGTGCCATCCACAATCTGTGCAATAACTGCAATTACTTGCTGTTTGTTTAGTCCCTCGGCTTTCGAAGCCTCAACAACCCACTGAAGGTGTTTATGGGGACCAATGCCCACCCCAACCTTGTTCTTATCACTGGCCTCCACTTTGCCAGGAGATTGGCTTTCTTCTAATGCAGCTAGTCCCAAGATTAGGGTGCCTTTTGGCGTGAAATCCCTGGTAGGCGATGCGGTTGATGATGGAGCCAAAACTCCACAAGCTAAATCCGCCACTGTTCTCTGAAGATTTTCAATCATCCTCATCAGCTCAGAAGTGGTGGGTTCATGGGTTTGAGATGATTGGGGTTCCGAGACTGGATGTGTGGTAAGTGCCCTAGATGGGTGTTGCATTTCGGCATCGGTCTCACCCTACATGGCGATTCCCTGGTTTAATGCTGCTACCATGGCCACAACTTCTTCCGAACTTTGTGCCATCACAGTCTGCTAAGTTTGAACAAAGGTGATGTGGCTGGTGACTGTCGGATCAGATGAACCGGTGAGGCCTGACTGGCCCTTCTTTGCCTTGCCGTAGCGAAGGAACACTGGTTGCCCTTGAATTGAATCTCTGACCTGACAAAGTCTATCAACACAAGTCCAATGCACCCGGGGGATATCGGAGCTTTCTGAAGCTATAGTTCCAGGACTACCTAGCAAAAGAGAAAACAGACAGCACCTTAGCCTAATTTCACCATAACAGATTTGAGCATAGCTGAATGACTGTACTCTTTACTGAATTCTGTCCCAAATTCTGCTTGTAAACTGATACCCTCAGGTAAAATTGATTCCCCAAAAATATATTGATGCCCTCAGGCCAGATACCCAGACTTGCAAACTGATACACACATTCCCTGTAGAGGCACACTCTAAAAAGCACATAGCAAGCAAGTGAGAGCCAAAACACCCCTATGGAGGGGTAGGATTTCCCTGTCCTATCTTGTCAGGAGCTAGGGTTTCACTACGCATGCAGCGGTTTCAAACAACCTATAATCGGGTAAGCAACCTGTCCTAGCTTGGAATGGTCACTATGGATTACGATATGCACTAGGTCGAATGGTAAAAAAGGGTGCCTCAGTGAAAATCGAGGTTTGTGTTCCCGTCGTGGCAGAGCCCGTAACCGGTCAGCCTTATGGCACACTTTTCTAAACAAGCCTCCGGCAAACCATTCAAGAATAGCATACGGCAAATACAGTGTCCTAGGCACACCAATGCAAATGCAATGCAAAGAAGCACATAAGAGTAAACAAAACAAGATATCATGAGTTCAAGTCAAATTCTCTAAATCCCCAGCAGAGTCGCCAGAAACTGTAGACGTGCCCGAACGTCCCGGCTTCGCGCGCGAAATGGCCCGAAATCCGTTTTGTTCATTAGCTTACTACAGTTCGGACTCAATGTCACAGTCCTGAATCTAATCTCGCAAAGTGCAATGCAAGACTGATAAATCACCAAAGAGTCCAAATCTGGCAAATCGTTTTGAAAAACTGATTTTTATAAAGAAGTGCCAAACATGGACTGCTTTGCCAGATACAGAGTCGCCACCTAAATGTTTTATTTTGAAAAATTTAGGAAACCCTGACTCGTGCCTAAGGCCACGTGTCCGTCATCACCAAGGTTGCCTCGACTTGAGAACTTGGGTACGAAAGGAGAAGGTCATGTAATGAGCACCCCCGCTCACCCGATCAAAGGATCGGCCTTTACTAACATGACATGTTGTTTTTGAAAACACATGTGTTCTTATTCCGGTTTGTTAACTAGCTTACTATGTGATGCGCACAATATACAAGTATAGACTAGATCGCCTAAATTGGAACAAAACATCTCATGTTTGTTTGTTTGAAAATGGTTTGAAAGTTGTTACTCGCAAGTAGGCTAAGTCGTGGATTTTGCTACCCTCAAGTGGGCTTAGAAAACATGGTGATTTGCCACTTCAAGTGGGCTTAAAACTCGCATTTGATGAATTGTTCCAATTTAAGTAATAAAACCTTCATCCATAGGCATTCAAGCAGTTAAACACTTAAGTAGTTAGCCTCATGGCAAGCATGCTATCATGGAAACACTCACACTCATGCAAGATGCTAAAACATAAACACTTACAGTGTACTTCGAGCTAAAATGATAGCTAGTTAGTAATCAATGCATGATCCTAGCTATGTTAAGATGGCTAATGCAACACATGCAAAATACAACTAGAAACAGGCTCGGCTATTCTAAAATGGCATATGAGATGCAACTTGATAGCATGCTGTTGAACACGTATTCAAGTAAATGTATGGAAATACACTGCGGTTTGAATGATGCGCTGAACCCGGTGCATGAAATACGAATGAATAGATGCACGCATGTAAGCATAAGGATGCTGATTAAAACATGACCTAGAACTAACCATCGTAAGCGGTTAAGTAAAAGGGAGAAAGACGTAGGGTTAGAAGACATTCACACACACACACACACACTTATTACAAAATTCGCCCTCTCGACGGAGGGTCCGAATGAAAGCTAAGCTATTCTAAGCTAAGCTACTTAACTAATCTAATAATCTAATTAGACTAATTGTTACACAACCAAATCGAATAGCTAGCAAACCAATTACTAATTATTACAATATTTAACCAATTAACAAATTAACTAATTAAATTACTAATTGATGCTAACTAACAAGTAAGCATTAAACTAAGTTGCTCCAGCTCAGTTCGAAGAAGAAGAGGATGCATGCTCGGTTGTTGCCCCGAAAAGCTCTCCGGTTGCTCTCTTGAGGCTCTGTTTGCAGGGTGTCTTCAAGAACTTGCTGCTGGATCTCACCAAAACAGTGCTGAGGAGTGCACCAGCGGCCTGCCGGCCATGAGAAGCTTCTGCTGACCCCCTTACCGGCCAAATATGCACACTGCCAACCAAGGATGAAGGGCTGCCGGCCAGAAATAAGAGGGTCCCGGCCACTGATGTGCTGGGACACTAAGCTGTAGTAGAGCACAAAATAGAGAAAATTGAGGGTCTCCCAAGGGTATGTACGCACTATGCCACTCCATATCACTTCAAAATATCATTGGAGGGGGCATCATTAGATCCAAGACCATCAATCACACATCTCAATGCATGATGGCCAAAGATCCAACATGTGCAAATTCAATAAATACATGACAAACAAGACACCAAGACCACCTCCTTATCATAAGAAATCAAAGGCAATGGAGACCAAAGGAAAATTGGCTCATTTCATCACTTCAAGTATGAATTGAGCTAATCCATCTTGTGTTCAAACACAACACCGGGTTGAACACAATGCAATGCAACATGATCAACCTATCAATGCTAATGGCTTGCAAACAATGCTATTGCAACATGAGCATGCAAACACAATGCAATGCAACATGATCAACTTAGCAATGCTAATGGCATGCAAACACAATGCAATGCAACATAAGCATGCAAACAACAATGCAATGTAACAACATGCAAACAACATGCGAACACAATGCAATGCAACAACATGCAAACAACATGCTATATGGACTTAAATCGAATATGGACATACCTCAATCATGCCCAAAACAGTGACCAAAGCTTGCTGGAATGGAAGCTCAAAATGCTAGAAGAACATGCACACATGGTGGCCTATGAGCAAGGCATGATACACAACCCTCAAAAGTTATGAAGAAGTGAAGTATATGAGAGTGTGACCACACTAAATGCACTGAAATTACATACCCAATGGTGTCATAGCATGCAAACATTACATGCACAACATGTTAGAGACCTCAAAACACAAGGCTAGCAAGGGCCTTTGCACTACAACCATACTAAGCAATGCTCAAATGACCCTAACCATTCAAAACAGATCTAAGGCAGGTCAAAATAGTGGCAAAAACATGCTAGACTAGATGGGAAGAAAGATATGCTCATGTATTAGCTCATAAACAAGGCATAATGGCACAACTCTTAAACACAATTAAAGAGTGATAAACATGAGAGTATGGCAAAGACATAAGCTCTGAAATACCATGCCAAATGATGCCAAGGCATGCAAACATTACAAGTATAGCATGGCAGTGGCCTCAAAACTCAAGACTAGTGAAGCCATTTACACTATAGCCCTACAAGGCAAGCCATACATGACCAAGACCACTTCAAACAGACCTCAAGAATGTTAAAACATTGTAAAAAATGTGCTGGAATGGAGCCAATACATGCTTAAATAATAGGCTACAACATCAAGCATGTAAGGCTAGCAAAGAGGATTTACACTACAAGTGCAATAAGCATGCAAGAGGTGACCAAGATAGCCAAAAACAGAGTTATGGCAGGTCTGAAAAGTCACAAAAATGAGCCTAAACAAAGCCATAAAGAAGTAAAAACACATGCTCATTTGGTTGGCCATCAACACTAGCAAGCAAGACACGAGGAGAGGGGACCACCTTCTCCTATTTGGGACCTCAAAACAGGGTTTTTACCATTGAAAATCCTCTAGATTTCAGTGGTTAAAAGGCCACGAAAAGTTGTTTTGAAAGGCCTAGGAAAATGGCTCAAAAGCTATACAAGCTAAGGAACAAAAGGGAGAGACAACCTCCTAACACAATATAGGCCTAAACCATCATTTTTAGGACTGAAAAATAGAGTTTTCTTTAGTTCAAAACCAAGCCAAAAATAGTTTCAAAGGTGGTAAAACAAGCATGCAAAACAAAGCTTTAGAGGGACAAGTGCTTACCCTTGAAGCCAAACAGCAAAACAACAAGATTTCTAAGTTAAAACCAAGCTTTAATAGCCCAAAACAAGTTCCAAAGGACCTCAGTCCAATGGTGATCAAGTTTTCTTAAGGGTTGATAGGTTGAAGATGGTTGTATGTAAGTCTTCTAGCACAAAAGGGCAAGAGAGAGTGAACTCTAGAGAGAGAGGCAGAGATTAAGCTCTGAAAAATGTAGAGAGAGAGGGAGTTTAGTGAGAGAAGCTCTCAAACTTGCTCAAGAAGTTTTAACCCTTGAAAATGAGATATAAGGCTTCATTATATAGCAAAAATGGAGGTTTGGATCGAAAATATCTCAAGAGAGACAACTGTGCCAGCTGGAGATAAAATATCTGTCCAAAATTGATCTTTTCATCACTAGCTGACACCTTTACCATTGTTGTCCGGAAGCACACTATTGTTGGCCGGCAGGGGTCACTTTTGGACGGCATTGTCCATTCATGGACGGCACACTCCCGTAGAGGCCGACAGTAAAAATCGGTCATAGTCCCTGACTTGAAGCAAGCCTAACTCCTTCATCTGGATGCTTTTTCAGATCATTCTCATATGCAAATTGAAGCCCCGAAAGTAAGATTTCCAGTGGTGGTAGCCTTGCATCAAAATTCCAACTGTGCTAAGGGATATCCCTCTTTTGGTGAAGGTTGCTCAGTTTCAGTCCAACCGAAATGATGCCCAACTTCAACCAATCATATCTCCCTCATCTGGCCTCGGCTTAAGGAGATTCTAGGGTACAAAATGAAGCCCCGGAAGTCTTCTTTCCACCGGTGGTGGCCTCATAGCTGAAATCCAAGTGTGCAAATGAATAGGCCTGATTCAGCAAGCGCTGCTCGACTCTCTCTTAACGGTTCATGCCCATTTTCTCCCCCAACTTGGTTTCTTCCCTCTTCTCCTCTTTTCTTCAAATCCAAACCCCTAAACAAGATGTTTTGAAAGATTTTTCAAAAGAGTTCATCTCTCCTTCATTCATTTCCACTTTGTCTTTGCTCAGTTTACCGAAAAGCGCGACATTTAACATAATGCGAGCGTCGGAACATCGTAGGAACCTATTTTCAAAAATGTTTTGAAAGAGAGAGTTTTAAGGTCTAAAAACCATTCAAAATAGTTTTGGCCCAAAAAGGGATGTGAAGTTGGGATTTGACGCTCTCCTTGCCAAAGAAACCGAACCTTTGCACTGCACACCTTTCATCACCAAGCAAACAATCAGTAGCGCCCAAGTCTTAAGGTCGGTAAAAAATGGGGTGTCTACACCCGTGTTTGGACTAACACCTATTCCAAACACGATGCAACACAAGCATGGCATACATAATGCGACTCAAGCATGCAACTCAATGCAATATAACTTAAGCATGCAAACATGCAAGGGACAAGCATGGAAACATGCAATTAACATACTAGCATACACAATGCGAATGAACTACATGGCATATACAATGCTCATGACAACTAGCATACACAATGCAAATGGCAACTAGCATACACAATGCAATGAACAGGGCATACACAAATGTAAAGATCATCATGGCATACTCGATGCAATGTGACCTAAACATACAAACAACATGGCATATACAATGCTAAATCAATCATGCAAACAACATGGCATAAACAATGCTTAATGGACTTAAACCAAAATGGATTGACCTCAGCCATACCTGAATTAGTGGCCATAATACCAAAACAAAGGCACCAAAAGACAAGGCATGCATGCCCAATGCATTTGCCAATCAACTAGGCCCAAGAGCACAACTCTCAAGAGTGCTCAAGGAATGATAAACATGGAAGTGTGACAACACTAAATGCACTGAAATAAGGTATGAAATGATGCCAAATCATTCAAACAACACAAGCACAACATGCAAAGGTCCTTAAAGCATGAAGCTAAAAAGAGGAATACAAAGGGGGCATGCAATATATGGCACAAGTGCATGAACCAACCATGGACAGAGCTGAAATAGGTCAAAACAATGACCAAAACATGCTAAGATGGAGGCTCAAAGGTCAAGCCATGCAAGCATACGAGCTAGGCCATAAACAAGACAACAATGCACAATACTCAAAGGCATTTAAAACATGAAAGAAGTGGGAACATAGTCATGCTACATACTCTGAAATGAAGTATTAAATGATGCCAAATCATCTAAATAGCTCAAAGATGGCATGCATGAGTCATCAAAACACAAAGCTAGCAAGGCCAATTGCACTACAGCTATACAAAGCATGAAGCATATGGCAAAGGCAATCCAAAACAGTCCTAGAACATGTCAAAATGATACTAAAACATGTATGGAAGGAAACCAAAACAAGCTAGCATGAAGGGAATAAGGCATGATACATACAAGGCAAATAAGGTGGATTACACTACACCTATTAAGACCAAGCATGGGATGACTTAACCAACAAAAATCAGAGTTATATCATGGCAAAATAACCCTAAAAACACATTGAAATGATAGCTCGCAAGCTTAGGCATGAAGGCATACGCGATGACTCATATTTAAGGCATAAAGGGCAAACCCTCCAACGCATTGAATGAATGATAAATGCAAGTGCATGACCATGAAACATGGACTGAAATCACATAATAAATGATGCCAAATCATTCAAATAGTCCAAGTAATGCATGCTAGTGGACTTGATACACAAAGCTAACAAGCTAGATTGCATTATAGCTATACAAAGCAAGTCATGCATGGCCAAAACAACACAAATCAGAGCTGAAGCATGTTAAAATATGGACAAAAGCTTCTTGAACTTAAGCCAAAAGCATACTAGAATGACATGTTAAAGCATGATGCATGTTAGGTTATTTCATGGAATTGCACTACAAGTGCATGAGGCATGCAAGAGGTGACCAAACCAAACCCTAACAGATGTATGGCATGGCAAAACATCAACAAAAACATGTTGAAATGGAAACAAAACAAGCTAGAATGACATGCTACTTCATCAAGTAATTTATGTGATTTACACTAAGGCCTCGTTTGGCAAGAGGCTATTTTAGCCAATTAGCCAAAAAGTTACTAAATTAGCCAAAAAGCCAACAACCCATACCAAAAAGTCAAAGATTCTCTTTTCTCTCTACTTTTTGCACATCTTTTCGTAATTAGCCAAAAAGTCATCCCAAACATACAAGTTTTTTTTACCTACATTTTTAGCCAAATAGCCAAAAAGTTACTAAATTAGCCTGTTCCCAAACGAGGCCTAAAAGTGTATTAGGCATGTATGGAGTGACAAAACCAAGTAAAAATAGTAGCATGCCACAGCAAAATAACCCCAAATACATGCTAAGAACAAGCTAACACAAGCTTAACAAACATGCTCACACATGAGGCATTCAAAGCAAGTATTGAAGACACATGGAGAGGGGATGACCCTCTCCTTATTGGGACCTCAAAGCACCACTTCCACCACTGAAATTCCTCTGAGTTTCTGTGGTGAGAAGGTCAAAACAAGGTGATCCCAAGCTTAAAAACAAGGCACAAGAACAAGGCCAAACAAGGCCTAAGAGGGGGGTAAATCACCCCCAACTCAAAAGTGACCTTAAGCAAAGATTTTAAGCATGCAAAAAGAGAACTTTTTGTAGTTTAGAGTTAAGCTTAAAACAGCATGCAAATAGGTTCAAAAGCTTAAGCAAGAATAGGGGTTTAAGAGGTTAGTTTCTCACCCTTGAAGACCACCTTTAAAACCAAAACTCCAGCAGCTTTTTCTAACTAAAACCAGTCCAAAAACTTCAAAAATAACCTCAAGGGACCTCAGCTCCAAGAGTATGGTGATAGAGTGTGTGTTTATGTGTTAAAGTGTGACAAATCTACACTTTTAAGGCACAAAATGAAGAACAAGGGCAAGATAAATACAAGTATGTATGTATATCTCTCAAGCCTCTAAAAATCTGAACCTGGAGGAGGAAGGGGGAGCCTCCATCTTATAGAGAACAAAAGCACAAACTTCTTGAAGAAGCTAAGGCTCAAGGCCATCCCTCCATACACGTGTATAGAGGATGGTTCTAGTGCTCTCCAACTGTACCAACTGGCTAAAAATATCTCCAAAAAGGTGACAAAAAGCAGCCGACCACTTAAAGTGGTCGGCTAGTTACTTTAAGTGGTCGGCCGACCACTATAGGTGGTCTCCCAAAAATAAAAGTGGTCGGCCATGGTGGGAGAAGGTCAGCGGCATGAAAACAAGCAAATGGTGTGGTGGCCGACCACTTTTGATGGTCCAAAGATCAAGGAGACCAGTTGTCAGACTAGAAACTGGCTAGCAGGAAGAAAAGTGGTTTGCGGGGAGAGAAACTGGTCTCCCACCCTTGTACCACCTTCCAAACAAGAAAAATAAGGTTTGTACCAAAAACAAACCAAAACGGATGCAAGACGAAAGTTCGGGAGGCAAAGCGCACAGCTGGGAGCCTCGAAAACTAGCTGACAAGCACCAAAAGTGGTTTACGACCACAAAAGTGGTCTCCCAAACCACAGTGGCCCTCTAGGCCAAGGAAACAAGGTGTGGTTCAAAAACCACGCCGAACGGAGAACGTTAAGCGGTCCCGAGACAAGGCGCGCGACCGAAGGCTCTGAAAATCGGAAACTAGTCTCCAAACGAGAAAAGTGGCCTACGACCATGAAAAGTGGTCTACGACCACAAGAAGGGGTTTACAAGACCTCTCCTTTCCTCAGGCAAGGAAAACAAGGCTTGGTCCACAAACCGAGTCGAAGCACAAAGAGTTCAGAGGCCCGGAGACAAGGCACTTGGCCAAAACTCCAGAAACTCGAAACGAGCACAACATGCACTATCACCGAGTGCTCAATCGATGACGTCTGAGTCTTAAGGTCGGTCAAAAATGGGGTGTCTACAGTGATGGTCGTGTCTTTTAAGAACGGCCTGAACGATAACTGTCTGCTTTGAAAATCACTGGCAAAGACATTGCCAAAAAGTATGGAGGAACTTATGGCCAGGATAGAGAAGTATGCGAGAGCTAAGGAAGACACACCAGTGACAAAGGCGTCGAAGCAAGAGAAGAGAAATGGCTCACTGAAGCAAAGCCGAGGTAATGCTGGATACAACAGGCAAGAGACAGGACTGAGGGCTGCATAGGCAGTCACTACTGTATTCCGAATTCTGGTTTACAAAGTGCTGGAGAGGATCAAGAACCAACCGTATTACAGAGCACCAGAAAGGGTTCCTGGTGAATTTATGGAAAGAAGCCTTGGCAAGCATTGTGCTTACCACAATGAAGATAGGCATCTAACTCAGGGGTGCAGAGCCCTAAACACGCATTTGGAAGATCTGGTAAGACAAGGTCACTTAAGGGACCTGGTAGATGAAGCCAGAACAAGGGAAGAACAAGCAAGGCTGCCCCAGGCACCAGCAGCATCGCCTCCACAGCACTACAGTCGCAAATAGACGGACCTTGAGTGATCAATGTGATCCACTCAAAGGTTAACAAGAATGATATGCAGGGAGAGACACAGAAGGTAAAACACCTACAACATGTATATCAGGCCCAACAAAAGAGGCTTAGGACAAACATGTACCAGGGACCCATGGTGTCTTTTACTGAAGTCGACCTAGACATGGTACAACATCCACACAACGATCCTCTGGTGATATCCCTCAAGATTGGAGAATGCCAAGTAAGGCGCATTCTGATTGACCAAGGCAGCTTTTGTGACATCATGCATGTCAGATGTTACAAGGAGCTCGACCTTCAGCAAAATGACCTTGAGCAGTCCAGTAGTCCAATGGTCGGGTTCAACGGAACGCCGACATGGCCCTTGGGGGAAATAAATTTGGAGGTGCAGGTAGGCACCAGGAAGGTGAATACAGAGTTTACAGTGATTGACACCCCCCTTACAATATTATCCTAGGAAGGCCATGGTTGCACACAAGGAGGGTTGTCCCCTCTACACTGCACCAACTGTTGCGGTTCTCAACGGAGCATGGAGTTGAGGAGGTTAGAGGGAATCAAGTGTAGGCAAAGAATTGCTCCATGGTAGCAATGAAATCCACCTGTAGCGTGCGAGAAGCAGAATCAGCAGAAATTGAGGACGAGAAAATAGAGGTCCTAGATGACATCAGCAAGGAACCAGCCGACAAAAGTGAGGAAGCCCTAAAAAAGATCTTGGTCCAGTAAAGGGATGAAGAGCGTTTCTTGTTTCTCGGCTCAGGTTTGGCCGAGGAAGAGGAAAAGGAGTTAGAGGCGTTCTTACGGGCAAACATTGAGGTGTTTGCCTTGACACCATACGAGATGCCTGGCATTGACCCCGAGGTCACTAGCCATAGACTGAATGTAGACAGGTCGGCTAAACCTGTCATCCAACGGGTTAGAAGGCCGACCTTGATGCATGTTGAGGCAGTAGAAGAGGAGGTGAATAAATTACAGGAGACTAGAGCCATTTGAAAAGTAAACTACCCAACTTGGTTGTCAAACACAGTTGTTGTGAAGAAGAAAAATGAGAAGTAGAGAGTCTGCATGGACTTCACTAGCCTGAATAAAGCTTATCCCAAAGACAGTTTTCCACTTCCCAAAATAGATCAATTGGTAGATGCCACTTCAGGGCATGGAAGGATGAGTTTCCTGGACGCATACAGGGGGTACCATCAGCTAGCAATGTACCCCCCTGATGAGGAGAAGACTGTGTTTATCACCCCAAAAGGGCTGTATTGCTACAAAGTGATGCCCTTCGGGTTGAAAAATGCAAGAGCAACCTACCAAAGGTTAGTGACTAAGATGTTCAGACATCTAATTGGAAAAATAGTTGAAGTATACATTGATGACATGGTCGTGAAGTCCAAAGAACTTGAGGATCATCTGACCGACTTGAAGGCAGTTTTTGATATCCTTAGAAAATGTGCGTTTAGAGTTGGGTCTGGTAAGTTCTTAGGATACTTGGTTACCAGAAGGGGCATTGAGGCAAACCCAGATCAAATAAAGGCCATCCTGGACTTGAAGAGCCCAACCTCGGCAAAACAAATACAGATGTTGACTGGAAGGGCTGCAGCCCTGAATAGGTTCATAAGCAGAAGTTCTGACAAGTGTAAACTTTTTTTTAGTTTAGTGAAGAAGGCCATAGATTTCTTGTGGACAGAAGAGTGCGAAGTCGTCTTGGCCGATTTGAAAAAATACTTGACCACAGCTCCAGTTCTCTCAAATCCAGTACTTGGAGAGGAGCTATTCTTATACTTGGCGGTTTTAGAGCATGTAGTGAGTGCAGTGGTAATCAGAGAAGAGAAAGGAGAACAAAGGATAGTTTACTATGTGAGTAAAACCCTAGCAGGCGCAGAGACGAGGTATTTACCCCTAGAGAAATTGACACTGGCCTTTTTAATGGCCTCCAAGAAATTGAACCACTATTTCCAAGCCCACAAGATCATGGTATTAACTGAGCATCCTTTGAAGTCCCTGTTGCAGCAAGGAGATCTGACAGGCAGGATAGCCAAATGGGCAGTGGTGTTGGGCCAATACGACCTAGAATTCAGACCCAGGATAGCAATCAAAGGCCAGGTTCAGGCCGATTTCGTAGCTGAGTTCACACATGGCGCCATCCCACATCAGGGTTCGTTGAGTCGCGGTTTAGGATGTCTAGGTGAACAAGAAGAAATCTAGTTGAGGATAGTAGAACGGAAGAAAGAAGAGACACTCAGGCCCTGCGATATTTACATCGGTGACTCATTCCGCTTGTTTGTTGATAGGAGTTCAAATCGTTAGGGAGCAGGGGCAAGAGTAATGCTAGTAGCGCCAGATAGGCGGATGCTGGAACAATCTATTCGTTTAGGGTTTAAGGCCTCAAACAATGAAGCAAAATATGAAGCACTGATCGCAGGATTGAAGTTGGCAGTAGCAATGGAAGCTAACGAGGTGGTAGTCTTCTGTGACTCCCAGCTTATCGTCAACCAAGCAACAGGCGAATACGCAGCCCGAGATAAAAGAATGATGGCATATGTAAAGGAGGTTGTCAGACTGGTAGCCTTATTTCAGGATTTCCGACTACAGCAAGTTAGCCGAGATGACAACAGCCATGTTGATGCCTTGGCTAACCTGGCTAGTGTAATGAAATCAGGAGAGGCAAGGACAATAATGGTTGACTATTTGTCAGGCCCAAGTGTAGAACCACTGAACATAGAGTATGAAGCAATGTGTGTGGAGATAAGACCAAGTTGGATGGAGGCGATAGTAGTATTCCTTAGAGCTGAGAAACTGCCAGATGATCACAAAGAAGCACATAAGACTAGACTGAAGTCGGCAAGGTTCAGTTTGACAGCAGAAGGACATCTCTATAGAAGGTCTTTTATTGGTCCCTTTTTGAGATGTGTGCATCCTTCACAAGTTGAAGACTTCCTGTATGAAATACACGAAGGAATATGTGGAAGCCACACTGAAAGCAGGTCACTTACTCATAGGGCCATTACTCAGGGGCACTGGTGGCCCTATATGCAGAAAGATGCTGAAGCTTATGTCAGAAAGTGTGAGGAGTGTCAAAGGTTTGCACCTTTGATACATCAACCAGTAGCAGATTTAAACCCAGTGTAGCCCTTGGCCATTTGCTCAGCGGGGCATGGATCTTGTTGGACAATTACCTCAAGCAACTGGACAAAGGAAGTTTCTGCTGGTAGCAACTGACTATTTCACAAAGTGGGTAGAAGCAAAACCCCTCGCAAAGATTCGGGACATTGATGTAAAGAACTTCATATGGAAAAACATCATTACTAGGTTTGGGATCTCAAGGGCAATAATAGCAGACAATGGCATGCAGTTTGACAGCAAGCTAATCAAAAGTTTCTGTACAAAATATAAAATCAAGAACTACTACTCCACTCCAAGATTCTCTCAAAGCAATGGTCAAGCAGAAGCGTCCAACAAAACTATCTTGGATGGGATCAAGAAGAGGCTGGAAGCAGCAAAGGGAAAGTGGGTGGAAGAGTTGCCCAATGTACTCTGGGCATATTGAACTACGCCGAGAAGATCAACTAGGGAATCCCCATTTGCCATGGCTTATGGCACAGAGGCAGTTATCCCATTAGAGGTCGGCATCCCAGGGATCAGAACCCGGGGAGTAGAGAATGGGACTAATGAGGCATTCCTAGCCTGAGATCTGGACCTGTTGGAAGAAAAAATGGAGAGAGCAGCAATTAGATTGGGGGCATACCAGCAGCAACTTGCTAGGGCTTATAACAAAAAAGTTAGCCCAAGAGAGTTCAAAGTTGGGGACCTTGTGCTGAGGAAAGTGGTCGGCAACAAAAAGATCCTAGGGAGGGAAAACTAGACCCAAATTGGAAAGGACTTTACAGAATCATCTCGGTCGCCGGCAATGGAGCATATCGACTTGAAGATATTGAGGGAAAAGAGTTGCCAAGACCCTGGAACACTTGCAATTTGAAGTTTTTCTATCATTAAATTTTTTTTTATTTATGTTATAATTTTATTAGCCGAGGTATTAATAAAGTTTTAGTTTGGTGAAATTGAAATTGTGTGATTGGACTGAATAGTCCTATGGCGATATTTCTGATTGAAACATGACAAATAACTTAGACTTGTTATATGATAGAGTTGAATTATACTTGCATATAATAGAGTTGAACTAAGTTGGCAGTGTTTCTAATTCAAACATGACGAATAACTTAGACTTGTTATATGACAGAGTTGAATTATACTTGGATATAATAGAGTTGAACTAAGTTTGCGATGTTTCTGATTGAAACATGACAAATAACTTAGATTTGTTATATGACAGAGTTGAATTATACTTGCATATAATAGAGTTGAACTAAGTTGGCGATGTTTCTGATTGAAACATGATGAATAACTTAGACTTGTTATATGATAAAGTTGAATTATACTTGCATATAATAGAGTTGAACTAAGTTGGCGATGTTTGTGATTGAAACATGACGAATAACTTAGACTTATTATTTAGTAGAGTTAAATTATACTTGCATATAATAGCGCTGAACTAAGTTGAATTAAAATTAGACATGCTACATCGGCAGAATCAAACTGGGAAATAAAGTATATTTCAGTTACATTAACAGGGAAACCAAGGTTGAGAACCTCGGCTAGCCTATGTGTGAATCTGACTTCGGAGAACGATTATATGTACTTAATGTGTACATAAGTGAAACTTAGATTCACATTAAGGGACAAGGAAGTGGAGAATGATGAGTAAAATTTTAAAGTACTTGGGTTGTTGAAATTTTGTAAAAAAATTTACAAGCTAAAGTTGGTTTAACACTTGTTGAAATTTTCAGAAAAATTTACAAGTTAAAGTTAAGCCGAAGTCTGGATAAAAGATAATAAGTGAGATTGAAGTGGCAAGGTTAGAGAAACAACACTTGTAAAAATATTTCACAATATTTTAAGTGTTAAGCCAAGGCTGAGGTTGCACAGTTAAGGTGTACCTAGAAGATGTATCCGAGGTACATTACCCCGAGGAGATTGCACAGTTAAGAAGATATATTCGAGGTACATTACCCCGAGGAGATTGCACAGTTAAGAAGATATATCCGAGGTACATTACCCCGATGAGATTCTGCAGTTAAGGTGTACTTTTGAAGATATGCAAAATTATTCTAAGTATGAAGGTGGTAAAACATACATAAGAGGAGAGAAGATTTCCAAATGCTTAGAAGAAAGAAGGAAACTTGCATTTACAGAAGATTACTTGTTCAGATTACAAAAACGGCACGTCCGCCAAATGCGAAACTAAAAATATTGTTCAAACAAAACAAAATACAAACAAAGGAAAGGAAGAAATATCCTAAGTGCTAGGATTGGCTTGATCGACTGGTAATGTTGCAATCTTGTCGGTCGCTATTTTGGCGTCAATCTCCAGTAGAGTTTGATCCAGACTTTTCTCGGCGCACTAGATCTTGGCCTTAGAAGTAGTTGGATTATGAGAGACACCCTTGGATCCCAAGTCACCCTCCTCATCCTGAGTTAAGTCTATTTGCTCATTGAGGGTTGGGGACTTGACATTGTGGCAGCCTCCTCCTCCAGTTCGTCGGCTTCATCGTCCTCGGCGTCATCTTCGAGCTCTAATGGGAATGGCACCTCAAGCTAGTTGATATCTCAAAGCTCGGAGTCCATGGAAACAGCCAACATGTGGAGGGCCGCCATCCAACCGGGGTAGTAACCTTAGTTACAAGCCAAGTTGACTTGCTGTTTGTATTGGTCACGGACGGCGGCCTGCCTCTCTTCAAAGGCTTTTTCGTCGGCCGCCTTTACCTCGGCCTCTTTATTGGCAAGAGCCTCCTAAAGCTTGGCCTCCATGTTAGCCACTTTGGCATTGGCAGCTTCGAGGTCAGCTCTTGCTACCTCGACTTCATCTTTTGCTGTCTTGGCCTTTTCCTTAGCCAGACTTTGAGCAGTTTTGGCATCCTTGGCCTGGTCCATGAGAGCGCGATTGTTGGCCTCAGCTTTGTTGATAGATTTCAGAGTCGCCCTCTAAATATTTTATTTTGGGAAATTTAGGAAACCCTGACTCGTGCCTAAGGCCACGTGTCCGTCATCACCAAAGTTGCCTCGGCTCGGGAACTTGGGTACGAGAGGGGAAGGTCCTGAAATGAGCACCTCCGCTTGCCCGATCAAAGATCGGCCTCTACTAAGCATGATATGTTGTTTTGAAAACACATGTGTTCTTATTCTGGTTTATTAATCTAAAATTACTATGTGATGCGCACAATATACAAGTATAGACTCAATCACGTGGATTGGAACAAAACAACTCATGTTTGTTTTTGAAAGTGGTTTGAAAGTGCTGCTCGCAAGTAGGCTAAAGCACGGATTTGCCACCCTCAAGTGGTCTTAGAAAAACATGATTTTACCACTTCAAGTGGGCTTAAAACTCACAATCATCGAGTTGTTCCAATTCAAGCAATCAAGCCTTCACCCACAGGCATTCATGCAGTTATAGCAGTTAAGCAAATAGCCTCATGGCAAGCATGCTATCATGGCAACACTTACACACATGCAAGATGCTAAAGCATAAATACTTACAGTGTACTCTGAGCCAAAACAAAAGCTAGTTAGTAATCAATGCATGATCCTAACTCTGTCAACAATGCCTAATGCAACACATGCAAAATGCAACTAAGTAGGCTCGGCTATTCTAAGATGGCATATGAATGCAACACTTGATAACATGCTTTGAAACACGTATTCAAGTAAGTATTGAAATTCAATGCAGTTTGAATGATGCGCTGAGCCCGGTGCATGCAATACGAATGAATGATGCACGCATGCATGTAAAGCATAAGTATGCTAATTGAAACATGCCCTAAAACTAACCATCAAAAGCTGGTAAATAAAAGGGAGAAAGACGTGGGGTTGGAAGACACTCACACACACACGTACACTTATTACAACATTTGCCCTCTCGACGGAGGATCCGAATAATAAGCTAACTAGTTACACTAATTAAACTAATTATTACAAAACAAATCGATTAATTAAGCACATTAACTAATTAAGTACAAAACCGACGAATTAGCTAACTAAGTAAAGCAGCTAAAGCAGTTAAAAGAGGTCCTCGAGGTGAGGGGTGCATGCATGCTCGATCGCCTCGCTCAAAAATCCATTGATATACCCAGAATTGCCTCTGTTTGCATTTGATTTGATCTCTGAAAAGTGCACAAACTTCCAGATTGCTTCTGCTCCAGCGTGGGGACCTCTTGGTGGGCTGTTGACCAGAAAAGGGGGCTGTAGACTAGAAAAATTGGTTGTAGACCAGAAAAAGTGGTTGGTCGACCACCCTTACTGGTCGGCCGACCAGTTAATTTGCCAAGCTCCAGTTTTGCTGCAATAGAGTACAACAAGGGGCATAGCAGGATATTTGCAAGATATGTGTGCACAACCACCCTCCCTATCATTTCCCAGGCTGAAGGGAGTGTGGTTCTCGACTCTCGGGCCGCCAACCAAGCATCACAATGCACGATGGCCGAGAAGCCAAGATTGCACGAGTCAATGAATGCACAAATAACACATAAGAGCCTCCATCTCTATCATGCATGATCAAGAGGGTCGGCGACGAAGAAATGCTACACGTTTCATCACTTTGAGTATGAAACGTGCCACATTCCTCATGTTTGGATTAACGTCCGATCCAAACACATGCAATGCAACTCAAGCATGTTATCTTGACATGTTTTACTTGGTTTCATTTTGTTTACACATTTTAAGCTTACCAATTAATCCTTTAATTGATTTGTCTAAATGTGATTGTCCTCTAACGGGAAAGATAGTCTAAATCACAAGTACCTTAAGCATGAAAGAAGCCTCATGCTTTTGGTTAATAGGAGCCCTCAAGAGAAGGCTAAAACTATTAGGCATGAGAGCCTCAATTCCATGCTCAAGCCAACAAGGGGCTCAAGACCTCTTTCAACACAAATGAAGGAGTAAACAATGGAGTGCAATGGCATAATTTCAGCACTGAAATAACATGCTAAATGATACTAAAACATGCTAATGACTCATGCAATGCATGCTAGAAGCCAAGAATACCAAGGCTAGTGAAGGACACAACACTAGAGGTATGGAATACAATGCACAAAGGACTAAACCAACCCCAAACAGACCTCATGCATGCCAAAGCAGTGGCTAAAATGGACTAAAATGATAGCATGAAAAGCAAGAAAACACATGCACAAATGATGGCTTGCAAGCAAGGCACAAAGCGTAACTCTCAAAAGCACTTAAAGAGTGAAAAATATGGAAGTGTGGTAGATATATATGCTCTGAAATAACATGCCAAATGATGCCAAAACATGCAAACATCACATGCACAACATGTTAAAGGCCCCACAACTCAAAGCTAGTCAAGGCCCTTTACACTACAACCATACTAAGCAATGCTCAAATGACCCTAACCATCCAAAACAGTCCTAAGGCAGGTCAAAATAGTGGCAAAAACATGCTAGACTTGTAGCATAGATGGCAAGAAAAATAAGCTCATGTATTGGCTCACACACAAGGCATAATGCTTAACTTCTCAAGGGCATTGAAAGAGTGATTTATATGAGAGTATGACAGTGAAACATGCTCTGAAATCATATATCAAATGATGTCATATCAAACACACATCACAAATATAGCATGCTATGGTGCTCAAAACTCAAGACTAGCGAAGGCACTTGCACCCATAGCCATATCAAGCAAGCCCCGAAGGACCAAGATAACTCAAAATAGTCCTAAAGCATGCTAAATCAGTGGCAAAAACATGCTGGAGTGGGGCACACACATGCTAGATTAATAGGCTACAACATCAAGCATGCTAAGCTAGTAAACACAATTTGCACTACAAGTACAAAATGAAAGCAAGAAGTGGCCAAGCCAGCCAAAAATAGAATTTAAGTATGCTAAAACAAGAGTAAAAGCATGTGGGAGCATAGCCAAAATAAGCTAGAATGATGAGCCAAAGTAGCAAGCATGTAAGGCTAAATGGCAAGATTACACTACAAGTGTAAAAAACATGTAAGAGGTGACTCAACCAAGCCAAAACAGAGTTATGCCATGCTGAAATAAGCCCAAAAATAAACTAAGAATAAGCCAACAAATGCTAGAAAAAACATGCTCAATAACTAGGCCAACAAGGCATGCAATCAAGAAGCAAGGGGGGGAGGCCAAGCCCTCCTGTTTTGGACCTTAAAACTTGGTTTCCACCACTGAAACACCTCTGATTTTCAGTGGTAAAAAGGCCAAAAAAAGTTGGATTTGAAGGTGGTGAGAAGTTGCACAAAAGGCCTCACAAGCCACGGAACAAAAAGGGAGAACAACCCCCAAACTCACCAAGCTTTAAACTACCACTTTTACACCTTAAAAATAGAGTTTTTGATGGTTCAAAACCAACCCCAAAATACAACAAAACAATGGAAAAAATGGGGATAAAGCAAGTGTGCAAAAACAAGCTTGAAAGGAAGAAGTTCTTACCCTTGAAGCACCTTGAAGCACAGCAATAAAACCAGCCAAAATCAGAGCCAAAATCAGCCTTTTGGAGCTCAGAGAAAGGTCCCAAGCTACCTCAGCCCAAAGATGATCAACTTTGGTTAAGGGTCTCTTTGCAAAAGTGTAGGAAATTCTCACTTCTAAGCCTAAAACAAGAGAAGAAAGAGAGAATTCTAGAGGGAGGGAAGAATTTGCTCACAAATCTTCTAGAGAGAGAGGATTCTAGAATGAGAAGCTCCCCAAATTTTCTAAACCTTCAAAATGTTCTAACCCCTTTGCAAAATGGGAGAAATGCGTCATATATAGCAATATACAAAAGTTTGGTCGAAATATCTGATTATGGAACATGTGGCACAACTTGGAAACAGCTAGAAGGGAAAGATCTTCAAAATATCTGAGTTTGGGACCTTAGTGGTCGGTCAACCACTTTTTCTGGTCGACCGACCACCCTTGGTGGTCGACAACCACTTTTCCTGGTCGACAGCCCATTTTTCTGGTCGACAGGAAAAATTCTGCTTTCCAGGTCCAACTTCAAATAGGCATATCTCCTTCATCTGGACTCCTTTTCAAGTCATTCTTGTGTCCAAATTGAAGCCCCGGAAGTAAACTTTCCGATGGTGGAATTCTTGCATCAAAATTCCAACTGTGAAAAAAGTTATTCCTGTTTTGGTGAAGCCGCTCAGTTTCGATCCTACTCGGATTTATGCCGAACTTCTCCTCAACTAGTTTTCTTCTCTCCTCTCTCATTTTTTTCAACTCCAAATTCCTAAACAAGGTTTTTTGAAATATTTTTCAAAGATTTTATCTCTCCTTCATTCATTTCCACTATGTCCTTGCTCGATTTATCGAAAAGCGCAACATTTAACAAAATGCAAGCGTCGGAACATCGTAGGAACCTATTTTCAAAAATGTTTTGGAAGAGAGGGTTTTAAGGTCTAAAAACCATTCAAAATAGTTTTGGTCCAAAAAAGGGTATGAAGTTGGGATTTGACTCTCTCCTTGCCGAAGAAATCGAACCCTTACACTGCACAACTTTCACCACCAAGTAAACCATTAGTAGCGCCCAAGTCTTAAGGACGGTCAAAAATAGGATGTCTACATGGAGGAATCAATTGGGGAGCAGATATTGATGGCTACTCTGTTAGGTCAGAGGTTGAGGCTTGGTCAGGCTGTGGTGATAAAGTGGTAGAAGGAGTTGTTACTAAAGGTGGAGACTTGCTCTTGTTGGGGACGTCAGGCGAAGTGGATTTGTAAGTTGGGATGTAGTTGAGCAGCAAAAGGGCCTTGCGCTGATTAACTGGCAAGCCTAGCAGCTTTTTGAAATCTTTGCTGGGGTAGAAGGTTTTGCAGAAGTCTTTTGGTCGTTGAGGAAGAGCTGCAAGTAAAAAAAAAAAAAGACATTAGAACATATAAAAGGAACAAAGGAATAAATACTTAGAAACAGGTAAAGTGACACTTGGCTCTTACCATTACCCTCTTTAAAGACTGTTCCGCTCAAAAGGTAGAGGTGGAGGTCATCATCTGGTGGGAACTCCCAGTTGTCCGAGACGATGAAATAATCATCTCCAATACCTTTGTTGGAGTCTGGGAGGTCAGCAATAAGTTTGTACTCAGTGGATCTCGACTTGAGGTAATAGATATAGCCTTTTTCTGATTTCAGGCCACACATTGTATAACAGCATTAGATGTCGGCTAGTGTTATCCTAGCATTTTCTCGGCTAGCTAAAGCAATGATGCCATTAATGACTGTATAGGAGTTAATGGTCAATTGCATCGGGTTGAACTTGTAATAATGACGGACTTCTCAGAAAAGGATGTTTAGAAAGAACTTAAGTCTACACTCTATAAAAGCAATTACTGGGAAGAGCATGAAGTTGTCATTGGGCATGATGGAGTCTTCCTCCCCAGCCAACCTAAGATGGACATTGGCAGGGATGAAGAACTATTTCCTAAAGTATTCAAGCTTTTCTGGGGTGTCCACTTTCCACCTAAACATACCCATGACGTCGGCTAGAGGGGGAATATGAGAGATTTCAGAAGAAAGTGGTTTGTGTGGATTTGAGGGACCTCGGCTAAGCCCTAAACAGAAACTGGGGCAAGGGTTTTTCAAGATCAAGGGGAGTTTGTTTCAGTTTTCCTAGGTATGTGATTTCTCTATCAAAACCCAAGCCTAAATCTATCTAGAAACACAAATCAATTGCAATAATCTGGAAGTAAGCAAGGAAAAACAGAAAAGATGAACATGATTTAGCACCAAGAGGGATTCAGAGACCAAAAAAAAAAAAAAACAACAGTCAAGACTCAAGTAAACAGAAATTCAAAGAACACTGAATAAAGTTTGTGTAGATGTGCACAAGTCAAGGAAGTGGCAAGTTATAAGAACAACAAGTGTATGAGCAGTTCGTGTGTGCATGTGCAGACCCAGAGGTAGATTGGACAAACACAGAATCGCGGAACAAACATGCTTAGCACACAAATGATGAAATTCAAAACACAAGCAAAGATTCAAGAACATGAATAGGTTCGCAATGGCAACAATTAATGCAATAAAATTTTGAAGTAAATTGAAGACTGAAAAGGGGGAATAACAACAACTCACTGAAGAAGATAGCGTCGATATGAGGTCGCCGAAGTCAGACAATGACGGTGAATGGAGTAGAATGGTGATTGCTTCACTAGAGGGGACGAACATGGCAAGTTGCAGAGCTTGAAAACTTAAAACAATTGCGGTTTTTAGGAGAAAAGCTTTAGAGAAAGAAAAACTAGAAAACTGAGGGAAAACAAAGAATGCAAAAGTGAAGAGACGAAGAGAGAATGTGATGTTTTGTTAAGATACAAAAAGGCAGCAAAGCTTAAATGAAATGCCTTGGACAACATGCCTGTCAGGCGGCGGGCGCAGAAACGACGCGACCTGATGGCGCGTGTCGGGTACGAATCAATAAGAAAGGGACACATGGCGGAAACGATTGAGAAAATTGTGTGTGATAGCTCATGCGTAGATAGAACTCTTTGAGTTCTTGATTTAATAAAGCTAGAACCTCGGCTAAAAAAGCGGTCCTGGTCAAGGAACTCAAAGAACTTGGTTCTTGGTTCTTGATCATTGATAAAACAGATTGCAAAGTCTTGGTCATGACAAGCCGACGTATGATGATCTCGGTCATGAAGGATGGAGTAGGTCCTAGCCGATGTGCTATATGGACGAACGGTATAGGTTCCATCACCTCAGAATGCCGAGGTAATAGAACCTACGGGGCAGTTGTGGGGACATATTTTTGTGAATGACAACACGTGGCCAAGGTGCCACGTGTCCTGGTCATGGTGCCGAGGTGATCTCGTCTAGGCCGAGATTATCTGCAGAGATACCGGAATCCGAGATGAACGGATAAGGAATAAGAGTCTTAGAATGAGAGAGGACCTTAATCTGGATAAAGATAAAACTCTTAGGGAGTTTATCTCTATCCATTTGAGAGTCTAGGATGAACATTAAGCCAGAGTCCAAGAGGAACTAGGGTTCTAGAAGAATCAGGTTAGTGTTGGCTATAAAAGTAAGGCACCCTCGTGGGTCTAAGGTACGCTTTTTGTATTATGGCTAGCGAGTTAAATACTGTTTGCTATCTTTGAGAGATAATTAAGTACTGACTTGATTGTCGGAGTGCCCTCGAGTGGACAAACCACCGTCGGAATCTTACTTTTCTATGGCAGGTTGTTCGAGCGCAATCTATTCTGCCAGTGTTCTCCAGCTGAGTACCTGTTTGGCAGTGTGGTCAGAAATCAGCACCCACAAGTCTGATAAGCTCGCAATCTTACTCCAAAATGGCACAAGTCGTTTGTCCATAGAGCAATGCTAAGGACATCAAGGAAATCTTGTTTGGTTTTAATTTTTTAAAGAGCAAATTTTGCTTTATCCTTATAGTTTGGGTCAAGTGTGGATTACCCTCCTGACATATGGAAATCACCACATAACCCTCATGTAGTTTGTGGACTAAAATGCACAGTTAACATTTCCGTCCAAGTCAACAGATTGTGAGAGCCACATGCGTCTGTGGAGAGTAAGTCAATTTTTAAGACAAAAATACCTTTTTTTACATCTTTAAATTTATTAAAGATGTCATTATTTTTCCCCTCACCTTATTTTTATTGTTTCTCTCTTTACTCTGCAATTAAATAATAACACTCATATATATACATAGAAATTAAATGATTTCCATTAAAATCTATCTTGACTTGATGTCAATGGCAGCTCATCTCTTACAATTAAATAATAACAATCATATATTACCTACCCCCTCCCCCCCCCCCCAAAAAAAAAAATAGGAATCATATATATATACATACATATAAACAGATATATATATATATATATGGAATTGGGTTTGTGAAAGGAAAGAGCTTGAAATTGAGCATCAGTTATATATATATATATATATATGTGTGTGTGGGGGGGGGGGGAGAGGAGAATTGGGTTTGCAAATTAATGGAATTAGGGTATTTGTCTAGATATGATACAACCTGGTTTGGGATATCTTTCGTCCTCTGTATTTGGAGGTTAAGTTGTTGGTTCAAAACTTCATCCCATAAATGGTGGTGCTATGGCACATACTTTGCTCTGTGTTTGCAAATTTTGAAACAATACTCCCAGAATCTTTTTCTATTTGAAACAAAATGTTATATATATATATATATATATATTACTTGCCATCACCACTTTTCCCTCTCTTTCTTACCTACCATACTCCTTTCCCACATGCTCATTTGTAATAATAGAAAAGGAAAGCCTTATGAAGTGGGGATTTGGCTTAATCAACGCGACGACAGAGATTGGGAACAATAGCCATGAAAGTGGCTCATGCTGAAGTCTTTTTGTAACGCCCCAATTTCTAGGCTGTTAATAAATTAACTCAGCCTCAAATTTAAACCTCTAACTAATTAATAACCTCAAAAAAATACAAATTTATCTCCAAAATAATTACACAATTGTATTCAAAATATATCTTATACAAATCTAAAAAAAAAAATAAAATAATAATAATAACATATAGTGGTGACCCCAAAATATCTAACTCTAATAATCTCTTTAGAACTTCAAATCCAATCTCCACTAAATTGCTCCGCACCTAAAAAAAAAATTAATTTAGGAAGTATACAATACGATAGGAATAACAAAGCTCAGATAAAGAATAAATTCACAAGGATCTAATAATTACACAAACGATTCAATTTGATATATCAAGCAATTTATCAAATTGCACAAACAAGTCAACTCGACATATGATAATTTATCTAGGACCAAATACCCGGTTCTACTCACTACATGACCAGTGACCGGCCTCACCCGCCTCACCCAAGCACAACTGCTAATCTCGGTTATTAGTACAAAGTGTATTGGCAAAGTCTACTCGATCCATGTATGGAGCATTTCCACTTCATTTAGCCAGACAAATCAACATTTCTAACACAGAATAACTACACAGAATTCATTAAATGACTAAAGTAATCAAACGAATCAACAACGAATAATTCCGAATAATTTATCAAATTATCAAAATCATTAAGAGGAGTACAAATTGAAGGTGATTAAAATAACACTGTTTGCAAAGAGATTTAAAGGAAGCATATTGTATACCACTCGTATTACCTCAAATCAATCTCCTCCGTCACCAACACTCTAATCTTAATATTTCTCCATGGATCTCCAAAAATAACTCTGATCTTACTTTGATAAAGTCTACAACTCTCATCTGGTATATCACCAAGGCGAAACAGAATTTTCAAATTCAAAACCACTTAGAGATTGAAATTAAAAGGATCATTTTAGATTTTTGACAAGCTTGACCTTCCTATGGTTCGTAGAGAATTTTATCTAGTTTTCAGAACATTTTTCAAAAATGAAATAGCTTTCCTAAATTTTTGTTATTTAAGAAACACTCCAGAGCTGTCCAAATTCGCCGACCGTTACAAAAATCGAATTTTCTTACAAACCGCTCACTATTTTCTAACGAAACCAATTTCCTTGAAATCTAACTTTGTAAGGAATATTTTGGGATGAAAATTCTCAAGGGAATTTTTCTACATTTTTTTAGAATTTTCGAAAGTTGGTTGTAAAATAGGTTTTTCTGGCGCAATACTCAAAATAAGAAGATTGGTGAGAAAAGTGGGCAACTAAGGGAAATTTTTCACTTTTCTTATGATGAAAACATATTAAATAATGTACTAATTACTCAGATTTTTAGAGTGATAATGTGCCTTTGGAAATTATGATAGATAGGTATGGAAAAAGATAATTTTCCGCCGATTAGGAGAAAAACACAAGCAAGGGTGAAATAAGGTTCAACTCTTTTAATTTTTAACACAAGAACACTATTACAACACCTCTGAAAATATAATTTTAAATATCTAATAACATGTATTTGAAAAATAAAAATAAAAGAGAGAGTTGTGTTGTGGCTTACTTGAGGGTTGATTAAATTGCTAGCAACTTTTTCTTTCTCTCCTATGCTCCACCAAGCTCACTCTCTTCCCTCTCTTTTCTTTTAGCGTTGTGGTGTGGTGTGCGTGTTGTTCTTGTGTGCAAAATGCTAAGGGTGTGGTTTCTTTTATAGGAAAATTGGTGTAAAAGGTCCAAAATGCCCATTGGTTGGAAATGGATTGGATATTTTAGATTTACTTGGAACCTAATAGAATAGTGAATGATTAGAGGCCTTAATTATGCAATTAATCATGATCTAGATGGGCTCTAGTTAGGATGGAACTTGAGGTGGAGACAAGGTTTCGTGTTTTGAGGTGTACTAGCAAACCTTTTCCTTAATTTCATGGCCATGGTTTGAAAAAATTGTATAATTTTCTATTCCCTAGGGTGGCTGGCCATGTGCAAGAAATTTTGGGAGATTTTTGTTGATTTTATATATATGAAGATATTTTGTGTACAAAATTATTTATTTAAGAAATGTACAAGTATATATATATGTATATGTGTACAATGATATTAGTTTGGGGTCAAAATGTGATTCAAGAAAAATGTGAGGCCTTGGGCTTAATTAAAATATCTATTTCAAGTGTAGAGTTTATAAATTAATATTAGGAAAAATAATTCGGTTTGTATTATTTTGTTTTAAATTTAAAGGTAAATAACCGAACGAAAACTGTGAAAATCGGAAGTTAAGGTTTAGAGAGATTAATCTAAAATTTGAGAATTAAATAATTAATATTAGAGTGTTAGAAATGATCTTTAAGCTTCCAAGATTGATTAGGGTTTGTATAGGTTCGTCCGTGATGCGTTTTTGATTCTAGGGTTTAATTTGTAAAAAATCAACGAACTAAGGGCTTTATTATAATAATTCAAAATTTATGAACCTAATAGGGTTTAATAAAATTAGGGGTCTTATACTTTTTTCCCCTTCATGCTTGCTGGAAAATTCATCGCCATAGCCAAAATTGAATTGATTAAGATTAGAATTTTGAGTTGACAAGTGATTAAGTTATTGGATTGAAAGCATAGTTGAATTAAATATATACACATATATCTATCTTTTACCATTTGGGTTTGTGAAAAATAAAGAAGAATGAAGAAGATGGGAAGAAGAACTGGAAAAACAAGTGAAGAAGATGAAGATGAGAAGAAGAAGATGAAGATGAGAGTATAATTGTCAATTTACATCTTCTGTTAACAGAAATTAGTGTGCACTTCAATCCAGTAACCACGGGAAGGTTATGTAGTGATTTCAAAATGTTAGGGAGGTAATTCGCACCCAGCCCAAACCACAATAGGGTAAGTAAAGTTTGCCCTTTTTTAAATTTAATTTTTTTTTTAAAATTTAATTTTTTTATTTTTTTTATTTTATTCTTAGTAAAAAAATTTAATATTTTAAGCAAATTTTTTATTTTTTAAATGAACCTAACCTAAATGTACTTAGGTAGTAAAATATTTGTAAAATAATATTTTTTTAAATTTTTTTTCACAAATGTTATTCTTTTTAATTGTATTTATATTAAGTGTATCTAAAAAGTTAATATGTATATATATATATATATATAATGTTAAAAAATTGACTAAAAATTAAAAAATATATATGAAAAGCAAAGAATTCTATTTTTTGAAAATCAAATTCATAAAATTGGAATCAAACAAGGTGAATTTTTTACTAAATATTCACATGGTTGTGAGATTGGATCTCATATTTATGTGAGTATTTAGTAAAAAATTTAATAGTTTTCTTGGTGTCCCTAACATTTTTCTTGGGAAAATTTAGCTAAAAACCTCTCTATTGGACCCTTATTTGGTGAAAATGACAGGCCAATTTATTTTAGTTCATAAACTTCCTAAGAAGAAGGTGCATAACTGAGTAGGGACAAGTAAAATATCTTCTTTTTTTTTTTGTTGGATAACATTGCTAGAGTAACATGTTACTGTGAACCAAGATAATATGTTACAAATAGAGTAACATATTACTCTCTTTACATCAATTTCGACAATAATAATCTTTTTTTAAGAATTTCATAACAACATGGATTTAATTTGATAGATCTTGATGAGAGGATTCTAAAAATACTAATTTTTTATTAAAAACTGACATATATATCAAAAGTAATATTATTTTAAAGTTTAGTGTTTTGATAATAGTGGTATGTGTTGAACTTTTCAAAAAAAAAATTTGTACTTGTCCTTAATGCATTAAAGTTTTATTATGAGGGGGTTTTGACCAAATCTCCCATTTTATTGTTATTATATTAAGGGTCTACTTGATAACAGATAACAGCCCTATTTGGTATAGCATTTTTTTAAGGTAAAAGTTGATAATCAAAAGTATAAGTTAGAGACATCCATTCTCTAACTTTTAAATAATTTTTTTTTTCAATTTATTTAAGTTATTTTTGCCTAATAAAATAAGAGTTGTACTAAACAGTCTAATATAGACTCCCAAATTAAAATAAACTATAATCACATTATAACAGTGGCAAGAAACAACCCCAATATATTGTTGGCCGTATAATTTATATAAGCCAATTGCAAATTGACACGTGGCATGAAAAGGGCAATTTTGGGAGGTAATATAAGTTGTCAACCATAGTCAGACACGTGTCAACTCATACTAGTAATAATGGGTCTGCGTAGCACTGGAATAATCAAAGGATATAAGGTGATGTGGCCTAATAGTTATTCACAAAGTTCAAATTCAAAATCGGGAGGGAAGCCTAACCACAAACATGACGTAGTGGGGCTGACTATGAGAAAGCATGATCAGCGATCATGGAGAGATATTTCGACGGTTAGAAGTCCACTTTGACAGTTATCATTGAGAAGTGTAAATAGCAGAGAAGGCCCTAGAAAGGAGTATCCAGACTCAGATCAAAAAACTAGTTTTATCTACTTTATTTTCCTTCCAGTTTTTACAGTTCTTTACATTTCTGTACTTCAAATTCTTGTATTGCATTTCATTCATAGGAGTAGTTTCAAATAGCTTGTTGCTATAAACCTCTACGAGGCCGGGTCAGATCATTATAAGTTTTTCATTTTTACTTAATGAAATGCTGCAATTATTCTTCACTTAATTGTTATTTACTAAATTCTCCTAAACAAGCCACTAGTAAAAGTCCTCTTCATTGAGGCTAAAAGAACTAAAACACAATCGTCTGATAATTGGTTGGCAATTAATCTTCTGTAAGGGCTGATTAATCCTTGCTGGCACGCTTAAAATTACAATACTAACCTTTGAAAGCCAAAAAAGCCAACATATATTTTTGGCACGCCCGGTGGGACATATTTAAATGGCTAGACGTAGGAGACAAGGAGAAAATGAACGTCTAGAAGAAGGTGTGGAGGGAGAAGTAGAAATACCTAATTCAGAGGATAATGTGATAACACATCCTGTGGAAGTACCTGTCCTATCAGAACCTATAGCCGAACAGACTAGCACTTCAGAGCAAGTACCACATGTTCAAAATATTGGACGAGGCCATGGAATTGGACCATCCATTGTTCCATCTACCCAGCCAATGGATCCATGGAGAGACTTGGTGGATGCCATGGGACAGTAGTTAATGAACACAATGGAAAGATGGACAACATCCTTTGTGGAGCAAATGAATTCTCATCAACCAACTAACACAAGGTATATGGAGGAAAATTCAAATGCTCCTTAGTAGAGATTGACTAGAGATAAGCAGCCTATGCAAAGTAATGGACTGCAGCACTTGTGCCTTTTAAAGCTTTTGGTAAATGTATTTGAACCCTTTATTCTATTTTTGGAACCTTTGGTGTTGTTGCACTTTAGTTTTGGAGGGGTACAAATTGATTTAAACTTGTTGGGTTTGGTTGTTCGCACTTATTCTTGTCAAAAGTTCTTTGGAGACTTAGAAATTCCATTCTAGGGTCGACACCAGCCTTCCTAGGGTCGACCCTTACCTGTTGATGAAGTTCTGGAGGTGTTGCTGGAACATAGGGTAGACACCAGTCTGGGGTGGTGTCGACCCTCTTCTGTTTATGTGTTGGTTGCTGGAAGATAAGGTAGACACCAATCTGGGGTGGTGTCGACCCTCTTCTATCTGTGTGTTGGTTGCTGGAAGATAGGGTAGACACCAGTCTGGGGTGGTGTCGACACCTGCAGTGCAGTTAAAGCTTTCCCAGATTTTTTTTCCTCTTTGGTGTCGACACCACTGTTGCAAGGGTCGACACCTGCGACTTTTTTCCAGATTTTTCTCACAGTTTGGACCTACTTTTTGGGGATATTTTGACTAGATATTTTGAGTTGACTTTGGGGCTTATATCTATTTTTGACCTAGTACTATATAAAGGCCCTCACTTGACCTTTTCTCTCACTTTTTCTTCCCTTCCCTCTCTCTAAACCGTGAAACACTTTCTCACTCTCTCTCTCTCAAGGCACATTTCACTCAAAGATCCTTAGATCTACTTGTTTGAAGACCTCTACTCACCTTGCTCATTTGAGATAAAGTGTAGAGCATGTCGAGGGCTTCATTTTGATCGGAGCAAAGCTTGGTTTCTCCTCCGTCGACTTTTGAGTTTTTCTTCCTTCTTCCCCTTCTAAACTTGAGGTAGGGATTCCTACTCATTTTTATGATCTTTAACCTAAATGTGAAGCTTTTGTATAAATGGTTTAAATTTGGGAAGTTAGGGTTTGTAATGTATTATATTGAAGAAGAGGGGTTTTGTCTTTTTGGCTCATATATATATATATTTGGGGTCTTAAAAAGAGATTGTTGTTGTTGTTGGTAATATTTGGACCTTTGGGTCAATATTGAGTTTAAAGGGAAAAATGCCATATTTGGGTATATTTGGGTCATTAGTGTAATTAATGACATTTGTTATGAAATTGAGTTGGGGATAATGAAATTTGATCATTAAGAGATAGAATGGTGGAGTTGGATTTATAAATCGCTCACTTTTGAAAATGTCAATTATATATCTGTTGAGGCATTTATTATCTGTTTAAAAATAACTGCTTTGGGCTATCGGTGGAGGATAGTCTTGATTGTTGGAGACATTGCATGATGATTAAGTAAATTGAAACTAGTCAAGTTGTGTATTTTAATACATGGGTGCCGAATCCCGCAGACAAAATTTCCGTAAAATTGCCATTTGAATATAATTATACATGGGTGCCGAATCTCGCGGACACAATTTCCGTAAAATGGCAATCCGAATATATCTATACATGGGTACCAAGTCCCGCAGATGAAATATCCGTAAAATGGCTATAAGAGAATGAAAATACATGGGTGCTGAATCCCGCGGACGCAATTTTCGTAAATGGCAAGATGTAGTATTGTTGGCATGAGATGTAGTCTTACTTCAGTTATTTGGCTAGGTTTTGAGCCATGTTTATAAGTTGAGTTTTGTTAAGTTAAACATTTATCAAGTGCTAATGTTTTAGTTATTGCTCATGTTATGTTTAGCATATTTCTACTGGGCGTTGGCTTACCCTATATGGGGCATTATTTTCAGGTACAGGTAGTATGCCGCCTCCGAGGCCTTAGCTTGGATGGCAGTGGGAGTCGAAGACTTTTTTTGTTTTATTTTGTTGTATTACATGTCTATCAAGCCAATGGCTTATTTTGTGTAGAGTTAGTACTCTCCTTTTGAAACCAAGTGTTGACTTCGAAAGTTGTAAGCCTATATGGCATTTACTTTTGTTGTCACCATGTAATACATTTTGTAAAGAATACTCTGATTTATGAAATTATGCTTTATTTTCTTTCGTCTAAGCATGTCAAGAATGTATGGTTTATGGGTTTATTTTGAGGGCGTTACATGGACAGACTAATGATTAGACTAGTAATCCAAATTATGAAAGACCATCACCTGTACCTCAGTCATGGTATGAGCCTCTTTTGAGGCCCGTGGTAAATCAAAATATCTCATTACCTAATGGTGAAGCCATACAAATTGGTGGATCTGGGCCAACACAAGAAAATAGCATGAGAATGTTTCCAAACCCCATGTTTGAAACCATACCTGGTATAAGAGGGTTCACTAATCCTCTATTCGAATTCACACCCGGGGGTTAGAAGGGTTTCCTGCTGCTGGGAGGGAAACAACACCTGTTCCTCTTATTGCAACATCTTTTGCAGGATAGGGTCAGAGGGATCAGCCATACCCTCAACAGCAGCAAGTACCACAGGGACAGCCGTCCCAAATATGCCTCCTTATGGACTAAGAGGACATCAAGCACATGGGATTCCACCAAACCTTGTGTTTGTTCCTCCAGTAATAGTGCAACAAGCACAAAATATGGTCCCTAGGGACCAAATTGCTGACATTGTCAAAGAAATGTGTGGACTTATGGCTCAGGGGGTTTAAACTCCTGTGTATAGGAAGCCATATCCAGAATGGGTGAATAGGGTACATGAATACTCAAGAGGGTTTAGAATACCAGACTTTGCTCTTTTTTATGGGAATGGAAACCAGTCAACAGTAGAACATATTGCTAGATTCGCCGCCCAATGTGGTGAATTTACCAATAATGATTACTTGAAGTTAAGAATTTTTCCAAATTCTCTAATTGGGGTAGCTTTTGTATGGTATATTAACCTTACACATAGCTCTATCCAAACTTGACAACAAATGGAAGAGGCATTTCATGCCCAGTTCTTCTAAACGGAGCCAGAAGTTTCTATGGCAGACTTGGCAAGATTGAGTCAAAGGCTTGATGAGAAGGTTGTTTAATTTATTTCCAAATTCAAAAGAGCACGAAACAAGTGTAGGGTCATTCTACCAAAGCCTGAATTTGTGAGATTGGCTCAAAATGGTTTAGAGTTTAGGCTTCGAAAGAAGTTTGACTCAACTGAGTTTCGAGACTTAGTGGAACTAACCTATAAGGTGTTTAGATATGAATCATTACTTGAGGAAGAACAAGACCGAGGTATTGCATCATACAAGACCTATTATAGAGATCCTAATCATGAGATTGATGCAGCAGAGATCATAGGGAAAGAGCCTGTGATTTGTGAGGCATTAATCCATAAAGACATTACAATAGATCAGCAGTTTAAAAAGAAAGACCTTCATAGGAAATACTCTTTCGATTTAACAAAGGCAGATGGTATTTTTGATCATTTGCTTGCAGCGAATTTTCTAAAGTTGCCAAAAGGAGTTAAAATTTCTTCTCCAGAAGAACTTAAAGGAAAAATGTATCGTAAATGACATAGTTTTTGGTCTCACTCAACTAAAAACTCTATTATTTTTCAAGACCGGATCCAAGAACAGATTCGAAAGGGGAGTTTAAAATTCCCAACTAAAACAGAGAAAGTTATGGGGATTGACACTAATCCATTCCCAGAAATTGGAGAAGTTGCTACCAATGTTATTGTACCAAACTTCCAGAACTTATCCCTGAAGGAATTGGAAGAGGTTAATGTGCAGATGCACATTGCCAGCCAGACTAATGTTAAGAAAGACACCAGAAGTTCACCAGCGAATGGGCAGGGCTTTGCAGACCAAATGGAGGATTCTAGTGAGGAGGCACTCAATGATGACTTATTGGAGGCAGCTGTCATGCAAAGGATGTGTCCTAGGTGCAGGTTAAGTTACAAATAGTTGAAGAGACTCCCAATCGATGGGAAGTAGTATTACAAGGATGTGCAGAGACGCCCTAAGCCAACCAGTGCCTACTACAAAAGGCCATACCCAACTGGTCCTAGATAACAGCCATTCTTTGCTGGACCAACAGCCACTAGAGTGCATTCCAAGGGCAAGAGACCTCTACATGAGTTCAGACCACCCAACTACTATAAGATAGAGGGTAATCATCCTGAGAGGGGGATCAAAGCCAGAGATTGGCCCCCTAGACCAGCCTCACACAAGATGGAAAATAGCCACCCTGATGGAAGGCCTGAATTAGGATTAAGACAGGGGATCAGGGCTAAGTAGTGGCCTTCATAGGCAGCTTCAAAGCTGGCTTCAAAAGCAAAAAGAGTTAGTTCAATAACTGAGCTAGTGAGTTCATGGGTACCTAGGGTTCCAAATTGGTTTGTCATGTAGAACAAGCCTAAGGAAATGCCTACCCAGAGAAGTGTTGTTGGAGATCAGGGCAGGATGGTTAAACCTCCCTTGGTGACTCTAAATAATTGAGTATCACTGAAGCATCCAAAAATAAAGGAACCAAATTTGGTTACAGTAATTTCTAGGTCCCAAATGTGGAACCAAAAGGTTCTAAAGGAAAGTGGGGAGAGTTCTTCATTGGCCCAGCCAAAGGGCCAGACAGAGGAAAGAGAAAGTCCAAAATTAGACCATAGTCCAAAATCGACTCCTCAAGACAGAAAGAGTTTCAGCAAAGAGTAATTAGCTAAGTTCACTCTGAACTAAAAGCCAAGGAAAGATCCAGTTTAGAATGTCTTAAAAAGGCTTTGATGGAAAGTGACAGTGAGAAAAAGGGAGAAATTGACCTAGGCCAAAGGAAAGAGATGGTTGAGGAGGAGATGTTTGAAGCCTTCATGGTTGAACAGACATTTTTGGTCAAAAAACCAATAGGAACAGACCATTCGGAGGAAGTCACTAGTACTGAAGTGTCAGAATGCAACATAGAAGATGCTTCTGAAGTAAGCGAACAAGTTGGCCTAGAAAAGAAGCAAGTACAGCCAGTGGTTCAATTTGGCTCATTTTCTCCAGTGTTAGTGAATATGGTGCATATACTACCATAGGAGTTTCAGGCTGAAGATGGAAACCAAAAAGGTCAGGAGATTGACCCTATTCTAGTTTCTAGTGAAGATTCACAGGTTAGTATGATTTAAGATGAATCTGAAGTGGCCATACCAATGGAAACTGAGGACGAGAATAAGGAAGAGGTGAGTATTAACCTCTCATATCCTTTTGAGTATCATACAACATCCATAACACAGCATGTCAAGCCCTTGTATATCAAGGCTTTTTTCGATGGGATACAGATGAATAGGGTATTGGTGGATAATGGAGTAGCGGTGAACCTGCTTCCGAAATCTTCTTTGAAGAAACTAGGAAAAAGGAACTCCAGATTAATCCCAACTAGCATAACCATTGTTGGTTTTGTTGAAGATAAACAGATGGCTCAGGGTATTTTGCCTATCAACCTAAGTGTAGGAACCAGAAATTGCATGACGACATTCTTTGTTATTGATAGCAATGCTAAGTATAATGCTCTACTTGGTAGCGATTGGATTCACACCAACAAATGTGTGCCTTCCTCTCTATATCAGAAGATAATGATGGCCTTGTGCAATGGAGAGACAGAGGAGATCAATGCAGACCCTCAACCCTTTGTCGCTTGTGCTAATTTTACGGAGGCCAAGTTGTATACTGAAGGAGTAACACCACTCAGTATATTGAGAAAACCTGATGGTTCAGCCGAAGTGACGGCTGATGAGGCAGTAGCACACCTGAAGCACTTGGTGCAGGAGAGTGCTGATGAAGAATTTGTCGCCAAAAATGATAATGATGCCTAGTTGTAGGCAAGAAGATGAAACCCAAGAAGCCAGACCTTTGGCTTTAGTTAAGTTCACAGCATTGGACTTAAAAGCAATAGTCCAAAAGGTTCAGGAACAAAAAAAGAAAGCCATGGTAGTTGGCTATAAGCATAAACAACAACAGGTCAGACCTTTGACCTTTGATAAATATTGTGCATTGGATATCGAAACAAAAGTCCAGGAAATACAGGAGGAAGAAGCCTTATGGACAGACTTTGTCTATGAGGAGGAGGGCAAAGATGTTGAATCAGAGAAAATAGAAGCAGAAGAAAGCAAAGAAATTGCTTCAAAGATAGAAGAAATCAAAGAAGCATTAGTGAGTTCTCAAATATAAAACCCCTTAAAAGAAGTTAATTTAGGGGAAGGTTCTACACAACAACCCACCTATATCAGTGCTTAGTTAAGTGCTCTTGACAGGGACTAGTTGTTGATGGTCTTGAAGAGATATAAAGATTGCTTTACATGGTCTTATAATGAACTGCCAGGATTGGATAGGTCATTAGTGGAACATAAGCTCCCTATGAAGCCTAATTTCAAGCCATACAAGCAGAAACCAAGAAGGATGAGTCCTGAAGTGATTCAGAAGGTCAATGAGGAAATTCTTAAGCTCCTTAAAGCAGGCTTTATTAGAATAACTTAGATATGTTGAATAGCTATCCAATATTGTGCTTGTGGTTAAAAAGAATGGTAAGATGAGGGTATGCATCGATTTTAGAAACCTGAATTTAGAAACTCCAAAAGATGAGTACCTCATACCCATAGTAGATTTATTGGTGGATAGTTCAGCAGGGCACAAGATTTTATCAATGATGAATGGGCATTCTGGTTATAATCAAATCTGCATTGCAGAAGAGGATGTTCATAAGACAACATTCAGATGTCCTGGGAACATTAGCACCTTCGAATGGGTTAAAATGTCATTTGGCCTAAAGAATGCTAGGGCTACATATCAAAGGGCTATGAACACTATCTTTCATGATCTCATTGGAGGATATTTAGAGTATTACATTGATGACATTGTAGTGAAGTCCCAATCAATGGAGGAATATTTGTTTCGCTTGGAAGCAGTTTTCGAAAGAATAAGAAAGTTCAAGTTGAAGCTTAATCCTCTCAAATGTGCTTTTGGTGTATCAGTTGGAAACTTCTTAGGCTATGTAGTGCACAGGAAGGGAATACAGATTGATCAAAATAAAGCCAAAGCCATCATTGAAGCCAACCCTCCATCAAGTAAGAAAGAAGTACAAAAACTCCTAAGACAGGTTAATTTTCTTCGAAGATTTATTTCTAACACTGCAGGAAAAACTAAAGTATTTTCTTCCTTAGTAAGGTCGAAAGATGAAGAGGAGTTTGTCTGGACGCCAGAGCATCAAACTGCTTTCGAAGGAATTAAAGCCTACTTGGCCAAGCCTCCAGTGCTGATGCTACCAAAGAGTGATAAGCCTTTGAAGTTGTACATTGCTACAGTAGAAGATTCATTGGGAGTTTTCTTGGCCTAGGACAATGAGGAAGGTAAAGAGCAAGAATTTTATTACCTTAATAGGTTCTTAAATTCTTGTGAATATAAATATTCAGCTGTAGAAAAGTTGTGCCTTGCATTGTATTTTGCTACAATGAAACTAAGATACTATCTTTTGCCTACAATTGTCTTGGTAATTACAACTACAGATTTGGTTAAGTATATGTTATCTAAACCGATGTTGAGAGGATGAATTGGCAAATAGATACTAGCTTTATCAGAATTTTATCTAGAATATGTTCCCCAAAAAGTAGTAAAATGACAAGTTTTAGCTAATTTCTTGGTAGACCAAACATGTCAGATAGAAAGCCAAGAGATAATGGATCTTGGTATGGTTAACATTGAGCCATGGCAAATGTGGTTTGATGGATCAAAAGCCAACGGTCTAATTGGAATTGGTGTGGTGATTAAGTCACCAAAGAAGGTAAAAACTACATATGGTTTCAGAGTTGATGAAATTAATTGTTCCAATAATCAAGCTGAATATGAAGCTTTAATAATGGGACTGGAAATACTTATTGGATTACAAGCTCATACAGTTGATATATTTGGGAATTCTCAATTGATGGTTAACCAAGTGAAAGGAATTTTCAAATGTCAAAGTGCAAGCATATTGCCATACTATGTTGTTGCATTACATTTGCTCTCTCAATTTCATATAGCAAATGTGACTTATATCCCAAGATTCATGAATAACAAAGCCAATGATGTGGCTCAAAAAGTTTTGAATTTCAAGAGAAGGGATGACACTCAAATGAATATAAGTCAAGCAACATATCAAAAAGTAATACCACCCTTTACTAAAAGGAATGTGGTGCTAGAAGTCAATCATAATGACTTACAAGACCAAGATTAGAGATATCCAATAATGCAATACCTAATTGGCCCATCTTCGAAAGCCAGCAGAAAGATCAAATTACAATCTATGCAATACATAGTGTATGGTAATGCTCTTTACAAAAAGGGAACATATGGGTTGCTATTGGAATGTTTAGGGCCAAAGGAGGCATTGACAGCCATGGCTGAAGTTCATGAAGGCATCTATGGTGCTCATCAGTCTAGAGTGAAGATGAGATGGCTACTTCAAAGAAATTCCTACTATTGGCCAACCATCCTTAAAGATTGTATAAAAGTATGCTAGAGATTGCCAAGCATGCCAAAAGCATGGCACGGTAAGACATGTACCAATAACTGATTTGCATGCAATTGTGAAGCCTTGGCCATTTAGAGGATGGGTTATGGATATGATAGGGAAAATACATCCACCTTTTTCGAAGCATCCTTGATTCATTTTAGTGGCCACAGACTGTTAGACTTATTTATTTTGATAATTTATTAAATTATGTTTTAATTTATTTGAAAGAAAAAAATAGAATCCAAAATTTATTTTGATGATTTATTTAATTATGTTTTAATTTATTTGAAAGAGAAAAATAGAATCCAAAATTTATTTTGATGATTTATTTAATTATGTTTTAATTTATTTGAAAGAGAAAAAAGAATCCAAAATTTGTTTTGATGATTTATTTAATTATGTTTTAATTTATTTGAAAGAGAAAAAAGAATCCAAAATTTGTTTTGATGATTTATTTAATTATGTTTTAATTTATTTGAAAAATAAAAATAGAATCCAAAATTTATTTTGATGATTTATTTAAATTATGTTTTAATTTATTTGAAAGAGAAAAATAGAATTAAAATTTATTTTGTTCCATTATTTCTCACCTAAACTTTTATCCTAAATATTGTTTGAATGTATTTAATATTTGCTTAAATCAGGAGTTCATTTCAACCCATAAATAATACCCAAACCAGAGGTTCAAACAACCCAAAACAAAGGTTCAAACAACCCAATACAGCAGCAGGCCAAAAGGTTCAAATGGAAGATATTCAAATTAGTAATGATGGAGTGAAAGATATTCAAATTAGTAATGATGGAGTGGAAGATATTCAAATGAATGCAACGGCTATAAATGGCTATAAATTTCATTATATACACCAAAGCCTCTAATGTAAACAAGTTATAAAAAAAATCATAAAATATTCTTTGATCTATAGTCACTCACATCTATTCTCTGAAAAATTCTTTGAGAAGTGTTCTTCAATTTTTGTTTACATCCTCTTTCAGAAATTATACACTGAGACGTATAGTTTTAAGCCCATCTTTCCTGTGTGAGGTTTACAGAAAAACCAGAGCTTCATTTTTATATCTATCTTTGAGAGATAATTCTTATAGTTTTCTGTGAAAGCAAAAACACCTTCTTTTTAACTTTGTAAGATTGTAGTACACTCAGTGTTCTTGACTTAGAAAGTCTGTATAAAATCTGTGGAGGATTGCTTCATCTGTGAAAAGGTTGCTAGCACCCTGTGAAGCTAGAGAATAGTGGAAAATCTCAAGTGAGGCTTGAAGAGTGGACGTAGGCTGAGTTGAAGCCGAACCACTATAAATTTGTTTGTATAGACCCGACTTTCTTTGCGCGCCCCCTTTTCGGAGAGGCCTGAATTGGTCTTACTATAGTTCGGACTCTTGTCACGGTTCTGAATCCAATCTCACAAAGTGCAATGTGAGATTGATAAACACCAAAGAGTCCAAATCCGGCAAATCATTTTGGAAAATTGATTTTAAATAAAAAAAATGCCAAAACTGGACTACTTTGCCAAATTATAGAGTCGCCACCTAAATATTTTATTTTTGAAAAATTTAGGAAACCCTGTCTCGTGCCAAAGGCCACATGTCCGTCATCACCAAAGTTGCCTCGGCTCGGAAGCTTGGGTACGAGAGGGAAAGGTCCTGAAATGAGCACCCCCGCTCGCCCGATCAAAGGATCGGTCTCTACTAAGCATGATACGTTGTTTTATAAACTTCATGTGTTCTTATCCAGTTGTTAATCTAACTTTACTATATGACGCACACATACAAGTATAGACTCAATCACGAGAATTGGAACAAAACAACTCGTGTTTGTTTTTTAAAATGGTTTGAAAGTGCTACTCGCAAGTAGGCTAAAGCGCAGATTTGCCACCCTCAAGTGGGCTTGAAAACATGATTTGCCACTTCGCAAAGTGGGCTTAAAACACACAATCATCGAGTTGTTCCAATTCAGGCAATCAAGCTGTGAAGCCCCTAAAAATTGTATTCTCTTTAAAACCCTAATGTTTGAATTATTTTCTTAAAGCCCCTCAGTTCCTTGAATTAATTCGAATCTTGTCGGTTAGCATTTTTTTTTTTATCAAAACAGGAATACCTTAGCCGAATTAGGTTCCTTAGCATAATTTAATTTAATTCTACATAAGTAAGGTCCCAATACATGAATTTAATTCCAAGCCCTCACTTCTTTATTTAAATTCAAGAATTACCCCAAAACTAGTACATGTACTTTTACACTATAGGTACCATCAATCAAATTGAGATCTATATATATACATTGGGGAATGTGTCCCTAGTACCTAGATTGAATAAAAAAAAATGCCCCAATCACCCTTCCCAATGGCCAGCCACCCTAGGAAGATGTGAGGAGTCTATTTTCAAGAATTGTAATCATGGTCTTCTAAAAACCCTAACACCTAGTACCCCTAAACCTAGGGTTTTGTTTCCAATGCTAGTTTCATTTCAACTAGGGACCAACTAGATATTGTCTAATCCTATAATTAAGCTCCCTAATCAGTCCTATTCCATTAGACTCCAAGTAAATCCTAACTTTTTCATCCAATTCCAACTAGTGGGCCTTTATGTCTTTTTACACCAAAGTTTGCCTATAAATACCACTATCCCCTAGCTTGGCAAGCACAAACAACACACTCACACACACATTCGGCCTAGAGGAGAGAAAGGAGAGCAAGAGAGAAGTCTTGAGAGGGAGAGGAAGGAAGAGGAGAAGCCATCTTGTTCAAGCCTAGCAAGTAAGCCACAGCACAACCTTCTTTTTCATTTTCCTTTTTCAAATACATGTTCTTAAGGGTTCTAAATATTATTTTCAGATGTGTTATTGATGAGCTACTTGTGTTAAAAATGATAAGAGTTGAGCCATGATTCTACCTCTCTTGTATTTTCCCTCATTTCGGTACAAAACTACCTTTTTCATTCCAATCTCTCAAACTTTCCAAAGGCACACCTTCAAGCAAATTTTCTGAGTTTAATATATGTTAGTTAGCATGTTTTCATCACAAAAGAAATGAAAATTTTCCCTTAGTGGATCCTCTTTCTCACAAATTTTCTTGTTTTGGGTATTGTGCCTTAGAATCTATTTTCGCAGCCAACTTTCAAAATTTCTAGAAAAATGTAGAAAATTATTCTGGACTTATTTTTTATGAAAAAATCTTCCTTAAGGAGTCATCTTTCAACTAAAATTGGTTTCATTGAAAAACAATGAGCGGTTTGCAAGAAAATCAAATTTTCGTAACAGTCGACGAATTTGGACAGCGCTGGAGTGTTTTCTAAATAACTTAAAATCTAGAAAAGCTATCCCATTTTTGAAATATGTTCTGGAAACTAGATTAAATTCCCTACGAACCATAGGAAGGCCGAGTCCGGTGAAAAAACTAAATTAGTCCTTTTATTCTAATCCTTATGAGGTATTGAATTTGGAAATTCTGTTGCGCATGGGTGTTTTATCCTCTTGTGTTCTTGAAAATGCTTATTAGCTTATGATCATATCTTGGCATGATATTATGTGTTATGTTTATGTTCTTTACCTTCTTCATCTTAATGATGCATGCTTATGTGGATATTATTATCTTGTTAAGTTGGTCTAACATTGATTTAAAGCATTTAACTCCACGGGAAACGTAATTGGGATGGTATTGGGTTTTCAATCACTTGAGTAATGAAAAGATGATAATATGTGATGTATGGATTGTTGGGATGAGTTCCCAATTTGAAAGTTAAAGTCTTGCGCAAGTGATTTTCGGAACCTTTGAACGGAGCGGTTGTATTCGGACCCTAGGTGGTTTGGTGTGAGGAGGGATTTGTGCAAGGCCCATTATTACCGTCTCTTTTGAGTAATATTTGTAATTGTGTATTGGACGGGAAAAAGGGACGGGGTGTGTGTGTGTGTACTGGGCATTCAAAGCTCACGGCGTATCATGCCAGGTGCCGAAGAGGAGCTTATAGCTGGAGACGATAAGCCTGAAACCTTCGAAGACTTTTAGCTATCTTAGGAAAGTTAGAAATTTATTTTGATATTTTGTAAGACTCATATGAAGTTTTAAACTTTCTTTTTGGGATGTAATGTAATGGAACAAGCTTTTGAAATTAAGGATATATGTGGTTGTTATGTACTTATATTCTATATTTATATGTATACACATTATCGTTGCTTATAGACCTTGTGTCAATACCTTTTAAGATCTGTCAAAAGGGTAGTGCGCTGCCTTATGAAAGCCGGACTTAGAAGGGAGGCTAATTTGACTCCTCCGGCGATCTGGGATCTTATTTGGTTATTGACCATAGGACTCATTAATGACTTCCCCTTGACTGCAACCAATAGTGTAGATTCGGGGTGTCACAAGCCTTCACCCACAGGCATTCATGCAGTTTAGCATTTAAGCAAATAGCATCATGGCAACCATGCTATCATGGCAACACTCATACTCATGCAAGTATGCTAAAGCATAAAGCTTACCGAGTACTCCAAGCTAAAACAAAAGCTAGTTAGAAATATGCGTGATCCTAACTATACAAGATGCCTAATGCAACACATGCAATAATGCAACTAAATAGGCTCGGCTATCTAAGGTGGTATATGAATGCAACAATTGATACACATATTCAAATAAGTATTGAAATACGATGCAGTTTCAATGATGCACCGAGCCCGGTGCATGCAATAGAAATAAATGGATGCAAACATGCAAAGCATAAGGTATGCTAATCAAAACGTGCCCTAAAACTAACCATCGAAAGCGGTTAAGTAAAAGGGAGAAAGAAGGGGGGTTGGAAGACATGCACACACACACATGCACGCTTATTACAACATTGCGCCCTCTCGAAAGAGGGTCCGAATAAATAGGCTAAACTAATCTAAGCTAAGCTAAGCAAACTAATCTAATTAGACTAATTATTACACAACAAATTGAATAACTAGTAAACTACTTACTAATTATTACACAACACTTAACTAATTAGCACACTAATTAATTAAATTACAAATTCATGCTAATTAACAAATAAAGCTTTAAAAACAATGCTGCCTCAGCTCTGCTCTAGGAAGTAGACATGAATGCATTCGATTTCTCGCCCTAAAAAGCCTTCTGGTTTGCTCTTAAGAGGCTCTATTTGCAGGGTATCTCCAAGAAATTTTTGCTCTGCCTTACCAATTCCATGCTGAGGAATGCACCAATGGCCTGCCGACCATGGGAGCTTGCTGCCGGCCACCTGCCGACCAAAGATGTGTACTGTCGGCCAACGATGAAGCAGTGTTGGCCATCTATGAGGCACTGCTGGCCTCTGGTGTGCTACATCACCATTCTGCAACAGAGCTCAAGCAGAGGAAAATAGAGGGTCTCCCAAGGGTATGTTTGTACTATGTCCCTCCTTATCATCCCAAAATATCAAAGGAGTTGCATTATTGAATCCAAGACCATCAATCAAGCATTTTGAATGCATGATGGCCAAAGTTCCAACTTGCACACATTCAATAAATGCACAAACACAAGACTCTAGGACCACCACCCTATCATGCATGATCAAGGGCAATGGAGACAAAGAAAGATTGGCTCATTTTCATCACTTTGAGTATGAAATTGACCAATCTATCTTGTGTTCAATGTAACGTCCGATTGAACACAATACAATGCAAACAACAATGCTTATCTTGGCCTTGTTTTACTTGATTCAATTCTTGTTTACACATTTTAAGTTACCAAACCATTCTTTAATTGATTTGTTCAAATGTGAAAGTCTTCTAATGAGAGAGAGGTCAATCAAAAGATGACTTAAGACATGAGAGAGACCATGCCTTTGACTAGGAGGAACCCTCAAAAGAGGGTTAAAGCCATTTAAGCAAAAGCCTTAATCCCAAGCTTAAACATAACTTTAAGACTAACCATCCCTCAAAACAAATAGAAAAATGAGGAAATGAGGGAGGTGGCAGAATTTCAGTGCCGAAATGGCATGAAACACAAGACTCTAACATGCAAACAACTCATGTGCAACATGTTAGGGGACTTAAGCATTAAAACTAGTGAAGAGCTTTACATTAGAACCATGAAACATCAAGCTCAAATGGCCAAACCAACTTAGACAGACCTCAAACATGCCAAAACAGTGGCTAAAATGTGCTGAGATGGTAGCATGATAATCAAGAAAATCATGCTCATGTATTGGCTCATAAACAAGGCACAAAGCACACCTCTCAAAAGTAATGAAAGAGTGGAATATGTGAGAGTGTGACAAGGCTACATGCACTAAAATCACATGCTAAATGATGCCATGACATGCAAACAACTCAAGCAAAGTATGTTAAAGACCTTGAAACTCAAAGCTAGTTAAGGCCATTTACACTATAGCTATACAAAGCAAGCCTCATATGATCAAGACCACTCAAAATAGAGTTAAAGCATGCTAAATCAGTGGCAAAAACGTATTGGAATCAAACTAACAAAAGCTAGAATGATAGGCTAAATCATCAAGCATATTAAGCTACTAAGCATGATTACACTACAAGTGTAAGAAACAAGCAACAAATGAACCAACCAGTCAAAAATAGAGTTAAAGTAGGTCAAAAAAGTCACAAAAACATGCTGAGATCAAGCCATGAGATGGTAGAAAAACATGCTCAACTATCAGGCCACTAACACATGCAAACAAGATACAAGGAGGGAGGGTTACCCCCTTCTATTTTGGGCCTCAAAACCAACTTTCTACCACTGAGATTCCTCTGAGTTTCAGTGGTTAAAAGGCCCAAACAAAGGGTGTTTCAAAAGCTTAGAAAGACGGCTCAAAAGGCTTTATAAGCCAAGGAGCAAGGGGGGAGCCACCCCCCTAACCAAACAAGACTTAAACCAACATTTAGAGACCTTAAAAAACAAAACTTTTTAGAGGCTAAAACCAGCTTCAAAGTAGCATACAAAGATGGCCAAGCAATGAACTAAAACAAAGCTTAAAAAGTGAAATTCTTACCCTTGAAGCACAGCACTAAAACAGCAAGAAAACAACCAAACTTCTGAGCCAAAACACTCCAAGGAGCTCAAACAAGGCCTCCAAGAACCTCAACTCTAAAGTGAAGGTGTTTGGCTAAGGGTGCTAGTAAAAATATGTGAAGAAAGCTCATTTTTATGCACAAAATATAGAGAGAGAGGATTCTAGAGAGAGAGAGAGAGAATTCTAGCTCAGCTCAAACTTTGTAACCCTTTACATGCATATAGATGAACTCTATATATAGAATATACAAAAGCCCTTGAAGAGATCCAACCATTCACGTGCAAGCAGATGGGCTCATCTGTGCAAAGAGCTGTCAAAATATCTGGAAAAATATCTACTGATGTGTTGGCCGGCCGGCTATCAATGGTGGCTGAAAGTGCCTCATTGATGGCCGGCAGGCCTCATCAATGGCCGGCAGCACCTAATAATGGCTGGCAGTGCACCACAAACAATAAGATGGAAGGACCAAAACATGGTCAAAAATGAGAAAGAATGGATACAGGGTTTGGAAAGCTCAAACCTGTGGTGTTTCGCCGCAGATTTCGAGTGCTCGACGAGCAAACACACTTGTCACTGGATGTACCTGCAAGGAAATCTAAGTCTTGAGGACAGTCAAAAATGGGGTGTCTACAGTTTGCCTCTCTCTCTCTTATCTCTTTATTTTATTTAAATTGCCATAATTATATTTCATATTTTTATTGTGCTAAAATCATTAATTGACATAGTTTTTAGAACACTTGTTTTAATTATTTTTATTTCATTAACTATATTTATCTATTGTGCTAGTCATAATTTTTATTAGGGTATTATTATTTGTATTTGTAAAAACATAATTCACCCCCCCTCTTAGGTTGTCTTTTAGATAACAATTGGTATCATAGCCTAGACTCTTATTTTAGATTTAACCATCTGGGAGTTTCGATCGATGGCAACCTTAGCTGAAGGACAAGCCACAAATAGGCCACCATTGTTTGACGGAAACAACTATAGTCATTGGAAGGATAAGATGACCCTACACCTATAAGCCACTGATTATGCCATGTGGATTATTGTCACCAAAGGTCTAAAAATTTCTACCAAATTAGTAGACAATATTAATGTACCTAAAATTGAAGATGAATGTGATGAAAGGGATCATAAATTATTGCAAGCTAATGCTAAAGCCAAACTCGCCCTTGTTTGTGGATTAGACTCTAAGGAGTATAATAGAATTTCAAGTTGTGATTTGGAAAAAGAAATTTGGGACAAACTTGAGGTAACGTATGAAGGTACAAACCAAGTGAATGAATCTCGTATTGATATGCTTGTTCATAGTTATGAATTGTTTAAAATGAACTCTGATGAATCTATTTCAAGTATGTTTACTAGATTTACTAAAATTGTAAACTCTTTAAAATCTCTTGGCAAAACTTATACTAACAGTGAGTTGGTGAGAAAAATTCTTAGGTGTTTACCAAAGAATTGAGAAGCAAAGGTCACGACCATTATAGAAGACAAAAATCTCTCCACACTTGGATTGGATGAGCTTATGGGTTCCCTTATGACTCATGAGATCACCATGAAAGGACATGAGGATATTGAAAACAAAAAGAAAAGTGAAATTGCATTCTAAGCCTCATCAAATGAAGAAGAACATGAAAACTCCAGTGAGCATGAAAGCTATGCCATGTTTAGTAGAAATCTCAAAAAGCACTTCAAGAAAAACAATTATGGAGGAAGATGACCTTTCAAGAAATAGTACAACAAAGATAACAAGAAAGGGCTTATTATTTTCTATGAGTGCAAAAATCTTAGACATATGAAAATGGATTGTCCAAAATTGAAGAATCATGGAGAAGACTGCAAAAGAAACAAAAAGGTCATGGTAGCAGCTTTGGGAGAAAGTGAAGATGAAAGCTCAAATGATGAAATTGAAAATGAAGTAGCCAACTTATGTCTCATGGCTTTTGAAGATGAAGAATCTACTCAATATGAGGTAACTACTCTTTATGAAGAACTTGAAAGTGCATTCCATGAACTACAAGATGAATTTAGAAACGTTTGTGCCAAAAATAATGTATTGAAGAAATCTGTTGCATCTTTATCTATTAATGTAGAAGAATTAAAGAAAGAAAAAATTGTTTTGAAAAATGATTTTGATACTATCTCTAATGAGAAAACTACTTTAAAAAACAATATTGATGATTTAACAAAAACACTTGAAAATTTTGTAAAAGGTAGAAATAATCTCAACATGCTTCTTGGAAATCAAAGATGTGTTTTTGATAAAGCGGACATTGGATATGACTCTATTAAAAACAAAAGAATTTCAATATAATTTTTGAAAAGGCACCTCTCATGACTCACCCTCATATTACTTGTTATTATTGTAGAAAGAAAGGCCATTATATATCTTCTTGTCCATTCAAAAATAATATAAACATGGGAATTAAAAAGATTTGGATTGTTAAGAGATCTAACAAAACTAAGCAAGACGAACCCAAGAAACTATGGGTACCAAAAACCAACACTTGATTGTCATCTTGTAGGTTTACTTTAAGTCCAAAGCTAAAGAACGGAAGTGGTACCTTGATAGTGAGTGTTCCAGACACATGACCGGAGATAAATCCTTCTTTACTACACTGTCATCCAAAAATGGGGACTTTGTTACTTTTGGAGACAACAAGAAAGGAAAAATCATCGGTATTGGTAGCATCGGTATTTCTCTAACCCTTCTATTGAAAATGTTTTACTTGTTGATAGACTTAAGCATAATCTACTTAGTATTAGTCAATTATGTGATAAAGGTAATCGAGTTATTTTTGATAAATCACATTGCACAATTGAAAGCACAAATGACCATAAACCTTTATTCGTTGTTAATCGTCACGATAATGTTTATGTTTTTCATTTCAATGATCTCTATGCTAGTGATGTTAAATGTCTATATGTTAATAATAAAAATAGTTGGTTATGACATAGAAGACTTGGCCATGCTCATATGAATTTAATTGCTAAACTTTTGAGAAAGGATTTGGTCATTGGTCTTCTAAAAATTAAATTTGAAAAAGATCATCTTTGTAGTGCTTGTCAACAAGGAAAACAAACTAAAACATCGTTTAAATCAAAATATCACATTTCCACAATTAGACCTTTACAACTACTGCATATGGATTTATTTGGTCCCTCAAGGACATCTAGTCTAGGTGGTAAATATTATTGTCTTGTTATTGTTGATGATTATTCAAGATTAACATGGGTTATGTTTTTAGCACACAAAGATGAAACCATTTCTTCTTTCACAAAACTCTATCGTAGAATTCAAAATGAAAAAGGCTTTCTTATTACTAATATTCGAATCGACCATGGTAGAGAACTTGAAAATGAGAAATTTCAATTGTTTTGTGATGAGCATGGTATTGGACATAATTTTTCAGCACCTAGAACCCCTCAACAAAATAGTATAGTAAAAAGGAAGAATAGAACTTTAGAAGAGATGAGTAGAACAATGCTTTGCGAAAATAATCTTCTTAAATATTTTTGGGCCGAAACCGTTCACACTGCATGCTATATTTTAAATCGTGCATTAATTAGACCTATTCTAAAAAAGACTCCTTATGAACTTTGACATAATAGAAAGCCCAACATTAGTCACTTGCATGTTTTTTGTTGTAAATGCTTTGTGCATAATAATGGTAAGGATAACTTAGGTAACTTTGATTCAAAATCTGATGAAGCAATTTTTCTTGGCTATTCATTAACTAGCAAGTCTTATCATGTTTTTAATAAAAGAACTCTTGTTGTGAAAAAATCTATACGTGTGGCATTTGATGAAACTAACATCTCTGCTCAAAAGCAAATTGTTAGTGATAATATAGATTTGGAACCAAATGTAGAAGATTCAAGTATCTACAAATAAGAGAACCAACCATGTAAGTTGAACAAAGATATTGAACAACCTATTCTCCCACCTCAAGAAGAAGGAGGAAACAATGATGATTTGCCAAGAGAATAGAAGTTTGTTCATAATCACCCTAAGGATTTAATCATAGGTGACCGTACAAAAGGTATTGAAACTCGCTCTTCACTTAGAAACATTTATAGTAACTTGGATTTTATCTCACAGATTGAGCCTAAAAACTTTCAAAAAGTCGAATTCAATGAACATTGGATGATAGCTATGCACGAAGAGCTTAACCAATTTGAGAGAAACAAAGTGTGGGAACTTGTGCCAAAACCTAAAGATCATACCATTATCGGTACCAAATGATTCTTTCGAAACAAGCTTGATGAATCCGGCACAATTATAAGAAACAAGGCTAGACTTGTTGCACAAGGATACAATCAAGAAGAATGTATTGATTTCGATGAAACATTTGCTCCGATTGCTCGATTAGAAGCCATTTGCATGTTACCTGCATTTGCATGTTTTAGATATTTCAAACTTTATCAAATGGATGTAAAAAGTGCATTTCTTAATGGTTTTATAAATGAGGAAGTTTATGTTAAACAACCCCTAGGTTTTGAAGATCATGCTTTTCCAAATCATGTTTTTAAACTATCAAAAGCTTTATATGGTTTGAAACAAGCACCTCGTGTATGGTATGAACGATTAAGTACATTCTTTATTGAAAATAATTTTTCTAGAGGAACGATTGACAGAACACTTTTTGTTAAAACTAAAAATGATAATTTACTTATTGTGCAAATATATGTGGATGACATTATATTTGGTGCTACTAATGAAACCTTGTGTAAGGTATTTGCTAAGTGTATCCAAGGTGAGTTTGAGATGAGCATGATAAGGGAGCTAAATTATTTCCTTGGACTTTAAATCAAACAATGTAAGGAAGGAATTTTTATCAACCAAGCTAGGTACACAAAAGAACTACTCAAAAAGTTTGGTATGTATGACTCAAAAGTAGCTGGAACTCATATGAGCACATCCATTAAACTAGACAAGGATGAAAAAGGTAAGTCCATTGATCAAACAAAATATCGAGGTATGATCGGCTCACTTCTTTATTTAACTGTAAGTAGACTCGATATTATGTTTAGTGTTTGTATGTATGCTAGATATCAATCAAATCCTAAGGAATCACATCTTAGTGCTGTTAGAAGAATTTTTAGATATCTTGTTGGCACTCAAAATTTGGGACTATTTTATCCTAGAGGTATTGCATTTAATTTAATTAGTTACTTAGATACCGACTTTGCTGGATGCAAACTTGATAGAAAAAGCACTAGTGGCACTTGTCACTTCCTTGGTAACTCATTAGTATCTTGGTTTAGCAAAAAGCAAAATTTTGTTGCTTTATCAACGGCCGAAACTGAATATATAGCTTCCGAAAGTTGTTGTGCCCAAATACTTTGGATGAAACAACAATTGAAGGACTTTGATTTGCATTATGATCATATCCCTATTAAATGTGATAATACTAGTGTCATCAATTTAAGAAAAAATCCAGTTCAACACTCATAAACAAAACATATTGAAATTCGACATCATTTTTTAAGAGATCACGTTCAAAAAGTGGATATTGTACTTGAATTTGTAAACACCGACAAACAATTGGCGAATATTTTCACAAAACCCCTAAGCGAGGATCGCTTCAATTTTATTCATGGCGAGCTTGGAATGTCGATTTCTACTTAAAAAGTTTTGTTATGACTGTGAAACTTGAATTTTAGTTAAAATGATATATGTGTATTGCTACATGGATATGGAAACATTTATATCATTTGAATGCTCTCAAGTCCTTTATACATTTATTCTCCTTAATAGTTTGTTATTCTCAACTGTGTAATTTTTTTTAGGTTCTGCATCTTGAGGTAAAATTAACTTTGCATACATTGATTTTTTTTTTAAACCCTCATGGTATTTTGTTTGCATTACCATTCCAGCAACACCAACGTCCCATTAAATTTAATTTTTGTTGGTATTATTTTATTTTAATTTTTTTTATTTTGCTATTAGGCTTAATTTCTTTTATTTTTATTTTTTTTCTCATTATTATTTTTTGTTTGGGCTTAATTTTCTTATTTTTTTCTGCTTTTTAATTTCATTTTTAGTACTTAAACATAAAAACAGAAACAAATCAAAATACAAATATTTACATGAATAAAAAAAAAACACCCTTCATTTTCTTTTTTTTACGGCCATACGCTAATCAAAATAAACATATTTACATAAAAAATAAAAAATAAAAACTTTTATTTTTTTTTACGGCCATACGCTGGTCTTACTTCCTCGCCTCTTCCATCGTTTTCTTTATCTTTTTATCACCTTAGGAAGCCCTTGAAGGCCCTGCCCCCGTGCTCTCGTCGAGAGCGACGACTCCCCGTTGACTATCAAAGGCCAAGAACGACATTGCTCCAAATCGGGTCATGGAGGTGGTCTTCCGTTTAAGCTCTTTATTTTCTGCCTTTAGTGCGCAAATCTCTGCTCGTGCATCCTTGTACATGCGCTGGAGCAGCGAGAGTTGGGCGTTGACTTGGTGGAGCTCACTCGTTCAATTTTGCAGTCGGTGAGCCAATTTTGTGACTGCAGTCACCGTCTCCATATAGGACGTCAGTGTGAAATGATTGGCTTCCATATCTGATTGAGCTGCCATTATTTGCTCAATTGACATCATAGGAAGGTTGGGAAGAGTTGGAGTCGGAGTCAGGGCACTCGGCCCAGCAGCGCTTACGGGATCATTCAGATCCGGAAAGAGAGTAAGGGGATGGAATGAGGCCATGAAGTAGAAGAGGGAGATGTAAATGAAAGGACGGTCGTTTTTGGTAGCCTTTCTGCTCTGCTCAGCCTCTCTGTTCTATCTCTCTCATGTAGAAGAAGAAAATGATGGAATCGAATGAGAAAGCCAAAAAAGAAGAAAGTGATTAAGAAGAAGACGGAGGAAAAGAAGACAAGAAGAAGAGAGAGTCGAGGCCGTTGATTGACCCATCTCGCTTTTGTCGGTCGGTTGACGCAAAAGTGAGGCCACGTGTCTGACACGATTTTCGACGGAAAAGAGAGAGGCGCGCAAATCGTATATATATGTATATATATGTTTTGAATTGTGTAGATGTCATTTATCACTATTATTTTCCTCTTCTTCCTTCAGTTTCTGACCCATGATTTCTTTTTGATAATGTCACAGGAGAAGAAAATTATATGATGTTATGTATTATGATACTATTTTGTATTATGGTATTATTTTGTTATGATGTTATGTATTTATAGTTTGATATCTTAGTCTCATATTATGTCTCTAATTAAAGCTTATTTATTACACATGTGCTAACCTATATATTTAGAAATGAATTCATGGAGCATGACTTGAGGGGGAGCTTTTCTTTCTTCCAAATCAAATCAAAACATCATTGTGTACCATCATAAAAAAGGAGGACATTGTTAGACTTATTTATTTTGATGATTTATTTAATTATGTTTTAATTTATTTGAAAGAGAAAAATAGAATCCAAATTTTATTTTGATAATTTATTTAATTATGTTTTAATTTATTTGAAAGAAAAAAATAGAATCCAAAATTTCTTTTGATGATTTATTTAATTATATTTTAATAGAATCCAAAATTTATTTTGATGATTTATTTAAATTATGTTTTAATTTATTTGAAAGAGAAAAATAGAATCAAAATTTATTTTGTCCCATTATTTCTCACCTAAACTTTTATCCTAAATATTGTTTGAATGTATTTAATATTTGCTTAAATCAGGAGTTCATTTCAACCCAAAAATAATGCCCAAACTAGAGGTTCAAACAGCCCAGCACAACAGCAGGCCAAAAGGTTCAAATGAAAGATATTGAAATGAATACAACGGTTATAAATGGCTATAAGTTTCATTATATATACCAAAGCCTCTAATGTAAACAAATTACAAAAAAAAATTAGAAAATATTCGTTGATCTATAATAACTCGCATCTATTCTCTGAAAAATTCTCTGAGAAGTGTTCTTCAATTTTTGTTTACATCCTCTTTCAGAAATTATACACTGAGACGTATAGTTTTAAGCCCATCTTTCCTGTGTGAGGTTTACAGAAAAACCAGAGCTTCATTTTTATATCTATCTTTGAGAGATAATTCTTGTAACTTTCTGTGAAAGCAAAAACACATTGTTTTCAACCTTGTAAGAGTGTAGTACACTTAGTGTTCTTGACTTAGAAAGTCTGTGTAAAATCTATGGAGGATTGCTCAATCTGTGAAAAGGTTGCTAGCACCCTATGAAGCTAGAGAATAGTGGAAAATCTCAAGTGAAGCTTAAGGAGTGGACGTAGGCTGAGTTGAAGCTGAATCACTATAAATTTGTTTGCCCCTCTCTCTCTTATCTCCTTATTTTATTTAAATTACCATAGCTATATTTCATATTTTTATTGTGCTAAAATCATTAATTGACATAGTTTTTAGAACATTTGTTTTAATTATTTTTATTTCATTAACTATATTTATCTATTGTGCTAGTCATAATTTTTATTAGGGTATTATTATTTTTATTTGTAAAAACCTAATTTACCCCCCTCCCTCTCTTAGGTTGTCTTTTAGGTAACAATTGGCATTAGAGCCTAGACTCTTGTTTTAGATTTAACCATCTGGAAGTTTCGATTGATGGCAACCTTAGCTGAAGGACAAGCCACAAATAGGCTACCATTGTTTGACGGAAACAACTATAGTCATTGGAAGGATAAGATGACCCTACACCTACAAGCCATCGATTATGCCATGTGGGTTATTGTCACCAAAGGTCTAAAAATTCCTACAAAATTAGTAGACAATATTAGTGTACCTAAAACTGAAGATGAATGTGATGAGAGGGATCATAAATTATTGCAAGCCAATGCTAAAGCCAAACTCACCCTTGTTTGTGGATTAGACTCTAAGGAGTATAATCGAATTTCAAGTTGTGATTCGGCAAAAGAAATCTAGAACAAACTAGAGGTAACGTATGAAGGTATAAACCAAGTGAATGAATCTCGTATTGATATGCTTGTTCATAGTTATGAATTGTTTAAAAATGAACTCTAATGAATCTATTTCAAGTATGTTAAATAGATTTATTAAAATTATAAACTCTTTGAAATCTCTTGGCAAAATTTATACTAACAGTGAGTTGGTGAGAAAAATTCTTAGGTGTTTACCAAAGAATTGGGAAGCAAAGGTCACGGCCATTATAAAAGCCAAAGATCTCTCCACACTTGGATTGAATGAGCTTATGGGTTCCCTTATGACTCATGAGATCACCATGAAAGGACATGAGGATGTTGAAAACAAAAAGAAAAGTGAAATTGCATTCAAAGCCTCATCAAATGAAGAAGAACATGAAAACTCCAATGAGGATGAAAGTTATGCCATGTTTAGTAAAAATCTCAAAAAACACTTCAAGAAAAACAATTATGGAGGAAGAAGACCTTTCAAAAATGAGTACAACAAAGATAACAAGAAACAACCTATTATTTGCTATGAGTGCAAAAATCCTAGACGTATGAAGATGGATTGTCCAAAATTAAAAAAAAAAAAGACTACAAAAGAAACAAGAAGGCCATGGTAGCAGCTTGGGGAGAAAGTGAAGATGAAAGCTTAAATGATGAAATTGAAAATGAAGTAGCCAACTTGTGTCTCATGGCTCTTGAAGATGAAGACTCTACTCAAGATGAGGTAACTACTCTTTATGAAAAACTTGAAAGTGCATTCCATGAACTACAAGATGAATTAAGAAAAGTTTGTGCCAAAAATAATGTGTTAAAAAAATCTGTTGTATCTTTATCTAGTAATGTAGAAGAATTAAATAAAGAAAAAATTATTTTGAAAAATGATTTTGACACCATCTCTAATGAGAAAGCTGCTTTAAAATACAATATTGATGATTTAACAAAAATACTTGAAAATTTTGTAAAAGGTAGAAATAATCTCAACATGCTTCTTGGAAATCAAAGATGTGTTTTCGATAAAGCGGACATTGGATATGACCCTATTAAAAAACAAAAAAATCTCAATACAATTTTTGAAAAGGCGCCTCTCATGACTCACCCTCATATTACTTATTATTATTGTAGAAAGAAAGGCCATTATATGTCTTCTTGTCCATTCAAAAATAATATAAACATGGGAATTAAAAAGATTTAGATTGTTAAGAGATCTAACAAAACTAAGCAAGACGAACCCAAGAAACTATGGGTACCAAAAACCAACACTTGATTATCATCTTGTAGGTTTGCTTTAAGTCCAAAGATAAAGAACGAAAGTGGTACCTTGATAGTGGATGTTCCAGACACATGACCGGAGATAAATCATTCTTTACTTTACTGTCATCCAAAGATGGAGGCTTTGTTACTTTTGGAACAACAAGAAAGGAAAAATCATCAGTATTGGTAGCATTGGTATTTCTCTAACCCTTCTATTGAAAATGTTTTACTTGTTGATGGACTTAAGCATAATCTACTTAGTATTAGTCAATTATGTGATAAAGGTAATCGAGTTATTTTTGATAAATCACATTGCACAATTGAAAGCACAAATGATCATAAACCTTTATTCGTTGGTAATCGCCATGATAATATTTATGTTTTTCACCTTAATGATCTCTATGCTAGTGATGTTAAATGTTTATATGTTAATAATGAACATAGTGGGTTATAGCATAGAAGACTTGGTCATGCTCATATGAATTTAATTGCTAAACTTTTGAGAAAGGATTTGGTCATTGGTCTTCCAAAAATTAAATTTGTAAAAGATCATCTTTATAGTGTTTGTCAACAAAGAAAACAAACTAAAACATCATTTAAATCAAAATCTTATATTTCCATAACTAGACCTTTACAACTATTATATATGAATTTATTTGGTCCCTGAAGGACATCTAGTCAAGGTGGTAAACATTATTGTCTTATTATTGTTGATAATTATTCAAGATTTACATGGGTTATGTTTTTAACACACAAAGATGAAACATTTTCTTCTTTCACAAAACTCTGTCGTAGAATTGAAAATGAAAAAGGCTTTCTTATTGCTAATATTTAAACCGACCATGGTAGAGAACTTGAAAATGAGAAATTTGAATTGTTTTGTGATGAACATGGTATTGGACATAATTTTTCAGCACTTAGAACCCCTCAACAAAATGGTATAGTAGAAAGGAAGAATAGAATAGAACTTTGGAAGAGATGAGTAGAACAATGCTTTGCGAAAATAATCTTCTTAAATATTTTTGGGCCGAAGCCGTTTACACCGCATGCTATATTTTAAATCGTGCATTAATTAGACCTATTCTAAAAAAGACTCCTTATGAGCTAAGGCATGACAGAAAGCCCAACATTAGTCACTTGCATGTTTTTTGTTGTAAATATTTTGTGCATAATAATGGTAAGGATAACTTAGGTAAATTTGATTCAAAATCTGATGAAGCAATTTTTCTTGGTTATTCCTTAACTAGCAAAGCTTATCGTGTTTTTAATAAAAAGAACTCTTGTTGTGGAAGAATCTATACATGTGGCATTTGATGAAACTAACATTTCTGCTCGAAAGCAAATTGTTAGTGATAATATAGATTTGGAACCAAATGTGAAAGATTCAAGTATCTACAAATAAGAGAACCAACCATGTAAGTTGAACAAAGAGATTGAACAACCAATTCTCTCACCTCAAGAAGAAGGAGGAAACAATGATGATTTTCCAAGAGAATGGAAGTTTGTTCATAATCACCCTAAGGATTTAATCCTAGGTGACCCTACAAAAAGTATTGAAACTCGCTCTTCACTTAGAAACATTTGTAGTAACTTGGCTTTTATCTCACAGATTGAGCCTAAAAACTTTCAAGAAGCCGAATTCGATGAACATTGGATGATAGCTATGCACGAAGAGCTTAACCAATTTGAGAGAAACAAAGTATGGGAACTTGTGCCAAAACCTAAAGATCATACCATTATCGGTACCAAATGGATCTTTCGAAACAAGCTTGATGAATCCGGCACAATTATAAGAAACAAGGCTAGACTTGTTGCACAAGGATACAATCAAGAAGAATGTATTGGTTTCGATGAAACCTTTGCTCCGATTGCTCGATTGGAAGCCATTCGCATGTTACTTGCATTTGCATGTTTTAGAGATTTCAAACTTTATCAAATGGATGTAAAAAGTGCCTTTCTTAATGGTTTTATAAATGAGGAAGTTTATGTTAAACAACCCCCAGGTTTTGAAGATCATGCTTTTCCAAATCATGTTTTTAAACTATCAAAAGTTTTATATGATTTGAAACAAGCACCTCCTGCATGGTATGAACGATTAACTAAATTTTTGATTGAAAATAATTTTTCTAGAAGAACGATTGACACAACACTTTTTGTTAAAACTAAAAATGATAATTTACTTATTGTGCAAATATATGTAGATGACATTATATTTGGTGCTACTAATGAAACCTTGTGTAAGGAATTTGCTAAGTATATGCAAGGTGAGTTTGAGATGAGCATGATAGGAGAGCTAAATTATTTCCTTGGACTTTAAATCAAACAATGTAAGGAAGGAATTTTTATCAACCAAGCTAGGTACACAAAAGAACTACTCAAAAAGTTTGGTATGTATGACTCAAAAATAGCTGGAACACATATGAGCACATCCATTAAACTAGACAAGGATGAAAAAGGTAAGTCCATTGATCAAACAAAATATCGAGGTATGATCGGCTCACTTCTTTATTTAACCGCAAGTAGACTCGATATTATGTTTAGTATTTGTATGTGTGCTAGATATCAATCAAATCCTAAGGAATCACATCTTAGTGCTGTTAGAAGAATTTTTAGATATCTTGTTGGCACTCAAAATTTGGGACTATTTTATCCTAGAGGTATTGCATTTAATTTAATTAGTTACTCAGATACCGACTTTGCCGGATGCTAACTTGATAGAAAAAGCACTAGTGGCACTTGTCACTTCCTTGGTAACTCATTAGTATCTTGGTTTAGCAAAAAGCAAAATTTTGTTGCTTTATCAACGGCCGAAACTGAATATATAGCTTCTGAAAGTTGTTGTGCCCAAATACTTTGGATGAAACAACAATTGGAGGACTTTGATTTGCATTATGATCATATCCCTATTAAATGTGATAATACTAGTGCCATCAATTTAAGAAAAAATCCGGTTCAACACTCACGAATAAAATATATTGAAATTCGACATCATTTTTTAAGAGATCATGTTCAAAAAGGGGATGTTTTCACAAAACCCCTAAACAAGGATCGCTTCAATTTTATTCGTGGCGAGTTTGGAATGTCGATTTCTACTTAAAAAGTTTTGTTACGACTGTAAAACTTGAATTTTTGTTAAAATGATATATGTGTATTGCTACATTAATATGGAAACATTTATATCAGTTAAATGCTCTCAAGTCCTTTATACATTTATTATCCTTAACAGTTTGTTATTCACAATTTTGTCTTTTTGTTCTGCATCTTGAGTTTAATTTAACTTTGCATACAATGATTTTTTTTTTATTATTATTATTTTAATTTTTGCTATTAAGCTTAATTTCTTTTATTTATTTTTTATTTTTTTTCGTTTTGCTAATCGGCTTCATTTCCTTCTTTTTTTTTTCTTTTTCTTCTCATTATTATTATTTTTTGTTTTGCCATTAGGCTTCATTTTTTATTTTCTACCTTTTAATTTCATCTTCCGTGCTTAAAAATATATATATATATATATATACATAAAAACAAATCCAAATAAACATTTTTACATAAAAACAAACATACAATATATAAAATAAAATAAAAAAAACACCCTTCAATTTTTTTACGGCCATATGCCGATCAAACTAAACATATTTACATAAATAAAAAAATAAAACCTTCATTTTTTTTACGGCCATACGCCGATCTTACTTACTTGCCTCTTCCACCACTCCCTGCCCCCATGCTTTCGTCGGAAGCGAGCATTTCCCGCCGACTATCAAAAGCGAAGAACAACATTGCTCAAAATCGAACCATGGAGGTGGTCTTCCATTTCAGCTCTTTATTTTCGGCCTTCAGTGCGCCTATCTCTACTCACGCATCCTTGTACATGCGCTGGAGCAGAGAGAGTTGGGCGTTGACCTGATAGAGCTCACTCGTCCTATTCTGCAATTGGTGAGCCAATTTTGTGACTGCAGTCACCGTCTCTGTAACACCCCCAAAATGATACAATAAAGATAACTTGTATGTGGAATAAATATGAGAAACAACATTCTTTCATATATCAGAGTTCACTGTTTAACAACCAGTTAAATGCTATGTAGGCTTACATCTTTCCAAGTCATTGTTTGGTTACACGAATTGAGTCTCACTCATTACATCTTAAGCCCTTAGCTTTACAAATAACAAACATACACACAACAAGACATAATTAAGAAGCTCTTGCTTCCTGAAAGTCCATCCACGCTATTGCCTTGGAGGAAACATCTCACTTGCACTTGAAAATTGTATTCCTATATAGGGTGAGCCAACAGCCCAGTAGAGATAATCTAACACAATATATAAGGTTTAGCAAAGGTATAAATACTACGTGCATAATCAATACCGATACTAAAACATCCACAAGGCCTGCATATTCATATGTCACTAAAACCTAACCTCGTTCCATTTTCCTTTAATTCATTTCCAGTTCCTATATACTACTCAATTCATGAGTTAAATTCATTATCTTTCAATAACCAAAATGAGACTACAACTCAATGGTTTTCTAATTATGTACAACACACATAAACACTTCAAACATGCCATTTTATGGATATTTCGTCCGGATGAATCGGCACCCATTTATATATAAATTTTCGGGTCTTTTATCCAGGACACTCCGGCCAACTTGCTTTAAATGGAGTCCATCCCCTTTCTCCTCCCAAACAAATATACATATGCAATGTATTTATAAACATAATCACATATGGAGTACATCCCCTTTCTCCTCCCAATAAACATACATATACAATGTATTTATAACATGGTCATATTCAATGACACCAACAATGAATTAGCATTAAATCGCCTAATCCTCATGTAATTTCTATACAATCATAGTTATCCTCCACCGATAGCCCAATCCAGTTATTTCTAAAGAGATGTTCAATATCAAAATAAATAGTTTATTCAAGACTTTCATAGGTGAGATAATACATATCCAATATCACCATTTATAGCCACAACCTTTCAATTTCACATTTTCAATGTTAATCCCATTTATTTATGCAAAATAATGATTTAATCAAATTATGGCAAAATTTCCCCTTTTACCAAATATCAACCCAAACACCAAAAAGAACTATTTTGGCACAATACAACCTTGTATCCAAACCTCAAACCATTTATGCCACTTTCATCAAAAACCCATCTTTTCCGTATAACACCCAAATCTTGGATTTGTCCAAACCACAATCCAATCTCGTTATCTATACACAATAGCAAATAACTAAGCTAAAAATCATATTAGAGTGTAGAAAATCCCTACCTCAAATTTAAAGAAGAAAATAGTCGAAACCCCGAAAATCAACGACGATGAAACTCAATCTCCACCGCACACAATGAAGCCCTCGAAAAGTTACACAACTTTGACGAAGGAACTATAGCCAAAATCCCAATGGATTTGAAGAAATCAAAGAGAGAGGATGGTTTCTAAAGAAAGAGGCTCTAGATCTGGATCTTGGAGACTTTTAGAGAGAGAGAGAGAGGATTGCAAAAAGTGATCTGAAATGTCACTTTCACGAGCTAATAAAACGCGGTCCGCTTGAGCATGGAAAGCCCCGCTGGAGTGTAAAACACAAACTCTCGCTCGAGCATGAAACCCTGCGCTCGAGCGCGAAATACGCTCTCCTAGTATTTTTGTAGACACAGTTCCCGCTCGAGTGCCCGAATTCCTGCTCGAGCGTGGAGCGAAATTTATGAAGCCCGCTCGAGCGCAAGAATGCCTGCTCAAGCGGAAGAGCCAAATTCTGGGCAACAAAGGCTTGGAAAAACAAGCAACCAACCTGTTCCAAACACACAACTACAACCCAATAATCAACATTAAGGGGAAGACAAGGGAAGCAAGACATGAACCACCATTCAAACCATACAAACCCGAGTCAGGAACACCACAAGAGACGGGTCAAAACCCCTCAAAGAATTTCGTCCCCGAAATTACAAATCATGTTTCAAAACCATGTTTTAGCCAATTTCCAAAATGATTACCAACAGCATATACGATGCTTCCAAGAGTGATACAACACCCACAATATTCCACATTCTCAAAACATATACACTGTTTATATTGAATCCATGTTCTTCCCAAACAATTATAACATATACAATGTTCTTACAAGTTAAAACATAGACAATGCTTATACTTCTCATTAACAAAATTAATTCTCAATACCTGCTTATGCATCAATAAACAAATTTGGATATTTCTCTCGGACTTCTAATTCACGTTCCCAAGTCGCTTCATCGACTCCGTGATGTTTCCACAGTGCTTTTACCAAGGGAATTGTCTTGCCTTATAAGACTTGGTCCCGTCTATCCAAGACATCTGAGTATTCAAACTCATTAAGAGTACCCAACATTATGCATTCTCGGATGTAATTCAAACTCATTAAGAGTACCCAACATTATGCATTCTCGGATGGCGATAGAAGCTACATTGCTAATAGGCTTTCTACTCAAAGCATCGGCCACAACGTTGGCCTTACCCGGATAGTAATGCAATTCAAAGTCGTAATCCTCTATGAATTCCATCCACCTCCTTTGTCTCAAATTCAAGTCTTTCTGTGTAAACAGATACTTCAAACTTTTATGATCAGAGAACACCTCAAATTTCTTACCATATAAATAATGCCTCCAAATTTTCAAGGCAAATATCACCGCTGCTAACTCTAAATCGTGAGTAGGGTAATTTCTCTCATGTGTTTTCAACTGAGATGAGCCATAGGCTACTACTTTCCTTTCCCGCATCAATACACAACCTAGACCTTCTCGTGAAGCATCACAATAAACTGAATAACCCAAACCCCTCTCCGGAATAACCAATACTAGAGTTGTGGTGAGTCTAACCTTAAGCTCTTGGAACGACTTCTCACAAGTCTCATTCCACACAAACTTGATTTTTTTTCTCGTCATCTTAGTCAGAGGTGAAGCTAACTTAGAGAAATCCTTCACAAATCTACGGTAATACCCGGCCAACCCCAAGAAACTACGAATCTCGAAAGCATTCTTAAGTTGTGCCCAATTTTGCACTGCCTCTATCTTGGATGAATCTACAGTCACCCCTTCCCCGGATACCACATGGTCTAAGAACTTAACCTCCCCCAGCCAGAATTCACATTTCCCAAACTTAGCATACAACTTGTGGGCTTTAAGTAACTCAAGTACTACTCACAAATGTTTTCCGTGTTCCTCCTCATAAGGTGAATAAATCAAAAATGTCGTCCACAAAGACAACCACAAAATGATCTAAGAACTCCCAAAAAATCCGATTCATTAAATCCATAAACACCGCTGGTGCATTGGTTAGAACAAAAGACATCACAAGAAACTCATAATGGCCATACCGCGTACAAAATGCCGTTTTCGGGATATCCTCTTCCCTTACTCTCAACTAATGATAACCCGATCTCAGGTCTATCTTAGAGAAACAACAAGACCCTTTTAACTGATCAAACAGATCATCTATACGAGGCATTGGGTACTTATTCTTAACAGTAACCTGGTTCAACTTTCGGTAATCAATACAAAGTCGCAACGCTCCATCTTTCTTTTTAGCAAAGAGAGCCGGTACTCCCCAAGGTAAAGTACTAGGGCGAATAAAACCCTTATCTAGCAATTCCTGGAGTTGAATCTCCAACTCGCTCAATTCAGCTGGCGCAAATCTATATGGAGCCATAGAAACAGGTGTTGTACCAGGCACTAAATCAATAGAAAACTCGATCTCTCGGTGAGGTGGTAAACTAGTAAGATCCTCAGGAAAAACATCTGAGTATTTGCACACCACTTGGCAACTCAATCCAGACTTCATCACACTCACTACTCATAAAGCTAGCAAGAAGACAACTAAGTTCATTCCGTCCATGCGGATCATACACCGGTGACAAAACTCTATCCACACGGTCACCCAAGAAATAAAAGCAATCACCGCTCAAGGTACATACAATAACCTTCTAATGGTAACAATCTATAACAGCCTGGTATGACGATAACCAATCCATACCCAATATGACATCAAAATTAAGTATGTCAAGTGATACGAATGCAAAAGGTAATCGACGACCAGCAACCTCGATGTCACAACCCCGATATCCCTGTTTCAAAATAACCTCACCCCCAGTAGGTGACTCTATACAAATAGGAGATGCTAACTATGCCAACTCCAAACCTAAAACCTATACAAATGTAGAAGAAATAAAAGAATGGGATGCACCCGTATCAATCAACATATTAGCAATTGAATTACGAAACAAAAAGGTACCTCTCACTACAGAAGGAGTAGGTACTAGATCTGGCGCTGTAACCGTGTACATACGCCCAGTAAGTCTCTGCTCAACCTGCTTTGTTTCGGAGCATAAGCCTAATGCACTGATTGAGCTGAAAAAGCTCCTTGATTGGCCCTTGAGACCTGTGCTGGCTGGTGACTCTATGTCTATCTTCAACTAGACGCACCAGATACACCACCTATCTGTGGGCAAAACCTCTTCAGGTGCCCTACCTGCCCACACTGATAACAAGTGAGTGGCTGGCCTCTCCCTTGACTCTGGCTCTGAAAATGAACCAAAGATGATGCCGCCCGCTGCCCTCCTCCTCTTTGAAGACAAGCTAGAGACTTGTGGCCCAACTGACCACACTTAAAGCAAGTGAAATTTGCCTGGCCACCCCTCCCAGAACCCGAAATCGGTACTGGAAAAGTGGACCTCGATTGAAATCCCTGGGACTACTGAGAGTTAGAACCCCTCTGCCTCTTACTGCCCTCCTGGCTATTCTGACTCCTCCTGGAGCCCCACATTTCCTCCTCTTCTTGCATAACAATCTCTAGATGGGCTGCTGCCTCCACAAGGTGCCTAAAATCCCTAAGCATGGACCCGGCCACTCGAAGCTTGAGTCTGGTCCTCAACCACTTCTCAAATTCCAAACAACAGCGCCCCTCAGTCGCCACCAACTCCGGTACGAACCTAGACAAGTTAGTAAAGGTTGCCTCAAATTCAGCCACAGGTGTACTCAACTGCGCCAATTTAGAGAATTGATCTCTCAATCTCTCTCTAATTGTGGGAGGTAGAAACATGTCTTGGAAATCATTGACAAAGGCCTCCCAAGTCATCTCAATGCGTCCACGCGCATACTTCCACTACTGAACCGCATCTCCCTTCAGTTGGAACGATGCCAAGGTCACCCTTAAATGATCATCCTCGATGCCAAGCATCTCGAATGTTTTCAACAACTGCTCTAGCCATTCATCTGCCTTCCATGGCTCCTTAAGATCACCCAAAAACTCATCCGAATTCGACCAGAAAAACTCCCTCTTTAAGAAAGATGGCCCTGCTTTAGCTACTTGGGCCTGGACTTGATTCTCAACTCAAAAAATGTCCATAGACTTCCTAAATCCTCCGACTATCTCGCGGGCTAAGGCGCCCATGACCTGCTGATTAATCGGTTCGGCCACATTGGCCTAACTAACTCCTTCTTCATGTGCCGGAATATCATCCGGTAAAGGCACCTCATGCCTCCTAGGCCTACCACGTCTATTACCACCACGTCCACGTCCTGACATCCTAATAAAGGTAACAACAGGATTAGAACATTTATAAACATGCCAAATCTAACTCACTTGCGTCCTAATACCTTGGACAACAATAAATCATTCCATGTATGCACATAGTCACATAAACACATACGAATTTTATTCCCAGATAATGACCGTTCCGCGATGTTACTAGAGTTCTAACTAGAAATAGTAGTGATCGAGTGCTCTTCCAATAGGACTTCCAGAAAACCGTAGACTCAATCAATATCGTAAGAATTAAATTCCATACTCACATAATCACATAAGCATGTTATCACATAAGCATACAATACATGCTAACGTCTCAATCAAGCGAGACAAACCCATTGTAGTACTAACCACTTCCCATGTACCCAAAGTATTCAGACCCGGTACGCTCTGATACCAAGTTGTAACGCCCCCAAAATGATACAATAAAGATAACTCATATGCGGAATAAATATGAGAAACAACATACTTTCATATATCAGAGTTCACTGTTTAACAACTAGTTAAATACCATGTAGGCTTACATCTTTCCAAGTCATTGCTTGGTTACACAAATTAAGTCTCGCTCATTACATCTTAAGTCCTTAGCTTTACAAATAAAAGACATACACACAACAAGACATAATTAAGAAGCTCTTGCTTCCTGAAAGTCCATCCATGCTATTGCCATGGAGGAAACCTCTCACCTGCACCTAAAAATGCTATTCCCATATAGGGTGAGCCAACAGCCCAGTAGAAATAATCTAACACAATATATGAGGTTTAGCAAAGATATAAATACTACGTGCATAAACAATACTGATACTAAAACATCCACAAGGCTTGTATATTCATATGCCACTAAGACCTAACCTCGTTCCATTTTCCTTCACTTCATTTCCAGTTCATATATGCTACTCAATTCATGAGTTAAATTCATTATCTTTCAACAATCAAAATGAGACTGCAACTCAATGGTTTTCCAATTATGCACAACACACATAAACACTTCAAACATGCCATTTATGGATATTTCGTCCGAATGAATCGACACCCATTTATATATAAATTTTTGAGTTTTTCACCCAGGACACTCTGGCCAACTTGCTTTAAATGGAGTTCATCCCCTTTCTCCTCCCAAACAAATATACGTATGCAATGTATTTATAAACATAATCACATATGGAGTACATCCCCTTTCTCCTCCCAATAAACAAACATATACAATGTATTTATAACATAGTCATATTCAATGACACTAACAATGGATTAGCATTAAATCGCCTAATCCTCATGCAATTTCTATACAATCATAACTATCCTTCACCGATAGCTCAATGCAATTATTTCTAAAAAGATGTTCAATATCAAAATAAATAGTTTATTCAAAACTTCCATAGGTGAGATAATACATATCTAATATCACCATTTATAGCCACAACCTTCCAATGTTAATCCCATTTATTTATGCAAAATAATGATTTAATCAAATTAGAGCAAAATTTCCCCTTTTACCAAATATCAACCCAAACACAAAAAACAACTATTTTGGCACAATACAACCTTGTATCCAAACCTTAAACCATTTATGGCACTTTAATCAAAAACCCCTTTTCTCCGTATAACACCCAAATCTTAGATTTGTCCAAACCACAACCCAATCTCATTATCTATACACAATAGCAAATTTCTAAGCTAAAAATCATATTAGAGTGTAGAAAATCCCTATCTCAAGTTTAAAGAAGAAAAGAATTGAAACCCCCAAAATCAACGACGATGAAACTCGATCTCTACCGCACATAACGAAGTCCTCAAGAAGTTACACAACTTTGACAAAGGAACTATGGCCAAAATCCTAATGGATTTGGAGAAATCAAAGAGAGAGGATGGTTTCTAGAGAGAGAGGCTCTAGATCTGGATCTTGGAGACTTTTAGAGAGAGAGGATTGCAAAAAGTGATCTGAAATGTCACTTTTGCGAGCTAATAAAATGCGGTCCGCTCGAGCGTGGAAAGCCCCGCTCGAGCGTAAGACACAAACTCCCGCTCGAGCGTGAAATATGCTCTCCCAGTATTTTTGTAGACACAGTTCCCGCTCGAGCGCCCGAATTCCCGTTCGAGCGTGGAGCGAAATTTATGAAGCTCGCTAGAGCGGAAGAGCCAAATTCTGGGCAACAAAGGCTTGGAAAAACAAGCAACCAACCTGTTACAAACACACAACTACAACCCAATAATCAACATTAAGGGGAAGATAAGGGAAGCAAGACATGAACCACCATCCAAACCATACAAACCCGAGTCCGGAACACCACAAGAGACGGGTTAAAACCAGGGTCGCTATAGTCTTTATACAGGACATCAGTGTGAAATGATTGGCTTCAATGTCTGATTGAGCTGCCATTATTTGCTCAATCGACATCATAAAAAGGTTGGCAAGAGCATGAGCTGGGGCACTCGGCCCAGCAACGCTTACAGGATCATTCAGGTCCGAAAAGAGAGTAAGGGGACGGGACGAGGCCATGTAGTAAGAGAGAGATGTAATCGAAAGGAGGGTCGTTTTTGGCAACCTTTCTGCTTTGCTCAGTCTCTTTATTCTGTCTTTCTCACGCAGAAGACGAAAAGGATGGAAGCAAATGAGGAAGAAGAAGGCGAAGAGAGTGCTTAAGAAAAAAACGGAGGAGAAGAGGACAAGAGGGAGAGAGAGCCGAGGCAGCTAATTAAACCGTCTCGCTTTTGTCGGTTGGCTGACGCAAAAGCAAGGCCGCGTGTCTGACACGATTTTCGACGAAAAAGAGAGACGTGGGCGAATCATATATATATATATATATATATGTTTTGATTATCTATTTTTTGATGCCATTTATCCCTATCATTTTCCTTCTCCTCTTCCAGATTCTAACCCATGATTTCCTTTTGATAATGTCACAGGGGAGAAAACTTATGATGTTATGTATTATGGTATTATTTTCAAATTATGGTATTATTTTCAAACTAATCTGATGTTATGTTATTATAATTTGATATTTTAGTCTCATATCATGTCTCTAATTAAAGCTTATTTATTACACATGTGCTAACCTATGTATTTAAAAATGAATTCAGGGAGCATGACTTGAGGGGGAGCTTTTCTTACTGCCAAATCAATTCAAAACATCATTGTGTGCCATTATCAAAAAGGGGGAGATTGTTAGACTTATTTATTTTGATGATTTATTTAATTATGTTTTAATTTATTTGAAAGAGAAAAATAGAATCCAAAATTTATTTTGATGATTTATTAATTATATTTTAATTTATTTGAAAAAGAAAAATAGAATCCAAAATTTATTTTGATGATTTATTTAATTATGTTTTAATTTATTTCAAAGAGAAAAATAGAATCAAAATTTATTTTGTCCCATTATTTCTCACCTAAACATTTATCCTAAATATTATTTGAATGTATTTAATATTTGCTTAAATCCGGAGTTCATTTCAACCCAAAAATAATGCCCAAACCAGAGGTTCAAATAACTCAAAACAAAGGTTTAAACAGCCCAGCACAACAGCAAGCCAAAAGGTTCAAAGATATACAAATTTGTAATGATGGAGTGGAAGATATTCAAATAAGTAATAATGGAATGGAAGATATTCAAATAAATACAAACAGTTATAAATTCAAATGAATACAACGGCTATAAACGGCTATAAGTTTCATTATATATACCAAAATCTCTAATGTAAACAAGTTACAAAAAAAATTAAAAAAAACAGAAAATATTCTTTGATTTGAAATCACTCTCATCTATTTTCTGAAAAATTTTCTGAGAAGTATTCTTCAATTTTTGTTTACATCCTCTTTCAGAAATTATACACTGAGACGTATAACTTTAAGCTTATCTTTCATGTGTGAGGTTTACAGAAAAACCAGAGCTTCATTTTTATATCTATCTTTGAGAGAATTCTCGTAGTTTTCTGTGAAAGAAAAAACACATTCTTTTCAACCTTGTAAGAGTGTAGTACATTTAGTGTTCTTGACTTAGAAAGTCTGTGTAAAATCCGTGGAGGATTGCTCCATTTGTAAAGAGGTTGTTAGCACCCCGTGAAGCTAGAGCATAGTGGAAAATCTCAAGTGAAACTTGAGGAGTGGACATATGCCGAGTTTAAACCGAACCGCTATAAATTTGTTTGTCTCTCTCTCCATTATCTCTTTATTTTATTTAAATTGTTGTAGCTATATTTCATATTTTCACTGTGCTAAAATCATTAACTGACATAGTTGTTAGAACACTTGTTTTTAATTATTTTTATTTCATTAACTATATTTATCTATTGTGTTGGTCATAATTTTTATTATGGTATTATTAATTTTTAATTGTAAAATCCTAATTCACCCCCCTTTTTAAGTTGTCTTTTGGGTAACAATTAGTATCAGAGCCCAGACTCTTGTTTGAGATTTAACCATCTGAGAGTTTCGATCTATGGCAACCTTAGCTAGCACTGCTGAAGGACAAGCCACCAATAGGCCACCACTATTTTACAGTTCTTTACATTTATGTACTTCAAATTCCTATATTGCACTTCATTCATAGGAGTAATTTCAAATAGCTTGTTGCTATAAACCTCTACGAGACTGGGTCAAATCATTGTAAGTTTTTTATTTTTACTTAATGAAATGCTGCAATTATTCTTCACTTAATTGTTATGTAGTAAATTCTTCTAAACAAGCCATCAGTAAAAGTCCTCTTCATTGAGGCTGAAAAAACAAAAACGCAATCATTTGGAGTGTGTTTGGTAACGTTTACGTTTACAGTTTATATTTACAAAAATTTTATAAACTGGTTTTTGTTTATTTTTAGAAAAACATAAACTACAAACGCGTTTGGTAATTGACAAATATTTTAAAAAATTTAAAAATATAAAAAAGAGTGACAAATGGCAAGTGGTGGCAAGTGGCGGCGGAAGACGGTGGTGGAAAGTGGTGACGGTGGGTGGTGGGTAGCTGGTGGTGGTGGGTGGTGACGGATGGGTAGTGATTGTGGGTGGATGGGTGGGTGACGGTGGCGAATGGTGGCGGGTGGTGGGTGGTAGCAAGTGGGTGGTGGTGGTGGTGGTGGTGGTGGTGGTGGCGGGTGGTGGGTGGTGGTGGCAGGCGGATGGCGGATGGCGAGAGGTGGTGGGCAGTGGTGGCAGGTGGGTGGCGGATGGCGGGTGGTGGTGGGTGCTGGTGGCAGGTGGGTGGTGGGTGGGTAGTGGTGGTGGGTGGATGGGTGACAGTGGCGGGTGGTGGGTGGTGGTGGCAGGTGGGTGGCGGATGGCGGGTGGTGGTGGTTGGTGATGGTGGGTGGGTGGGTGGGTGACAATGGCGGATGGTGGGTAGTAGCGAGTGGGTGGGTGGTGGCGGTGGTGGTGGTGGTGGTGGCGGTGGCGGTGGCGGGTGGTAGTGATGGTGGGTGGGTGTGTGACGATGGCGGGTAGTAGGTGGTAGCAAGTGGGTGATGGTGGTGGTGGTGGTGGTGGTGGGTGGTGGGTGGTGGGTGGTGGTGACGGGTGAGTGGTGGGTGGTGGATGGTGGTTGCAGGTGGGCGGTGAGTGGTGGTGGCAAGTAGGTGGCGGGTGGTGGTGGCGGGCAGTGGATGGTAGTGGATGGTGGCGGGTGGATGGCAGGTGGGTGGTGGGTGGCGGTGGTGGTGGTGTTGGTGGTGGCGAGGGGTGGGTGGTGGTGGCGAGTGGGTGGCAGGTGGGTGGTGGTGGCTAGTGGCTGGTAGTGGGTGGTGGTGGCAGGTGGTGGTGGAGAGTGGGTGGTGGGTGGTGGTGGCGGAAGACGATGGTGGAAAATAGTGGCGGGTGGTGGCTAGTGTTGGGTGGTAGAAAAAAAAAAAAAACTCTAAACTCAAAACGGAAATACATTTTTTGTGTTTTCATTTTTTGGCCAAATTTATAAACTGAGACCACTGATTTATAAATCAAAAATTTTACCAAACAAATTTTTATTTGAGTTTTTAAAATTTTTGTAAATATAAACAGAAAACTGAAAACGTAAGTGTTACCAAACGGCACCTTGACAATTGATTAGCAATTAATCTTCTGTAAGAACTGATTGATCCTTGTTGGCATGCTTAAAATTACAATACTAATATTCGAAAGCCAAAAAAGCCGACGTATATATATAGTCAAAAACTGATTATCGATTCATTTATCAACGTAATATTTTGGTTAAAAAAATTATTTTAAAAAATTTTAATTCAAAAAGCATATGAAAGAGTTAAAAATTGCATTTTCATTCTCTATATTTTTTTCACAATTGTTTATAAAAAAATAATTTTTTTCATCTCATAATTAAAAAAACTTAAAAAGTTACTTCACAAACAAATTTTTAAAAAAAATTATTCACAATCTATTTACGTTTTGTATAGTTTTTCATTAAAAAAAAGGTATTTTCAAATATTTTTTCATCTCTTATTTTAGTCTAAAAGTCAATAAAAAATCAACTACCCAAATGAAAGGATTGGATGTCTATTATCCAAACTTGAGGGGCTTGTACGACGCATTATCGATTATATTTTGATTATTCAAATTATTCATTTTAAAAAAAAAAAATAGGGTAAATTACACTGACCTCCCCTGAGGTTTTTGACAAATACAGAGACCTCCCCTGTAATTTCAATAATTACAGTAACCTCTCATACTTTATTTGATATTCTCCAGATTCTCCCATTCTGTCAAATTAGAACAAACGGTGTTACTTCATTTTAAAATAATAAAAAATGTTTTTGGATTGGATGATACGTTTAGAAGAAATAAATAGTGTTTGGAATAGTATTTTTGGATTTATTTATTTTTAATATTAAAAAATGTTTAAAAAAGTTTTATTTTTTATTTTAAATATATAATTTTTATTTAAATATTTTAAAATATTTTATTTTATTTTGTAAATATTTTAATTTTTTTAATTTTAATATTTTAAACTCAAAACACAACTTCACACTCAAATCGTAATCAAACACATAACTCAAAACTCAATTCAAAATTATTTTCAAATCTCATAATCAAACACATAACTCAAAACTCTACACTATTTTCAAAACTCTATATTCAAATTATAACCAAACACATAACAAAAAAAATAAAATATTTAAAAATATATTTATAAAATAAAATAAAATATGTAAAATAAAAATTATATATTTTAAATAAAAAAAATATTTTTTTAATATTTAAAAAATATATTTAACATAAGTTTGTATTTTTTTAAGCTTGTGTTTGGTTTTGAGTTTTGAACATAATTTTTTAATTGAGTTTTAAGTTGTGTATTTGGTTAAGACTCTATGAGTTTTGAAAATATTTTTCAAAATTTCTAATTTGAATTATGATTCTAAAAGAGAACCAAATATGTTTTTAAAAAAAATCTTTTTTCGGAACATGTTTTTACTCAACTCAATTCAAAAATTATTTTCAAAACTCATAACCAAACACAAACTTAAAATCAATTCAAAACTGTTTTCAAAACTCAAAACAAAACTTTTTCCAAAACTCTATTTTAAAAGAAAAAATTTTAAAAAAAAATTATTTTGTTTTTTAAAATTATTTTTAGAATCACGATTTGAGTGTGGAGTCGTATTTGAGTTATGAGTTTTAAAAAAAAAATTTGTTTAGTTATTAGTTTTGAAATTTTTCGAATTTATTTTTTTAGGGTAAATATTTTATATTTTCAATATTTATTTATTCATTTTAATGTGTATTATATTTCATACATTTATGTGTCGTATTTTTTAATAGGGTGCTTTTTCAGTAAATCTATTATCTAAGAGTGTTATTCCATAAGACCAAAAGTGTTTTATAATATTCCATTAGGTCCATTTCATACCAAAAGACCAAAAAAACCCTCAAACAAACACGCGGCTCTCTGTCTCTCTTTGAATCGAATAACTGTCTCTCTTCCCCTCTATTCTTGCGTAAGAAATCACGCACAGTATCTCTACCATTCTAGAAATCCAAATCCGAATTACATATCGCCTCAATGCCTAGAAGATTGTCTTTCTTCCATCGTCTCATCGTCTCGTCATCTTCTTCGTCGTCCCTATACCGTCAATCGCCGAAATCATGGAATCACCATTGTTGAACATCCGTAAGGTCTATTTTGTCAAAATCACCTTCGACGACTATTTGTGACAACGCAACCGTCGAAATGGACAAAAAACGTAAGCATTCTACTCATTCGTGTATTTAAACCCTAAAGCTCTTTTTCAATAAACAACATTGTGAATTTCCATAAATATCCCATGTTTCTATTCATACAATATATAGGAGTCCATATTGTTCATACCCTAACCTTTGATCTAAACCCCTCAATCATAATCCCTAATTATATTGATTTTTTCGGTCAAAAACATTACAGTTGCCATTATGTTGGCCAAACCAAATTGTTTATGTTGTTGTTGTTGTTGAAAGCTGTAAACATTCACATTGATTGAAAATGTTTGGATAATCAAATTATTCCAGATTTTATTGGTGTTGTTGTTCAATGCTATGAACATTCACATGGTTTGAAAATGTTTGGCCAATTCTGTTGTTGTTGTTGTTGTTGAAAGCTGTGAACATTCACATTGATTGAAAATGTTTGGATATTCAAATTATTCCAGATATTATTGGTGTTGTTGTTCAATGCTGTGAACATTCATATGGTTTGAAAATATTTGGCCAATTCTATTGTTGTTGTTGTTGTTGAAAGCTGTGAACATTTACATTGATTGAAAATGTTTGGATATTCAAATTATTCCAAATATTATTGGTGTTGTTGTTCAATGCTGTGAACATTCACATGGATTGAAAATGTTTAGCCAATAATTATTTTGTAATATTGTAGATTTTTTTTCCCCTTTCGTGAATGTTTACCTTATTGGTATTGTTGATTGTTAATGGTGATCCAATAAGTTGAACATTCAATTCTTGATTATTTTACAAGAAAGTGGCATGAAATATAGTCCCTGCAAATATTGACACTGTCCTTCCCCCCTTTATCAAATTGTTGTTATTAGCCGTAGTGAACATTCACATTTAAAGTTCCTTGTGTTAGATGTTGTTGTGATACATAATTATGTTGTGAACATTCATTTCATGTGTAAATTAATTAGACACTTTGTGAATATTAACCACTGTGTTTAGAGGAAATATATCACTTTTGTTATCCCATGTTTCAAATTGTATTTCAATTTTAAGGTTGTTTAATAAGATTGGCATTGCATGATTGTAATAAGAATGTGCATTGGCATACCAATTATGACTGTAAATATTCACAACATCCTTTTATATGTTTGTGTTAACATCCACATGTTCTTGAATGTTGTTCATGGTTGTATGAAAATACATTGATTTGTACACACTCACACAATATGTATATTGTGTTTGTGCTGACACAGTCAATATACACATCCATGTACAGATGTGGATATTCACATCCATACACAAACTGTGGTCATTCACACCCATGCACACAACTGTGAACATGCACATCAGTGGCAATGTTGTGAATGTTCACATCTGTTCCACTATGCTAATCACTTTAGCCTTGACTTAATTTTTTTTAAATGCTCTATTTTGCAGATCTTGCATAGAAGAAAACCTCAAAGAGAAAAAGAGAAAATTATCATGTCAAGGATGAAACCCCAAAAGCAAATACTAGCAGCAATGTTAACATGCGGCGTGTGAACTACAGATCTAACATGACTAGACTGGTGAAATTAATGAAAAGCACCAAATTCATACAAGCACAGCTTGGCTGCTTGCAACAAACACCTTTTTGGCATTTGTTAGATGCATTGAGAAACAGTGAAATCGACCTTGACAAATGCATGAAGTACAATGATGTTGTTGTGCATATCCTACAAATGTACAAAGCTTCAAAAGATGTCTTTTACATTAGGGAGAAGAAGATGAACATACACGACAAGGACATCAAGCTGATTTTTGGTGTGGATTGTGGCATCAAGCCGATGGACATATCATATAGTGCGAAACTAAAAACTGGCATTATAAACAAAAGGTGCAAAAATGTCAGCCGGTTGACTTCAAAATGGATATGCACCCTTTTGACCGAGGCATTGAAAGGAAAAAAGAAAGATGACAACGAAGAAGTCGCCCGACTAGTCTGCATGTATGCTTGCCAAAAACGTTTTTTCTCAACAAGCGGTGAGACAATAAGATGGGGTTACTACGCACATATGGTCCCATTGGAAAGCATACAAGAATATGATTGGGCCAAGCAAATTAGAACAACGTTAACATTCTCCATTTCCCAAAACGACAAAAAGCCGACAAAAGTCACCGGCAGGGTCATGTTATTGATGGTAAGTACCCATGTCGTCAAATAATAACATTCACATGTCCTTCAGCGTTGTTCATCTAAGCCAACTGTGAACATTCATATCTGTACCACTGATGTGAATGTCCATATGCACTTATGTTTCACAGATATGAATGTTCACATCTGTACCACTGATGTGAATGTTCATATTCACTCATGATATCATACTGTGAATGTTCACAATAGTGCCACTGTTATTAATGTTCACATATGTTGACATTACTATGCAAATGCTAAATAACATATGTCTTTGTTATTTTATTGAAATATTGGTTATGTGAGCACATAACCATCCTACAACCTCACAAGCCCAATGCCTTTCCTTGCTGTGTTAAGTGGGATCTGACTGCTTTACAAAAGAAGATGAAAATCACCTCTTTGGCTGATATTGGTTTTAATGAGGTAGGGCCTTCAACTATTAATCAAAACATTCACATTATGACACCACCCAAATATATACGTTAAGTAACATAACTTTTTCATTTCAGGTTAATGCCGGCGAACTCTTTGCAACACCAATAGAATTACAAAAGTTCAGGCGTACAACATTGAAGGTGTAGCCCGAAATTTATGAACTAGCCAAAACATCTCCCAACCTATCTGACATCAAGGAAGAACAACACAATGGCAGCAACTCCCAATTTTCTGGGGATGGAGTTGAGCTAAAGGATAGTAATGAGGACATTCACATTCTATTTACCAGCCCATATGATGAGAGAGCTATTGTCATAGCAAACACAAACCAACTTGATTTCAATGATGTGCTTATCAAAGAAAACCGGAAGGCTTTGGACGTCATAAGGCAATGGGAAACAAAGTACAAACACCTTCAATTCTCATGGGAGTTGAGGGCAAGAGTCATAGTTGATCTTGAACATAAATTGTTCAACCAGTGAAGCCCACCCAACATGAATACTGAAATAAAAAAGTGCATGAATCAGAAGGATGAAGAAATTAAGCGCTTAACGCAGCTGGTCATCGACTTAGAATGCGAGAAAACAATTTTTCAGGACCTTTACGATGACCAGTCAACCCACATTGTCACACAGGCTGAGGCACAGAAGCAACCCCCTAAGCCAATGTAACACAATCTCAGCCCACTTTCTAGGGTGAAGCGTATAAAGGAAAAAGATCGAAAAGGACATCGCTTGCCTGAATTCCAGTACCCAGACTTACCTGGCCAAAAACAGTCCTATATAGTCGAAATGGTTGAAGATGTGGACAAACACCCACTAGTGAAGCACCCAAAAACATTAACCTTGACCAATAGGTTCAAAGTCTAGAGCAAGATGTCCAAACAAGACAAGCAAAAGGTCCAGGCTTTGCAAAAGAGTGGAGGCAATGAGTAAGTGACTGTACAAACACCTAACATCAACATTCACATTCCAAAATTGTCAACATTCACCACTGTGCTTATTTATTTGATTTGTTCAAAACTGTGTAATGTTAATATTCACATTAGTTTGTTTAAAATGCACAGGCTGCTTATGTGGAAAGGAGACTCGAAGTCTACACATGTGTATTTTGATAACATTGTCAACCTTATCAAGGAGGAATTGATACACAGCAATGTATGCCATTACGAAGATAATTCACTCTTCATGCATATACGCACAGAGACACACATACACACCCACAGCCACAGACACACATTGTTTACCCACCACAAATAATATAATATGACTCTATGTTTGTGCAACTCATAGATGCATATGCCGAACTATTACATGAACAACAAGAGGTGGTCAACCTAACTTCAGATGAAGCATCATTCATCTTCACGAGCATGTGTTTGGTAAATCTATCATTCCATTTTTTGTAATGTGAATGTGAAACTTCACAATCCATTAATTAGTTGTCCATTGTGTACAAAAAGTGATACGAAAGTACCATCCTCGCCAAAGGAGTAAACACATTGATGCACATGTCAAAAACTACCAAGGAGAGAGATACCTACTATTCTCATTGCACCATGACTTCCACTGGACAATAGTTGTGTATGATGCTAAAGACAATTTGTGAAGGCATTACAACTCATTGCGCCCAAGGACAGACATACATGACCCGCATATCGACCAAGCACAGGAAGTTGTAAGTGGCTCTTTTTGTACACAAATATGACTTGTTGCCATGCATTAAATGAATGTACACACACATATATGTTTGTTGGTGCCTAATTTGAAATTCCCTACACAGAGGAAGTACATCGAGAACGTTGTGCGCGTTATTGGCGAGTCATCACCGCTATGCACTAAGTTAGCAGGCCAATACCTGTCACAACCAATCATATCAATTGATGTCTGTCCTCAGCAGGGCGACGACTCATAAGCCTCACTACATTTTTACAAATCCTCCATAACTATTATGCAAACATACATGTCAACTGCTAAACAAAACCATTTTGCATTTATAGAGTGGATTGTGGATCTACAGTATGTTACATCATGCGGGCACATATATACCATGAAGAAATTGTAGGTAGCCTCACTAGTTCTGAATGGTGTGGACTACGAGATTTGTTAGTTCATAGTTTTTTGAATCATAAGAAATCAGAGCGTCATTAAAACCTATAGGTGGGGGATGTCCACCTACAAACTAACCAACACTCAATATGAATGTTAATATCAATTGCTTTGACATTTTGACACAACAACTGATTGTAAAACAGTGATACAACATCTATTAATGGGAAAAAGCCAGCTGTGAATTTTGATCTACCTTTAGTGTTGTTATGTTTTACAGATGTGAATGTTCACAGTTGCACCACTGATGTGAATGTTCATATGCACTTATGATATTCATACTGTTGTGTTGTTATGAGTGTAATTTATGCGATTGTTTGAAACCGATTGTTCTATAATACACATATTTTGTGTAGGAATGTACACTTTGTCTACATGACATCATTATGGATCACATATACATGTGTGAATATTCACATTTGTTCTTATTCATAACAGTTGTGAATGTTATTCTTCTCTGCCAAATGTGAACATTCACTTATGATATTCATATGCACTAATGTTTTACATATGTGAATGTTCACAGTTGCAACACTGATATGAATGTTCATAATCACTTATGATATTCATACTACTGTGTTGTTATGAGTGTAATTTATGCAATTGTTTGAACCCAATTATTCTATAGTACACATATTTTCTGCAGGAATGTCTACATAACATCATTACGGACAACATACACATGTGTGAATATTCACATTTGTTCTTATTCATAACAGTTGTGAATGTTATTCTTCTCTGCCAAATGTGAACATTCACTTATGATATTCATATGCACTAATTTTTTACAGATGTGAATGTTTACAGTTGCAACACTGATGTGAATGTTCATATTCACTTATGATATTCATACTTCTGCGTTGTGATGAGCATAATTTATGCGATTTTTGGAACCCGATTTTTCTGTAATACACATGTTTTGTGCAAGAATGTACACATTGTCTACATGACATCATTACGAATGACATACACGTGTGAATATTCACATTTGTTCTTATTCATAACAGTTGTGAATGTTCACACCATGTCAATCTCTATGCATGTAAAAGTTCACATCACAGTTTATATTTGTGTTCACATTGACAACAATAATGTAAAAAAGTTAAGCCCATGTGCGACTTTTTACATAATATGATTCTTTTACGAAAGTGTGAATGTACACATCATGTATTCATCATTAAAACTTTAACAAAATATCAGTTTCGTACCCAAAAAGAAAAAGAAAAAACACAAATCAAATACTAAGTTTGCCAAACCATTATTCTGCTAGCCAACACAATGTAATCTTATTGCAACATAATGTTTGCCAACATAACACAAACTTATTTGAAAAATCAATATAAGAATCCAATGTAAAACACAATGTTGAAATGAAGAATGTACATCATATATTGAGTCCTTACATGATTTCCGATTATGGCTTCCCAACTTATCACATCTCCCGCACCTTATTTGCTTCAGTTTCTCACCCCTTGATGGGATTCTATTCTTTTTTGGCCTTCCAGATGGTCTTTTCACAGTTGGCGGGATATATAGTGAAGTCCGGGGGATCCAAAGGCGACTTTTCCACTGATGGTATAGGGAATATGGCACCCGAATAGGTTGCACGATATGTCTCCACATGAAAGTAATGTTCCACACAATCATTGAGATTGTAGCAGCTCTTCTGAATAACAATCATAGCATGGTCACATGGGAAACCGTTGATTTTTCATTTGAAGCAAGAATATGTACGCCTGGCAATATCAATTGTAACAGATGGTATCGAACGAACTTCAAACACATCCTCATTGGCTTTGCTAACTTGCCAAGACCTGTTGTCGTTGAACGAATCCATAAGCATTGTTTTGAATGTAGGACAAATAAGCTCATTCCATTTGTTTGCTTGGTCACGCCGTGCAGACATTTGCTGCATCAACTACGTACGAATTGTGTCCACCATTTGAGTGATAGGAAGATTGCGTGCTTCTTTAATCTAATTATTAAATGACTCTGCCACATTGGATGTCATCTCCCCATAACGCATGCCCTTGCACAACATTACAAACATTATACAATACATAATTTAATTTCTTCGAAATTGAATATGAAATTTCACATTGCCATAAAACATAACAGAAAATTCACATCTCTACCATCCTAAACTTGACAAATGGAATACGTTAGGAAACTACTATTACCTGAAGTATGAATTTGTCCAATGCTCAGGTGACAAGTCCTTGAAAAAATTATGTGCTCGTTGCTTACCCTCCTCTTTTAATTTCGCAAGCTTTTCATGGAACCCTACCACAGTTGGCTTGTAAGCACAGTCACCCAAACTACTAACTAGGTGATCCCTAAATCCATTATCAATTCCTTTCATCTGGTCTCTTAAATTGCTCTTTAAGTGTTGTAAATAATAACCATGGTGAGCCGATAGGAGCATCTTTGGCATAGCTTCTAACAGACTAAGATTACGATCCGAAATAAAAGTAATCTGGCGCTTACCATCAATAATCTTCCTAAGTTCATGCAAGAACCACGACCAATTGGCCGTGGTCTCTGAATCAACAATCGCAAATACAACAGGAAATTGACCTACAACACAACACCATTAAACAACTTTTCACAATATTCCAAAGTGAATAGAAAACAATATAAAGAAAACAGGTCATGTGGATGTTTATATCTACATTGCCCTGTTACTATTGTTGTTTTTGGATTTGGGTTCGTAAACATCAATGATGTGAACATTCACATTAATGTCCATTAATGGATAAACTCACATTAGTTTACACTAATATGAACATTCACATCAGTGTATACTAATGTGAATGTTCACAATACTGCTAATTTCTCAATCACTCATATTATGTTGTTATTCACATCAATTGGTATTGATGTAAACATTGACACCAGTGTAAATGTGGAACACACTGTGTAACCGTCTGTCATATGTCTACACTATGCCGCTCAATGTGAATATTTACATGAATAGACAGCTAAAAAAAATACTAATCATTGTTTCCATTTTTCACCGTTGCCACAAGTAGCTGACCTTTGTACTTTCCTTTAAGGAATGTTCCATCTAGGAATAATAAAGGCCGACAAGAATTGAACCCAGACATATACGCAGCGAATGATACAAAGAAACGACAAAACTGTTGACTACTCGCATCATAGTCAACATTGACATAACTTCCCGGATTGTAACGCATCACAGCATTCAAATACCACTGCAATTAGTCAAACTATAATGAGTGATCTCCATGAATAACAGCCTTTGCTTTCTCCACATCCAACCATACCACGTGGTAACTCACATCTAGCCCATATTCCCTCTTCAAAATAGTCACCACCTCACACGGCCGAGTCAACGGCTTGTCTCTCACAATTTCAGATATGGTACTCAACACCAAATCAAAACTAACTCACGCATTCTTCGATGTTTGGACATCCGTACCACAACTATGCACATCAGTAAAACTCTTGATGTAGAAAAAACCATTTGCTCATTATGCTCTACAATTTATAGCCACAAGCAGCCTCTCTCCTCACGTATCACACACACAACAGTAACCCTTGTCGTCTCATTCTTGACATACGTAAACTGAAACCCACATTGAATGGCATACTTACATAAAACATCACGAAATTCTTATGCACCTCCAACAAACTGTTGTCCCACATGCGTAATGCCATTTGCCCAATGGGCTGACAACAACACCTTCTTCTTATAGTGGCAAAATCTCCGTAGTGCATCAATTTCTTCCTCACCCCCCACACACAGTGACACAGAGCTACTCGACTGACCAATATCACTTTTCAACTCAACGACAACTTCTACATGTTGTACCCTCATTGATTTAGCAAGCAATAACATGTTCTGAAATTCTTCATCATTGTCCAAATCACACCTATTAATCCCAAGTAGCCGACAGAACAATGAAATAGAACCAGCAGACAACTCACCCCATTTTTCACACAAACACTCCACCAAACGCGAATAACACAATGCGCGAGCAACATTTATTACAATTGTACTGCAACCATATGTACACACCAACATCATAAAGGTATCCATCTCCCGTAAAAACATAACAATACAACAATCAACAATAATCCAAAACGATATGAAAATTCACAGTGTGCAAAATTAGATGCCTATGTGTACAGTGCAAGTGCTAAATCCATAATGAAAACTATCATCACCATCTTTACACAACATAAAACATTTAACAATATCAAAATGGCACCACCACATTAAGGTGACAGTACACAACATGCAAGCAACCCTCCATAACTTCACATTAACAAGATGTGAACGTTCACATTGATACATATACTCTGAATTATATCACCTACACAATGCGTCATTGAGCAAACATCAAAGTAAAATAAAAACATCCACATTCTTCACATAATATTAACAAGATGTGCACATTCACATTGATAAATATACTCTGAATTATATCACCCACACAGAGCATCATTAAGCAAACATCAAAGTAAAATGAGAACATCCACATTCTTCACAAAATATTAACAAGATGTAAACATTTACATTGATATATATACTCTGAATTATATCACCCGCACAGAACTTCATTAAGCAAACATCAAAGTAAAATGAGAACATCCAGATTCTTCACATAATATTAACAAGATGTAAACATTTACATTGATACATATACTCTGTATTATATCACCCACACAGAGCCTTATTATGGATACATCAAAGTAAAATGAGAACATCCACATTCTTCACATAACCTGAATGACCTCCACGTAAAATGCATATAATTGAACAAACAGAGCATCCGATCTATATCAATCCAAAAACAGAGCATCTGATCCATCATACAAATCAAAACATAAACTGAACATGTATTCATAACAAAAATGATACTAACCTAAATCATGCAATCCTACAATCGTCCTATAAGTCAAAAACAACTGATTTGAACTAGTTATACTCCAGAAAATGTGACAATCGAACACCGTCCAATTCGTCGTATTCACTCGAAAATCAGCGAACCATACTACAACAGCAACAATGAAACCCTAGCACATCAAAGCCTTGGAACGAGCATGCAAAATAGAAATGTATCCATCTAAATTAGAATGATGATGAGAAGCGTAAAAATAGAAACTGCCAAAACTGAATCAACAAAAAACCAGGTAACGTGTTATGTGTATTAACACAGTATATATATATATATATATATAAAAGCATAATAGTCCAGGTAAAAATATAAAATTAGTAAAATGGACCTTATGGAATAAAAAGAAAGTGTATGGGACTAATCAAGTTATAATATTCCTTTGTGGACTTAATGGGTTATAACAACTCTAAAATAGATTTATCAATAAAAATCTCTTTTTAATTTTTTAAATATTAAAAATTTTAAAAAACTTTATTTTTTATTTTAAATATATAGTTTTTATTATAAATATTTTGTTTTATTTTATAAATATATTTTTAAATATTTTAATTTTTTTGTTATGTGTTTGGTTACGATTTGAGTGTATAGTTTTGAAAGTAGTATGGAGTGTCAAGTTATGTATTTGGTTATGAGATTTGAAAATAAATTTTTAATTGAGTTTTGAGTTATGTATTTAGGTATAATATGACTGTGGAATTGTGTTTTGAGTTTAAAATATTAAAATAAAAAAATTTACAAAGTAAAATAAAATATTTAAAATAAAAAAAATTAATAAAAATTATATATTTAAAATAAAATAATAAACATTTTCATAAACATTTTTTAATATTTTAAAAAAATAAATTAAAAAATATTGTTCCAAACGCTGTTTGTGTCTTCAAACCTGTCCTCCAATCCAAAAATATTTTTTAATATTTTAAAAGGGAGGGCAATAAGGTCATTTACTATAGAAAAAGTAACACCATTTTTTCCAATTTGACAAGTTACTGTAATTATTAAAATTATAAGGGAGGTCGCTGTATTTGTCAAAAACCTCAGAGGAGGTCAGTGTAATTTACCATTTATATATATATGTATATATATATTGTTTATGAGAAAAAAAAAATTAGGTCAATCTGATAATCGTAATCTTTTCATGTATATTTGTATTAAAAAAATGGAATATCTAATTTTTTACAACAATACTACAAATCTACGCTTATCAATCCAGAATATACCTAGAAAAAGAAATTAATGACTTAAATTCATTTCATATGTGGGCCCACACTTTATCAATTCAATATCCATCACACAAGCACAATCAAGGTAAATTCGGAGTCCGTAACTATGAATTCCTAGCATTTTTTAATTTTTTTTATAAATGATATACATTAAAAACCTTATAAAAATGAATTGTTTGGATCTATCCAAACGGACCCTTAATGGGCCTCACAACCCCCTTAACCATTACTTTTTTTTTTTTTTTTATGCTTTTAGTATAAAAATTAGTGTGTTCAGTTTCAGTTTTCTAAATTTAATTTTTTTTAAAATGAGTTTTCTGTTTTTCATTTTTTTTTTGTAGTGAATCTTTTTAAATTTTAAACAATTTTTTTTCTTTTTTAGATGCACCTTACTTAGATGTATCTAAATAGTAAAATATTTGTGAAAAAATATTTAAAAAATTAATAAATACACAAAGATATGAAAATGTACTGAATTTTAATATATATTTTTTGTATTTTTTTGGTATTTAGTGTATTTTTTAATGATTTTTTTCACAAATATTATACTTTTTAAGTATATTTATGTTAGGTATGTCTAAAAATTTTTAAAAAAATTAAATATTAAAAAATCATTAAAAACATTAAAATATGAAAAATAAAAAATAAAAAAAGTAAAATTTTAAAAAAAATGTTTTCTGAAAACCAGAACCAAACAAGCTTAAATGCTAGAGACTCCAAAATTTCTACCAAACGTCTCACATAGATATGGGACCCACATAGGACCCATATTGTGTGGGTCTCATACCTATGTAAGACATTTGGTAAAAATTTTGATAAAATTTTGAGATCTCTAGCATTACTTATTTAAAAATTTTAGGTTCTATTCAATTAGAAGACTCAAATAAAATAAAAAGTAAAATTAGAAGAAAAAAAAATTAAGATAAAAAAATCCATTAAATTTTTTCAGAAAATGACCTAAAAAGAGAAAAAAAAAATCACATAAATTGAATTTTTTTTCTAACTAAAAAAAACCTAAAAAAATTGTTTTTTTTTCAAAAAAAAAAAAGAAAAAAACTTTTTTCAAAGAAAACCTAAGCATTGTTGCCATCACCACATGCACATAAAAAGGGTGTTAATAGAAGGAGAAATATTATGCTACACACCTCTGGAAGAGTGTGCATTATATGTATTTTATTACATATTTCTGTGATGTATTATGTAAATTTGTAATAAATGTGACATATTTTTTTTTGATAAATATTATATATTTTTTTAATTAAAATTATAATAATTTATGATTGAGAAATAAAATTATATATTTTTGTGATAGTATTACATATTTTGTGATTGAATAATGTTAGAAATCTTAAAAGTTTTATTAAATTTTTTACAAAATATCTCGTATGGGTGTGAGATCCACATGAGAGTATATCTCACACCTCACATGGGATCCACATAGTGTAAATCTCATACCTATATAAGATATTTGATAAAAAAATTTAATAAAATTTTCAAAATCTCTAATATTTTTTTAATGATATTATTACACATTTCACGAAAATTTTCATCGACAACAAATCGTGGTTATATTGGCCAAAAATTTGGTATTCATTGATCGAAGCAAGCACGTCTACACAAAGAATCATTTCATTAAAGAGCGTGCGTTCAACAAAGAGATGGAACTCAAAAGTCACAAGATCAAGTAACAAACCAAGCTCCAGAAAAGATTTTTTTTTTTTTTTTTTTTTTTTTTTTTTTTTAAGGAGTTTGCTTGGAGTTTGAAGGAGTTACTCATATAGTTGACAATTTAAATCCGACCCGACGGGGACTCGATCTCCCAATCCTGATTAAAATGGTTTTTTTCCGAAAAATACCCCCGTGGGGATGGAGATGGTATTTGAAATTAAATCTCCGATTAGTTTCGGGCCGGGGACGGGGATCAGTGTTCAGGCCCGGCCCGTCCCTATCCTCGGCTCCGTCCCCGACCCCAAATTTTCCCATAGTAAAATTGCCATTTTACCCCTATATATATATATATATAACCAACCATTTTTACTCACACAACACAACAACACCCCACTCACTCATCACCGTCTCTCGTCTTTCTGTCTCTCTAAAACCCTCCGCCGATCTCCATCCTCCCATCACCGCGATCTCCCACATCTCCCTCCTCCCATCACCGCCGAGATCTGAGTTAACTTTCCCCGACCTCCGTCACTATCTCCAACTGCCGCTCCACCGTCTCTTTTTCTTCTCCAACAGTAGTGAGGCCAAGCTTGCCAAATCACCGCCACCATCACCACTATTTGTGACAGTTGCAGTGACACTATCCAATCCGGTAATGACACCATCCGGCAATGACCCTAGATCTGGATTTTTCCTTCTCTCTCTCTCTCTCTTAATTTGTTATGTATATATATACACTACAAGGAAAAGCAGTTTTGGCGATTAAAAACCAAATTTTCGTCGCTGAAAGTAGCACAATTGGCGACTTAAATGGAATTAGTAGCCAAAAGTCTTCACTTTTGGCGACTAAAAGAGTTTAGTAGCCAAATGTATAGTTATTGGCGACTAAAAACAGATTTAGTCGCCAAATGTATGGGTTTTAGCGACGAAAGATTTTTTAGTAGCCAAAAGTGACGGTTTTGGCGACTAAAATAATTTAGTAGCCAAAAGTATAGGTTTTGGCGACTAAAAAACAGTTTGGTCACCGATTCTACTTGTTTTGGTGACTAAAAACAGTTTGGTCGTTGAAAGTGAAGCTTTTTGGGTTACTAAAAAAATTTAGTAGCTAAAAACAGGCAATTGGCGACTAAAGTTCAGTTTAGTAGCCAAAATGGGACGTTTTTTGCGACTAAAAACAGGTTTAGTTGCCAAAAATGCTACTTTCAGCCGGAACTTATTTTTTTAGTGACTAAAAAATATTTTAGTAGCCCAAAATTACATTATTGGCGACTAAAGTGGCTTCAATTTTTTTTAGTAAATAATTTATTTTTTACATAAATTATATTGCATAAAAATAATTATATTTATATATATAGCTTTATATTAATACGGGTCAATATAGTATATAAATAATATATATTGCATATATATTCATGTAATGTTGTAGTGGTATAGTGGAAGGAATGTTTTGCTAAAGGTTTAGAAGGTTGGTGGTTCAAATCTCAAAAAAAGTAGAAAAGTTAACTTCTTTTTTTTTTTCCACCGAAGAACCTTTGGCGACTAAACTATTGGTCGCCAAATGTATAATTTTAAACAGTGGAATTAAGTATTGGCGACCAAAACTTTGGTCGCTAAAGACCTGTCTTTTTGCCGACTAAAACTTTTTTAGTCGCCAAAACCTTCTGCGACCGTTTATTCACGACAAAACCGGCAACTAAAAAATTTAATCGGAGAAGGTAAAAAGGCGACTTTTGGCGACTAAAAATGGACCTTTTTTTAGTCGCCAAAGGTAATTTTTCTTGTAGTGATATATATATATATATATATATATTAGATTTGAGCATCAGATCTCTCTCTCTCTCTCTATGTTGTTGTTGATGATGATGATGAACAAATCTGTTAGATTTGTTTTTTTTTTTTTTTATAGCATTTGAGCTCATCAAATCTGTTAATGGTGTTGATAATGATGAATAGATTTGTATGATAATGATGAACATGTCTCTCTCTTTACTATGTTGTTGTTGATGATGATGAATAGATCTGTTGGATCTAATTTTTTTTAAGCCGGGGAATTTTCGGGGTCGGGAAAGCCCGATCCCCATTAGGGGGCGGGGGCGGGGGTGGATATAGGTTCCCGTCAGAGATCGGGGCCGAAAAAGGGGGAATTTCCATCGTTGTGGATTGGGGACGGGGGGTGTGATCCCCACCCCGCCCCGTTGCCATTCCTAGCTACTTAACTTATATAGTATATTGTGATTTCTTCACGAAGCGATGTGAGATAGACACTCATTGGGCTCTTACAAAGTTAATAAAAATCAAGTTTAAAAAAGGTGTTGAAAAAATAAATTAGTTTTTTATTATGTTAAGAGTTATATTTTCATGCATGTAAGATTATCTCTAATGGTAAATGTATAATAGTATTGTAATTGCCAAATTATGACAATGAATAGTAGAAAATGGATGAAAAATAGCAATGGTACTCCAATGGTTCAGCTAACATTTTTGTCATTTCATCATAGAAACTGGTGTGTCACATCTAGTCGTTTTTGTGTTTCTTTAGCACAAATGGCGGGCAGGAGGGAGGGAGGGAGGGAGAGAGGGAGGAAGGAATGTTTTACTAAGAGGAATGAGGGAATGAGGTGTTTCCTGATGATTTAGCACAAATAGCAGCTGCCAAAACTTGTGTCAAATTTTACACAAGTTTTGACATTTAGCAGTTGCTATGGCAAGCCATTAGAGCACACTGCTCTGCTGCAGCTGCCAAATTATGACAATAGCAGTTCCAATGGCTTGACATTGGAGATGCTCTAATGGCCATTAATATGTGTTTTTTGTTTTTTTTTGTTTTTTGTTTTGTTTTTGTTTTTGTTTTTTTTTTATTTTTGTCTAGCTTCTTTACTAATCATCATTAATCATGCTTCCTCATATTTCTTAATCACTTAATACAAAATCATAATACCTCACTTTCTTTACCAATTATAATACCATAGAGCACCATGTGACTATACTCTCGAAATATCCAATAATCACCCGTAATTGGGTTGAATGTTACAAAGAAAATGTTTAAGTGGGTCTTTATATTAACATGAATGGTCATTTATTAAAATGTTAAAGAGTTTGATTTTAGATTCTTATATATAGCCTTGTTACTTGCAAGTTGGTCATTTGGAATATGAGCAAAATACAATAGTTATATTATTGTTGTTCAATTTTCTTCTTTATGTGTTTAAGTGATTTTTGTGTAGCCAATCATATTTTTTAATATTCTTTGCCTAAATATCGCAATAATGTCTTCTACTTTATTGCCTTTATAAGAAATATATTTTCAGTGATCTCTTTGTATCTCCTCTAAGATTTAGATTATTTGTCATTTTTTCTCTGCAATTATTTTGCTATGGTAGTTCAGCAATCTCAAGTTTCACACTAGAGTAAAATGACGTTGTTTCCGAAATAAATTTAAATTTAAACCAATTGATTACGCTCTTTGTTGACATTTGTTATTGTGATAAAAACTACAAGAAGCAAAATCATTGGAGATAAAGAATGACAGAGGATACAAGCCCATCTCTCACACACTAGTTAAAAGCCCACCATGCAATTCATTTGATAGACCCATGATGAGAGGCCACATTGAACTTTATGAATATTGTGGGGATGCTATCTTAGATAATTAATGTCTTATTCTATAGAATAAAGTGATGGCCATTTAACAATGATTTGAAACAAAAGTGTTCTTGACAATGAGGTATTGCAATTCCTCCAACATATATATATATATATATATATATCCCAAGCCTTTTTAATCAGTTGTTTTATTTCCAACTTTGGTAGCCTATCCTTTCCACTTTATTATATGAATGTATACTCCTAGGTCAATAAACATGCATTATCAAAAGTTATGAATAATGGATGACAGTATATCCTGCAAAATTCTTCTTTAGATGAGAGAGAAGGATCTTTAATCACATAATGCTAACATGTAATCCACTACATTTCTGATCAGCATTATTGACTAATAAAGAAAAAATTAATAGAGACTCAAAGTTTTGGATTATAGTGATGAAAATTGGTAATGCTATGTGAATAATCAATGTGACTCAAATTTAGGTTGCACAATAATTTTTTAAGTTGCAATATACATCTAAAATAAATATTGCCACACATTCATTTTTTTTTAAATCCATCAATAATTGAAGCTCTAAGTTACAGTGGCTAACACAGTTCCATGATCTACAAAAAAATTTTAATGCAATGTGAGCAATGATCGTTTGTGCAGTAAAAAAAGCACCAGATCTTTTAGAGATCGGCCTAGCTCATCACATAGATTCTTATTCAAGTATCCCCTGTAAAAATGGTTTGAAAAAGAAAAGGCAACAAAGAAAGCCTGTAAACTACACCTCTTGTTTGAATCTTAGATTTGCAGTCCTCCCCAAAAAAAATGAGAAAGAAAAATAAAGCACAAATTAAATAGTTTTTTTCCTTTGGTAATTCGAAATCTAAACGTAGTGAATATATGGTGGCAAAGATATGTCAAATGCATAACAAAGACAAATATTTAAGACTGTATTTGAATCATATATTTAGATAAGTATTTGAAAAAAAAAAAAATTGAAACTAAAGCAAAATTTATATTTATATTTTATTGACATTTCACTTATTTTTATATTTTTCTTTTTCCCTCCAAATTTTTAAGCAAATTTATAATCCAAACACAATATAAAAAATCGATCATTCAACACCTTCACAAGAAAAGAATATGCCATTTCTTCACATCAAACAACAGAACTTTGGTGAGTGGTGGGGAGAGTGGAATCTTAGCCCTTCTTTTGCCTTCCTTTTAAGGGTACATGCATGCATGGCCCTAGAGAGAGAGAGAGAGAGAGAGAGAGAGAGAGATCTTTCCTACACACACTAGATCTCCTTTGGGGATGAATATAAAGAACAAATTCCAGAAAAAGGTAACGAGATAAAAAGCAAGTTGGACATCATGAATAGAAAAAGTAAGCTAAAAGAGCTTCCAAAAGCAAATGATCATAAAAAGGTAGTAGGGCTTGGACAAATAATAGTTTATTTACCTGCAAAAAAAGCAAAAGAAAGCAAAATGAATCGTGTGGGATGTGATTTTTGAATTTAACCCAAACAAAAAACAAAAAAAAAATGAAGCAGAAGATGAAGTAGTTTTTATTATTACCATTTCCTTCAAACACCTTTCTTAGGAAAGTTAAGAAGATGATGAGAAGAGCTACCCCAGCTAATAATCCTATAATAATCGCAAATGTCTTCTCACCCTCGTTATGATATGAATCTGCAATTCAAAAACAATAATTCAAAACAACATTGGCGAAATTAGAAAGATGTTTTTGGTGTGCGATCAATTTCCTTGGATTGGATGGTTCCCTCATGGTCTATAAGTTCATCATGAGTTCATTTGAGTTTAGGAAAATGACTTGGACCCTACAAGGAGGGCACCCATAACCCTCTCTTTCTCTGATGGGTCAATTTTTTTTTTTTTTTTTCTTCTCCTCCAATTACTAGCCCCACATGTGTGTGAAGTGGTGTGGGTGATGATTGGAGAGGGTCTTAATCGCTTTCCTTCAGTTTAATGAAGGTGTCAGATATTAGAAGCCATATAATTGAACTATCCAATCAAATTATTTAGAATGGATAAAGTTTATTTCTTTTATATATATATATATATATATATAATTCATCCAAATATGAAATAATTGGTAAGCATCCAACTAGATTGACAGTATGCTAAAACTTGAGATTTTTTAGTGTAGAATTTTCTGGATAAAAAGTGTTTTGTCTATCGGAGATTAAATTGGAATAGTGTGTATCTAAATATAAAATGAATTTAAATCATAATTGATATTTCTAAATAAAATTTAAGATAAAATTCGTGAAATTATAATATTATTGGGTGAAATGTAATTATTATTGTTGTTTAAATGGTAGAGGATTGCTTACTGTTGGATTTGGCGTAAGCGTGTGCCCCAGTGGTAGAGTACCTTGCATAACACTTGGCCAAGAACATATCCCCATAAACAGCGGTCCCACAATCGCTCTTCAACCGTCCGATCGCCTCCGATAAACAATCCTGACACTCACTCGTACTCAAATCCCCTACACACTGCGCCACACCCTGCACATCCCCGGTCCCACCAACCCTATATGGCCCACTCGCCCCACCCATACTCCCCAACACCGCATCTCTACCGCTCATCGCCCCCGTATCATACCCGATCGACGGCCCACATTTCTTCAACACCACAGTCTTGTCCTCCACACCCACGAAGGTAGTGTTATCGTACTTGACGAAACACCCTTGTAACTGTACAGCCCCACCACAGGACTGGGAACACAAGACGCCGAGTTGACTCACTGAGCGAGCGACGCAGGTGGCGCAGTCGGGCATGGCGAGGTCGCCCCTGCATTGGTAGAGGCCGTAGACAACGTCCTGTGGACTGGAGCCCATGATGGAGAACTTGTTGTAGGCTGAGTAGGTGGCTGAGTTGACCAGGGAAGTGAGGAGTGAGTTGAGGTTCGACTCGTATGGAGAGTTTGGGGAGTACTTGATCTGTGAGCACCCACCATAGACGAAGGAGTCTATGGATGAAAGTGAAGGAGTCAAGAGAGAGGAAAGAGAAAGTAGGAATGTGAGGAGTGAGAGAAGAGGTCGAAGTCTTGTTTTGGCCATGCCTGGAGAGTGAGAAAGAGAGAGTAATGGCTGAGTCTCTATTTGTCACTCGTTAGGAACACTAAAGTGAGCTTGTCTTATAATCTATTTCTCGTCTTGCGGTCTCAAGGATTTGCTTGTGCTTGGTTCAGTGTTATAGTTGAAACTTCATGGTGATGCACTTGGCCAATAGGAGGAGGGTGATTATTCAGTACTCTCGGAGTATGGACACGTGGTGCTCCATAATGTTTTGATTGATGGAGAGACACGAGGGCCCACGATTTATGTTGGAAATGGGGGGACAATATGGGGCTAACTAATTGGTGATTGGTTTGGAGTATGGACACGTGGTACTCCGGGAGTATTGAATAATTTCCCCCAATGGGATTAAGCCATGCAAGACATGAAAAAATATGAATGGTGGAAATTATTACACAAATAATGGTCCATGAGATAATGCATTAAAAATAATATAAAACCATAGTAAATGTAACATTATGTAGGTCTAACAATATTGGTTTCACTGTCTAACTTGGCATTATCATCTCATATACTTAGCACTAATTAATAAAAAAATCATATGAACAAATTTTGGCTCACACTAATCAAATCATGTTTCGATCCCTATTATAACATGAGATTACTCATGAATAATAATATAATTGTGTGATATTACTATTATATTAAAAAATTATTAACCATTCAATATCAAAATATTATATAATAATTAAAAATTTTATTATAAATTAATAAAATTAACGAGTTCAAGTAAAAACTATGCACGGCATAGTTTAATTTACATCGGGATATATGTCTTTATTTATATTTTATTAATTTATAAATAATTTTTTAATTTACAATTTATCAAATTACTTGTAATTTATTTACTTTTTGTTATTGGGTATATAAAGCGCATGAAATGGAAAGGAGAAAAAAAAAAAAAAATTAACTACAGTGAACCCTTAGGCCTTTCTCGTGGAAAATTTTATTCTCCATCAAATTTATATAAAAAACTTGACAAGAATGATATGAAAATATTATTATAATAAATGAATTTATTTTTAATAATATTTTATTTTAAAATAAAAAATTCATCATAAATTAAATCATTATATATAAAAATTATGTATAATTTTTCTATTTTTATAACCGTACTCTTTTCTTTCCCTTGACGTAGCCCTACAATCTTTTAATGGAGTGTAGGAGGAAGCCCCGCCTATCTTCCCTACAAGAAAGGAGATGAAGAAAGTCAAATTCAGAGAGAGGCTTTAATAATCAATTAATCCCTTTAATTTGGAGTAAGTTTTTGTTCGGGAATAACTTTTTTAATCTAATTTTTTTTTTACCTTTTAGCTATTTTAGTTTAACTAAAAAACTTCTGTTTTAAAAGAATTTTTGACTTTTTTGTAGTTTTATAAGAGAAAAAATAAAATAATTATAATTTATATATATAATATTTTTTCTTATTAACTTCTTAATTTATTTTATCTTTTAATAGACTTAATCCAAACTCACTTGCTAAGCTTAATTCTTAATGTGACCTTTAAACTAGATCTCATTTGGGAACACATTTTTAGTAATATTTTAGCTTTTTAGTTAAAATATGATGTAAAAAAAATTAGTATATTTGTGATGATTTTTTAATTTTTTATAAAAAGATATACAAAAAATAAAAATAAAAGAAATCTTTAACTTTTTTAGTATAAATTATTAATTATTTTAATTTTTTTAATAATTTTTAAACTTTTAAATTAAAAAATTATATTGCCAAACGAGACCTTAACCCACCTTCAACTTCATTCTAGTTTTCAATGCAACTGTCAAACTTTTTCCTGTACCTCAAAATTTGCAAGGAAAATCACTACACAGTGAAATAGAAAAAATAAAAATACACAAACATGAAGGATGTAAGTCGGATTTGCAACTTTGCAATTTTTCACTTGTTTCCCTTTAATCTCATTATAGAATGATTTACACCCTTTATATTTTTGTAATTTTTTTTTTTTGTTTTTGGTCCTATTGTATTGTAGTTTCCCCAGTTTTTAAATGTTTCTGTTTATGTCATCCAACTTTCACAATTAAAATGTAGTTTAATTTATTATTAAATATGAAAAAAAGAGAGACATTTTAGATTAGGGAAAATTAGTCTAGGGTCCCTCTCCCACTTTTCATAATGGAAGAGATCCACAAAATTATTTTTTGATATCTAAGGTCCCTAAACATATCCCCTCTTTGTCTCTCCTTCCGTGCCCGATCTAAACGAAGAGCTACCATCGGAAGCTATGGACAAACAACTCTCTCTCCCTTTGCACCGAGACAGCACCACAACGAAGCATAGCCCAACACCAACCTCAACACCACACGCAACCATAGCAGTAAACTTCTGATCAACTCTCTCTCACTCTCGGCGTCGCCGACACCGCTGCATTTTCACTCTTCACAACACCACTCCCTTCAGATACAGCGTTTCCCGCCTCTCCTGGCTCCTCCGAGTCTCCACCTCCGATCGCGATCGCCGTCGCCGCCGTCGAAGAAGAAGACGATGACTGGCTTTATGTTCTTCATTAATTGTACAGCACTTATGAAGGGGGTAATTATATACTTTGACTTAAGATGTGAGTGGGTTTCATAGGCCATTGGTGTTATGTTATCTACTAAAGTGGTTTGATTGCTTTAATCTCCTTGCAACATCTCCCATTAAATTTGGAAATTTTCTTGTCAGTTTTCCCGTGGGCGAAGGTCAAACAGTGAATAAGTAAATCTCATGTGCAGTACTTGTGGTTTGTTTCTTCATTTTTCTTCAATTTCCTTGATTACACTAGTAAAAGATCCTTGGGGCTTCTGTGGGCAATTAGAATAAAAATGCTAATTTAGTTTGAAAACGGTTTCACTGACAAAATTCACAAGAAGTACCACCGGAAGCATTTGGGCTAACGAGTTGAAAACTAGTTAAATAATTAAGATTTACCTGGTATATTATTTGGAGCATATATCTAATAAAAATATTATGTTGCATTCTTCCAATGGATGTGTCTGTGTCTGTAGTGTGTTTGTTAGTGTAAGAATTTAGAAATCAAAAATCCAAATATAAGAGAAAGATTAGTGGCTTCCCATGAAGACATAGCTTTGTAGATATCCAGAGAAATTCCTTATCATTTTCCCTGCCTTCAACAACAACAACAACCATCTAGCTTTGAATTTCTCTGGTACAAATCAGAGAAATTCTCTTCAAACTAAAAAAATTCTCTCTGGTTTACTTAAAATTTTCTTTGATTTGTTTACCATTTTCTCTGCCTTCAACAACAACAACCATTTGAATAAATCAACCCCAACTATTAATTAAACAACAGATTTAAGAACATAAACCTTGCAATGGTTTGGACCAAAGAATTTATCTGGATTGTTCAAATTTCTCTGGTATGTCTTTGGTTTGTTTAAATTTCTCTGATTGTTCAAATTTCTCTGGTAAGTCTTTGGGTTGTTCAAATTTCTCTAGTAGGTCTTTGGATTGTTCAAATTTCTCTGGAAGCTTTATTATTGCCTCATGCTATCTCTAGTGAATCATTTGTCATGTTGTGTATTTGTGTTGATGCTATCAAAGTGCTCTTGCTTATATGGCTTTCATGGTGCTACTATAACTACTTATTTGATGTAGGAAGAAGAAGAAGAAGAAGAAGAAGAAGATGATGATGATGATGATGATGATGATAAAGGCTATCAAAGAATTTCTCTTGAGGAAGAATTTGAATTTGAACTCAGAGAAATTGGTCTAAGGTTTGTCAAAATGATTTCATAAAATGATGTTGTGATCTAGAGAAAATTGGTTAAAATGAATCCAGAGAAATTTGAATTTTCTCTGGTTTGAACTGAAATTTCTCTGCGTTGGTCCAGAGAAATTCTCTGACTTGGATTGAAAATTTCTCTGGATTGGTCCCTGGTATTAAGATTTTTCAACATAGAGTTTGTCATTTATCTTATTTCCATCGTCAACCTCTATGTCATGTTGCATCTCCAAACCACCCTCTGATGTTGAATCACAAGCTTTGCCCTTCATGATCATTTCCTTCCCGGAATTGTCATCAATCTATTCTTAACATTTTCAATTCAGAGAATTTCTCTGGACTAATTTTCTCTGAACCAGAATTTCTCTGGACTAATTTTCTCTGGACCAATTTTCTCTGGACTGAAATTTCTCTGGACTGAAATTTCTCTGGATCAAGGTTGAGGGACCTTAGACATTATGAAAATATTGTTGAGGGACTTTAGACATTATAAAAATATTTGATGTCCTTTATGCTATAAAATCATAATACTAGGGACCTTAAAAAAAAAACCCCTTTAGATTATGTGTTTCTTAATTTACCTAATTTTAGGATTTACACTAAAAATGATTGATAAATGCGATAAATATGAATAGATAAAATTAGTTTCATGTGAAACTATTTATACCTCTTGGGTAAATTATTATTTCGTTCTAAAAAATTAAATACTTTTATCGGAAATTGTTCATAATGTTCACTTTAGTTTTTCTTTTCAGTAATTTATATCAGAGAAAAGTTAGGGATCATGAAAGATTTATAATTCTTGGATTACCTTGATTAGTGTATAGTGTTTTATTTTTAGTGTTATCCAAGGGTCATAAATCTTTCATGATCATTGTCATGAAAATTTTTTCATGATACCTAGCATTGCTCTTTATATCATTAGTCCATATAGTTTAAGTATCACTTTAATTTTAGCAGTTTCAATTTGAACAATTTGATTCATACATTTTCAATTTTGTTACAATATGGTCTCTCTATCACTTACCGTTAGAATTTGAAATGAAAAAGATTATGTAAAATTAGAAGGACTGGTGTAAACTATTAGTGTAATATATTTATTATACAGATGGTCCCTATTATTTTGAATTCCACTTTTTATCTCTCTAATTTTTCCTGTGATTTTTTTCTATCCAAAATGTTAACGATGCATGACGGAGAGACCACATTGCAATAAAATAAAATAAAAAATATAAACATCAAATTGTTCAAATTGAAATTATGAGAACTAAAGTAAAATTTCATTCAAATTAAAGGGATCGATGGTGTAATTTATCCTTTTCTTTCCCTCACATTCAAAATCTCATTTTTTTTTTTTAGATAGGATAGTGACTTTTTGATTTTTTGACTTTTTTAATATATGTCAAACAGGGCCTAAATTTTAAATTTAATTAAATTAAAAGTACAACACACTTTTTCTCACATATATCAATAAAATAGACTATATGGACTTAATTATTAAAATTGAAGGGTTTATATAGAAAAAATTAAAATAACATTATAAGTAGCCGGCCCTGTTTGACAAGTAGGCTAAAACAACAAATAAAGTCAAAACACTCAATCACTTTACTCTTCCTATTTTTTTACACATCTATTTAGAAAAATTTTAAAAATCAACTAAATTAAAAATATCAGGGTCACATGAATAACTAAATCGAAGTTTAAGGGGAATAATTCATGGTTTACCTTATATTTGTTAGAGAAAAATGGTTGAATAAGAAATTGCCTCATAAATGTGTATATAACTCACACATTTAAGGCTCATCAGTTTTACAAAATTAATTAGGCAGTTTTGCTAGCATTAGTTGCCAGCCTTGATGGCTAGAGGCTCATCCCCTCTCCCTCATGATGTATAAAAGGAGGCTCTATTCCTTGAAAAGAGATATAGAATTTTTCCTTGACATCCATACACTGTTAGTCTACTTCTCCTATAATTTTCTTCCTGAGAGAGAGTGATGCCGTTGTCCGTTCGCTAAGCTAATCAGAAGGTGCTTCTGTTGTAGCTGGTAAAAACCGTCGTATCCTGGGAAGTAGACGCCGGCGTACCTCCAGCACCCAACGGTGAGGCGGCGAATCTATTTTAAGCTTGTTGGGAAAAACTACTCCTCAACGTTTATCAACAAAGACTCGGAAAGAGAGAGAGCACATAGACTAACCCTGCATCAAACAAGGTCGTGTTGACCAAGGGCGGGGTTTATGTGGGGAAGGGATATATGTCAGGTGGTATGTTTAAATTGAATGTAATGACACTTATCCCTAAGATTAATGAGAAAGCTTCTTCTTCTGCTTATATGCTTGAGTCCCCTAATTTATGGCATGGTCGATTGGGTCATGTAAATTTTGACTCTTTACGTAGATTAATCAAGTTAGATCACATACCATCTTTCAAGATTAATCCACAACACAAGTGTGAAACTTGTGTAGAAGCAAAATTGACAAGGTCTTCTTTTCATTCTATTGAAAGAAGTACCCAGCCTTTGGGTTTAGTGCATAGTGATGTGTGTGACTTGAAAGTTATACAATCACGTGGTGGCAAAGTACTTCATCACTTTTGTTGATGATTGCACTAAATACTGTTATGTGTATTTGCTTAAAAGCAAAGACGATGTTATTGATAAATTTATTCTTTTTAAGAATGAAGTTGAGAATCAATTAAGCCAAAAAATCAAGGCATTGAAAAGTGATCGTGGTGGTGAGTATGAATCCCCGTTTGCCGAGACTTGTGCTCAATTTGGGATTATTCAACAAACCACAGCGCCTTATTCGCCTCAGTCAAATGGTGTTGCTGAGCGGAAGAACAGGACGTTGAAAGAGATGATGAATGCAATGTTGATAAGTTCTGGGTTGCCACAGAACTTATGGGGGGAAGCAATTCTCTCCGCGAATTATATTCTTAATAGAATACCACGGAAGAAAGTGGACAAGACTCCATATGAGTTGTGGAAAGGTCACAAGTCTTCATATAAATACCTACGAATGTGGGGGTGTCTTGCAAAAGTGGCGGTACCTACACCCAAGCAGGTTAGGATAGGTCCGAAAACCGTGGACTGTATTTTCATTGGTTATGCACAAAATAGTAGTGCATATAGATTTCTTGTGCACAAGTCTGATATTTCAGATATACACAAGAATACTATCATGGAATCTAGAAGTATATCTTTCTTTGAAGATGTATTTCCGTGTCGTCCCCAAGACAGGGTTCCGAGTTCCATGAAAGAAATAGATGATCACGAAGACGATCACATAGATGATCACATGGATGATCAAACAGCTGATCAAATAACTGATCAAGTAGATGATCAAGCTGATGAAATAGATGAGCCAAGAAGGAGTAAAAGGGCTAGAACCACAAAGTCTTTTGGTCCAGACTTCTTGACTTATATGTTAGAGGGAGAACCTCGAACGTTCCATGAAGCTGTGACTTCACCTGAAAGTCCTTTATGGAAAGAAGCAATTAAGAGTGAGATTGACTCCATCTTACAGAACCATACTTGGGAGTTGGTTGATCTACTCCCAGACAGTAAGGCCTTGGGGAGTAAGTGGATCTTTCGAAGAAAGATAAAAGCGGATGGGTCAATTGACAAATATAAAGCTTGGCTAGTTATCAAAAGATACAGACAGCGAAAAGGCCTGGATTACTTTGATACGTATTCACCTGTGACAAGGATTACATCCATTCGCATGGTGATTGCAATAGCAGCTTTACGTGGTTTAGAAATACATCAGATGCATGTAAAGACAACTTTCTTAAATGGAGATTTAGATGAAGAAATCTACATGGAGTATCCCGAGGGGTTTTCAGCTCCAAGAAAAAGTAAGAAAGTCTGTAACCTTGTCAAGTCATTGTGCCTATTTGGTGCAGCTTAAAAGCTGCTTATTTCAGCTTTCAGCTTAATTTAAGTTATTTTGATGTGTTTGGTTTAGCTTAGCAATGCAGCTTATAGCTTTTTGTAAGTCAGAAATCAGCTTATTCTTTGAGTAGAGTAGGAGATGCTTAATTTATAAGTCAGAAATCAGCTTATGTTCATAGTTATAAGCTATAAGCTGTTAAGGCATAAACTATAAGCACTTTCCCACAGCTCTACCAAACAGGGCTATTGTATGGTTTGAAGCAAGCTCCCAAACAATGGCATGAGAAGTTTGACAATGCTATGTTGTCAAATGGGTTTCGAATCAATGAGTATGATAAGTGCGTATATGTTAAAGACACTGATAAAGGTTATGTCATTTTGTGTCTATACGTTGATGACATACTCATTATTGATAGCAATGATGAAATGATTAAAGCTACCAAAAGATTGTTAAACTCTAAGTTTGACATGAAGGATATGGGCCTTGCAGATGTCATTCTGGGTGTTAAGATCACCAGAACATCTGGTGGTATTGTACTTTCTCAAGCTCATTATGTTAATAAGATACTTGAGAAATTTGGAAAGTCAGATACAAGTATGTTTAGGACACCGGTAGACTTAAGTCTACATTTGACCAAGAATAATGGTGAGAGTGTCTCTCAACTAGAATATTCTCGGGTCATTGGGAGTTTGATGTATCTGATGAGTTGTACAATGCCAGATATCGCCTACGCTGTTAGTTGGCTGAGTAAATACACGAGTAATCCTAATATTACTCATTGGAAGGGCATTATGCGGGTGTTGGGGTATATCCGTTACACCTTGGATTATGGGCTGCATTATACCAAATATCCAGCGGTACTAGAAGGGTATAGTGATGTAAATTGGATATCTGATATAAAAGATTCCAAATCCACTAGTGGTTATGTGTTTACCCTCGGAGGGGCAGCCGTGTCTTGGAAATCTGCCAAGCAAACGTGTATCTCGAGATCAACGATGGAATCTAAGTTTATTGCTTTAGATAAAACAACTGAAGAAGCTGAATGGCTTCGCCAGTTTGTTGAGGATATTCCACGTTGGCCGAAACATGTGCCAGCTATCAGTATTCATTGCGATAGCCAATCAGCGATTGGTCGGGCATAGAGTAATATGTATAATGGAAAGTCTAGACATATCCATCGTAGACATAATTCCATACGACAACTACTCTCAAATGGAGTTGTCTCTCTAGACTATGTCAAGTCTAAGGACAACATTGCGGATCCGCTAACCAAAGGGTTAACTCGAGAGTTAGTAGAAAAGTCGTCAAGAGGAATGGGGTTAAGGCCTTTAGTAAAGGTTACCGGAACGGAAAACCCAACCTAGTTGACTGGAGATCCCAAGATCTAGGTTCAAAGGGACAACCTAACTTCGTGTAACGGGTGAGTCACTGAAGAGGTAAATCCTCTTGCCCATTCCTTTATACAGTGATGCCCTGTGGGGGTGGAAGGTTAAGCTAATGCTTTTAATGACCTTAGTGATGTGGTATAATGAAATACCGTATCTAGGTCACCTATGTGAGTGCGAAATGGGGCCGCTTCTTTAAGAATTGCCAAGGTTGAATTCTTTAAAAACACTCACAGAACCAGGCTAGTGTTCCAGGGCCATACCGGACACACCAGTGAGAACAAGAACAATGGTTGGACTAACTCCTGTGTGAGGTCTATTGTCTCGGTTTATATAAACGGCAGAACAGTTCAAGACATCACGTTCACTGGTCAGCCAGTAAATCCGATAGGCTTTCACTACGAAATGTTCAAGGCCAACAGCTACCTTTTCTGATGTAGGGTTAGTCTATGTGCTCTCTCTCTTTCCGAGTCTTTGTTGATAAACGTTGAGCGTTTGCTGTATTCGGTCAATTTTTATTCATGTGGGGGATTGTTGGAGAAAAATGGTTGAATAAGAAATTACCTCATAAATGTGTATATAACTCACACATTTAAAGCTTATCAGTTTTACAAAATTGATTGGGCAGTTTTGCTAGCATTAGTTGCCAGCCTTGCTGGCTAGAGGCTCCTCCCCTCTCTCCCATGGTGTATAAAAGGAGGCCATATTCCTTGAAAAGAGATATAGAATTTTTCCTTGACATCCATACACTGTCAGTCTACTTCTCCTATAATTTTCTTCCTGAGAGAGAGTGCTGCCGTTGTCCATTCGCTAAGCTAATCAGAAGGTGCTTCTGTTGTAGCTGGTAAAAACTGTCGTATCTTGGGAAGTAGACGCCGGCATACCTCCAGCACCCAACGGTGAGGCAGCGAATCTATTTTAAGAAGACTATGGTATCACACAGGTTTCGGTTTGCTTCCTTTAACCATTTTATATTTTATCTGTATTTTATTCAGCATGTTATTTTTCCTAGGATTGAAGGTTTGTTTTGTTCATCTCATAATTTTACGATATGTAATGTGAAATTATGTAATGTGAGTAATTTTTCCCAACAATATTTTCGTGATAAATTACATTTTATCCTTTTAAATTTTTGTATTTTTTTCACCTTAGCCATTGAAATTTATTTTCTCCACGTTGATCTCCAATTTTTTAATTTTTTTTGTTCGACTGACTGCAATAGTTAATTTTTTCCCAAATTTTGAAAACTCCAATGATAACTTTTACCCAATTTTAAATTGAAATACCACATCAGTAACTACGTGGCATCATGTCAGCAACCAAATGGCATAATAACACATTATTATACAATTTTTATTAAATTACACTTTGTCATTATCTCACTTCGAACTTTAAAAAAAATTTCTTCCCTTGCCCTATAATGTTTCTAATTTTTCCTAATTTGATTCATCAGCCAATGTCAGCTCAAAATTAGATGAATTGTGGCCACATTGTCCATTTTTCAATTAAGAATTTAAGTAATTTTAATTTTTTATAGACTAATAGTTAGAAATTTTATTTATTCAATTAATTGTGTTAAATAAAAAATTATAAAATTATAAAATATTAAAATATTTATAATTTTTAAAATTATAAGTGACAATCTACATCTTGTAAAGCAAAAATTATCTAGTAACTCATGAAACGCTCTCTAAGATTAGGGCTGAGCAAAGGAATCATAAAATTCGCAAACCGAACCAGTCCAAGCTAATTCAGTAGGTTTGGTTTTATCTTTTGAATCCATGATTTAGTTCTGGTTAGGAAAATTGAGGAACCGTTCTTCGTAAATCGGTTCCAAATTAAAGTTCACGATTTCGTATTAGAATCGATCCGGACCATATGTAACTTAAACCATATACATACCAGAGCCAAGGTTCTCTCCTTGCAGTCTCGTACTTGCACTCGTCCTTGCAGGTCTTCGGGTCTATTTTTAGGCCCAATTTTAATAATCCGAACCGTTCATATTTTATGATTTATTCAGCATATCATACCTGTAAAAAATCAAGTTGATCGGATATCAGAAAGTATGTATTCGGAAAACTGTTTATTAAATTCTTTAAAAAATAGTTTTTAGTTCAATTTTTCAAACACATACTTTCTGATATCCGATCAACTTGATTTTTTACAGGTATGATATACTGAATAAATCATAAAATTTGAACGGTTCGAATTATCAAAATTGGGCCTAAAAGTAGACCCGAAGGCCTGCAAGGACGGGTGCAAGTATAAAAGCTGCAAGGAGAGGATCCTCATTCATACATACCATACACCTTGTGAAAAAGTGCTATTATTTTTGCTATTCTTGTTTTTTTTTTTTAAATTAATTTTATAATTGTTGTTACCATAGACAAAATTTTTGTTTGATGGAAGTTTTATACTTACTACATGTGGAACAAAACGTTTATTTACTAGATATTACGCTTGTTTAGGTTAATGGTTAAATAATATACATGCTTTAAATGATATATGGTTTTTAAAATAAAAATATTATATGATTTTTTTTTGTAAAAATATTATGTGAAATCGTGATTCCAAATATAACCAAACAGTGTTTAAATAAATTAGTGCAAATTAATTTTATAATTTAATATATTAGTTTAGTTTTAATTTTTTAAAAATTATAGATAACAAATTAATTTAAATTTTATCGCAAACCAAATCAATCCAAACTATATTCACCCCATCCAAGATCAGGCTTGCACGAGTGGCCCACAATTATCATCTTTTGTGGTGACCACTGACCAGTGACCAAGTTGCACCGCCGTACTCCTTAATTTCATCTGTAAAGAGTTATCTCCAACAATAATTCTCCTCGTTTCCTCTCGTGTTTAGATCATTGTTTTGTTATGAGTTTTTTTTTATATATAAATAAAAAACAAATAAATACGTGAACAAAATTTAGTTTTATTTCGTTCATTTATTTTCCCCCTCACAAATTTCTCTATAATTTAAAATTTAAATTCCAAAAATAGACAATAATGTAACAACTTTAATTAAAATAATACTGGAACACTCAAATAAATTATTAAATAATTTATTAAATAATATTTGATGGTTTCTAACATTTTTTTTTTGCTTTAATTAATACCTAATAATTATGATATGGTGTATTATTGATGTTCTTGTTTTCTAAGATTGCCAATTAATGAATTCTTGAACTTCGCCTTTACTGTTTGTCCAATATTAAATAAAATTTTAAACTTTTCTTGGTGAGAATGTATGGAATTTGTTGGTTTTTTAGCTTTCGAAGGTTAGTATTATAATTTTAAGTGAGCCAATAAGGATTAATTAGTCCTTACAGAAGATTAATTGTCAACCAATTATCAGACGATTGTGTTTTAGTTCTTTCAGTCTCAATGAAGAGAACTTTTATTGGTGGCTTGTTTAGGAGAATTTAGTAAATAACAATTAAGTGAAGAATAATTGCAGAATTTCATTAAGTAAAATGAAAGACTTACAATGATCTGACCTAGCCTCGTAGAGGTTTACAGCAGCAAACTATTTGAAACTATTCTTATGAATGAAGTGCAATACGGGAATTTAAAGTACAGAAATGTAAAGAACTGTAAAAACTAGAAAGGAAAATAAAGTAGATAAAACTGATTTTTTTATCTAAGTCTGGATCTTCCTTTTTTGGGGTCTTCTCTGCTATTTATACTTCTCAATGATAACCGTCGAAGTGGGCTCCTAACCATCGAAATGTCCCTCCATGATCGCTGAACATGCTCTCTCACAGTCAGTCCCACTACGCCATGTTTGCAGTTAGGCTTCCCTCCTAATTTTGAATTTTAACCTTGTGAGTAACCGTTAAGCCATATCACCTTATAGCCCTATATCATTCCAGTGCTACGCAGGCCCATTATTACCAATATGGATTGACACGTGTCTAACTATGGTTGGCACTTTGTATTACCTCCCCAAATTGCACTTTTCATGCCACGTGTTGAATTATGATTGGCTTATACAAATTATACAGCCAACATTACCCCTCGCAATAATACACCCAATACTTGGTGATATTAGTGGATCAAAGCACTTTACCCACGTCCTAGGACGTGCATGGGCTTTGCATCTTCTTAGAACTGCAACCGACTGCATTAAATTCTTTTCTACACCTTGAACATTTCCCACTATCTGAGCATTCGAAAAGACTGATACAGTTCACATGGCCAAACAAACTTTCTTTGACATAAATCAAGCATACGGAGAGTTGTTAGATAATAATGCTCACCCTTGAAAGAATTTTCATGCATTTATTAGCCACACCTATCCATCTCCATTTATTCAAGTCATGGAAACTTTTGCAAATCATCGACCTTTGGATCACGAACCTATTGTTCATAATTCTTTAACCCAAGACTTTGCAAAAATAGTTATTGGAAGCTCTTCTTCTACCCCAAAACCTTCTGCGTGGAATGAGGCTGCGGCTTCCTCTTCTTCTTCTTATAAAGCTTCTAGCTGGAGAAGCTGGCTAGAACTTGAGGAATCCAAGCTGAGAGAGCGAATTAACCATCAATTCGTCGAATTCGCTGATCATCTGTCTTACCCTCATCTTGCTCGGAGCTCGATGGTTTACCTCTATGTATCCATCGATCGTCGACGCAGTTTGAAAGACAACTTGCTTATAGCATGGTACACATCTTCCACGTCTACGAAGATAGTGCGAACCACTCGTCGTCCAAAGGAAGCACAAGGGAACAACCCGTCATTCTTAGCCCAGAGGGAAAAATTTTGCTCTTCTGACTGGCTTGAATGTGTAAATAACCCACAGTTCCCTTCTTCCTTTGGGATGGATCCTCTTGCGCCTCATCTTCCTCAAAACCCTCAGTGGATGGAAGAACTGAGAATTACTCTTTTTGAGGATCAGTTTCTTCCTTCTTACCAACCTCTAGCTCCCCCCACTATATTTGAGCGATATCAAGCTCAACTTCTACTTGCAACCTTTTCTCACTTGCCCTTCAATGTTCTTGGACGTGATGTTCCTCTTAAGAACTTTCGATGGGCTTGTGACATTATGACTTGGGGTCATGTCCTCAACCCCATTGCTCAAGCAGAACTTCAGATGTTTTTGGATCAACTCCCACTGCTTCTTCATTGGAACCAAACTTCTTTGGCTACCACTCAATCTTTGGACAAAATCTCAGCCCATCGAATTCGCACCCAGTATGAAGTAGAGAACTTTATTGACGAATATAATGACTTCAAAAATAAAGATTTTGCATACTGGGATGATTTAGATATGGATGAGATGGAACAAGGATTTAAGGAAACAGAGTTTGGAATAAAAGCTGAACAACTTTTTCATCAAATAAGAGCATATCAGCTACAACAACCTAGCTTGGAGAGGATAAAAGACAGAATAAAAAAGGAATAGAAATTCGTTGACCACTGTTGGAATAAATTCCATGACCTTGTTATTTTTTCTATTCCTTATTTTTATGAAATTGAATTTGTAGCCAAGAAAGCTTTCTGATGTAATTACTTTCATCTTAATAAGGTTAAGTTTTCCGTTCTTTATTTGGCATGGCCTGATTTTATTCTATTCACCTAAAGCAAACAAAATCAGAGCTTCGAATTTACTAATTTTGTCCTTTAAAACCAGATTTAAACATTTCCAATGGAAAATTGAAAACCTAATTTGAATTTCCCCACCATATGGAGTGTAATTGACAATCTTTGTCTTAGGTCTTCTCATTCTAATTATATGGATAACACAATCAACAGTTTCGAATTAACTATTTTTGCTTCGAAAAAACAGTCTACATTTTTCGAAGTATGGAAACTTCCTTTAGGGATTACACTGTTTTGTTCTAAAAAGTGAGTCCCTTTGTGTCCTTTACTGCTTAACCAAATATTGGTTTTTTGTCACTTCGAAGTCTAGAACAAACAAATTCTAACTGCAGAGTATGTCAAATTTTACTTCGAAGGATTTTACTTTTAACAAAAAACCTAAAAGCAAGTCTTTAATCCCCTTGAAATAAACAAACACCAGAGCATTCTTGTACTCTTAGGTATGAAATGTGCTTCGAAGTCAACTTCCTGCTTTCGAAGCCCTAGCTGGATGTTTCTCACCAGACTTTGGAGCCAAAGCTTGGCTTTGAAGAAAAATATTTGATTTCAAAGCCAATATAAGTGTTTGAGATACGTTTCCCTCCTAATTTATCAATATTTGAGAGAAACTTTTCGTATCCATACCTTCAGTACTTCTTTATGAATTCTACCCATTTAAACGATTGGGCATTTTCTGAACAGAAATGTTTAAAGACCCTTTCCTTTCATGCTTTTAATTTACTTGCTCGCCCAACACACAAACCCCTCATCTCTATTGACTTCTGCTCTCCTTTACTCTCTTTCTCAACTTCGTCTTCTAAAAGCTTCTGTCAATGGCTTCTTCTTCCTCGAAGATACCAGTTGTGGAGCATGTGTATCTATCCGTACCCTTAAAAAGGATCATTGCTGAAGAGTATGAGAAATATAAAGTTAGCGAGAAAAGTGCTATAGATGGGTGCATTTTCATTCCCTGTCGCCATGAGCAACAAGAATATATGCTTAGGCCTATTTTTAAAGACGTCCCTACTCAACTTCCAACTCTGTACCTGCATTTGGAGGATCATTGCCTCCTTTATGAAGGCGATCTTGATTGGGGAAACTGGAGAGTGAACCGACCTCATCGCTGATGGCCCACAATAAGACCAGAATGGGAGGAATGGTATGATCGGGTTGTTCCCGCCAGGACACTAGATCTCCAGGAACTTTGGTCTTCGACGCCCTTCAACTGTCCAGGTTCACCATTTCAGAGAACCCATTTTTAATACCAGCTACTCTTTGTTTTTGGAATTATGCTTTCAATTTCTTCCAATTTAGATGTGGGATGTAGCTCCTATTGTCCTTGACATCTGTCATCTATTAGGATTATCCTCTATTGGTACTCCCATTGATCCAGATTACCCTGACCTCAAAACTCCTTTTTCTCTCCCCCCTCTGAATTCATTCTATAGTGACTTTGTCAAGGTTGAGAACAAAAAAGAAGGCCCCGTGACTAATAGGGAATTATTTTCTTTTTTATTGTATTGGTTACTTCTTCTCAAGGGATCATGCCTGAGTTTGCCCCTCTTGCCAAAGCCTTTGTTTTGCATAAAAAGGTGGCCTTAGCTCCATATGTTTTAGGTCATGTCTATAGAGCTTGTTCCCTCGTTTGTGAAAAACCCATGGATGCCAATCAAAGAGGCCCATTTTGGATACTCCAACTCTAGCTTTTTGCATACTTCACTGATTTGCAGTCTAAATATTTAAAGTTTTTTATGCCAAATCCTACCACTTATGGTATGAAGTTAGCCAATGTTTCACTTTATCCTTCCAACTTCGCCTTCTACTTTTCTTTCTTTCACCAACTCCCAATTTCCCCTTCGTCTCACACCTTCTTTTACCCCTTCAAAGCTACCAATATTGGCCCAGCCTGGTTAAGGACCTTTTTGAGCAATAGGTCCTGCTCTAGGCCTCAGCACAAAAATATGCGGGCTTTCATTTTGATCCCAAGAGAACTATGCATTGGCATTATGAACCCCAGAGCTTATAAGTGCATCTCTGGGCCTTATTGTCCTACCCAATTTGCCAGGCAATTTGGACTCTCACAGGGGATTCCTATCCCTCTCTGCAGTCAGTCCAATTCAAACCTTGCAAACAGAGAATTGAAAGTTCCAAGATCCAGATTAGAATAAGCAACCTCCAACTTTATTCAAGACCTAATTGATTTTGAGTACCTACCTTTCATTCCCCAAAGCAATACACTGAAAAGGTACCAAAACTGTTGGATGGCCAATATGGGGGTACACTTGGCCATTTCTCCTCAAGATCTATTAGTGGTACTAGATGTGCCTCAAGCCAAGTCCAAAGGGACTGGAGTTGTTACTTCCTCCACTGCTCATGCTACCCCAATTCTTACCCCTGCTACTATAAAGTCTGCTCCTGCTGCCTCACCTCTTCCTAGAGTTACTCGAGCTGCTTCGAAGAAAAGTATACACTGTTGTTTCTTTTCTCTTCTCCTTCTTTATGATGCTTTTGCTTTTTACTTATAGTTCCTTCTTTGGTATAGGTGGTGTAGGTGCCTCACAGGGAGACTCTCCTCAAAGAGTTCAAGCTTTAAATCTCCTTAAAAGGAAGCAACAACAACAAAGGAAAAGAAAGCTCTTGCTTGATTCTGAAGAGGAGGTACTTGAGGCTCACGTGGAAGAAGAGGAAGCAGAGAAAGAGCAAGAGACACCATTAAAAAGAAAGAAGAAAATGATGGTCTCTTTCTCTGATTTCACTGGGGAACCCATTCATGAAGCATCTACTAAAGCAATGGAAGTGGAACACTCCAAAGAAATCATTGTATTCCATAGGGCTTAGGGATGAAGTTGCTGCTGCTAATGCACTCCAAAAAGAAACTGCAAGGAGACAACAAACTGCTGAACATTATACCATTCGTAGTTCTTCAACCATTGCTACCACTTCTGAAACTGGTAATTTCCTTTTGTGTCTCTAATTTCCTTTCTCAAGTTTTGATACTAAAACTTAACATTGCTTTGTATTTCTTCTTTTGCAGCAATAACTACTCTACCTTTTCCTTCAATAAGAACTTCTTCAATTTCATTTGAAGTTGAAAGACTATTAGAAGCATCCTCAAAAAAGAAAAAGAAGACTAGCACTAAAGTTCCTCAAAGTGCAGAGCCCATTCAGGCAATACTCTCACTCCCTGGTTCTACACTTTTCACACATTTTTTTAGGCAAAGCATTCCTATATTTTATCCTTTGGCTTAACTCCATACCTTCTTCTTCTAACCTTTAATTCAGCCCAGTTTATTCTCCCTACAGTCCTTGCTACTCCTTCCCCTCCTAGGGAGATCCCAGTTATTACTTCATCTCAAGTGCTAGCTGATTCTCTCAAAGAAGATACTGGTAGCTCATCAATTCTTTGTCCACCATCCCTATCCAACTCCAGTCCCTCTTCTCTTGCCCTACTAGTGGCCAGGACTATGGAAACTGCTAGGGACACTTTATCCTCCTCTCCTATCCCTATGCAGCCATCTCTTCCTTCTACAAGAGCCCTTTCTACACCAACAATGTCAATAGAAGAGATGGACATTTTCAAAGCTAGACTAGCTAGCCTTTTTGACATGCCTTCTACCATTCCAACAACTAGTAATGAAATTGAGCAATTGGTTTTGGCTGATTCTCTCTTGAAAATTTTTGAGAGCTTTTCCACCATCAGTAGGGCTTCCTCACCTTCACTTGATTTGGGTCTTTGTTTGGAGTTGCTGACATTGTTCTCGAGGATCCCATTCGAAGCCTTGCAAAGACCTATTATCAAGAATGGTTTCCTTCAGTGCTGCAAGGTTATTGAGCAATCCAACATGGCTATTTCAAGTCACTTGTCTCAGGCAGTAGCTACCATTGACTTTTATATCAACATCTGCCATGTTGCCAAAGCTGCAGAGGAGAAATTGTTAAGAGACCAAGAATTTGTTTCCCATATACATGCTGAGGTGTCTGAATTGAAAGGACAACATCCCTCTGTCTCCCAATTTCGAGCCGAACTTTTGGAGAAGAAAGCTCAACTAGAGGAAGAGTTATCAGCAGTTAACTTGGCTTTGGATCGAACTGCCACCAAGCTGCAAATCACCAACCAAGGACTGGCTGATCGAAGGCAGGAGATGACTACAGCCATCCAGTTGTTCCCATCTCTTAAGAGTAGAGAATTAATTGTAAGGGAACAACTGAAACATTGTACTGAATTTTGGGTCAATCTATGGCTGCATGTATGAAATGAATTCTTTATTTATTATTTGAGTGTTTTCATGTTTCTCTTGTTTAGCACTTATACTCCTTGTGTTTCCCACACAGTTGGATAATAAGGCTTCAAATACCTGCCATTAATTTTCTTAGGATATATATACCCATTCAAATTTCTCAAATGGTATGCTCTTTAAGACAAGACCCTATGAACTTGATAAGGTCCTTCCCAATTAGGTGACCATTTGCCAAACTTATGGCTTTTAATTCCTATTGGGAGTATTGTCTTCCATACCAAATCACCTTCATCAAAGCTAATGTGCTTGACTTTCTTATTATAGTTTTTGGCTACTTTATTCTTTTAAAAAAGAATACTATTTAATGCCAAAATTCTACCTTTATCCATATTTTTTTAATTCCAAGAACATGCTCTGATAGTACTACTTAGGAATTAACTGATCCTGGCATCTCACCCTCAAGAACTTAATGTTAATTTCTACAGATAACACTGCATCACGCCCATATACTAAGGCATAAGGAGTAACTCATGTACTTGATCTTGGAGAAGTCCTATAAGCCCATAATACATCCAACAGTAAGTTATATCAATCCCTAAGATTGTCTTCCACAACTCTCTGTATTCCTTTTTTCAAAAACTTATTGCATGATTCTGCCTGACCATTTGCTTTGGCATAATAGGGGGTAGAATTAACAAGGCTAATTCCAAACTCTGCCACAAAAGACTTTACCATCTTCCCATCAAACACAGTCCCATTATCTACAATTATGGTCTGTGGGATGCCAAACCTGTGAATCAGATCTTTAATAAATCCAATAACTTCAGTTTGGTCTACAGCCTTATATGGTTTAGCTTCGACCCACTTACTGAAGTAGTCTGTAGCTACAAAGATGAAACAATGATGCTTCGAAGAGAGTGGATGTATTTTCCCTATCATATCCATAGCTCATTCTCTAAATGGCCAAGGCTTTACAACTACATGTAAATCAGTTATTGGTACATGTCTTATTGTGCCATGCTTTTGGCATGCCTGGCAACCTCTAGCATACTCTATACAATCTTTAAGGATGGTTGGCCAATAGTAGGAATGTCTTCGAAGTAGCCATCTCATCTTCACACTAGGCTGATGAGCACCACAGATTCCTTCATGAACTTCAGCCATGGCTGTCAATGCCTCTTTTGGCCCTAAACATTCCAATAATAACCCATCTGCTCCCCTTTTGCAAAAAGTATTACCATACACTATGTATTGCATAGATTATAATTTGATATTTCTGCTGGCTTTCGAAGATGGGCCAGTTAGGTACTGCATTATTGGATACCCCAAATCTTGGTCTTGTAAGTCATTATGATTGACTTCTAACACCACATTCCTTTTAATCAAGGGTGGTATTACTTTTTGATATGTTGCTTGACTTATGTTCATTTAAGTACCATCCCTTCTCCTGAAATTCGAAACTTTCTGGGCCACATCATTGGCTTTGTTATTCATGAATCTTTGGATATAAGTCACATTTGCTATCTGAAACTGAGAAATCAAATGTAATGCAACAACATAGTATGGCAACATGCTTGCACTTTGACATTTGAAAATTCCTTTCACTTGGTTAACCACCAATTAAGAATCCCCAAATGTCTCAACTGCATGAACTTGTAATCCAATAAGCATTTCCAGTCCCATTATTAAAGGTTCATATTCAGCTTGATTATTGGAATAAGTAATTTCATCAACTCTGAAACCATGCGTGGTTTCTACCCCTTATGGTGACTTAATCACCACACCAATTCCAGTTAGACCATTGGCTTTTGATCCACAAACCACATTTGCCATGGCTCAATATTAATCATATCAAGATCTATTATCTCTTGGCTTTCTGTCTGACATGGATGATCTGCCAAGAAATTAGCTAAAACTTGTCCTTTTACTCTTTTTGGGGGACATATTTTAGATGAAATTCTGATAAAGTTAATATCCATTTGGCAATTCTTCCTCTCAACATAGGTCTAGATAACATATACTTAACCAAATTTGTGGTTGCAATTACCAAGACAATTGTAGGCAAAAGATAGTATCTTAGTTTCATTACAGCAAAATACAATACAAGGAACAACTTTTCTACAGCTGAATATTTACATTCATAAGAATTTAAAAACCTATTAAGGTAACAAACTGTTTGCTCTTTGCCTTCTTCATTGTCTTGGGCTAAGAAAACTCCCAATGAATCTTCTGCTGCAGTAATGTACAACTTCAAAGATTTATCACTCTTTAGTGGCATTAGCACTAGAGGCTTGGCCAAGTAGGCTTTAATTCCTTCGAAAGCAGTTTGATGCTCTGGCGTCCAGACAAACTCCTCTTCATCTTTCGACCTTACTAAGGAAGAAAATACTTTAGTTTTCCTTGCAGTGTTAGAAATAAATCTTCGAAGAAAATTAACCTGTCCAAGGAGTTCTTGTACTTCTTTCTTACTTGATGGAAGCTTGGCTTCAATGATGGCTTTGGCTTTATTTTGATCAATCTGTATTCCCTTCCTGTGCACTACATAGCCCAAGAAGTTTCCAACTGATACACCAAAAGCACATTTGAGAGATTAAGTTTCAACTTGAACTTTCTCATTTTTTCGAAAGCTGCTTCCAAGTGAAACAAATGTCCCTCTATGGACTGGGATTTTACTACAATGTCATCAATGTAACACTCTAAATACCCTCCAATGATATCATGAAAGATAATGTTCATAGCTCTTTGATATGTAGCCCCGGTATTCTTTAGGCCAAATGGAATTTTAATCCATTCGAAGGTGTCAATGTTCCTAGGACATCTGAATGTTGTCTTATGGACATCCTGCTTTGCAATGAAGATTTGGTTATAACCAGAATGCCCATCCATCATAAATAAAATCTCGTGCCCTACTGAACTATCCACCAATAAATCTACTATGGGCATGGGGTACTCATCTTTTGGAGTTGCTAAATTCAGGTTTCTAAAATCGATGTATACCCTCATTTTACCATTCTTTTTAACCACAGGCACAATATTGGATAGCCATTCAACATATCTAGCTGTTCTAATAAAGTCTGCCTCAAGGAACCTAACAATTTCTTCCTTCACCTTCTCAATCACTTCAGGACTCATCCTTCTTGGCTTTTGTTTGTATGGCTTGAAATTAGGCTTCATAGGGAGCCTATGTTCTACTAATGATCTATCCAATCCTAACAGTTCATTATAAGATCTGCAAAAGAATCTTTATATCTCTTTAAGACCATCAATAACTGGTTCCTATCAAGAGCATTTAACCAAGCACTGATGTAAATGGGTTGTTGTGTAGAACCTTCCCCTAAATTAACTTCTTCCAAGGGGTCTTGTATTTGAGAACTCACTAATGCTTTTTTTTTATTTCTTCTGTCTTCGAAGCAATTTATTTGCATTGTTCTGCTCCTATTTTTTCTGATTCAATATCTTTGCCATCTTCCTCATAGACAAAGTCTGTCCATAAGGCTTTTTCTTCCTGTATTTCCTGGACTTTTGTTTCGATGTCCAATGCACAGTATTTATCAAAGGTCAAAGGTTTGACCTATTGTTGTTTATACTTACAGCCAACTACCATGGCTTCATTCTCTTGTTCCTAAACTTTTTGGACTATTGCTTTTAAGTCCAATGTTGAAAACTTGACTAAAGCCAATGTTTTAGCTTCTTGGGTTTCATCTTCTTGCCTACAACTAGGCATCATTATCATCTTTGATGACGAATCCTTCATCAGCACTCTCCTGTACTAAGTGCTTCAGGTGTGCCACTTCTTCATTGATCGCCACTTCGGCTGAACCATCAGGTTTTCTCAATATATTTGAGTGGTGTTACTCCTTCAGTATACAACTTGGCCTCTGTAAAGTCAGCACAAGCGACAAAGGGTTGAGGGTCTACATTGATCTCTTCTGTCTCTCCATTGCACAAGGCCATCATTATCTTCTGATGTAGAGAGGAAGGCACACATTTGTTGGTGTGAATCCAATCTCTGGTTCCTACACTCAGGCTGATGGGCAAAATACCCTGAGCCATCTGTTTTTCTCCAACAAAACCAGCAATGGTTGTGTTGATTGGGATTAATCTGGGGTTCCTTTTCCCTAGTTTCTTCAAAGAGGATTTCGGAAGCAGGTTCACTGCTGCTCCATTATCCACCAATACCCTATTCATCTGTATCCCATCACAAAAAGCCTTGATATACAAGGGCTTGACATGCTGTGTCATGGATGTTGTAGGATACTCAAAAGGATATAAGAGATTAATACTTACTTCTTCCTCACTCTCGTCCTCAGTTTCCATTAGTGTGGCCACTTCGGATTCATCTTGAACCATAGTAACCTGTAAATCTTCACTAGAAACTGGAATAGGGTCAATCTCCTAAACTTCTTAATTTTCGTCTTCAGCCTGGAACTCTAGTGGTAGTATATGCACCATATTTACTGACACTGGAGGAAATGAACCAAATTGAACTACTGGTTGCACTTGCTTCCTTTCCAAGCTAACTTGTTCAATTATTTTAGAAGCATCTTCCATGCTGCATTCTGGCACTTCAGTTCTAGTGACTTCCTTTGAATGGTCTGTTCCTGCTGGTTTTTCAACCAAAAATGTATGTTCTGCCATGAAAGCTTCAAACATCTCCTCCTCGACCATCTCTTTCCATTGGCCTAGGTCAACTTCTCCTTCTGTCTCGCTGTCACTTTCCATCAAAGTCTTTTCAAGACCTGCTAAGTTGAATCTTTCCTTGGTTTTCAGTTCAGAGTGAACTTTAGCCAACTGCTCTTTGCTGAAACTTCTTTTGTTCTGAGGAGTCAATTTTGGACTATGGTCCAATTTTGGACTTTCTCTTTCCTCTGTCTGGCCTTTTGGCTGGGCCAATGAAGAACTCTCCCCACTTTCCTTCAGATCCTTTTGGTACTAAGTGTACCTTCGCTGGATCTTCCTCATTTAGGACCTAGAAATTACTGGAACCATCTTTGGTTCCTTTGTTTTTGGATGCTTCAGTAACACCCAATTATTTGGAGCCACTAAGGGAGGTTTAACCATCCTACCCTGGTCTCAAACAATACTTCTTTGGGTAGTCATTTCCTTAGGCTTGTTATGTATGACAAACCAATCTGAAACCTAAGGTACCCATGAACTCACTAGCTCAGTTATTGAACTAGCTCTTTCTACCTTTGAAGCCAGCTTCGAAGCAACCTATGGAGGCCACTGCTTGGCCCTGATCCCCTGTCTTGAGCCTAATTCAAGCATTCCATCAGGGTGGCTACCTTTCATCTTGTGTGAGACTGGTCTAGGAGGCCAATCTCTGGCTCTGATCCCATAACTTGAGCCCATTTTAGGCCTCCTCTCAGGATGATTGCCCTCCATCATGTAGTAGTTGGGTGGTCTGAACTCATGTAGAGGTCTCTTTCCCTTAAAATGCACTCTAGTGGCTGTTGGTCTAGCTAAGAATGGCTATTGTCTGAGACCAATTGGGTATGGCCTTTTATTGTAGGTACTGGTTAGTTTAGGGCGTCTCTGCACATCCTTGTAATACTGCTTCCCATCAATTGGAAGCCCTTTCAACCATTTGTAACTTAACTTGCATCTGGGACACATCCGTTGTATGACAGCTGCCTCTGAAGAGTCATCATCCAGTACCTTCTCACTAAAGTCCTCCCTTTGGTCTGCAAAGCCCTGCCCATTCGCTGGTGAACTTCTAGAATCTTTCTTGATAATAGTCTGGCTGGCAATATGCATCTGCACATTAACCTCATCCAATTCCTTCAAAGATAAGTTCTAGAAGTCTGGCACAATAACATTGGTTGTAACTTCTCCAATTTCTGGGAATGGATTAGTGTCAATCCCCATAGCTTTCTCAGCTTTAGCTGGGAATTTTAAACTTCCCCTTCGAATCCGTTCTTGGATCCTGTCCCGAAAAACAATACAATTTTTAGTCAAGTGAGACCAAGAATTGTGCCATTTACAATACATTTTTCCTTTAAGTTCTTATGGAGAAGGAATTTTAACTCCTTTTGGTAACTTTAAGAAATTCGTTGTAAGCAAATGATCGAAAATGTCATCTGCCTTTGTTAAATCGAAAGAGTATTTTCTATGAAGGTCTTTCTTTTTAAACTGTTAGTCTATTGTAGTGTCTTTACGAATTAACGCCTCACAGATCACAGGCTCTTTCCCTACGATCTCTGCTGCATCAATCTCATAATTAGGATCTCTATAATAAGTCTTGTACAATGCATTACTTCGATCTTGTTCTTCCTCAAGTAATGATTCATATCTAGACACCTTATAGGTTAATTCCACTAAGTCTCGAAACTCAGTTGAGTCAAACTTCTTTCGAAGCCTAAACTCTAAACCATTTTGAGCCAATCTCACAAATTCAAGCTCTAGTAGAATGACCATACACTTGTTTCGTGCTCTTTTGAATCTGGCTATAAATTAAGTAGCCTTTTCATCAGGCCTTTGACTCAACCTTGCCAAGTCTGCCATAGAGACCTCTGGCTCTGTTTGGAAGAATTAGGCATGAAATGCCTCCTCTATTTGGTACCATGTTTGGATGGAGCTAGGTGTAAGGTTAATATACCATGCAAAAACTGCCCCAGTTAGAGATTTTGGAAAAAGTCTTAACTTCATGTAATCATTATTGATCAATTCACCACATTAGGCTCCGAACCTAGCAATGTGTTCTACTGTTGACTAGTTTCCATTCCCATAAAAGAGAGCAAAGTCTGGTATTCTAAACTGTAACAACCCCAACCTCTGATTAACGTTAATCTGTACTTAATTATGTCTAATGGTAATTTAGGAAGGACTTGGGATTAATTTACATGTGTATTGCATTATTTTTATGTTTCTATCTGTTTGCGATAAAATGACCTGTTCATGTCTTTGACTTTAAACTGCGAATTGAAAGCCTTATCGGTGATCGATTCAGAAATTGATTTGTGTTTTATACTAGTAAGAATATATGTGATTTTATGGTAGGTTTAATTAAAATTTGATTTGGTTTGATTAAATTAGATTAAATAACATTAAATTACATTAGTTAAGTTTATTACCAAATTGCCATTGAGTGGCCCATTACCTAAGGCAACCTTGAGATTGATTCATACATTTGTTGCATCTTTTCATCATCCATTGAGAGACCAAACCGTGGGAGAGAGTAGGGGATAGGGAAAAACTTAGTTTCAACAAGATTTTGCTTGGAAATTAGAAGACTTGTAGAAGAATTGCATAATTGAGCCTCCATACTTGGAATTGAAGACCCAAGGTAGGAAAATCATCTTTTTGATTGTGAATTTAAGTTATACCTTGCATGGTCCATGGTAAAATTGAAGATTAAAGTCAAGAATTGGTTTAAATGTTGAATTGAGTAGTAATTCATGCATGCATGTGCACATTATTGAGTTTTGAAGATGTTTTCATGAATTCCCCACACGCATGTCCGGGTTATAGTCCATGAATTCACCATGTTTTGAGCTCAAATCTTACATTTGGTCATGTTTTAGAGCATTAGATTTCTAATGAACACTTGCATGTTAAGTTCTTGCATTATTCTTGAAGCTTCTTTGGATTTGGTGTTCAATTGTCTCACCTTTGGGCTTGATTTTACAAATGATCGTCAAAACATATTATATTGTTGGTTTTCAAGTGTTTTCCAGAAAATTGGCCCAAAAGGTTGAGTTTTGGTGTGTTGAATTCTTGGTTTGAGCTTTGAAGGCAAATCTGGAAATTCCAGATTTTGGCTTCCTCGCTCGAGTGAAGGATTCCACGCTCGAGCGACCACTTTTTATTCAGAGCTTCGCTCGAGTGAAGGAGTGCTGGCTCGAGCGTAGATTGCAAGCTCTCAGGTTTTTGGTGCACGCAGATGCACGCTCGAACGAAGAGACCTACGCTCGAGCGAAGAGCTGTGTCTCACGCTCGAGCGAGCATCGAGCGGGGATTTTCAACAACCAGTACTTTTGCATTTTTACAGACCGCTCGAGCGACCCCTCTGTTTTGGTAAGCTCGCTCGAGCGAAGAAAGCCCGTTTTCAACAAGTTTTGAAAAATGTTTTCCAAGTCATTTTTGCATTCTCATTCTATCCTAGGCATTCCTAGGTCATGTTTAAGACTCCATAGTGAGGATTAAGGGTTAGAAACACATTAAGAGCCAACGAAGAAAATTATGTACGATTAGATTGTGTGTTTCAAGTGTGTGCCTGTTATGTGTTATGTAGGTCACGTGCCGCGTACTGTTTGACTAATTTGCTCCGTTTGTCTATTTCAAGGCCAACTGTGTGTAATAACTTAGTAAAGTTATGTTCAACTGTATCTGTTTTCTGTCTGATAAAATAAGATCTATTTTCCGAAATGATATGTTATGTATAATGAATGATTGTTCAATTTCTGGTAAGTATTCGTGACATCCTTAGCATCATGTGATATATGTTGGCTGTTACCCGGTATCGAAGGTTCCTTTATGGAACTTAATCTGTCTGCACTCTGTTACCCGTACCGGAGGCTCCCTCACCAGGGCTCAGCGTATCTATTCTTTGTTACCCGGATCCGGAGGTTTCTTTATGGAACTAGTTATTCGTAACCCTCACGTATCTGTATCTGTTCTGTATCTGCTCTGTTAATGCTAATGGATGTATCACGTAAATGTAAGCATGACTCATGATTTCTGTATATGATCTGGGCAAACTATGAATTTGATACAAAACTGAATTATGATTTCTGAATCTGTACAAACTCATTCATTACAACCCCTTTACTCTGTTATTGTTTACTGGGCCTTCGCTCACAGTTTATATTATGTATGTAGGTGAGCCGGCATGTAACTAGGGCCAGAGTTGACGGCCTCCAGTTCTGTTTTTTTCAGCCAATCGTTGTGCTTCCCAAGGAGGTTCCGATCACAGTATAGTTGCATGGCTGTTTTTGTACTTATGCTAGTCTTTGTGACTGTTTGTAAAGTCAGATCTTGGAAAGTACGCTTCTGTAGATATTTGTAAATATTGGTGTCCTTTGACTGGCATGCTTATGTATATATATAAGTTTTGAAATCTTCTGTCCCATGTACATTATCACAACTCATTGGACCTTGTCTATTTTGTATAATTGCTTCCGCAGCCCCTTATTTTGTACTTATCTGTTAAGAGGCTTTCGGTAATCCACGAATTACTGGCCGGTTACGATACTAAACCTACAGGGGCGGGCTTGGGTCGTGACTCTCTTCGGTATTCATGCACCCTATCCACCTTCTGGATATGACTTTCGTAGACACCCCTTTTTTGACCGTCCTCAAGCCTTAGATGTCATCGCTCGTACACTCGATGATTGTGTGTTTATGTTCGTTTTGAATGCCTGAAGTCCTCGGCGGAGCGCTTTGTCTTTGAGTCTCTAAACCTTATTCTTTCTATGCCTTGTTTTGGACCAAAACTTGGTGTCTGGACCTCTTGGTGACCTGTCGGCCACCAACCAAGGCTGTCAGTCATGGCATGTTTCTGTCAGCCATAGGTGTGGCCGTTCAGCCACTAGTGGTGGCCGGTCGGCTATCAGTGGTGGCCGACAGCCACCAGTGCCTTTTTCTAGATATTTATTGACAGTTGTGCCAGCTGTTGCACACTGAGCTGCATCTCCATACACGTGTATGGTGAGAAGTTTCTAAACTCAATGGGTGATTTTTCTATATATAGAGGGGTTCCTTCCCAATTTTGGAGGGTTAGAAAAATTAGAGCAAAAATATCTCTTTCTCTCTCTCTCTCTAGAATTCTCTCTCTCTCTTGATATTTTGTACACATTTGCTCACAAGTCCTTAGCTTTTACATATCAACCCTTAACCAAATACTCTCACCTTTGGGTTGAGATTACTTGGAGTCCTGTTTGAGCTCTAGAAAGAGGTTTGAGCTTGGATTATTGGTTATTTTGTGCTTTGCTTCAAAGGTATAGGACTTACCTTATTTATACTTGTTTTGTATTTTTATTTTGCCATCTTTTCCAATTGTTTTTGGGCTAATTTTGAACTGTCAAAAACTCTATTTTTGTGACTTAAAATCATTGGTTTAAGGTCTCTTTGAGTTAGGGGGTGGTCCACCCTTCTTGCTTCTTTGTTTATTAAGCTTTTGTACAATTTTTTATCACTTTCAAATCAACCTTTTTGGGCCATTTGATTCAACAAATGTGCGTTTTAAGGCCACTTTGTTGTGGCAAAATCATGTTTTAAGCCCATTATGTTTAGTGGTAAAGCCGCAAACTTTAAGCCCACTAAAGGAGGCAAAATTCAAACCATTTTCGCAAACAAACATGAGTAGAGTTGTTCCAATTCTTGCAATTTTAGTCTATACTTGCTTGTGTGCATGACATAGTAATGTTAGGTAATAAACCGGAACAAGAGCACATAATGTTGATAAAAATCATATGATGATTAGTAGATGCTGATCTTTAATCGAGCGAGCGAGAGTGCTCAAATGATAACCTTTCCCTCTCGTACCTAAGTTCCCGATCCGAGGTAACTTTGGTGATGACGGACACGTGATCTTTGGCGCTAAATTTCCCCAAAACAAAAAATATTTAGGTGGCAACTCTGTATCTGGAAAAGCAATCCAATTTTGGCATTATTTGATTGAAAATTGATTTTCCAAAAAGGTTTGTCGGATTTGGATTCTTTGGTGTTTATCAATTTCGCATTACACTTGTGAGATTAGATTCAAAACCGCGGGAGTCCGAATTGTGAGGCCTTTTTTTCAAATCCTTTCCGAAAGGCGGGGCGTGAGAAAAATGCGAGTCGACAGCTTCCTATACACAGGAGTTTGAACCCCCCGAGCCATAGGTTCACACATTTCTCTGACAATATCAACAATTTGGTCCTTAGGAACCATATTTTGTGCTTGTTATACTACCACTAGAGGAACAAACATAGGGTTTGGTGGAATCCCATGTGTTTGATGTCCTCTTGGTCCATAGGGAGGCACATTTGGGACTAGCTATCCCTGTGGTACTTGCTACTGTTAAGGGTATGGCTGACCCCTCTGAACCTGTCCTGTAAAAGGTGTTACAATAGGAGAACAGGTGTTGTTTCTCTCCCCGATACAAGAAACCCTTCTAACCCCCCGGGTGTGAATTCGAACAGAGGATTAATGACCCCTCTTGTGCCAGGTATGGTTTCGAACATGGGATTTGGAAACATTCGCATACCATTTTCTTGTGTTGGTCCAGATCCACCAATTTTTATGGCTTTGCTGTTAGGTATTGATACATTTTGAGGCCTCAAAAGAGGCTCATACCACAACTGAGGTACAGGCGATGGTCTTTCATAATTTTGATTACTAGTCTGACCATTAGTATGTCCATTACTTTGCATAGGTTGCTTATCTCTAACCAATTTTTGCTGAGGAACATTTAAATTTTCCTCCATATATATACCTTGTGTTAGTTGGTTGATGGGAATTTATTCGATCTATAAAAGATGTTGCCCATCTTTCCATTGTGTTCATTAACTGCTGTCCCATGGTATCTACCAAGCCTCCCCATGGATTCATTGTCTGGGTAGATGGAATAGTGGATGGTCCAATTCCATGGTCTCGTCCAATATGTAGTGCATGCTCTGAAGTGCTAGTCTGTTTGACCATACGTTCTGATAGGATAGGTACTTCCACAGGATGTGTTATCACATTATCCTCTGGATTAGGTATTTCTACCTCTCCCTCCACACTTTCTTCTAAGCGTTTATTTTCTCCTTGTCTCCTACGTCTAGCCATTTCAATTAGTCCCACTGGGCGTGCCAAAAATATATGTTGGTTTTTTGGCTTTCAAAGGTTAGTATTGTAATTTTAAACATGCCAACAAGGATCAATCAATCCTTACAGAAGATTAATTGCCAACCAATTACCAGATGATTGTGTTTTAATTCTTTCAGCCTCAATGAAGAGGATTTTTACTGGTGGCTTGTTTAGGAAAATTTAGTAAATAACAATTAAGTAAAGAATAATTGCAGAATTTTCATTAAGTAAAATGAAAGACTTACAATGATCTGACCCAGCCTCGTAGAGGTTTACAGCAACAAACTATTTGAAACTACTCCTATGAATGAAGTGCAATACGAGAATTTGAAGTACAGAAATGTAAAAAACTGTAAAAACTGGAAAGAAAAATAAAGTAGATAAAACTGATTTTTTGGTTTGAGTTTGGATCCTCCTTTTTTGGGCCTTCTCTACTATTTATACTTCTCAATGATAACCATCGAAGTGGGCTCCTAACCGTCGAAATGTCCCTCCATGATCGCTCAATAGGCTCTCTCACAGTTAGTCCCACTACGCCATGTTTGCAGTTAGGCTTCCCACATGATTTTGAATTTGAACCTTGTGAGCAACCGTTAAGCCACATCACCTTATATCCCTTGATCATTCCAGTGCTACGCAGACCCATTATTACCAATATGAGTTAACACATGTCTGACTATGATTGGCACTTTATATTACCTTCCCAAATTGCCTTTTTCATGCCGCGTGTTGAATTGTGATTGGCTTATACAAATTATACAGCCAACAGAATTACAGAACATAATCAGTGTGTTTAGTTTGAGTTTTCTTAATTAAGTTTTTTAAAAAGTGAGTATTTTATTTTTTGATTTTTTTTTATTTTTAGTGAATATTTTTAAAATTTTAAGCATTTTTTTACCTTTTTAAATGCATTTTACTTAGATGTGTCTAAAAAATAAAATATTTGTGAAAAACTATTTTAAAAAATTAATAAATACACAAAAATACGAAAAACAAGAAAGTAGAATAATTTTCAAGAAAGTTGAATTTTCATAATTTTTTTTTATATTTTTGGTATTTAGTGAATTGTTTAAAGATTTTTTTCACAAAAATTATACTTTCTAAGTATATTTATGTTAGGTTGTCTAAAAATTAAAAAAAAAAGTTGTTTAAAATATTAAAAAAAATTAGTAAAAATAAAAAAAATATATGAAAAATAAGAAAGTAAAATTTTTTAAAAAATATTTTTAAAAAACTCAAATCAAGTAAAGTGAATAATTTTAATTTATTTAATTTTTCATGATAACTTGGGTTTCTCAGTGGAATGGAATAACATACTGGCAAAAGAAAGGAAAGCCTTATTCTCAACTCTCAAATGATTTGGAAAGTCCTATAGACTAATGCACTTACATATTTTTTTACTTTTCTCTATTATTAATATTGAAGATATAAAAGTATTTATCAGCGGGCCGGGACAGGTTGTGTCAAGTGGGTTAGAAACCTTAATCCCAAGCCTAATCTAAAACTTTTATAAAAAAAGTCAACAAATTTTTTTTTGCTTAGCCGGACTAAAATATCAATTACATACTCTTAAAAATTAAGAGTAATGTTAGAGATCTCAAATATTCTACTAAAAATTTTACCAAATGTCTCACATAGGTGTGGGACCCACACAATGTGGCTTCCATGTGGATCCCACACCCATGTGAGACATTTGATAAAATTTTTGGTAGAATTTTTGGGACCTCTACCATTTTTGAAAAATCAAATTCAAGTTGAACGGGCGGCGAGCCGATGCCTAGCCCTAATTCCGATGCATACATTGTTTTCATTTCAGAGTTGTCTAAGTCCTGTTTATTTTGGATGATAAAGGAGGGGGATTGGAATTAAGATGGAGGTGATGTTATGTTTGTTTTTTAAGATAGAGAGGGGATTCATAATCTCTTCCGGATTAGGATGGAGACTTAAGACTTGGTATTAAAAAATAGTCCGCAAAACTATTTTTTTATTTTTTACATATTGGGTATTTTTTTTTTAATATTAATGTTTAATTTTTTATATTTTTTGTTAAGTAAAAATCATAATTTTATTTGTTTTATTTTTTACATGTTGGGCATTTTTTTTAACATTAATGTTTAATGTTTTTGTATTTTTTTATTTATTTTATTATTTTATATTTATTTTATATAAAAATAATTTAACAATCTCTACACCAACAATTATCATCAAAATAAATACACTAACAATTCCCTCATTACGAATCATTTTCATTCTATTTTTGAAAACAAATCAAGCTAAAAGATTTCTAGTTAAGAGCCAGTCTAATGAATTCTAAGAATGGATATAAAAGATATTTTTTTTTTTTGGTCAGTGATGGTGATTGTACATGAGCACGACTAAGGGCTCGTTTGACGAGTGATTTTTTTAGGCAAAAAGATAAAAAGTTAAATATTCTCATTTCTCTTTATTTTTTAGACATTTTTTTATAAAAAATCAAAAATTTATCTTAAATATATTAGTTTTTTTTACATCATATTTTAGTCAAAAAATCAAGAAGTTACTAAAAAAGTCTGTTCCTAAACGGGGCCTAAATGATTGTAGGGCGAATTACATTAAAGATCCCTATAGTTTAGAGCTTGTGTCACTTTGATCCCTGACTTTTCAATTATGACACATTTGATCTTGAATTTGAATCTTGTTCCAAATAAGGACAATTGAATATACCATTACTCAATTTCAAGAGCAAAGTTGTCAGTTTGATAAAATATAAACTAATTTGACAAACATAAATGTCAAAAAATATTTTTAAATTTTTAAAAATTATTTCTACCAACCAATGATAAAATTATATAAAATTGATAAATCTATTACACATTAATTTATTTTTTTACCAAATTAATTTTTATTATATGTTTAGATGATGATCATGTAATGGGTGATTATTTTTATTTTCATTAAATTAGTTACTATTTTTTCAAAGTCAAATATGGTGACAACTTTAATATCATTATTAAACTAATCTATTAAATCAAAAAATTTAAAACTAAAAACATTTCATATATTAAAATATATCGATTACACATTAAAAGTCTAACAACCACCCATTACAAGATCATCATCCAAACACATAATGAAAATTAATTTGGTAAAAAGAATAAATAAATGTGTAAAAAATTTATCAATTTTACATAATTTTATTTTTGGTAGGTAGAAATAATTTTTAAAAATTCAAAAAAAAAAATTTGACATTTATTTTTGTCAAATTAGTTTATATTTTATCAAATTGACGACTTTGTCCTTGAAATTGAGCAATGATATCTTTAATTGTCCTTATATAAAATGAGATTCAAAATTCAAAATCAAATGTGTCGTAATTGGGGACTGTTAGTGTAATTTGCCCATCATTGTAAATGACTCCTACTTCTGTCATTTTTTTTGTTATAATTTTATATTAACATTAATTACAAATTTATCCCTATTCTTACAGTTCCAAACTTTAATCCTAACCCACTCCCAACCCAGACCCAACTTAAGGGTTAGCCCATGCTTTAGGTCACAAATGTTACAAGGCACCAAATTTTCAAAAATTATAATTAAGGTTTATATAATTTTATCATTCTTTGATTAAAAAAAAAAAAGGCTCTACCTTATTAAAAAAGAAGGCCTAAAATTGTTATTTTAAATGAGTAATATTATATAAATATTTTTTTTTACTAGTTTCTTTTACTAAACTGAAATAAATCTCTAATATAAGTAACTAACAAATTGTACAACCGTTTCTTATTCTTTGATATGACATTTTGTTATAAATGATGAGAAATTTGATGATGAAACAATACAAATTTTCAAGAATTTTTAGAATAAATTGAAGTATTAAACTATGTAAAAAGTGTCATAACCTGCTCCCCGTACCTAAGAATTAAGCAGCGTGATGGCCAGTAATTGAAATTACTTCCGGCCAATTCTTGAACAAATTAATAAACGCGAGCGGAAATAATATTTAAGTGAAGGTACCAAAATAATCATCGGAGCTACTACTTAATTAAATTGTCAGAGCTGAACTTATGTCTACAAAGTGCTTTGTGTCTACCCCACGCGCTAGCCCTAACATGTCACCTGAAAGTAGTAAACAACTATAAGCATATGGCAGAGAGAAATATTATACTAAGAGTATAAGAGTATAAAATTCACCATGAATAATTATTGGCTAAATAAAGCTTGATATTAAATACAGAATATATAATACAAAAATCATTTAACATATAATACAAAATAATCATAACTATGGTACAGAACAGATGTATAGACTCAAGAGGTAACTCGTACGAATTCTAGAGGTGGCTCTCACAATAGTATGGCACTTAGCTCCATACAACACTTTATTCCACACCAGAAATCAAAGTGTCAGTGGATCCATGACAGATAGAGTGTCACAAAGTGACTAATCAGAAAGCCAATGGTTATTTAAGTTCCCCAAGACATGAGACTTCCGTGGTGATACTTATAAAATAATTACTCAAAACATATTTTAATAAACAATTATATTCATAGGTTTTTCTTGTTATATAAAATAAGATTCATAAATAAATAACATAATTAAAAATACTAATATAATATATAAAACATAATTTACGTAAAATAAATTATAATAACTTAAAATATAAAATAATTCACCTTAATATTGACTCTTACTATTTTGTTCTTATTTTTACTACCCTTCACGGCTGTTCCTTTGCTGTATTTTTTCTATTTCCTTCGTCTCATTCACTTACGGCCCACCCATCCTTTTAAACACACAATCTGGGGGGTTTGCATTAATGGCCCAAATTGATGAATCACGCACCCTTAACCTGGAGAACCCAGATTGCTGTGTTTAATTAGTCCAGCGCGCACACACACGCCAGATTTGTTATTATTACTATTAGATTTGTTATCGGATTTATTGCAAGATTTGTTTTACTTATTTTATTCTTAGTATTATTTATTTCTTATGATTATTTATTTGTTTAACTTGTGATGTCATTTTATTTTGATTTAATTCTTAAAATAATTATATATCTTTTTTTTTTGATAATATATAATTCATAACTTAATTACACCTTATCTCATATACCCATAATATTTAATATTTTATTTTACTCTTACGAAATATTTAATTAAATATTTAGAGTTTTTCTCATTTATAATTCAATAATACTAAAATTAAATTTAAGGAACAATTAAATTTTCGGATTGTTACAATCTTCTCCCTTTTTAAAAATTTCGTCCTCGAAATTTGTCATATGTGTAAGTTATCCGCTGCGCATTCTGATAAATATATATTTGATGATTAATCTGATAGAAAATATTATCTCAAAAAAAAATTACCAAAAATAACTCACTATTTATTTGTCAAAAATTATTTTGGGCCAAAAAAAGAAAAATAATTGGTGACTTTTAAAACTTTTCATTAGTTTTGTTTCTGAAAATAAAAAATAAAAATAAAATAAGAACACAATTAAACAAGCGACTGGAAATGAAATGATAGAGTTATATGCAAGAGTTGAAGGAATTTGAGACGGACTTCCATTTCTTTTATCTGTGAATCTTCCATTGATAGAAAATAGTTTCAAAATTAGTAGCTTTAAAATTTGAACCCACTTGTAAAAAGTCGAAATATATATATATATATTTTTTTTGAATACTGAACTGAAAATTATATGTATTTAATTATATTATAATTTTGGTAGGTGCTTGAGCCCGACACCCTTTATATCTTTTCTTTCTTTTGCTATAACAAATAAAAATTATATCTGATATCCTTCACAAATTATGCACCAAAAAAAATAAAAAAAATAATAATAATATGTATAAAATCATATAAAATTATAATATAATTAAATCGACTAACAAAATATAATATTTAGGTACTAATTACCCGCTATCCTACTTCTTAAATGTGTGTGTGTCCTATGCTCCAATGTTATTTTATTTATTTATTTATTTTGAATACTGAACTGAAAATTATATATATTTAATTATATTATAATTTTGGTAGGTGCTTGAGCCCGACACCCTTTATATATTTCTTTCTTTTGCTATAACAAATAAAAATTATATCTAATATCCTTCACAAATTATGCACACACAAAAAAAAAAATAATATGTATAAAATCATATAAAATTATAATATAATTAAATCGACTAACAAAATATAATATTTAGGTATTAATTACCCGCTATCCTACTTCTTAAATGTGTGTGTCCTATGCTCCAATGATATTTTTTTATTATTATTTTTTTTTATAAATCATTGATCTGATACCACTTGTCACGACCTGCTCCCTGTACCCAAAGGTTAAGCATCGTGATGGCCAGTAATTAAAGTTACCTCCGGAAAATTCTTGAACAAATTAATAAACGCGAGCAGAAATAATATTTAAGTGAATGTACCAAAATAACCATCGGAGTTTCTATTTAATTAAATTGTCAGAGCTGAACTTATGTCTGCAAAGTGTTTTGTGCCTACCCAACACGCTAACCCTGACATGTCACCTGAAAGTGGTAAACAACTATAAACCCATAGCAGAATGAGAAATATTATACTAAAAGTATAAGGACATATATTCACTATGAATAATTATTGGCTAAACAGAACTTGATATTAAAATACAGAATATATAATACGGAAATCATTTAACATATAATACAAAATAATCATAACTATGGTACAGAACGGAATAGAACAGATGTATGGACTCAAGAGGTGGCTCGTACGAATTCTAGAGGTGACTCCAATAATAGTGTAACACTTAGCTCCGTACAGCACTTTACTCTACATCAAAAATCAAAGTGTCAGTGGATACGGCTCAGGCAATCCAATGGATCATCTGAGGCTATTTTCAGATATTCTATGCTCGATGGGCTTGACCAGACTCCAGAAACTATCTCTCTTCGATCAGACCCTCTTTTTGGGCCTTGATTTTGTGAATTGACCTTTAATTCATGATGTTATGCAAATTTAGATACGTTTTCCCAAGTTTTTTTAAGCTCAAATTATATGTTTTGAAGTTAAATTCTTTTTTTTATTCTTTCTAAATATTTAATTTGTGCCTTGGCTGGTTGAGAATTTCAACGTGCCTTTTATTTATTTATTTATTTTTAAGATCGGAATGTGCCTTTCACGAGGATGAACAATTACACTCGTGAGCTGCAAAATGTTTTCTAGCAAGTATGTGGTAAGTTCAAGCCCAGCTTGATTCCTAGAAAACTCAACTATTTTTTTTTTTTTTTTTTTTTTGTCCTTGAGAATCTAATAAATGCACCCTTTTTGTGAGATACAATTCTCAAGAATTTTATGTGGAGTGAGTGTGAAAAGGGTTTTTGTGCAGTAAATTCTAGGCAAAATCTCAACAAATTCTTAATCAATTATTCAGTAAATTTTTATTAAATTCTCAGTAAATTACTTAATAAATAGAGTGTTATAAAGTGACTAATCAGAGGGTCAATAATTATTTAAGTCCTCCAAGACATGAGACCTCTGTGGTGATACTTATAAAATAATTACTCAAAACACATTTTAATAAACAGTTATATCCATGAGTTTTCCTTATTATGGTGCTGTTTGGGAAGCTGCCAACGAGGCTATTATAGCCTCATTTGATAAATAAGCCAAAAAGTGGCACTGTTCACAGTTTTAAAAAAAAAAATAGGCACTGCGCTGGACAGTGTAGGCTGTCACAGCCGGAAAATGATACATCAATGGGAAAATTACCATTTTGCCCCTTTATATCAATTTAAAAAATAAAAAGTTAGGGACAAATTTGTCATTTTAAATTTAAACATCATTTCAACACACTTTCCAATACAAGAACCCAACTAAAAATTCATCTCATCTTCCCAAACACAAAACTAAAATAGCCTACTAAAATAGTCAAAAAGCCAAATAGCCTACTAAAATAGCCACTTCCCAAACGAGGCCTATATAAAATAAGGTTCATAAATAAATAATATAATTAAAAATGTTAATATAATATATAAAACATAATTTACGTAAAATAAATTATGATAACTCAAAATATACAAGATATAATATACCTCACCTTTATATTGACCCTTACTATTTTATTCTTATTTTTACTTCCCTCTCACGACTGTTCCTTTACTCTCCTTTTTCACTCCTATTTCCTTCGTCCCATTTCACTTACAGCCCACCCATCCTTTTATCCGCAACTTGGGGGGTTTGCATTAATGGCCCACCCACCCTAAACCTAAAAAACCTAGATGGCTGTGTTTAATTAGTCCAGCGCGCGCACACTTAGATTTATTATTATTACTATTAGATTTGTTATCAGATTTATTATAGGATTTGTTTTTTTTATTTTATTCTTAATATTATTTGTTTCTTATGAGTATTTATTTGTTTAACTTGTGATGTCCTTTTTTTTAGTTCAATTCTTAAAACAATTATATATCATTTTTTTTAATAATATATAATTCTTAATTTAATTACACTTTATCTCATATACTTATAATTTTTAAAATTTTATTTTACTCTTACGGAATATTTAATTAAACATTTAGAGTTTTTTTCATTTATAATTCAATAATACCAAAATTAAATTTAAGGAACAACTTAAATTTTCGGGTTGTTATAAAAAAAAAATTTAGTCATTGCTAGTTGCATGTATTGTTAACAAAATGACATAAAAGAGATTAAGGTCTCGTTTGGGAACCTACTATTTTAGTAATTTTTTGATTTTTTGACTAAAATATGAGATAAAAAAAATTAATATGTTTGGAATGACTTTTCAATTTTTTACGAAAAGATGTGCAAAAGAGATTTTTTTTAAAAATTTTTTGGCATAGGTTATAAACTTTTTGATTTTTTTATTAACTTTTTTTATTTTTAGACTAAAATAAATACATGGCAAATGAGACCTAAATGAATAAACTATATTAATTCAAAAAATATATCAACTAAACTTGATATGATAATTTAATTGATAATTACGTATGTCAACATCTTAAAAAAATAATTTTTAAATAATACTTTTATAATAACATTAAAAAATTATAAAAAACTTCATTTTAATTTATTGTTTTATGCCTTAATTTGTCTTGAGCCGGCTTTGCCCACCCTTACTCCAGCTGGTAAAAGTTTTTTTTATTTTTTCCAATTCTTTGTACTCTAGAATGGTTTAAAAAAATCAATTTTTGTTAAAAAACACTAAGGACAAAAAACAAGAACAAAAAACAAGGCCCATTCGGTTTATTCAAAATTTAACTCTATTATCAAGACTAATCAAATTCATTTCTATTCCCAAGGCCAATCAAATTTATTTCTATTACCATGTTGAAGTATACCGTACATCATACTTTCAAGTTAATTAATTTTTTTTTAATGAAACTTTTTAAATAAATTATTTATAAATTTATAACATAAGTGATATGTTAGTAAAAATTTAAAATAAAATAAATTTATATTTGAATTAATAAAAAATATATTTGAAAATAGTGAAAATAATACGTTATACGTTTTAAGTCTATTTAGATTCTAAAATTTGAATTTTTTTTTTTGTATATTTGTTAAAATTTAGTGATTTTTTTTTAAAAAAATTATAAATTTTATATATTTTAAATGTATTTAGATCGAGTGGATCTAAATTTTTCTTTTATTTTTTATATTTGCTAGTATTTACTAATTTTTTTTTATAAAAAAATCATAAATTTATATGTTTTAAATCTATTTAGATTGAGTAAATCTAAAAATTGATTTTTTCCCCTTATATTTGTTAGTATTTATTATTTTTTAAAAAACTCATAAATTTTATACATGTATTTAGATTGAGTAAATCTAAAATCAAAAAAACATTTATTAAAATATTTAAAAAGTTCGCTACATACAAATAAATACATTTTGAAACTCAACAACTATTTTTGAAAAGGGGTTGACTTTTCTTCCGTCCATATCCGTAATCGGACCGGAGGGTGCTATGAGTCTACCATGAGTCCCGTTTTGATAATCCAAACAGTTCAATGTGTAGAACTCATCAAATACTATGTGCTTGTAAAAAATCACGTTGATTGAATCCATCTATTTTTTTTATACAAAATTGATTTGATCACGTAGTTATCGATATCTGATCAACGTGATTTTTTACAAGTATATAATACTCGACAAGTTATATATATCGAATGATTTAAATTATCAAAAAGAGACCCATGATACACTCTCATAGGCCCAACAACACTCTCTAATCTGATCATAAATTGGAAGAAAGTCAAACCCTTTTGGAAACTCCAAAATTAGACAAAGTTTTAAAGTTATTTCACAATTAAAATCCAAATGAGTTTCAAAATTTCAAAATTTTCAAAATTATTTTTAAAATATACAATTAAACAAATTTTAAAATTTTGTCAAACTCTTTTCAAAAAATTGTTTTTCAAAATTAATTTTGAAAATCAAACCAAACTTACTTTAAAATAATAATAATAATAATAATAACAAAATTATTAAAAATGATTTGCAAAAACGTGCTTAATTTATCAATCTCTCCACTCTCACGCTCTTTCTTATCAAATGATACATGGACATGAGATGAAAAAAAAAAATGAAATTATTTATTTTAAATTAAATTTAAATACTGATGAGTAGAAAGACAAAACAAAATTTGTGTGATCGATCACTCCTTATTAGAAGGGGTAGATAACCAAGTTTCATAAATATATAGAACAGCATCTACTATACAGAATATCTTCACAAACTATGATACATCATAAGATGAAAGAGATAGATGCAGTAAACTGCCATTTATATAGAAGTAGATTTGAAACTAAAACACAATGAAAAAATAATTTGAGACTTGAAACAATGAGAAAAATTAGAGATCGTGAAATTTTTTTCATGAAAATAATTATAAAAGATTTATAATTCTTGAATTACTTTGATTAGTGTGTGGTGTTTTATTCTAAGTATAATCCAAGAGTCACAAAATTTTTATTATTATTTTCATGAAAGATTTTTCATGATACCTAACATTGCTGTGAAACAATACACCAAACCAAAAATGTGGGTAACATAGACAGCAGAAAATCGTACAGGAAAAAATAAAAAACCCGAAACAGAAAACCTCAAAACTTCAGAATCACGTCGCAGTTGGTACTTCAGAATCACTTCTAAGTTGGTTTTTCAGTACGCCATGGCATGCATACGAACCTAAATCGGCACATATAAAGAGTAACATAAATAGAGTTGTTAATATTTTTCTCTATCTACCGATTCAGGTGCGTATGCAAGCTTTGACGCACAAAATGAACTTAGGATTGTACGAAGCAGATAAGATGCTATCTCTATCTCGATCTCTCCAAGAGGATACCAAAACCCAGTTTATATAGTATTTCTATGTGTATCAGTGTTGCGGCTGCTTACGTTCATCTATCTATTAAGGGTTACTGGAGAGAAAAACTGGCCGTTGGATTAAATGGGGGTCAACAAGATTGGAAACACTGGAAACCCTAATTTGGTGACATAGTTACATGGCTGCCCTTGTTGTCGGTGTCAACATGTTTAGATTGGCCTTGTGGATGTGGCCTGTTTGGCTACTAGGTTTTTGTTATGTTTGATTGGAGGTGTGGTTTGGGGAATTGAATAATCCACGAGTCCCAGTCAGACTATGACTTCTTTTGGGAGGTGGCTTAAAAATCAGTTTTCAAATCTTAATCTATTTTAGGTTATATTTTTTAGAAGTAGCTTAAAAGTCATTTTTTAATTTTTAACTCATTTTAGATCACATTATCTCTTATGCTTTTTATACGTTTTTTTAAAAAGGTTAAAAAAAAATTAAAAAACTAATTTTTAACCACCTTCGGAAAACACCTCTATTTTTGTTTATATAAATTAGTAATTACATAAGATTATCAATGCCTTTAATGGGAGGACTTAGTAAATGACCGTGCAATGCACAAGAATTTATTTTTAAAATAAAAAATTAATTTTGAGTCTTAATATTTTATGTATAAAAGATCTTAATAATTGAAAATTAAATACAAACAAATTTGTTAATGGTTGATGAAAATTTTTGTCATTGTATATAATCCTATATAAAATAGGCTCATAAAATAATTTCTTTCAAAATTATTAAAAAAAAACAAAATATGTATTCTTAACCGGAAATTAAATCTTCATTTGTGTCAATCAAATTTAGTAAAAATCATGAATTTCACTTGTATCAATTTTCATTTTTATTTTTTTTGCAAAAAAATAAAAACAACGAAAAATTCTATAATATAAAAATTATAACTTGGTTATAACTCGTGGTGTATTGTTTCGGTTATTAATAAAAAAATCTTTGCTAATTTTTTATGTTTTTGGTTATGTCTAAAATGGTGATCAGATCTTTAATTATGTTTCAAGTCATATTTGATTATGATCTATTATAATATTTTCATATGGTAATATTTAAGTATTTTATTATACAAAAAAGTACTTAGGTGGGTTGAATCAAAGGTAAGATTTATCCTTATATCAGTAAGATCGTAACAGTCATTCACATTGATGCATAAAAAATTACAAATTCAAATAATAAACAATGTCCTCAAATGAATCAGACACAAAATCTCTATAACCTTAATAATTTCAATTTCTTAAAAAGGTTTTGATTAATTATGTGACACATCATACTAACAGCAAATTTTTTATTCCAGTCAAATTATTTTTGCATATCTTTTCTGGAAGACCTTATGAAGGTGCATTATCAGTAATATTATAAATTCAAAAATTTTATTTAAAAATTAGTCAAAAACATCAATAAGTGCTTTAAATCTACACAATTATTTTTGATAAATCAATATTTTTTAAAATAGTACTTCACGATATTTATCATTTGACATTTGTTAATTTATCTTTTAAAAACTTAACAAAAAAAATATTAAGTTATATTATTTTAATCAATCAATATCAAATTGGACGCTACACGTGTATGTAAATCACTTCTACAAATATGATATCTGACATAAAATTACAATAGAGTTAACTTTAATTAATGTAATGATATTTTATATTATGATATGTGTTGCAAAAAAATAATATTTATTTTAATAATCTTAGCATTATCGTTTTATAAAAGTGTTAATTGAAAACTTATATATAATAAATTTAGTTAAATTATTTATTTATTTTAATAATTTTAGTTCTTTTATGTTTTAAAAGTGTAATTATCATATAATGATTTTATATGATATATATTAAATTATAAGATAATAAAATAAATAATCATTTTGATATTAAAAATAATAATTAAATTAGAAAGACAATTAGTAATATATTTGTTTATTTTGATAACTTTAGTTCTATTGTTCTATAAAAGTGTAATTATTATATAATGATTTAATATGATATATATTAAATTATAAGATAGTAAAAATAAATAATCATTTTGATATTAAAAATAATAATTAAATTAGAAAGAGAATTAGTAATATATTTTTTAATTTTGATAATTTCGGTTCTATTGTGCTATAAAAGTTTAATTATCGTATAATGATTTTATATGATATAAATTAAATTATAAGATAGCAAAATAAACACCCATTTTAATATTAAAAATAATAATTAAATTAGAAAGATAATTTGTAATATAAAACTAAAAGTTATTCTAATTATTTATTCTTATTCTTATTTTTATATTTATTTAGAAAATAAAAATATGTAAAAATAGAACTACACAAAATTTATTTAAGAAATTAAATATAAATATCTTGTGATATGATTAATAAAAAAATATATATAAATTAATTATGAAATGTATTGATTTTTCCTTTAATATTCTTTTTGAATTATTCATACATATTGTTGTGGGAGCCAGAAAAATATAGGTGCTAACTTATTGGGCCTAACCCAAACAAAGCCTACAATAGGTCCAACCCAAATAAATATCACACCCCCCATCTATATAAAAGAGGGGGCATCCCAAGTGGAAGGGATGTTTTGATCTCTCTCTACAGAACACACACCCCTTCAACTATACATACAATTTACTTCCTTGATTCAAGGACTAACTTCATCATCGAAGAGTCCCCGGCCGGCAACCCCGGTTGGGTGGCACCGACTATGTTCATCTTTGCAGATCTATAGGGGTGAAACTCTTCTCTTCGTTGGATTTCTACAACATCCATGTGAGAGGATATTTCATGGTCTCACAATTGGCGCCGTCTGTGGGAAACGTCTGAAAGAGTTCAACGAAGGAAATAACAAACATGTGACTGTAAATAAAAATCCAACATCACTTTGATGGAGATCTCTGTTCTCTCTGAGTAAATTTATCTTAAACTTATTTGCAAAATTGGTTCTTTGTTCCTGGTACATGTTGATGAAAAAAGTGTTAAATCAGAATAGAATTCATGGGTCTACTTTTATATCTCTGTTTTCTCTCTCTCAAAATGGGTTTCACATTTTTCTTGGTGCACACATCTTTTCGGCAATTCAATTAAGTTGCTCGGCTAAATCCATATGTGGATCTGTCCGTTTATTTATTTATTCTTTGTTTCTCAAAACTTAGCTTCAAGTTGATGTTTGACATGTATGCACGTGTACCTATGCTAGAACTTTCTGTAGAATCCAAGGCTGGGTCTTCAATTTTTTCTCTCACTAGAATTGGACCACAATAACTTGGAGTGGATTAAACTTTCTTATTCGACACTTTATTTGGCTTGTCCATCAACCAACTCAGCAACAGTAACTCTTTATTGGGTTGTTCGTCAACTCTCTTGTTATTCTAAATCTCACTTCTGAAAGTTGTCTCTATATTTGCAAAGATACATTTATATATATATATATATATATATACATGGATACAAATATTTGCATATGCATCAGACTTGTTTGTTCGGCTCATAGACAAGGTGTTATAGGCCGACCATGGCTCTATCTAGCACTATTATTGGCAAAGGTGGAGTCGTGTTGACCAAGTGCTTCAGCATGTCAGCCAAGGCGATTTGCCTTCCAAATTTCTCGGCAAGACAAACCCAGTGGGGCAGGACCTACCTCTTGGATTTCTTTTATTTTTTGCTCTGCAACATCAACGATTAACTCATGTTTGTAGTCTTTGCATATAAAGTTATTTATCACCTTGATCCTTGTGGCCATTTCTTTTTTAGGTGTTCATTTCAGTTTGTCAAGAAAAATTGCAGGGAACATTTTGGCAACTCGGCTACCCACTGTGGCAAGTTGCTTAAGGTTGGGTAAGCAATGGAATTAAGAAAGTTATGAAGGGTTAATCACATAATCAATTGCCGATCAAGCATTTCAGCAAACGGCAAGATAAAAGATCAAGAGGTACCACAGAAGTCGGCGAGCCAATGACGTTGCTGACTTGCCAATCATGAGTATAAAAATAATATTTATTACAAGATCATAAATATTTACATAAATATTAATATTGACTTGCATTTATATGTTTGCGTCCAACATGTCATGGATAGCTTGACGACGTGTTTGGCTCGAGAACTAGATATTACCATTAAACCCATGGCTGGGTCTTCACCCTCTCTCTCTAGAAAAATTTGTCCCCAAGAGTTATTGGCAAAGTTTGACCATGAGTTATTATAGTAATTTATGGTAATATTTTGATCGGCTTTATATAGAGCTAATTAGAAACTCCATATTTAAGATATGGTCCTGACTAAGTTTGCAGAGTTATTAATATTTCCATGGTTAGGAGGCCAAGTTTAGTGATGCATATGTTGTTCCGCATACATTTGGATTATTCGGCTAATGTTTTGATCTAGTAATTTCTCTCTCTTCAGTTCAATTTACTTTTACGTAGTTTACTTCTTGAGATTATACGAACACAAGTTGCTAAGTGGAATCTCTATTCTTTCCTCTTTGAATAATTATTGTCTTCAATATGCTTTCTATATACATATATGCTTATAACCTTCAGTTTAATTAAAAACATAGATTGCAGTGCTCCATCTCTCGGATAACCAACCAAGTGCTATCAAAGAGCAGAATTTACGAGCTGCGAACCAATTGTTTCGGCAAGCTAACAGATGCCGACTAGTGTTTCGGCACGCCAAGATGAGTATCAATCGGCACCCATAATTGGGCCTTGCTCTTCTAAGAACAGTTCTCGGTAAGTAACAAAAAGTGAATTGGCAAATGATTTTTAATACATGCCAACCAAATTCTGAGCAACTCTCGCTTGGGGTGATCTTGGAGTTATGCGCCGAACACATAAGACCTTGTGGCGAATTGATCGGCAGCTAATCACTCGCCAAGTTTCAATCCAATCAAGAGTTTCAATACGTTGGCACCTCTCCGCCACTACATACTATTCTAACCAGCTTGGCAACCCGCACTTCGGTGACATCCCTTATTTGGCTACCATTGCTTATTCGGCAAGACTACTCGGCCAAATACGTCCACTTCAAAGCATTAGACATATTCGACAACACAATGCCTCGGCACTAATATCTCGGCATAATACAAGCATCTCGGCTTGCCGAAATTCACATCTGATAATACTAGCGGTTTCATGTCAACTCAAGGAGTCCAAACCTACCAACCTGAGAAGCCCAGACGTAACCAAAAGCCGTCAATAGTTGCGAAATCGACTAAATGTCCAGAAATTGACATTTTTTAATGTCATCAAACTCAATCTTTGAATATACCAGTGCGAAGTCCTCATGAAGACGAGTCCAACGCCACAAACCGCATCAAAATCGGACTTAAAACGAAGGAGATACAAGGCCTCAAAGTCACGAGCTCGAAATTGGAACACTTTTTCTTTCACAACATGCAGCATAAAGGTGATGAAATAAGGAATTATCATGCGCTCCTCAGCACAACATGCTCTGTTGCATCTTACCGCATTCTAGTTAATCGGATGGTCCAATAACTTCGAGGATGCCTACGCTTTAGTTTTTCGCCGTGTAGAATCCATTTTTGAGGTCCAATTTTGTGAATTTCGAGTATTAGCTTGGGATCAATCAACTGGAAAATCAGGAACTTTAAATGACAGTTCAACGATCAAATCATGTCCGATTAGCATGCAATTTTGACAACAGGCTCTAGGAGCTAAGCCATAAGTATCCATCTTCACCGATCATTCATGCCATCTACTGTTGGGACAAGACCCACAACTTGAATTTCTTTTACTTTCGGCTATCACAACTACGCATATTCGGAAACAACCAACGAACCAACTTACATCCACAGGCCCAACGAACAATTCGGCAACTTATTGACTTATTCGGCTCATTGCTTACTCAACAACACTACTCGGCCGCCCATACGTCAACCTCGGACAACCCCGTCCCGTTATCTACGTTATTCGGCTCACAACATTATATGTCAACTTATTCGGCAATAGAATTCATCGACATTATGAACGCTACATGCATATGATCAACTCGGCTTATAACTTATTTAGCAAAAATTACACCGCAACATTTCTTATTCGGAACATTCTTTGACAAGTTTACAATATTATTCCGCAACAATATTCGGCAACTTTGTGACTTATTCGGCACTAATACTCGGCATAGAACTAGCATCTCGACTTGACGAAATTCACATGAACATACCACAGGATTCGTATCGGCACAAAAAGTCCAAACCCACCAACCCGAGAAGTCAAGAAGCAACCAAAGTATGCCGAAAATTACGATACGGCTCACATTTTCCGGCAACTGAAATTTTCAAAGCTGTCAAACTCAAGTTTTGCCCATACCAACGTGAAGTACTTATTGAGACGAGTCCAACGTAACAAACCGCGTCAAAATCGGAGCTCAAACAAAGCCGTACGGGCCGCTCAAAGTTTGCCCAGAAAATGAATTCTTTCATTGGAGAAGACGATCCAGCAAGATATGAAGAAATAATCATGTGCTTCGCGGTTGCATTACACCCTGTTGATCTGAGCCGTTAGATCCATTTTGGCTATAATTACGCCATCAGGAGTCTGATCACAGTGATTTAATAGTCCTTTCCAGCTATCTAACACATTCCGGGTCCATCCGTACAGTCAGAATTTGTAAATTCAACTCAAAAAAAATTTACAAATTTTATTCAAAAAATTGAGCGCAATGGCTCACGTCGTATATCACTAAGCACCCTACTTTGTCTTGACTTCATTCTGATTTCACCACGGCACCGAACAGGGGCACGGAATCCGTTTCAAATTGTTATCGGCCTACTTGGCAATTTTGGCCCAAGTCAATTTTATTCCTTCCGAATAAGCAATCTTATTCAAAAGCAATGGGGCAAATATACGTTGGACAAGAATCTCAACTTCAATAAATTGGCAACTATTGCCAACCAAGTTCTTAACAAATCCAACTCCGAAGTGATGCCGACACACCGTGAAGCTAAGAAAAATCGCCGACCAAAAGATCACCACAATCACTGACCCAAGTGTAGCTGACCAACTTTTCGGCAAAATCACATTATATATGAAAGACACCGATGTTTTGACACTAGTTACTCGGCAGTGCATCAAATTTACTCAGCAATATTATTCGGCACCATTATTAATTCAACACTATCATTATTCGGCCGTGTATCAACTTTATTCGCCTAACAACATTATTTGGCAAAACAATTGCCCACTAGGATATCTTAGTCAATTTTCCACTTTCTAATTGGGGCACATCAGCCGATCATCATCTTGGCACCTTTGATATGCATGCATACTCAGCCAACTTGGTACAAACATTACAACATTTATTTGAGTTACACACTCCAGCTCCTTTTCACATCGCTCCAAGCAAGCGCCAGTTTTGGGGCAATACATTACACACTTGGCAGTCGGCAATTCGCATTTGGCAGTCGGCAATTCGCACATTGTTGTGCGCCGTCATTTTACCAAAGCCGAATCTTCCCTGCAACATAGGGCAATGGGAATCTACATTCCTTCCGACTAACACCTGTCATTCAAAAACAATGGGGCATACCTTGGACTAAACGCAAACCGAGCAACTCGACAATTAAATAGTTGACCCAATATCTACTTGGCAATTCCATATAAGCGGAGCAATATTATTGGTGATTAAAACGACCACCTTATTCAGTACAGGATGCATTATTCAAAGTCCTTGCCATATTGGCACTTGGTCGCCACTTAAAATCAGTAAAAGTCTCTGAGTACAGCATAATCTTCACTCTCGACATGGAGCGCCATCAGCAAAGGCCTACACCCATACCCGGGGGTTAAAATACCGCGGCCTACACCCATGCCCGAGGGTTAGAATACCGCGGTCTATACCTACGCCCAGAGGTTAGAATACTGCGGCCTATACCTACGCCCAGAGGTTAGAATACCGTGGCCTACACCTATGCCCGGAGGTTAGAATACCGCGGCCTACACCCTCACCCGGGGGTTATAATACTACAGGTCTACACCCTCACCAGGGGGTAATATGTCACGACCTAAACCCGCCCCTATGGGTTTAGTACCGTAACCGGCCAGTAATCTGTGATTACCGAAGGCCTGCTTAACAGTAATAATAGTAATACAGAGTACAGGGGCTGGCGGAAGCTAAAATAGTAATAAAATATGTCCAATGAGCTGTGACAGTCTGTATACAAAAAGACTTTTCATACATATACGCATTCAGAACCAAACAGTAAATACATACATATAGAATCATTCAGGTTAGGGACCAAATCCCTACCATAACAGTACAGTATGAGTCTATACAGTCTATACAAAACAAAGACAGAAAAGGAGAATCTAAAACACCCCGAAGTAGTCTTGGCTTGGACACACATGGAACCTCGCAGTGAAGCACGTTGGTTGGCTTGACAAAAATTGAGTTTAACCTAACGCTCCTAGCTCTGTTCCGGTGCCTGGACACCTACATATATATATATATATATAAACAGTAAGCTAAAGCCCAGTGAATAACATATGCATAAAGAGGTTAAGAATGAATGTCCTTTCAGTATTTAAAACAGTCATTTGAACAGTATATCAGTTATTTGATCATAGCAGTCATAAGTGGTACATCCAATAACAAACAGTACAGTAGGTCTTAACAGACCGAACAGTCAGTTGATGGCCATCTTATCAGTAAACAGTAGTGGTTCCAAACATGGGAACCGACAGAGACCTCTGTGACAGTAGCAGTACAGTACAGTAACAGTAAATTGTTATGGATGCCACGAATACAGTTGGCAAATAGGACAAGCATTCATTCAGTAAGAAAATATCATTTCAAAAAGCAATACAGTTGATCATTCAGAAAATATTCATGATTGAATATATCTTTACAACATTGTTACTCATAGAGTTCTGGGCTACAGATAGGCTAGTGAGCGTCCTCGGATACCAACCCTACACAGTTACAGGATGAACATACACTAAGTTGCACATTTGGGAAACAATAACTTAGTCCCTAACTTGACTCGGTGTGGTTCTATAGCATTATCCTCATTAAGATGCCTTAAACTAGGCCTAGGAATGCCTAGGATGGAATGAGGATGCAAAGATGCACTTTAAAACACTTTACAGATTTTTCACAAAATAGGGGTCTCGCTCGAGCGTGGCTTTCTACGCTCGAGCGGACATGCAGACAAGGGACCTCGGCTCGAGCGTGACTTTCCTCGCTCGAGCGGACTGCAAAAGTACTGGATGCATGAAATTTACGCTCGACGGGCGCTCGACCCCTCTCGAGCGTGAGACACAAGTCCTCGCTCGAGTGTGCATTCCCTCGCTCGAGCGGACTGTAAACACATGCAAAGTACTGGATACACGCATTTCACGCTCGAGCGTTACTTTACTCGCTCGAGCGGACTGCATGAACCCAGAGTGTACACTCGAGCGTGGAGTTCCTCGCTCGAGCATGGGTCTAAATTCTGAAATTTCCAGATTGAACCTACAAACCCAAAATCAAAATCAACTTTCAAAGCATCAAATCCGATCCTTTTGGGCTAATTTTTTGGAAAACACTTTAAAACTCATAATATGACATGTTTTGAAGATCAATTTGAGAAATCAAAGCCCAAAGGTAGTTCCATTAAACATAAATTCAAACAAAGCTTCATGATCATGATGTACATGTAACATGCATGAATTCTAATGACTTCTAATGCTCCAAAACATGATCCAAAGCAAGAGGGAGCTCAAGAATATGATGAATTCATGGGCTAGAACAAGAATGTAAACTTGCATGCAAGAATTTCCATGAAAACAACCTCAAAACTCATTAATGTGCACATGCATACATGGATTACTACCCAATTCAACATCTTAAACCATATCTTGGCTCTAGACTACAACATCCCTCTAAATCATGCAAGAATCAACTCAATTCATAAACAACAAGGTAAAAGCTCTACCTTAAGTCTTCAATTTCAAGAAAGGAAGCTCAATTGTGCAATCTACACTTCAATTCCTCTAAATTTCCAAGTAATTCTTGAAGAACTCAAACTATCTCCTATCTCTCTCGCTCTCTAGTCGGTTTGGCCACAAGAAAATTGAACAAGAATGATGTATCAAAGGCTCCAAACAATGTTGTAGGTAGTGGCCCACTAATGGCAAAAGGGTAAATAAGCCAACTAATGTAATTCAACATTATTTAATCCAATTTAATCATTCCAAATCAAATTTCAATTAAACATGCCATAAAATCACATAAATTCTAATTAACATAAAACACTAATCAATTTCAGATTCGGCCGCCGATAAGGCCTTCAATTTACAGTTCGAAACTTAAAACGTGAACAGATCATTTAGTAGTCAAACAGATAGATTTGCATTTAAACTAATACACTCAATCAATCGGTTCAAAAATTCAGTCAATCAGTCACTTAACATGCTTAATCATAGATTAGTACTAATCAGTGATGAGGGTTGTCACAGTCTTCCCTCCTTACAAAGAGTTTGGTCCTTCAAACTCAAATTATCTTCATTTTAGAAGAATACTGGATTCAGTGGGAACAATTCAGGATATCTCTTGATCATATCGTCTTCCCTTTCCCAAGTGGCATATACGCCACCATGGCTTTGCCAATCAACTTTCACTAACAGAATCTCTTTGTTCCTCAACTTCTTGATTCGTCTGTTTATAATCTGAATAGGTCATTCTTCAAAAGTATAGTCGTCACTTAGCACTACACGGATAGGCTCGATCACATGGAAGGGATCCTAGAGGTAATCCCTCAACATTGAAATATGGAACACATCATGCATATATTCCATTTCAGGAGGAAGCGCTACTTGATACGCCACCGGATTAATCTTCTCAATAATCTCATACGGTCCGACATATCTCGGCGCTAACTTACCCTTGACTCCAAAACGAGTCTGCCCTTTCATCGGTGTCACTTTAACAAAAACATGATCACCTACTTCGTACTCCCTGTCTCACCTTCGGACATCCGCATAACTTTTCTGTCGGCTTTGTGCGGTTTTCAATCTCTATTGAATGAGTTTCACATTTTCTGTGGTTTCCTGTACAATCTCGGGCCCAAGCAAAGGCCTATCTCGAACTTCTGCCCAGCAAATCGGAGATCGACATTTCCTGCCATACAAAGCCTCGAAAGGCGCCATACCAATGCTTGAATGAAAACTGTTGTTGTAGGCGAATTCAGCCAACGGTAAGTGGCTTTTCCAATTTCCCTGAAAATCAAGGACACACATTCTCAGTAAATCCTCCAGAGTCTAGATGGTTCTTTCTGACTGGCCATCTGTCTGAGGATGGTATGCACTACTCAGTCTCAGTTCAGTACCCAATGTTGTCTGTAGGCTTTGCCAGAATCTCGATGTAAACTTCGAGTTCCTATCAGAAACAACGGACACAGGCACTCCATGCAGTCTAACAATCTCATCAATATAGATTATAGCCAATTTGTTCGCATTATAAATTGTTTTGACAGGTAAGAAGTGAGCAGATTTAGTCAGTCTATCAACAATAACCCAAATTGAATCCATACCTTTACTGGAGCGAGGTAAACCAACAATAAAATCCATAGTGATATGTTTCCATTTCCACTCCGATATCGGTAAGGGTTGCAGTAAGCATGCCGGTCGTTGATGTTCGGCTTTAACTTGTTGGCAATGAAGACATTTCGAAGCAAAATCAGCAATCTTTTTCTTCATTCCCGGCCACCAGAAATTCAGTTTCAAATCTTGGTACATTTTTCTGTTTCCTGGATGGATAGACAACTTTGAATTGTGGCCCTCTTGCAGAATTCCTCTTTTCAGTCCAGAATCATTCGGTACACATAATCTTCCCTGAAGTTTCAGTATATTGTTTTCAAATTTGAAACCCGGCCTTGGTTTAGATTCTCATTCATCGATGATCTTCTTCAAGAAGGCATCATGTTGCTATTTCTCTTTAATCTCTTCAATAAGTGCCGATTAAGCAGAAATAGCAGCTAAGGTTCCACCTTGTTCACGCAAAACGATCTCAACTTAAAGTCTTTCAAGGTCACATAGCAACTCTTCCAGTCCGGTGAGTAAACAAGCTAAATTTTTTATCGATTGCCGACTCAATGCATCGACAACGGTGTTAGCTTTTCCCAGATGGTACAAAATTTGCAAATCGTCATCCTTTATCAGTTCTAACCATCTCCGCTACCTCATGTTCAGTTCTTTCTGTGTGAAGAAGTATTTCAAACTCTTATGGTCTGTATACACCTCACATGTTGCCCCATAAAGGTAGTGATGCCAAATTTTCAATGCAAACACTACTGTAGCAAGTTCCAAATCATGGGTCGGGTAGTTCTTTTCATGTGGTCTCAGTTGTCGGGAAGCATACGCAATCACTTTACCATTCTGCATTAAAACACGTCGCAAACCCTTATAAGAAACATCACTAAATATAGTATAACCATCCGTACCTGAGGGTAGGGTAAGAATCGGTGCATTCACAAGTCGAGTATTTAACTCTTGAAAGGCTGATTCTCTCTGATCGGTCCAGTCAAATGACATCCCCTTTTGAGTCAATTGAGTCAGTGGTAGGGCAATTTTGGAGAAGTCTTTGACAAACCTTCTGTAATGCCCGGCTAAGCCTAGAAATCTTCAGACTTTGGTAACATTTGTCGATCTAGGCCAATTCACTACTGTTTCAATTTTCTGCGGATCAACTGAAATTCCATCCTTACTGATTACATGTCCCAAAAACATAACATTGTCAAGCCAAAATTCACCTTTTGTCAGTTTAGCATACAGTTTCTGTTCTCTTAGGGTCTGCAAGGTAATTCTCAAATGATGTTCATGTTATTCCGTGCTTTTGGAATAAATTAAAATATCATCGATGAAAACAACTACAAATTCATCTAGGAACGGTTTGAAAATTCTGTTCATAAGATCCATAAATGTAGCAGGTGCATTGGTAACTCCGAAAGGCATAACTAAGAATTCATAATGTCCGTACCTCGTTCGAAAGGCAGTCTTTTCAATGTCCCCTGTCTTGACTTTCAACTGGTGGTATCCAGATCTAAAGTCAATTTTGGAGAACATTTGGGCACCCTGTAACTGGTCAAATAAATCATCAATACGAGGCAATGGATATTTATTTTTCACTGTTACCTTATTCAATTCACGGTAGTCAATGCAGAGTCTCAATGAACCGTCTTTCTTCTTTACAAACAAAACTGGAGCGCCCCATGGCGAAGTACTGGGCCTGATGAACTTCTTATCTAACAACTCTTGTAGCTGAACTTTTAGTTCTTTCAATTCAGTTGGTGCCATTCTGTAAGGAGCTTTAGATACTAGCTGTGTACCCGGAATCACATCAATGGTGAACTCAATCTCTATATCGTTCAAATCCCTTGGCAAATCATCTGGAAAAATATCTGGGAATTCTCTGACTATAGAAATACTATTCACATCAGTTTTAGCATCAGTAGGTACAGTCAATACACAACACAGATACCCTTTACACCCATTTTTAATCAGTTTAAAAGCTTTCATGGATGAAATCAGATGCAGGGGAGGTACTACTCCAACTCCGTTAAATACAAATTTAGGCAATCCAGGTGGACGGAAAACAACTCGTTTTGTTACACAGTCTATAGTAGCATGATATTTTGTTAACCAGTCTATTCTCAATATCACATCGAAATGATCAATATTCAATGGCAGTAAATCAATATACAAATGTGCATCTCCAACAATAATCTCACATGCAGGGTACATATAAGCACAAGTCATGGATCCCCCAACAGGTGAAGATACAGCTAACAGATAGTTCATAGGTTCTAGTGGTCTATTTAATTTGCCCGAAAAAGCATGCGATACATATGAATGTGTAAACCCCGAATCAATCAAAACATATGCATTTTGAGCACAAATTGAGAGTATACCTGACACAACGGTCTCGGTATTCTGTACGTCTCCTGGTACGAATGCGAACACTCAGGCTTGCCTCATAGGCTCTTTCCCAGTCGCTTTGGGGTTGGGTTTCGGTGGAGCAGTTGATGCTGCAGCGCTGGCTGCAGCTTTACTATTACCCTGAGGAGCAGAAGGGCAATCTTTGACCATGTGACCCACCTTGCCACACCTGTAACAAGCACCTAAAATTTTATAACAAACCCCTTTATGTTTCTTCCCTGACTGGAACTGGTTGTTGACCCCGTATTTTGCTTTTTATTCGATGAACTGTTCCGGCCTTTCTTAAACTTGAAGCCTCGTCTCTTACCACGCCACTCAGTCGCTGGTGTTTCAGTTTGTTTCAGTGCCTCGATGTTCGACTCAGCCATTATTGCTCGGTCAAGAACATCTACATACTTCAGTAGTTTCAAAACATTGATTCTGTCAAGGATTTCAACATTAAGGCCGCCTTCAAACTTCCTGGTCTTTTTGTAATCGGTATCCACCATGTGCGGTGCATATCTGGCGAGTTCAGTGAATTTCGATTCGTACTCTGCTATGGACATAGTGCCTTGTTTCAGTTGTTCAAACTCAGTCACTTTTCTGTACCTGACACACTGTAAAAAGTATTTCTCAAAGAAGGCTCCCTTAAACTGAGCCCAAGCCATAACAGTGCCGGTGTCACGAACAAGCATCCACCATCTTCTGGCCTCCTCTTGCAAAGTAAAAGTGGCCAATAGGACCTTGTGTGCTTCAGAACACGGAAACACTTCAAATAACTTCTCTGTTTCTAGCACCCATGCTTCGACCTTTAATGGTTCAAGACCTCCTTGGAATGACGGTGGTTTCATCTTACTGAACTTCTGCATTAGAGCAATTATATCATCATTCATATTCGGTTCCGGCTGTACCGGAGGAGGTGGGGGCTGTTGGTTCTGTTGTTGTAGCCTCAAGGCCTCAGTCAACATTTCAACTGTTCTTTCTAGCCTTGCCATTCTGGCCTCAGATGATTCAGGTTCATCAGTATTTCTTGCGTTATCCATTTCACTATAGACAATTATGGCAATTATAAACATAGACGGTTGCATACTTAACATGTTAACACAGTAGCACATGTATTCATGTCATGGCCACACACGCTTATCAATGCTCATGCAATGCCCTATTCACTTTTCTAGGACATCCTATAGCTCATTTGGACACATGTGTACGGTATAACTCGTGGTTTAATATCGTTCTGATACCACTCTGTCACAACCCAAACCCGTCCCTATGGGTTTAGCACCGTAACCGACCAGTAATCCGTGATTACCGAAGGCCTGCTTAACAGTAATAACAGTAATACAGAGTACAGGGCTGGCGGAAGCCAAAACAGTAATAAAAGATGTCCAATGAGCTGTGACAGTCTGTATGCAAAAAGACTTTTTATACATATACGCATTCAGAACCAAACAGTAAATACATACATACACAATCATTCAAGTTAGGGACTGTAGACACTCCATTTTTAACCGTCCTCAAGACTTGGACGTCACCGTTTGAACACTCGGTGATCATCCATGTTCGTGTTCGTCTTGAGTTCTCGGAGGTTTCGATCGCACGCCTTGCCTCAAGACCTCTCGATTTGTTTGTTTTGTGCTTGGTTGTGCACCAAACACTTGTGTTTTTGCTTCTGAGGGCAGGGAATGGCTTGTTGGCCATCCCCACACCTCACCGGCCTTGGCTTGAGGCCACCGGCCCTGTTTTCTTGCTACTGGCCAAATATTTTGGTCGGTCGGCAATGTTTTTGGTCGGCCGGCCATTTTTGTTGGTCAATTAGCCATATTTTCCAGCCGACCCTTTTCCATCTGCTTTTGGCAGATATTTTAGATGGCATCCACGATACACCCCCTCCATACACGTGTATGGAGGGATTTGCTCCCTTGTGTTGGCTTCTCCAAGAAGCTTAGGAATTGAATTCCTATAAAAGGAGGGCCTCCCCTCCCTTTCCAGAGGTTGAACAACCTATGATATATGATATATATCACTCTCTCTATATTTGTGTGTATAATAGTGTTCAAAAGGGGTTTTTGTTCTTAGTTTTGCACTAAGACACCTAGTGTTACACTATACTTTGGTTGCTGAGGCTTTAAAGGTTGATTTTAGAGTTTTGAGTTGGTTTTTGATCAAAAAGAAGTGTTGGAGTTGGTGTTCTTGAAGTGTTCTTCAAGGGTAAGAACTTACCTTTTTATTTCCCATTTTTGCTTAAAATTTTAGACCTATTTTCATATTGTTTCGAGCTTAGTGTATAACTGATAAAAGTTCTGTATTTTCATGCTTGTTATAGTTGCTTAAGGTCATTTTGGTGTTGGGGGTTGTCTACCCCCTCTTAAACCTTGTTTGACCCCTTTTGTGCTTTCTTCTTTGGGCTTTGGAACCCTTCGTGTATTGACCTTCTCACCACTGAAATCTAGAGGATTTTAAATGGTGGAGAAGTGGTTTTGAGGTCTTGTATAGGGGAGGGACACCACTCTCTCCTTGTGACTCATTTGCTTGCAATTTAGGGCTCATAAAGGTAGCATGTTTGCATAGCTTTATTTGGCTCCATTTCAGAGGGTATTTGGTGCTAGTCTATCATGTTAGACCTCTGTTTCATGTTGGTTCGATGGCCTATTGTTTGCATCATGCACTTGTTTTGTAATCCCCTCTATTGTCATAACATGTATTATGCATTTAGACCATCATACTTACATGTTTTAGCTTGACTTCATGAAGCTCTTATCCATGTTTTGACATGTTCAAGCTCTGTTTGGTGTTGATTTGGTCATGTTTTCCATATTTTGTATAGCCACCATGTATCCTAGCTTGTTAGCTTTGAGTGTATGAGTCATGAGCATGCTTTATTTGGGTTATTTCAGTGATTTGGAATCATTTATCATGTTATTTCAGTCCATGCTCCATGCTTGTATACTTTCATTTACCATCCTTTCAAAGCTTTGAAGAGTTGTTCTTTTGTGCTTAAAATAGGTCATTGTGCATGCCTCTTTGTTTAAGTCCTTGGACTGCCATATCAGTGGGTTTTGGGGCTCCTTTAGGCATATTATAGCTCTGTTTTTCTTTGAATAATCCATGCCATGTGTGGTTAAGGTAGTTGTAGTGGAGTGCTCTCTTTGTGGCTTTGAATGCCCCTCATTTTTGCACCCATTTCCTAGCATGTTTTGGCCTCATCCCATGCATGTTCTAACATTATTTTGGACTGCCTTAGCTCTATTTTTGGGCCTCATGGTCGAATGATGTTTGCTATGCATGGTTGTAGTTCAATACCCTTGCCTAACTTTGAGTTTTGAAGCCTATTGCATGCGTATTTTGAGGTGTTTCCATGTTTTGGCATCATTGTGAATCATATTTCAGAGCTTATATGTATGCCATATTCCCATGTTTTCCACTCTTTAAATGGGTTTAAGAGTTATGCATGAATACCTCATTTTTGGACCATTACATGAGCTTCATTTCCATGCTTTGCGAGCCATCATTTTAGTCCATATTGGCCACTGTTTTGGATCTATTAGAGAGCTATCCATCTTGGTGTAAGTCTATCATTTGCATGTTGTTGCATGCTTGCCTTGTAAGTTGTTGTATACTTGGCTCATTGCATGTTACTGCATGCTTAAGTTGCATTTTGCATCCTTGTTAGCTTGCATTTTGTCATGTGTTTGATATGTTATTACATACTTGCATGTTTGCATGCTTGTTCACATACCCATGTTGCATTAGTTTGCTTGCATGTTTAGGTTGCATAGCATTGTGCATGTTTGCATCCATTGCCTCTTGATAAATCATGATAGAGGTTGGGGGCCCTTCTATGTGTTTGTGTGCATTTCATTTGATATTAAATGCACACTTGGCTCCTTTGGCCATCATGCATCGAAATGCGTAATTGGTGGGCCAAGTGTCGAGAACCATACTCCCTTGAGTTCATAACATGATAGGGAGGGTGGTCGTGCATACATTTGGCTTGCAAATTCCATGCCATGCACTGTCTGTCCTCTGTTGCGGTAAAACTAGTGTTCTGCAGGAATAAATAGCTGGTCGGCCACTTTCAGTGCCGGCCGACTACCAATATCCAACCGATGGCCCCATCTTTGGTCGATGACCATCCTTCCATGGCCGGTAGTCCTGTCTCTTAGCCGGTGACCTCCCATAGTGCTCAGGGAGTGGTTTAGAAGCAGCCTTGGGACTTGTGCAGCCTTCAGAGGCATGAAACAGTGCAAACAGAGGCAACAGTTGGCATAGCAACGGGTTTCCGAGCGAGGCAAATCGAGCATACATCATCCAATCATTTCGAGGCGGCGCTGCGACGGCCTCTTTTATTTCATACTTAGATTATTTTGTAATTAATTTTTTAATTAATTAAGCGTTTTCTAATATTTAATTAGCTAGGGTAGTTGATTAATTATTCGGTCTGTATTATTTATTCGGAACCTCCGCGAGAGGGCGAACTTTGTAATAAGCGTGCGTGTGTGTGATGCATGTCTTTCAACCCCACGTCTTTCTCCATTTTACTTACCAGCTTATGATGGTTAGTTTTAGGGCATGTTTCAAATTAGCATACTTATGACAGCATGTTTGCATAACATTCATTTGTATTGTACGCACCGGGCTCGGCGCATCATGCTAACTGTATTGTATTTCAATTCCAAATTGAATACATGTATTGATTATTGCACCTCATATGCCATCTTAGAATAGCCGAGCCTATTGTAGTTGCATTTTTGTATGTGTTGCATTAGGCATTCTTAGCATAGTTAGGATTCATGCATGTTTTTTAATTAGCTTCTTTCTTTGGCTCGGAGTACTCAGTAGGTGTTTATGCTTTAGTATCCTTGCATGTGTGTGAGTGACTGCCATGACAGCATGCTTACCATGAGGCAATGTGCTTATATAATATAACTGCCTGAATGCTTGTGGGTGAAGGTTGGGTTGCTTGAATTGGAATAATTCGTCGAAACCCGTGTTTTAGCCTATTTGCGAATAGCAAAACTCAAACCATTTTCCAAACAAACAGATATGCGATGCTTTGTTCCAAATTAGGCGATCTAGTCTATATTTGTGTGCTACGCGTATCACATAGTAATTATAGGTTAATAACCGGAATAAGAATGCATGTGTTTTCAAAAACTCGATATCATGTTTAGTAGTGGCAGATCTTTGATCGGGCGAGCGGGGGTACTCATTGCATGACCTTCCCCAATCGTACCCAAGTTCCCGAGCCGAAGCAACTTTGGTGATGACGGACACGTGGCCTTAGGCACGAGTCAGGGTTTCCTAAATCCCCCCAAAATAAAATATTTAGGTGGCGACTCTGTATTTGGCAAAGCAGTCCATGTTTAGCACTTCTTTCTTAAAAATTAGTTTTCCAAAACGATTTGCCGGATTTGGACTTTTTGGTGATTTATCGGTTTCACATAGCACTTTGCGGGATTAGATTCAGAACCATGGCACATGAGTCCGAACTGTAGCATGAGGCCCTCGGGGCGCGTCTACAGGGACCAAATCCCTACTAGAACAGTACAGTATGAGTCTATACAGTCTATACAAAACAGAGACAGAAATGGAGAATCTAAAACACCCCAAAGCAGCCTTGGCTTGGACACACATGGAACCTCGCAGTGAGGCACGTTGGTTGGCTTGACAAAAAGGGAGTTTAACCCAACGCTCCTAGCTCTGTTCCGGTGCCTGGACACCTACATATATATATATAAACAGTAAGCTAAAGCCCAGTGAATAACATATGCATAAAGAGGTTAAGAATGAATGTCCTTTCAGTATTTAAAACAGTCATTTGAACAGTATATCAGTTATTTGATCATAGCAGTCATAAGTGGTACATCTATAGCAAACAGTACAGTAGGTCTTAACAGACCGAACAGTCAATTGATGGCCATCTTATCAGTAAACAGTAGTGGTTCCAAACATGGGAACCGACAGAGATCTCTGTGACAGTAGCAGTACAGTACAGTAACAGTAAATTGCTATGGATGCCACGAATACAGTTGGCAAATAGGACAAGTATTCATTCAGTAAGAAATATCATTTAAAAAAGCAGTACAGTTGATCATTCAGAAAATTGAAGAACTCAAACTATCTCCTATCTCTCTCTCTCTAGTCGGTTTGGCCACAAGAAAATTGAACAAGAATGATGTATCAAAGGCTCCAAACAATGTTGTAGGTAGTGGCCCACTAATGGCAAAAGGGTAAATAAGTCAACTAATGTAATTCAACATTATTTAATCTAATTTAATCATTCCAAATCAAATTTCAATTAAACATGCCATAAAATCACATAAATTCTAATTAACATAAAACACTAATCAATTTCAGATTCGATAGCCGATAAGGCCTTCAATTTACAGTTCGAAACTTAAAACGTGAACAAATCATTTAGCACTCAAACAGATAGATTTGCATTTAAACTAATACACTCAATCAATCGGTTCAGAAATTCAGTCAATCAGTCACTTAACATGCTTAATCATAGATTAGCACTAATCAGTGGTGAGGGTTGTCACATAATAATACCGTGGTCCATTTTTTGGCTAATATATCTACCTTATTTAATCTGTCTTATTTGGTTCAGGCAATCATTTTCGTGCTCGGCATATAGAAATATTTCTAGCTCGGCACGAAAGTCCATTTTTGGAAGCAATCTTTGCACTGGACAATACATTACACCCTTGCCCGGGGTTATAATACCGTGGCTATCGTTATAGAGATAGTATTACTCACTGGGCTTTAGCTCACCTCTCTCCTCTATATACATATATTTGTGCATACATTCATACATACATGCATTCATCCAACCATTTATTCATTTATATTATTCATTTATCAAATGTATTTTTTGTCAAAAAACCTAACAGTTATTTGAATAGCGTAACTTGGCAAGGAAAAACTCTCATTCCTTCTACCGCAGACAATGAAAGTTTTGGGGCAATTATAGGAGCCAGAAAAATATAGGTACTAGCTTATTGGGCCTAACCCAAACAAAGCCTACAATAGGTCCAACCCAAACAAATATCACAACCCCCATCTATATAAAGGAGGGGGCATCCCAAGTGGAAGGGATCTTTTGATCTCTCTCTACAGAACACACACCCCTTCAAATATATATACAATTTACTTCCTTGTTTCAAGAACTAACTTCATCATCAGAGAGTCCCCGGCCGGCAACCCCGGTTGGGTGGCACCGCCTATGTTCATCTTTGCAGATCTACAAGGGTGAAACTCTTCTCTTCAATCTTTGCATTGGACAATTTATTACACCCTTGCCCGGGGTTATAATACCGTGGCCTATCGTTATAGAGATAGTATTACTCACTGGGCTTTAGCTCACCTCTCTTCTCTATATACATATATTTGTACATACATTCATACATACATGCATTCATCCAACCATTTATTCATTTATGTTATTCATTTATCAAATGTATTTTTTGTCAAAAAACCTAACAGTTATTTGAATAGCGTAACTTGGCAAGGAAAAACTCTCATTCCTTCTACCGCAGACAATGAAAGTTTTGGGGCAATTATAGGAGCCAGAAAAATATAAGTACTAGCTTATTGGGCCTAACCCAAACAAAGCCTACAATGGGTCCAACCCAAACAAATATCACACTCCCCATCTGTATAAAGGAGGGGGCATCCCAAGTGGAAGGGATCTTTTGATCTCTCTCTACAGAACACACACCCCTTCAAATATATATACAATTTACTTCCTTGTTTCAAGAACTAACTTCATCATCAGAGAGTTCCCGACCGGTAACCCCGGTTGGGTGGCACCGCCTATGTTTATCTTTGCAGATCTACAAGGGTGAAACTCTTCTCTTCGTTGGATCTCTACAACATCCATGTGAAAGGATATTTCATGGTCTCACAATTGTATATAGCTCTATAAAATTTAAATTAAAGATAAATATTTTGTAATAAATAATTTCGTGTTAAATAAAAATTAAATTAAGATATCAATAGGATAGACAAAATATATATATATATATATATGTATATATATAAAAGAAAATTAGTTCACATAATTAAGTCGTTTTGTCTTATTTATTTGTGTTTTTTTTTTTTTGTATATCAAGATAATAAAAAAAAATTCAAATATCGTAATAATTGAATAAAAATATCAACTACATAAAAGAAATTTGACAATGACAAAACTAAATACACGATGAAAAATAAGTATTTCTCAAATAGAGTTCATATAAAATTCGTTATTATAATTAAAATTAAGTTTGTATAGAATTTAATATGTAAATAGAAAAAATATACTGATTTGGCTTCTTCTTTTTTATAGAAGAAATAAGCCTTCAAAATATGTTACATAAGAAAGAGAAAAACACTACTTTTATATATACGATTAGCATTATCATCTTGCATTGGAATTATTAATCCAATCCCATGAATTGGGTTAAAAGATAATTTTTCTCTTTACAAAAACAACAAAGTTACATTATATGTTATAAGGTCTTTCATGTATTCTTGTAAATTTAACGCAACACTAATGTGAAAATAAGTGTACCTTATCTTACTTATCCAATCTAGTATAATCGCACAAATAATTTCATCATTAAATTTCGCTGTGCTTATAATCTCACCCAATGTAATCCGGTAAATAAATATGGCCAAAAGTCATGAGTGGATGGATGATTGTGTACTAAGATTATGATAGTGTTTGATATAATTAATAATTAAAAATTAAAAATTGAATTTTGACAAAAAAAATTTAAGTTAAAAATTTATTTAATAAAAATTTAAGTGTTAAATTAAAATAAGATAATTGATACGATTAAATTTAAAATTTATTATTTTTTTATTTTTAATTCCAATTTTATGTACTGATAGTGAGATAGTGAAAGTGGTGGTTGCAATAGTGTTTGTTACGGCGCCAATAGTGATGATAGTGGAGGCTCGAGGGGATAGTGCCTTTTGTTAGTTTGACAAAATAATAGACAAAATAATTAGCACAAATATTATGAATAAAACTAACAATGAATGATGAGAAATAATATTAGATAGACAAAAAGAGAATAATAGTTATGAGAGTCTACAAGTATTATTACTATTCTAAAATTGCTTCTTCTCTCGAGAAGATATAACTAAAGTAAAACAATTTTAAAGTAAAATCCAGTTGCTTTACGGCGTCTTTCATCAAGTGTTCACAATCACTAAAAAAATTTGAACTAAGTCACGAATCAAAGTTATCCAAAACAATACATAAAAACATATATAAATATACAGATCTCTTTAAGACCTTTCATCTTTTAAATTACATTTCGTGTGTCTCAAACTTTTAGAAAATTATAGGTAATTTATAGGACTCTTCCTAATTAATATAATTAAACATAATTAAGCCTCAATTAATAATAAAGTAAACCACTAATAGATCTTAAAATTAGATTTAATTTTCATCAAATCCTATCAAAAATAAGTCATAATAAAATTATCGCTAAAAATAATTTTTTGTGACAATTTTTTACATGTCACTAAAAATTGACAATTAGTGACATTTTCTTGTTACGGTTTTTATAAATTGTCGCTAAAACTTACAATTAGTAATTTTTTTTGTGACGATTTTTTAAACTGTTACTAAAATTTATAATTAGTGATATTTTTTAGGACAAAATTTTCAAACTGTCACCGAAAATTAACAATTAGTGACGTTTTTTAATGGTGTTTGATGAAAAACACTATTAATTATTATAGGAATTATTAGAGCATCTCCAACCCACTAGGCATATCATGCTTGTTAGTCAAAATGCCTAGTATAACTCATTTTTTTCAACTCCAATGCACTAGGCATATGATTAGGCATTTTAGCTCAACTCATATTCACTAGCTACATGTAGCTAGCCTTCAAGACTAGGCAAAATATATTTAATCATTAGGATCATTTCCCTCCATCTTTGTTGCTGATGTGGCATTTTATAAAATTAATAGTATTTAGATGAATAGCTAAAATAAAGAGCATGGTAGGAGTAGAAACATGAAATAGTTGATAGGCAAAATAAAATATATACTTTATAGTAATATTTAGATAGGTAAAATGCATATTACCGTTGGAGATACTCTTAGATATTAGGACCATTACGTAAATTCAACAAGTGTTAGGACCATTACGTAAATTCCCTTAATAATAATTATAACCATAAATTAAAACAATATTAATTTAGTCAAATAAAGTTTGTAACTTATGAAATCCTTAATTTATTGAATTTAATTAAAATAATATTGTGTGTGTCAATTTTCGACCACACTGCCAAATTAGTATTTAGCTGAAGAGCATCGGCAGAATAGATTAAACCCGAACGACCTACAACAGAAAGAAGAGATTTCGGTGGTGGTTCGTTCATCCGGGGGCACTCCGACGATCAAGTCAGTTATCTCTCAAAGATAGCAAACGTACTTAACTCACTATTCAGAGTATAAAGAGCATACCTTGGACCCATGAGGGTGCCTCTCTTTTATAGCCAACACAAACCTAATCCCAATAGAAGCCTAGCTTCAATGGACTTAGGATTACTGCTTATCTTGGACTCCCAGTAGGATTGGAATAAACTCTCTGAGAGTCTTATCTTTACCCAAACTGAAGTCCCCTCTCATTCTAGGACTCTTGTCCCTTATCCGCTTATCCCGGATTCCGGTATCTTCGCAATAACCTCGCCTAGCCGAGATGATCTCAGCGTCATGACCAGGGCACGTGGCACCTCGGCTGGCACTTTGGTGACACCTCGGCCACGTGTTGTCATTCAAAAATTATGTCCCCACAACTGCCCCCTAGATTCTATTACCTCGGCATCCTGAGGTGATGGAACCTATATCATTCCTTCCTTTAATCATGACCCTAGTTTAACTTCAACTTGTAAATTTTTTTAATTTCAACGAGTGTTAAACATGTCCTCGATTTAACTTCAACTTGTAAATTTTTAAAATTTCAACAAATGTTAAACATGTCATCGGTTTAACTTCAACTTGTAAATTTTTTTAATTTCAACAAGTGTTAAATATGTCCTCGATTTAACTTCAACTTGTAAATTTTTAAAATTTCAACAAATGTTAAACATGTCATCGGTTTAACTTCAACTTGTAAATTTTTTTAATTTCAACAAGTGTTAAACATGTCCTCGATTTAACTTCAACTTGTAAATTTTTAAAATTTCAACAAATGTTAAACATGTCATCGGTTTAACTTCAACTTGTAAATTTTTAAAATTTCAACAAGTGTTAAACATGACCTCGGTTTAACTTCAACTTTAAATTTTTCTTAAAATTTCAACAAGTGTTAAGCATGTCATCGGTTTAACTTCAACTTGTAAATTTTTAAAATTTCAACAAGTGTTTTACATGACCTCGGTTTAACTTCAACTTGTAAATTTTTAAAATTTCAACAAGTGTTAATCCAACCTTAGCTTGTAAATTCTAACTCCTAAGCATCATTCTCCAGCCCTCTTTGGTGCACTACTTCCAGTGTCATTGTGAGTCCTTTTGGACCTCCCTCCATTGGTCGTGTCGAAACAGAGTTCCTTCCCCTGAACATCCCGATGTTCTTTAGTGCAGATTTCTTTTGTTCGACGTGTCTTCTGGGATTCTCCATGCCCGACCTCCCACGAAGGCCGGTGAGAATGTCACTTGGTCTCGCCATGCTGAGGGATTGTAGGAACCGTTTTCTGCCTCCCTTTCTGGGCACCTTTCTTGGCCGCTGGAATCGGCGTATCTTGTAGCGGGAACAGTGGCTGCATGACGTTGTTCTGCATCATGAAATTGACGACCGTTTGCAGGTCCGCCAATTTGTCCGCTATTCTCTTCATCTTGTCGTCCCTCTGCAGGCATCTATCTTTCCATACCTGGAGGTCGTCCTCATTATAATACCCACTCTGGTCCGATTTCTTCGGTACGTCGCCCTCCTAGCCAACGTCCTTTCCTCCATAATTCTTATCATGAGTCTCTTCGTTGCAGTTGTCTTCTTCGACGTTAGGGTCAATATGTTTCCCACTTTCAGTAGGGGTGTCGTCCCCAACCTTCTCTTTCTGCCCGTCGTTGGCAGTCTATTCTCCTTTCTTTCCCACAGATGGCACCAAATTGTGTGTGTCAATTTTCGACCACACTGCCAAACTAGTACTTAGCTGGAGAGCACCGGCAGAATAGATTAAGCCCAAACGACTTACAACAGAAAGAAGAGATTCCGACGGTGATTCGTCCACCCGGAGGCACTTCGACGATCAAGTCAGTTATCTCTCAAAGATAGCAAAAGTGCTTAACTCACTATTCAGAGCATAAAAAGAATACCTTAGACCCATGAAGGTGCCTCTCTTTTATAGCCAACACAAACCTAGTCCCAATAGAAGCCTAGCTTCAATGAACTTAGGATTACTACTTATCTTGGACTCCCAGTAGGATTGGGATAAACTCTCCAAGAGTCTTATCTTTACCCAAATTGAAGTCCCCTATCATTCTAGGACTCTTGTTCCTTATCCGCTTATTCTGGATTTCGGTATCTTCGCAGATAACCTCGGCCTAGCCGAGATGATCCCGGCGTCATGACCAGGACACGTGGCACCTCACTGGCACTTCGGTGACACCTCGGCCACGTGTTGTCATTCAAAAATTATGTCCCCACAAATATTTTTTTCTTACTTTTATCAACATTATTCTAACATTTTTGGCGATGGTGGAGGAATGGCGTATAGTGGAGGTAGAAGAGTAGTGATGGTGTAGTGGTGGTGGCAACACTTGGTGGCAACAGTGGTGATTCTGGTATTTTTTTTTCTTCAGGTAGACATTTATTATTGTTTGGAGCTAACTTTTTTCATCTTTGATAATTAAAAAATAAATAAATAAATAAAAATAAAAATAAAAATTATTATTTTTTGATGAGAAGGTTTTTTTTTTTTGTTTTTTTATTTAAGGAATGATGATATTAATCTCGTTTGCCATCTATTATACATTTAATAGAAACTTCAAAATCTCATGATTTAGAATCCTACAAATATGTTTTTATTAAAAATAATATTTTTTACTTGTTTTTCTGAAATCTTTTTAAAAATTTATGTTGAATATGAAATTTTTGAAAAAAATATAATAGTTAGATTTGACTACCTTCGTTTATTTTTTTGCTTATAAATCCAATTTTTAACCATATTATTAAATGGCATCCAACTTATGATTTCATATTCTAAAAGTTTGTTATAGGAATTAGATTAACATTTGTATGGAGTTATATTCACCAATGCAATCAAAAAATGAATTTGAAATGTAAAAAAATCAAACAATTATATTTCACTATTTGCAAAATGGAATTGGGGTGACTACTGTGCGAGATACACAAGTCATTGTTGTGTGGTTGATGGGATCTATTTGGAGTCCTATTTCGATGATTTGATCCATTCATTTTTTAGAATACATCAAATACAATATACTTGTAAGAAATTAAATTGATCGGATATCAACAGATCTTTCATCAAACTACAGATATATTCAATTTTATGCTTAAAATCATACTCACCATTCATTTTTCCGATACGAATGTGATTCGATGAAACGGTTACTGATATACGATTAACATGATTTTTTACAAGTATATTCTACTCGATGTAGCCTAAACATTTAACAATTTGAATCGTCAAAATAAAACCCGAAGTGGACCCCATCAATCTCACATTAGTGGTTATTGTGCACCCCACACAGCAACCAATCCAATTCCTTGCCAAATAAAGTAAATTTCATATCTTTTAATATCAATTTTAACATTAAAACGCTCATTTAATCACTACAATTAAGTCTAACTGTGTTAAATTATTATGTTGCGTCAATTACATTGGCAATAACATAAAAAATTAGATATAAAGGCAAAAAATCAAACAATTAGATTTCACTGTTTGCATAGTAAAGTAAATTCGAATCGCAATTTTAACATTGAAATTGCTCATTTAATCCCAACGATTAAGTCTAAGTCTAATTATTTGAATTATTAAGTTTCTTTTTCTTTTTCTCAGTATTTGAATTATTAAGTTGCATGCAATTACATTGACCGATGCAATCAGAAGTGGAATTTGAAAAAAAAAAAAAACAATTTTTTACTATTTTTTAGGGCAAGAATATATTCATTAATATAAATGGATACAATTACATAGAAACAATGCCATAACGTGCCACTGGAAAGGAAAGAAAACTTAAAGAATACAAACATGAAAATTGAGAGGGTAAAAAGAGTAAATCTAGGCCGAGCTAGGACCGGGTGAAGGTGAGCTGAGCTGTGGGCTGAGCTGTGGGCTAAGTGGAGTAGGCTTTGCCGTTGGGCCTAGTTAGCTCGGTCTTAAATAACTCAGATAGCCCAGTTGGAGTATGCCGAACCGAGGTACAGGAAGCTGAAGAGAAAAGCCGAGCTAGGTGAAGCTCGGTCAAATCTACCGCTTAAGCATGGCAATATTAGCTCGGTCGTTTTGTCATACCGAGCTAACCTCTTAAGTATGTGTTACCTCAGTCGTTTTGTCATACTACCGAGGTAAAACCATTTCACTTGGTTAAAGCAGTGATAAGGGTGTTAAAGGATAAGCATCATTTTTTACAAATGTAATTCTTAGGAGGACTCTACATTGAGGAGTAAAAGTCCTACTAGGATTGTGTCACGCGGAACCTATAAAAGCTGATAACAGAACCTATGTACAGGTATCACAACTTTGATTCTCGAATACACAGAGCTTTTGTCTATTTGTCTATTTTGCTGACTTAGGCATCGGAGAGGTATCCGACACACACCCGCCGGCTAGCTCACGTTTATGTTTTCAGGGAGTAAAGCGACGACGTTTGGAGGAGCGCAAACTTGATCAACAGGATTATACGAGAAGATCATTTCATGCTCGTACAAAAATAATAAAAGCTTTCTCCAGACCAACAAATACTTCCCAAGTGTACAAAGCCACAACCATTCTAAACTGAATTTCAATGCCACCTTTTCTTGATATTTATGCTTTCCACCCCTTGATGCTATACAAGAAGTCAACGGATTGTGAAGTCTACATTGCCCACATTCTATTTCAACCAACAAACAAAGAGACCACTTAAATTCAACACCATTGAAAGTAAAAGTAGTATTATTTCTTGATAACCAAAAAGACCACATTACAAAAAGAAAGAGGGTTTCCCAAATTAGTTTCCTTCTCCTTCCCTGTATGGCAAGATATCCTAAGGCTTTTCTATACTAGGATTTTGTGGAATATAGAGGAGATGTGATGCAATGCCTCCTTGAAGTCTGGAAATTGATGGTAGGGAAAGCAATGGAATTGTTTTATGTAGCAGCTCGGGGTATCTGGTTGAATAGGAATAACTCTATATTTGGAAATTGTAGTCATTCAGATGAGGATGTTGCAAGATTTGCAATTGTTTATTTAGCAGAATTCCCTTCAACCAGCCTATGAACCATGGTTCCTCCTCAAAATAATTTTGTGTGATCATGGAGGGCATAAGTTGTGGTCTATATGAACACATTTTGGACAGGGCGATAGGTAAGAATGCCATAGCCGAATAGGAGTTGATGTTAAAAGACCAAAAAAGCAAAGTGATAGCATCATGTTGTGATAAACCGAAGTTTATCACAGATGCACATCATATAGAAGACATGAGTGCTCTTGGGGCAGTTAAATTTGCAGGGATTTAGGGTTCCAATGTATCTAGTTTGAAGGAGATTCGCTCACAGTGATCAGGAAAATTCAAGGGCTTCAAAGCACTTCTATAATTTCTCATCCCTGAATGAAGGGAAACCTAGTCGCTCACCTGCTGGCACATATCGCTCTTAAGCTCAAAAGGTTTTTCATGCTTAGTCGGAAGAGGTGCCTACCTCTGTTTACCTTGTTTTGTGTTGATAGCAATGTCGTAAACTTGTTTAGTAATGAGTATTTAAGTTTGAATTCAAATTTTAATTTGATACTTCACCAAGTTTCAATTTGTATTATGAGCCAAGCTCAAAAAATAACAAGTTTCAAAATAGGTTTAAACCTGACGAGAAAGTCTATAGTACATTTTGTTAAAAAAATGTACGGTACATAGAAAATCAATGGCTAAGATTGAGCCACATCATTAAAAGTGACGTGCTAAACAGGTCATTTTTTATAGTTATGAGCCAAAATCATATTTCTTCATAACTATAATCAAATTGATCATAACTTAGTCATAACCACATCTTATAACCAACACCATTTTGTTCATAACTAATATCAAATATTTCATAACCACATCTCATAACAAACACCATTTTGTTCATAACTAATATCACATATTTCATAACCATAATCACATATCTCATAACCACATCTCATAACCAACCCCTTTGAGTCATAACCAACATCACATATCTTATAGCCACTAGTCACATATCTCATAACCAACACCTTTTTTTCATAACGAACATCACATATCTCATAACCACCAGTCACATATCTCATAACTAACACCATTTTACTCATAACCAAACCACTTTGTTCATAACCAATATCACATATCTCATAACCATTAATCACATATCTCATAACTATTACCCACATGAACCATAATCACATCTCATAACCAACCCCTTTGAGTCATAACCAACATCACATATCTCATAACCAGTAGTCATATATCTCATAGCTAACAACCATTTTGCTCATAACTACACCACTTTGACCATAATCAATATCTCATATCTCATAACCACTAGCACATATAGCATAACCAAACACCCTTTGACACCACTTTGCTCATAACCAAAATCACATATCTTATAATCACTAATCAAATATCTCATAACCATTACCCATATATCTCATAACCAACATCATATATATCATAACTACTAATCACATGTCTTATAACCACACCACTTTGCTCATAACCAACATTACATATCTCATAACCAAACACCCTTTGACTTATAATTACATCACTCTGCTCATAACCAAAATCACATATCTAATAATTATTAATCATATATCTCATAACATTTACCCACTTATGTCATAACTACATATCATAACCAACACCATTTGTCTCATAACCAACATCACATATATCATAACCACTAATCACATATCTCATAACCACTACCCACATATAGGGGTGTAAATTTGGCCTACGAGCTCGCGGCACACCCCAAGTCCAGTCGCGCCTTGGGTGGGCCCAACCAGGCCTGAGCCTAAGCCCAACCTAAGACCCTAGGTTGTGTTCTAGAGCCCGGCCCGACTCTGGTGTGTTATAGAGTGTGACTCATCTCGTGAGCTCGACCCGAAATTTTTTTCCCCATCTGGCTCGACCCAACCCCAACAACTCCCTACCTGTGACAACCCTCACCTCTGATTAGCGTTAAATTGTGATTAAGCATGATAAGTAATTGATTAAGATGAAATCCTGAATTGATTGCATGAGTGTGTTGCTTTAATTGCATTTCTATCTGTTTGTCATTGAATGATCTGTTCATGTTTTGATTTCGAATTGCGAATTGAAAGCCTTATTGGCGACCGATTCAGAAATTGATTTGTGTTTTATGCTAATTAGGATTTATATGATTTTATGGTAGGTTTAATTAAAATTTGATTTGGAATGATTAAATTAGATTAAATAATGTTAAACTAATAAAACCTAGGTAAATTACACTTTTGCCACTAAGTGGATTATTCAAGACCAACCTGTATTACACTTTACATACGTTTGATACACCACTCTTCAGCCATCTTCTAGACCAAAACGTGAGAGAGAGAGAGAGAGGGAATTGGAAGAAAAATTGAGTTCATCTAGATTTTGGCTTGAAATTAAAGGAATTGAAGGAGAATTGCAAAATTGGGCTGCCACACTTGGAATTCAAGACTTAAGGTAGAAAATTCATTCTTTTAATTATTAATTTAAGTTGTTACATGCATGGTTCATGGAAAATTGGTGATTAGAGTCAAGAATTAGCTTAAAGTGTTGATTTGAGAGGGAATTCATGCATGCATGTCCATATCATAGAATTTTGGGGTTGTTTTCATGAAATTCTTACATGCATGTTCATATTTTAGTTGTGGCCCAAGAATTCACCATACTTTAGAGTTCAATCTTGCATTTGATCATGTTTTGGAGCATTAGAGTTCATGAGAACTCATGCATGTTATGTTCTTGCATTGTTCTTCAAGTTTTAATTGAAATTGTGTTCAATTGGCATACTTTTGGGCTTTGATTTTATAAAATGATCTTCAAAACATGTTGTACTATGAGTTTCCAAGTGTTTTCCAGAAAATTGGCCCAAAAGATTGAGTTTTGGCATGTTTGATTCTTGGTCTGAGCTTTGGAAGCAAGTCTGGAAAACCCAAATTTTGGCTTCCACGCTCAAGCGAAGGATTCTACGCTCGAGCGACCACCTTTGTGTTCAGAGCTCCGCTCGAGCGACGGAATGCTGGCTCGAGCGTAGATTGCAAGCTCTCAGGTTTTTGTGTGTGCAGACGCACGCTCGAGCGACGAAACCCACGCTTGAGCGAAGAATTGTGTCTCACGCTCGAGCGAGCATTGAGCGGAGAATTTCAGCAACCAGTACTTTTTGCATTTTTTTAGACCGCTCGAGCGAGGGAGTTTACGCTCCAGCGACCCCACTGTTTTGGTAAGCTCGCTCGAGCGAAGAAAGCCACGCTCGAGCGAGACCCCTGCTTTCAGCAAATTTTGAAAAGGGTTTTAAAGTACATTTTTGCATCCTCATTCCATCCTAGCTATTCCTAGGCCATGTTTAAGGCATCTTAATGAGGATAATGTTATAGAACCACACCAAGTCAAGTTAAGGGGCTAAGTTATTAATCCCAAGTGTGTAACTTAGTGTGTGTTCATTCTGCAACTGTGTAGGGTTGGCACTCGAGGACGCTGACTAGCCTGTCTATAGCCCAGTAATCTGTGAGTAACAATGTTGTAAAGATATGTTCAATTCTAATTATTTTCTGAACGATTGACTGTATTGCTTTCTGAAGTAACATTGTTTACTGAATGAATGTTTGTTCTATTTGTGAACTGTACTCGTGGCATCCATAGCAACTTACTGTACTGTTATTGCTACTGTTACAGAAATCTTTGTCAGTTCTAATGTTTGGAACTACTACTGTTTACTGTTTTGATGGCCATCAACTGACTGTTCGGTCTATTAAGACCTACTGTACTGTTTTGCTATTGGACGTACCACGTATGACTGTTATGATTTCTAAATGACTGATATGGCATGAAGTATGAGCCACTGATTGAATAACTGATTTACTAATGTAAATGACTGTTTTAATTAATGAAAGGACATTCATTCTTAACCCCTTTACGCATTCGTCATTCATTGGGTTTTAGCTCACTGTTTATATATGTATGTAGGTGGCCAGCCACCGGACCGAAGCTAGGAGCGTCAAGTTAAGCTCTTGTTTTGTCAAGCCAACCATTGTGCCTCACTTCGAGGTTCCGAGTCCGTTCAAGCCAAAGCTGTTTTGGGGTGTCTTAGATTTACCCTTTTATCTCTGTTTTGTAATAAATGTTTAAGACTTTTGACTGTACAGTTATGATGAAGGGATTGGATCCCTAACCTGTATGTTACGCATATCTGATATGTATATATGTTTATGGTTATGATGTGGACTAGTTTATAAAAGTCTTTTTCCACTCAGATTTTCATAGCTCATTGGACATCTTCTATTTACTGTTTGGCTTCCGCCAGCCCCTTACTCTGTATTATTGTCATTACTGTTAAGCAGGCCTTTGGTAATCATGGATTACTGGCCGGTTACGATGCTAAACCCATAGAGGCCGGTTTGGGTCGTGACACTACCCCTCTATTAGTGCAACGGTCAAAAAATTTAAAAAAAAAAATTGAAACAGTCATATAACCGTTAATTCCACTAACAGCCAATTTAATTTTTATTTTTATATATATATATAAATTAACCCCTCTCTCATTTTATTTCTCATAAGCAAATCTGTCTCTCAAACTCTCATTGTCTCTAACCTCTCAACTCTCTCAATTAATTTTGAAGTGTCATTCCTAAGTGATAATTGCAATTGATCACTGTAGGGATATATTTTCTGAGTACCAATACGTGGCTAAGGTGACGCCGACGTTTCAGCCGAGGTGCCACGTGTCCTGGTCATAACACCGAGGTCATCTCGGTTAGACCGAGGTTATCTCCGAAGATATTGAAATCCGAGATAAATGGATAAGGGATAAGGGACAAGAGTCCTAGAATAAAGAGGAGACTTAGCCAAGATAAGGATAAAGCTCTTAGGGAGTTTATCTTTATCTCTTAAGAAGTTCAAAGTAAGTACTGAACAGGAATCCATAGAAGTCAGGCTTCTATTGGGATTAGGATTGAGGTAACTAGAAAAGAGAGGCACTCCCATGGGTCTAAGGTACGCAATTTATATTCTGTCTAGTGAGATTAGCACTATTGATTATCTTTGAGAAATATATTGACTTGATCGTCGGAGTGCCCCCGGGTGGACGAACCACCGCCAGAATCTTCTCTTTCTGTTACAGGTTATCCAGGCGTCATCTATTCTGCCAGTGTTCTCCAGCTGAATACTGAGTTGGGCAGTGTGATCGGAAAATCACCCACACAATTTGGCGCCATCTGTTGGAAAGAAAGCAGAATAGATGGCCAGTAACGGACAGAAGGAAAAGATTGGGGACGACACTCCTACTGAGAGTGGGAGACCTATTAACCTTGATATCACAGGAGACGAATGTAACGTAGAAACTCGTGACCAGAATCACGGAGTGAAAGATGTCGGCCAGACTGGCGACGCACCAAAGAAACCTGATCAAAGCAGGTACTACAACGAGGACGACCTCCAGGTTTGGAAGGATAGGTGCCTACGGAGGGACGAAGAAGTAAAAGAGATGGCAAACAAATTGGCAGACTTGCAGTCGGTCGTCAATTTCATGATGCAAAATAACGTCATGCAGCCACCGTTCCCGCTGCAGGACACGCCGATTCCAGTGGCCAATGCCCAGAAGGGAGGGTAGAAAACAATCCCCGTAGCCCCCCAGCACAATGGGAGCGAAAGATACTCTCATCGACCTTCTAGGGAAGTCGGACGAAAAGAATCAAGAAGAGAAGAATCACGGAGGACACATCGCACAAAGGAGGCAGACCCCAAAAGACATCGGCATGTTCAGGGGCAGGCATTGTGCTTCGACACAACTCATAGAGAAGGGTCGAAAAGGGCTCAGCACGAGGCCGAGAGTAGTATACCGAAAAGACTGAAGTCGAAAGATAGCCGAGCTCCTGGGCGGAGCAAAGAAGACTTAAGAGATTACCTCAAGAGGAAGCAACAGAATGCCGAAGCCGAGGTAACCTCCCCAGATAAGCCAAGGACACCATTCTCGGTGGAATTACACAGACTTGAGGCACCGAAGCGATTCAGTATGCCGAGGTTTCAAATATACGATGGTAAGTCAGACCCCAACTTCCATGTTGGACTATATTTGAATTCAATGGCCTTGTATAGTGGGAACGAGCCGTTGCTCTGCAAAGTGTTCCCCTCATCCTTCGGGGAGATTGCATCAGATTGGTTCCACAAACTACCGAAGGGAAGCGTGAAGACTTGGAAAGGCCTGGCCGAGATGTTTGTGGCCAGGTTCGTGACAAACAAGCTGCAGCCATTAAGGGTGGACGCATTGATGGCTCTGAAGATCAGCAAGGATGATGGCCTCAGGCCTATGTAAAAAGATACTATGAGGTGTTCAATCAAATACCCGAATGTAATCAAGAGGTGGTGGTCGTATCTTTCAAGAACGGCCTGAAAGGCAACTGTCCACTACGAAAGTCTTTGGCAAAGACATTGCCAAAAAGTATGGAAGAGCTCATGGCGACAATCAAGAAGTACGCCAGAGCCAAAGAAGACACGTCAGGGGCTAAGGAGATAAACAAGAGAAAGGAAACGGCTCGCCGAAGCGAGGCCGAGGTAATAATGGATCAAGCAAACAGGAAGCAGAAGTGAGGGCCACACAGGCAGTAACAATTGTGTTCCGAATTCCAATTTACCAAGTCCTAGATCAAATTCGGAACTAGCCTTATTTCAGAACGCCAGAGAGGACTCCAAGAGAGTTCATGGGAAGAAACATTGGCAGGCATTGTGCTTACCACAATGAAGATGGGCATACAACCCAAGGTTGTAGAGCCCTGAAAACACATTTGGAAGACCTGGTAAGACAAAGACATCTGAGAGACCTTGTCAATGAGACCAGGACAATGGAAGAACGGGCAAGGCTGCCTCAGGCACCAACAGCCCCACCTCTCCTAGCACAGCAGCCGCAGGCAAGAGGACCTCGGGTAATCAACGTAATCCACTCGAAGGTCAATGAAAACGAAATCCGATGAGAGACCCAGAAGGTAAAACACCTACAACATGTCTACCAGGTCGGGAAAAAAAGACATCAGGCAGAAGAGTGCCAGGGACCAGTGATAACCTTTACTGAAGCCGACCTAGAGATGGTCCAACATCCGCATAATGATGCCTTGGTAGTATCCCTCCAGGTTGGGGAGTGCCAAGTGAAACGCATCCTGATTGACCAAGGCAGCTCTTGTGACATCATGTACGTCCGATGTTACAAGGAGCTCGGCCTTCACCCAGATCATATGGAACAACCCAATGGCCCAATGGTTGGGTTCAATGGAACGCCGATATGGCCACTGGGAACAGTAAGCTTGGAGGTGCAGGCTAGCACCAGAAAGATCAAGACAGAATTCACCGTAATCGACACACCCTCCTCTTACAACATCATCTTGGGAAGGCCATGGTTGCATGCAATGGAGGCAGTTCCCTTAACATTATATCAACTTTTGCGATTCCCAACAGAGCATGGGATAGAAAAAGTCAGAGGCGATCAGCTGCAGGCGAAAAATTGCTCCATGGCAGCAATGAAATCTACCTGCAGCATACGAGAGCCAGAAAAGACAGAAATTGAAAATGGGGAGGTGGAAGTCCTAGAAGGCGTCGGCAAGGAGCCAGCCGAGAAGAGCGAAGAGGCACTGAAGAAAATCCTCGTCCAGGATGGGGATAAAGAACGCTTCTTTCTTCTCGGCTCAGGCTTAGCCGAAGAAGAGAAAAAAAAGTTGGAAACTTTTTTAAGAGCTAATATTGAGGTGTTTGCTTGGACACCTTACGAAATGCCTGGCATTGACCCCGAGGTCACTTGCCACAGACTGAATGTTAACAGGTCGGCTAAACCTGTAATTCAACGAGCCAGAAGACCGACGTTGATGCACGTCGAAGCAGTAGAGGAAGAAGTAGACAGATTTCTGGAGGCCAGGGCCATTAGAGAAGTTCACTACCCGACATGGCTATCCAATACAGTGGTGGTAAAGAAGAAGAATAGTAAATGGAGGGTCTACGTAGACTTTACCAGCCTCAACAAAGCCTATCCCAAAGACAGCTTTCCTCTATCCAAGATTGACCAGCTAGTAAATGCCACTTCAGGGCATGGAAGAATGAGCTTCCTAGACGCCTACAGGGGGTACCACCAGATAGCTATGTACCCCCCAGACGAAGAGAAGACCGCGTTTATCACCCCAAAAGGCCTGTACTGTTATAGAGTAATGCCTTTCAGATTGAAAAACACAGGAGCAACTTACCAAAGGCTGGTAACCAAAATGTTCAAACACCTGATTGGTCGAACAGTAGAAGTCTACATCGACGACATGGTCGTTAAGACCAAGGAGCCTGAGGGTCATCTTGCCGATCTAAAAACAGTCTTTGAAATCCTTAAAACATATCGGCTCCGACTCAATGCATCGAAGTGTGCATTTGGAGTTAGATCTGGTAAGTTTTTAAGATACCTGGTGACTAGATAGGGCATCGAGGCCAGCCCAGATCAAATCAAGGCCATCCTAGAATTGAAAAGCCCGGCGTCGGCAAAACAGGTGCAAATGCTAACTGGAAGGGCCGCAGCCCTAAACAGATTCATCAGCAGAAGCTCAGATAAGTGCAGACCTTTCTTCAACTTGGTGAAGAAAGCCACAGACTTCCTGTGGACAGAAGAATGCGAAGCCGCTTTGGCCGACCTGAAGAAGTACTTGACCACAACTCCAGTTCTTTCAAATCCAGAACCTGGGGAGGAGCTGTTCCTGTACTTAGCCGTTTCAGAATATGCGATAAGTGCAGTACTAATCCGAGAAGAAAAAGGGGAGCAAAGGGTTGTTTACTATGTAAGCAAAACCCTAGCCGATGCAGAAACGAGGTATCTACCCTTAGAAAAATTAGCACTAGCTTTAGTAATGGCTTCAAAGAAGTTGAACCATTACTTCCAGGCCCATAAAATTGTGGTGCTAACAGAGCACCCCTTAAAGTCCTTACTGCAACAAGGAGACCTGACAGGAAGAATAGCCAGGTGGGCAGTCACCCTAGGCCAGTATGACCTGGAGTACAGGCCAAGGACAGCAATTAAAGGCCAGGTTCTGGCCGACTTCGTGGCTGAGTTCACACCAGAATCCATAGAACATCGGGCTCCGTTGAGCCAGGATGAACGATGTCGAGACAAGCAAGGAGAAGCCCAGGCAAAGGCGAAAGAACAAAAGAAAGAAGAAAAGCTCAGATCCTGCAGCATTTACATCGGCGACTCCTTTCGACTGTTCGTTGATGAGAGTTCAAACCGACAGGAAGCAGGGGTAGGAGTAGTATTGATATCCCCAAATGGGCAGGTACTAGAACAATTAATTCGTTTGGGGTTCAAGGCCTCAAACAATGAAGCAGAGTATGAAGCACTCATTGCAGGACTGAAGTTGGCAGCAGCAGTGCAAGCAGATGAGGTAATAGTTTTTTGTGATTCACAACTGACAGTTAACCAGACAACATGCGAGTTTGCAGCCCGAGATGAACGAATGTCGGCCTACGCAAAGGAAGTCATCAAACTGTCAGCCTTGTTTCAGAACTATCGACTGCTTCAGGTAAGCCGAGATGATAACAGCCACGTCGATGCGTTGGCCAACCTAACTAGTGCAGTACAACCTGGAAAAGTAAGGACAATAATGATTGGCTACCTGTCAAGCCCGAGCATTGAACCAGTAACCACAGAGCGTGAAGCAATGTGCGTAGACATGGGACCAAGCTGGATGGACGCGATTGTTGCGTTCCTAAAAAAAGGAAAGCTGCCAGATGACCATAAGGAGGCACACAAGATCAGATTGAAGTCGGCAAGATTCAGTCTGACAGCAGAAGGACATCTCTACAGAAGGTCCTTCACTGGAACCCTTTTAAGGTGCGTACACCCTTTGCAGGTTAAAGATTTTTTATATGAAATCTATGAAGGAATTTGTGGAAGCTATGTTGGGGGCAAATCACTAGCTCACAGGGCCATTACCCAGGGGTATTGGTGGCCTTACATGCAAAAAGATGCAGAAACCTACATGAAAAAGTGTGAACAATGCCAAAGGTTTGCACCCTTGATACACCAGCCAGCTGCTGACCTAAACCCTGTATCCAGTCCTTGGCCATTTGCCCAATGGGGCATGGATCTCGTTGGGAAATTACCCTAAGCAACTGGACAAAGAAAGTACTTGCTAGTAGCAACGGACTACTTCACTAAATGGATAGAAGCTGAACCTCTTGCCAAGATCCGAGATGTGGACGTGAAGAACTTCATTTGGAAAAACATTAGCACCAGGTTTGGGATTCTAAGCGCAATTGTTGCAGACAATGGAACTCAATTTGACAGTAAACTAATCAAGAACTTCTGTGCAAAGTTCAAGATCAAGAACTACTTTTCAACCCCAAGCTTTCCACAAAGCAATGGACAAGCAGAAGCATCCAACAAAGTAATTTTGGATGGGATAAAAAAGAGGCTGCAGGCAGCAAAAGGAAAGTGGGTAGAGGAACTACCCAATGTACTCTGGGCATATCAGACTACGCCGAGAAGATCAACAGGGGAATCCCCCTTTGCCATGACTTATGGCACAGAAGTAGTCATTCCACTAGAGGTCGGCATCCCTGGGATCAGAACCAAGGGGGTAGAGAACGGGACTAATGATGTTCTCTTAGCCCGAGATCTAGATCTTCTAGAAGAACGAAGAGAGAAAGTTGCAATTCAGCTCGCAGCATACCAGCAACAGCTTACCAGAGCTTATAACAAGAAGGTTAATCCAAGAGAGTTTCAGATTGGTGACCTCGTCCTAAGAAAAGTCGTCGGCAACAAGAAGGATCCCAGAGAGGGCAAACTTGGCCCAAATTGGGAAGGACCCTACAGAATCATCTCGGTGCTGGGCAATGGGGCATATCGGCTTGAGGATAATGAGGGCAAAGAGTTGCCAAGACCCTGGAACACTTGTAACCTGAAATTTTTCTATCATTGAGATTTGACTTATTTTTTGCCGACGTCATAAATAAAATTTTAGCAAGATTCTTCAACATTTGTGACTAATAAAGATTCATAATGTTGTTTCTGGAATGCATAAATAATGAGAACCCAAGTGGAACTCAGGTTCACATTAGGGGACAGAGAGAAGACAAAGATGTCTAACACATGTTGAAATTTGTGGACAATTTACAAGTTAAGTTAAACCGAAATCATTATTTAACACTTGCTGAAATTTGTGGACAATTTACAAGTTGAAGTTAAACCCAGATTATTGTTTAAACACTTGTTGAAATTTATAGCAATTTACAAGTTGAGTTAAACCAGTATGATGTTCAACACTTGTTAAAAGTTTGCAAGTTAAGTTAAACCGAGAAGTTTGTCTATCCGAGGTGTGTCACCCCGAGAAGATTGCACAAAGAAATAAGAGTATGTTAAAGACATGTAGAATATTCTAAGTATAGAATCACGCAAAAGCAGTCAAAAGAAGACAAAGGTACAAGCACTCAGTAAAGGAAAGTTGTATTAGCATTCAACAAAGAGAGGGCACATCGGCCATACAGGGGGCATACATCGTTTCAAAAACAAAATACAAAAGAAAAGACATCGAAATTAAGATTCCTCAGCATCAGCAACAGGCTGGGTTTGGACCTCGAAAGGCTGTTGAGAAGCCACCTCGGCCGCCTTTTCTGCCGCAAGCTCAGCATCAATTTCTTGCAAAGTTTTGTCAAGGCTCTTATCGGCAATGGTGACGTCAGCTGATGCCTTCTCAGGAGCAGCGTCTCTGGGAACCTCATCACCTTCCTCATCTTGAGTCAAGTCTAGGACTTGCTCATTCTGAGGAGGGGACTTGACCCCAGTAGCATCTTTTAGCTTCCTCACCAGAATCTCCTCCTCAGATTCAGAGTCACTACCAGATTGAGCTAGAGTTGGAGTTGGGGCTAGAGGGAATGGAAGAGGAATGAGGTCGGCATTTCTGAAAGGCGAGTCCTCGGGGACATTAAGCTTCTTTAGAAGAGACATCCAACCAAGGGTGAAACCCTTGTTACATGCCTGCTTCACTTGAATTTCATAAGCCTCCGTGACGTCGGCCATACCTTGAGCATATGCCTTCTCGTCGGCGTCTTTGATTTCAGCCTCTGTGGTAGCCAAGGCTTCTTGAAGCTCTTTTTCGGCTTGGGCCATCTTCTCCTCGACCTCTTTTCTTTGAGACTCAGAAACCTTTCTGATGGCTTCAGCAGATTCAGCCTTCTCTTCGGCGTCAGTTTGGGCTTTGATTGCAGCCTCGGCTTGGTCCTCCAACTTTTTCATTTTTGATTGTAAACTCTTGTTGGTTTTCTGAAGAGCGGAGAACTCCCTCTTCATCTCGGCCAACTTCTCTCGATTTTCGAAAGATTGAACAGAGAAAGAATAGGCATGCTGGATGGCCTGAAATTGAATAAAACAGAAGTTGTTAGAAAATTTCTAAGTATGAGAAAAAAGGAAAAAAGTTCCAGATGAAAGACACTTACTTGAATAGAACGTTGAAGCATCAGAGCGTAATTTTCATACTCGCTCAACCCGGCGTTTCGGTCAAGATCGCCAGGGAGAAGCAGAGCAGTACTGAGGGCTACGCCGACATTGATGTCCTCGGCGCTATCGTTGGCCATGACTGGCTTATCTTCCAAGGTAAGTTCAGGGGCCCAGGGGGCAGCAGGCTTTTTAGACCCCGAGATCGTTGCAGAAGATGACCTCGGCCTTTTCAATTTGGTAGAATCAGATGGAAGCTTTTTGGCGGACCTCTTTGCAGGAACAGAGGCAGTTTTCTCACTCTCAGCTGGTTTGGAAGTTGGCAAGGAATCCTCAGAATCGATCTGAGGCACCTTTGCCTTTGGCTGGGCCTTTTTGAGTCGTTTTGGCTTTGGAAGAAGCAGGGTTTGTGTTGGTTGTGCATCAACATCAGAAGGGATGCTGGCCAAGAGATCTTTTGCAATTGGTTTTGGGCGACCCATCTCGACAGTAGAAACTTTTCGGCGTCGACGGCGGCGTTGGGATATTGGAATCAAGTATGAAACCGAGGTTGACGGTTGCTCAGTTGGATCAGAAGTTGACCCTTGGTCTGTCCGAGATGTGGATGCGGTTTGTGGAGTTGTGGCAGATGGTGGAGAAAGGCTTTTCTTCTTCCTCCTAGGGACGTCGGGAAGAGCTGACTTGGATGTTGGAATAAAATTGAGAAGCAGAGGCGCCGTTCGTTTATGGACTGGCAGGTTCAAGAGTTTCTTCAAATCCTTGCTGGGAATGAAGGATTGGCGAAAGTTCTTTGGTGGCTTAGGAACAGCTGTAAGAAAAACAAACATTAAGAAATAGATAAAGTATGAAAGACTTTAAAAAACAGGTAGGTATGAATGCAGGGCTCTTACCATTGCCCTCTACAAAGACTGATTGAAGAATAGGGAAGAGATAGAGGTCTTCATCTGGGGCGAACTCCCAGTTCCCCGAAGTAATGAAATAATCGTCCCCAACTCCCTTGTTGGAGTTGGGGAGGTTGGCAACGATTTTGTATTCAGTGGACCTCGGCTTGAGGTAGTACACGTAGCCAGTGTCTTTTTTTAGGCCACAGATAGTATAGCAATACTGGATGTCAGCTAATGTGATCCTAGCGTTCTCCTGTTTGGCTAAGTCTATGATACCGTTAATGGTTCGATAGGAATTGATGGAAAGTTGCATTGGGTTCAACTTGTAATAATGAAGTATTTCACAAAAGAGGATGTTGAGTGGGAGCCGAAGTCCACACTCAATGAAGGCTACCACAGGGAAGGGCATGGAATCATCAGTAGGCATGATGGAGTCATCATCCCCAACCAACCTCAGATGGACGTCGGCTGGGATTTCAAACTCTTGTCTAAAGAATTCTAGTTTGGATAGGGTGTTTACCCTATGTTTCCACATACCCATGATGTCGGCTTAGATGGGGATATCAGATTTCAGGAAGAAGTATTTTTGAAGGTTTAAAGGACCTCGGCCAAAAACCTAAAAGAACACTTTGGTAAGGGTTTGTATGGATCTAGTGGGAGCTCGTTTCAGTTTTTCCTAAATTATGGGTTCTACAAACAAATCCCAAACCTAAGTCTATGGAAACGAAGAATGAAGGCACGAAATCTGGAAAAGACACAAAAAACAGAAAACAAGAACGGAGTTTCAGAATCAAGAACAGAGATGGTCTATCAAGAACATAAAAAGTATAGGGCCAAGAACAGTGGCAAAAGTACAGGAAAGTGGTGAAACAGTGCGTGTGTTCAAGATATGGGCAAGGGCAAAATCGTGGAAAAAACACATTCAGATGTATGATTCGCAAATTAAAAGTTTGAACAAATGCAGTAATGGCAGCAAGTAATGGAAAGCGTCAAAGAATTGAAAACGAAAGGAACAGAAAACTCACCGAAGAAAAGAAGCCGGTGAAAGGATTGCCGAAGTCAGACACTGGTCACCAGAAGGAGGAATGAAGGCAGTTACAGAGCTTGAGGTCTGGAACAATGGGGTATTCACAAGCTAGAGAGAGAAAAAGCAAAGGAATCGAATGAAAAGTGAAGAAGATGAAAGAAGAAAGAAACAAGTTTTGTCAAAAACTTGAAACGGCGGCAAAAGAAGGCAATCAATGCGCCTAGGAAGACGGCTTTGTCAAACAGCGCACGCAGGCGCGAGGCAGTTTTTAAACGCGTCGCAGGTACGATCCAATATAGGAAAGACACATGTCATAAACGGTTGAATTATTGTATGACAGCTCATACGAATGAAAGGGTTCTTGAAGTTCTTGTTCTTTAACAAAGACACGTCGGCCAACATAATGATCTCGGCTGAGATACTGTAAACCGACGTACTGGAAGGAAGGAATGATATAGGTTCCATCACCTCAAGATGCCGAGGTAATAGAACCTAGGGAGTAGTTGTGGGGATATATTTTCTGAGTACCAACACGTGGCTAAGGTGACGCCGACGTTTCAGCCGAGGTGCCACGTGTCCTGGTCATAACGCCGAGGTCATCTCGGTTAGGCCGAGGTTATCTCCAAAGATATCGGAATCTGAGATAAATGGATAAGGGATAAGGGACAAGAGTCCTAGAATAAAGAGGAGACTTAGCCAAGATAAGGATAAAGTTCTTAGGGAGTTTATCTTTATCTCTTAAGAAGTCCAAAGTAAGTACTGAACAAGAATCCATAGAAGTCAGGCTTCTATTGGGATTAGGATTAAGGTAACTATAAAAGAGAGGCACCCCCATGGGTCTAAGGTACGCAATTTATACTCTGTCTAGTGAGATTAGCACTATTGATTATCTTTGAGAGATATACTGACTTGATCGTCGGAGTGCCCCCGGGTGGACGAACCACCGCCAAAATCTTCCCTTTCTGTTACAGGTTAGCCAGGCGTCATCTATTCTGCCAGTGTTCTCCAGCTGAATACTGAGTTGGGCAGTGTAATCGGAAAATCACCCACACAATCACCTATCTCTATTTTAGATTTATTTTTAGTCATAGCATGTTCATTAAATATAATAGAAATAGTAATATACAAACGATATTCTTTTTAAAATATCTATATACACTTATAGACATATATATATAATTTAACTAAATTTTAATAAAAAAATATATTGAAAAAAATTGTCTATGACCTGATTTTATCTTGTTCTACTAAATAAATTTTCTCTTAAATTTTTGTCCCCAACTTTTCATCGTTTTTTTCTCTACTCTATTTTATTTCCCTTGATTTGTCTTAGTTGTTCCTGAGCTCTCTCTATTTCTTACTCAGACTTCTCTATTTCGCTCAAATTATCTAACGACCATTGTTGATAGTTCTTCCTCACTGGATTCTTTCTCTCTCTACTCCTGTGTCTCTACAATAAATCATTGAACTCATCACTACTCTCCTTGTCTATTTCAACACTATTCGTTCTGGTGATATTTCTCTATCTAGTAAATGCATCTATCTCGAAACTCTAGCTCTTTCACATTTATATGTCATACATACACAAACCTTCGGCCGTAGCTATGATTTGAAAGGTTTTATTATCATCAATTTGTACATGTATTATAGAACTGTTGAAAAATGAATATTACGCATTTTGTTGTACTATTCTGCTATATCAGTCATCTTCATCCCTCAAGCATCTCTCTCATTCTTTACTGTCATTGTAGATATCTCCGATGTTCCTTATCGGAAACGACAGCACCTTTGACGTCATTTTCACAAGCGATAAGCCCGTTTAGTCTCTCTTTCTCATATTCCATTTCCTCTCGCTCTACTAGCTAATCTTCTCTAACTCTCATTTTATGTTCCATGGCTTTAAGTCGTTGATTAAATTATTTAATAATTGTCATTACATTTTGTTTTCTCTGTATTATGAGATATCCCGATTGGTGATTCTAAGATTTTTAGTGATTTGTTTAGTCATTTTATGATAATTGTTTGAAACTTTGTTGCTTGATTACAATATTTGTGGTTTATAAAAAAAATTGGATATTTTTGCTACATCAATTAGTTGTGTATGACATTTGTAATTTGTAAAATTTTTGATTATTTTGATTATGGCAATTAGTGATGTAGTTACGCATTTTGTAGTTGATATTTTTAAATTTTGTGAATTGGTTATGACATTTGTGGTTTTTAAAATTTTTAAATGTTTTTGTTACACCAATTAGTGGATAGTTACATAATTTTTTGTTAATGTTACGAAATTTTGGGAATTAGTTACGACATTTGTGATTTTCTATAATTTTAAACAATTTTGTTACGCCAATTAGTGATAACGTTATGTATTTTGTGTTTTATATTACAAAACTTTGTAATTTGATTATGATATTTATGGTTTCTAAAATTTTAAATATTTTTATTACGCTAATTAATGTGTGATTATACATTTTGTAGTTGATGAGTAAAATATTCTCTCTTTTTTTTTATTAATTTTACTTAATAAAAATAGATGAAGGATTTATATTAAAAAAAATTAAGTATAAATTGACAAAATTATAAATTAATAATTTATTTCATTATAAGACTCTATTCATAAATGTTTTAATTTTGTTTTTTTATAATGATTATTACATAATTTCGGCCCCATTTTCTCCAAAAATTTGGAACTAACATCCAAATTTTGTCAAAATCCAAATTCTCTTATTAATTGTTTTTGAAAAATCCCTAGACCCCCAAACGAGAGAGAGAGAGAGAGAGAGAGAGAGAGAGAGATTTCTGGACTTGGGGTGTGCCTCGAGCTCATAGGCCAAATTTACACACCTATATGTGAGTAATGGTTATGAGATATGTGATTAGTGGTTATGATATATGATTTTGGTTATGAGGCAAATTGTGTTAGTTATGAGATGTGGTTATGACATATGTGGGTAAAGGTTATGAGATATATAATTAGTGATTATTAGATATGTGATTTTGGTTATGTGATTTTGGTTATGAGCAGAGTGATATAGTTATAAATCAAATGGTGTTTGGTTATGAGATATGTAATGTTAGTTATGAGCAAAGTGGTGTAGTTATAAGATATGTGATTAATAGTTGTGATATATGTGATATTAGTTATGAGATATGCGGATAATGGTTATGAGATATTTGATTAGTAATTATAAGATATGTGATTTTGGTTATGAGTTAAGTGGTGTCGAATGGTGTTTGGTTATGCTATATGTATTAGTGGTTATGAGATATGAGATATTGGTTACGATCAAAGTGGTGTAGTTATGAATAAAAAGGTTGTTAGTTATGAGATATATGACTAGTAGTGGTTATGAAATATGTGATGTTGGTTATGACTCAAAGAGGTTGGTTATGAGATGTTGTTATAATTCATGTAGGTAATAATTATGAGATATGTGATATTAGTTATGAACAAAGTAGTGTTATGAGCAAAATGGTATTAATTATGAGATATGCGATTAGTGGTTATGAGATATGCAATGTTGATTATGAAAAAAAAATGTTAGTTATGAGATATGTGACTAATGGTTATAAGATATGTGATGTTGGGACCCCTGTATTACTCTGATTTCCTTTGCCCTCTTTCAATTCAAAATTAAATTATTAAAATAATTTAGTTATGTGGTAATTACGAAATAATATGGTATGCATGAATAACTAAATATAACTAAGTTATGAGTTAATGTGATAATGGTTATAATCTATATACTAGTTGTTATAATATAAAAGCCCCGTTTGGTGTAACTGTTAAAATTGATTATAGATTATAACTTAACAGATTATAAATTATGACTTTAATCAGAAGCTGTTAATCTGTTTGGTATATCTGTTGGATTATAAATTTAAGTTGTTAAATAATATTTGTTAAATAAGCTGTGAAATAGTTTTTCAATTAATTTTTATTTTTTATTATTCACTACTTGTTTATATTTTTCATAAAAAATAACAATAATATTCTATAGTTCATTTGGGTCTTTTTTTATTTTTAAAAATTAAAAAAATTAAAAAAAATTAAGATATCTTTTTCTATTTTTAAAAATAAAAAAAATAAAAAAAAATTAAGATTATAACCGTAAATTAACATATCCACAGCAGAAGCTGATAATCAGAAGCAAGGGGTGAACAGCTTCTCAGAATCAGCTTTTTTGACTTCAAATAAGTTGTTAGAATCAGAAGCTGTTTGAAATAAATTTAACCAAACAATCCAAAATAGCTTTTCAAAAGCCAGAAGCCATAAGTTGGCTCAAAAAAACCTAAACAAACACCACCTTCACACAGGGGTGAGCAGCGGATATACCGATCCGCCAAAACCGACCGAACCGAACCGATCCGCCGCATTTTGGACGGATGCGTGATGACGAGCGGACGGTTGCGGATTGATTTTCTCCAATCCGCCAATTTGGCGGACGGATGGCGGATTTGAGGTTCCTTTGGCCGCAACCGAACCGCCAAACCGCGAGCACCTTTAGTAATTTATAAGATTTTGTATTTTCAATTTGTTTAAATGTTTTGTTTGTATTTTCAATTGAAAAAGAGTTCAAATATTCTGTTAAAAAGAAGTTTTCAACTTAAATATATTTTTTGAATTGAAAAAAATAAAGGTATTATTTATCTATATTTTTTTGTTTTTAAATCAAATTCTAAAAGTAATAAATAAAAAATATGATATGTACTGGTTGGTTTTTGTTTTCAAAAACATATATAAATGTAATAATACAGAGACATACACAATCTCTACTATTGCTCTGTTCATGGTTTTGGTGGTTTGAATTATTTTTATATTTTAAGAACCACATATTGTAATAATTTATGTGGATGAGGCATACTGTGATTATAATATATGGATGAGACATGCAGTGATTGTGATATTCTAAAGTTTCAAACTTTCTTTCTTTGGATGATGCATACAGTAATTGTAATACTTTTTTAAGTCATTGACTGTAATACTTTTTTTTAAGAAATGCACAAGTTGAATTATGTTGAAAATTTATAAAATTTCAAACCGCCAAACCGATTCGCATCCATCCGCCAAACCGCCAATCCGCTCAATCCACATCCGCCGGATTAGCGGACGGATGCGGATTGATTTTCTCCAATCCGCCAATCTGGCGGACGGATGGCGGATTGGAGGTTTCATGGCCGCAACCGACCCGCGCCCACCCCTACCTTCACATATCTTTAGTTAGAGGTATGGTACATCCAAATGTACCACAGCATCACCTGGGATGGAATCTCTACAGAGCCAAATGCTCGTAAAAACAATATTATAAACCACTAATTTATCATCACTAATACCACCACTAGTGAGGTGGCAATTGAAAAAAAAAAAAAAAACAAGACACAAAACACATGTGGCAGTGGATGGGATCCACTGCCACATCATTAAAACCACCACTAATTAATGGTCTAAAGCATTTTTGATGCTAGTAAACCTCCTCTGCACATCAAAAACATGCCCCCTAAAAAGGTAAATCGCACTATGAGAAATCAAATTAACGTTAGCCTCATTTGGTATTGCTTATGAATTATTTTTACGATAATAACTTTTTAAATTATTAATTTAAAAGATTTAAAATAAGATTTTTTTTAATTTAAAGAAAAAAATCTTCAAAAAATAATACCCAAGAAAATGAAACTAATACCCAATTCGTCTAGAAATTATTCAATACTTATAGAACATTACTCCATTCCATTTACAGATTAACACTTGACATGATCTCCCAAAACCTTACCACAAAAATAATAGGCCTACTCATTTGGAGCACCACCTGAGGTTGCTCTAGGAGCATTGATCTTCCGCTGCGTCAAAAAGTGGTGGTTTTTTTCTGATCCTACTACTTATTAGTCTTGCCCTTCAACAATTTCCTATTTGCAAAGCTTCTTCATATCATACTAAAGCTTCTTCCTCTGTTTTGCAGACGAGAGACGACTTACTAACTTGTCTAAGGCTTCCTTCATCCACAAATGCTGACATACCTCTTTAGCTTCTGTGGCGCTCATCTGCAATTTACATAACATGCATACATATTTTATCACCTGTTTTTCATTCACAACCCAAATTTTAGGGAATTAAAATATATATTTTTCAAAAAAAGAGTACATTGAAGCTATTACTGGCAAGCTGGAAGCACGCATTCATTCTGGACGTGCTCCATCAAGATGAATGCAACCACCAGCAGTGAAAAAAATTGTGATGTTTGTGACATACCCATAATCTTTGTCGGACGTGTTTCTCTGGCCAGAAATCTAATTGCTTGTTAACAAGCAAAGGGAACATGTATCCTTCATGATAAGTGTCTTGGCTTTGGCTCTTGAACTGCCATCTCCCCAATTGACGCTGCAAAATTTCCACTTTATTGCAAAGGCAACAACACCACCACAAGATAAAAGAGTACTCCAAGGTTGTGTTTGGATAATGAATTTAAATAAGGATTTGAAAAGGAGAAAGAGATGGAGAAAAAATTTAACTTATAATTTAGTCACATTTCACTAACATTTTCTTTTCCTTTTCTAAATTTTTATCCAAATTCATAATCCAAGCACAGTTCAAGACTTTCAATTATAGATTTGAAGTGTGAGTTGCTGAGGGAAAACAAAAAGGAAGGAAATCATTCACTTTTTCCTTCTTTTTTTTTTTTCCTCTTTTTCTTCCACAAATTACTTCTCAAATCCTTAATCCAAAAACGGCTTAAAGTGTCAATCAATTGGTTCTGCTTTTGGTTTTTTTTTTTTTAATTTATTTATTAATCTGAAAATGGTAACTTTTTAAGAAACAATAAAAAGTTGTTTTTGAAATTCAAAATTTGTTCTTGATAAAAAAGAAAGAGGGGGGGGGGGGGGGGGGGTGTTTTTTAATTTTTCGTTGCTTTTGTTTCCAAAACCCCCCAAAAAAATGAAGAAAATAAAACACAATTCAAAACAGATTTCCGATTTGTTAATATGAAATCTTGCAGCAAAAAAAATAGGAATGTAAAGAAGAAGAAACCTCAAGAGTGCCCAAGACTCCAGCTTCCTCCTCTGTCTCTCTCAAAGCAGCATCTTTAATCGATTCATCAGCTTCCCAACCTCCCTAGTAATTACAATCATCAGATAATCTAAGTCAGACCCTTTATTTGAAATCAATTAACTCTTCAATTCAGTATATTGACTAACTCTTCTCATGAATTAGTACTAGTAATCACCTTTGGAAACAACATTCCTTTGCCTTTTTTCTGTGAGCTAATGACAAGAACTTCAAAAATTTCCTCATCTTCAATTGATACTCTGTATCTGTAAGGAATGCATCTGCAAAATTGTAAAGAAAAAGGTCAAAAATCACTAACCAAGAACACCAAAATCATGAATGAACTTGTTAGAAAAATAAATAATAAAAAAATCCCAAATCCCCTGAATTTCACGAAGATATCTGTTTTTTTTTTTTTTTTTTTTTTAAAGAAAGTTTGATATTGTATTTTTTTGAAAACACCAAAATTGCTTTGGATCCAAAAATGAAAACCATATATATGTTTTGGGGAAATTTAATTGTTTTTGTTTTGGCAAACAAGAACACAAAAACAAAATTGAAAACAAAGAAAATGAGAACCAAACCAAAATGGACTGAGGTTCAAGCGTGCGTATGAGAGAGAGACAGAGAGAGACGAACCCAACGACTTGGCGACAGCCTTTGTTGTAACGCTGCAAATGCCTTCCAGTGCGAGAAACCAAATTAGCTGCGGCCATGATCTTCTCCAACCAATTTTCTTTTCTTTTCTTTTCTTTTCTTAAGCTTCTCAAAACTCAAATAGATATAGATATATATAACCATACATAGGAATTAATAACGACTCTCAAAATAGCAATTCATAATATTAAAAGTAAATCGGAAGTCGACTCAGTCAGTCGGTTCCTTTGAAACGGTACAAATTTACAGCTGTTGAAGGCCGAGTTGGCCACTCTAAAATAATTCTTCTTTTTATTTTTTTTTATCTTATCATTTTTTTATTTTTTTACATAACTTTTTATAAAAAAAATAAAAAATATATTTATTTAGGTTATTCTAAACAATTCCTTAAGTGATGTGAGTGAACCGCATTAATTTATACAATTTTTTCAATATCATTTCATTTCTTTTCCCCCTCTCTGTCCCCATGTGTATTTTGTTTGAGTGGACCGCATAGTATCCTAATTTTTTTTATAAATTTACTCTAAATGATATATTAAGGATGTTTGGGAAGAGTTATTTTTATGGCGTAGTAAGGAATCTGTGAAATCCGTAATTCGATCCAGTCCAGTTTAATTTAGTAGGTTTGGATTGATTTTTTGAATCCGTGGTTCGGTTCTAGATTGAAAAATTAAAAATCCGTAGTTCACGGATTGGTTCCAGATTGAACCCCACGGTTCTGGATTGGAACCGATTCGGACCGTATACAAATAGTCTATATTTTTATTATACACCTTCCTTCATAATATCTTCTCTTATTTCATATAAAACTTAAATTCAAACCTAAACTCGCATAGTATCTTTTTTTATTACTTTTATTTGCTAGTTTTTAGTATTAATTTGTAATGGTCTAAATACTTATGGTGGAACTAGTTTTCTTATAATTGTTTAAATTCTAAAACAATATGTCGTTATTATGAAAAGACATGTTGCTATTGTGAAACTAATATGTTGTTATATTTATATTTTTATGAAATTAAAGTGTTATATATATTTTTTTGTTATTTATTAATTATGTAAATCCGTGGTCCTAAACCAATCCAATCCGTGTTTAAATGAATTGGCTCAGATTGGTTCTACGATTTAAACGGATTGAATTGGTTCTAATATTTCAAGAACCGTAAATAACGGATTAATCCTGATTTTATCCCAATCCGGTCCAATCCGGACCATGCTCACCCCTAGTTATTTTTGTTTTTTTTTGTTAATTTTTTTTTTGTTAAAAGACAAAATAGGTTAAAAAATTTTAAAAAAATAAATCTAAATAAAATATCACATCAAATCTATGATCATTTTACTTTTCTCTCACAAACATTACATCTAACTATAAAAAAATTCAACTATCTTCCTAAACACAAAAAAAATTTCCTCTAAAAATAATCAAAAACTAAAAAAACCTACTAAAATTACAACTTCCCAAACACCCAGACTACTAGTGTATATTTGGGGACAATTTATAAACCCAACTTAAAAACTAATTTTAGTTTTTAATTCGAGTCATATCACTTTTCATATTTTTTATACATAAAAAAAAAATTAAAAAATCAACTTTTAACTAACTTCTCAAATCACTCTTCAAAATTAGAAAAATGTTTTATGCATATAATTTTCTTCTCTACAATCCCCAAAATGGTAAGATATAGGGCTATTTTGGGAAGTAGGTTAAAAGTCATTTCTCAGCTTTTAACTCACTTCCCTCTCTCACAAAAAAGTCAAAAAATAATTTTTAACTATCTTTCCAAAACACCTCATAGTGGTGTTTTAGAAAGTTGATAAAAAGTTAGCTTTTGACTTTTTATTATTTTTTAGAAAATGATTTGAAAAGTTAGTAAAAAACTAACTTTTGACTTTTTTGTTTAATATTTGTTTATCGTGTTAGACACATTAAAATGCCCAAAATACCCTTACCCAAATAGTTTTTACCTTTGTGTTTGAACAATCGAGGGTAGTTACGTAATTTCACAAATTTACTTTTTTACCGCTTCCCAAATGATTTTGTTTTGTTTACAGCTACGCCCGGCTTTTTCCTCATGGGAAAATGAGTGATAGTACTAATTAGTGTTACCAATAATGATGTGGCAGTGGATCCCACCATAAATGATTTGATGTTTTGACCTTGGTGTTGTATTTTTTTTTCTTTTTTTATTGAGTGTCATGTCATTAGTGATCTTTTTAGAGCTCTAAAATTAATGGTCTCTATCATTGTTGATAGCCACATAATACAAACTCTATATTAATTCGAGTGTAAGTGGGTGTTTGGAGAGTGGGTTTTTTTATAAGTTTTTTTTAGTTATAGGATATTATTGGAGAATTTTTTTTTTTTGTGTTTGAAAAGGTAGTTAGATTTTTTTTTGTGGTTGGATGTGATGTTTATGAAAGAAAAAGTGACATAATTATGGGATTTGATGTGATATTTTGTTTGAATTTATTTTTTTTTTGATTTTGTAAAACATTTGTCGTGTAACAAAAAATATATATAAAAAAAAAACCCAAAAACTGAGTTCCCAAACACCCCCTAAGTCAACAAAATTTTGCTCGTCACCTCATTATAAGAAATGTAGAGAGAGAAAATTGTATGAATATAACATTACTATTAAAATTATTATAAATCTTTTTTTTGAATCTTAGTTATAAATTTAAATTTTGAATTTTTTTTCTAAATTGGTACCATTGTTGTATATATATATATATATATGAGGGAGAAAATTGTATGAATATAACATTACTATTAAAATTATTATAAATCTTTTTTTTGAATCTTAGTTATAAATTTAAATTTTGAATTTTTTTTCTAAATTGGTACCATTGTTGTATATATATATATATATGAGGTGCTTAACTGCTTGAGGTTCTTTTTTTTTTTTTTTGCCCTTTCATTTTGATTAATTTACTAATAGTAACCTGTATGTTGAGTGAAGGCTTTTTTGTAATTACACATGCATTCTTCGTCAATTATGCAATAGGTTTTTATAATTACGTAAACATTCTTAGTCAATTATAAAATAAGTGTTTTTGTAATTATGCAAGCATTCTTAATCAATTATGAAACATAAATAGTTTGTTTTGTGACGAATTACAAATACACTCATAAAATTTGTTTAAAATATATATCAGTCCTATAATATTAGAAATTATAACTATTGTTTGTTATAAATTTTCATTTAATACAATACTTTGGAAAAAAAAAACTATTCTCCAATGCAATAATAAATTATCAAAATTGTTTATTGAAAAATATTTATCATATTATTAAAAATTGTTAATTGGCTTAATGATTTATTTATTAACAAAAGAGTTAATTGAAAGATATTTTTCTTATCATTAAAAATTGTCAATTTACTTAATGATTACTTATTAATAAAATTGATTATTTGTTATACAAGTATGCTTTATGTATTAATAAAATTAGTCATTTATATATATATATATATATTTTTTCTGCTTCTTTATTACTTCAGTAACTTATCTTCGTAGTTTTTTTTATAGGAGAATTATCTTAATATTTGTTTTATATTTATCTATTAAAAAAATCTACACACCGTAATTTTTTTTTTAAATTCGGAAGAAATATTATACTCTTAAATTCACCTAAAATGATATGGTAATAGAATTAGAGTCGATATCATTAAGTGTATAACAAATCAAAAATATACATATCATATTACATAATTTTATCATATATTTAATGATTTATTCTATTTAATTTCATATGGTAATATTTTAATTTTTAAAAATTTATCAAAATATAAAATTTAAACATATTATAATAATAATCCGTACACGGGCTGTATAAACTAGTATATATATATATATATATATATATCTTATCATTATCGTTAAGAGAGACGTGACCCTCTCCAACGTATATATATATCTTTATCGTTATCGTTAAGAGGGACATGACCCTCTCCAACTTCTCGCTTTCAATAATCAGCAGCTCTATTATCTCATAAAAAAATATTTTAAAAATTAAAAATTCAGATGGTGTCAAATTCGTCATTTTTGAAAGGGTAATATGGGTTTGGTAAGCTCGTTTTTAGGCCGATTTTGGTAATTTAATCATTTATTTTTTAAAATTTATTGAGTAAAATATTTATCTAAAAAATTAAAATAATTATATATTAATAATTACATGTTTGAATCATATTCGTATTATAAAAAATGATTGACTATTCTTGTAGGGACCTAAAAAAAAATCAAATATTTTACACAAAATTTATATAACTGTAAAATATTTGATTTTTTTAGTCTCTGGCATTTTTGTTTAGGAAAATGTTATTATACACACCCATATACCATATGTAACCTTAGTTATCACATTTTTTCTTTAGTTATGATATTATTTTTATATATTTGATTCTGATTTTTTTGTGTTTAGTTAGTTATAACTCAAAAAGTATGAAGTTATGATATTTTCTTCTATAATTATACGATGCATATGTGTCATAATCTTTAAGGTCATAGCTGAAGTGGATGTTGATCGTTAATGTGAAATTCTGCCCATAGTTTTTTTTTTTTTTTTAAATTTAGATTTGCATTCTATCAAGTTGGTCATTGAACTTAAGAGAGCAGCTATGTTTGGCATATTCATTTTAGAACTAATTTTAGTGGTTAAAATCATTTACTTTTTAAGATTTATTGAGTATAATATATATGTAAAAATTAAGATAATGAGATATCGGTAGTTATATATTTGAATTATATTTATTTTTAAAAAATAAATAACATAATTTCAAGAATATTCATTTATTTTTTTAATATAACTATCAATATGTGATTATCTTAATTTTTTATATAATTATTTTACTCAACTAATTTTTAAAAATAAATAATTTAAAATATTAAAATTGATTTTAAAATAAATCCACCAAATCTAAATTGAAAAATACTTGGGAGTACTAATTAGTGCTACTAATTAGGTGACAGTAGGTCCCGTCATTAATGATGTGATGTTTTGATCTTAGAATTGTATTTTTATTTTTTTTTTACTTTTTTAATGCATTAGTGTTATTAATAATGATATTTTTAATGAGATAAATCATTGTTGATCTAAACTGTTCACTCAAGTTAAATGATCACTTGAAAGAATCTGAACGCATAGCTATATACCTACATAGAGGAAAAGGAATCGCCGTCCATTGACTTATTGTTTGGGGGGGTCCCTCTAGTATCTTGAATGAAAAGTATCTGTTCAAAAGGAATCGTCCGTCCATTGACTTTTTTTTGGGAGAATAAATTATTTAAAATATTAAAATTAATTTTAAAATAAACCCATCAAATCTAAACTGTTCACTCAGATTAAATGATCACTTGAAAGAATCTAAACTCAGAGCTATATACGTACATAGAGGAAAAGGAATCGTCCGTCCATTGACTTACTCTTTTTTTTTTGGGTGGGGGGGGGGTGTTTGTTTGGTTGGGTTGTTGGGTTCCTCTAGTATCTAGAATGAAGAGTATTGTTCAAAAGGAATCGTCCGTCATTGACTTAGTGCCAAGGGAGGGGTGGGTTCCTCTAGTATTTAGAATGAAGAGGGTTGTTCAAAAGGAATCGTCCGTCATTGACTTAGTGCCGTTTTGAGAACTAAAATAAAAAGTCACGTTTTGTCAAAATATTTAAAAATACAAGTAGCAAAAAAGTAATAAAATTGGTTTGAAAAGTGTCAAAAATGCAAGTATAAAATTATAAATTGGGATTTATGACAAAAAAATAAAAAAATAAATTTCTTATGTTGGGTAAGGATATTTTAGTCATTTTAATTTGATTTGATACCATAAATAAATATTAAATTAAAAAATCAAAAGTCAGCTTTTTATCAACTTCTCAAATCACTTTCCAAAAAGTTAAAAAGTTTAGTCAAAAGTCAAAAGTCAACTTTTTACCAACTTTCTAAAACACCCCTTATTGTTTGGGGGGAGGGGGATTTCCTCTAGTATCTAGAATGAAGAGTATTGTTCGGATTATGAGGCAAAATAAATTTTATTTTGATGATTTGAATAATTCGTTTTGTAAGATTTTTATACATATCACTTATAAAAAAAAAATTAAATCAATTTGATTGTTGTAACCTACCAATTTATCTTGTTTATCTCTCAAAAAATAAACAACAAGTGTGTTCTTAAATAGATAACTTATTTTTTTTAACAAATATAATAAAATGAAAATGATATAATTATAGTATCAACCTGATTTTGTAATGAATAACGACAGATATATCAAACTACGTTACGGAGACCTTAGGTACGATCCAGTTATGTATCTACGCCGTCGCAATGTGAAACGTACCATTCTAAGTAGCTCGTCTATATTAAAGTTTGAATAATGTTTCATACACATAATTTCCTTTTCTACAATATCTACAAATGAGGTGGCAATGGATCAATTTTTGAAATTTTATTTGCCACCTCATTTGTGAGGATTATGGGAAAAAAAATTATATGAATGTAACGCTGTGAGTAAAATAATTCAAAAAATAAGAAATTATATATCTTTTTGCCCCCTCAAAGTTCGAATCTTGAATCCGTCTTTGAATGGAGATCCACCTATTCCCTTGTAGGTTTATCAGATCAACTCAATGTCATCATATTTTATCATTATTAGATAATATATATAAAGATTCTTACAAATTAAATACTTTAAATTATTGAAACAGAACAAATAATAAACCTCACGTACCTCAACAACATTCTTCAACTCAGATATGAGAGTGAAGGGAAAGCCATGGCCTTTGTTTATTGAAAGAGTGGTCCACCACTTCCACTGTATTAACTTTTAAAAATTTAACATTATAATATATAAATTATTTAAATAATAAATATGTTCTTAAAGAAGTAGAAAATGTTATAATCAAATTTTACTCGTGGAGATATAGATAGACATTGAACACACATTCAATGATGTGTAACATTACTTCAAAATTACCAAATAATTTTTTTTTGTGTGTGAGAGAGATATAATAATATAGATAGACCATAGACATGGAATAGACATTCAGAAATATTTTGGGAAGGTAGTAAAAAGTTAACTTTTGACTTTTAATCAAGTTTTTTGACTTTTTTAAAAAGTGATTTGGGGAGTTAATAAAAAGCTATTTTTTTTACTTTTTTGTATAATATTTATTTATGATGTCATGTCATATTAAAATGATCAAAATATCCTACCAAACTTAGGAAATTTACTTTTTAACCCATGTGATTGTTTGAAAAATTATGCAATTTCATGGAGGGCAATTATGTAAATTCATCCCTTGCGTTTTTATCCCTTTCCAAATCAACGAACTTGCTTTTTTATGCTACTTGTTGTTTTTTTAGAATACTGCAAAACGCAATGGGGCCACTCAATGGCTTGTAGCATTATCTCAAGGAAAATGCAAGAGGTTTTAAATTTTCTACTAAATAAATGATCAAATGTCTCACATGGGTGTGGGATCCACAAAATTGCGGATCCCACACCCATGTGAAACATTTGATCATTTATTTAGTAAAAAATTTAGTGTCCTTAGCATTACCCTTATCTCAAAATCACCAAATAACTTCCGTGTGAGAGATGGAGAAGGCACCGAAAAAGAAGGAAAAAAAAAAAAAGTACTTAGGTCTTCACGCGAGATATGTTTGTGTTCACATTGGGAAAAGGTCCAACTTTTCTGCAGTGCCGATGAGCCGACCAAGCTGTCCAATTTGGTAAGGAGAAGTTATTGATTAGTGCTGGGCAGCGTCATGTGACGCCTTATATGCATTGTGAGGTAGCATTTAAAATTTTGAATAACGTTAAACACTTTAAGGTCTGTTTGTTTAGAATTATATGGAGAGGATGAGGATTGACAGTGAGGTAGGATTATAATATAAGATATTTATTTTGAGAGATGGAGAGGGGATTTTTAATCTCTTGGTATTAGAAAAAGTCTTGGAAGGGAGATTGGTAAGGAGGAGGTAGAAATAGTATTAAAAAAAATAGTGAGGGGATTAAAAAAAAATTATTTTTTTATTTTTTATATATTGGAAATTTTTTTTAAATATCAATGTCTAATTTTTTATATTTTTTATTTGTTTTATTATTTTATATAAAAATAATTTAACAATTCCTCATTATCAATCTCCTCCCTAACAATCTCCTCACTACTAATTCCCTTCATTATATCACTGCAAACAAACGGGCCAAAGTTTTATTAAATGTTTTATTAAATATGTGAGATTCAAATCATGTAAATTTTATGTAAGTCTTATATTTATATAAAACATTTAATAAAAATTTTGAAATATTTAATATTTTTGTAAAATTTTATATTAATTAATTAAAAAATGTGATGAGATATAATGAGTGTGTTTGGTTTATGTTTTGAGATAAGTTTTTTTTAAAAAATTTAGAGAGAGAGTTTAGAATTTTTTCAGTTTGTTTAATTGTATATTTTGAAAATAATTTTAGAATTTAGAAGTTTAGAATGATTTGATATTTTGTTGTAGTTAAGGAAATGTGTATAAGAAAAAAAGTGATTGAAAATAAAAGATGGGAGAAAAAAAGTAATTGATTAATATGTAAGAAAAAGGAAGTGATAATTTTAAAAAATTTAAACCAAACAAAATTTAAAAATATTTTCTTAAAAATTACATCTAGAAATACAAACCAAATAATGTGAGTCGCCTGTCTCAATCAATAAAATAAAATAAAATAAAATAAAATAAAAAAATTGGTTAGGTGGCCCCGTTGTTGTTATTGTTGTTGGGCTCACTTCATTTTATTTCACTTCTTATGGACAATAATAATAAATTAGTGGACTTGAGCCCCAAGAGTAATAATTATTATTATTATTGTTATTATTATTATTATAGAAATATAGAGATACAAACAAATGAGGATATGATTTTTAATTGCATTAAAACATCAATTCACTTACATTTTTATATTTTTACAATCACTTGTTTACATTAATTTACAATTCTTCCAATTTTCATCGTATAAAATTTGTGTATAAATTATTTATAAAAAAATTTATATTCATTTGATAATTGTTATTATATAACTTTATCATATTTTTTCTTCTAAAAATACAAAATTGCCATGTTATAATAAATATTATATAATCATGTAATTATAATTATTAAATTAATTTAATTTTTTATGAATGATTTATTCAAAATTTTAAAAAATAAATTATTCAAATTATCAAAATAGGCTTCTTGTTGAGCCCACGAAACCAAATTGCATGGCTTCTGCCCTCTCCAAAGTTTGATATAATTACATTATATTCTTTTAAAGTTTTAATTTATATAATATTTAACTATCTTTTCATTAATAATTTGCTAGTTATATAGATAGAAAATGATATTATCATCTCTTTTATACTTAATTGAAAATTTTATTCTTATTTATCTTTATGTCTTTAATATTATTTTTTTTGTAGATCTGTATGTCTTCATAAAAAGGAGACTAATATAATTATATCAAAATTTTGAAACTTATATTTTTTTAAATCTTAATTGAGAGAGTATAATTTACTCAATATAAATTATTATATTATTTTAAATTAAGTAATATTTAAAAATAATAGAAACAGAAACAAGGGAGGGTTCGCATCTCCTTTTACTCCATTTTTGGATTGTATTATATAAGAAGATAATTGTCATTTTGGGAAGAGCCATCTTTCAATTTTTAATCTAGTTTAGGTCATATCATATCTCTCTTATTTTTTATATAATTTTTTTTAAAAAAAATAAAAAATTAACTTTTAACTATCCTTCCAAAATAACATTAAAAAAAAAAAAGTTTGTAGGGAAAGACTGAGGAGGTTTCAACAATTTCGTCCTTTAACTAATGAGAAGTAAATGAAGGGTAGACTTGAAATTTTCATTAATAAAAATATAATGGTAAAAGACTTTTGAAAAAATTAGTTTGATTTTATAATAAAATAAAATTTAAAATATTAATTTTTTTAATTTAAATTCTAATTTTTTATTTATTTTCAATCTAAATAATTTATATATTTTTTATGTAAAATTAAAAAAATAATATTTTATTTATTAAACTCAATAAAAAAAAAGATATTTTAGACATTTATAATGATTAAAATTATTTTTTAGATCAATTTTTACTTAAAAATAAATTAAAATATTACTATTTAAATTGATAAAATTAAAAAAATTAAATTTATTTTGTTATATTGCTTAAATTATTTTTTTAAAAAAATAATAATTTTTTCAAGATTTTTAAAAAATAGGGTAAATTACACTGACACCCCCTGAGATTTATGTTTATTACAGTTCCCCTCCTTATCTTTTAGAAATTACATCTCCCCCTGAGATTTAAAGTTTCATTACAGATTCTCCCCCTCAGCAATTTAATTTTTTTAAATACCAATTTTGCCCTCACTGGGTAAATTACATTGACACCCCTCCCTCACATTTTAGAAATTACAATCCCCTTCCTAAGGTTTAAAGTAGCATTACCAATTGCCCCCTCGGTTAGTATTAGTTGGAAAAAAAATTCATTGAAAAAAACAAATCATTGGAACAAAAATTATTTGAAAAAAAAAATTTGTTAGTAAAATTTTTAAATTTCTGTTTAAAAACCAACATAAACTCATTTTTTGAATTTACTTTTTTTTCCTCAAATTCACAAACTGAGACAATCGTTTATAAACCAAAAGATTATCAAACAAGTTTTTATGACAGTTTTTTAAATTTTTATAAATATAAATTGAAAACTGAAAATGAAATGGTTACCAAACAGGCTTTAGATGGTAAAAATATCGTGCAATTAACAAATAATTAAATAAGTTACTAACGTAAGAAATAATTTATCAAAAGATTCTTAAGCTATATATGGTTTAATTTTTTGAATTTTTTTTTAAAAATTAAAAATTAATCTGGTTAAGAAATAAAAAATATTTATCATTTTTATATAATTTTTACCTTTTGAGTGGTTAGAAATAATTTTTTACAAATTAAATTGAAACAGCCATATGTATGTATATAACCAGCTCAAAAGTTAAAATGATAATTATTTTTTAGCCTTAAATGATAATTATTTTTTATTTTTTATTTCTTAACTAAATTAATTTTTAATTTTTAAAATTTTTTTTTCTAAAAATCAAACCATACATAGCTTCAGAATCTTTTGATAAATTATTTCTTACGTTGGTAATTTATTTAATTATTTATTAATTTTATGATATTTTTACCATTTGAGGCCTATTTGAACCATTTCGTTTTCAGTTTTCAATTTATATTTACAAAAATTTTAAAAATTGTCATAAAAACTTGTTTAATAATTTTTTTGGTTTATAAATGGTTGTCTCAATATGTAAATTTGAGAAAAAAAAAATGTAAATTCAAAAAATGAGTTTATGTTGGTTTTTAAACAAAAATTTAAAAATTTTACTAACAATTTCTTTTTTCAATTTATGTTTTTTTTCAAATAAATTTTTTTCCAATTAATTTTTTTTTCAATGAATTTTTTTTCCAACTGATACTAACTGAGGGAGCAATTGGTAATATTACTTTAAACCTTAAGGAAGGGATTGCAATTTCTAAAATGTGAGGGGTGTCAATATAATTTACCTAGTAAGAACAAAATTGGTATTTAAAAAAATTAAATTGTTGAAGAGAAAATTTATAATGAAACTTTAAATCTCTGGAGGGAATATAATTTTCAAAAATTAAGAGAAAAAACTATAATAAGTATAAACTTTAAGGGTTGTCAGTGTAATTTATCCTAAAAATATATATATACGAATAAAACTATAAAAATTAATTTTATTGAGGGTAAAGGTACAGCCCGTCAATAAATAATTCCACTAGGCTTTATCACTGGACAAGAAAGACCGAAACAATTTGCTGATGTGGACTCTACCCACGTCATGTCTTATGTCAGTGCGGCCAAGTGTGTTCACACCGCTTTCCGTTTCAACTAATTTTTTTTCTTCTTTATTTGATAGGTAATAAAACCATCACATCAGTTTTAATAAATTTTGAATCAATTATAATTAGATAAAAAAAATTAAGAGTTCTAAATTAAAAAATTTAATAATTCTAATCAGTGTATGAATTTCATGTAATGTAATATTTTGATTTTTTATTTTTTTTTCTGTTTGATTCTCCACGTCATTAAGAATGTATCATTTCTGTTATAATTAAAGAGTTATTTTTTTATTTTAGTTGACCTTTGTTTGGAATGTAAGTAGGGCTGAGCAAGGAATCCGTGAAATTCGTAATTTGATCCAGTCCAGTCCAATCCGATAGGTTTGGATTGATTTTTTGAATCCGCGGTTCGGTTCCGGATTGAAGAATTAAAAATCCGTAGTCCACGGATTGGTTCCGGATTGAACTCCACGGTTCCGGATTGGAACCGATCCGGACCGTATATAAATAGTCTATATTTTTATTATACATCCTCCCCCATAGTATCTTCTCTTATTCTATATAAAATCTAAACTCAAACCTAAAACCGTATAATATCTTATTTTATTACTTTTGTTTGTATTTTCTTATGGTTGTTTAAATTCAAGAACAGTATGTCACTATTATAGAAAAACATGTTGCTATTATGGAACTGATATAGCGCTATGTTTATATTTTTATGAAATTAAAGTGTTATATATATATATATATATTTGTTATTTAATTATGTGAATCCGTGGTCCTAAACCGATCCAATCCGTATTTAAATGGATTGGATTGGATTGGTTCCAATTTTTCAGGAACCGTAGATAACGGATTGGTCCTGGTTTTATCCCAATCCGGTCCAATCCGGACCATGCTCACCCCTAAATGTAAGTTAGTTTTTTTATTTTTAACTTTTTAACTATTTTAGTCTAAGACTAAAAAGTTTCGTTTGTAATAAATTTTTTGATTTTTTTAATTTTTATGAAAGAAAAAATAAAATAATTATGATTTGGATGTGTAAGTTTATCTTATCAATTTTTTAACCGATTTTATCTTTTTATGATTAAAATAGCAAAAAAAAAAAAAACTCATGCCAAACATTTTGTATCTATATACATTATATTAGACTCTTTATTTTAAAATTAAATTTTATAAAATATTCATTTAGTATTGTTAAAAAACAACCAAAGTAATATAGGAGAAGTTAATTTTGTATTGTTATATATATATATATATATATATATTCATATTCAAAAAATATATTTTTTTTGTACCTAGCAGCGGTTATCCGATCGAACATCCAAAGTGTATAAGATATATCCATGCAGTTTCATATTTCTAAAAAAAAAATTGTGCAGTAGCCGATCGTCTGGCAAGATATCCAGCAGGATATCCGATCACTCTTAAGAATAAAAAGTAAATATTGTATAACCTGTGAACAATGTATCGCTACATGCAGCAATTAACTGTAGCAAAGTTAACCAAAAAAGAAATAATTTGTTCAGACTAATGAAGCAAGAGTTTTATGATTTGTTAGCTATATTTAACCAAAATCTACATTTGTTAAGGATGATGTAGATGCTCTAAAAGTGGTTATTTATTGACTTATTTGTTATAAGTTATTACATCACTTTTTCTTTTCTTTTTCTTTTTTTACATATTTTTTCGTAACAAATAAAAAAATTAAAAAAATAACTCATACCTAAACCACTCTAAATTAGTACTGTTTATTAGGTCATAACATATTACTATATACAATATGGGAAATTCCGCCCAAGGTTTGTTTATGATATTTGATTATAATTTATTGTAATGTTAGTTATGTATTGATTGTGATTTATTGTGGTGTTAGATATAATTCATTGTAATTGAAAAAATCTTTGGTTATTATATCGTGTTTGGTATTGACTCATTATTTTTTTTTTAACTATGATCGAAAATAATTATGACATACATGGGGATGTTTGAGGTTTGCTTATTTTACTAATTTTATTTTGTCTTTCGTGAATTTTTTTAAAATAATTTTAAAATTCTAGATTTTACAAGACGGGATGAACCAAAATGTTTTTTAAAAATTCAAAAAAAAAGACAAAAGATAAAAATAAGCAAAAAATAATAGACTTTACTGACTTATTTTAAATTTAAAATTTTTTTATTTTTCAAAAAATATTTAGATTCAACTACACAAAACGAACTTTAAAAAATCACCAAATACAAAAAAGTTTTAAAACAAAAATGTAACTTATTTGGAAGTTCTCAAACACATAGTGCATCTTGAAGTAACTCGGATGATAGAATTTAAATTCACTTTGTTAAAATTGTTTTTTAGTTTGTTATAGTATAAGAAGATTATTTTTTAGTTATATCACTGCAATAATTCACATAATATTTTGATAACCAGTTCTCATATCAATCTTTTGCCATTAAATATATTCCTCAAAAAGTCTCTTGTGATCAAGATTTAATTTTTTTGATATGGTAAAAATAATTTGTCATTTCTTGACTTGGTATTGGCTTACCATTGGAGAAAGATTTTTAAGATGTCTAACCCAAAAATAGTTTCGGCCAGCGTTATGGCTTTACTATAGTTTCTCTCATACAGAAATTATATTCCAAATTTATATATTAGGGCATATATTACTTCTTCTTTTTCTTACTTTATATGCAGTTCACTCTCTTGATGTTTAAAAATAAGTGCATAACCTTATGTGATTTTATAGGCTAAAGAGCATCGTTTGTACCATTAAGGACTTAAGCGGAACACTAATATAATCTTAGGCCCCTTTTGGGAAGTGGGTTATAATCCACTTCTCAGATTATAACCCACTTTCTCTCTCACAAAAAAGCAGCTCATAAACAGCTTTTAACCAAAAAGTTGATTATAATTATCTTCCCAAAATAGCCCTTACACAGGAATAATTTCATTGTGTAAACTACAAGTATTTTCATTATTTATTTTAAGACTCAAAATGCACTTTGCCCCCTTGAGTTTTACTCTACATGCAATTTACACATTTACACATTGACAATGTACTTTAATCTAATACTCATAAGTCATGTTTGATTTCACAAGACTAATAGTGAGATATTAATAATCCTATCAAATTAATGTGGTATTCACAATCTCACCCCTACCCATTACTAATAATCTTACAAATTTATTGGATTAATTATCCATTGGATTAATAATTTTAAAACAAAATGTCAAAACAAATATGAGATAATTGGGCCCACGGATTAATAATTCTAATCCCATGTTCTAATCCTTCCAATCAAACATGCCCATAGAGGTTATGTACTTATTTTCAAATGACAAAAAAAATTGCACATGGAATAAATCATAAGGAGGTAATGTGAAATTTGTATTTTACATTGATTACATACTATTTTAGTGTTTGATTATAGATCATTGTGATGGTAGTTACAATCTATTATGATGTTTTTAGTTATGATTAAAGTGATTTTTGTATGTCCTTAACAAGATGTTGATTAAGGCCTAATATAGTTATAATCAATTATTCAAATTAATTTTTTAAAATTTAATGTTTAAAAGTGGAGGTAGATATGGCATGCATTTTTATTATGTGTGGTAGAATTTAGCCTTTTTCTTTTGTTTTACGCATCTCATTAAAAATTTGAGGATAAAGGGTCCTAATATGGGACCATTTGTCTCTTTCTCTATATTATTTTTTGATATATTCTTTTAGGAGTAATATTATATTTATTTAAAATCTTATTAATAATCTTATTAAAAGTATATACGTCTAAATATCATTAGATATTTAATTTTTTTTTATTTTTTTTACAATTAATTGTACTTGGCTTCTCGTATTTTTAATAAAATTATTAGTATATGTAAAATTACTCATTTGGTTATAGAATTTATGATATTACCACCATAAAATATCATAATTAATTAACATAAATACATTCCTTTTTATTGTAAAAATGAGTTATGTTATGAATTTCAAATAATTTATCAAATTTTTTACTAAACAATTTATATAAATGTCACATATAAATTTATGTAAATCTCACACTCATATAAAAAAAATTTAATAAATTATCTGGAATTGTAATATTTTTCTAATAAAAAGTCCCCATAGATTACTTTCGGCGTGGAATACGAATAAATGCATGGCTGGCAAAACCATGCACTGCACGTTGGTTTTGAAGACCATTCTCATACTAAGGCCTCGTTTGGGAACAGGCTAATTTAGTAATTTTTTAGTTATTTAACTAAAATATGAGCTAAAAAAAATTAGTATGTTTGGGATGACTTTTTGGCTAATTACGAAAAGATGTGCAAAAAGTAGAGAGAAAAGAGAATCTTTGACTTTTTGGTATGAGTTGTTGACTTTTTGACTAATTTAGTGACTTTTTGACTAAAACAGTGCCTTTCCAAACGAGGCCTAACTCACTGAAAGATAACGGCAAGCAATGTCAATCAATACGTCTCTATCCATCTGGAAACATGACATGGAATTTCAGTTGAACTGTTCAAAATATCATTTAATCTGTTACAATAAAATCGTTCAATTTCCACTGATGCATCCACTAATTATGAATTAATTTAATTTGTAATTTGAAAAATGGGAGAAATTACATTAAAAAATAAATAAATAAAGGAAAGGGAAAAAAAAGAAAGAGTATATGAGTTCAATATTTTTATTTTGTCTAAATAATTACAATGACTAGAAGTTAGTATAATTTCTCAAATGTTAGGGGTGATATGTATTAAACTCAAACCTCAGAAAGTGTAAGTGTAATTTACCCATAATAATAATAATGTAATGGAGAACAAGGCTAACTGAATCAGTATCTCTTCTTTAATTTCTCTTCTTAACTTTTTACTTCCTGAGTCATTGGATCCAATTTTAATAATCCGAACCGTTCACATTTTAAGATTTATTGAGTACATCATATCTGTAAAAAATCAAATTGGTTAGATATCATAAACTACGTGTTAGGATCATCGAGCTACAAACCATTTTTTAAAAAAATTTAATAAAAAGTTTTCCGAACACATGTTTTTTAATATTCGATTAACTTGATTTTTTACAAGTATGATATACTTAATAAATCTTAAAATGTGAATGATTTGAATTATCAAAATTGGATCAAAAAATAAATCTAATAACCCAACAAATAGAAAGTTAAGGAGAGAAGCTAAAGAGGGGATTTTCAACACCACTTACATCAGTCGAACTCATTGAACAAATCAATTTTTTTGATACACAGTTCACGCCACTTATTATTATTAAAACTATTATTCCGTGTGTTTAGTTTGAATTTTTTTAATTTAATTTTTTATAAATAAATTTTTTTTTTCATATTTTTTTGTTTTTATATTTTTAAAATTTTAAATAATTTTTTTATTTTTTTAGATGCACCTTATTTAGATGTATCTAAATAGTAAAATATTTGTGAAAAAATATTTTAAAAAATTAATAAATACACCAAAATACGAAAAATATACTAAATTTTTATATTTTTTGTCATTTAGCATATTTTTAAAAAAAATTCACAAATATTATACTTTTTAAGTGTATTTATGTTAGGTATGTTTAAAAAAAAATTTAAAAAAAATTACTTAAAATATTAAAAAAAATTCAATGAAAATATTAAAATACAGAAAATAAAAAAATAGAATTTTCTAAAAACTATTTTTTAAAAACCAGAATCAAGCAAACTGATTATTATTTTTAATATCAATTACACTGATCTCCCACAAATAATGGACGTGTTAGGAGACAATTTTGTCATAATTATATTATGCTGACTTGAAATATAAATTTCATAATACTTGGCCTTATTGTTGTTAGTCAAGCCTAAAGGAATAGAATTTAGGCTGATCAGGTAAATTCAAATCTGATCCGATCAGGGCACAATGTGAATCCAATCCAACTTTACCTGTCATATACGATTACAGATTAGTCAAATCTAAATCTAATAATTTTCGAAATCCTATTTGATAACTCTCTTAAGCTTCCAAATTTTATTGCTAATTAAAAAAAAAAAAAATTAGCTACAGCAAAATGCTAGGCAAAAAATGAATTGAGCCTAGTGCCTAATAAAAAGTTAGAATATACTATAACAGTTAGAGCATCTCCAATCCTGAACCAAAATTTTCATTAAATCTGAGTAAAAAAATGACTTTTTCCTCAATCTTATACCGAGTGCTCCAACGGTTGATTTTCATCAAATTTTCATCAAATCTGTGCCGGAATAACCGGTTGGTCGATCGGTTAAGCCAATTTTTTTTTTTGAACTGTTTGAACCTTTTAGTGGTCGACCGGTAAGGCAAATTTTTTTTTTTTTTCAACTATTTAAACTTTTTTTAGAACTGTTTGAACCTTTTGGTGGTCGACCGGTTGGTCTCCCCCAACGGTGTTTTGGTAAAATGCGGAGCCTGTCCTCCTTTTGGTGAAACGTTTGGTAAATTCTCGATTTGATATCAATTTGGTAAAATCATTGGAGCTCCAAACAGCGCTTTTTTCACCAAATTTCAAATTTGATGTTAGGTTTGATGAAGGGTTGAAGATGTCCTTATAAATTAAGAGAAATGTATTTATTTTTTTTTTCATTTCAAATCACTCCATCCAAACGAGCTATTATTGAACTATAAAATGTGACCCTCGTAGCTATAGCTAACAAAGCAGAAAATACCAGACTACCTTTTTTATCCACATGAGCTATAGTTTTAACAAAAATGATTTGAACTCCCAGTTTTTCAAACCTCCAGTGACCCCAGTGTTTTTTTATTGGCTGAAATTTTTTTTTTTTTTTTTTTTTTCTATCTGCCAATCACAGAGCCCCATGTGGAGTGGGGGTGCTGGGGGTCCCCAGCACGGTTGTAGTTTTAAATAGGTTGCATATTTGAAATCCACTTTATTCGTTCCCGACAAGTGTTTAATTCATGCAAGTTTATGGTTTGAGACAGTTTATATTCGCAACCAAGACCAATATTATAAAATATGAGATAAACTAAAAAAATCATAAATATTTCATGGATCTTGAATTTTTAAATGATTTTATGAAGGTAAAAGAAATGAGAAGGGAGAAGTTTTTTTTCTTCTTAAAAGCATTTTACTTCAATGAAAAAATTATTATAAAAATTAATAAATGGATTGGATCTTTGTATATTCGATCCGTTTAGTGATCAGATTAAACAAATCTTAATAATCAGATTACTGGATCAAATTTCTTCTCAATGGATTTGAATTTTTCAAGTCAAAATCAAATTACTACAACAAAATGCACCTTTGGCAACCAAAATTGGAGACTAAAAGTTGTAGAATTGGCAACCAAATTTTTTTTTAGTTAGCAAAAGTACAATATTTAGCTACTAATTTTTTTTAATCAAGTATATTAATTATTGGCAACTAAAACAAAATATAGTCGGTAAAAATACCAGCATTGACGACCAAAAAAATATTTTAGTCGCCATAATGATCTAGTTTTGTAAGCTTTGAAAACCCTCTCAAAGTTGAGGAGAACTAGTAGTTTTTATAAATCAATGTTGGCCATCGTGTGATTTCTTTCGCCTATAGATTTCAACAAGTGGTTGGCCTTTTGGTAGCCTGCTGCCTATTATTATCTTACAATGTTCAGAATTTCAAGATACACAGTAAACATCACATTCAAAGACATGCATGGATAATTTGATTATGTCATTTATAATAAGATTTGGTAATATTGTCTTTTTGGCCAATTATCAACTATATTCTTAGGGGCCTGCCATGAAACTCTGAAATCAAGCCAGTCATTTTTTTGACTTGGCCCAGGATTTATATGTTAGTTTAGTCTTTGGCCAATTATGAACTATATAGTTTTTTGGTTGTTGCAAAGTAGATTGTGTAGTTTTTTGATTGTTGAGAAGTAGATTGTTTCAAAAAGATTCTTATTGTGCATGTTAGTTTGGCAAAATTATGAACCGAATAAAATTTTCATCATGTTTGACGGGTTATTTGTTGAGAAGAGAAAAATGCCTAAGATATGTTTCCTTCCATTCTGGGTGGGTAGGATTGATGGCAGAGTGGGCTGCATAACTCTATAGGGTTCTCAATATGTGGCCCTTGCATGTTTTTTAAAAACAAAAAATTGGTTCCTTTTAATTATCAAAGTTACTAACATTTTTGCATGCAATATTTCAACAGGTATGTTGACACTTTCAACAAAGGGGCTGGGAATCAAACAAACTTGTTCCAGTCACCTTCAGTTCCATCAAACCTACTAGTTGTGGTAATCCAAAATTTTTCGTTCCCACACCAGTGTCATCTAGTGAGCAGACATTTGATACTACAAAAAATAGTACACAAGAAACTACATCAATTATTGAAAATTTCTCAAATCCCGCTGCCAATAACTCATTCCAATAGATGGATTATATTCAGTTTTCTTTTTATAATTGTTATAATTTGAAATGTCAATTTTATTGAATAAGTTCTAATAGTTAATTTTTTTTATTTTTTTTTACAGATTGCTTTTGCGTGGGTTATTGTGAATATTTATTTTTGTATACAAAAAGCATTTATTCTGTATATGGAAGACATTTATTTTTCTACAACCCTCTGTTTTGGAAATCCAATGTTTTTGTATGTAATGTTTAATTTAGATGGATTATACTTGGTTGGTGTAGATTTATATGATATTTGAAATATGATGTTACAAGTTCAAGTTTTTTGATAATTGATAATGAAATAAGTATTATTGATAATGGATTTAGATGATAATTGATAGATGCATTATTCTGTATATGTACAGGTTATAAGTTGCATTGATAATGGAATGCATATAATTTAGAAATTAATGAAAAATATTCAATTTATGCATTTAAAAAAAATTAATAAATAGAGCTTTTGGCGACTAAACGTTTAGTAGCCAAAAAATAAGAAGGGAACTTGTTGGCGACTAAATAGTTAGTAGCTAAAAAAAACGAAAATTTTTTATGACTAAAAAATTAGTAACCGAAAATGAGTACTATAATTTTAGCGACTAAAAAGTTGGTAACCAAAAAGGATTGCAACGTTTTTAACGACTAAATATTTTAGTCGGTAAAACAAAAAAGCACATTTATTGAAAATTTTTGGGGACAAGTTTTTAGTCGCCAATTGCCCACTTTTGGCAACTAAAAAGAAATTGGTCACCAATACCTTTCCTTTTGGCTACTAATTTTTTAGTTGCCAATTTAGGACTTTCGGCGACTAAATATTTTTTACTCGCCAATACCTTCCCCGACAATCTTCCCACGACCAAGCCAGCGACCAAACTATTTATTCGAAAAATCTTTTTAGCAACTAAAATTTGACTTTTGACGACTAAAAATTTAATCGTCAAAAGTAAAATTTCTTGTAGTGTAAATTTGATCCGTTAGGCCAACCATTAGTCAAACAAATGAAAAAAAAAAAAAAGATGTCATCATTTTTTAACTAAAATACCTATTTTAACCTTCATAGTCTTGTGTCCAAACAAATATCAGCTGCATTAAAACACTCATATTTTATGTTTAAATAATTACATCATTGGAATATAGGGTAAATTTATTAAGCAAGAAAGAGGTTAATTGTATCATTGACATTAGTATACAATTTTGCACACAATACTAGGCTTGGTTTGGGAAGTAGGTTGGCTTTTTGGTTTTTTGGCTTTTTTGGCTATTTTAGCCTGGGCTAAAAAGCTTGGTTTGGGAAGGGCTTTTTGGCTTTTTGGCTTTTTTGACTTTTTTTGTGAGAGAAGAATGTAATGATTATAGGTTGGATGTGATGTTTTGTTTGTTATGGCTAAAATAGCCTATTTTGTTTTTTGTGGCTAAAATAGCCAAAAAAGCCTCAAAACCATCTTGCCAAACAGAGGCTAAAGGTAACATAATAATTTCATCACCTAACACGTTATCAATTTCGTATGTAATTTTATCAAAACTGCAAAGATGAGTTTAATTTCTTTATTATTTCAGGACATCAGTGTAATGTATGTTATTTTGTATTAGTTCTACCATTATGGATAAATTTTTGAAAAGACAAAGAGTAATACTAAAGATCTACACATTTGATCCACAAATTCACCCACAATGATGTGATCAAGGAATTGAGTTCTCAATGATGGGATGTTTAACAAATCAAAATATGACTCCTATCTTGACATATCATTATGGATACAATTATAATTACATGTCTTTGTGTTAAAAACAGTATATTAAAAATCTCATTTATTTATAATTTAATTGAAAAACTTGAATTAGTTTGTCTATGAATTGAAAATATGTGATAAATATAGAAAAGTATTAAATTTCAATTTTTTAAAATAATAATAATAATTAAACACAAAAAGTTTGACAAACTATTTTTTAAAAAATAATTTTTGAATTTTCAAAAGGAAACATCTTACATAAAAATGAAAACAACATCAAAACGATAAGTGATCATTATTTTTGTTTCTAATAATATAAAACATGACATAAAAAATGAACATGATACCAAAGCTTTATAAACATTATCACTAATAAAAATAAAAATAAGAATCATCATTAATAGGGAAGAGCATTAAAACAAGAGTAGAAGTTTCACATATTGGGATTGTTTGGTATAACTTATAGGGTTGCTTAAAGTTTTTCTTATTTTAGAAAATTGTACTAAATTATATATTGTAACTTCTGTTTACTGCTTATGATGTAAAATAGCTTTAAAAAAAATTAAAAATCTACTATTATTAAGAAACAAGAAAAAGTATCCTTTGTTTCTGCTTTGTAAATATCAAGTTTCAACTGATAAAAAACTGCACCAAACATATCCATAAGGATTCTGTGCACCCCCTAATGGAGAGGAGGTTGATTACAATTCAAGAAGTGGCTTTAATGATCATCCACAGAAGATAATATAATTACAATGTGAACTAGTATTTTCTTTTATTTTTTTGTCAGAATAGATTTATGTGGCTGACCTACCCAGATGGATTTATCTTTCCTGGAAAAGAATCAATTACAGACAAGAATAAAAGTTTGTGGAAGAAAAAAATCTTGATGCCTCCCATTCCACAGATTGAGTCATGTCATTGAAATGGTACGTTTCCAGCTCACTAATTGAGATTTTTCTGGTCTCCTCTGTTACTGTTTTGTTTACTTTTGTTGATTTTCAATAAACTCATCATTATGCTTTAAACAAAATTATAATATTCTATTTAATTCATTGAAATAAAATAAAAATATCATTTCTTAAATTCTTTTATACCGTCACACATTGTGTTCTTTTTTCCTCACTGATCTTAATTATAACTTAGACATAGAAAAGATTTTCAGTACACAATCTGCTAGATAGTTCGCTGCTATTGTCTTGCAAAGTGAACTATCATTGGGAGGCCTAACGAAGGTTTTGGTCACACATTCTTCACGTACGAGGAAATCTATATCCATATAATAATAATTAATATTTTATTTTAAATATATTTTTTATTCAATTAAACATGAAAATAAATATTTTGATAAAATGATTGTATTACTTAAGAGTGGTCCTTGAGTCTCCTCCCCACTTCTGGAAAGGACTTTTAAATCTGTAAAAAAAAATTAAAAATAAACACATAAAATAAAAAATAAATGAGTGGAGCCCATACAGTCTGGACTACCTTGCCCTACACGGAGAAGTCATTTTCTGTTTTTTAATTTTCTATGCACGTATCTTTTTTTCCTACTAAAAATAATCATGGAAGTGATGGAAACTTTAGTCATCTCATCGCAATTGGTTGGAGATATGTCGGCTGGGGATATTTTTTTAGGGTTCAGCTTCTGTCTAGTTCAGGATCGAATTAGATCGTACTGTTAAATTCGTGAAAGCTTACCACGGATTTCATTTTGAAAATCTGAACCGTTAATGTGTAGAACTCGTCGAGTACTATATGCCTGTAAAAAATCACATTGATTGGATATCGATAGCTATGTGATCAAATCAGTTTTGTATAAAAAAAATAGACGGTGAAAAAATTAACGGTTGATAAAAAATTATTTTGTTCATATAGCTATCGATATCCGATCAACGTGATTTTTTACAAGCATATAGTACTCGACGATTTCTACACATTGAACGATTCAGATTATCAAAACGGGACCCGTGGTGGGCCCCCACGGGCCCAACAGCACGGTCCAGTCCGATCCCGGACTGGACAGAAGCCATGGCCATTTTTTTATATAAAAAATAAAAGTGAAGCTTTAATAAATTTTAACATAGGTGTTGGTTGAGACCCCACCCCCGCCCCACTCCCGAGTTCGGATCGTCTGCCGTGATTAGCTGCGGTACTTTTTACGGTGGTCCAAAACAATGTCATTTTAGATTTTTTTTTTTGTTGGATGCTTTTAAGCCTATTTTTCTTCTCTCTCATCTCTCAAAGTCAGAGAGAACCCAAACACACAGGGACGAAGATGGATGGCGAAATTATGGATTCAACTCATCGCCATCACCAAAATTTGCAAAACTATCTGACATGGATAGGCCCACAAAGGCTATAGCCCGCTATAAACAACCCAAGCCTACCATTTAGGGCCCAATGCATAATTCAATCAATGAAGCCCAGCACTGCTGAAGCCCCACACAGCAATAAGAGCCAATGGCATCAAGACACATGGCAAGAGAAGGGCAAGCCACATCAGCAGACAAAGATCTGCAAAGTTATTGCCACGGCACATCGCCATTAATGAGGCCCCTTACAGCATTTATTGCGATAACCCCTCTCCGTTGAAACGGCACGCCCTCATCCTGAACAAAGTAAGCTACAGCATAGACTTTTGGCCAAGGTGACAGGTCGGAAGGGACAACGAAATGATTATCAGAGGATATAAGCAGACGTCAAAGACAGGAAGAAGGTTAAGCTTTTCTATCTCTAATCTAACTGCGTATTCCACTTCTCTCTCTAACTTGCTCATCGGAGGGTTCTCTGGGCGACTCCCCGTTCCCCGTTGAACTCTTGTGCAGGTCTTCCGGTGGGCTTAATCACTTGGACATAGGCTTGAGGAGCGTGGATCAGTCCGACCCGTTCCGTCTGGAACGACCTGTATCATCAGTTGGCACCATCTGTGGGAACCTTTCTTACTCTGTGCACCAGTTGTGATCATTGTCGCCGGCGACCCTTTCCCAACAACTCCTTCCTGTCACCTGCAAACGTGAATGGTCACAACTAGTTCCATGGCTTCCCACCCCAATGTTCCCGACCACCAAGTCGACCCTCCTAATCCAAACAACCCACCACAATACTTTACCGAGCTCACTAACAGCATTAACCTCCTTGCCGAGCAGAACCAAGCCCTGATTAATGCTCTACTCCAAAGAAACCTCCCTATGCCTCCTCTACCACCTTCAGATATCCCACCCAATCAAGAACGAGCCCCAAGCCATACTATCCAACAGCCTAATCCACCAAACTTGGAAGGCTTACGACCCCCTCCTCCAGATATAAATCCACCACCCCGAGCCCCGCATCCATCGGTCTTGGTACCAACTCCTTAAGGAGAGGCCAGCAGCGTCCAACCCCCGTTGCCTTCCGGTGGTGACAACATTCCTCTCTGGGATGCAAAACTCCGAGCCATGAAACTCCAACTCCAAGGAGTCATGTAAAACAAACAGCATAAACCCTCCACCACAGCCAACTCACCATTCGTCGCCTCCATCCGGGATAAACCTCTACCCCCCAAGTTCAAAATGCCCACCATCGACTCTTTTGACGGTACGACGGACCCAGTCGACCACTTGGAGACCTACAGGACCCTCATGATCCTCCATGCTTTCCTTGACAAAATCATGTGCCGGGCTTTCCCCGTGACACTCAAGGGGTCAGCTCGACTTTGGTTTAGTCAACTGCCAACAGACTCTGTCTCCACTTTCCAGCACCTCAGTGACTCTTTCCTCAGCCATTTCATTAGAGCCCAGCGCCAGCGGCGTCCGGCAACCCAACTCCTCAACATCCGTCAGACCGAGGGGGAGTCACTACGCAGTTTCATTACCTGCTTTAACACCGAAGCCCTGCAAGTAGCGGAAAATGATGACAAGGTCATCCTTACGGCTTTCATGGCCGGTCTGCGATCGTCTAACTTCTTTTGCTCTCTCTCTAAAAATCCCCCGACCTCCATGGTAGCCCTACTCTCCAAAGCCCAAAAATACATGTATGCTGAAGATTCCATAGCCGCTCGACAAGATCCTATAACCAAAAACCCGACCCCCAGAGAAAAGAGAAAAGATTCAAAAACCAGAAATACCCAGTACAATAACCAAACATCTCAGTACACTGAACGACCCTCCAGAACCGACCGGTCGGCCCCAGCCCGACCGCCCGGCCGGTTCGAGCGGTACACCCCCTAAACTCCCCCATGAAAAAAGTCCTCCATCAGATCCAGCGGGACTATCCCCTAAAATGGCCCCAACCATCACGGACTCCTTTCAATCGGAAAGACCAGTCCAAATATTGCCGTTTTTACCAGGACCACGGCCATAATACCAAGGAGTGTGTTAACCTCAAAGATCAGGTCGAGGGCCTGATTCGTCAAGGATGCCTCAACCGATTCACGGATACTCGCCCTCAGCAGAGGCAGCAGACTGAACCCATCAGAAACAATCGCCGGCGCACCCCTCCCCGACAGCCAGCACAGCCTAACCAAGGTCATGATCGCCCTCTACAGCAATCTCGGGCACAAGGTAACCCCGCCCCACCTGTTGGAGAAATCAGAGTTATCTTCGGCGGGCTTGCTTATGGAGGACTATCCCGGTCGGCTCAGCGGGCAGAACTCAGGAAAATAAGGCAGGGCTCAAACAAAGAAGTTACCACGTTAGACCGACCCTCCAAACACCCCAGGCAGTGGACCGAGCCTATCACCTTTACGAACGCCGACTGCACAGGCATCCGTTATCCTCATGATGACCCTCTCGTCATTTCCGTCCTCCTCTCCAATTACAAGGTCAGACGGGTTCTCATCGACAACGGCAGTTCTTCTGACATCATCTTCCTCAATTGCTTCTGCCAGCTCAAGATTGGGAAAGAAAGTCTGTCTCCCCTCCAAACCCCTTTGTTCGATTTCACTGGCAACCGGGTGACCTTCAACGACTCCATCGATCTTCCTATCACAATTGGCGAGTACCCACGGCAGACCACAAAGTTGCTCACCTTTCTTGTTGTTGACTGCCCCTTTGCCTACAACATCATCCTTGGCCGTACTGCCCTAAATGCTTTCCAAGCTATCACATCCACTTACCACCTTGCCATCAAGTTCCCCACCGATCTTGGGGTCGGAAGAGTGAGGGGAGAGTAGACCGTGGCCAGAGAATGTTATGTCGCCTCACTTAAAGAAGTCAAGCTGAAGAAGGCTATGATCATTGAAGGACTCAATATCAAAGATGAAGACGAGCTGGTCAGAGGGGAACCAGTGGAGGAGCTCATCGAAGTCCTCATGGACCCCACCAACCCAGCCAAAACCGCCAAGATCGGCAGCCAACTATCCCCCCCAAGCCAAGGCCGACCTCACTGTCTTCCTGGTTGAACACAACGACGTGTTTGCTTGGACTGACTCCGACATGCCGGGTATTGATCCCTCCTTCATCAGCCACCGTCTCAGTGTTAAGCCTCATTGCCGACCTATCCGCCAGAAGCAGCGCATTTTTCACCTGCAACGCAATAACCTTATTGCTTCTGAAGTAGACAAACTCCTTGAGGCACAGTTTATCACTAATGTGGACTACCTCAGATGGCTGTCGAATGTGGTTCTGGTTCGTAAAAACAATGGTAAATGGCGACTCTGTGTCGACTACTCCGACCTCAACCGAGCTTACCCCAAAAACAGTTACCCTCTCCCTCAAATAGATCTGCTGGTCGACGCCACGGCCGGTCATCAAATGCTCAGTTTCATGGATGCCTTCTCTGGATGCAACCAAATCTTGATGCACCCATCTGACCAGGAGCACACCTCCTTTATCACCGACCGAGGCACCTACCATTACCGTGTGATGCTATTTGGGTTGAAGAATGTTGGGGCCACTTACCAACGGTTGGTCAATGCCGTCTTCCATCATCAGATAGGCCGGAACATGGAAGTATATATCGATGACATGCTGGTCAACAGCAAGCTCTCTACCGATCATCTGGCCGACCTGCGAGAAACCTTCGCCACCCTACGAAAGTACCAGATGAAGCTTAATCCGGAAAAATGTGCCTTCGGCGTAAGATTTGGAAAGTTTTTGGGATTCATGGTCAGTCAGCGGGGCATCGAGGCTAACCCCGAAAAGATCAAGGCCTTAATCGAAATACAGTCACCCAGAACGGTCAAGGAGGTTCAGAGGCTTACTGGCCGAGTGGCCACCCTCAACCGCTTCATTTCCCGAGCAACGGATAAGTGCCTCCCCTTCTTCAAAGTCCTTCGGCAAACTTTTGAATGGACGGCAAAATCTGAAGAGGCCTTTCAACAGTTGAAACAGTGCATGGCTAACCCCCCTTACTTTCTCAAGCCATCACGGGCGAACCCCTCTTCCTCTATCTAGCCGTGTCACACGCTACAGTTTGTGCAACACTCGTCAGGGAAGACAACTCTGTCCAGCGACCGGTCTACTACATCAGTCGAGCTCTTCGGGGGGCGAAACAGAACTACCCATTGTTAGAAAAAATGTCCTTGGCTTTGGTCACCGCCTCTAGACGACTCCGCCTTTACTTCCAAGCCCATTCCATAGTGGTCCTCATTGACCAACCGTTAAAGAAGATAATGCAATAACCAGAGCTTTCCAGCAGGCTTATGCAATGGTCGGTCGAACTCAGTCAGTTTGATATCTCCTACCGGCCTCGGACAGCAATTAAGGGACAGGCTGTTGCCGACTTCATCCTGGAATTCACTAACCTCACCCCAACCACAACTCCTCCACCCCCACTAACCCCTACCAAGCCAGAAGACCCCCATTCTTGGACCCTCAACATCGACGGATCATCCCGCAAAGAAGGCAGTGGGGCTGGTCTCATCCTCACCGCCCCTAATGGTGGTTATTTCAAACGTGCTCTCCGTTTCCTATTCAATGCAAGCAATAATGAGGCCGAATATGAGGCACTGATAACAGGTCTCCGCCTAGCCAGAGACATCGATATCAGTCACATCCGGGTGTTCAACGATTCCCAGCTTATCGTCGAGCAAATTACGGGAGAATTCGACGCCAAGGAGGACACCATGCGGGCATATAGGGATATTGCTCTCCCCCTTGCTCGCCTCTTCAATACCTTCCACATCAAGCACATCCCTCGGACTGAAAACTTCAAGGCAGATGAGATGGCCCAATTGGCTTCTGCAGACCAGTCAGACCTCAACCACGGTGTCCGCCTCGAATACCTGTCCCACCCAGCCATCTCCCCCAACCTGCAAGAAGTCCACTTCTTCTAAGATGAACCTATCCCATGGGCAACAGACATCTTTCTGTATCTAACAACGGGAGAACTTCCAGACGACAAACAGGAGGCTACCAAAGTCAGGGCCCGATCGTTTAATTACATCCTTGTTAGCGGCCTTTTGTACAAACATGGCTTTTCACTCCCATATCTGCGATGCCTCAATCCCGCTCAAGCAACCTATGTGATGAGAGAAGTTCATGAGGGTATCTGTGGTAATCATTCGGGCGCCCGATCCCTCGCCCATAAAATACTTCGCACTGGTTATTTCTGGCCTACTCTCAATCAAGATGTGACTGACTTCGTACTCAAATGTGATAAGTGTCAACGTTTTGCCAACATCCCCCATGCTCCTCCTACAGAATTGATCACCCTTTGCAGCCTCTACCCATTCGCCAAATGGGGGATTGACCTGGTTGGCCCATTGCCCACTGGCTGAGGCCAAACCAAATTCGTAATTGTCGCCATCGACTACTTCACTAAATGGGTGGAAGCAGAACCCCTTGCTACCATTACTGAGCGGAACACAACCCGATTCATCTAGCAATCAATCATATGTAGGTTTGGCATCCCTCAAGCCATCGTCTCCGCCAACGGCAAACAATTCGACAACGCCAAGTTCAGGAAATTCTATGTAGAACTCCAAATTCAGCCATGTTTCTCTTCCCCAGGTCATCTCCAAGCCCATGGCCAAGTTGAGGTCACCAACCGTTCTCTCCTGAAGATCATCAAAACCAAGCTGGAAGTTGCTAAAGGACTGTGGGCTGAGGAATTACCCAATGTACTTTGGGCTTACCGCACCACCGCTCGGACTCCCACTGGAGAGACCCCCTTTCACCTAACGTATGGCGCTGAGGCGGTAATCCCAGTGGAAGTTGGTCTACCAACCCCAAGGGTTTTACACCAGAATCCAGAACTAACCGAAAAGCTGCGTCGGGCAGACCTAGATCTGATCGAAGAACTTCGAGAAACCACCGCTGTCAGACGGGCCTCATACCAACAGAAAATGAGAACACACTACAACCGCAAAGTCAGACCGAGGGAATTCGCTGTGGGGTACCTTGTTTTGTGAGAAGTAACTCTTGCCACCAAAAATCCAACTGAGGGCAAACTGGCAGCCAAGTGGGAAAGACCTTAGGTTGTGAAAGCCAGACCACGTCCAGGCACTTACCGACTTCAAGACATGGAAGGTCAAGACCTCCCCCATCCTTGGAACGCTGAGCATTTGAAGCGCTATTTTCATTAAAAGTTGTATTTTTGTATTGTTCAATTGCTGTATTTTCTTTTTGACAATCTGCACACTTGAATGTTCTTATTTTCTCCTCATATGGTGTAAATCTATAATCTAATGGGCTACACTTTGTATGACAGCAAGCTTATATCTCAGTTATCTGTGGCATTCCAATAACACTTTGATTGCAGCCTCAGCCAGACTGAGTATGAAGAGCTCGGCCAAACCGAGTCACTTAAAGCCTCATCCAGACTGAGCGCAAAAAGCCTCAGCCAGATTGAACATGAAGAACTCGGCCAGACTGAGTCACTTAAAGCCTCATCTAGACTGAGCGCAAAAAGCCTTAGCCAGACCGAGCATGAAGAAATCGGCCAGACCGAGTCAATTAAAGCCTCAGCCAGACTGAGAGCAAAAAGCCTCAGGCGAACCGAGCATGAAGAGCTCGGCTAGACCGAGTCACTTAAAGCCTCAACCAGACTGAGCACAAAAAGCCTCAGCCAGACTGAGCATGAAGAGCTCGGCCAGACCGAGTCACTTAAAGCCTCAGCTAGACTGAGCATGAAGAGCTCAGCTAGACCGAGTCACTTAAAGCCTTAGACAGACTGAGCACAAAAAGCCTCAGCCAGACTGAGCGTGACGAGCTCGGCCAGACCGAGTCATTTAAAGTCTCAGCCAGACTGAGCACAAAAAGCCTCAGCCAGACTGAGCATGAAAAGCACGTCCAAACCAAGTTACTTCAAGCCTAGGCCAGACTGAGCCACCATTGCAACTTCATGATCATAAGCATAGTAGCCATATTTAGTCAAATTCTAGTCTAACGTTTTCCAAATCAGACTGCTTCCTTGCTGGGTCAAGATTCACAAACTTCATATCTTTAACACTCTTACAAGTTAAACTTCACTTTATATTGAGTTTTCCTTACAGTCACTCTGCATTGAGGTTACCGTACATTTTAAACTTCACTTTACATTGAGTTTTCCTTACAGTCACTCTGCATTGAGGTTGCCTTACATTTTAAACTTCACTTTACATTGAGTTTTCCTTACATTTTGCACTTCACAATGATTTATACACAAGCCTTATACAAGTCACCATTCTCATTCATTTCAGATGCACAAACAAAAGCGATAGCATGAAAACACGACTCAAAATTTTATTTATTCACAAACTTGTACATAAGTTTATTACAGCCATTCAAAAACAAAACAAAACAAAACAAAACAACCAAAACTCTAAGTACATATTTTCTCCACTCCACTCACTCATCTTCTTCACTTGAGGCGAGATCTTCCTCTTCAATGCCCTCATCTAGGGGGGTCTGGGCCACATCGTCTTCGTCAATTCTAACACTGCTGAAGTCTATGTCTGGGAACAACTCTTCCGCTTTACGCTTGAACATCTTCCAGTCAGTGTCCCAGAATTTAGCCATTTCGTGTTTGTAGAAATTCAACCGCTGGAAGCTCTGGATCACTTCATCTTCGCTCCTCTTCAAGCTCCCAGCGGTCGTCCCCGACAGACCAGCCTCCCCAACCCCCTCTCTCGCTAAGTTACTGGAGCAACATTGATAGCCATCTGAAAGCCAGCAGACACCTTAAGATCAGGGTATGCTGCCCTTTCAGAGGCTGCCTTGGTTTTTTCTTCTGCCAACTCCTTCTCCAACCTCGCCTTCTCCTCCATTGCCCTAGCACGCTCATCTTCCAGCTCCTTCTGCAGCCCAGCAATCTTCCGGTCTGCTTCATCCTTTTCTTTGATCTGCTGGGCGCGTAGTTCTTCATTGTCGGTCATAGCCTCTTCAAACCGCTCGGTGGCGACCGTGCAGGCATTTTAAGCATCCTCCAGCTTCTTCTGCTCGCCAGCCAGCAGGAACTCAAGTGACACTACCTTGCGGCGTTCGTCCTCTAGCTTCAACTTGACCACAAACAGCTCAGCATGGGCTCGAGCGGCAACATTACGCTGCACAATCGCCAACACCTCCATCTTCTTCGCCTTCTCAGCCTCCCCTAACCCCTTGGCACACGCACTCCGCCCAGCCCTCCTCTAACCCACACTCTCCCTCTTGAAATTTTCAAGTTGGACCTTCACCTGCCCCAACCTCTCCCTCTCTCTCCTCAATTCGCCCTTCGCCACCGCCGCCTTATTCAACAGGGCTCCTGCTAAGACAGCCGCCTCCATCTGGGCTGAGCACAACCCCTTCATCAGCTCAGCCTCAGTATAACCAGCCACTGAGCGAACGGCTGCGTCTTCCACGACCCCCAAGAGGCGGTCTGCAGCCATCCTGGCCTCTCTCCCTTCCCCTTCCACTCGCCTAGACACCGCAGGGACGTGGTAGAAAGTGGTCTTCAACCCAAGCCTCTCTCCTTCAGGTTGGGACGCTAGACCCTCCTGTGGTTGTGGCTCTTCCCTTGGCTCTACCCGGCTCTACCCTTGGCTCAATGCCAACCCCACCACTTTGTATTTGCTCCCCAAAGGCTAGTCGCCCCACTCTCTTCCTCTTTGGCCGCCCCCTCTAACCCCATTTCAGGGGTCCCCTCTGCCTCCCCCGCCGGAGGGGTCTGCTCCGTCGTCGCTTCCTTCCTCCTCTTCAAGGCAGGCTCCTCTTCACTCCTCCTCACTCTCCTCTTCTTCTTCACCACACCCTCCATCTCTTTGTAGGCTCTCTCCTTCAAAGGATCAACTGGGGGCAGTCGTGGCTCAAATCCACCTAAATCCTTTTCCCCCAGGGGTTTGGGGCGCGGTCGGATCCTCTCCCTCGCGATCGGCTTCGGCGATCGGTCTACTTGGGACTCTTTGAACTTACTGGCTTTGGTGAGGATGGTCATATCCTCAGCCTCTTGCGCTTTCCTTCTCGCCTCTAACTCCGCCGGTCCCAGGTCTCCACCGATCGACTGAGGACCCAACCCTGCCGCAAACAAGGCTGACAGCTGAACAAGCTCGTCCCATCTGGTACCCTCCTTCTCCCTCCATTCCTTCACCTTCTTCAATCTCGCCTCTGCTGCTGCCCCCAGTTTTGGCTCCACAGACTTGGTGGGCACTTTCCAAACTGTGCGCACTCCAACCCCTCTGTTGGCGGACACATAGAACCACCGCGGTCTCCACCCCTTTATCGATGACGGCAACCCCGCCACTAGTCCCTTCCCTGCCACCGCCTGCAAAGTGACCCAAGTCTCTTGCTGCCCCGACGCCTTGTAGTACGCAAAAAACTCGTCCACCGTCATTTCAGCCCCCCCGTTCACCTTCGGCCACGCGCTCGCACAGGCCAGCAAAATTTTCCACGCATTGGGCATCAGTTGGCCTGGAGCTACCTCCAACCAGTTCAACACGTCCACCACTATCTAGGGTAGGTACAACCTCAAACCCCCTTTAGCGCCTCCTCGTATAGGGCGAATTCCCCCAGTCGAACATCGGATGCCTTCTCCTTTGATTTCGGCATTCTCAACTCTATCTCTGCGGGAATCTGGTACTTCTCCCGCATACCCTCCAGCTCCTTCGCGGTAATGATCAACTTATCGGCCTTTGTATGCCAGTGATCTAGCTCCACCTGGCTGATTGGCGTCGGCGTCGCCATCATTGTGGACGCACGAGGTCGCCCCGACAGCTCCCCCCCACTCTCCACTCGCCTCTCCGTCCTATATTACTCCGCCAAATCCACCATATCGTCATCCCCCAATGGATCAACCCTGGCGTTTGCAGCATCTTCTTGGGCCATTTATGTGGTGTGTCTACGAATAGCTTCAGATGCTGGTGTGAGATAGTCTACAAAATGTCGCAAGGGTGTATCACTAGCAACAAAGGAGTTAACACTTGGAACGTTTTGATTTTTTACAAAAAGGTAGGTAAAACGGATAATACCAAAAGCCCAAGGCTTGCCCGTATTCCAAGGGTCACAATTAATTTCCGCCAGTTTGAAAAAATTTCAACAGTCCGCCAAAACTGTCTTTTCAACACCCTAAAATGCCTTAACGTTTCACTTATTACCCAACGCCTAACCTCCCCCACTACGAGATTCTACCACGTGTACGACCACGATACACTGCCCCCTTCCCTTCCCTGTCTATTCCACTTCATTTTAACACGTACCACGCCGCCTCTCAAGCCCCGCGCCGCTTCACCACCCTCGCGGTCGGCCCTCCTCATGGTCGGTCCCTCCACTAGGCCACCCTTCACGGTCGGCCCTCCTCATAGTCGGTCCCTCCACTCGGCCACCCTTCGCGGTCGGTCCTCCTCATCGTCGGTCCCTCCACTCGGTCACCCTTCGCGGTCGGTCCTCCTCATGGTCGGTCCCTCCACTCAGCCACCCTTTGCGATCGGCCCTCCTCATGGTCGGTCCTTCCACTCGGCCGCCTTGCGCGGTCGGCCCTCCTCATGGTTGGTCAACCCTCTCACAACCCTCATTTTCTTCATTATTTCCTTCGTTGGACTAAAGCTGCACTTGGAAGTGGAGGACTACTGACATGGGTAGGCCCACAAAGGCTATAGCCCACTATGAACAACCCAAGCCTACCACTTAGGGCCCAATACATAATTCAATCAATAAAGCCTAGCACTGCAGAAGCCGCACACAGCAATAAGAGCCAATAGCATCAAGACACACGGCAAGAGAAGGGCAAGTCACATCAGCAGACAGAGATCTGTAAAGTTATTGCCACGGCACATTGCCATTAATGAGGCCCCTTACAGCATTTATTGCGATAACCCCTCTCCGTTGGGACGGCACGCCCTCACCCTGAACAAGGTAAGCTACAGCATAGACTTTCGGCCATGGTGACAGGTCGGAAAGGACAACGAAATGATTACCAGAGGATATAAGCAGACGTCGAAGACAAGAAGAAGGTTTTCTATCTCTAATCTAATTGTGTATTCCACTTCTCTCTCTAACTTGCTCGTCGGAGGGTTCGCTGGGGGACTCCCCGTTCCCCGTTGAACTCTTGTGCAGGTCTTCCGGTGGGCTTAATCACTCGAACATAGGCTTGAGGAGCGTGGATCAGTCCGACCCGTTCCTTCTGGAACGAACAGTATCATCACTATCTATCTCTTCCTCTGTTATCCATCTCTCTGACCAAAATTTGAAAAATTATCCATCTGAATTTCATTCAAAAGAAATATTAAATCCGAACCAAATACGAATACTGCTGGAGCGATTTAAGATCAGATCCAAACCAAACTGAAGCCAGTCAAACTCATATCACTACAAATCAAACCACTTCAAACACAAATCTAAGAGATTCAGACCAAAAGAAGGCTTCAATCTATATATATATATATATATGTATATGTAAGATTTATTTTACAAGAGTCATTTGCAGAACCATTTGATACAATATTCGCCAGAATATATATTTGATACAATATTTGAAAACAATTTAATAAATCAAACCCACTGTGCGTTCCAAAAAAAAAAAAATCATGAATCAAACTCACTTTGTGTGTCCCATAAAAAAACACAGATCTTACTTCATGAATCAAACCCACTCAATTTTTTTTTCGGCGAAGGATCTTTGATGATCTATAAAGACGTTTCAAGAAGATTCGTTTTCGGAGGTCAATCTCTTCACGACGATGCAGATTGGAACAGATCTGAGACCATTGGAGCAGATCGGAGAAAGATGACCAAGTTTATCAGCTTCTCTATTTTTGGTGAAGAGAAAGCTTTAATTGATGCATTTGAACCTGCAACTATGACTGTGAAGGAGATTAGTGGAACAGTTTATGGAGTTAACATTAAGGTCTTTGAGGTTTTTGTAACTCAAAGATCCCATGTTGTTCAGCAATCCACTGGAGACGCTGTCGGTGATCTGTGAATGATGAGTACGAGTTTGATGAACCCGTTTCTCTTGTTGAGAACCATCCTTTGTGTCATAAAAACAGAAAAGGCATAAAAGCAAAAGACGAAGAAGGAAAAAGAAAAAAAAGAAAAAAAAAATTGGTCCAAAACGACGTCATTTTGGACCGCCGCAGATAACCACGGCAGACTATCCGGACTCCCCATTCCCACCCCCACCCCACATACAGGTAGGGTGGGTGATTTGTGAAGAAAATAAAAAATAAAAATAAAAAATCCCTAGTGGGGGTCCTTATCTTTTTCCTTTTAAAATATAATCTTGTATACGGTTTAATTTTTTTTTTTTATGATTTCAAAAAATTTATTAAAATATAAATTATATAAATGGGTAATTGCTTATATGTTTGGGTTTAATTTTTTAAGAATAAAAGTGAAATATAAATTATATAAATGGGTAATTGCTTATATGTTTGGGTTTAATTTTTTAAGAATAAAAGTGAGTTTTTATAAATATAAAATTACATATTTAGACAATCTACACTATAGAAGTCTTAGATTTTCCCTCTTTCACATTACGAACAAAAACGTAACACTTTAATGTAACACTTCAACGTAACCTACTAAAAAACTCTTTAATATACTTTTCTTAAATGTAAAAATACAACACTAACAAAAACTCCTTAGTGTATTTTTTTCAAAGGTAACACTCTAATGTAACAACCAAAAAAAAAAAAAAACTCTTTCGTGTACTTTTTCTAAACATAACATTCCAATCAATGTAATTCTAAACGTAACACTCCAATGTAATATACACAAAAATACTAAAAAAAACTCCTTATAGTGTATTTTTTCTAAACATAACACTCACAGTTTGAAATTATATATTTGTCCAAAACTTACTAAAGAGTTTTTGTACTCCTTTTGAAATGTTTAAAAAATTCCACATCCTTTTAGAATGTTTGAAGAATCATATATTTCAAACCATTTTTGTACCTTACCAAATTTGATTTCTATATATTGTGTATCTTACCTTTCTAGCACAAAAGGAAAAAAAGAGAAAGAAACATAATAAAAATAAGGGTATAACCATAAATTTAATTTTTAAATAATATATTAAATCTACCTTTCTAAAATTAATAGGACTAATTGGTCTGTAAGAAAATCTTTGAGACTAAATAGATTACCATTATTCAATGTAACGCCCCGAAATTTATTCAACATGAACTACCCACACTAATGAACATTCGCTAACCAGTAACAATAATCCTTCCATTTTCACATATTTAATAAATGAGTTTAATACAAAAGTTCCACATGCGGTATACATTCAACGAAACAAAAGAATGCATGAATCTATAGCATGTGAAGCATCTAGTCTCAAAATAATAAAATGTCCTTAAGGGCTTACATCTTCCAAGGCAATAGGCCGGTTACACAAAATGGTCTCTCAGACCCATACCAAATTAGCCCTAGGCTTTACAAAATATTACAATAAAAGTAAGAGCAAAACTACTCATCATCAAAACATATCCACGCCCACGCCCTTAGCTCGGTAGGATCACCACATCTTTACCTGCACCAAAGTCCCCTAAGGTTGAGCATAAAGCTCAGTAGAGAATTCTCACAAAGTATATACAGTTATGCAACTCCCAATGTAAAATGCATATGCAATGCCTTTATAAGGAAGAATTTCATTTCAATGCTCAACTTGAAACCTTCCATGTTAACAATGATATTTCACAATCTTAATAATTTCGAAACTTCCATTTCATTTAATCAATAGGAGCAGTAAATACGATACTGGTAATCCCTAGGCTGGTATCTACAAGTAGACTGTACAAGTACTACCAAAATGTCATTTTTACCGACCGGAAGGCTCGATACCTATCCGCGCGGCTTTCTAGTCTTTCACCATGGGCTCTCAGGCCAACTTATCAAGTTCAACTACACCCCCTATCCGGACTTACCATGTATTTACCCCATAACACATTTTCATAGTTCTCATTATAATGTAATCTTTCTCAATGTAAACGTTTTTCCAACTCATGCCAAGATGTACAATAATGATGATAAACCAATTGAAAACATGATGCAATAATTACTATTTCATAGTATTTCTCTATTTTCAAAATATCGTCACAACAATGACAATCAATCCCATTTCTCATTTCTTCCTTCCAAAACTAATTCACAAAATGCCCTTGTGCCTTCCATTTATGGCAACAACAACTCTCATCATGCACAAACCACAATAAGTTAGCCTCTTCGAGGCAAAACAACATAATTCCCATGGTTTACAATTTTAACATTTCATGGCACATAATCATTCATCATTTTCCAACAACACATGTTCAAGTAATTTAACAAATAGGTTATAATAACATCTCATTCATCTTTATGACACAAACTAGTAAAGGATTTCATAAGTATTTTCGTGTTTTCCCAAAATTTCCAAATTCTAGGATTTTTCTTCAAGACAAACACCTTTCATTTCTTGTTGAAAACCGTCATCAAAACATTTTTCTTAGATCAACAAGATGGAACCCTCAAAGATTGCCCAAAATTTTGAAAGTTTAAAGAAAAACCCTCTTTTGAAGAAAATCTCTATATTTTTTAAATCACAAAGTTGAAATCATCAAAACTAGAAGAAAACTCTTAAATCATCAACATAATAACAAAACTAGTATATATAACTCAAGAATCCCTACCTCAAGGTCTTTGAGAAGTTGGAGAAGAGAAACCCTAGTTTAGATGGATGATCCTACACTTAACACCACACCAAGAGGAGCCCTAGTTCTTGAGCTTCAAGATTTAGAGGAAGATGATGAGGATCTTGGCCCAAAGATTCCAAGAATCAAAGTGTTTTGGGTGTTTGAGGGAGTTTTCTAGAGAGAAGGGGGAGAAAAATAGGGTTTAGAGTGAGAGAGAAATGTGTAAAATGAGTGATATATTCGGACCAAAAAGGGAGAGAAAAACAGAGCTCGCACTGCCCAGAATCCTGCACATGCGACGCCCTTCCCCGCACGTGCGGAGCGCCCTCCTTGCACGTGCGGCCCTCACCCCCGCACGTGCGGTGGTCCTTCCCGCACCACCTTCCGCACCTGCCTTTTAAGCAATGTGCAAGCCTCCCAAGCCTTACCCCTTCCCGCACGTGCGGCCCCACCCCCCGCACGTGCAGTCCCGCCCTGCGACCGCACGTGCGGCCCTGGCCCAGCAGCCCAGAAATTTCTGACTCGCTTCCAGGGCGCTCCGGACCTGACCCCGCACTTCCTAGAACGGGTGAAATTCAATCATCGAAGAAAAACAAGAATAAGACTTTAATTGAGCACAACCTCCGAACTTTCCAAACCCAACGAGCAAAAGAGAATGGAGTGAAGAAGAAAGAAAAAAAAAAGAAAGGGAAAAGACTCGGTCGTCACAACCTCCCCACCATAGAAAATTTCATCCTTGAAATTTGAACTCACTAATCAAACGGAGAATTTCAACAATTATAGCTACACCATCAACATTTATCTTGTATATTTGTTTATATAAGACATATGAAATAAAACATCTATAGCAAAACATTATTCCTTCACAATCTCATGCTCAAATTAACAAAACATACAACATGTTTTCCACATTTTAACACTTTTCCCTTCAACACAAGGGAACATTACATTTAAAATAAAGCAATCAAGCATGCTCAAATAAATCCGGATACTTGGAGCGGACTTCCGCCTCCCTTTCCCAAGTCGCTTCCTCAACCCCGTGGTGCCTCCACAACACCTTCACTAACGGTATGGTCTTACCACGCAACACTTGCTCCCGGGTATCTCAGATTTGAACCGGCAGCTCCTCGTAAGAAGTGTCCTCATCTACCTCCAAATCAACCCAATCTAACACATGAGAAGGGTTGGGCTCATATTTCCTAAGCATAGACACGTGAAACACATTATGAACCCCCGAAAGTTGTGACGCTAAAACTAACCGGTATACCACTTCCCCGATTCTCTCCAATATCTCGAAAGGCCCAATGAACCTCGGAGACAACTTCCCACTCTTGCCAAACCTCATCAAACCCCGCCTAGGTGAGATCTTAAGAAACACGTGGTCACCTACCTCGAAAGATAATGGTCGCCTCCTCTTATCGGCATAACTCTTCTGTCGGCTTTGTGCCGTGGCTAATCTCTTGCAAATGAGGGCAACTTTCTCGGTTATCTCCCTAACAATCTCCGGACCCAACAACGGTGCATCCTCTACCTCGGCCCAACAAACCGGTGATCTACATGGTCGGCCATACAGGGCCTCAAACGGTGCCATCTCTATGCGATAACTATTGTTGTAAGCAAATTCAATCAACGGTAAGTGCCTCTCCCAAGACCCTTTGAAATCTAGGACACAAGCTCTAAGCATATCTTCCAACGTCTGTATAGTACGTTCCAATTGCCCATCGGTTTGAGGGTGATAAACGGTGCTACAAGTCAACTTGGTTCCCAACGCCTCTTGAAGGCTTTGCCACAACCGAGCGGTAAAACAAGGATCCCTATCAGACATAATAGTTACTGGAACCCCGTGAAGTCAAACTATCTCCTTAACATACAACTCTACCAAGTGCTCAACTGAATCGCTAGTACGCATGGGAATGAAATGTGCAGACTTGGTCAATCTATCAACAATTACCCAAATGGCATCATTGCCCCGCTGTGTTCTAGGAAACCCAACTATGAAGTCCATAGTAACGTACTCCTACTTCCATTCGGCTATTGGTAAGGGTTGTAACAAATCCGCTGGTCTTTGATGCTCGGCCTTCACTTGTTGACAAGTAAGGCACTTGGATACAAAGCCCAGATGTACCGCAAGGCGTGAATAATGAAACTCTCGAAGCACTTCCTCTATACAAGATTCAGGCACAAAAAGACGATCAAGATAACGTACACTCTGATCCGAGTGAATGTTCAAACCCTTCTCTTCCTTCCCATTAGACATTCTATTATGGATTAACTCTATTTCCCGGTCTCCCCGTTGCGCTTCTACAACTTTGCTAATCAAGGTAGGTTGAGCACTCAAGGCAAACAATGTTGCGCCCACTTCAAACTCACCCAATTGCAATTCAAACTTGTCGACTTCACCCAACATAACCCACTCCCGAATGGCCACACTCGCCAAACTGCCCACGGTTTTTAGACTTAAGGCGTCGGCCACTACATTAGCCTTCCCCGGATGATAGTGTAACTCGAAATCATAATCTTCTAAAAATTCCATCCATCTCCGTTGGCGTAAGTTCAAGTCTTTCTGGGAGAACAAATACTTCAAGCTCTTATGGTCGAAGAAAACTTCAAACTTTTCACCATACAAGTAATGCCTCCAAATTTTCAAGGAAAACACTACTGCGGCTAGCTCTAAGTCGTGGGTAGGGTAATTTTTCTCATGGGTTTTCAATTGCCGTGAGCCATAGGATTCCCCTCTTGCATCAAAACACACCTAAGCCCATCCCGAGACACATCACAAAAGACGGTGTAACCCAAGCCTCTCTCCAAAATGATCAACACTGGTGCCGTAGTCAACCTAGTTTTGAGTTCTTGGAAAGACTTCCCACAATCCTCACTCCATACAAACTTAACCCCCTTCCTGGTCAACCTAGTCAAAGGTGCGGCTACTCCAAAGAAGTCCCTCACAAAATGCCGATAGTACCCCACCAATCCCAAGAAACTCCGGATCTCAAAAATACTCTTAGGTTGCTCCCAATCTTGTACCGAGTCTATCTTCGTAAAATGTACAATTACCCCCTCACTTGACACTACATGGCCCAAGAACTTCACCTTAGTGAGCCAAAACTCACACTTCTCAAATTTGGCATACAACTGATGCTCCCTAAGCAAGTCAAGCACTACCCTCAAGTGAGCCTCGTGTTCCTCCTCGAAGGTCGAATAGATTAGGATGTCGTCTATGAAGACGACCACAAAATGGTCCAAGTACTCCCTAAAAATCCGGTTCATTAAATCCATGAAGGAAGCTAGTGTATTAGTCAGCCCAAATGGCATTACAAGGAACTCATAATGGCCATAATGCGTACGAAATGCCGTTTTCTGGATGTCCTCTTCCCGGACTCTCAACTGGTGGTACCCTGGCCTCAAATCTATCTTCGAAAAGCAACAAGACCCTCTAAGTTGATCAAACAAGTCGTCTATTCTTGGTAAAGGGTATTTGTTCTTAACGGTAACCCAGTTCAACTTGCGGTAGTCGATGCACAACTGCAACGACCCATCCTTCTTCTTTGCAAAGAGAGCTGGCCCTCCCCAAGGTGACGTGCTAGGGCGAATGAAGCCCTTATCTAACAGCTCTTAGAGTTAAATCTTCAACTCATGCAACTCCGCGGGTGCAAATCTATGCGGCGCCATAGAAATTGGTGTCGTTCCAGGCACTAAGTCGATAATAAACTCAATCTCCCGGTGGGGTGGCAAACTAGTAAGGTCCTCGAGAAACACGTCTGGGTATTCACACACTACCCTTGGCAACTCAACTCGAGTCCCGTCACTCTTATTATCCAGGAGAGTAGCAAGAAGACCACTAAGCTCGTTCCTACTACGAGGATCAAACACCGGTGACAAGACCCTATCAACCCAGTCTCCCAGAAAGTAAAAACAATCACCACCCGAGGTGCACGCAGTCACCCTCCGATGAAAACAATCTATCACTGCCCGATACGAAGACAACCAATCCATGCCTAGGATGACGTCAAAACTTGACATGTCTAGCAACACAAAACCAAACGGGAGTCTACGCCCGACAACCTTTGTCTCACAACCATGACAACCCCGATCTAGGTCAACTGTATCCCCAACTGGAGACTCTACTCTGAGCAGAGATGCTAACTGTGTCACCTCTAGCCCTAATGTAGATACGAATGCAGCAGATATGAATGAATGAGACGCACCCGTATCTATCAATACGCTAGCCAAAGAATTACACACAATAAAAATACCTCTCACTACCGAGGATCCTAGTAACTGCTCTGGCGCGGTAACTACATATACGCATCCATGTGGCCTCTGCTCAACCTGCTCATCCCTCGGAGCATAGGCCTGCTGTACTAATTGAGCTGAAGCAACTCCTTGACGAACTCATGAAACCTGAGCTAGATGAGCCTGCTGGTGGCTCTGTGTCTGCCTAGACCCTGAAGCGCCAGACGCGCCTCCCAACTGAGGGCAAGCTCTCTTCATGTGCCCTAACTGACCGCACTAATAGCAAGTAGGCCCCTGACCCCTAGTCTGAAACTGACTCTGAGATCGGTTAGGTGGTGGTGGCGGCAACATCTGCTGTCCTCCCTCATTCTGTGGACATGCAAAGGCCTTGTGGCCAGGTTGGCCACACTTGAAGCAAGAAAACCCACTCGGTGTACTCTTTCCCGGGCCCGCACTAGGCAAAGGGAAAGTGGATCTAGACTGCTGCGGCTGAGACTGGGATGAAAAGGTGTTTCTGCTCTTCTTGTTAGGCCTAAAGTCCTCTTATGACCCTTGGCCCCTAGACCTCGAATTTCAAAGTCTCTCCTCCTCGGCCTCCACAATAATTTCCACATGTACGGCTCCCTTTACAAGGCGATCATAATCCAGAATCATGTTCCCGGCAGCCTTGAACAAAATCTTCGTCCTCAACCTCTACTCAAACTCAAAACAACGGCACTCCTCCGTCACTACCAATTTCAGTGCAAACCGGGACAAACTAGAAAAGGCCGCTTCAAATTCGACCACAGACATATTCAATTGCTTAAGGTCCTTGAATTCCTGCCTCAATCTCTCTCTAGCCGTGGGAGGTAGGTACTTGTCTTGCAAGGCCGTCACAAATGCCTCCCATGTTGGTGCTATTCGACCCTTGGCATATTTCCACCATTGCCCCGCATTCCCTTTGAGGTAGCAACTCACAAGAGTCATCATCAACTCACTATCTTCTATATGAAGCATCTCAAAAGTCTTTACCATTTGCTCTAGCCATTCATCTGCTTTCTTTGGCTCGGGGCCGCCATGGAATTCATCCGGCTTGGCCCGCGAAAACTCCCCCATGAGGAAGCTTGCCCTTGTCTCCGCAACATTCTCCCTAGCTTGGGTCTCCGCCCTAAGTATGTTCATGGACTCCCTCAAAGCTCACGCCATCTCCCGGGCTAGAGCCCCCATTGCGGCTTGGCCGACTTGTCCTGGCACCTCTGCTTACCCCACTTATTCAGCCATATTAGGTTGGCCTACACCCTCTTCTTGCACCAGTATTTCATGAACCGGCACCTCATGTACACCCCGGCAACCTCGACCTCGCCTTCCACCCCTACCACCTCGTGTTTGAATCCTTCCCGACATCCTAATTGAGAATTAAGATAAACAATTTAGCACATCATCCCAAATATGCTCACAACTTGCCTCACACGTTAAATTATAGCAATTCCATACACCTTATCACACAAATAATTTAATTCACTCCACAAAAGTACTTAGTTACATAAACACATACGAATTATCCTTTAGTGATAAGATTCGTCCCATGAGAAACCAAGAATTCTTAGTAGAACGAGTATTGATCAAGTACCCTTCTAATAAGACCTCAAGGAATCTAACAGACGCAAACAACATCCCAAAAGTCTAATCTCATACCCACATAATCACATAAACATACTATCACATAATCACAAATAAACAAACATTTCCTAATCATGCAAAATGAACCCATTGTGGTATGGAAACCACTTCCCACAAGCCCCAAGAATTCAAACCCGGTAGCTTTGATACCAAGTTGTAACGCCATGAAATTTATTCGACATGAACTACCCATACTAATGAACATTCGCTAAACAATAACAATAATCCTTCCATCTTCACATATTTAATAATGAGTTTAATACAAAAGTTCCACACGCGATATACATTCAACGAAACAAAAGAATGCATGAATCTATAGCATGTGAAGCATCTAATCTCAAAATAATAAAATGTCCTTAAGAGCTTACATCTTCCAAGGCAATAGCCTGGTTACACAAAATGGTTTCTCGAACCCATACCAAATTAGCCCTAGGCTTTACAAAATATCACAATAAAAGTAAAAGCAAAACTACTCTTCATCAAAACATATCCACGCCCTTAGCTCGGCGGGATCACCACATATTTACCTGCACCAAGGTCCCATAGGGATGAGCATAAAGCCCAATAGAGAATTCTCACAAAGTATATACAGTTATGCAACTCCTAATGTCAAATGCATATGCGATGCCATGTAATGCCTTTATAAGGAAGAATTTCATTTCAATGCTCAACTTGAAACCTTCCATGTTAACAATGATATTTCACAATCTCAATAATTTCGAAACTTCCATTTCATTTAATCAATAGGGGCGATAACTACGACACTGGTAATCCCTAGGCTGGTGTCTGCAAGTAGACCCTACAAGTACTACCAAAACGTCATTTTTACCGGTATTAATCGGAAGGCTCGACACCTATCCGCGCGGCTTTCTGGTCTTTCACCATGAGCTCTCAGGCCAACTTATCAAGTTCAACTACACCCTCTATCCGGACTTACCACGTATTTACCCCATAACACATTTCCATAGTTCTCATTACAATATAATCTTTCTCAATGTAAACGTTTTTCCAACTCATGCCAAGATGTACAATAATGATGATAAACCAATTGAAAACATGATGCAATAATTACTATTTCATAGTATTTCTCTATTTTCAAAATATCGTCACAACAATGACAATCAATTCCATTTCTCATTTCTTCCTTCCAAAACTAATTCACAAGATGCCCTTGTGCCTTCTATTTATAGCAATAACAACTCTCACCATGCACAAACCACAATAAGTTAGCCTCTTCGAGGCAAAACAAGATGTTCTCAACATAATTCCCATGGTTTACAATTTTAACATTTCATGGCACATAATCATTCATCATTTTCCAACAACACATGTTCAAGTAATTTAACAAATAGGTTATAATAACATCTCATTCATCTTTATGACACAAACTAGTAAAAGATTTCATAAATATTTTCATGTTTTCCCAAAATCCCCAAATTCTAGGGTTTTCCTTCAAGACAAACACCTCTCATTTCTTGGTGAAAACCCTCATCAAAACATTTTTCTTAGATCAACAAGATAGAACCCTCAAAGATTGCCCAAAATTTTGAAAGTTTAAAAAAAAAACCCTATTTTGAAGAAAATCTCTACATTTTTGAAATCACAAAGTTGAAATCATCAAAACTAGAAGAAAGCTCTTAAATCATCATCACAATAGCAAAACTAGTATATATAACTCAAGAATCCCCACCTCAAGGTCTGTGAGAAGATGGAGAAGAGAAACCCTAGTTTAGATGAATGATCCTTCACTTAACACCATACCAAGAGGAGCCCTAGTTCTTGAGCTTCAAGATTTAGAGGAAGATTATGAGGATTTTGGCTCAAAGATTGCAAGAATCAAAGTGTTTTGGGTGTTTGAGGGAGTTTTCTAGAGAGAAGGGGGGAGAAAAATAGGGTTTGGAGTGAGAGAGAAATTTGTAAAATGAGTGACATATTCGGACCAAAAAGGGAGAGAAAAACAGAGCTTGGACTTCCCAGAATCCCGCACGTGCGGTGGTCCTTCCCGTACCACCTTCCTCACCTGCCTTTTAAGCAGTATGCAAGCCTCCCAAGCCTCACCCCTTCCCGCATGTGCGGCCCTGACCCAGTAGCCCAAAAATTTCTGACTTGCTTCCTAGGCACTCCGGACCTGACCCCGCACTTCCCAATATGGGTGAAATTCAATCACCGAACAAAAACAAGAATAAGACTTTAATTGAGCACAACCTCCGAACTTTCCAAACCCAACGAGCAAAAGAGAACGGAGTGAAGAAGAAAGAAAAAGAAAGAAAGGGAAAAGACTCGGTCATCACATTCAATATTGGATTTATAGGTAAATTTTTAAAAAAATAAATAAAAACTTGGGAAAACTACACTTACACCCCCTCAAGTTTATGTTTAATACAGATTATTCTCTCACATTTGAAAAATTATGTTTCCTTCTCTGAGGTTTGTAATCTCATTATAAATTGCCCTCTGAATAACTTATGTCATATCCTAAAATTTTCCAAATGATTATTTTGCCTTTTTTCCTACAATTTCTTCTTTCTATCATCATGACTACATTCTATAACTTCACATCATTAAATTATACCTGAACATATTCTTATTGAGTGATGATATACAAACATAAATTTTATATAAAATTTTCAAACACAATGATATAGCTTAATGGTGACCTTTCACTTTAAAACAAAACACCCATAAACATGATTTATATTTACGACAACATCATCACTATCACAATATTTTTATGATATTTTTTGTATAAATTTTTATATATGAATACAATTTTTCATTTTTATTTTTACCATTATTTTTCTTTCTTGTCTATTCACCCTCATTTATTACAGTATTATCAAATACCGTCATTCACATTTATTACAGTATTACTGAATTTTTTTTTTTTTTTTTTGTATTTGGTGAATTTTTTTTATAAAAAAAATTACAAAATAATATACTTCTTAAATATATCTAGATTAGATGTATCTAAAAAATATAAAAATTACTTAAAATATTTTTAAAAAAATAAAAACAAAAAATAAAGAAATTAAATTTTTTGTGTGAGTTAAACCAAAGAAGATGATTGTTATTTCTTATGAAATGAAATGAATAAAATATCAATATTATTTTATTATTTTATATATAGAAAGGCTAAGGGACAAATATGTCATTTTAATCAGACAGAAGGTACGTATAATTTTTTAAATGTGATGAGGGATTTGCATTAAATAGAAATCTCAAAAGATGTCAGTATAATTTATCCTAAAAACTTTATAGTTTAATCATTGTAATAAAATAAATTTTTAATTTTTAACTATATCAATATAAACTTTAAATTTCTAATTTAATTCCAATTTTAACCATCTGTTCATCGGAGTCAATTTATTTAACGGAGAGAAACTTTTAGAAGGTACATGACATTTCCTCATTTATTTTTTTAATTTGATGTCAAATTCAATTTCCATCACAATTACACTAAATCAAAACAACAATTTATGAGCAATCATAGACCATAAAGCTTACATACATTGGAACCCTCCTCCCCTTCCCCCTCCCCCTCCCCCTACCCACACCTTCCTTTTCAAGGAGAGAGTATTTTATCTAATGGCTACATCATGTAATCAAAATAATATAGTGTAGACTTAAGAAATCACTTATGCTTGGCTCAGGGTGTTGAATAGTGAATCATATCAAATCTCAATTCCACTTTTATCACATGACATCACGTTATTTCAATTACAGTAGTGATTGGTACCACTAATTTGGTATCACTAAACCACCACTGATGAGATGAAAAATCAAAAAAATAAAAATACAAGAGCAAAACATCCCATCATGTGAGACTCATACCAACATTAGTGTCACGACCCAAACCCGCCCCTAGATGTTTAGGCACTGCCCCTATGGGTTTAGTACCGTAACCGGCCAGTAATCTGAGATTACCGAAGGCCTGCTTAACAGTAAAACAGTAATACAGAGTACAGGGGCTGGCGGAAGTCAAAACAGTAATTAAAAGATATCCAATGAGCTGTGTCAGTCTATATGCAAAAAGACTTTCCATAACATATTCACATTCAGATCCAAAAATAGTATATACATATATCATATACAGTCATTCGGGTTAGGAACTAAGTCCCTACCATAACAGTACAGTACAAATATCATTCAGTCTATACAGTCGATACAAAACAGAGACAGAAAAGGGAGAATCCAAAACACCCCGAAGCAGCCTTAGCTTGGCAGCACTTGGAACCTCAAGGTGAGGCACGATGGTTGGCTTGACAAAACAAGAGCTAATCCAACGCTCCTAACTCCGATCCGGTGCCTGAACACCTACATATATATATATATATATATATAAACAGTAAGCTAAAGCCTAGTGAATAACATATGCGTAAAGAGGTTAAGAATGAATGTCCTTTCAGTATTGAAAACAGTCGTTTATTAGTATATCAGTCATTCAGTTTGTGGTTCATAAGTCATGCCATAACAGTCATTCATAAATTATAATAGTCATATGTGGTACATCCAATAGCAAAACAGTGCAGTAGGTCTTAACAGACCGAGCAGTCAATGATGGCCATCATATCAGTAGACAATAGTGGTTACAACATGGGAATCGATAGAGATCTCTGTAACAGTAGCAGTAATAGTTCAGTAACAGTAAATTGCTATGAATGCCACGAATACAGTTCACAAATAGGACAAACATTCATTCAGTAAACAATGTCATTTCATAAAGCAGTATAATCATTTGTTCAGAAAATAATCTCAATTGAATATATCTTTACTACATTGTTACTCACAGAGCACTAGGCTATAAGCAGCTAGAGCGCCCTCGGATGCCAACCCTACAGTTATAGAACGAACACACACTAAGCTACACAGTTGGGAAATAATAACTTAATCTCTAATTTGCCTCGGTGTGGTTCTACATCAATATCCTCATTAAAATGCCTTAAACTAGGCCTATGGATGCCTAGGATGGAATGAGGATGCAAAGATGCACTTTAAAACACTTTCCAAAATTTTCAGAAAACAGGAGTCCCGCTCGAGCGTGGCTTTCTACGCTCGAGCGAACATGCAGACAAACGAGCTCCGCTCGAGCGTGACTTCCGTCGCTCGAGCGGACTGCAAGCTACAGTAAAAATACTGGATGCACAAAAATCACGCTCGACGTGCGCTCGATCCACGCTCGAGCGTGAGGCACAAGTCTTCGCTCGAGCGTGAACTCTCTCGCTCGAGCGGACTGTAAACGCATGCAAAGTACTGGATACATGCATTTCACGCTCGAGCGCCACTTTCCTCGCTCAAGCGGACTGCATGAACACAAGGCGTACGCTCGAGCGTGGAGTTCCTCGCTCGAGCATGAGTCTAAAATCTGGAATTTCTAAATTTGAACCTCAAGCTCAAAACTCAATTCTAATGCATCAAATTCGATCCTTTTGGGCCAATTTTCTGGAAAACACTTGTAAATTCATAGTATAACATGATTCAAAGATCAATTTGTAAAATCAAGGCCCAAAGGTGAGTCAATTAAACCCATTTTCAAACAAAACTTCAAGAACATGAAGTGTAAGCAACATGCAAGAATTTAAACAACTTTAAAGCTTCAAATACTTGTTCAAAAGAATCAATTTCCTCAAGAACATGTTGAATTCATGAACTATACTCAAGATATGAACATGCATGTAACAAATTTCATGAAACAACTTCAAAACCTTAATATAAGAGCATGCATGCATGATCTAACTCTCAATTCAACATTGTAAACCAAATCTAGACTTAGATGACTAAATTACCATGAGTCATGCAAGACAATACATAAATACATCAATGAGAGGTTGAATTGTCTACCTTAAACCTTGTATTTCAAGTGTAGAAGCTCAACTATGCAATTCTCTCTTCAATCCTCTAAATTCAAGCAAGGTTTGTAGTTGAACTCAAAGTCTCCAACACTCTAGTTCTCTCTCACGTTTTTGGTCTCAAAGAATAGGGAACAAGTGATGCATCAATATGTAATAGGCTTCAAACATGAATTGATAAGTGGCCCACTATCATGGCAATTTGGTGAATAAGTCCAACTCTTGTAATTTAACTTATTAATCCAATTTAAACATACCAAATCACATTTCAATTAAATATATCATAAAATCACATAAATTCTTACTAGCATAAAACATTAGCCAATTTCAGATTCGACTGCCGATAAGGCCTTCAATTTGCAATTTAAAACATAAAACATGGATAGATAATTTAGTAGTCAAACAGATAGACATGCATTTAAACTAATACACTCAATCAATCAATTCAAAATTTCAGTCAATCAGTCAGTTAATATGCTTAATCATTGATTAGCACTAATCAGTGGTGAGGGTTGTCACAATTAGAGCTATTAGTGCTCCTCTTTTAGTGGTCTCACTCATTTTTCTTTCAATTATGCAATGAACCCATAACATAAAATGTTTTCTTGTTATTGTGGGGATCAATTCCTATTTAGTTTTAAAAAGGCAATGGCTGGCCTCCAGTCTACTATTTGGATTGAAGGGTCCAGTTCAGTCCATTAGACTCATATTTGGATCCCTTTTCAATAATTCGAACCGTTCATATTTTAAAATTTGTTGGATACATTATCCCTGTAAAAAATCACATCAATCGGATAACGGATACTATGTATTCGAATCACTTTTTTATGAACCGTTAATTTTTCGACCATTCATTTTTTTTGTAGATAAAAGTGATCCGAATACATAGTATCCATTATCTGATTGATGTAATTTTTTACATGGATAATGTACTCAACAGATTTTAAAATGTGAACGGTTCAAATTATCAAAAAGAGATCCAAAAGTGGGCCCAATGGGTCAAACTAGACCGGACTGTCCCAGATTTAAACTGGAGACAGTACAAACCCTTTTTTAAGAAGTAATTCCAACTTTAAGAAGATAATCAATAATCATTTTTTCATTATAATTTGTGCCAAATATTAATATCATGTAAACTGAGAATCATACCTCATCCTCCTTTAAAAAGTCCTGTCCTCCTTCAAATATGTAATTGATCCACTTAATGATGTTTTAATTTATGAAGTGATCTATGGTAGGGATGCAATTTGGGCGGGGTTCGGTGGGATTGGGAGTTGTCCAAGCCCAATTTAAATTGTGCTGAGACCTGTTCAGGCTCGTCCCGCTCGAATTGTAACCCGAGGTTGTATGTCCAAACCCAATCCGAGTTAAACTCGAGTTGCCCGAATTACCCGAATTGTAAATGAATTTCAAATTTATTTTTTTGTAGCTACATTATTAAATTATTAAAATTTGACTCTATTTACACTATTTTTTTTATTATAAAAAATTATTAATACCATCAAAACAAATAATTTATATAATGTAAGAGAGATGCCGCTATAGTAGTCTTTACAATTTATGAGTGAAATAAAAAATAAAAAATAAAAAGGTAAGATTTTATGTTATTTGTATATATAATATATATTCAATATGATTTAATAATTTAAATTACTTTAATATCATGTAATGGCTAATAATTTATATGTATATTTAATTTTTTATATATATGTACATGTATAATTTGGGTTTTGGGTTGCTCAGGTTGTTTGACTTCTTTGCTCAAGCTCACCCAAATTTAATTTAGATTTTTAAATTTTTGTCCAAACCCATACCGAATTTAAAAATATCTTGTCCAAGTCCTAAAAAAATTCCGGTTGGGTTCGGGTTGAACCCACTCAAATTGCACTCCTAGTCTATGGTGCTGTTTAGTACAGTATATTATAAGTTAAAAGTTAATAATCAGAAAGCAAAAATCAAAAGCACCCTTCCACAGCTTCTAAATAATCAGTTTTTCTTAATTTATTTAAGTTATTTCTGTCTAAAAAACTGTAAGCAGAAGTTGCACCAAATAGTCTAGCACAAATTCTCAAATTAAAATAAACTGTAATCACCCCTATAATCCACACCAAACACCTCCTATCTATGACCAAGTGGTTTAAGATAATTTTACATTTTGACATGGTGAACATAGAAACAATGTTCACGCAATCATGCTAAATAAGTAGAGTACTTTAAATTTCGAATTTAAAGGTTATTTGAGATGACTTAAATAAGTATATTTTTTGTTTTTTTACAAAAAGATGTGCAGAAAAATAGAAAGGTGATGTAATGAAAAAAAAATAAAAAGATAGATTATTTTTAAGTTGCTAAACTTAACCTTAGACTAGAAAGTTAAATGAATAAAAGAAAAAGAGAGGAGAAGTGAAAGAAGTATAAAATTATTTCTTCTTTTACTCTACTACTAGTCCCACAAATCCAAAAAATTCATACACATTAGTAATGTGAACATTCCAACACTCCTATGATTTTCAGATTGGTGAACATTATGATCAAAAGACTAGATTAAAAACTAATTTTTTTATTTTTTTTTTAAATGTTAAAAAATAAAAAGTGATGTGATTAAAAAAAATTAAAAGTCAAAAAATAGCCTTTAATCTCTTTGCCAAAAAAGCCTCAATATTCTTTCTACTTCTAAGTTGGGAATTTTCTAACCCAGTTACCATGTTTTGACTGGGAGCATCTATTTCCATATACATATTCCTCTATGTGCAAGTTCTTACTCTAGTACACACACTAATTTAATTGGGAGCTTCTATTTACACATCCACCTTCCCCTCTTTGCACACACTTCATAAAAATTATTTTTATTATAAATTTTTTTCAGGTAAAATTATTATTATAGACATCAAATAAATCCATTCGGAAGTTGATTGTCGAAAAAATAATAAAAATTCGGAAGTCTACTTCCGAACCAATTGTTTATTTTCGGAAAGCTACTTCCGAACCAATTGCTTATTTTCGAAAATCTACTTCCGAACCCATTATTTATTGAAAAAGATGTGTAAAGAAGGGAATGAGTGTGTGTAAATAGAAGCTCCCAATTTAACTTCAAAAGTTTAATTTTTCGCTCAGTGGACATCTTCTTATCCCCAAAATGCCCTTATCTTCCATTCTAAACCCCAACTCCCAAACCACCATAGTCATCAACCGCCAATTGCTAGCACCGGTCTTTCCCAACCACCCCTAACCCTAACTCACAAGCTACCACAGTTGCTACCTCCCACTGTCACCACAAGTATCAATGTTGGCATCACCTCTTCCTCTCCTCGTCTTACGCCTCCTCCAGCTCCGTCCATTCCCAATGCCAGTCGCCATCTCCAAACTCTCTCCAGCCCTCTCTTCTCCTACCGACGCGAACACTGCAACTCCCTCCTTTCGAGATCTCTCTATCTCTCTCTCTCTCTCTCATCCGAAGAGTAGGTAGTGTGATTGTAATGGTGGAGATCGCAACAATAAAGGGTTGCGAGCGGTGAACATTGTGACAGGAAGGAGTTGCAGGAGTACAAGAGGCTCGATAAAGATAAGGAGAACGGTTGGTGTGGTTGGAGATGAGGCTGACAGCTACGGCGGCAACGGATGACAGTTGGGTTTGGGATAGGAAATTAGGTTATGTTTGATTCACAACACTAATAGTGAGGTATTAATAATCCTATTAAATTAGTGTGGTATTAGTTATCTCACCCCTACCCCATTACTAATAATCTTACAAATTTGTTGGATTAATTATCCATTGGATTAATAATCCTAAACCAAAATGTCAAAACAAACATAGGATGATTGGGCCCACGGATTAATAATCTCAATCCTATGCTTTAATCCTTCCAATCAAACATGCCCTTAGGGTTTGAGAATTAAGGTTCTGGATGACAAAGATAAGAATATTTTGGTAATTTTGTTTGAGAACAAAAATGTAATATCAAAAACATTTATTAAGGTCAAGTTTGACTAACCTAAAAAAGTGCACTTATTTCATCTTTTTATCTTTTTTGGGTCACATCAATCAACATCTCCTCTCTATTTTTTATACACAAAATACAAAAAATGTACTTATTTAGTCTTCTCAAACTTGGCCTAAGTGTATGGACTGAGTGAATTTGGCAGGGGTGAGTATGATTCGATTTGGTTCGATTTTAAAATAAATCAAGATCAATTTATTACTTATAATTCAATAAAATTTAAAAATCAAATCGAATCACGAAAAGTTTGGAATCAAACCTAACCAAACCAAAAAAGCGCGATTTAATTTGGCTTGAAACTCCGTCTTTTAAAACTTTTGTCATCATTGTAATATAATCACAACTTGCTCAAATATCAAGTAATATATCATTATTTTACAACCAAAATTATATAGAAAAATCTACTACTATTATACAATAACACACTTATAAACAAATGGTTAACAAATTATGAATATAAATAAAATACTAATACTAAGATACTTAAGTTTCTATGAAAAATAACAAATTATAATACTGTATATATCTAAACGGTCTAATTTGATTTCAAACCAAAATCATAACTATAAAATTACAGATCAAATTGTGAAATATGATTCATCTATTTTAAGAATCAAAACCAAGTCATACATAAAGAAAACAAAACCAAACAGTTTGATTTGATCTGAATCAGATCGATTATCAATTTTTTTCTCATCCCTAGGATTTGATGTCCGGAAATAGAGGCTCCCGTTCTGATTGCATCTTGCAAATTGTTTGTACTTTTCAATTCAAAGTTTGAAGTTGGTTGATGATATAAAATTATGCCACTAATAACTCAAGTTTGAACCTCATGGGAAAGAATTTGACCACACGTGCGAAGTATTGGGCGCATGTTAAGAATAAATGTAATTGCACGTGTCTAACTTGTTTATAGAGGGTTGTGCAAGGTCAAAGATGACCACATGGTGTTTACAGGAAGGCTACCAAGTGCATCAGTTTAATTATTTGAATCTGAAATTCAAATTTTTGAACATAATTGTCATTCAATTATGCAATAGAAACACAATTCATTACATCATGCACAGAAGTTAAAAGAAAACAAAACATATGATAAAAACTTCTAATGCTAGCATGTACAAAAAGAAACAACTTTCGGCCAGTTACATAAGATGCATACCCAGCTGCCAGCACAACCCCCCAACAAAATATTATACAATGCTTTTAGATCCCGAATTTGTAGAGAAAAGAAAATAAGTAAGATAATTTCGACTTGATTTATTTTTCTTTTCCTTAACCTCCACAAATCTAAGGGTTAGTTTGGCATGTACTAAATAAGCCAAAAAGTCACTATCTTATTTAAGTCACATCATCTTATTTAAATCACATCACCTCTCTAACACATCACATCAAACCCAACCCAAACCCACCAATAAGTCAAAAAGTGCACTTTTTTAGAACATCTCAAACCAACCCTAAGAATCAAATACAACCTACTAATAAGAACATAACTTGGACATTCAAAGACATGTATACAAATTTGCAGCCTAAACCACCTCAACAAAAACAACCAACCATACAACAAGCAATATTCGAGGAAAGGAAGAGTGTTGACAGAGTATACATATAACATGTCAATAGTCACTCGCTGGACTGATCAGATTCACCAGAATCCTCTTCAGATGTCACCTCTGAAGCTTCTTCATCGAGATCATTGATCTTCATGGCTCTATTGGCAGTCATCTTGGTAAGAGCAGCAGTCTTGCTTGCTCTCTGTGAGCGGGTGCTCATTATGCCAGGATTGGTAGGAGCAACAGAAGCATGTGAATTCTCATCATCAGAGGAAGATTCTTCATGCCTCACTCTTCTCCTAGAACGGGGTGGTCTGGTTGAACGTGGTGCTGGTGTTGGTGCCACTTCCGTGGAGTTATCCAGGTCAAGGTTAAGGTCTAGCTCCAACCTCCCTACAATACACATGAAGAGTGAAAAAACATTCATACAGAGAAGACACAAAAAATGAGCAAAGATAATAGAAAACTAGATAGTGAGAACGAAACAAGGAAAATAAAATAAATAAGCAGAAGATGGTAAGCATGTCATTTTGACCCAGGAAATAAAAGAAAAGCATTGGATAGTTTGCTGCTCTGTGATAATTCAAAATACATTCACCTACATCAAACCTAGACAAGCCCATGTAATCCAGAAAGCATAGTGAAGAACCATTTCTAGAGAGCGATTTATATTTATTTATTTTTTTGGACAGGGAAAGACCACAGTAGAGAGAAGATATTAGAAAGTTTAATAGATTCAAACATTTCCTATTTGATGATCAGGAAATCCTTGAACCAAGTCAGTTGAGGGTAGCTTGTGTTTTATCCAGTGTATTACTGATTGGTTCAAACCCTCAAATTAAAGCATGGAAAAAAAGGTCAAATTCAAAACCATGAATGTTAGACCTTAGCTTCCTATGAACAAGATAAAAAAAGTAGAACGGACATAGCCTGAACCTGAACCACTTCAGATTTTCCAGCAACTCTTTGATCGGCCGCATGCTAAGCTAAGCACTGAAAACATGCAAAAAGAACAAAAGGAAATCTTGCAGCTTAAGAACAATAGTCAGTGAACAATCTAGGATAACCCACTCTAAGTTCTTTATACTTCCTCCACGTGAACAGAAAAAGGAAAAAAAAATTCCCTGATTCTATTATCTTCTCTTCTTATTTGATTTTTGACGAGATACAAAAGTTCCACTGTTTCTAACTTTATATAATTAATAAATGATTGAAGCCACTTGCTAAATCTATGTCAAGAAAAAAAAAATCCATTTTTCTTGTGGAGTAAGGAAATGACATTACCTAAAATAGTATTTGCTTCATCCAGTGATAAATCCTGATCTGGATGTTTATCTGCTGCCTTAAGACGATCAGCCATCCGCTTCAACTCCTTTACAAGCTCTTTCTCTGTTGATACAGATTCAGCCACACGATTCAAAAGCCTTCTCATTAACTTTATTGCCCCTTGTTCTGGTAACCGGAAATGAAGTAAGACAAGTATTCTACATAGCGCTATGATATATGATTTCTCAGCCGCTTTCTTCTTTACATGGAAGTTTGCAACCTTAAAGACAAAAAGTATAAGAATTAGCAAATATGCAAGTCAACACGCATGCAACATTCTATCAAACATAAGTGCTGGAAATTTGTGTTAATGCATATAATATGATAGTGGTGTTGGTGGTAGATAGTGGCATGTATAGAATATGATAGTGGTGTTAGTGGTAGATAGTGGCATGTATAGAATATGATAGTGGTGTTGGTGGTAGATAGTGACATGTATATAATATGATAGTGGTAGATAGTGGTAATATATAATATGTAAGTGGCATATAATGGGTTATAATGATATTTGTAATATCTCCTATATAAGGAGTGTCATTTGGTCTTGTAAAATAAGAAGTTTTGAATATAACAGAAATATATTCCTTCTTCCTCATATTTTCGGAGTTCTTCTTCCTCATATTTTCTAAGTTGGTATCAGAGCAACAAAAAACGCAGCAGCCCTAAAACCGTCATAGCCATGTCGGAAGTCATGTCCGAAACCACTTCAACCCCTGCCGCTGCCATTCCGGTGAAAACATCCAACTCTCACTCTGTCCAAATCACCACCATCCGCCTAAATGGTGATAATTTTCTCCGCTGGTCACAATCTGTCCGGATGTATATCCGTGGGCAAGGAAAGATCGGTTACATCACTGGTGACAAGAAGGCTCCTGCTGTTAATGATCCGCTGTTCGACAGTTGGGACGCTGAAAACTCCATGGTTATGACATGGTTGGTCAATTCTATGGAGGAGGATATAAGCTCTAATTACATGTGCTATCCTACTGCACAAGAATTGTGGGATAATGTTAGTCAGATGTATTCTGACCTAGGAAATCAATCTCAAGTTTTCGAATTAACTTTGAAGTTGGGAGAGATTCGTCAAGGAGATGATTCTGTCACCAAATATTTCAATTCGTTGAAAAGGTTGTGGCAGGATCTTGACATCTTCAACACATACGAATGGAAATCGGTTGACGACTGCAACCACCACAAGAAAACTGTGGAAGACAGCCGTATTTACAAGTTTCTTGCCGGCCTCAACATTGAGTTCGATGAAGTGCGAGGAAGAATTATTGGCAGACCTCCTCTCCCATCCATTGGCGAAGTATTTGCCGAAGTCAGAAGGGAAGAGAGCCGAAGGAGCGTCATGCTTAAGAAAAAAGGTACTGGTGAATCAATTGAAATTTCTGCTTTAATTAGCGATGCTGCGGCCAACAAGGCTGCAAATTACCAGCGCAGGTTTGATGATAAGCCACGGGTCTGGTGTGATTTTTGCAACAAGCCTCGCCATACACGCGAAACGTGTTGGAAGATCCACGGCAAACCTGTCAACTGGAAAAGCAGCAAACAAGAAGAGAAGAATCGTGGCTTTCCTACCACTAATGAAGCCGATTCAGGTCCCTTCAACAAAGAGCAGATTGATCAACTCTTAAAGCTGATAAAATCCAACTCCTCATCCGGTACTCCTAGTGTTTTGTTGGCACAAACAGGTAGAAATCCTAAAGCCTTCTCTTGCCTAAACTTCTCTCCGTGGATCATAGATTCCGGTGCCTCCAATCACATGACTAGTTTTTCCCATTTATTTAGTACCTATTTCCCTTGTTCTGGTCATGACAAAATCAAAATAGCCGATGGTAGTTTTTCACCTATTGCAGGAAAAGGATTTATTAAACTAACTGAGAAAATTAATCTCAATGCTGTTCTTCACGTCCCCAACTTAGCCTGTAACCTTTTGTCTGTCAGTAAACTATCTAAGGATTCTAATTGTCGTGTTACATTTTTTGAATCCCATTGTGAATTTCAAGACCAGAACTCGGGGATGATGATTGGGCGTGCCAGGATGCTTGAAGGTCTTTACTACTTTGATGAAGTACCTGTTAGTAATAAAAAAGCTCAGAGCTTTAATAGTACTAGTTCAATCTCTGTTCGAGAAAAAATAATGCTATGGCACTATAGGCTAGGACATCCTAGTTTTCTTTATCTGAAACATTTATTTCCAGAATTATTTAAAGGGATTGATTGTTCTTCTTTTCATTGTGAAAGTTGCATTTTTGCAAAATTTCATCGCTCTACTTATTTGCCAAAACCTTACCAGACTTCCAAACCTTTTTATTTGATTCATAGTGATGTTTGGGGCCCTTCTAAAATCACTACTCTTTCTGGTAAAAGATGGTTTGTTACATTTATTGATGACCATACCCGCTTATGTTGGATTTATTTGATGAACAAAAAATCTGACGTGAAAAATTTATTCACAAATTTTTATAATATGATTGAAAACCAATTTCAAACCAAAATTGGTATTTTACATTCTGATAATGGAACAGAATATTTCAATGAGCAGTTGGGTGAGTTTTTGGAAAAAAATGAGATTTTTCATCAATCTACATGTCGGGATACCCCTCAACAAAATGGCATTGCAGAACGAAAAAATAAACATCTACTTGAAGTTGCACGTGCTATAATGTTTTACATGCATGTTCCTAAATATTTATGGGGTGAAGCAATTTTAACAGCCTCTTATTTGATAAACAGGATGCCTACAAAGGTGTTAACATACAAAACACTTTTCGATTGTCTCAAAGCTTTTTTTCCTGACACGAGGTTGTTTTCTGATTTACCCGCCAAAGTTTTTGGATGTACTGCCTATGTTCATGTTCCTAGTCAATTTCGTTCAAAACTTGACCCCCGTGCTATAAAATGTGTTTTTTTGGGTTATTCCTCAAACAAAAAGGGGTATAAGTGTTTCGATCCTCAAACCAAGAAATTTCATGTGAGTATGGATGTGTCATTTGTGGAAACAAAATCCTATTTCCCCAACACTTCTCTTCAGGGGGAGACAAGTGGAGTAGAAGACCGTTTTTGGGATATTTCTATCCCGCTCCCCAATGTCATTTATCCTACACAAAAACCACATCTGTCTGATAATGATCACTTAGGAGAACCAAGTTCTATGGTGCCTAGTCAAGAAGATTCTTGTTTAGGAGGAGAAGTACTACAAAATGATCTAAATCCTGAGCTTCAAGTTTATACTAGGAAGCGATTTCATCTGAAGAATAATGACCTGAATGTCCATCCTAATGACCCGAATGTCCACCCGAGTTCTGACATCGAAATTTTAGGTAATCCTATTCCTTCTATTTCCGACCTTGATGTTCCTATAGCAATTAGGAAGGTGTCCGAAATTGCATTAAACATCCTATTGCAAATTACCTCTCCTATCAAAGACTGTCTAAAAACCATAGAGCTTTCACATCTAGGATTTCACACTTGTTTGTTCCAAGAAATATACAGGAAGCATTGGATGATCCGAATTGGAAATTAGCAGTCATGGAGGAGATGAATGCTTTAAGGAGAAGTGGTACTTGGGAGATAGTTGATCTACCCAAAGACAAGAAAACAGTTGGGTGTAAATGGGTGTTTACGATAAAATATAACGCAGATGGAAGCGTTGAGAGATACAAGGCGAGACTGGTAGCTAAAGGCTTCACTCAAACTTATGGGATCGACTATCAGGAGACGTTTGCTCCTGTTGCTAAAATAAACTCCATCAGAGTACTGTTATCTCTTGCAGTAAATTCAGATTGGCCTCTACATCAACTTGACATTAAGAATGCATTTCTCAATGGTGATCTTGAAGAGGAGGTGTTCATGAGCCTACCGCCGGGATTTGAGCAGAGACTTGGAAGCGACAGAGTATGCAGATTGAACAAGTCATTATACGGACTCAAACAATCACCAAGAGCGTGGTTTGAACGCTTTGGGAAGGCAGTTATCAGTTGTGGCTTCTCGCAGAGTCAAGCAGATCACACAATATTTTATAAACATTCAAAAAACAATAAAATTGCAATTTTGATTGTTTATGTTGATGACATCATTTTAACTGGTAATGATGAAGCAGAGTTAGCAGCCCTCAAAGAGAAACTCGCAAAAGAATTTCACATTAAGGATCTGGGAGCTCTCAAGTATTTCCTCGGAATGGAATTTGCAAGATCCAAGGAAGGTATATTCGTTAATCAGAGAAAATATGTTCTTGATCTCCTTGGAGAAACAGGTATGCTTGGTTGTAAGATGGTGGAGACTCCGATCGAGCCTAACTTGAAGTTACAAGCTGCTAAGGCTGAAGAAGTCAAAGAGAGGGAACAATATCAGCGACTTGTCGGGAAATTGATTTACTTGTCTCATACGCGGCCTGATATTGCCTTTGCAGTCAGCATGGTAAGTCAGTTCATGCACTCACCAGGGGCAGAGCACTTTGAGGCCGTTTATAAGATCTTAAGATATTTGAAAGGAACTCCAGGGAGAGGCTTACTGTTCAAGAAACATGGACATCTTCAAGTTGAAGTATACACAGATGCAGACTGGGCAGGAAGTGTTACAGACAGGAGATCAACATCCGGATACTGCTCCTTTGTAGGTGGGAACCTAGTTACATGGCGGAGTAAAAAACAGAATGTGGTAGCTAGAAGTAATGCAGAAGCAGAGTTCAGAGCTGTTGCCCATGGAATCTGTGAAGTAATGTGGATTAAAAGAATTCTTGAAGAATTAAAGCTTTCTCACCCGTCACCTATGAAGGTCTATTGTGACAACAAAGCAGCTATATCTATAGCTCATAATCCAGTTCTACATGATCGCACAAAACATATAGAAGTGGATAAACATTTCATCAAGGAGAAAATCAATACTGGCATAATCTGTATGACCTACCTTCCAACAGGTGAACAATTAGCTGATGTGCTAACGAAGGGACTACACAAGAAGCAATTTGATAAGCTGACTAGCAAGCTGGCTATGGAAGATATCTTCAAACCAGCTTGAGGGGGAGTGCTGGAAATTTGTGTTAATGCATATAATATGATAGTGGTGTTGGTGGTAGATAGTGGCATGTATAGAATATGATAGTGGTGTTGGTGGTAGATAGTGGCATGTATATAATATGATAGTGGTAGATAGTGGTAATATATAATATGTAAGTGGCATATAATGGGTTATAATGATGTTTGTAATATCTCCTATATAAGGAGTGTCATTTGGTCTTGTAAAATAAGAAGTTTTGAATATAACAGAAATATATTCCTTCTTCCTCATATTTTCGGAGTTCTTCTTCCTCATATTTTCTAAGTATAAGGAATAGCTACACCACCTTGTCTGACATAGTATAGGTCCAAGGGAAACCAGGAAGCTATTTGGTACCCGAGTAAGTTCAACTCACATACGAATATATCCAAAAAAAAGGCCTAAAAAATTTGAAATTCTTCTTATATTTTCCTGAATTTCCTTCGAACTACCAAGTATTTTTAGCATTACATGAGTTTCCATAGTCTCTCTCCATCAATTATGAAATACTATGTAGTAGATATCCAGTTAGCTAACACCTTATATTTGGGAAAAACTAGTTAAAAAAAACACTCATTTCTGTGAGCAGGAATATTAAAACAAACCAAAACCTAGCCTCGTGTAAACAAGACTGTCAAATGCATAACCAAAATAGTAAAGAATACTCCCAACATAGCACAATGAATACTCTTGATCAGGTATTAACAAAATAGCAAGTGAACTTCACCGTGGTAACATTTACCTCCGTAGCTATGCGTACAGCAAGACCTTCCTCACCATTCTCGAAGTCATCGGAAGGTTGAACTGAACCATCAAGGTTTTCTGGCAAGCCTTCAATACCATTTTCATCCACTGTTTTGGTCTCTATTGTATATAAAGGAGCCTGCATCATCTGCAGCATAAAACGTGATGCTTGGACAGCATGTTTGCGCATGTTGGAAACCATTAATGGAGACCCTCCAGCATTCCCGGTGATGCCAGGCCATATCGAACGCATGACTGAAATGAAAGCCTTAGATACACATCTCTGCATTAACATAAGAAGATGAATGTATTTAACATGGTAGAAAATCCAAAGGTATGTATGATTATCTGTATGCATACTTTACATTTTGGAAGAACATATATAACTTACCTTGTGAGTATTTGAAAGTGATGGATAATGCTCAAAGAACACAGACAGGCACTGTCTCAACCTGATAAAGTAAAAGAGATATAATTAATTGGCTTTTCATAGAAAGAAACTCAGAATCAGATAATGGCACAAAGCATCCACCTTTGTAGTTCTTTAGTTTCATCACTAAAATAAAGACCAATGAGCTTGGCTAATAGTAAAGGATGTAAAGAAGAAGGAATGCTTGGATAGTTCTCACTTAGGAGAAGAATCTTTGCAAACCCCTCCCCAATAACAGCTTGAACTGACTCATGCTCATCTGCATCTGCTGATTTGACCCAATCATCTCTCTCTAATCCAGCAAATAATAGGTCAAGCAATCCAAAATTCAAATCCCCATTTGTATCAGACATTTGAACAGTACAAGAAACAATATCATGATCCTTGAGTCGCGATGAGAGATCCTGCCCCATGGCTTTATCTACTTCCTGAGGACCATGCCACATTGCAAGATCCAACAATGCCTTACAAGCCATTATACTGATTGGAGAGGGTCCCTTAACAAAAGAAAGCCTCAACTGTTTTATTAGTTCCTCACTTGGCTTTCTCTCTAACAACCCAAAAAGACCAAGACACCTGGTAGCAACCCGCTGAACATCCAAGTGAACATGTTTTGCCTGCATTTTATATGTCATACCAATAGTTAACACTTCCAAAAGAAAAGAATGATTTGAGAATGAAGCATTTATACAAAAACCACAAGTAACCAAGTCGTGGCCTGTAGAAGAAAAGGAAGAAAAAAGAAAAACAAGGTATAGATCTGCAGCAGAACTTTAGACCACATCCGTACCGCTGGCAGCAATAAAGACTGCAGTAACTCAGCTGGTTCAAAGGCCTTTCCTTGCATCCAACGAAAAGACTTCGTATTTTCCAAGAGGAGGCCAGTCACAGCAAGGCAGTGCATCCACTGCATGACTTCTGCTGTTCTTTCTCTGCAAGGCCGAGCAAGCTCCTCTAGAACCCTTAAAACAACTTCTTCAAATTCACCAGAAGCAGCATACACTTTCCTTGCCAATCCTGACACTGCCTCAGCCCAATCTCTGTCTCCACCAAGATTGATGCCATCTCCTATGACAACCTTATTGCTATTTTCATCCACTTCATGCTCTAGAGGCCTTTGCAGTAACTCCTGCACAAATGAACTAGCAACTTTCCAGTTTGCAACATCGGAGAAATCAAGCATTGCACCAAGTAATAGTAGTTGCCGAGACGCAAATCGGTAATTTGGTCCTGAAGCAATCAGGTGGTATTAGATTGTATAGTTATACAGAAAACAACAAATGTCAACCATGTAATTTTACACACCAGCAATAAGATGCACTTTAACCAATTCTATGTACTCAGAAATGGTTGCAGGAAGAACTCTCTCCAGAAGATCATTGCTATCTGAAGCTTCTGCTGCATAGACAGCTGCCTCAGTCCCCATTGTTGTGGCAGCATCAGAGCCTTTTGCCTGTTTTGACAATGTGTGGAAACTCTTTAATAACGAAGATGATGTATATGTGAAATGACAAGCAAATTCAAGAAAAACACTGCAACCTTAAGCTCATAACCACATTAGGTCAAAGACAACATATTCCAAGATCACAGTTCAACCGCTTTATCTTTTGATTAAAGAGCTCAATAACAACCATCTAAGCCACAGACAACAGTAGGGCTGACATTAGATGGTTGTCTTCCAGTAAGACAGATCTATCTCCAAGCCTGGTCAAGGTAGAGCTGTCCTGGCAGGAAGACAGCCAAGCAAGACCTTGACAATCCCATGGCCTTAAGCTCAAATCCATAATCCTCCAATGATACCAAGCGGGGGTGCCTATGTCCTACTCCCAACCTAGGCAACCAAGTTAATGGGTGAGCCAAGGGCCCATCTTTGTGTAGGCTGAGCCAAGGACCCAACCTTAGCAGCCCAATGAATGCAGGTGGACCAAGGGCCTGACTATGCTGATATTGAGCAGTTAGTGAATAAGGTGTGAAGGACATGGCCCTGAGGTGGCCCATGGTGCTGCCTAGCGAGCCTGGCTCTATTGTTGGGCTCTTCATACTGTGATTCAATATTGTGGTGTGTCTACCCCCACTTAGGCTAGGCATACAACCCCAATTAGTCATACGAGCATGTGTGGTGCCTTGTAGGTCTGCCATGTAGGTAAGGTATTGATGATGTGGCCCCCGAGGGGCTCGCCACGTGACGAGTGTGGTACATGTACCCACACATCCTAACCAGTCAAGACCCTATGTATCTGGCAAGTCATGACTCTAATAGCATCTCCTTTTTAACTATTTATTAGGTAAAACTAGAATACTACAAAACCAGCTTAAGTGTCACTCCTATATGTAACATTGTATCAATATAAATCTAGACATGATCTTTAAGATTGATTTTAAATTTCAACACGCCATCCTAGATGAAGAAAAAAAAATGATTCCACCATTTGGAAACATGTAGTTTGATAACTCTTTCCTTGGTTCCAAGCATAGTGGCATTTTTGTGGCACCTAACATAAAATTTCTAACCTATAATAGACTGGAAATATTTTACAATCAATCATCTTTTCTCATAAAATTCCCTCTCATGATCATTGTAGCAGTGAAGGCACTGTAAATATGTTGGTCTTTAAATAGCTGAAACTTACAATTAAAGAAACAAATCATAACTGCTTACTTGTGCTTCTGTCTGAAAGTGCCTACATACAACCCTCCAATAAAGTGCAGCTTCTGCTTCCATTAGTTGGATGCTTGTGGTGCAGTTCCCTAACAAAATGAGAGAGCAACTAAGATACTATAACTGGAAGCCTGCAATCCTTGCCATCATGAAAAAGACAACTCTTTTGCCTATTGGAAAAGTCCAAACAGAAAACACAATTTAAAATATCTACTATGCATCTTCAAGTTCTTTTCAAAGAACACATCTAGAATAAATAACAACTTCATTACATCGTAAAAGACAGAATTGTTATCAAAAGGGAATATCAAATCTCTCTTGCAATATGCTGGACAATAAATGCAAGACTGCAAAATTAAATAAACAAAAATCAATGAACAAACAAATAAATAAATGATAAATTTCACCCACTTTGAAATTTCAATTTTCACTAGATTGGTTAAAACGCAAGTGAGACAAAGAATAAACGCACAAGAAAACCCTAAAATACAATACCACCAGGCAGAGGTGCAGTTAACATGTCAGCAGACACCAGTGTTCCATGTGTCCAACATAAAAGATTTAGCAAAGAACTCGATGAATATAACCATCAAGATATATATTTATTCGCTCAAAAAATGGATATATCTGATGCATAACCCCCAAACCTTCTGATTTTTAACTTGAAAGTGCATAATGCTGAATTAATTGAGGAACCAGATCATAATGCTGGCTCCCAAACTCTCAAGTCTCTCCACCCCCTTGTGCATGAAAATTGGATAAGAGTATTTAGAGAATGACAGGGTCCCCTTGGAGAGTAAGCATATAAAAAAATAGATACATTAGATACAAACCTTCAGTTGTATTGCTGATAATACTTTGACCCTGTTGTACTTTTACTAACCCATCTTTTAAAAGAGCCCCCATTACGGACTCACCAACTGATTCATAAGTCTCAACATCAAGATACTTGAGAAGGTCAATGGGATCTCTGTTACAACACTTCACAAGCCACTCATCTTTCAATAATTTTAGACACTCCTTTCTCACAGCTGCAGACCGATCGGCAAGTCCTCTCCGGAGAATAACAGTCCTGTGCTTGATGCTACCAAAGCAACCATGCAAACAAAAAATATATTTCTTATCAGATCAAATAAGTGGTAATATCTCAATTTATAAAAGCTAACTCAGAACCTTATTCATCCTAAGCATCACAATAAGATTAATGCAATTCATAAACAAGCCAAATCCATTTCACTGCAAAGTTTGGTTTCCCTCATCCCAAAAAAAATCATGTGTTCACTTTAAAGCTAAAAATGAAAGTTATGAAAGCTGCCCAGCCTCAAAAAGAAAACCATGCTTTCACAAGGCACTCTTAGTTATCTGTTAGAACTCTGAATAACATGCCACAAAACCTCTAACGTTATGATCTCTCTCCTAAGATCAAACTGTTGCACAGACAAACTATTAAGCATATCCCCACAAGCAAGAGTACCAAAAAGTACAGTTCCCCGACAACGTGCTCACCAACACCTGCAGAGGATTACTCGGGCCGACTACACAATGAGTTGTCTGTTTATGAGTGACTCGTGATGAGGGCATACACTAGTTCTTAATCTCATTTTTGCACTCCATCTTCTTCTAGGAATTCTCCAACCAATCAAAGAACACTGGCATCCACAACTATTTGAGCACCTAGTTGATAGAATATAAGAAAGTCCCAACCAAAAGGGACATGGTAGTTGCCTAGCCGAGGAACTTGAGGCCGACTTTCAGAGTGTGGTCCCGAAGTTTACGAAGCAGCCTAAAACAAGTCAGTCATAGAGAGGAGATCCTAATCTCAAGAAGGAACAGTCCAAGGAACATTCACCTTGACCAAAGACATAACTTGGACCAACATGTGCAACTTCAAGACCAGCACATGCAATTCTTTTACAAAAGCGTCGTGAGCCTTTCATTGCAGAACTATTTTGCATGAACATGGTGGCTGAGCAAGTTAATGACATGAGGTTTTTCTTACTGCTTTTTTATGGTGATAGACAGTGACAATTAAGAATATAGTGGCTCAATCACATAGTCAAAGATATAAAATAAAGATATCCTGTCAAGGAAGCACGGGTGCAGGTACGAGTACGGTACGGGTACGAGCGCGGGTACGCCGATTCGGCAAAACTCAAAAAAGTACGAAACGGGTACGGCTGCGGTACGCCGATATTATTTTTTTTATATATATATAATTATGGTTAAAAGATCCAACCTACAAATTAAAATTAAATATTAAAACTAAAAAAAGAACTACTCATTTTCCTATAATTTAAAACCATTACGCGTAAAAAATAATATTTGTGAAATCTCTCACTTTGACATGTTATGCACTGTGAATTTGTGATCATAATTTATTTTTAAAATCTTTCTTTTTGCTCATCAATTTGCTATTTTTATAGGGTGAGACCAAAGAAATAACGGGAGACCAAAGAAAGATTTAAAGTTAATTACCAACATTAAAGGAAAAAAATTTCTCAATTGGGGCAGGTTGTCAATTGCAGTTTGCATAATACATAAAATTGCATCATTCCCAACCACTACTAATTAACTAATACAGTATCAATTTTTAATGTTTTGTGCATAAACTTTATGTTTGTTATGATTAAAGATTTTATAAAGAAATTCTAGGAGGATCTGAAGCAAAAACATAATGCATAGTCATACACAGAACTACCCTTTATAGGCCTTATTATTTTTTTTTGTTCAAATTGCTTTTTAAAAACGTCAAAATCATTTGCTGATATGCTTATACAATTTATACAGACAGGACAGGACAGCAGAGAAACATCAAAATTACTAATCTGCAAGGGCACAAAAAAATAAATAAATAAATATGGCCCTAGCATACCCGAAACGTACCCGCGCCGTACCCGAATGAACCAAACGTATCGGACCCTCTTTTGCCATACCCGATACGCGTACCGCCATACCCGGTGCACATACCCGCACCTGGTAAGTACCCGGTACTCGTACGGCACTATTTTTGGAGTACATGTGCTTCATAGTATCCTGTCCATTTCTTTTCTTAATACATGATATGATGCTATAATTTCTTAGGTTTACCCTTGCAAAGAAATAATAATAAAATATTAGCTACTGTGTAGCACTAGGTTTTCCTCTCTCGGATAGATAATTTCACTGCTTAATTACATAACTACTTGCGCACTTGAACAACTTTTTTAATCAATTTTCAAATACCAAACATGGATCAATAAAATGGATTTGGCAATCATTTGGATCAATATCACTGTGAAACTCCACCAGGCTGCACAGTCAAAGATTAAATGCATCATAAAAAAAAATGTCACTACAAGGGACTAAAAGAAAAGAGGGAAGGTAAGAAGAAGTGCAAGAATAAGACATGAACATACCTAAGGCTCTGAAGAGGAAATTTACTAGCCAAAACACAATAAGCTGCTTTGCGTACAGACTCATTCACATCCAATGTACAATTGATGATTGCCGTTGAAGTTGCAATTGAAGGAGGCAAAGATAGTGCAATTGTCTTACGAACCTCCTACATGCATACCATAACCAGGTATTCAAACAATAGTGCTCCACTTATATTCAGAATAGTAAAGTATATTTAGTAATAAAACAAATATACGGAGTCAACTTTGAATTTTCCATGTCATTTTGTATTGTACTATTTACATTCGTCTTGGGAATCAGAACATTAAACTCTTCTTTATGTATGAAAATGAAATTGTAGAAACCTTGGTAAGTATGTTTGACAAGTTCGTATTATCCATAAAATTAGTCAAATTATCAGTTTAGAACAATTAAACAAGCATCATTCTCCCAAGCTTATACAATACAAAAGAAGTACATCAAATTTTATCACATAAAAGAAAGCAGCTGAAGGTGTAGCCACCACCAAATTAGAAAGCTCACCGCATTCTGCTCTAGAGGCAGTGACTCAAGGAATAAGTCCAGGATGTCACCATTCTCGGAATCATTTACAAAGCGAGAAAGAGCTCTAACTGCAAATGTACGAATAACAGGGACCTTATCACCTATCCGCAACTTCATGCATTCAATCACCTCATCCCAGATTTCATTGCTTACTTCTGCATCGTCTGGCAATCTCATTATGATCTACAAGTGAAGAATTCAACAAAATATGTGAAGGTTTTTGATTGAGAAAATGTTGGTGTTATTTGATTCAAATAAAAATATTATTTTGCCATCTTTTTTAGATGCATTTTGACAACTAGAGGAACTAAAAGAGAAATACAGTGTACATTGCACGCACTTCTCTTATAAAAAATTGGTATTACAACAAAAGCCATACACGTTTGTTTTAAAAAATCAGGAAAACAAAAAAAGGAAAATTTTAAGTCACGTGTTTGGAACCCTTTTGGTTCCAAAAAAAAAAAAACTTAACTCATCTAGCCAAATAGGCTACTTGCCTCAATATTTCATCTACCCATATCACAACAAATGAGGAATCTAAGATTAAGATAAAATATCTTAATCAACATTATTAATTCAACTAGCATTTTTCTTTCCCCTTTCGCTGCATAAAATTTGACTTAGTATCAAGTCTGATTGATAAAACCACTACATTGCAGGTGTACATGAAGACCACTTTGCTAGTGCAACCAGAAAACTGCTACAACACACAACATAAAATGACGGACCTGAGTTTTGATCCATTAAGGCATACTTCAAATCCTTCACCAATTCTTTCATGAAATCTTAGTTTGATGAATACAGAGCTAAAAATGAACTCCAATCATTCAATCAAACTCATATCAAAACAAGGGAGATGCACAATTTTCATCAAATCAAGGACAAAGCAAATCTTCATCAAATTTCCAACAGTGATATTTTCACTCAAATTTGATGAAATCTTATAAAGAATAAGGATTGGAAGTGATTTTGACATAAAAAGTGGTTAAAACAGGTTGTGACGGTATGTTCAGAATTTTTCAAAAGATTTGATTAAAAAAATAATAAAGAGTAAGGATTGGAGTAAGCTTTTAACCAAATTTCACTCAAATTTGATGGATAAAAAAAAGGGAGTAAGGAATGCAGATGCTCTTAGAAACTTTAAATTTAAATAATTCCAGGATTTAAAAAATTCAACATTTTGAAACTTCACAACCAGCCATGTTCAAAATGAATTCTTTCACTTTCTACAAATCAAAATAAATAAAAGCAAAGACCTAAGATTCGAACTTGACTGTGATTTCAATAATTTCCTTCAGATCTGACCATAACGAAAACATGAAGTACATAAAATTAGTACCTCAGAGATAATCTGACAGGCGCGGAACCTGACGGTTCTGTTGGCGGCGGAGGTGGCAACGAGGAGGAACCGCAGGAGCGAATCCAAGAAGGAATCGGAGAGGGGCGCATTGTTCGAGTCTCGATTGCTTGCGAAGATGGCGACAAACCTAACAATTCGTTCGGAGGAGGCGTTGCGGCGCTGGAAAATGAAGAGAGGGGTTAGGGCTTTGGAGAATGCGGAGAAGAATAAGAGTGGAGACGATGAGCGAAGGGTGGAGAGGTCCTTGAGCTTCCGGATGTGTGTGGCGTGCGATGCTCGAGTTTCGTCTAAAACCCTAGCGATCTTCTGCATCATTCTCTTCTCTGCTTCATTTTCGGCCTGGATCGCCATTGCAGATGTTTCTACAGTTTTCTCTCTGTCTCTCTCTCCTGTCCTGTCTTGTGCTGTTCCGGGTCTCTGATTTGCCCCAAAATTTTATTTGAATTCGAGCGGGAATAATTTCGGGACTTTTCCCATATTAAGGCTAAGTTTGGGGACTTTAAAAAAAGTCAAAAAATTAAAAAGTTACTCAAAAAGTTAAAAAGTTAACACTATTCACCAAAAGTCAACAATTGCGGCTGCACAACTCCCAATTCAAATTTTTCCCTACAAATCAATTTTTACAATTTTTTATTACACATTTTTCAATAAAAAGTCAAAAAGTTAACCCAAACATCCATATTTTCAACCTTAATTTTTTAGTCCAAAAAGACAAAAAGTGCACTTTTTTAGTCTTCCCAAACTTGGCCTAAGTCTCTTTTGCATCTTATTTTCTAAACTAGGTTTAGGGTTGGTTTGGCATCTACTATATAATTCATCCTTTTATCTTTTTATCTTTTTTCCAGCACATCACCTCTCTACTTTTCTGCACATCTTTTCGTAAAAAGATAAAAAGCGCACTTTTTTAGGACATCCCAAACCAACCCTTAGTTTAGACGGATTTTCCAAACTAAGCTAAAGCGCTATTATAAATCACGCTTTCACTGTTTGGAGTCTAAAATATGATGAATAGTGAAAGCGCTATTGCAAAACGCACTTTTAATTAAGAAATCGCTATTTCAAATCGCGCTTTTAGCATAAAAATTTTTTCCTGAAGAAAACGCTATTTGAAATCGCGCTTTCACTGTGTGTATAAATTTTTTTTTTTTTTTTAGAAAACGTTATTTCAGATAACGTTTTTACTGTTGCAACACAAACCAAAACCAAAACCAACCCACACTCTCACTCTGACATAGGCACACACCCACACACACTGAAGCATTGAAATAATATAATTTTTATATATAATAATCAATTATATAATTTTCGTAAATATAAATCATTTTTAGGTTATAGATGGTTTGATTTATAATACGTATGTAAGGGTAAAAATTTTTATAATCAAAAATAATTTTTGCAATTTTTATAATCAAAAATAATTTATAAATTATCAAAAATAATTTATAATACGTATGTATTTACTTTAAATAAATTATATATAATACGTATGTATTATATATATATATATATATATATATTTTTATATATTTACTTTAAATAAATTATTTTTGATACGTATGTATTATATATTTACTTTAAATAAATTATTAATAAATATATAACTGCTTTGCTAACTGCTTTGATACCAAGTCTATGCTTTGCTACTTCAAGTGATGTTGTATCCTGTTTCTAACTGTTTTGCTACTTTTAGTCAATCTTCTCTATTGTTTATTTGATTTATCTTGTTTTCAGTTCATCTTAATCACCCACAAAATCCGTCTGTTATATCCACCTCGTTTAAGTCACCCACTTTCGTCCCTGTCCTAAGTAAGTCCTTATAATTAAGCCGTGTTGGACTTAGGGGTCTTCCGAATATGGTATGTATATATACTAGGTATGAGATAAAACTGACAATAATAGGATATGTATTAAGATATCTGTAAAACTGATTAATTAAACAAAACAATGAGTCGATTATTTAGAAGTAACTCATCAGTAAGTTCTAGGTCAACAACTTTACCCTCAATACCTAATCAAGGATTAGTCATTAATGAAGAAGATGTTGAAATACAAAATGATAAATTTAATGCTGGATGGAATATACCTAAACTGCCAATTAAAGAAATTTATAAAACAACTTTTTTACAAAATGTTTTCAAAGTCACTCTCCATGTTAAAACTATTGAACAAGTCTATACTTTAGAAAAACCACTACAAACCTGTCAATTATTTGATTCAAAATTAATTAAACGACATTTAGATAATGGTTATAATTTTATGCATATTGGTTTAATTCAAGTTGGTGTCAATCCATTAACTATAGTTGGTAAAAATACCTCTGTTTTATTATGTTTACGCGATGCTCGTTTTCTTAATTACAATAATAGTTTAATGGGTATGATGGAAACTGGTCTCCACAAAGGTCCAGTACATTCAACTGTTTTCCTGATTTTACACTTAGCCTACGTGATCCACATATTCTCAAAGCTTTAACCTTAAATATTCAATTACATGGTTCGTACACTGAAATGTTAGAAAAAACTCATAATATTGCTTTAATTTATCGTGTTCATTATAAATGTATGCAGACTAATTTAAATGTTCATGCTTTACACAAAAGCCCCAAAGATAAAACTTTATTAATCCAAAGTAGTAGTAGTGGCGAATCCAATATTAATATTCCCTAAATGATTGAATGGCAAAATATAGATTTACCTGAACAATAGATTACTGTCAATGAAAATTATAAACATACTCAACAACAATCCTCTATCCAAGATATTCAAAATATTCAACAATTTAATGATGGTTCTGTTGGAATTAAATTTAATCGAAGTCAATCTTCTCGACATAGTACCTCTAGTGTCCCTACAGAAATTACAACTGATGATGAAATATTTAATACTCCTTTATTCCGCAAAAATAGTCAAATACATCTTGGTCCAACCAACCAAACTTTCCAAAATAAACTAAAAGGAATTGATAATTTTACCACTTCTCAAATAAGTAAACATGTTTATACTACGACTACACATTTTCCAGAAGAAGAAATAGCTTCAAATACTTCTCCAACACAAACCGATTTCGAAGAATTTATACCACCAGTCAATCCTCAACTCATGACAATCAAAAAAGATTTTACTCCTGATTTAGATAAACTCCTTATTGACTTTAGATCTAAAGAAAATAGAACTAAAAGACATGCTTATCGTGCTAAATATGATTCTGCTCAACAATCCAGAATAACTAGAAAATGGTATGATTTTATGGTTCAATATGGTTTTGAATTACCTTTCTTTGATTATATGGAGCAATATTACAAAAAGATTAACACAATCACAAAACATAAATGGAAAACTTCTCCCAATACTTCTATTAGCTCTAATCATCCTCCATTAGAAAACATAATCATTGATCACCAAGGTTCTGAAGTTCCAGCCTCTCCTTTTAAATTACCCGGTACTGACCCTGAACTCAAAAAGGTTATTGAACAAAATAATTATACTAACCAATGTCTCAAAACCATTGGCAAACAATTAGATAAATTAGAAACTAATTTAGATGGCCAATCTGCAAAAACGATTAAACCTTTAGATCAACCTTTACTTAATCTTCCTAGTCATCGCTCCAAACGGACTAGCCTGGTCACTAATGATCAATCAACTGTCAAAGCTATTGAACACTTATTTACTAAATTAACTCCCAATGATACTTCTACCTCCAAAGATAAAGGAGTTACTGTTTTAAATCAACAACCTCCTACCAACACCACTGATCCATCTGGAACTGATGACACTGATAATGAAATAAATCAACTAGCCCAACAATTTCAATCTTCTAATCTTAATAAAATTCATTATCTAAAAGTTAATCCCCAAACTACCAAAAACTGGTATTCTCGACCTACTACACCAGATCTCCAATTTGAAGAAACTAATCTTAATAATCAATTTTCTGTTTCTGCTAAAAAATTATACGAATGGAATATTGATGGTCTCAGTGAAGATCAGATCCTTCAAAAATTAAATCATTTATCTATGGTAGCAAATAGTTATCTCAGTAATTATCCCCAATATTCTCAATCTGAAATTGTTTCCTTACTTACCTCTGGTTTTACTGGTATGCTCAAATCTTGGTGGGAAAAATACCTCACTGAAGAACAACGTGACTCCATTACATATGCTAATCAAACTGATGAAAATGGTCTATCTATTTTTGACGAAGTTATAGGATGTTGTCACTCTGATGGAATCAACCAATTAATCTATACTATCGTCCAACATTTTATTGGTACACCTACAAATATTTATTCTCGCATTCATGATCAACTTAGTAATTTAAACTGTCCAACCCTAAGTGATTTTAGATGGTATAAAGATGTATTTACCTCTCGAGTTATGTTACGTGACGACTGTACCAAGTCATTTTGGGAAAAAAAATTTATTAATGGATTACCTAGCTTATTTGCTCACAAAATTAGAGATGTTCTCAGTCAATCTACTGGTGTTATTGAATATGATAATTTAACATATGGTGATATAATTAGCACTATTCAAAAAGAAGGACTAAAAATGTGTATTGATCTCAAACTTACCCAAAAAGCTAATAAAGATAAACATAAAGCTAAATATGAATTAGGCAATTTTTGTGAACAATATGGTTTACCTCCTGTTGCACCCTCTCGAAGGAAATCACATAAATATTCCAAACATAAACACAAATCCTCATATAAATATTCTAATAAATATAAAAAGAACTATTCACCTTCAAAATCAAATGATAAATTCTACACTAAACCTAAAAAGAAATACTACAAATCCAAATCCCATCCAAAATCAAAATCTACCAAAGACATTACTTGTTATAACTGTGGTCAAAAAGGTCATTACTCAAATAAATGTAAAGAAAAACAAAAGTTAAAAGATAAAGTTAATCAACTTCAAATTGATGATAACTCTAAAAATCAATTATACGAAATTTTCCAATTAAATCAATCTATTACTAGTTCCTCTTCTTCTGACCATCCTGATACTTCATCTAATTACCAATCCCCAAGTGATGATTCTAATGACAACATTAATATAGGCTGTAATGATGTTTGTTGTAAACCCGTTAAACAAATTACTGTTCTTACCAAAAACACTCAAGAAGAATCCGCCCTTATTGACCTTATTAGTAAATTAGATGATCCAAAATTAAAACAAAAATATACTGATAAATTAAAATCCTTATTAATCCATTCCGACACTAAACCAAAGTTTGATAAACCCATAATAAGTTTAACCAAAACTTTAGAACGGTTTAAAAATAAACAAAGAGAAGTTACGTTACAAGATTTACAACACGAGATCAATCAGATTAAACTAACAATCAAAGAATTACAACATAAAGATAAAAGACTCGAATATGAAATTATTACTTTACAACTTAATAAAAGTTTAGATAATTTCCAAAATAATGAGCAAGAATCCCCACATGAACATGAATCTGAACATAATTCTGATCCTGATAATGTGCTATTTGACAACAGATCCAACAATCCTGAAGAAAAATGGTTAAGTCTAATTAATAAGCTTTACATTCAAAAATGGTATTCTAAAATTAAAATAATTATCAATGATTTTGAATTAGAATTAATTGCTTTAATTGATACTGGTGCTGATTTAAATTGTATACAAGAAGGTTTACTTCCTACGACATATTATGAAAAATGTCAAGAGAAATTAACTTCTGCTAATGGTACTAGAATACATATCAAATATAAATTACCCAAAGTTCATGTTTGCCGAGATAATGTATATTTTAAAACCACTTTTGTTTTAGTCACAAATATGACTGATAAAATTATTTTGAGTTCCCCATTTATATATTTATTATATCCATTTACTACATCTAGTACAGGAATAACTACACATGTTTTAGGACAACATGTTACCTTTAAATTTTTATCTCCCCCTGAAATATTAAAACTTAATCAATTACAAGACTGCTCTATTTTCTATCAAATTAATCGTCTAACTCGGCATTTGAATTTTCTTAAAGAGGAAATAAATCATAAACGCATTGACCAACAATTAACTGATCCAATTCTTATTTCTCAAATCACTGATTTCAAATTAAAACTTGAATCAACTGTTTGTTCTACTTTGCCTACTGCATTTTGGCATAGGAAAAAACATGTGGTCACTTTACCTTATATTAGAAATTTTGATGAATGACATATTCCTACTAAATCTCGACCAATTCAAATGAATCATGAATTACTTGAACTATGTAAAAAAGAAATTAATGACTTATTACACAACCGGATCATTCGTCCAAGCAAATCACCATGGTCTTGCTCTGCTTTTTATGTTAATAAAAATGCTGAATTAGAACGCGGTGTCCCTCGTTTGGTTATCAACTATAAACCTTTAAATGATGTTCTAGAATGGATTAGGTATCCTATTCCTAATAAAAAAGATTTAATTAAACGACTCAGTCAAGCTGTTATTTTTAGTAAATTCGATTTAAAAAGTGGTTTTTGGAAAGTTCAAATTCATCCGAAAGATAGATATAAAAATGCATTTAATACACCCTTTGGTCAATATGAATGGAATTTTATGCCATTTGATTTAAAAAATGCTCCTAGTGAATTTCAACATATAATGAATGACATCTTCAACCCATTTAGTCATTTTTCAATTGTTTACATTGACGACATATTAATTTTTTCAAAATCAATTAGTGAACATTGGAAACATTTAACTGCACTCTTTTACACAATTAAAAGTCATGGTCTTGTCATTTCTGCTCCTAAGATTAAATTATTTCAAACTAAAATTAGATTTTTAGGCTATGATATTCATCATAATACTATTTTACCCATTAGTCGATCCATTGAATTTGCATCTAAATTTCCTGATGAAATTCTTGATAAAACCCAACTATAAAGGTTCTTAGGCTCCCTTAATTACATTGCTGAATTTTATAAAGACCTTAGGAAAACTTGTCAACCTCTATTTGATAGGTTAAAGGATAATCCTCCTCCTTGGTCTTCTGTTCATACATCTATCGTTAAACAAGTCAAACAATATGTCAAGTCTCTTCCTTGTCTTGGTATTCCTACTGAAAATTCGTTCAAAATTATTCAAACTGATGCTTCCGATATTGGTTATGGTGGCATTCTTCTTCAGAAAGTTACTCCTCAGTCCTCTGAACAAATTGTTCGCTATCATTCTGGTGTCTGGAATAAAGCACAATTAAATTACAGTACTATTAAAAAAGAAATTTTATCCACTGTTTTATGTATTCAAAAATTTCAGGATGATATTTTAAATCAAAAATTCTTACTTCGTGTTGATTGCAAATCTGCTAAATATGTTATTGAAAAAGATGTTCAAAATCTTGCTAGTAAACAAAATTTTGCCCGATGGCAAGCTATTTTAAGTATTTTTGATTTTGATATTACCTATATACCTGGTTGTCAAAATTCCCTTCCTGATTTTCTCACCCGGGAATTTTTACAGGGGGGTAAGGAATGACTGCACCATTTACTTCTTACCACAAATCCCGCATTTCCTATTTCAAAACCCAGATTAAACTGCTTACCCATCGTATTCACCACCTCAAATTAGCCCGACCAACTACCAAACGAGCCCAATATATCAATTACCATCAACTTCAAGCCCGTCGCAATTTACTTGCTCACAACTACAACTGTTTACACCGCCATCAAGATTATTTAGATCTTCTTTCTGGCTGCTAATCATTAATTCTTGTTTTCACAGATGTCTCGCTCAAGGCCTCCTTCCAAGGCTTTGGTCCCATCTTCAAGTAAACCAAATCAACTTATTGTCCCTCCTCCTTTGGAGTTAGAAACCCCATCTTATTCACTTGATATGGTTAACCGTTACCAAGCTCTTGGTACTCTTTATCGCCCTGATTACTCTTCTGCATTGGCTTCTGATCCTTTTGCTCCTAGCCAATCAGTTTCAGTCACTCCATTCCCAGCTAACCCAATCCGGCCATCCAAAACTGAATACACCAAATCACATATTACTAACTTGTTCTACAAAGAACCCAGTCACCCAAAAAGCCAACTCCTCAATGACATTTCTAAATCCTATTTTGGTCCTGGATGCCATTTCACCCTTTCACATCCAGAGAAAACACTCTCCTATTACAAAGATATTTTACTCCACCACCAATCAATTTTGATTAAACCAATCCAAGATCGCACCTATGCTTACAAGATTCTGTACCATTCCATTTACATTCACAACATTGTTTCCCTAGCTGAATGGGGTCCTCCTTATCAGCTTCGAGATTTACCTGGCCATTCCATTCAGTATAATTACCATGATTACATTGATGACTGGTTCAAGATTTTCTTGTACCAGAATGAAACTTTTAGTCACTCTTGGTTCATTTCATTTGACCAGAAATTCAAGTCTGAATTACCTTCCTGGTTTCTGAGATGGTGGACTCACTATGGTGTCATTTCAGCAATCCTCCCTGATAATCTGCTTGAATTAATCAACTATTTTGCTACTGTTTACCCATTTACTACTCATCAGAGATCATTCCCATTATTATTAATTTTTATAGCCAAGTATAAAATCCCTTGGATATTCAAATGGCATTATGGGATTGATGGTAACATAATCATCCGACATCACTCAGTTAAATGGTGGGCTAAATTCAATTTGCCCCGCATATTTGAAATTGTTCACGAAGAATTTCCATCTGATCAATGTGCTCTAACCCCTGCAATGGTTAAAGCCCAGCAAATCCCAACTGCTGCAATCAGTCAAGGAAGTCAGCCCAGCCTTCCTCCAATCAATCTTGGAAGCCCCTCATCTAGTGGTTCCAAGCCCAAGTTCAAAACAGCCCAGTCAGCACAATCAAAATCCAAGGCTAAGTCCAAAGCTCCTGCAGCTCCGACTCAGCCCAAAGACCATTCACGACCCAAATCAAAATCCAAAGCAAAGGCTAAGCCCATTTCTCCTCTTGTTCAGCCCAAAGCTCAATCAAAGGTCAAGCCCAAATTATCCAGAGAATAACTGCTCCAGTTAGCCCGACAAATCACAGATAAAGTTGAAACCCAATCCACTTCCAGTTCAGACCATTCAGAAGAAGGATCAGTTAGTGCACACTCTTCTGAAGAATCAACTAATCAGTATTCAGGTCCTGAGTTTCAAGATGCTCAAGACCCGTTTGTCTAATCAACATAGGATTCCATATAAATACAATTTAGCTTCAGTCACTACTCTTTTGAGAAAAGCTGTCAATTTGTATTTATATTGATTCTTTTATTCACATGCTCCACCGAAAGTAATGAATAGTAAAAGTTACTGTTCACTTTTACTGTTCACCGTCACTATTCACCCAATCAACTTTTGCTAAAGGCTGTTCAGCTGTGCAATCACCCCACCGAAAGCATCCGACAGCATCTCCTTTACTATTCACTTTTACTGTTGACCGTCACTATTCACCCAATCAACTTTTGCTAAAGGCTGTTCAGCTGTGCAATCACCCCATCGAAAGCATCCGACAGCATCTCCTTTACTTCATGATCTGCCAGCTGCTTTCAGAAGTCACATGCTCACTGTTCTACTTTTTATTTCTATATATTGTAATCAATTGTAAGCATTCAGGCATTCTTCAATCTTTCTTCTCCCTCTTTGTTGTAACAAAAAACCAGAGTGTGCTGAGTGCTCTTCAAATTCTCCCTTTGTACCTAGTTAAGATCCTTGCAGTTGCTACAATTGTAATTGTAAGTTATTTTAAGTTATTTTAAATGTTTAAATTAAATGTTTACATTAAATGTTTAAATATGTGCATTCCATCCCTGTTTTGATTTCGTAATCCATCTCCTTCATTCTGTATGTGCTGCTTCCGCCTTTTGGTATCAAAGCCAAGTGATGTTGTATATATATTTACTTTAAATAAATTATTAATAAATATATAATAATTATTTTATAAAATAAATTATTAATAAAATTTTATAATACGTATGTATTATAAATTTTTTTATAATAATTTATAATACGTATGTATTATTTAAATCTTTACATTTTTTATTTAAAATTTTTTACAGTAAACCCATATTCACATTTTATAATACGTATGTATTATTCAAAAATAATTTATAAAAATTTATAATTAATACTGATGTAAATAATTTAATACGTATCTTCACATTTACATTTACAGTAAACCCATCTTCACATTTACATATGTATGGTTTAAGGGTAAAAATTTTGATAAATGATAAATCAAACCATCCATAACCTAAAATTTTTTACCCTTACATACGTATGGTTTAAATAATTTATAAAAATTATTGCCATACGTATGTAAAAATTGATTATAAAAATTGCAAAAATTATTTATAAATTGATTATAATCTTTATAAATTATTTTAAAATATACAATAAATAATTATTAATAAAAATTATAATCAATTTATTTTATAAAGTAATCAATTTATTTTACAATCAATAATTTTTATTAATAATTTATTTTATAAAATAATTATTATATATTTATTAATAATTTATTTAAAGTAAATATATAAATATATAAAAATTATATATATAATACATACGTATTATATATAATTTATTTAAAGTAGATACATACGTATTATAAATTATTTTTGATAATTTATAAATTATTTTTGATTATAAAAATTGCAAAAATTATTTTTGATTATAAAATTTTTTACCCTTACATACGTATCATAAATCAAACCATCTACAACCTAAAAATGATTTATATTTACGAAAATTATAAAAATTATATAATTGATTATTATAAATTATATTATTTCAATGCTTCAATGTGTGTGGGTGTGTGCCTATGTCAGAGTGAGAGTGTGGGTTGGTTTTGGTTTTGGTTTGTGTTGCAACAGTAAAAACGTTATTTGAAATAACGTTTTCTTAAAAAAATAAATAAATTTATACGCACAGTGAAAGCGCGATTTCAAATAACGTTTTCTTCAGAAAAATTTTTTTATGCTAAAAACGCGATTTGAAATAGCGATTTCTTAATTAAAAGTGCGTTTTGCAATAGCGCTTTCACTATTCATCATATTTTGGGCTCCAAACAGTGAAAGCGCAATTTGTAATAGCACTTTAGCCTAGTTTGGGAAATCCGTCCAAACTAGGCCTAGTTTGGAAAATAAGATGTAAAAGAGGCCTAATATGGGAAAAGCCCCAATAATTTCTACAGAAAGTTGGGCTTTTGAATCAGAGATGGTTTGCGATGAAGCCAAATAAGGTTTTTTTTTTTTTTTTCCTGAGTTATAGGATTTCAAATATTCTACTAAAATATTTTCCCAAACCTCTCAGGCTATCTCCAACAGTGCATCAAATTATGCATCAGATTTAAAATTTAATAAAAAATCACTTTTCCTCTCTCTAATGGTTTTACTAAACTAATATCAAATTGAGAATTAAGCAAAAAATTCACCAAACTGAGAATGCGCTGAGTCTTTCACCAAAATACTATTCATTGCCGTTGTATTTTCTTTACCGGATGACCAATTTTGTGCAAAGTTTTGTACAGATTTTACGTTGGGAGGTTGACCACCAGGTCAACCCCAGGGTTGACCCCCCCGAATGACCCTCAAGGTTGAAAATTCAATTACAAAATTGTACAGATTTTGCTATTTCTGAACGTTCGGTACGTTTTGATGAAAGCTACAGTACACCATTGGAGTAATTGATATCAAATTAAGCCAAATGCCTTTTTTTTACTCAAATTTGGTGAAAATTTTGTTTAGCCGTTGGAGATGCTCTCACATGAGTGTGTGATTCACATATATGTGGATTTGTGTAAGTCTCACCTCATGTGAAAGATTTTGTAGAATATTTGAGATGCATAGCATCTCTCTTTTTTCCTTGCTCTGGCTGCGGCCTTTTGTTCACCCAACAAAAAAAAAAAATTAAGGGGTGTTGATTTTTTGGAAAATTATCCGTATATCTTGTTTGAAATATGTGTACACTATTTAGGGGTCATTTGGTTTTTCTCACGGGACTAAAAAATCACAAAAGGACAAAAAAAAATCACAAAATTACAAAAGAAAAGTCAAAAAATCACGAAAGGACAAAAAAAAAATTGTCATTCCAAAGCCAAAAAATCAAAAAAAGCCAAACAATAATCCCAAACAACCAAAAAAGTCACAAGCTAAAAAAGCCAAAAAAGTAAAAAACCAACTAAAAAGTTATTGCCAAATGAGCACTTAACCCAACAACTTTTTGAGTAGATCCAGAAATCCTATTTTTCCTCTCTCTCTCTCTCTCTCTCTGTTTTTTGCCCCACTCTTTACATTTTCCTCTCTCTTTTTTTTTTTCTGCGTTTTCCTCTCCTTTTTGTGTTGTCATGATAGATGATCACACATTTCTTATTCTCTTTCTCTTTCTAATATATAGTCACCGACGGGCAACGATCACCATTGATTGGGGTTAACCAGCAACCGCCAATCATCGACATTAACTCATGACTTCATTCTCACTGACGGCAAAAAAGATGAGTAAATCTACTCAAATTTGATGAGTAGATCTATATGAGATTCGACTAGATGTAAATAAAAAAATAGTTGTTCGAGTATAATATTCTTTCTATATCTATTCTTTCCTTTGATTTCTCAATTTTTCTACATTATCTCTGTTACACAAGTCTATTTTTCTGTTTTAATGGATAAAATTTTCAAATTTTGAATAAGTTGTTTTCGAGTATTAGGCCTTGTTTGGGAACCCTTTCGTTTGGCCAAAAAATCAAAAAGTTACTAAAAAAACCAAAAAGCCAACAACCCATACCAAAAAGTCAAATATTCTCTTTGCTCACTACTTTTTGCACATCTTTTCGTAAATAGTCAAAAATTCATCCCAAACATACTAATTTTTTTTAACTCATATTTTAGCCAAATAGTCAAAAAATTACTAAATTAGCCTGTTCCCAAACGAGGCCTTAGTTACAAGTGGTGAAAACTGTAAAATTTTGCAGTTTCATTTTTTTTTGGTGTTGGGATAAATCATGGTTTAAAACTGTAAAATTTTGTAATTTCATAACATTCTTTAGAACTGTAAAATTTTACAGTTTAATAACATTTTTTAGAATTGTAAATTTTTGCAATTTCATAACATGTTTTTTAGTTTGATTAATAAGAATAATAGATTTTTGCTCTGAAACTGTAACATTTTATAGTTTCAAAACTTGTTGTTCAGTTTGATCAATATTGGAGATTATTCACTTAAACCCTACAAAAATTGAAAAATAACATATGTTTTTCCCATTGTCGCTGTTTTTTGTCACTATATATTTTTTTCTTTTAGTTTATCAATATTTAGCACATTTTGCTATGTTTTTTCGCTCTTATTTCTCCATTTATTCTTTTTTTTTCCGAGCAATATTCTAGACATTCCAGTGAGTCTTCAATGATATTCTTAACGTCCAGCGAATGTTTTGGACATTCCGGTGACTTCCATTGGCGTTCATAAACAGTCCGGTGAACTTCCGGTGACTTCCAGGTGATGTTGAACATTCTGGCGAGTCTCCGATGACCGTCTAACGGAAGTTTGACGGTAGTAGATGTAATAGCATCTGTAAATTTTTTTAAGAAAAAAAAAAATATATATATATATATGATTTTTTGGTAACAATTAAAAATATATAGGACTAATTGGTACAAGTATTTTGTTTTGGGATTAGATAGGTTTTGAATTTTGTATATGGGACTTATTGGTAAGTTTCCCTTGATTTTTTATAAAAACGCAAATATGAGTTAAGTTTGTATGGATGTGATAGAGAGGTGATGTAGTAACTAAAATAAGATAATTGTGACCCAAATAACATGTGTTATTTTAGCACATGCCAAATACCCTTTAAGTATATTTTTTAACTTTTTTATGAAAAGATATGAAAATAAATAAAATTGAGAGATGATGTAATCCAAAAAAATATAAAAGCATAAAAAAAAGTGTACTAAAATAGATGATGCCAAATAGTGCCATAATTTTTTAGGAGAAAATTTCATTTTTATCCCTATACTTTGCTTCAATTTTCAATTGCACCTCCAGACTTTTAATAATTTCAATTTTATCCCAAAATTTTTGAAATTGTATCAATTTTTCCCGTACTGTCACATTTGAAACGAAAAAAATTAAAAAATTATATTTTCACCCCAAATTTGAAAAGAAAGATTCAGACCCACCATCTCTTGCCCCCAAACTACTACCACCAGCCACCACTGCAAGCCCTTCTATCTCCTTCACCATAACTTCATTTTGCCTCATTTTTATATCGTTGAATTCACCTCATGACCTAGTTTTCGTATCACCTCTCACACATCTCATTCTTCCTCTTTTTGCATGCCATCGGAGCTCCGAAAGTTGATTAAAAAATAAGATTTTTCTTCCAATTTTCAGACTCAATTTTTGATGGTTGTACTTCATTCTTTCACTTTTTTCTTCACCTCACTTCTTACTTCATCCTACATTACCTCACTTTCTCACTTCTTCTTGTAATGGCTGGTTTTAGTATGTCAAAGGTTGTCCAAAAACTAACTTCAAAAATTCCGAAGCATTCATCTTTTGTTTCTTTCTCATCAATCTTTCTCACTCTTCTTTTTCTTCTTCACTTATAACATGATGTCGAGCATGGTTCTAGGTGGTAACGGAACTAGTGATACTGGTGGTGGCAATGGTTCAGCGATGACGGCAGAGCTCACAATGATGGTGATCGTGGAGCTTGATGGCAATGGTAACGGAACTTGGTTATGAATGATGTGGTTTGGTGTTGAAAAGTGGTGGTTATGGTGATGCTCATGGTGGAGGTAATGGAGTTTGGTAGCACTGAAGTTGGTGGTTCGGATAGTGATATTGGTGAAGTTAATGAAGGCGACGAAGTTGATGAAAATAATGGTCACTACCAAGTTCTTTAAGAAACTTATTTGTGCTTTGAAGAGTTTTCTGACCGAATTGTGAAAACAATTTAAAATGTTTCAAGTTTCATATAAATAATTCCTACATTCATAAAATGATTGGGTATGGAGGTGGGTTTATGTTAACTGTGGTGGTGACATACTTTCTCTCTAACAAAAATAGCGGTGGGTTTTGATAATGGATTTGTGGTGATGTTGGAGGCTAGTCTAAATGACGTTGGATATGATGGATTTAAAGGTGGTTTAGTGTTGGTATGAGAATGGTAGGTGGAAATGTTTGGAAATGAGGGCATTTGATGGCATTGCAATTGATGTTTGAGAGGGAGAGCATTTGATGGCATTTGATCTCATCTCTTCATTAACTTCATATCATTCATCAACTTCACCAACATCATCACCTGAACCACTAACTTCACAGCCACCAAACTCGATTACCGCTACCATGAGTATCACCATTAGCACCACCTTTCAACACCAAACCCATAGCATCCACAATAAAGTTCCATTGCCACTGCCATCAAGCTCCACGACCACCATCACTGTGAACTCCGCCACCATCGTTGAACTACCACCACCACCATCACCAGCTTCATTACCACCTAGAACCATGCTCAACATCATGTTATAAGTGAAGAAGAATAAGAAGAAGAGGAATGAGTAAGATTGAGGAGAAAGAAACAAAATATAAATGTTTCTAAATTTTTGAAGTTAGTTTTCTAACAATTTTTGGCATACCGAAATCGCCCATTACACGAAGAAGTAAGAAAGTGAAGTAGTGTGGAACAAAGTAAGAAGTGAGGTGAAGAAAATGGCAAAATAATGAAGCAGAACCGTCAAAAATCAATAAAGATATGAAATCCAAAAGATGGCTCGAAGAAAAGTCAGAAATAGGAATAAAAGTTTTATTTATTTGTTATTATTATCAAATTTCGAAACTTCAACTACATGCAAAAAAAGAAATTACAAGACGTGTCAGAGGTGATACAAAAACTAAGCCATGAGGCGAATCCAATGATATAAAAATAAGACGGAATGAAATTATGACAAATAAAATAGAAGGGCTTGAAATGGTGGTTGTTGGTGGTGATTTGGTGGTAGGAGACAGTGGGTCTACATCTTTATTTTGAAATTTGAGGCAAAAAAATGTAATTTTTTTTGCTCATTTCAAATGTAACGACAGGGAGCAAAATTGATACGATTTCAAAAATTTTTGGGGTAAAATTGAATTTATTCGAAATACGGGGGTGTAATTGGAAATCAAGGCAAAGTATAAGGGGTAAAAATGAAATACATAAAATTCTTTCTTTTTTTCTTTCTTTCTATCGAAATTTTATTCGTATGGGAATTCTTTTTTCTTATTATATATATATATATATCTAAGAAAAATTTAATTAGAAACTCTTTGTCAAATGTCTCATTTTGTGAAGAATCTCATCGAGAGCTTGAAATTATTGTTAAAGTCTCTATCTATTTATCAGAGAAAAATTCTTTCAAAAAAACTTAAGGAATCCTTGTGAGCAATCAAATTTATTAGAGGGAGACTTGAAATTTTGATATTCCTCAAAAAATTTTGCTCTTCTTTCAATCAAATTATTTGAATTAAAATCGTATGGAGGAATATTGAACAAATATTAGGATAAATATTTTAAAATTAAAATTAATAATATTTTAAAATATATTATTATATTTTCAGTAAAAAAAATATTAGGATAAATATTTAAGATAATTTAATATTTTCATTTTTTTTTAAATTTATAATTTTATTACTTATATTTTTATTTAAATGTAATTTTAATATATTTATGATGTCATGGTTCGATTCTGGTTCAACTTGACGATTTAACCGGTAATCCATCCACCTAATCCTTTTTCCGATTCGCTCACCGGTTTGGTTTTTAAAACATTGCTATTTTCAATCTTTTTTTTTATTTTTTTTTAATTTTCTCTCTCACTTTTTTTATTTTTATTTTTATTTTATATCTTACACATCTCAATCATTTTTTCTCTCTCCTCTCTCATTCTCTTACAGAGGGGTATGCGTAGTGCGGTTCGAGTAGTTTGAGAGTAAAATTATAAATTAAATGCCGGATTAGCGAATTGGCAGATTGATAAATTGTGGTTTGAGCAGTTTTGGGAGGATTGGTGAATTGAAGAATATTCTAAAGAATTATCAAGCCTTTACATGATATATAAAACTAATTTGCATAATATTTTTCATATATATAACATAAATTTACATAATATTTTTCATATATATAACTATTAATTTGTAATAAATTTTACATCGTAAATCTATCACACTCATTTTTACTTTGATATTTCATTATAGATTAAAAAATATATATGTATTAACTATAGTGGAGCAGAACGGTTTCAAAACCAGATTATAAAGTTTAAAATTTTAACTACAGTTAGTAAATAGAGCGGTGCAGATTGATGCGAATCGGTGCTGTTTGAGTGGTATTTTGCATAGTTCTACTCTTACATCAATCAATAATTCTTTCTTTCACAGGCATCTAGTCAACTACAGAAAAATACAAATTATCCCAAATTACAAAACTCCAAACTATAAAGGTTTGTTTGGGAAGAGGGTTCAAAATAGTTCATTAAAAGACAAAATATATTAAAATAATTAATAAGACAAAATATTACATCAAATCTATAATGATTTTATTTTTTCTATTATAATCATCAAATCAACTATAAAAAAAACAAAAAAACAACAACCAAGTTCCCAAACACAACTAGACAAACTAAAATAGTCAAAAATGCAACTAACCACCTAAAATAGCCAATTTCTCAAATAATGCTAAAATTATTTTCAAAATATACAACTAAATAAAATTTTAAATTTTAAAAACTATTTTGAAGAAGAAAATTGATTTAAAAAACAAACGGTTGGCAGATGTGGGCTTCATATTGAGCTCAATTCGGGCCCCCTCTCTGGTTTGATGGAATGGAACCAATCGAATCTAAGCCCATCTCAGTGGGCATTGAAGGTTTGTGTGCTTTCATTTTCATTTGGGATCCGCTTGATTAGAAGAAAATTTTCGTAGAAAGTAAAATTGAAATATTTGATTAATATGAAAATTTTGTAAAAAAAATATGAAAATAATTTAAAAGTTTGGTTATAGATAATCCACACAATTAATTTTTCTTGTACTTTTTGCAAGATTATTAAAAATTAGTTATATTGCTAATATGAATTGTACAATAAAAATAGTTTTCTTCTATTTTATACCATTTTTAAATTAAACAAACTCATAAAAGTTTTTTTTTTTTTAATTTTTTTTTTTCTCACTTTCTATTTATTTCATTCTAAACAAAAAAGTAATATATATATATATATATATATAAATCACTAAAAACAAATAAAAACTCATACAATTTTTTTTTTAAAAAAAACTATAAACACGACCACTACATCTCTCCTAAATAAATAAAAAGTAATGTTGTAAATGCACACTTTTAAGTTCATAAATTAACCAATAATGGTATGACAAGGAAGTTAGGTACTATATTATTGGATATGTAAATCAATAATTGACCGATCATAATTGCAGATACCATTGTAAAATAAAATAAAATATTAGGTTTCAAATATTTTTTTTAAATAAATAAACAAACAAAAGAGCTTTTGAAGTTTAACTTTACCCCTTAATTTGAGTGTGTTGTTTGGTTACAACTTTAGAAATTGATTTTACACCTACTTTTCACAACACGTCTACCCGATCATCCTCTCGGATGTCCGGTCGGTTGATCGGAATAGTGTTCGATTTTTTTTTTCACCTGTTATTTTTTTTTTATTTTTTAAGAATATTTTGGGTTTTTTTATTATGAGTTATGAATAAAATTTTAGGTTGTGTGTTTGGTTATAAGTTGTAAATTTTTGAATCAAATATCATATATCACATCACTCAATTCAAAACTCATAACCAAATAAATTTTCTACACTCAAATCTTAATTTCAAAACTCACTAACTCAAAATATAATTTTATTCTCAAATTATAATTATAAAACTCTATCAAACGTAACCAATAATTTTGCTTTTAATATTTTTATATAGGGCTTGTATGTCTTTTTCATGTAGAAAATAAAAAATGTATTTCTACACCGTATGTATTAAACATATTTTTTTCCCCCAAAATTAACATAAATATATTTAACTTTACTATATATAAATAATAATTTTTTATTTTTTTATTTTTAAATAGGCTATTTTGATTTTTCTTTTTAACTTTTTACAAAAAAAAAATATGTATAAAAGTAATGAGAGTAAGACCATCTCTACCCGTGTATCAACTTATCATCAAATTTGAATTTGATGAAAAATAGTTCATTTCTCATCTCCAACGGTTTCATCAAATCGTAAATATACGATTTCATTTTTCTTTCATCAAACTAAAGATCAATGTGCCTTTCTTCAAATTGTTGGGTATACCTCTTTATTGGAGTGTGAGACCCAATTAATTTTGAAAAAAAAATTTAATTTAGTTTAGTATTAATTATAATATATTTTTATATATTATATTTAATTAGAAGAGACCCAATCTAATTTAGTAACAACTAGGGTTTTGAAAAAATCTAGATTCATAATATTGTTTAAGTGGCTTGGGGAAAAGTACCCAGCGGGAGCAGCATACACTCTTGCTTTGTGAGATATTGTTTTCACCAAAGAGAAAAAGGGAGGCAGCAGCACATTGATGGTAATTGATCATCTTTGTTTAAAGTGGATTGGTGCTTCAATTTTGGTTTGAATCTTTGGTCATTTAGTGTGGTTTCGGCTGGTGCTTTGGAGATTAGTTTGAGTTGTTATTTTGGATCTTCTACAATTTTGGTTCTGAAGATTTTGGTTCATCTATTTGGTGAGGTCTTTCCTCTTATTTATTTGTGATTATTTGGAATTCACCTAAGGGTGGTTTTGTGAGACCATTCGTGTCTCGTTTATAATCGTTTGGAGCTTATTTGGTTGATAGTGGAATCGAATTTCGATCCCGTGGACGTACCTCACATTGAGGGAACCACGTAAAAATTCTTGTGTTGCCTTTGATTTAAATTTTTTCGCATTAGTTTTTATTCCCATTAATTGATTTACTTGTGGGGAATCACATCGATTTTCCCTAACAACTGGTATGAGAGCTTACGATTTATTTGGGTTTATATATTTGTGTAAATCAATGGAGGGGAATGTGGGTCGTATGTCTAGCTTCAATGGAAGTAATTGGGTAATTTGGAAAACTAAAATGGAGGACCTATTATTTTGTAAAGATTTGTATGGACCCATTGAGGGTGCTAGTGGCAAACCCGAGGGTATGAAAGATGATGAATGGAATAGGCTTAATCGAAAAGCCGTTGGTGTTACCCGTCATTGGATTGATACAGTGTGTTTCATCATGTTGCTACTGAAACTTCAGCACATGATTTATGAAAAAAATTAGAGAGCCTTTATGATAGGAAATCAGCCACAAATAAAGCCTTTCTGTTTCGTAAGTTGGTTAATTTAAAATATAAAGAGGGCAGTCCTATTCCGGAACATCTGAATGAAATAAAGAGTATTGTTAACCAACTTGCCTCTATGAAAATTGTTTTTGATGATGAGTTGCAGGCTTTGATGCTACTTAGTTCTTTGCCCGAAAGTTGGGAGACTTTGGTTGTGACGGTTAGTAATTCGGCACCTGATGGAGTTGTCACAATGAGCCAAGTCACTAGTAGCCTGTTGAATGAAGAAACTAGAAGAAAATCAGCAGGTTCCTCTCATTCGGAAACATTCGTTGTGAGAGGCCGAAGCAAAACAAGGGGGAGGAGTAAGACTCCTCATGGTCGTGATCAAAGCTGTGACAAATCGAAAGATGGTTCTTTTTCAAAGAAAAACATTGAGTGCCATTATTGCCATGAGAAAGGGCACATGAAGCGGGAATGCCGAAAGCTCAAGAATAAGGAGAAAAGGCGTGACAAAAGTGTGGATAAGAAGCAAGAAGACACAACAGCAGTTACTACCAATGGTGATCTCATGGTCGTTTGTGAAGATGATTGTATCAATTTTGTGGGCCAAGAGAGCAATTGGGTGATTGATTCTGGTGCTTCTTTTCATGTGACTTCTCGAGTTGATTTCTTCACTACCTACACTGCAGGAGATTATGGTTCTGTTCGAATGGGTAATGAAGATTTGTCCAAGATTATCGGCATGGGTGATGTTTGCTTGGAAACAAATTTGGGCTGCAAGTTGTTGCTTAAAGATGTGAGGCATGTTCCCGACATTCGCCTCAATTTGATCTCTACTGGGAAGCTAGATGATGAAGGCTTCAACAACAAATTTGGTGATGGAATATGGAAGCTCACAAAGGGTTCTTTGGTGGTGGCTAAGTGCAAGAAGACTTATACACTTTATTCGATGCAAGGAAAAATTTGTAAAGGTGTTGTCAATGCACTTCAAGATGATACTTCTATCGAATTGTGGCACAAGCGGCTTGGCCATATGAGTGAAAAGGGGCTGCAAGTTTTGTTCAAGAAAGCGCTTCTACCCGGTTTGAAAGGTACACATCTTAAAACTCGTGTTCATTGTTTGGCGGGTAAACAACATAGAGTTTCTTTTCATAAAAATGTTCCTTCTAGAAAAGAAAATGTTTTATAGTTGATTCATTCGGATGTTTGTGGTCCTTTAAAAGTTAGAACACATGGTGGTGCACTTTATTTTGTTACTTTCATTGATGATTATTCAAGGAAAGTTTGGGCTTTTCTACTAAAAACTAAAGATCAAGTTCTAGAAGTATTTAAGCATTTTCAGGCCATGGTTGAAAGAGAAACAGGGCAGAAATTGAAGTGCATCCGATCAGACAATGGTGGTGAATACATTGGGCCATTTGATGAGTATTGTCGCAGCCAAGGTATTCGGCACCAAAAGACAGTTAAGAAGACTCCTCAACAAAATGGCGTTGCTGAGAGGATGAACCGCACTATTGTGGAAAGAACACGGTGTTTGCTTTCACAAGCGAAATTGCCAAGATCCTTTTGGGGTGAGGCATTAAAGACGGCGGTTGACGTGATCAATTTGTCTCCTTCCTATCCTTTGAATGGTGATGTTCCAGAAAGAGTTTGGACCGGTAAAGATGTATCTTATGAGCACTTGAGAGTGTTTGGTTGCCGAGCTTTTGTTCACATTCCAAAAGATGAGAGGTCCAAGCTTGATAGCAAGTCAAGACAATGTATTTTTCTTGGCTATGGGCGTGATGAATTTGGTTATAGATTGTGGGATCCGGTCGACAAGAAAGTCATTCGAAGCCGTGATGTTGTGTTTCTTGAAGACCAAACAATTGAAGACTTTGGCAAAGGTGATCAACCGGAGCCAAAAACTAGTGATCTCATTGACATGGATCCATCTCCTTCATTTTCAGTTGATGATGAAAATGGGGGAGATGTGCAGCCACCTATTGAAGATATAGAAGATGATGCTAATCCTAATGAAGTTGAGCCAGAAATTGAGGAAGAGCATCCAACTCAAGAACCGCCACCACAACTTGAGTTAAGAAAATCTACTAGGGACCGACAACCTTCAAGAAAGTATCCTCCCAATGAATTTGTGTTGATTTCTGATCAAGGGGAGCTGGAGAGCTACCAAGAAGCAATTGAGCATGCAAACAAAGGTGATTGGAAAAAGGCCATGGAAGAGGAGACGAACTCCTTACTTGAAAATCACACCTATGACTTAGTGAAGTTGCCTAAGGGGAGGAAAATTTTGAAAAATAAGTGGGTCTTCAAATTGAAGAATGATGGCAAGAATCTGAGGTACAAAACATGTCTTGTTGTGAAAGGCTTTAGGCAAAAGAAAGGTATTGATTTTGACGAGATTTTCTCGCCAGTTGTGAAGATGTCTTCTATTTGGGTTGTACTTGGCATGGCTGCAAGTATGAACCTTGAAGTTGAGCAACTTGATGTGAAGACCGCATTTCTTCATGGTGACCTTGAAGAAGAAATTTACATGGAGCAACCGGAAGGATTTGTGGAAAAAGGGAAAGAGAAATTTGTTTGCAAATTGAAGAAAAGTTTGTATGGCCTCAAACAAGCCCCGCGGCAATGGTACAAAAAATTTGACTCTTTCATGATGAATAATGGTTTTTCTAAAACTACTTCGGACCATTGTGTGTTTGTGAAAAATTTTCCGGATGGTAAATTTATTGTTCTTTTGCTTTATGTTGATGACATGTTAATTGTGGGTCAAGATTCTACCATGATAAACAGGTTGAAATTGGAGTTGAGCAAGCCTTTTCCTATGAAAGATTTGGGACCGGCAAAGCAAATACTTGGTATGAAAATTATTCGTGATCGCAAAGAGGGGTTGATTTGGTTGTCTCAAGAAAGCTACATTGAGAAAGTTCTTGAGAGGTTCAACATGGATAAAGCAAAGCCGGTTGGTTGTCCACTTGCGGGTCACTTCAAACTTAGTTCGAATCAATGTCCTACAAGTGAGAAAGACAAGGAAGAGATGTTGAAAGTTCCTTATGCTTCAGCAGTTGGTTCTTTGATGTATGCCATGGTTTGTACAAGGCCGGATATTGCTCACGCCGTTGGTGTGGTGAGTCGTTTTCTCTCTAATCCAGGTAAAGAACATTGGGCAGCGGTAAAATGGATTCTCAGGTATCTTCGAGGGACTTCGAAGGTGTGTTTGTGTTTCGGGGATGGTAAGCCGATGCTTGATGGGTTCACAGATTCTGACATGGCCGGTGATGTTGATTCTAGGAAATCTACTTCGGGGTATTTGATGACTTTTGCAGGGGGAGCTGTGGCATGGCAATCTAAATTACAAAAATGTGTTGCTCTCTCAACTACCGAAGCTGAATTTATTGCTATTACAGAAGCTTGCAAAGAAGAGTTATGGTTGAAGAAATTTTTGCAAGAATTGGGTTTGAAGCAAGAAAAGTATGTGCTTTATTGTGATAGTCAAAGTGCTATTCACTTGAGCAAAAATTCTACTTTTCATTCGAGATCGAAACACATTGATGTGAGATACCATTGGATTCGTGATGTGTTAGATTCGAAATTGTTGCAACTCGAAAAGGTTCACACAAATGATAATATTTCAGATATGTTGACAAAGACTTTGTCGAGGGACAAACATTTAAAGTGTCGAACTTTGGCGGGTATGGTTGATGTCTCCACCTAAGTTGGTAGGGGGAGAATTGTTGGGTATACCTCCTTATTGGAGTGTGGGACCCAATTAGTTTTGGAAAAAGAGTTTAATTTGGTTTAATATTAATTATAATATATTTTTATATATTATATTTAATTTGTGGAGACCCAATCTAATTTGGTAACAACTAGGGTTTTGAAAAAACCTAGATTCATAATATTGTTTAATGGCTTGGGGAAAAGTACCCAGCGAGAGCAGCATACACTTTTGCTTTGTGAGATATTGTTTTCACCAAAGAGAAAAAGGGAGGCAGCAGCACATTGATGGTAATTGATCATCTTTGTTTAAAGTGGATTGGTGCTTCAATTTTGGTTTGAATCTTTGGTCATTTAGTGTGGTTTCGGCTGGTGCTTTGGAGATTAGTTTGAGTTGTTATTTTGGATCTTCTACAATTTTGGTTTTGAAGATTTTGGTTCATCTATTTGGTATTGTCTTTCCTCTTGTTTATTTGTGATTATTTGGAATTCACCTAAGGGTGGTTTTGTGAGACCATTCGTGTCTCGTTTGTAATCGTTTGGAGCTTATTTGGTTGATAGTGGAATCGGATTTCGATCCCGTGGACGTACCTCACATTGAGGGAACCATGTAAAAATTCTTGTGTTGCATTTGATTTAATTTTTCCGCATTAGTTTTTATTCCCATTAATTGATTTACTTGTGGGGAATTACATCGATTTTCCTTTACACAAATCACTGTTCATTGTTATTAGATTTTCACTACCGAATGTCTTCTCAGATGATCACCTGAAAACAAAATTGCACTGACTAGTCGATCTCCCGAATGACCACCTCAAGAAGAAAAATTGTGAAAATTTTACACTGACCAATTGACTTTCATTGGAACACTTATATCAAAAAGAACTTTTTCACAAATTTTTTATTTAAGTTTAATGAAAAAATTGATACATCATTAAGGATGTTGTAATGTAATAATTTACGGTAATTTTTTTACTAAAATTATAATCGTCAAACGGGACTTAAGATTTATCTTTTATTTGTTTGAAGATGGAATTATCCACGGTTAATTGTTTTGTACAAGCGCGGTTGGAGCGGGTGAAAGCGTTGTTTAATGATAGAGGATCACAATCATGAAAATTATCTGATCCAAAGGCTGACGCACGCATGTTATGTCAGAGTAATGGAGTAGTACAAAATAATGGGGACTGTCAATATCCAAAAAAATTATTTGGTGGTTCACGGCATCCCTAAGTTTGGCAACATAACCTAAGGCAGTGCACTTGATAAAGGTAAGACCCCATGTCTCAAGATTGAGATTATTTTGGCCATAGCACAATTACTTAAGAGGATAAATATTAAATTGTATAAACCTTTTCGTATAATTCTATTGATTAAGTCTGCGTTTCTCCGTACGTCGTCGCTTTACTCTCTGAAAACACAAACGTGAGCTAACCGGCGGGTGTGCGCCGGATACCTCTCCAATGCCTAAGTCAGAAAAAATAGACAAATAGACAAACTCTGTGTATTCGAGAATCAAAATTGTGTTACCTCTCCATAGGTGATGTTATGAGCTTTCATAGGTTCTGCGTGGCACAATCCTCGTAGGACTCTTACTCCTCCATGTAGAGTCCTCCTAGGAATCACATTCTTGAAAGATAATATTCATCCTTCAACACCCCCCTCACCGCTTAAACCAAGTGAGATGGTTTTACCTAGGTCGGATATCAATACGACCGGGATAACGTGGCCATGCTAAAGCCGCAGACTAGACCGAGCTCCACCTAGCTCCGTTCTTCCTTTCGCAGTGTGTACCTCGATTCGACGTACTCCAATTAGGCTATTGAGATCATGCTAACCATACTGAGCTAGGACCGAATTAACCCATAGCATGGTTCTGAGGAAGGCTTAACATACTTTGGCTCAATATGGTATGACCGGGCTAACTGTTACCGCGCCGACCGTGGTGATCGAGCTAACCACCAAGCTCTTTCGGATCGGGATAACAATAAGGCATTCTCAGGACCGGGCTAACTCCAAGCCCCTGTTTATCCAGCCCTTCTTATCGTGGCCCAATGAACGACCCATTACCTAGCTCGGCCTAATTTATATATATATTACCCTCTCAATTGCCCCTTAATTTCATCTGCATAGCATGATAGGGATTACCTGTTACCAGCCGAGCTAAAAACTTACTATCGAGCTAAACTCTTTAGCCTTTCCAATCGAGCTTAAAAACCCTTTAGCCTTTCCGGCCGAGCTAAAACTCTTTAGCCTTTCCAGCCGAGCTAAATTTACACTGGGTTCTATTTGTCCGGTCAAAGTGTCTCTTCAATCGCTTCTTATTCCAAGGACACGTGGCATGCTCTCATTGGCTGAAGGCAGCTGCCATGCCGTCTTCGTACCTCGTGTTTTTTGAACAGCTCCCGCCTTTTCGTTCTTCCTTATACACAAAACAGACCCTTGTTTTGAATCACTCTCATACTATTCATCTCCTTCTCTCTCTCTCGTCTCTGAGCCTCTTTTGTTCTTCAATCTTGTAACTGCGAAGCTCTTGCCTTCTAGTGCCATTTCCATCTTCCAACGCCGCTTGTCCTGGTAAGTTACTCAAATCTCTCTTGTTTTTGTTGTTTTTTGCACTTGCTTTCTACAATCCATAGCATAGTGTTTGTGTTTTTGCAAAACATATTACTGCCATTTTCTGCTTGGGCTTGCGTTTTCAGGAAAAAACTTAGTAATAGAATCATTTGTATTCATGAAATAACCTGAGAAACACTGGTTTCGATCCAAAATCACAATATAACCGAACTAAAAAGTTGTTTGCAGCTAATGTCAAACTAGCCAAACTAACCAACCGAACTAACACTTCATGTTATGCCACTAGTTTCAACAAGTAAATCCTCCTTTTGTTTTTAACTTAGCCGAGCTAACAAACCGTACTAAGTCTGCGCAATAGTGTGCTTGGAAGTCTTAACCATGACCGAGTTATAACATGGGGCTAAACCAGCCTTCTTAGTTCAGACCGAACTAAAAGTGCTGTCCCTAGAGGCTCAACCAGGCTAACAAACCCTTTGCACAACCGAGATAACAAACCCCTCGCACAATCGAGATACCAAATCCCTTGCTCAAACCGAGCTATGACCCATAGCATCTCGCATAGCCGAGCCAGGACTTCATTTATCTTGTCTTTATTTCTTTTAGCACGGTCCCACGATCTGTGCTTAACACCTTTGTTTTTTACCTTGCAAACTTAGGTTGCCCAGACATTCCCTTGAGCGCTCAACCAAGCTACTCAGAATCATTCATCGACCGAGCTAATACTCGAGTTTAATTTATTCATAACTTGAACCACAAATGGGAAAGTATAGATTTTTAGTAAACTCACCAGGTGTCATGGCCGAATTCCGAAAAGACTATCAAATTCCAGACAACGTCCACCTTTCACTGGCCGAACTAAAAACCGTTCCTTGGGGTAAACAGGGCTTTGTCCCTTTTAATGTTATTTCCATTGTGGAGTGCGATCTACGCTTCCCTATACAGCCCTTACTCTGTGAATTCCTCAAGCAAACCAAACTCTGCCCTACTCAACTTTCCACCAATTCTTACTGCATAATAAACGGAATAGCTAAACTAAACCGCCGGGCTGGCTTTAACCTCGGTCTCGCCGAGCTCTTCTACCAGTATTCCATAGGATCAGCCGAAGATGGCTAGGTTTACTACTGATGAATAAAGCGCCGGCGTGAAAAAATAATAAAGGACACACTGGACAAAGACTTGAATGATGATGATTTTTTCTGGGTATCTGGGAATTTTGAAGACCACCAAGCCCAGATCCCAGGCCACAGAATAAACTGGAACAAGGGTGTAGTCGGTAGGGTTACCTCGGCTTTACTGCATTCTTCTTGTTATTTTGATTTTCTGATTGTGAACCGAACTAAATGTTGTCTTTTTTTTTGCAGATAGGAACTTTCTTAAGTCCCAATACAGCTACCCCAACTTGAACGTGTTTCGCGTCGCGCTGCGATATCCAGACCGGAGTTGGACTGACTTGTTTAATTTTGAACCGACCTACCAATACAGTGGAAAACGAAGGACCAGGGTAACTGACTTTCTGCTAGAAGCCTCTTCTGAACCGGACCCATCCTTGCCTCAAATCAACCTTATCCCACTTACTGTCGAACAAGAAATGGCCAAGAAGAGAGCCGTGCGAGCTCTTCTCACCGAAACAAATCCGACCGAGGTACTACCAGCCGGTCAACCTCAGGAGACCGTGGTGGCCCTTCCATCTCATCAACCCTCATCATCCCGCCAAATGAAGCGTGTTTGGACTACTCTAACTGAGCAACGTCTGGTTGATGAAGACGAAACCGTGGTTCCTCAAACCACTCTACCAACTCCTCCATCGAGCCTACAGCCGGAGCATTCAGACCGAGCTAGCTCTTCTAAGTGGGCTCCAAAGATTTCTTTCCAAAACCGAGCTATCAAGGACACTGATTTAGTGGTCGCTAAAAAAGATCACTTAATGGCAATCAACCTCGCCAAGAGTGTTTGCCTTCCAGCAGACATAGAGCACCACAACCATTTGACCGAGCTAAAGGCTATCCGCTCAGCCACAAAATCCATGGTGCTTGTAAGTAGCTTTCTTTGCTGATTTTTCTAATTTGCATAACTTTCTGCTCGGTTTTACTACAAGTCTCTTCTCATTCTTTTTCAAGCCATGCAAAAGAACCATATTGCTCATAAGCATGTGTTGGAGCTTCGTAAAACAGCAAGGCAAGCCATGGCCGAAGTAACCGAGAAACCGAGCTAGAACAGGCCAGGAAGCAGATAGCCGAGCTAAAAACCGAGAACGGACGTCTGACCGGTCTTGTTAGCTCGGCTGAAGCAGACAAACAAAAGACTGCTGCCGTGATAAAAGACAAATACTTGCGTGAACTGGCTAAACTTGAAGGAAAGAAGAACTCCGAGATAACAAAGCTTGGGAAGCAACTGGAGGATGAGGAGACCCGCGGCTTCAAGGAAGGCGAAGCCCTCTATGTCAAGCAGTGTGAAGCTGCGAAAGATCTCTTCTTTAAGTGCGGTTGGACGGGAGCTGTGGTGCAGCTCCGTCATGGACCTGAGACCGAGGTCTTCAATCCTCCTCCATACTTCATTTCGAGCTCGCTATCAGAGTATGCTGCGACCCTTCAGCAACAATTTCTTGATGATTCGGATGATGAAGAAGAAACCGTGCCCAACGATACCCCGGTCGTCAATGAACCTGCCAATCAGTCAGCTCGGACGGAGCCAACGGTGGAAGACTTGACCGTCGAACTACCAACTGAAACCGTGCTTCCAACCGAGACCATACTTCCGACCGAAACCGAGCTTCCAATTAAAATCGGGCTACGAGTTGAACTTGATGCTGATTTTGATGATCTGTTTGCCTGACTTTGTATTTCTCTTCTTTTTGCTTGATTTTTGTATTTTCTTTTCTTTGCTTTTGGACACAGATTGTAACCGGGCTGAGGCCCCATCCTTTGTACTTGTTTTGAATTTTTAATGAAATCTGTTTTTTTGTTCCAACTCTTATTTTGGTTGATCTCCATGCTTATACTTTACTTTCTAACTGAAGTCTTGGATAAGGTACAACATTCTCTTGCCGAGACACTTTATCTCGGTCTTAACATTGTAACTATAAGTATACCTGCCAACCACTCTTTAGCCGAAATCTTTACCTTAGCTGAAGATTACCAAGAGTTGGTTTAATCCGGCCAATCACTCTTTAGCCGAGATTCGTACCTCGACTGAAGAGTACCAAGAGTTGGTTTAATTCAGCCAACCACTCTTTAACCGAGATCCTTACCTCGGCTGAAGTGTACCAAGGGTTGGTTTAATCTGGCCAACCACTCTTTAGCCGAGATTCTTACCTCGGCTGAAGAGTACCAAGAGTTGGTTTAATCCAGCCAATCTCTAAATTGGTTATTCGTGCCAATTTAGAATAAAATGTTTGGTTATTCCGACCAAACGTCATGCAACCTGGATCCTTATCCTGGGCTTAGGAGGGGTATTGATTTTTCCAGCCAACCTCTAGATTGGTTTTTCCAGTCAACCTAGAGTAAAGTGTTTGGTTATTTCGACCAAACGTCCTGTAGCCTGGATCCTTATCCTGGGCTTAGGAGGGGTGTTGATTTTTCCAGCCAACCTCTAGATTGGTTTTTCCAGCCAACCTAGAGTAAAGTGTTTGGTTATTCCGACCAAACGTCCTGCAGCCTGGATCCTTATCCTGGGCGTAGGAGGGGTGTTGGTTTTTCCAGCCAACCTCTAGATTGGTTTTTCTAGCCAACCTAGAGTAAAGTGTTTGGTTATTCCGACCAAACGTTCTGCAGCCTGGATCCTTATCCTGGCTTAGGAGGGTGCATAGTTGGTTATTCCGGCCAACTTTGCTTTCAATGTTCCTAACTCACTAAAACGATCTTTTACAGAAGGAAACAACTATACTGAAAAGAAACTACTTATTTTATTGAGGAAGGAAAAAATTACAAGTATTCTGAAAAAAGGATAAAAACAAAATAGTTTGAGATTGACAGTGTTCCATGGCTTGGGAATTGCTTTGCCGTCCTCATCTTCTAAGTGGTATGCCCTTTTGCAAGCTAATCCGACCACTTTGTAAGGTCCTTCCTAATTAGACCCTAACTTGCTATCTCCTGGTACCACGGTGTTTCCCATCACTTTGCGCAGTATCCAATCTCCGATTTTGAATTGTCTTGGATGTATTGTTTTGTTATACTTTCTGGACAACTCTTGCTGGTACGAGGCAATGTGAACCAATGCTCTTTCTCTTCTTTCTTCGGCGAGGTCGAGCTCTAATGCTATGGCTTCTCCATTCAAGTCTGGATCAAAATTTTCGCTTCTAATTGTGGGGAGGCCAACTTCCAGTGGGATTATTGCCTCCATGTCATAGGCTAAAAAGAATGGTGTCTCTCCAGTTGATCGCCGAGGTGTGGTATGGTAGCCCACAGAACATGAGGCAGTTCTTCAGCCCACTTGCCTTTTTCTTTTTCTAACCTCTTCTTCAATCCATCCAAGACAACCTTGTTTGATGCTTCTGCTTGGCCATTTGCTTAGGGATATACCGGTGTAGAATTGTAGAACTCTATCTTGTATTCTTCACAAAAGCCTCTAAAGATTCTGCCATCAAATTGAGTGCCGTTGTCTGATATTAGGGCTTTAGGTATGCCGAACTGAGTGATGATATTCTGCCAAACGAACTTCTTCACATCTTTTTCCTTGATTGATGCCAATGCTTCTGCTTCTACCCATTTTGTGAAGTAGTCTGTCGCTGCGAGAAAGAACTTCCTGTTTCCGGGTGCTGTTGGAAGTGGTCCTACTATGTCCAAGCCCCACATTGCGAAGGGCCATGGGCTGGTCAATGATAGGAGCTCTCTAGCTGGCTGATGTATTTGGTGTGCGAACTTCTGACATTTCACGCACTTCTTCACATACTTCTTCGAGTCTGCCTGCATGTATGGCCACCAGTATCCTTGCAAAATGGCTCTGTAAGCTAACGATCTTCCTCCTTGGTGGCTTCCGCATACTCATTCGTGTATCTCGAACAAGAATGCTTCCACTTTGCTGGGGTGAACACACTTTAGATAAGGTCTTGAGAATGACTTTTTGTACAATGCCATAGAAGGGGAGAGCCAAAATCGCTGCGACTTTGCTCTAATTTTGTTGGCTTCTTTCTTTTCTTCCGGTAAAACGCCGTCTTTTAAGAACAGTATGATGGGATCCATCCATAAGGGGCCTAGTTCGGCGTAACATACCTCTTTTGCTTCGGGGTCTTCAATGCTTGGTCTTGGTAGGTAGTCGATTAGCAACGGATGAGGGATAGATGTATTTGCCATTGAAGCAAAGCCTACTAGTTCGTCTGCTCTGCTGTTTTCCTCCATGCCAATTTGTTCTATCCTTACTACTTCAAATTTCGTGATCTCTTTTCTGACTAAGTCTTGGTACTTAGCCATCCTATCATCCTTTGCTTTGTAGTCGCCTGAAATTTGGTTTACCACCAGTTGTGAGTCGCTGTAAACCATTAGCTCGGTGGCCTTCATGTAGAATGCTGATTTGAGACCTGCAAGAAGCGCTTCATACTCTACTTCGTTGTTTGATGCTGGGAAGCCAAGGTTGACTGCTTGCTCCACAACTAGGTCATCTGGTGAGATGAGGACTATGCCAAGTCCTGCGCCGTACCGGTTGGATGCTCCATCTACGAAGAGCTTCCACATCTCTCCAACGAACAATTTCCAGCAAGTGGAGGGGTCAGATGATGCCGTGGCGTCAAGAATGTTACTGGTGTTTTCTTCAAGGTCCATGCTTGCTGTCTGCCCCTCACTATCTGATTGTCCCAAGTCTTTATTTGTTGGTGAGTCTTGGCTTGGTGTAGCATGGTTCGCTTCTTCCTTGCTTTCTTTACTCTGGTCTGCCTTGGGATCTGACTGAGTATCCTCCACCAGGGATTGCGCTATTCCGGCGTCAACTTCTATCCTTAGTTCAGTTGTGTCAGTCAGGTCGACTAGGCAGATATGATGACTTCCTAGGGTGAATTCTGTGACAAAGTCTGCCAAAGCTTGGGCCTTTATCGCGGTTCTGGGTTAGAACTTGATATCAAATTGTCCCAACTCTACTGCCCACTTCAAGATTCGCCCAGAAAAGTTTGCCCTCTCAAACAAAGCTTTTAATGGGAAAGCTGTGAGGACGACTATGGTGTGGGCGTGAAAGTAGTGCGACAACTTCCTTGAGGCCATCATCAAGGCCAAGGCCAGTTTTTCCAGTGGCAAGTACCTTGTTTCGGCGCCTAGCAATGTCTTGCTAACATAAAAGATGGGCAGATGTTGGATTCCTTCCGCATGGACCAACACTGCGCTAATTGCGTGCTGAGAGACGGCCAGGTACAGGAAGAGTTCTTCTCCAGGTATTGAAGTGACAAGCAGTGGCGGAGAAGACATGTATTCTTTCAAGTTTTCTAGAGCGCGGTCGCATTCTTCGTCCCACTTGAACTTGGCTTTTAATGCTTGAAAAAATGGTCGTAGTCTGTCTGACGACCGGCTAATGAATCGGTTGAGTGCAGCTGCCATGCCGGTGAGATGCTGCACGTCTTTTACTGAGTTAGGCCTCTCCAGATCTTGAATAGCTTTGATCTGGGAGGGGTTTGCCTCTATACCCCGGTTGGTCACTAGGAAGCCCAGGAATTTACCAGATCCTACACCAAACGCGCACTTAGATGCATTAAGGCGCAACTTGTGCCTCTTCAGAATCTGGAACACCTCACCTAGGTCCCTTAGATGGTGGTTCTCGTCCTTGCTCTTGACCACCATGTCATCGATGTAAGCCTCCATTGTTCTGCCTAACAGCGGCTCAAACATCTTGGTGACCATTCTCTGGAATGTTGCCCCTGCGTTCTTTAGGCCAAAGGGCATGACCTTGTAGTAATGCAGTCCTCTTGGAGTTGTAAAGGACGTGACCTCCTGGTCTGGTTTGTACATGGCGATCTGATGGTAGCCTCTGTACGCATCAAGAAAGCTAAGTCGGTTGTGCCCCGCCGTTAGGTCTACCAGTTGATCTATCCGTGGTAGGGGGAAGCTGTCCTTTGGGCATGCTTTGCTGACTGTCTTATAGTCGACGCAGACGCGCCATTTGCCATTCTTCTTTGGCACCACGACGGTGTTGTAAATCCATTTGGGGTAGTGCACCTCTATGATAGCTCCTGCCTCTAGCAGATTTCCCACTTCTTTCGCCACTATCTCAGCATAGTGGAGTGCCGATCTGCGAGTGCGCTGAATGATTGGTCTGGTGGATGGGTGGACATTGAGTTGGTGACAGATGAAGTTTAGATCAATGCCTGGCATGTCGTAGGGTGTCCAGGCGAACACTTCGATGGTAGAGGTCAAGAATTCCAAGACCTCTAATCTTTCAGTGCTGGACAACGATGAATCGAGCAAAAAGAACTTATTCGGGTTCTTTTCATCTATTTTTACCTCAATCAAGTCTTCCACCACTTTTTGATTAGTTGCTTTGCCGACATCTGCAAACAGTTCATTGCTCTCAGGTTCTTCCACCGAATGAACATATCCCTTGGCAGCGCGGCTGCCATTAACCGTGACAAAGCATTGCTTGGACATAATTTGGTCTCCAAAGACCTCTTCAATTACCCCGATTTCGTTGGGGAATCGCATTACTTGATGGTAGGATGAAGCTACCGCTCGCATGGCATGCAGCCATGTTCTTCCCAAGATTATGTTGTAAGTGGAAGGGACCTTCAACACCCAAAATTCCACTTGTTTTGTCACGCTTCCTGCCCTGACTAGAAGGATAATCTTGCCGACTGGCCACTCTGGCATTGAGTTGAATCCGATCAGGGGGGATACAGTTGGTGCGAAGTCTTTGTCCTCCAATTTCAGTTGTTTGAAGGTGTCGTAGTACATTATCTCACATGAGCTCCCTTGGTCAATCAAAATCCGCTTGACGTCAAAATCCTTGACTCGGAGAGTGACGACCAGTACATCATTGTGAGGGCAGTATATCCTTGCCAAGTCTCTATCTGAAAAAGATATGATGTTCGTGGCTTCTGTTTTCCCCTTTTTAATGGTGGGCTGCGCACTTAATACGTCCCTTAAGTGCTTAGCCTTCTTTATCATGCCCCTGAGCTCACATACTCGCTTAGGCTTGAATACCCCATGTATCACGTTTATCACGCCTTGAGGTGGGGCGTCGTTCGGTGTTCCATCTGGGTGGTCGTAGTTTTGGGGGGTTGGCTGCGTCCCTCCTTCTATGAACCGGTCTAAGTGACCTGCTGCTACTAACTCCTCCAGATGTTGTCTTAACGGCGTGCAGTTTTCAGTGCGGTGCCCCTTTTCTTTATGTAAGGTGCACCGAGATCTTTCGTCGTAGTCCTTATGTGCCTCTCTCAATTTAGCTGGCCATTTGACGAAAGGTTCATCGAGTATCTCACTGAGAATTCGGTAGATTGGTTTCTTGAATACCGTGGTAATGGCAGTGCGGACTCTCAACCATCTTTTATCTCGGTCCTCTTCGTTGTCTCGCCTACTTCGTCCATTCTTGTTTTGACGTTCTACCGTATTGACCTTTGCTGTAGTCTTCTTATCTAGTGTTGCTGTTGCACCAGATTTTGCTTTGGCACGGGCGCCATCCTCCTCCATCCAAATATGTTGGTGCACTCTCTCCATCAAGGCTTCCATCGTGAGGGGTGGAGTCATTGTAATCGAATACCTCAATCTGTTTCCGACTGGAAGTCCTCTTTTGTATTGTGCGATGGCGAGATTGGTGGGGCAGTCCCTTATTTGGTTGAACGTCTCCCAGTAGCGACTGTTGTAGGACCTCAGTGTTTCTTTGTCGCCCATGTCAATGGAGAGTAGCTGATCAATCTCCACCGGCGTCTTGGCGTTCGTTCTGAATCTTGTCACGAACGCCTCTGCTAATTGCGTCCAGGAGGCTATGCTGTTTTCTGGTAGCCTTTCGAACTAGGTTAAACCTAGGTCGCCAAGGCTGGATGGGAATAGGATGCACATCAAAGCTTCGTTCCGCCGGTATACCGCCATGACCTGGCGAAAGTGGCTTAGGTGCATATAAGGGTCTATTTTCCTTTCGTACGTGGTAAATTTAGCCTGGATGAAGCCTGAGGGTAATGGTGCATTCTCAATCGCCGGAATGAATAGCGAGCTATGTAGTCTTGCCAACGCTTTATCTGTTGGTTTGTAGGCAAGGTACGGTATTGGCATTCCAACCTCGACGCTTCTATGCGTCCGAGGAGCCAACTGCTGAAGGGCTGAAATTCTGTGCGGGCCGCGTGCCCTGGCATCCTCCTTCTATCGTGCACTTTCTTCAAGCACAGTCCGTAAGTCGGACGATCTAGGCAACTCTGTTTGCCTAGATGATGTCTGGTGCATATGTGAGGGCTGATAGGTACTTCCCTTAGTGTAAGACCTCAATGATCTCGTTCTCTCAGACCTGGAGTAACGAGTTCTGGAGGTCCTTGATTGAGTGTCGCCTGTCCTGAGGCTTCTACTCTCTGCTTGCGATGGTGTGGTATGCCTACCACGATCTTCTAAGTGGCGAGGAGGCGTGTTGCCTTTCCGTCCTTCTTCTGTCGCCACCCGTTTTCCCTTGATCTGGCGCTTCATGGCCTTTACCTTTCAGGACTTTGTGAGCGAGAACGGCAGGGGTTGTTGTTCCGTCTCCCCCTTGCATCCCTCCAGGGATTCTGTTGCTGGGGCTCTAAGTCCGCCATGGGAGGGACAGAGGGCAATCCTTCGCGCCTCCCACCCCCCTCTGAGGTTTGTCCGTCAATGGCGGACTGCGGCAAATCTTCATTGTGTGCCATTTAATTAGCGAGGGAAACTTGATCAAGAGGTTTTGTTCTTTGTCTGGTATTCCCATAGACGGCACCAATTGTACGGGAAAGAAATAAACCTTCTCGTATAATCCTGTTGATCAAGTCTGCGCTCCTCCGTACGTCGTCGCTTTACTCCCTGAAAACACAAACGTGAGCTAGCCGGCGGGTGTGCGCCGGATACCTCTTTGATGCCTAAGTCAGCAAAAATAGACAAATAGACAAAGCTCTGTGTATTCGAGAATCAAAGTTGTGTTACCTCTCTATAGGTGATGTTATGAGCTTTTATAGGTTCTGTGTGGCACAATCCTCGGAGGACTCTTACTCCTCCATGTAGAGTCCTCCTAGGAATCACATTCCTGAAAGATAATACTTATCCTTCAACACCCCCCTCACTGCTTAAACCAAGTGAGATGGTTTTACCTAGGTCTGATATCAATACGACCGGGATAACGTGGCCATGCTAAAGCTGCAGACTAGACTGAGCTCCACCTAGCTCGGTTCTTCCTTTTGTAGCGTGTACCTCGGTTTGACGTACTCTAACTAGGCTGTTGAGATCATGCTAACCATACTGAGCTAGGACCGAATTAACCCATAGCATGGTTCTGAGGAAGGCTTAACATACTTTGGCTCAATATGGTATGACCGGGCTAACTGTTACCACGCCGACCGTGGTGACCGAGCTAACCACCAAACTCTTTCGAACCAGGATAACAATAAGGCATTCTCAGGACCGGGCTAACTCTTAAGCCCCTATTTATCCAGCCCTTCTTACCGTGGCCCAATGAACGGCCCATTACCCAGCTTGGCCTAATTTATATATAAATTACCTCCTCTCTCCTTGTCTTGATTGTTGGCCCTTTTGGCCTTCCAAAGGGGCTCCTACCTGCATGTTGTGAAGTCACATTTCAGGCCCTATTTGGTGAGTTTTAAGGTCTGCCTTAGCTCTGTCCGGAGCCCTTTTGGCCATATTTTGTGTCCCTCATGCATGTGTAGAGCAATCCTTCTCAAGGCCTTTCAAAGGGACCTTTCATTGCATGCTTCATTGACCCATTTCAGGCCCTTTTGAATGAGTTTTAGGGCTATCATAACCTCTTTCCAGAGGTAGTTTTGCCACTTTGTATGTCCATCATGTATGTGTAGAGTAATCCACCTCATGGCCTTCCAAAGGAACACTTCATTTTTGCATGCATTGACTGAGTTTCAGTGGTTATTTGGGCATATTTTGGCATCGCATACTTCTGTTTTTGACTGGTTCGGTGAGCCCTCATGTGCTTCACATACTTGTAGTGTAAATCGTGGTTCACTAGCTTATTTCGCATGCTTTGTTGACCCTTGATTTTAGCTCTTTTTGGCCTTGCCTTAAACTGATTTTGTGCATATTTTGGACTGCCCTAGCTCTATTTTTGGGTCTTATGGTCGAATGATGTTTGTTTTGCATGCTTGTAGTTCAATACCCATGCTTAACTTTGAGTTTTGAGGCTCATTACATGTATATACTGAGGTGTGTTCATGTTTTGGGTCCATTTTATATCATATTTCAGAGCTTGTATCAATGCCATATTGCCATGTTTTATACTCTTTAAATGCGTTTGAGAGTCGGGCTTGTATGTCCCGTTTACCAACCATTGAATGAGCTCCATTTCGTTGCATTCTGAGCCATCATTTTAGGCCATTTTCCACAGTTTCAGACCTGCCTAGGGTCTGTTTGGGGTTGATTTTGCCATTGGTGCATTGCTTTGGGTACCTCTAGCGTAACGCACTTCACTAGTTTCAGTACCCGGGCCCCCCTAGCTTGTATTGTGTGCCATGTTTACATGTTTCGGGACCATTTTGTATCATGTTTCAGAGCTGGAGTTTGTGTGCTTATATGCCATATTGCATCTTTTTCCATGCTTTGGTAGAATGGCATTTGATGCCTTAGGATCGATCCCTTGCATCGTGCATGTTTGTATGTGTTTCGGTTGTCTCATTTCCATCATATGGCCATTAATGTGAGTGTGGTTGAGGTCCACTCATGTTGGTGTAAGTCCATCGTACATCGTGTATGCCATTTTAGCCAATAGCATTGCGTATGCTAGGTTACATGTTAGAGCATTGTGTATGCTATGTTACATCACGTGCATCGTATATGCCATTTTAGTCCATAGCATTGCGTATACTAGGTTGCATGTTAGAGCATTGTGTATGTCATGTTACATCACGTGCACCGTATATGCCATTTTAGTCCATAGCATTGCGTATGCTAGGTTACATGTTAGTCGCATTGTGTATGCCATCTCATTCTCATTCGCATTGTGTTGGGGATAGGAGTTAACCTGAGCATAGGAAACGAGAGACGTTTCGTACTCCAAGTGACGGAACGTGTCTCAATTCCCGGTCGCCGACACTCCGGATTAACCATGATGGAGTCTAGGCCTTGTTGTGTTTATATGTGTATTCATTTCACATCGAGTTGTGCAATTCAACTTCTCGACCATCGTGCATCGAGATGCGTGATTGGTGGCACGAGGATCGAGGTGTGCATACATATGTGAAAATAATTTGCCATGCCCCTTTTTTGCTCTCTGTTGCAGCAAATCAGAAATCAGTAACTTTCTAAAGCCTTGCACAACATTCCGGGATTAATTACAAACAGAGGCGAATCGGGGCATCGCAATGGATTTCTGCGCAAGGCAACTCGAGCATGCATCTTTCATCATTCGGAATAGAGCTGAGGCAGTCCATGAATTTGCATGTTAGTTTATTTGCTTTCCTAGTTAATTCGTTAATTAATTAGGGTTTTGTAATATTTAATCATTCATTCGGACTGTAATTATTTATTCGGACCCTCCGAGCGAGGGCAATGTTGTAATAAGTGTGCGTGTGTGTGATGCATGTCTTCCAACCCCACGTCTTTTTCCTTTTTATTTACCAGCTTATGATGGTTAGATTAGGGCATGTTTCAATTAACATACTTATGCTTGCATGTTTGCATCATTCATCTGTCTTGCATGCACTGGGCTCGGCGCATCATACTAACTGCATCGTATTTCAATTCCAAGTTGAATATGTGTTAGCTGTAGCATCTCATATGCCATTCTTAGAATAGCCGAGCCTATTGTAGTTGCATATTTGCATGTGTTGCGTTAGGCATTTCTGTATAGTTAGAATCATGCATGGATTTCTAACTGGCTTTTGTTTTGGCTTAGAGTACTCAGTAAGTTTTATGCTTTAGCATCCTTGCATGCGTGTGAGTGACTGCCATGATAGCATGCTTACCATGAGGCTATTTTCTTATGTGATATACCTGCCTGAATGCTTGTGGGTGAATGTTAGATTATTTGAATTGGAATAATGCGTTGACTGTGGGTTTAAGCCCACTAGATAGTGGCAAAACCATGCTTCCTAAGCCCACCCGAGGGTGGCAAAATCTGTATTTTTAGCCTACTTGCGAGTAGCAAACCGCTTTAAAAAATCAGACATGAAATGTTTTGTTCCAATTCAGGCGATCTAGTCTATACTTGTATGTTGTGCACATCACATAGTAAATCTAGGCTAATAACCGGAATAAGAACGCATATTGTTTTCAAAACTAGATATCATGGTTAGTAGAGGCCGATCTTTGATCGGGCGAGCGAGAGTGCTCACGAAGTGACCTTCCCCAATCGTACCCAAGTTCCCGAGCCGAGGCAACTTTAGTGATGACGAACACGTGGCCTTAGGCAAACGAGTCAGGGTTTCCTAAATTTCCCAAAATAAAATATTTAGGTGGCGACTCTGTATCTGGCAAAGCAGTCCATGTTTGGCACTTCTTTTAAAAAATCTGTTTTCGAAAATGATTTGTCAGATTTGGACTCTTCGATGATTCATCGGTCTTGCATTGCACTCAGCGAGATTAGATACAGGACCGTGACATTTGAGTCCTGAACTATAGTAAGCCCAAAATGAACAAAATGGGATTTCCCTCCCGGGACGTTCGGGGACGTCTACAGTTTCTGGCGACTCTGCTGGGGAGTTAGAGAACTTGACTCGAACTCATGATATCTGGTTTTGACTACACTTATGTGTTTCTTTGCATTGCATTTGCATTGGTGCGCCTAGGACACCGTGTTTGCCGTATGCTATTCCTGAACGGTTTGCCGGAGGCTCGCTTCGAAAAGCGTTCCATAAGGCTGATCGGTTGCGAGCTCTGCCACGACGGCAACACAAACCCCAATTTTACCGGGGCACCCTCTTTGACCATTCGACCTAGTGCATATCGGAATCCATAGTGACCATTCCAAGCTAGAACAGGTTACTTACCCGATTATAGGTTGTTTGAAACCGCTTCGTGCATAGTAAAACCCTAGCTCCTGACAAAATAGGACAGAGAAACCCTACCCCAACATATGAGTGTTTTGGCTCTCACTTGCTTGCTATGTGCTTTTAGGGTGTGTCCCTACAGGAATGCATGTAATAGTTTGCAAATCTGGGTATCAGGCCTGCGAGCATCAGTATTTGGGAATCAGTTTTATCTGAGGGTATCAGTTTACAGGCGGAATTTTGGGCAGAATTTGGTAGAGAGCACAGTCATTCAGCTACGCTCGTATTTGTTTTGGCAAAAATGGGCTGAGATGCTGCATGTTTTCTCTTTTGCTAGGTAGTCCTAGAATCATAGCTTCAGAAGGTTCCAATATCCCCCGGGTACATTGGACTAGTGCTGATAGACTTTGTCCAGTCAGAGACTCAATTCAGAGCAGCCAGTGTTTTCCTTCGTTGAGGCAAGGCAGAGAAGGGCCAGTCAAAGCTCACCAGTTCATCTGATCCGTCAGTCACCAGTCACATCATCAGCAGACCATGATGGCATAGGGTTCGGAAGAATTTGTGACCGTGATAGCAGCGTTAAATCAGGGAACTACCATGCAAGCTGAGACCAGTATTGAAACACAGCGTCCATCTAGGGCGTCTGCCTCACATCCAGCTTTGGGACCCCAGCCGAACTTTGACCTACTTCCGCCAGCTGAAGATTTGCAGGGTCCAGATCCTCAAGACAGGTTGGCTCAAGCCCGAGTTTTTAGACCCCTGGTGCAGCCTAATGAGAGGCTTTATCCCCTTGATGCTAATGACCTCGATCCGACCGCGGTGAAAATCGCAAACTTTGAGAAGCAATTCAAAAAGGCACAGGGCCATAACTCCATTCCCAACATTGAGGATGAGTACACCGAGGTTGCCGTACGGCTCCTAGACAGATTCAAAATGCCACATATTGACCGTTTCGACGGGTCTGGAGATCCTATGGTACATATCCAGCTTTTCTTGGATATCCTGAAGCCGATGGGTTTGACTAAGCCACAGAAACTCTCTCTGTATGGAAGAACCCTATCGGGTGTAGCAGCCGCTTGGTACGCTAAGTTGGAGAATACAGTGAAGCAAAACTGGGAAGAATTGGTTGAGGCCTTTGTTGATCAGTATTCTTACAATACCCAAGTTGAAATGACCATCCAAGAGCTTAAAGCAACCCACCAGAACCCAACAGAGCATTTTGTGGAATTTGTTGCGAGGTGGAGAGCAAAGGCAGCGCAGATGACAGATCGCCGCCCTTGTGAGAGGAATCAAGTGCAGATGATGGTGCGAAACCTCGAGCATGATATGTTGCAAAAGTTGATAGTCACTCCGCTATTCACTTTCAAAAGTTTGCATGAACTGGGGGTTCAGATCGAGAATGTCTTCAACAGTGGGATCATTCCCAGAACAAGTGAACCGACAAGGAGGGTGATTTCAGGGAGTACCAATGCTGGTAGTAGCGCTATTCCCAAACCCATCGAAATCAATACAGTTGCCACAGCCAACCCTTTTGCCAAACCAAGCCTACAGACCGCCGGCCCAGTCCGAGCTCAGGGCAAAACTTTCACCCCTCTCTATATGAGCCTGACTAGCACAATAAAAGTCTTGATGGAAAGAGGGTATCTCAAGCCCCTCGATCCTCAACCTCTGCTTGACCCACTCCCAGTCAGACATAACCCCTCAAAGTACTGTGTGTACCATTAGCAGCGCGGTCATGGCACCGACCGTTGCTACCGCCTTCGTCGCGAGGTCCAAAATCTCATCGACAACCTGACGATAGCTCCACCTTCAGACCCCAATAACCAAACATCTCCTGCCTACCTCAATCTTATCCATATACTGCCATCCACCTATGACCCCAGCATATATATCACCCCGGCCCATCTACCCAAGCCTGAAGTGTTCATTCCAGAAAGCATGGACTTATGCATGATGGATACACCTGGATCCCAATCATCTCAAACCCTTGAGCCCACTACTTCTGAGCTAAAGAGAATGATCGAAGATCTTCAGAGAACTGTGACAAATTTGGCCTCCGAGATATTGGCTCCCTCATTGACCACATCACATACCGGGAATTTCATGACAAAAGGCTCCCCAATCTTGGGACTGGCTGCATTTGAAGAAAGCCAAACCCTTGGCAAAGGGGAAGCAGGTGGTAAGAACAAGGTAGGGGCAGGCATTGGTCCCCATGAACACCTTCAACGGGCTATGAAGGCTTTGAAAGCGGAAGGGCTAAACAAACAGCAAGTACTCGTAGTTGTTGCAAAGATTGTGGAGGATACTTTCGTCACTCAGAATGAGAGCAGTTCGAAACAAGGGAAAAACCGAAAGAAGGGTCGTCGTACCAGAAACGATCTTTTGAGCTCTAATCCTACACTCAGAAAAGATTGGCAAACCAGGCCAGCACCTGCCAATCCCTTTGTTGTTGCGGCCAGCAAAAATCCAGAAACTTTAAAGTACCAACCCCGAGGTCAGAGGGTCTTCCATGCCCTCTATATACCTTTGTCCAAAGCTCTCCAAATCCTTGTTGGACAAGGCCATCTCAAACCCCTTGAGCCTCGGCCTCGGCCTCTCTCGAATCCTCTTCCGGCTGCGCATGATGCTGCTCAGTATTGTGCCTTCCATCAACAAACCGGTCATGGCACCGACAATTGCTTTCGTTTTCGCCACGAAGTGCAAGATTTGATTGACAACGGGGTCATTGCCGCGCCAAGCTCGACAAAGTCTATCGGCACTGGATCAGTGAACTTAGGGGATAATGCGAACATGTGATCAGGGGATGAACCACCTGCGGGCGGCACTCAGTTTACTCCAGATGTAGCGTATGGCACGAACTGCTTTAAGCATTTATGAATGTTGGTTTTTGTACTTTTTGACTCGGGTATTGAGTCAGTTTTGTTATGTCGTTTAGAGTCTGTCCCATTGTATAGAGTCAGTCTTTTCATACTGAGTCAGTTGGGTCTGTCTTGTTGTATCGAGTCAGTCCTATTTTGTTAGAGTCGGGTGATTCCGGGGATGTTACCTCGGATATCACTATTTTATTTTGTGTTTGTCTTTTCACTTTCTTTTGAGTCTGTTTCTGCCTTGGAGCCAGTAATGCCAACAGATTTGAATGAACAGCAGTGATTTTCACATTCTTGTGTTCGCTTCTACCTTGTGCCAGTTGTGCCAGAAGTTTGAATGAAATGACAGTGCTTTTCACCTGCTTTTCTATGCTTTGAAAATCATTGCATTGACCTAAGTTTTTCAAAATTTTTTGAATATTGTAATGAAAACAAAGAGAGAGGAATTCCTCGAGTTTTGTAAAATTTGATCAACTGAGAGAAAGAGAGACGTGCTGAACCCTTAATGAATGAAATCATGCTTGTTAATGTGAGTATTGAGAAGGATCCTGGCTTGATCCAGATTGGTCTTACACTGTCTTCAGCGTGAGCAATTAGTCACTTTCTTAAAAGGTTTCAAAAATGTTTTGCGCCGTCCTGCGAAGACCTGTGTGGAATCGCTCTTGAGATTGTACAGCCTAGGATCGCTCTCAGTCTCGAGACTCGACCCCTTGCTTTCGAACCTTGAACTTAGATTCAGAATGTTCAACAGTCAACCACCATGTAAGGCCTGTGTGGCCGAATCAGAAGCGCCCCTCGAACTAGGGACAGGGAAGTTAGATCAAGAAGATCAGATGTCATCAAAAGGAGCTTGCAAAGCTAGATCAGAAGCACCACTCGAACTAGGGGCAAAAGATGCCAGATTGTGCTCGAAGAGCCGAAGATGGATCATTCCACAAATCAATGAAGATCGGCAAGAATGCCAAACCCCAGAAGGGAGGAAAGAAGAAGACATTGCTGAAGGACAACCGAGTTCCTATCCACAACACTAGGGGCAAATTCACCCTCCATTGGATGGACTTCTACATCATCAGCGAACAACAGTCATTCTCCTAGGTTCAGATGACTTCAAGATCTCAAACCATTCAACATGGACAAAGCTACACTTTTACCCTTGAGAGGCTCGCTGGGCCGAAAACTCGGAAGGACGACCCAGGCAAAAATTAGAGCAAGAAAAAGAAAAAAAAGAACAAAGAAAAAGAAAAGAAAAGAAATGAAAAGAAAAGAAGAAAAAAATGAAAAGAAAAGATGAAAAAGAAAAGAAAAGGACAAAAAGAATTGAAAAGAAGAAAAACATAGCTCGCAAGGTTGAAAACCCGGAAGGGCAGCCTTGGCAAAAGTTAGAGCGCAAAAGGTGAGGGTTAATACACGAGTGAACTTGAACCCGAACTACATAAGGCTTGATTCCCATCTTTGGGATACGTAGGCAACTTCATTCTGAAGTCCAGCCGCAAACACTTTTACGATTGATTGTGTCCATGTAATGGTTTTTGATCGTCTTTGCCTTCTCTGTATCCTAGAGTTCGGTTGTGATCGTCACTTTGAGGACTGATTGCAGTGTGCTATGGCGCTATCCAAACAAGGGGCAACTTTCCATTGCCATTCAATGCGCTGCGGTGCCATTCAAACAAGGGGCAACTTTCCGTTGCCATGCAGCTCTCTTCGAGCAAGGAGCAATTTTCCATTGTTATGGATCCGAGGTTGCGCATCTCAAAAGTAGGTTCCGTGCTCGTTGAGCAATGGCTGATTTGCAAAAACAGTTTTTGAGATTTTTTTATTGAGGTTGACTAATTCTCTCGAAAATTGTCCCATTTTTTTCAAAACTCGACCATTTCTTGGACTCAAAAAAGGGAAAATTTTTAGTGCTCATCACTTAACTTGCATGATTTTAAATTAGAAAATCGAACAAGCATGTTAATTTAACTCTCATATTGGTCAAATTGTTTTAGTAGAAAACCAAAACAAAAATGGTCAAAATGATGAACTAGGGCCACAGTTGAGTCAGGCTTCCTGTCTTTTCTCCGTTGTCAATGCATTTGCCAGAAAGGACACCATACTTGCCAAGAAGTGTACTCTCCCTGCCAGAAAGGGGCACAACTGATGCTAACAACAAAGGGCTGAAAGCTCTCTCATCGTCCAAGCAACGAGGTAGCAGGCCATGTACAAAGCATGAATTGGAATGGATCAAGATTTTGCACTCTCTCATCTGGACAGATCTAACCACGTCCAAACTCTCCGGTAGAGCCTCGACAGCTGATGTCAACTACAAATTCGCTACACGCTCAGTTGCAGCACAACCCCTCTGTGGGAGGAACTCATTAGCTATGCGCATAAAAAGAAGAATCTAGCTGAGTGCTAGGGGCAAGAGCCCACAACTTTTTGTTTATCCATCAACCACTCAAGGGAGGGATAAAAAATGAGAGATTAAAGAATAGAGAGATGTGCGTTGAGAGAAAAAGTGAGGACAAGGGTTTTTTTAGAAAAAATCGAGCTTGAGGGCCGAGTGATGTGAGAATCACAAATAAGAAAGGGTGGGAAACAATACCCGGAGAAACTGGCTCCTCGTGCACCGAGAGGTCTCTTGCCTTTGTAACACAGCTGAGTGTTGTGTTTGTGCGTTTTTGTTTGTCTCGATTCTTGTTTTGAGTCGTTTGAGTGTCAATAGATGTGTTTAGGTTGTTTTACCTTGTTTTTCCTTTGTTGAGTTGTGTTTAGGTTGTTCTACCTTTGTTTTCCGTTGTTGAGTCGTTTTGGCTGTGGTCAGTTGTAGGCTCAATACTCGGTTGAGAACCCTTTTCTTATTTCAATTTCAAAAATCGTTTTGTGCTCAGAGTGCCGTGTCGTTCTCCACATTTGTGCAAAACAGGATTGGTTCTTTCATAAAGCTGCAGGGTTCAACCCAGGTGATGTCAGAATAGTAAAACAAGGACCTATCTAAAGCTATTTAGGTTCCAGACTGCAAAGCAAAAGAAAAGAGGGAAAATTTGGAGCATCTTAGCATGTTTCAACTTTAGCAAAATTCGAGACTGCATTCCAGGTGCACCTTCTCAGGCCTCGCTGTTTCTCTGGAGTATGAGTGTATCTCGACCCCAAGTGTAAGCCTGCTTCAAGTCAAAATGGCAGTCCAAGCAACACCCGAGGGTTTCACATGCAGATGTTATCTCTCGCCAATATGAACAGGGTGTGCCTTTTTTGAGTTGAGTGTGTTGCGAAGTCCTCTAAGAGGCAAATCAGAGCACTAGAGTACATATTTGATGCTCCTCTATTGCATAGAATGTGAACTTTCATATACACTGTTATTGCATACGTGCCGCACATCGTTATGATTCATGCATAGAATATGCTTGCTTTCGATTCCGCATAGAATATGCTTTGCTTGTCTCATACATAGAATATGCTTTCAATATTGCATAGAATGTGCTTCCATACTTGCATAGAAAATGCTCGTATCTATTGCGTAGAAAGTGCCCCCATACTTGCATAGAAGATGCATTTTATCACACTGTCCTGTGCACTTACACTTTGTATCTCACTAGCACTGTCTTGTGCATCTTGTGATTGTATCTCACTCACACTATCTTGTGCATTGCATATCACTTGTGCTGTTTAGTGTATCACACTGTTTAGTGCATTTCAAATTACTCGCGCTGTTTAGCGTGTCGCACTATTTAGTGCATTTCAAATCACTCACGCTGTTTAGGGTATCGCACTGTTTAGTGCATTTCAAATCACTCGCGCTGTTTAGCGTATCGCACTGTTTAGTGCATTTCAAATCACTCGCGCAGTTTAGCGTATCGCACTGTTTAGTGCATTTCAAATCACTTGCTTCGTTTAGCGTATTGCACTGTTTAGTGCATTTCAAATCAATCGCGCTGTTTAGCGTATCGCACTGTTTTGTACAGTTTACATTCGCGCTATTTTGCACATCGCACTGTTTTGTGCAGTTTACATTCGCGCTATTTTGCACATCGCACTGTTTTGTGCAATTTATCATTCGCACTATTTTGTGCACCTCAATCACACTGTTTTGTGCAGTTTACATTCGCGCTATTTTGCGCATCGCACTGTCCTGTGCATTGCAATCATTCGCGTTATTTTGCGCACCTCAATCGCACTGTTTTGTTTTGTGCAGTTTACATTCGCGCTATTTTGCGCATCGCACTGTTTTGTGCAGTTTATCATTCGCGCTATTTTGCGCACCTCAATCGCACTATTTTGTGCAGTTTACATTCGCACTATTTTATGCATCGCACTGTCCTGTGCATTGCATTCATTCGCGCTATTTTGTGCACCTCAATCGCACTGTTTTGTGCAGTTTACATTCGCACTATTTTGCGCATCGCACTATCCTATGCATTGCATTCATTCGCGCTATTTTGCGCACCTCTCTACACTTGTTAGTGCATTGCATCGCGCTATCTTGCGCACCTTACTTGCACTTGTTAGTGCATTGCATCGCGCTATCTCGCGTACCTTATCTGTATCGCACTGTTTTGTGCATTCACCCTGCTCGTACTGTTTTGTACACCTTTAGCATCGCACTATTTTTGTGCATTCGCTCTGCATCGCACTGCCTTGTGCACATTGTATTTTTGTATCATTCGCACTGTCTTGTGCACTTTCTGGTCTAGGAGACCTTAAATCCTCTAAAGGTGCAAATCCTTTGGTGTTTGTCGTGCCCGAACGACTTCCAGTGGTCTGGTATAGCCACCTGCCTGTGTTAGCGGTGAGTTCCTAGGAGACCAACTGAGACGGTGGAAACTAGAGTTCAAATGGCTCGTGCCTAGAACGCAAAGGTTCGGGATTTCCGAGACTAAAGTCTGGTTTAAATACCCAGGGGTATATCCTCGGCTTGAAATCTGTATGGCAGCCCCATAGATTGAGATAGCATGTGTATGCACCTTAATTCTGGATACTGAACCAAACTAGTCTGTCACCCTGTTGGAGAATAGGGAAAGCTGCGACCATAGTCAGGGAGAAAAGTAGTACCTGTGGTTCAACCAAGAAGAAGCGAGAGATCCCCAGCAGCATGAGGTACGTCATTGCCAATTGCCCCTGTAAGGTACCTTCACTTCCTAGCTTTTACATTGCATTTTAGTTACTACATTGCATTGCATTGCATAAATCCTGAATTTTCAAACCGGTTTCGCGTAGCGTATAAGTCCAATTTTCAAACCGGCTTCGCGTAGCGTATAAGTCCATTTTTCAAACAGGCTTCGCGTAGCATATAAGTCCAATTATCAAAATCTTCCTGTATAACATTTTGCATCCTGCCCCTGAACTACGCTGGTTTGATTCCTTGCAAAGGGATACGTAGGCAGCCTACGGGCACAACCATTTATTTGTCTGTACTTTGTTTGTTTGTCCAAGTCTTCGGCCTTGTCAAAAATGGGTCGTCTCTGGGCTTTGACATTCACTCCTGTCACTTCTTGACTTCTGAGTTCTGTCAAAAAGGGGCAACTGTAGACACCCCATTTTTGACCGCCCTTAAGACTTGGGCACTACTGATGGTTTACTTGGTAGAGAAAGGTGTGCAAGGCAAAGGTTCAGTTTCTTCGGCAATGAGAGAGTCAAATCTCAACTTCACACCCCTTTTGGACCGAAACAATCTTGATCAAAATATTTTGGACCTTGAAACCCTCGCTTTCAAAATGTTTTGAAAATAAAGTTCCTACGATGTTCCGACGCTCGCATTTCGTTAAATGTTGTCCTTTTCGGTAAACTGAGCAAGGACAAAGTGGAAATGAATGAAAGAGAGATGAGATCTTTGAAAAATATTTCAAAACACCTTACTTAGGGGTTTGGAGTTGAAGAAAATAAGAGAAGGGGGAAGAAACCCAGTTAGGGGAGAAAATGGGCATGAACCGTTAAGAGAGGGACGAGCAGTCCTCGCTGAATCAAGCCTATTCATTTGTATACTTGGATTTCAGCTATGAGACCACCACCATTGGAAAGATTACTTCCGGGGCTTCATTTTTCACTCAAGAATCTCCTAAAGCCAAGTCCAGACGGGGGAGATATGGTTGATTGAAGTAGGGCATCACTCCGGTTGGACCGAATCTGCGCGGCTTCACCAAAATAGGCATAACTTTTTGCACAGGAGGAATTTTGATGCAAGGATGGTGCCATTGGAAATATAGCTTCTGGGGCTTCAATTTGGACACCTGGTCGACCACCTTTGGACTTCCCAATCACTGGCCAACCACCTTTCTTTTCGGCAGACCAATTTTTTATCTTGAAAAACCAGAAAAAGTAGCAGGCCGACCAGAAAAGGTAGTCGGCCGACCACCTGAACCTTTTGACTTGGTTGGCCGACCAGGGAAAGTGGTAGGCCGACCACCTGAACTGGTCGGCCAGCTTTCTCCTTTTTTGTCTCAATGAGTTGAAGCCAGCTGTGCCAACTAAAAGCCTCAGAATGCATCCTCCATACACGTGTATGGAGGATGTTTAAGCTAGATTTTAAGCTTCTTGGAGAAGCTTTAGACCTTCTCCTCTATAAAGGAAAGGGCCCTCTTCCATGGCTAGGGTTCAGAACTTGTTTTGAGCATACATACACTTTCTTTCCATATCTTTATATTCCAAGCTCCAAAAACCCTTGTTCTTGGTCCCATTGCACTACACCTCCAAGAACAACACCTCCATTATCAACCTAAGCACCTAGGAGCTCATTTTCAGAGGTTGGAGAGTTCCTATTTTGGTCCAGAACTTGCTGCATTGCTGTGCTACAAGGGTAAGTCATCATTTCCCCCATTTTTGTATTATTTTGCTTTATAACTTAGCCCTATTTGCAAGCATTTTTGGGTTTCATCTTAAACTTAAAAGTGTCTTATTTTGGGCTCCTCTTGAAGTTTGATTAAGAACACTTTTCTGTTTGAGGTCATCTACCTCCTTGTATGCTTCATCCCTCTTTGTAGGCTTATTTTGCTTCCTATCTTAGCCTTGCTTGCAAGCATTTTCGAGGTTTGTCATAAACTGAAAAGAGTCTTGTTTTGAGCCCCTCTTGAATTTTGGTTCAGGGCATTTTTCTGTTGGGGGTCATCTACCCCCTTGTATGCTTGTTTACCTCTTGTTTTGAGCCTTGCACCTAGGCCTTTGTTTCATGCTTTGTTTGGCCTCCTAGCCATTGAAATCCTGTGGATTTTTAGTGGCTATCACACTATTTTGAGAGCCAAAATCAGAGGGGGGGTGACCCCCTCTCTCCTTGTCTTGATTGTTGGCCCTTTTGGCCTTCCAAAGGGGCCCCTACTTGCATGTTGTGAAGTCACATTTCAGGCCCTATTCAGTGAGTTTTAAGGTCTACCTTAGCTCTGTTCGGAGCCTTTTTGGCCATATTTTGTATCCCTCATGCATCTGTAGAGTAGTCCTCCTCAAGGCCTTTCAAAGGGACCTTTCATTGCATGCTTCATTGACCCATTTTAGGAACCTCTTTCCAGAGGTAGTTTTGCCATTTTGTATGTCCATCATGTATGTGTAAAGTAATCCACCTCATGGCCTTCCAAAGGAACACTTCATTTTTGCATGCATTGACTGAGTTTCCGTGGTTATTTAGGCATATTTTGGCATGGCATACTTCTGTTTTTGGCTGGTTTGGTGAGCCCTCATGTGCTTCACATACTTGTAGTATAAATCGTGGTTCACTAGCTTATTTCGCATGCTTTGTTGACCCTTGATTTTAGCTCTTTTTGGCCTTACCTTAAACTGATTTTGTGCATATTTTGGACTGCCCTAGCTCTGTTTTTGTGTCTTGTGGTCGAATAATGTTTGTTTTGCATGCTTGTAGTTCAATACCCATGCTTAACTTTGAGTTTTGAGGCTCATTACATGTATATACTGAGGTGTGTTCATGTTTTGGGTCCATTTTACATCATATTTCAGAGCTTGTATCAATGCCATATTGCCATGTTTTATACTCTTTAAATGTGTTTGAGAGTCAGGCTTGTGTGCCCCGTTTACCGACCATTGAATGAGCTCTATTTCGTTGCATTCCGAGCCATCATTTTAGGCCATTTCCTTACTGTTTCAGACCTGCCTAGGGTCTATTTGGGGTTGATTTTGCCATTGGTGCATTGCTTTGGGTACCTCTAGTGTAACGCACTTCACTAGTTTCGGTACCCGGGCCCCCCTAGCTTGCATTGTGTGCCATGTTTGCATGTTTCAGGACCATTTTGTATCATGTTTCAGAGCTGGAGTTTGTGTGCTTGTATGCCATATTGCATCCTTTTCCATGCTTTGGTAGAGTGCCATTTGATGCCTTAGGATCGATCCCTTGCATCGTGCATGTTTGTATGTGTTTCGGTTGTCTCATTTCCATCATATGGCTACTGATGCGAGTGTGGCTGAGGTCCACTCATGTTGGTGTAAGTCCATCGTACATCGTGTATGTTATTTTAGCCCATAGCACTGCGTATGCTAGGTTACATGTTAGAGCATTGTGTATGCCATGTTACATCACATGTCGTATATGCCATTTTAGTCCATAGCATTGCGTATGCTAGGTTGCATGTTAAAGCATTGTATATGCCATGTTACATCACGTGCATCGTATATGCCATTTTAGTCAATAGCGTTGCATATGCTAGGTTACATGTTAGTCGCATTGTGTATGCCATCTCATTCTCATTTGTATTGTGTTTGGGATAGGAGTTAGCTCGAGCACAGGAAACGAGGGACGTTTCGTACTCCAAGTGACGAAATGTGTCTCAATTCCCGGTCGCCGACACATCGGATTAACCATGATGGAGTCTAGGCCTTGTTGTGTTTATATGTGCATTCATTTCACATCGAGTCGTGCAATTCGACTCCTCGACCATCGTGCATCGAGATGCGTGATTGGTGGCACGAGGATCGAGGCATGCATACATATGTGAAAATACTTTGCCATGCTCCTTTCGTGCTCTCTGTTGCAGCAAATCAGAAATCAGCAACTTTCTAAAGCCTTGCACAGCATGCTGGGATTAATTGCAAACAGAGGCGAATGCGAATCGGGGCATCGCAATGGATTTCTGCGCAAAGCAACTCGAGCATGCATCTTTCATCATTCGGAACAGAGCTGAGGCGGTCCATGAATTTGCATGTTAGTTTATTTGCTTTCCTAGTTAATTCGTTAATTAATTAGGATTTTGTAATATTTAATCATTCATTCGGACTTTAATTATTTATTCGGACCCTCCGAGCGAGGGCAATATTGTAATAAGTGTGCGTTTGTGTGATGCATGTCTTCTAACCCCACGTCTTTCTTCTTTTTATTTACCAGCTTATGATGGTTAGATTAGGGCATGTTTCAATTAGCATACTTATGCTTGCATGTTTGCATCATTCATCTGTCTTGCATGCACCGGGCTTGGCGCATCAAACTAACTGCATCGTATTTCAATTCCAAGTTGAATATGTGTTAGCTGTAGCTTCTCATATACCATTCTTAGAATAGCCGAGCCTATTGTAGTTGCATCTTTGCATGTGTTGCATTAGGCATTTCTGTATAGTTAGGATCATGCATGGATTTCTAACATGGCTTTTGTTTTGGCTTGGAGTACTCGGTAAGTTTTATGCTTTAGCATCCTTGCATGCGTGTGAGTGACTGCCATGATAGCATGTTTACCATGAGGCTATTTGCTTATGTGATATACCTGCCTGAATGCTTGTGGGTGAAGGTTGGATTATCTGAATTGGAATAATGCGTTGACTGTGGGTTTTAAGCCCACTAGATAGTGGCAAAACCATGTTTCCTAAGCCCACCCGAGGGTGGCAAAATCTGCATTTTTAGCCTACTTGCGAGTAGCAAACCGCTTTAAAAAACCAGACATGAAATGTTTTGTTCCAATTCAGGCGATCCAGTCTATAGTTGTATGTTGTACGCATCACATAGTAAATCTAGGCTAATAACTGGAATAAGAACGCATATTGTTTTCAAAACTAGATATCATGGTTAGTAGAGGCCGATCTTTGATCGGACGAGCGGGGGTGCTCACGAAGTGACCTTCCCCAATCGCACCCAAGTTCCCGAGCCGAGGCAACTTTGGTGATGGCGGACACGTGGCCTTAGGCAAACGAGTCAGGGTTTCCTAAATTTTCCAAAATAAAATATTTAGGTGGCGACTCTGTATCTGGCAAAGCAGTCCATGTTTGGCACTTCTTTCAAAAAATCTATTTTCGAAAACAATTTGTCGGATTTGGATTCTTTGATGATTTATCGGTCTTGCATTGCACTCTGCGAGATTAGATACAGGACTGTGACATTTGAGTCCTGAACTGTAGTGAGCCCAAAATGAACAAAACGGGATTTCCCTCTCGGGACGTTCGGGGACGTCTACAGCATCATACTAACTGTATTGTATTTCAATTTCGATTTGAATACATGTTATCAAGTTGCATTCACATGACATTTTAGAATAGCCCAGCCTATCTTAGTTGCATTTTGCATGTATTGCATTAGGCATTCTTGACATAGCTAGGGTCATGCATTGATTACTAACTAGCTTTTGTTTTGGCTCGGAGTACACTGTGAGTGTTTTTGCTTTAGCATACTGCATGAGATGTGTATGTTGCCATGTTTAGCATGCTTGCCATGAGGCTAACTGCTTGAATGCTTGTGGATGAAGGTTGGATCGCTTGAATTGGAACAATTCATCGAAATGCGAGTTTTAAGCCCACTTTGCGAAGTGGCAAAATCATGTTTTTTAAGCCCACTTGAGGGTGGCAAAATCCACGACTTAGCCTACTTGAGAGTAGCACCTCTAAACCGTTTTCAAACAAACGAACATGAAATGTTTTGTTCCAACTTAGGCGATTTAGTCTATACTTGTATGTTGTGTGCATCACATAGTAATTCTAAGTTAATAATCGGAATAAGAACACATGTGTTTTCAAAGACAAAATATCATGTTAGTAAAGGCTGATCTTTGATCGGGCGAGCGGGGATGCTCATTGCATGACCTTCTCCTCTTGTACCCATGTTCCCGAGCCGAGGCAACTTTGGTGATGATGGACACGTGGCTTTAGGCACGAGTCAGGGTTTCCTAAATTTCCCAAAAAGTCAAACATTTAGGTGGCGACTCTGTATCTGGCAAAGCAGTCCATGTTTGACACTTCTTTATTAAAATCAATTTTCTAAAACGATTTGCCGGATTTGGACTCTTTGGTGATTTATCGATCTCACATTGCACTTTGTGAGATTAGATTCAGAACCGTGACAGGAGTCTGAACTGTAGTGGCTAATGAACTAACAATTCGCGCCCCCGCGCGCGGAGCTTGAGTTCTCGGGCGGTCTACAATTGGCTATCTTTGAGAGATAATTACTGACTTGATCGTCGGAGTGGCCCCGAGTAAACGAACTACCGCCGAATTCTTATCTTTCTGTAATAGGTTGTTCGCGCTTAATCGATTTTGTCGGTGCTCTCCTGCTAAGTTTCCCTGTTTGGTTGTGTGGTCAAAAATCAACACCCACATCATCTATAGCAGGATTTTTCAAGCTGATACAATAAAAAACGATACTAAATCTTGATTTTCTTGTAGTTATTGACACTTGACCAGAAGTATAGGAGATTGAGTTTCATGATTTCATATCTAAGGACCAAAATAAAATTTGTTATAAAATGTAAAAATATAAATTATTAAGTTATTTTGTTTTTCTTTTTTGAAGAAAACATAATTAATTAAGTTAATGAATAAATAAATGAACGAAGAAAGCGATGTATAATTTAAGGTCACTTACGTTATGTTTAGTATGAAAATTTGAGAAGGGATTTGAAAATGAAAAATAAAAAAGTAAGTGAAATGTGAATAAAATATATTTACATTTCACCTAATTTCACATATCTTTTTCGTTTCTCTTTTTAAATTTCTTCCTAAATTCTCTAACCAAATACATTAAAAAAATATGGTCCCAATACCCAAATCGCCGAGTCTCACTTTGGGGTCACAAATCGTGCCTCATTGTGAGACATAATTTTTTTTTTAAAAAATACAATATATAAATAATACATGGCATTAAGGCTTTGTTTGAAAATAAATTATTTAATAATAATTTTATTTTTTATAAAAAAAATATAAAAAAATAGTAGGAAAGATGTGATGACTTAATTAAAATATATAATTATCATATAAAACCTGAGTCACATTCTGTTTAAAGTAAAGAAAAGGAAAACCAACGAATATCGTACGAACAAATTCTATTTTTGAAAAAATTAATCTACTTAGTTTTAAGGTCATAGAAATAAAATAAAATAAAATCTCGCTTACAATCTTTTCAATAATGTCAAACCCACAATGCTAATTGATTGTCACCCATGATGACAAACATATCACCACAGATTTTTGAAAGTTGACAAATGACAATGAGTGACTGAAAGGTTCAATGATAATTACCAAATTTTAGAGCAAATTATACTTGAGCTTGTTTGTTAGAAAAATTTTAGTCACACCATAATTTTATTTTTTTGCACTTATTTTCTCATAACATTTTTAAAAAAGAATTGAAATTTTTATTACACCTTTTCTACTATCAAAATTAACTCTAATCTAAACTACACCCTTATTCTAGATTTTTCTCACACTTACTACTTTTAAATTATTATGGTGTTATGTTACTAAACAAACTGCATTTGTCCAATCATCTATTACCGCATGTTTACATATTCACTTTTTTTAAAATATCATTCTTTTAAAAATTTATGATGGATCTGTTTGGTTATACATTGCCAAACAATTTGGATTATTCCAATGTCATGTTGCCGAATAAACTAGATTTGTTTCAACTATCTGTTGCCCCACGTTTACAAATTCACTTTCCTTAAAAAATCAAACATTCATAAAAATATAAAGTATACAAACACCCATAAAAACATTCATAAAATTTGTTAATACAGATATCATCAAATTTGTCAATACAAATATTTATAAAAACACATTGAGATATTATCACAATCTATCTATATTGATAGTTTTGTTAGTTACTACATCAAGGCTAACAAGCGCACATAATTGATTAGTACAGGTAGTATATGTCTTCTCTCATCCATTAGTACACGAGTAATGAAAATGAATCCAATTATTTACTTTCGAAAGTACTGCATGACTAGGAAATAGATAAATCTAACAAACCTCTTCTAATGGATTAATGACTGTAATCCATTAATAATGCACTACTAGTCTTACTGCAAAGCATAGAAGTATAATCCTTCAAAGCAAAAAAATAAATGTCAGAAAACTGAAATCATAAATGTTTAGCAGTGAGTTATCGGACATGTACTTTTTGTTTAGGTTACTAAACGAATATTTTTTGATCGATAGTGGGTTACCGACTATGTATTTTTTATTCGACAATATGATTCCGGACTATTTGATTTTATTCAATTCTAGTTTACCGAACAAAAGTCGAATAATCCTAAAAAAACAAAACAAAAACATAAAAAATAAAGAAAAAAAACTCACCCTTTCACTTTTTTGTTGGTCCTTCATCACCATTTATTCATTTATTATTTTCTTTTATGATTAAAACACTATAAAAAGAAGAAGAAAAAGAGTAAATAAAAGTAAATATATAGTAGAGAAGAAAAAAATGAGAAATGAAGAAAAGAAGTAGTGATTGAAGTGTAATGGATGTAAAAAAATAATCACATCTATTTAATTTTTATCTTTTATCCTTAACAATAGTTTCGCACATGGGTAAAATTGGAAATAAAATCTCAAATGAAGGGTGGAAAAATGGTCATTCTACTTACACCACAAAATTATCTCCTTACACTCTCAAAAAATTAAAATTTTATTTTATTTTTTTACAATCTTTATAATACCATTTCTATCCTTATCCCTACCATTCACTCTTCTCCATACACCCAAAGCTTTCAAACCCTAATTTCTTCACATCCACCCCATCACCACCACCTTCACCGGCCCACCACCATGACTGCCACCCAAGGCACCGAAGCAGCAAAACAACACCTTACAAACATCACCCATGTTATCAAGATACACAGAAGAATCTCAACACTACTAACAAGCAACAATCACTGATGAAGGCTCTACTACAAATAAATCGAGACATACACATAAATCATCCAAAATCATCACTATCAATATAAGGTCTTGTATAGAATGGTCTGCCGTTCCAATTTCATGAGCGGGATCAAATTAGAATAACATAATGATGTGCGTGTCTCTCTCTCTTCATGCTCTATCAACAATGGAAAAAGGCAACGGGCTGGGCCACAATGGCGAAGGTAAGGGCAGGACTTTGAGCGATGAGGAGGTGGTTCTATTCACGGTGGAGCTGCGAGCGGTGGGGCTAGGTTGTGACAACGGAGATGGCGAACAGGGTCGTGATGGCGGTGGGGTTAGGTTGCTGATGGAGGGCGGCAGCAACGAGAGGGCTTACATAGTGGTCGGCGACGGCGGCGGTTGCAGACAACGGCAGTGCTGTATCTATTGGAGATGAAGAAACTAGGGTTTGAATGGTTTGGGTGTAAGGAGAAAAGTGAAGGGAGGGATGAGGGTAAGAATGGCACTATAAAAATTGTAAAAAAGTAAAATTAAAATTAAAATTTTTAAGGGTGTAAGGAGATAATTTTGTGGTGTAAATAGAATCAACCGTGGAAAAAGGTTAATATGTTGTATAAGTAGAATTTCTTTGTTCGTCATTTGTTTTATGTATACTTATGATCTTGTAGTTTTAAGAGTAAATTACAAATACACCTCTTGAGATTTACTTAAAGTGTAGATTGTCTCTTGTGGTTTAGAAAATTATAAATACCTCATTGTTAGTATTTTTTATTTAATAGAATTAATTAAAAAAATAAAATTCATAATTACTCTCCTATACAATAATAAAATTACTTAAATTATTAATTGAAATATATTTCTAACATCATTAAAAACTATTAATTGACTTGATAATTTATTAATAAAATAGACGATTTGTTATGAAATTAGAAATCTCAAAAGGTGGAATGTAATTTCCAAAACTACAAGAGGCGATTCGTATTTTAATTAAGTCTCAAGGGGTGTATTTATAATTTACCCTGGTTTCAATTGAACAACTATATATATACATTATGTTAATTTAATCTCTAATAATATCTATTAAGAATTTGAACAAAAATTAAGAGTCAAATGGTTCACTCCAGCGGTTCATTCAAAAAGGAATTGACTATTTTAAATTGAATGTTGAATTCTCAATCACTTTGAAAATGTTGAATAAATATATTTTCTTTTTGATTCTGTTCTGATTTTTATTATATGAAAAATTCATGGATAAATTGAGGTGATTAGAACGGTAAGAATTACATTAAATTACAAGGATTGCAAGATGAATTACAATTCGGTGAGTCCCAAATAAATCATGGTTGTTTGGAATAATTTCATTGGACTACAAATTCCGTCTAAAGTCGGTATTGGCAGTCCCATTGGGCTTGGGTTTCACAGTCCAATTTCGGTGCCGTTTGGTAATATTTACGTTTTTAATTTTCTATTTATATTTATAAAAGTTTAAAAAACTTAAATAAAAACTTATTTGGTAAATTTTTGATTTATAAATCAGTGGTCTCAGTTTATAAATTTGGCCAAAAAATATAAATTCAAAAAATGTGTTTCCATTTTTAATTTTTAGTTTTTTTTTTTTTTACCACCCAACACTAGCTACCACCCGCCACCATTTTCCACTACCGTCTTCCGCCCCCATCACTAACCCCCCACCACCACCTGTTACCACCACTCACCATCCACCCGCCACCACCACCCACGACCACCCACTAGCCACCACCATTCACCCACTCGCCACCACCACTTACCCCTTGCCGCCGCCGCCACCATCACCACAACCCACCGGCCATCCACCACCCACCACCCACCCACTCGCCACCACCACCCACTCCTCGCTACCGCCACCACCACCACCTACCTGCCATCCACCCGCCACTACCATCCACCGCTCACCACCACCGCCTGCCACCATCACTCACCGCCCGCCTGCCACCACCATCCACTACCCGCCACCACCCAGCCACCCACCATCATCAGCCACCTGCCACCCACCCGCCACCACCACCCCCCACCCACCACCACCCACCCGTCACCCACCTACCACCACCACCCACTCGCTACCACCCACCACCGTCACCCACCCACCCACCACCACCCGCCATCCGCCACCAACCTGCCACCACCATCCACCATCCACCACCCGCCACCCACTCGCTACCACCCATCACCCGCCACCGTCAACCACCCACCATCACTACCCGCCACCTATCCGCCGTCACCACCCACCCGTCACCACCCGCCATTTGCCACCCACCTGCCACCACCACCCACCACCACCCACCGTCACCCACCACCACCCGCCATCCGCCATCCGCCACCCACTCGCCCTCGCCACCACCACCCACCACCCGCTACTGTCACTCACCCACTCACCCACCCACCACCACCCGCTACCCACCACCCACCGTCAGCACTTTCTACCACCGTCTTCTGCCGCCACTTGCTACCATTTGCCATTTCTCACTCTTTTTTATATTTTTAAATTTTTTAAAATATTTTGTCAATTACTAAACGCGTTTGTAATTTATATTTTTCTAAAAATAAACAAAAAATAAACAAAAATCAATTTATAAATTTTTTGTAAATATAAACTGAAAACGTAAACGTTACCATACAGACCGGATTGGAAGTGAAAATACTATTATATCCCCATTTTACAAAATTAATAAAGTTATTTTTTATGTATTGAAAATTTTTACTTAAATTCATATATTTATTTAAACCAAATATCATCATACTATACAAATAAACACAGTTTATCGTAGATATTCAACCAAATATCACAAGTCTGATAATTTTCTCATTCAATTTTATCGAGCTAATAATCTCATTTAACATAATCGAACAAACAAACAGGACCCAAGGCCTATTGGGACAACATTCCAACTTGGCCGCACTTGTAATACATAGTTCTGGCTCGACCCATGAAAGCGAAATATTAGACTCAATATCATAGATGACATTGAAACAATTAATATATCTTGAATTAAAAACAAAGGTATAAATTAACTGTTTATTGAAAATTGTAATATATATAGATTTTTTAATACTAAATACAACAAAATATTGAGTGTGTTAATAATAATAATAATTTAGAGTGTGTTAATAAGAGTAAGGTTTGACCCCTATAACAATCCATCACAAATTTTTAATTTTATTAAGTCATAATATTTTGATTTGTTTTCAATATAAATTATTTGTCTATTTTTGTTAAGTAAAAATGATTGAAAAATTGTATTTTATGTGCACTTACATTGAGTTTAATAACTAAATAATCATTTTTCTGTCAATTTTACTTCACAAAAATAGGCAAATGATTTAGATTGAAAATGATTATGGTTAAAATTAAAAAAAAAAGGAAACTCAAAATTTATTTTGTTATGGGGGTTAAACTTTTTTTTTTTGTTTGTAATTTCTCCTAATAATAATAAAAGAGTGTGAATAGCATTTCTCAAAACAAATTGGTGTGAAGTCACTAATCAAATTTTTTTTCTCTATGCAAATTATAAACAATTGTAGGAATGTATTTTCTGAATACCAACACGTGGCAAGGTGACGCCGACGTGTCAGCCGAAGTGCCACGTATCCCGGTTGTGACGCCGAGGTTATCTCGGCAAGGCCGAGGTTATTTCCGAAGATATCGGAATCCGAGATAAGCGGATAATGGATAGGGGACAAGAGTCCTAGAGTAAAGAGAAGACTTTGCTAAGATAAGGATAAAGCTCTTAGGGAGTTTATCTTTATCTCTTGAGAAATCCAAAGTAAGCACTGAATGAGAGTCCATAGAAGTCAGGCTTCTAGTGGGACTAGGATTGAGTAAACTATAAAAGAGAGGCACCCCCGTGGGTCTAAGGTACGCAGTTTTATGCTTTGAGTAGTGAGTTTAGCACTTGAATATCTTTGAGACATATACTGACTTGATCGTCGGAGTGCCCCTGGGTGGAAGAGCCACCGCCGGAGCCTTTTCTTTCTGTTGCAGGTTAGTTGAAGCCATTTATTCTGCTGGTGCTCTCCAGCTGATTACTAGGCGGGCAGTGTGGTCAGAAAATCACTCACATAATTTGGCACCGTCTGTGGGAACTTAAAAGAATAGATGGCCAGTAACGGACAGAAGGAAAGCATTGGGGGCGACACTCCTGCTGGGAGTGGCAGACCAATTGACCTTGACATTGAAGGAGACAACCACAATGCAGAAACTCATGACCAAACCCACGGCGCAAAAGACGTCGGCCAGGAGGGCAACACTTCGAAGAGGACAGAACAAGGCAAGTACTATAACGAAGATAACCTTCAGGTATGGAGGGATAGGTGCCTACGGAGGGATGAGGAAGTAAAAGAATTAGCAAATAAGTTGGCAGACCTTCAGTCGGTCGTCAACTTCATGATGCAAAATAATGTCATGCAGCCACCATACCCACTGCAGGATACGCCGATGCCCGTAACTAATACACAGAAGAAGGGAAGAAGAAAAATCCCTGAAGTCCCTCAGCATACCAGGAGCGGAAGGCACTCTCACCGACCTTCCAGGGAAGTCGGACAAGAGGAGCCAAGACGAGAGGAGTCTCGAAGGACGTATCAGACGAAGGACCCAGAGCCCAAAGAACATCGGTATGTTCAAGGGCAGGCGCTCTGTTTTGACACAACACATGGAGAGAGATCAAAACGAGCCCACCACGAGGCCGAAAGTAGTGTGCCGAAGAGATTAAAGTCCAGAGATAGCCGAGCTCCAGGGAGGAGTAAAGAAGACTTGAGAGATTACCTCAAAAGGAAGCAACAGATTGCTGAAGCCGAGGTAACTTCCCTGGTTAAGCCGAGGACACCATTCTCGGTGGAACTGGACAAATTTCAAGCACCAAAGCGATTCAGTATGCCGAGGTTCCAAATATATGATGGTAAGTCAGATCCCAACTTCCACGTCGGGCTATACCTGAATTCGATGGCATTATATAGTGGGAACAAGCCGTTGCTCTGCAAAGTGTTCCCCTCGTCCTTTGGGGAAATTGCATCAGATTGGTTCCATAAACTACCGAAGGGAAGCGTAAAGACTTGGGAAGGCCTGACCGAGATGTTTGTGGCCAGGTTTGTGACGAACAAACTGCAGTCATTGAGGGTGGACGCATTGATGGCTCTGAAGATCAGCAAAGACGAAGGCCTTAGGGCCTATGCAAAAAGGTACTATGAGATGTTCAATCGAATACCAGAATGTAATCAAGAAGTAGCGGTCGTGTCATTCAAGAACGGCCTAAAAGACAATTGTCCACTACGGAAGTCTTTGGCAAAAACTTTGCCAAAAAGCATGGAAGAGCTCATGGCGAGAATTGAGAGATATGCCAGAGCCGAGGAGGATACATCAGGGAATAAGGAGGTAAAGCAAGAAAAAGGGAACGGCGAGCCGAAGCGAAGCAGAGGTGACAACGGATTTAACAAATCGAAGATAGAATTGAGGGATAAACAGGCAGTGACGATTGTGTTCCGAATCCCAGTACACAAATTCCTGGATCAAATCCGAAATCAACATTATTTCAGAGCACCAGCAAAGGCCTCAGGGGAATACATGGGAAGGAATGTTGGTAGGCGTTGTGCTTACCACAATGAAGAAGGGCACCCAACTCAGGGCTGCAGAGCCCTAAAAGCATACTTAAAGGACTTAGTAAGGCAAGGCCATCTGAGGGACCTCGTCGACGAAGCCAGGACAAGAGAAGAGCAGGCAAGATTGCCTCAAGCACCAGCGGCCCCGCCTCCCCCAGCACAGCAACCACAGGGAGGGGGACTTAGGGTGGTTAATGTAATTCACCCAAAAGTGAACGAAAGCCACATTCAGGGAGAAACCCAAAGAGTAAAACACCTGCAGCATATGAACCAGGTCGGACATAAAAGACCTCAGCCTGAAGAGTGCCGAGGACCGATGATAGCCTTCACTGAAGCTGACCTAGAGATGATCCAGCATCCGCATAATGATGCCTTGGTAGTATCCCTCCAGGTTGGGAAGTGCCAAGTGAAACGCATCCTAATAGATCGAGGCAGCTCTTGTGACATCATGTACGTTAGATGTTACCCAGACGACATGGAGCAATCGAATGGCCCGATGGTCGGCTTCAATGGAACGCCGACGTGGCCACTGGGCGCAACAAGCTTGGAAGTACAAGCTGGCACTAAAAAGATCAGGACAGAATTCATGGTGATTGACACACCTTCACCATATAACATCATCTTGGGAAGACCATTGTTGCATGCAATGGGGGCAGTTCCCTCAACATTGCATCAACTACTGCAGTTCCCAACAGAGCATGGGATTGAAGAAGTCAGAGGAGATCAACTACATGCAAAAAGTTGCCCATGGCAGCAATGAAGTCTACTTGCAGCGTTCGAGAGCCAAAAGAGGCAGAAATTGAAGATGAGGACGTGGAAGTACTAGAAGACGTCGGCAAAGAACCAACCGAGAAGAGCGAAAAGGCGCTAAAGAAAATCCTCTTCCAGGATGGAGACGAAGAACGCTTCTTTCTTCTCGGCTCGGGCTTAGCTGAAGAAGAGGAAAAAGAGTTGGAGACTTTTTTAAGAGCCAACATTGAGGTGTTCGCCTGGACACCTTACGAAATGCCTGGCATTGACCCCGAGGTCACTTGCCATAGACTGAATGTCGACAGGTCGGCAAAACCTGTGATTTAACGAGCCAGAAGACCGACGTTGATGCACGTCGAAGTAGTAGAAGAAGAAGTGGACAGACTTCTGGAGGCCAGGGCCATCCGAAAAGTTCATTACCCGACATGGCTATCCAACACAGTGGTGGTAAAGAAGAAGAACGGTAAATGGCGGGTCTGCGTAGATTTTACAAGCCTGAACAAAACTTGTCCTAAAGACTGCTTTCCTCTACTAAAGATTGACTAGTTGGTAGACACCACATCTGGACATAGAAGGATGAGCTTCCTGGACGCTTACAGAGGATACCACCAGATAGCCATGTACCCTCCAGACGAAGAGAAGACAGCGTTTATCACTCCGAAAGGACTGTATTGTTACAAGGTAATGCCTTTTGGGTTGAAAAATGCAAGAGCAACTTACCAAAGGCTGGTAACCAAAATATTCAAACACCTGATTGGCCAAACAGTAGAAGCCTACATCGATGACATGGTCGTGAAGACGAAGAAGCCTAAGAGTCATCTTGCCGACCTAAAAGAGGTATTCAAGATCCTCAAAACATATCGGCTCCGACTCAACGCATCAAAGTGCACGTTTGGAGTTGGATCTGGTAAATTTCTGGGGTACCTGGTAACAAGGAAGGGCATAGAGGCCAGCCCAGATCAGATCAAGGCCATCCTAGACCTACAGAGCCCAACATCGGCAAAATAGGTACAAATGCTTACTGGAAGGGCCGCAGCCCTAAACAGGTTCATAAGCCGAAGCTCAGACAAATGTAAACCCTTTTTCAACCTGGTGAAAAAGACCACGGACTTCCTATGGACTGAGGAATGTGAGACCGCTTTGGCCGACCTAAAGAAATATCTGACCATGGCTCCGGTCCTCTCGACACGTGAACCTGGAGAAGAGCTGTTTTTGTACTTAGTTGTGTCAGAACACGCAGTAAGTGCAGTGCTAATCCGAAAAGAACAAGGAGAACAAAAAGGATGTTTATTATGTAAGTAAAACCTTGGCCGACGCAGAAATAAGGTATCTACCACTAGAGAAATTAATGCTGGCCTTAGTAGTGGCCTCAAAAAAATTGAACCATTACTTTCAGGCGCACAAGATTGTGGTGCTCACAGAGCACCCACTGAAGTCCCTGTTGCAACAAGGAGACTTAACAGGAAGAATCGCAAGATGGGCAGTTGCCTTGGGCCAGTATGACCTGGTGTTCAGGCCCAGAACAACAATAAAAGGCCAAGTTTTGGGCGACTTCATGGCAGAATTCACGCCTGAAACCATTGAACATCGGGCTCTGTTGAGCCAGGATAAGCATTGTCCCAGCAAGTAAGGAGAATCCCAGCCTAAGGCAAAAGAGCAAAGGAAGGAAAAACTCAGACCCTACAGCATCTACATCGGCGACTCATTTAGACTGTTTGTCAATGGAAGTTCGAACAGACAAGGAGCGGGGGCAGGAGTACTGCTGATATCTCCAGATGGAGAAATAATAGAACAATCCATCCGTTTGGGGTTCAAGGCCTCAAACAATGAAGCAGAATACAAAGCATTAATTGCAGGGCTAAAACTGGCAGCAGCAGCAGAAGCAGATGAGGTAATCGTTTTTTGTGATTCACAGCTTATTGTTAACCAGTCAACAGGAGAATTTGCAGCCAGAGACGAAAGGATGTCGGCATATGCAAAAGAGGTCATCAGATTGGCAGCCCTATTTCAGAACTGTCGACTACTCCAAGTTAGCTGAGATGACAACACCTACGCCGACGCGTTGGCTAACCTGGCAAGTTCAATGCAGACTGGAAAAACAAGGACAATTATGATCGACTATATGTCGGGCCCGAGCATAGAACTACAGAGCACAGAGCAAGGAGCAATGTGTGTAGACATGGGGCCAAGCTGGATGGATGCAGTTGTTGCATTCCTAAAAGAAGGAAAGCTACCAGAAGATCGTAAGGAGGCACACAAAGTCAGATTGAAATCGACAAGATTCAGCCTGACAGCAGATGGACACCTCTACAGAAGGTCCTTCACTGGACCCCTTTTAAGGTGCGTACACCCTTTGCAGGTTGAAGATTTCCTATATGAAATTCATGAAGGAATTTGTGGAAGCCATGCTGGAAGCAGATCATTAGCCCACAGGGCCATTACCCAGGGGTATTGATGGCCCTACATGCAAAAGGATGCTGAAGCCTACGTGAAGAAGTATGAACAATGCCAAAGGTTTGCACCTTTGATACATCAGCCAGCTGCTGACCTAAACCCAGTATCCAGCCCTTGGCCGTTTGCCCAATGGGGCATGGATCTTGTTGGGCAACTTCCCCAGGCAATTGGGCAGAGAAAATACTTGCTGGTAATAACAGATTACTTTACGAAGTGGATAGAGGCAGAACCTCTTGCCAAAATCCGAGATGTGGACGTCAAGAACTTTATATGGAGAAACATCATCACCAGATTTGGCATTCCAAGAGCAATAGTTGCCGACAACGGAACGTAATTTGACAGCAAGCTCATCAAGAACTTCTGCACGAAATTCAAGATAAAGAATTACTTTTTAACACCAAGTTTTTCCCAAAGCAATGGGCAAGCAGAAGCATCCAATAAAGTAATTTTGGATGGGATAAAGAAAAGGCTGCAGGCAGCAAAAGGAAAGTGGGTAGACGAGTTGCCCAATGTACTCTGGGCATATCGGACTACGCTGAGAAGATCAACAGGGGAAACCCCCTTTGCTATGGCTTATGGCACAGAAGCAGTCATCCCTCTAGAGATTGGCATCCCAGGGATCAGAACCAACAGAGTAGAGAATGGCACAAATGATATATTTCTAGCCCGAGATCTGGATCTCTTAGAAGAAAGAAGGGAGAAAGCTGCAATTCAGCTCGCAGCATACCAGCAATAGCTTGCCAGAGCTTACAACAAAAAGGTCAATACAAGAGATTTTCAAGTCGGCGACCTAGTCCTGAGAAAAGTCGTCGGCAACAAGAAGGATCCCAGAGAGGGCAAGCTTGGCCCAAACTGGGAAGGACCCTACAGAATTACTTCGGTATTAGGCAATGGAGCTTATCGGCTTGAAGATAACGAGGACAAAGTACTGCCAAGACCTTGAAACACTTGTAATTTAAAATTCTTCTATCATTAGATGTGCATTATTTTTGGCCGAGGTCATCAATAAAATTTTTTCCCTTTTCTTTAAACACATATGATTGATTAAGTTACATATTGGTGTTTTTGGAGACATGAATAATGAGAACCCAAGTAGAACTCAGGTTCACATTGGGGACAGAGAGAAGACAGAGACACTTAATTCACTTGTTGAAATTTGTAGCAATTTACAAGTTAAAGTTAAGCCAAAATGGTTCCTTATCTTCACTTGTTGAAATTTGTAGCAATTTACAAGTTGAAGCTAAGCTGAGATGGTTCCTTATCTTCACTTGTTGAAATTTGTAGCAATTTACAAGTTGAAGTTAAGCCGAGATGGTTCCTTGTCTTCACTTGTTGAAATTTGTAGCAATTTACAAGTTGAAGTTAAGCTAAAATGGTCCCTTATCTTCACTTGTTAAAATTTGTAGCAATTTACAAGTTGAAGCTAAGCCGAGATGGTTCCTTATCTTCACTTGTTGAAATTTGTAGAAATTTACAAGTTGAAGTTAAGCTGAGATGGTTCCTTATCTTCACTTGTTGAAATTTGTAGCAATTTACAAGTTGAAGTTAAGCTGAGATGGTTCCTTATCTTCACCTGTTAAAATTTGTAGCAATTTACAAGTTGAAGTTAAGCCGAGATGGTTCTTTATCTTCACTTGTTGAAATTTGTAGCAATTTACAAGTTGAAGTTAAGCTGAGATGGTTCCTTATCTTCACTTGTTGAAATTTGTAGCAATTTACAAGTTGAAATTAAGCTGAGATGGTTCCTTATCTTCACTTGTTGAAATTTGTAGCAATTTACAAGTTGAAGTTAAGCTGAGATGGTTCCTTATCTTCACTTGTTAAAATTCGTAGCAATTTACAAGTTGAAGTTAAGCTGAGATTATACCTTATCTTCACTTGTTGAAATTTGTAGCAATTTACAAGTTGAAGTTAAGCCAAGATTACTATTTCTCTTCGCTTGTTTAAATTCGTAGCAATTTACGAGTTGAAGCAAAACCGAGGTTATTGCTAAACACTTGTAGCAATCTACAGGTTGGTTAAACCAAAGAAGATGCTTAATACTTGTTGAAATTTGTAGCAATTTACAAGATAACATTAAGCCGACATATGATCATCTGTTGAAATTTACAGCAATTTACAGGTTGAGGAAAAAACTAAGTATGTTGTTTAAACACTTGTTGAAATTCGTAGCAATTTACAAATAGATTATTGTTTAACACTTGTTATGTTAATCCTTGTTGATCCCTGTTACAGTATATGTTAATCCTTGTTGAAATTTGTAGCAATTTACAAGTAGGCTAGACCGAGATCACCGTTTAAACACTTGTTGAAACTTGAGAAAAAGCTTGCAAAGTTAACATTGAGCAGTATATGTTTCACACTTGTTAGAATTTATGAAAAGTTTGCAGGTCAATGTCTTGCCGAAGTAAAAGTTTTGTAGCTATTATACCCGAGGTATGTAACCCCGAGAAGATTGCACAAAGGAGGCAAAGTATGAAAGGCATACAAAAAATTCTAAGTATAGAATCAAACAGAGGCAGTCAAAGAAAAGGCAAAAAAGAATGCAGTCATTCAAAGAAAGATAGTTATGTTAAAATATCCAACACAAACAGAAGGCACATCGACCGTACAGAGAAGCTTCTACTGTCCAGGAAACAAAAAAGTACAAAAGACAAGAAACGAGGGACATCAAAGTTATGATTCTTCTATTTCAGGCGCAAATTTGAGACTGGACCTCGGCCGATTCTTGGAGAACTACCTCGGCTAATTCTTGAAGAGCTACTTCAGCAGTCTTTTCCGCCTCAATTTCGGCGTCAATCTACGCAAGGGTTTCATCAAGACGTTTTTTGGCTGGAGAAACGTCAGATGAGGCCTGTTCAGGAGTAGTTTCCTTGGCAACTGCGTCACCATCATCATCTTGAGTCAGGTCCAAGACCTGCTCATTCAGAGAAGGAGACTTAGGCCCAACAGCCTCCTTGGATTTCCTTACTAAAGCCTCATCCTCACCTTCCTCCTCATCTTCAGACTCAAATTCAGATTCTTCTTCAGCTTGACTTGAAGGTAGAGGAGGAGGAAGAAATGGGAGAGGAATAGCTTCGGCCTTGCGCAGAGGTGAATCTTCAGGAATATTGAGCTTTTTGGCCAGGGACATCCAACCAAGGGAAAAGCCCCTGTTGCATGCCTGCCTAACTTGTAATTTGTATTCCTCTGTAACATCGGCCATTCCTTGGGCATAGGCTTTTTCGTCGGCCGCTTTGATTTCAGCATCTTTAGTGGCCAAGGCCTCCTGAAGTTTCTTTTCGGCTTAGGCCTTTTTGTCCTCGGCTTCTCTCTTCTCGGCCTCGACAACCTTCTTGATGGCCTCAGCAGATTCGGCCTTTTCTTCGGCTAGGGTTTGGGCTTTGGTGGCTGTCTCAGCCTGGTCTTCTAGTTTTTTCATTTTTGATTAAAGAGTTTTGTTCTCCTTCTTAAGGGCAGAAACCTCCCTCTTCATGTCGGCCAACTTTGTCCTGTTTTCAAAAGCTTGCATAGAGAGAGAGTGGGCATGTTGAATGGCCTGAAAGAGCACAGGGCAAAAATTATTACAAAATTTTACAAAGTAAAAGAGAAGACAAGTTTCCATGTAAAGACACTTACTTGGACAGAACGTTGGAGCATAAAGGCATAGTTCTCGTACTCACTCATCTTGGCATTCCGCTCAAGATCACCTGGGAGAAGTAGGGCGGTACTGAGTGCTACGCCGACATTAATGTCGTCGGCACTATCGCTGGCAAGAACAGGCTTATCTTCTAAAGTAATTTCAGGCGTCCAGGGGACTTTTGGTATTCTAGACCCCGAGGTCGTCGCAGACGATGACCTCAGCTTCTTTGATTGTGTGGACTCTGATGGTTGTGTTTCAGCAGACCTTTTTTTGGGAACGGAAGCCGTCTTCTCACTCCCTGCCAACTTTGGGCGACCCATCTCAGCAGTTTTGACAAGTCTTCGCCAATGTTTTCGTTCTTGTATTGGGACCAAGTATGGGGCCGAAGTAGATGGTTGATTGGTTGGGTCAGATATTGACTCTTGATCTGTTCGTGATGTAGAGGCGGTTTGAGTTGTGGCAGTAGGAGAAGAAAGGCTTTTCTTCTTTCTTTTGGGGACGTTAGGCAAAATCGATTTGTATGTAGGAATAAAGTTGAGAAGAAGAGGTGCTTTTCTTTTGTGAACTGGCGAGTCCAGGAGTTTTTTCAGGTCCTTACTGGGAACGTAAGATTGGTGGAAGTTTTTCGCTGGCTTGCGAACGTCTGCAAGAAGAAACAGACATTAGAAACAGATAAAATATTGAAGACTTGAATAGAAACAACTAAGTATTGACATTGGGTTCTTACCCTTGCCCTCTTTAACTGATCGGGGAAGAGGGTAGAGATGGGCATCCTCGTCTGCGCCAAACTCCTAATTTTCTGAAGCAATAACATAATCATCTCCAGCCCCCTTGTTGGAGTCTGGAAGGTCGGCTACTGTAACAACCCTCATCACTGATCACTGATTGACCATTGATTACTGATACTGTCATTGATTACTGCTAAACTGAGACTGACTGAATTCTGAAACTGATCGATCGACGGTATTTGTTTAAATGCATGCCTATCTGTTTGATTGTTGAACTATCTGTTCATGTTTTAATGTTTAAACTGCGAATTGAAGGCCTTATCGGCGGCCGAACCGGAAACCAATTAGTGTTTTATGATCCTCATAATTAATGTGATTTTATGGTGTATTTATCTGAAAACTGATTAGATATGATTAAAGTAGATCAAACGAGCCAATTCCATAGTTTGACTTATTTACTAACTTGCCACTCTAGTGGCCCACTACATGATCAACCTTTGAGCCCTAGTATACACTTAAGTACACATTTGCTCAGCTCATTCCTTGCCTTTGCCGACTAGAGAGAGAGAGCTAAGGGAGAGAGTTGGATTTCATCTCATTTTGCTTGGTCTTGCTTGGAAATTAAGGGGATTGAAGTATAGATTGCTATTTTGAGCTTCTAGTCTTGCATTGAAGACCTAAGGTAGAATAACTACTCTCTTGTTCTTGAATATTAAGTGATTCATGCATGGTTCATGTCTAATTGAGGAGCTAAGTCATAATTTAGTTCTAACATGTTGAATTGAAGCTCATTCCATGCATGCATGTTTGTATTGTAGATGTTTGAGTTGTTTTCATGGCAAAATGTTACATGCATGTTCACAATTATGTTTAAGACCATGAACTCATCATGTTTTGAAAAGAATTGGCTCTTTTGGGCTAGTATTGGAAGCTTTGAATTGGTTTGAATTCATGCATGTTTGCATGTTCTCCATGTTCATGAAATTGGTTTGAAATTGGTTTGAAATTGGTTTGAAATTGGGTTTGAATTAAACACCCTTGGGCTTTGATTTCTCAAATTGAGTTTTGAGTCATGTTTAACTATGAGTTTGTAAGTGTTTTCTGGAAATTCAGCCCAAGAGGATCGGTTTTGATGCATTTAAACTTGAGTTTGAGCTTGGAGGTGCAATCTGGGTTTTCCAGATTTTGCACTCCCGCTCGAGCGGGGAAATGGGCGCTCGAGCGGAGAATCCGAGCATCTAGTATTTCTCTGCACTGTTTTACAGTCCGCTCGAGCGGAGGATTGGGCGCTCAAGCGGAGTCGTGTGTCTCCAGCTCGAGCGGGCGTCGAGCGGAGATTTCACCCATCCAGTATTTTTACAGTACGCTCGAGCGGAACATTTGCACGCTCGAGCGTGTAACCTTGTTGCATGTCCGCTCGAGCGGGGAAACCTGCGCTCGAGCGGGACTCTGTTTTCTGAAAATTCTGAAAATGCTTTTAAAAAAAGTGCATCTTTGCATCCTCATCCCATTCTAGGCATTTTTAGGCCTAGTTTAAGACATCTTATTGAGGATATAGATGTAGAACACACCGAGGCAATTAGGGGTTAAGTTATTATCTTTCCCAACTGTGTAGCTTAGTGTGTGTTCGATCTGTTGACTGTGTAGGGTTCACTTCCGAGGAGACGCTCTAGCTTACTATAGCCCAGAACTCTGTGAGTAACATCTGTGTAAAGATATGTTCAAAATGATTATCTTCTGAACAATTAAACTGTACTGCTTTCTGAACTGATTACTGTTAACTGAATGAATGTATATCCTATATTCTGAACTGTATTGTGGCATCCTTAGCACCTACTATTTACTGTTACTGTTACAGAGATCTCTGTCGGTTCCCATGTTGGAACCACTACTGTTCACTGACATGATGATCATCATTCACTGTTTGGTCTATTAAGACCCGGTCTGTTAAGACCTACTGTACTGTTTAGCTATTGGATGTACCACATATGACTGTTATAATTTGTGAAACTTGGAGCAAAGTGCTGCACGGAACTAAGTGCTACAGAGTGAGCCACCTCTAGAGTCTGTGCGGGACACCTCTTGAGTCCATAAGAACTGTACTGTTTTCTGAAATGCTACTGTTACTGTTACTGCTACTGTACTGCTACTGTACTATTACTGTTACTGTTACTGCTACTGTACTGCTACTGTACTGTTACTGTTACTGCTACTGTACTGCTACTGTTACTGCTACTGTACTGCTACTGTACTGTTACTGTTACTGCTACTGTACTGCTACTGTACTGTTACTATATTGTTACCGTTACTGCTACTGTACTGACACTGCTACTAGTACTGCTAACGGATGTGCCACGTACGATTACTATGATTTCTAAATGACTGTTACGGCATCAATATGAGCCACAAACTGACTGACCGATATATTGAATCAATGAACTGTTTTAAATATTGAAAAGACATTCATCCTAAACCCTCTTTACGTATTATGTTATTCACTGGGTTTTAGCTTACTGCTCATATATATATGTAGGTGTTCAGGCACCGGACCGCTGCTAGGAGCGTCAGGCAAGCTTTTGTTTTGTTAACCAACCACTGTGCCTCACTGTGAGGTTCTAAGCCGTTCAAGCTTCGGCTTTGGGGTGCTTTAAATTCCCCGTCTGTCCCTGTAACTGTTTTGTTTACTGTATAGACTGTATAGACTGTTACTGTACTGTTTAATAGGGATTAGATCCCTGATCTGAATGATTGTACAAGTATGTGTAGACTGTCACAGCTCATTGGACATTGTTTATTTACTGTATTGGCTTCCGCCAGGCCCTGTACTATGTTTTACTGGATTACTGTTAGGCAGGCCTTCGGTAATCTCGGATTACTGGCCGGTTACGGTGCTAAACCCATAGGGCCGGGTTTGGGTCGTGACAGAGTGGTATCAGAGCGATACTTAACCACGAGTTATACTGCACACACGTGTCCAAGTGAGCTATAGGATGTCCTAGAAAAGTAATTAGGGCATTGCATGAACATGAGAAGTGTGTGTGGCCATGATTTGAATAAATGTGTTAATGTGTTTAAGTATGCAACTGTCTATGCTTATGATTACCGTACTGTCTATGGTGAAATGAACGCAACCTATAGGCATACTTAAAGAAGTTAAGTGGTATAACATGTAATGTGAATGTTAATGCCGAATATGGAATCTATGTGATTATGGACGTGTGGTAGTAAAGGGTCATGTGGCCGTACCTGAGTGGAATTGAAAGCATACACATGTTTGATATGAAATAAAACATGAAATCAGTAAGAACCTCTCCTGGATTGATAATCACCCTGTTGTGTGTAAACAAGGGAAAGGGGAGAGGATTGTGAACGAAACTAAATCTTCTGGTTTGAGGATTAATAGGCTAGAATGAATGATTGAAGCCTTAATCGAAAATCTGAGATAATGAAGGCAGACATACGTGCCTGAACCAACTAAATATGAATTGATGACACTGATACAGAAACCCAACAAACTGAAACCACCGAAATTTCTGGGAAGTACCGAACCACTGAAAACTGAGGCTTGGGTTCAGAAACTGAGAAAATAGGTGAAGTGTTCTTCGAAAAATACTTTCCCCCAATGCATCCAAGATAGGGAAGTATCCGAGTTGAACAACTTGAGTAAGGTGATAAGACTGTGGTCGAATACGAGGTAAAATTTACCCAGCTAATTCGATAGGCACCTCACATGTTAGTTACTGTCTACAAAAGAATAGAAAAGAATTGAAGGTGGGCGTGACCTGGATGTGTTTGACTGAATTGACGTGCTAAAACCCAACAAAGCATGTAGATACTGCTTGGATAGAGTATTAATGCCTGAGACAACGTAGCAGCATTGAAATATCCAAATCAACATTGTCAACCGAATCAGAGAGAATGAAACGGAAGTAACAGAAAGTAAAAATGACCACTGTGAATGGAAAACCTCGGGCAATAGCCTTGACCAATGCTATACCTATCTGTACCGATTGTGGGAAATAACATTGGGGCGTTGCCACCGCCTGTCCGAGACTCGCTTTAGACGTGGACAGGAAGGACACTTGCCTAAATCTTGCCCACGAACTCATCCGAACGACATTGAGTCTAAATCTAGACCCTAGTTCCAGAGAATGCTCGGAACACTAAAATGACTGACGCGGGTATTACCTTAATTATGTGTAATTGCCTATACGAACATTTGAGTGGGAATCGTACATTCCTTAATCCGATAAAGACTGTGAACATACTGACTGAACCAACTGAATTACTGAAAGTATGAACCCTATACTATGAGAATTGTCAGGACTTGTGACCAACGAGAGTTTACTGAGTTAGGTCCTTGTATCATATTGCAATAACTGAATGTGAACTATTAAGCATGACCTTTTGAACTGTGCTAGAACTGTTGAACGTGGGAACACCTTATGACTGACTATAATTCGAGAAATTTGTACAGCTATGATTCGGACTGAACTGTTATATATTGATGGACATCATTAAATGATCGGACCCTTGAACTCGAATTATATACGTGAACTGTTTGTGTGTGGGACTTCTGAAATTAAGAACCCATATTAGCTTGTAAAGATGAACTACTGCGTATGAATTTGCGAACGAATGCTCACATGCTAATTAATTTTAGACTCACACCTGTACATATGTTCCCATGCTTGTAATACTATTAGGACTGTCAGGTATGGACTGTGGTTAATGAATCTTTCGAGATTTACTATTTGATGCAGACTATGTACAACACCGTAACGCTTATGTTAACAATTACCTATGCTATGAAAACTGTTTGGACTCATGTACATGTTCGTATACCTTTACTTAAGGATGTTACTAGACTGGGTAGACTTATGACTTGCTACCTTAACTATCGTATCTGGGGAAAACTATTTTGTATTGTACATTGAACTTGTGAATCCGTATTGGGAATATTAGTGGACTCTGAGAGTGCACATATATGACTGTACCTTTGTTCGGACTGATTGGTATATAATTTGTTGATAGCTTAACCGTTGGGACTATGACTCCAGAATTGTGTGACTGAATAAAGACCCTGACTAATAAACTCTTGACTGTGAATCGTGATTGTGGAAAATTGACATGACTGTTTGAATAGACCTGTGAGCATATGCTCTAGTGACTGTATGACTGATTTGGAACCCTCGTAGGGCAACTCCCTATTATGTGTCCGAGAATCTCGCGTGACGTAGTACTGTATGCCATATGCCTATATGAAAGATTTATTTGGAAGTTGCTATACTGACTGTGATGTTTACCTCTCAATGTGAATAACTGCATTGCCTGTAAACTTAATGGGAGGAACACGTTGTATATGATTTGTACTGCTTCGATATGAATTATAATGATACCAGACCCTGATGTAAGTTTGACAATAAATGGACTCAGACTAATTGCGAAACTACTGATTATGTACTGAAATGACTGGAGTATGAACTTATGTACCTCATCTGGGAATGATAAGAATGAAACTGCTACCTGATCTGATCTGATAGAACCGTGGGTTGATGAAACCCTTTGTGTAACTAATAGAACCTCTGTTTGATGCTTGTGCTTCGAACTCTTACTTATTATTATTGGGCAGAACTTGCATCTGAAATGACCCAGTCGAACTTTCATCGACTTGAGAAAACTCTTATTGAGAGCTATTACCTGATTTGCTTCCAATATGGGGAAAACTGGGTACATGCCATGTGATTAATCACCCGGCATTGCCGTATAACTATGAACTTGTCTGATTAGGGAATGATTGTTTTGGCGACTACCGTACTTCAGAACTGATGGGATTTGTTGACAGCAAACTAGTTTTGATTATAAACCCTCACTATCTGGAAGTATATGAAATCAGTATGACTGTTTCCGTATTGATACATAGTATGATCGAATCTGTGAGAATTGAAACTGATGAATAGTATGTGAATGATCACTTCAGAACCCTGCCTACTGTAATGGGAGTAATGTACAAATTCGCCTTATGTTTCCAATAACTCCCAAATGAACTGGACTGACTGTGATGGATTACCGAATTAAGGACAAATTGAACAAAGACCAGATGAATGACTCAGAAGTGAATGAATCGAATCTTTGTAACTTAACGGGGGAATTACTTATGAAATGAGGCCAGTGCAATCTATAACCTCGATAAGTACTTGATATAAGTAGTGTGATTACTACTACAGTAAAGTTGTGTGCAACTGTATTCATGTTCTGTGTCACGAAATAAGTTTTGTTTTCTGAAATGCTATATGCTGTATACTGATTTGGGGGTCAACCTCTGATATGTATTCGTGACTCTTAATATTATGTGGTATATGTTAGCTGCCCGGTATTGGAGGTTCCTTATGGAACTTATATTTATCTGCACTCTGTTACCCGTACCGGAGGCCTCGTCACGAGGGCTTAGCTTCTGCTCTGTATCTGAATCTGTTCCTGACTCTGAAACCTGACTAGGTCTAAGACTCCATTATAATTCGGACCCTAATCTCTGTATGCGATTTATGATTCTGTTTCTGTGCACTGCTAAGATTGAGATTGGGTCATGACACTGTTATGAATATGATTATGCTCCTGTTAAAGAGTGAAAGCTACTGTTATGTTAGGCATTATCTCTGTTGCCGTATGTTAATTCGAGTTTGGAGGACCAAACTCTTTTTAAGGAGGGGAGAATGTAACAACCCTCATCACTGATCACTGATTGACCATTGATTACTGATACTGTCATTGATTACTGCTAAACTGAGACTGACTGAATTCTGAAACTGATCGATCGACGGTATCTGTTTAAATGCATGCCTATCTGTTTGACTGTTGAACTATCTGTTCATGTTTTAATGTTTAAACTGCGAATTGAAGGCCTTATCGGCGGCCGAACCGGAAACCAATTAGTGTTTTATGATCCTCATAATTAATGTGATTTTATGGTGTATTTATCTGAAAACTGATTAGGTATGATTAAAGTAGATCAAACGAGCCAATTCCATAGTTTGACTTATTTACTAACTTGCCACTCTAGTGGCCCACTACATGATCAACCTTTGAGCCCTAGTATACACTTAAGTACACATTTGCTCAGCTCATTCCTTGCCTTTGCGGACTAGAGAGAGAGAGCTAAGGGAGAGAGTTGGATTTCATCTCATTTTGCTTGGTCTTGCTTGGAAATTAAGGGGATTGAAGTATAGATTGCTATTTTGAGCTTCTAGTCTTGCATTGAAGACCTAAGGTAGAATAACTACTCTCTTGTTCTTGAATATTAAGTGATTCATGCATGGTTCATGTCTAATTGAGGAGCTAAGTCATAATTTAGTTCTAACATGTTGAATTGAAGCTCATTCCATGCATGCATGTTTGTATTGTAGATGTTTGAGTTGTTTTCATGGCAAAATGTTACATGCATGTTCACAATTATGTTTAAGACCATGAACTCATCATGTTTTGAAAAGAATTGGCTCTTTTGGGCTAGTATTGGAAGCTTTGAATTGGTTTGAATTCATGCATGTTTGCATGTTCTCCATGTTCATGAAATTGGTTTGAAATTGGTTTGAAATTGGGTTTGAATTAAACACCCTTGGGCTTTGATTTCTCAAATTGAGTTTTGAGTCATGTTTAACTATGAGTTTGTAAGTGTTTTCTGGAAATTCAGCCCAAGAGGATCAGTTTTGATGCATTTAAACTTGAGTTTGAGCTTGGAGGTGCAATCTGGGTTTTCCAGATTTTGCACTCCCGCTCGAGCGGGGAAATGGGCGCTCGAGCGGAGAATCCGAGCATCTAGTATTTCTCTGCACTGTTTTACAGTCCGCTCGAGCGGAGGATTGGGCGCTCGAGCGGAGTCGTGTGTCTCCAGCTCGAGCGGGCGTCGTGCGGAGATTTCACCCATCCAGTACTTTTACAGTACGCTCGAGCGGAACATTTGCACGCTCGAGCGTGTAACCTTGTTGCATGTCCGCTCGAGCGGGGAAACCTGCGCTCGAGCGGGACTCTATTTTCTGAAAATTCTGAAAATGCTTTTAAAAAAAGTGCATCTTTACATCCTCATCCCATTCTAGGCATTTTTAGGCCTAGTTTAAGACATCTTATTGAGGATATAGATGTAGAACACACCGAGGCAATTAGGGGTTAAGTTATTATCTTTCCCAACTGTGTAGCTTAGTGTGTGTTCGATCTGTTGACTGTGTAGGGTTGACTTCCGAGGAGACGCTCTGGCTTACTATAGCCCAGAACTCTGTGAGTAACATCTGTGTAAAGATATGTTCAAAATGATTATCTTCTGAACAATTAAACTGTACTGCTTTCTGAACTGATTACTGTTAACTGAATGAATGTATATCCTATATTCTGAACTGTATTGTGGCATCCTTAGCACCTACTGTTTACTGTTACTGTTACAGAGATCTCTGTCGGTTCCCATGTTGGAACCACTACTGTTCACTGACATGATGGCCATCATTCACTGTTTGGTCTATTAAGACCCGGTCTATTAAGACCTACTGTACTGTTTAGCTATTGGATGTACCACATATGACTGTTATAATTTGTGAAACTTGGAGCAAAGTGCTGCACGGAACTAAGTGCTATAGAGTGAGCCACCTCTAGAGTCTGTGCGAGACACCTCTTGAGTCCATAAGAACTGTATTGTTTTCTGAAATGCTACTGTTACTGTTACTGCTACTGTACTGCTACTGTACTGTTACTGTTACTGTTACTGCTACTGTACTGCTACTGTACTGCTACTGTTACTGCTACTGTACTGCTACTGTACTGTTACTGTTACTGCTACTGTACTGCTACTGTACTGTTACTGCTACTGTACTGCTACAGTACTGTTACTATATTGTTACCGTTACTGCTACTGTACTGACACTGCTACTAGTACTGCTAACGGATGTGCCACGTGCGATTACTATGATTTCTAAATGACTGTTACGGCATCAATATGAGCCACAAGCTGACTGACCGATATACTGAATCAATAAACTGTTTTAAATATTGAAAAGACATTCATCCTAAACCCTCTTTACGTATTATGTTATTCACTGGGTTTTAGCTCACTGCTCATATATATATGTAGGTGTTCAGGCACCGGACCACTGCTAGGAGCGTCAGGCAAGCTTTTGTTTTGTTAGCCAACCACTGTGCCTCACTGTGAGGTTCTAAGCCGTTCAAGCTTCGGCTTTGGGGTGCTTTAATATTCCCCGTCTGTCCCTGTAACTGTTTTGTTTACTGTATAGACTGTTACTGTACTGTTTAATAGGGATTAGATCCCTGTTCTGAATGATTGTACAAGTATGTGTAGACTGTCACAGCTCATTGGACATTGTTTATTTACTGTATTGGCTTCCGCCAAGCCCTGTACTCTGTTTTACTGGATTACTGTTAGGCAGGCCTTCGGTAATCTCGGATTACTGGCCGGTTACGGTGCTAAACCCATAGGGCCGGGTTTGGGTCGTGACAGTTACGATTTTGAATTCAGTGGACCTCGGCTTGAGGTAATAGACGTAACCTTTTTCCTTCAGGTTAAGGGCACACATGGTGTAACAATACTGTATGTCGGTTAGGGTGATCCTAACGTTTTCCTGTTTAGCTAAGGCGATAATACCAAAAATCACTCGATAAGAGTTGATTGCCAGTTGCATGGGGTTCAACTTATAATAATGAAGAATCTCGCGAAAAAGGATGTTGAGTGGGAGCCGGAGTCCGCATTCAGTAAAAGATACAATGGGAAGGGGCATGGTGTTTTCTGTAGGCATGATGGAGTCGTCATCCCCAGCCAGTCTCAGGTGAACATCGGCAGGGATGGAAAACTCTTGCCTAAAGTACTCAAGTTTGGTCGGGGTATCTACCCTATGTCTCCACATACCCATGATATCGGCTCCTATTAGAAGGGTTGAAATTCAAAAAGATGTTTCTTATTGATGGGACCTCGGCAAACAGTGAAAGTAGGTGCAGGTTTTAGTTTTTTCCTAAGTTATGGGTTCTACAAACAAATCCCAAACCTAAAGCTATGAAGATGAAGATCAAAGGTACAGATCTGGAAAAGATACAAAAAAACAGAAAACAAATACGAAGTTTCAGTGTCAAGAACAGAGATGGACTATCAAGAACATGAAGAATACAAAGGGTTGAAGGCCAGGAAACAGTAGCAAGACGTGCAAGAAACACTAAGAACAGTACATGTATTCAGGGCATAAGCAAAAAACAATATCAACGCATTCAGATGTATGATCTACAAATTGATTACTTAAGAAAAACAGTAGTAAACAAGAAATTCCAAGAAAAATCAAGAACTGGAATAGAAAGAAACAGATGCTTACTAGAAAAAGGGAGGCCGGAAAGGGATTTGCCGACGTCCTACGACGGTTGCGAGAGTAGAAGACCGGTGGAAATCTCGCCGGAAAGGGTGAACGGAGAAGGATGCAGAGCTTTGGAAGCTTAAGCAATGGCGGATTTGAAAGAAAGAGTTTTAGAGAGAGAAAAAAGCAAGAGAACTCAGATGCAAAAGTGAAGAGACGAAAGAAAGGGGAAAAGATTTTGTCAAAAAATGAAAACGGCGGCAAAAGCAATCAATACACCTAAAAGAGCGCATACGTCAGACGGCGCATGTAAAGAAGAGATAACTTAAGGGCGCGTCACAGGCACGAGCCAGTAAGAAAGAAACGCGTGTCTAAAACGGTTGAATTGAAATGCATGACAGCTCATGCTCGTAAAAGGTTCCTTAAAAATCTTTGATTTTTTAGGGAAAGCATGTCGACCAGAAATGAATGATCTCGGCTGTCAAATCTTAAGCCGATTTACTGGAAGAAAATACAGATATAGGTTCCATCACCTCAGAATGCCGAGGTAATAGAACCTAGGGGGCAGTTGTGGGGATATATTTTCTGAATACCAACACGTGACAAGGTGACGCCGACGTGTCAGCCGAAGTGCCACGTGTCCTGGTTGTGACGCCGAGGTTATCTCGGCGAGGCCGAGGTTATTTCCGAAGATATCGGAATCCGAGATAAGCGAATAATGGATAAGGGGCAAGAGTCCTAGAGTAAAAAGAAGACTTTGCTAAGATAAGGATAAAACTCTTAGGTAGTTTATCTTTATCTCTTGAGAAATCCAAAGTAAGCACTGAATGGGAGTCCATAGAAGTCAGGCTTCTAGTGGGGCTAGGATTGAGTAAACTATAAAAGAGAGGCACTCACGTGGGTCTAAGGTACGCGGTTTTATGCTTTGAGTAGTGAGTTTAGCACTTGAATATCTTTGAGAGATATACTGACTTGATCGTCGGAGTGCCCCCGGGTGGAAGAGCCACCGCCGGAGCCTTTTCTTTCTGTTGCAGGTTACTTGAAGCTATCTATTCTGTCGGTGCTCTCCAGCTGATTACTAGGCGGGCAGTGTGGTCAGAAAATCACTTACACAACAATCATTGACGGGAGTAAGAGTATCTCTAACAGTGAATTGTTAAATTTATAATTTAATAATAAATAGTGTAAAATAATAGTAGAATAATAATATTTATTGTGTTTGGTTTGAGTTTTTTGGATTAAATTTTTTGAAAATTGAGTTTTTTATTTTTCGTGTTTTTTTTATTTTTAGTGAATATTTTTAAAATTTTAAGCATTTTTTTACTTTTTCAGATGCACCTTACTTAAATGTGTCTAAAAAGTAAAAAAATTGTGAAAAAATATTTTAAAAAATTAAGAAATACATAAAAATGCAAAAAATGTACTAAATTCTTGTATTTTTTTTTTTATATTTTTGGTATTTAGTGAATTTTTAAAAGATTTTTTTTTACAATTTTTTTACTTTTTAGGTGTATTTATGTTAGGTGTGTCTAAAAAGTAAAAAATTTGCATAAAATATTAAAAAAATTCAGTAAAAACAAAAAAACACGAAAAATAAGAGTGTAAAATTTTCTGAAAACTATTTTTAAAAAATGGGAACCAAGCAAAGTGATTGCTTTAATGGTCAAATTGTTATTTTTTAGATTAATCAACTTTTGGTGGTCATCCGGTTGATTGTCCAAGCAGTCATCCAAATTGGCAACTTTGACAAACATTAGGTGATCATTTGAGTGGTTCTCTAAGCAGTCATCCAAAATTTGTTGTTAGCTATAGGTAAAATGTGTGCTAAATTTGACACAAGATATAGCAATTGTTATTTTTAGTAGCTCTAATAACAAACAGTTGGAGCACTATATTTTTTCACACTTGTTATATTTTGCCTTTAGTAACCCATTTAGCAGATCATTTGAGATGCTTTAATTATGTGGATTTATTTATTTTTATGCATAAAAACTGACAGAGTCAGTGTTTTCTTTCGTGTATATTGTATAAAATTTTGAATTTTTAACATTTATAATAATTTCCTTTTCTTTTAGAGTAATACTATATATAATCTCATTTTTAACTTCTTTTCTCACCCCTAGGTACAAAGGGATACATTTATAATATATACCGAATCCAGTCACTTGTGTCTTGAAATGAAAAAATGATGTAAGAAATAAGATTATATATAGCATTTTTGATCCTCTTAAACCCTTTTCACTTTACAATTGTGAGTTTTTTTAAAATTGGGCTACAAGTTCGCGGTGGCATGATGGAGCTTGAACAGCGACAGCAAGGGCAATGATGACTTAATTTTGTTTCTCGAAACCATATTTGTGAACAGCTTTGTAATATTTTCAAAATCATGATATTTTTTTTTACGTTTTTTTGTAGTTTGTGTAGGATTTTTTTTTTGTTTGAACCTTCGGACTTTGTTAGAACTTCCAGTAGTTTAGATATAAAGGAGAAGAAAAAAGAGATTACTCCAACATCCAACATAGGACTCAAATCCACAACACATGGCATTTTTGGGGACACTTCAAATAAGTGAGTTAATAGTTTATTTTTATATATATATTTTTATTTTCTATATATTTTTTCATAATAAGTAAAAAATTAAAAAAATGAACCATATCCAAAATAAACGGAGAATATTGATCTAGATAAAGTCTGGGTCGTGGCAGTGTTTCATAGATCCTATGCAAAGGTAAGAAGAATCTAAGAACATGGTCCTAAACCTTTTCTTTTTAGGACTGAGTCACTTTGTGGTGAGTGAGTGTTGCCAAGGTACAAGGTATGCATAGTTTGGACCACCTTAGCTAGGGCTTTGCTCATAGATGGAACCAACCAACAACAAACTCAATAAAACAAAAACAAAAACAAAAACTTGAGTGTTTTGGGGCAGCAATTGTCATTGGCTCATTGTGGTCAAAAAGAGCCAAAGATGAAAAAGCAAAAACAAAGGTTAAAGAGGGCATGATTCATGCTATGAGTCTTTGAATCTTCCCTCTCCAACCCCCATCTGTCTTAGTTTTTACAAACAAACTTAATAATAATGAATTGTTGTTTTTAGGGTTTGGATCTGCTCTAATTGGGTGGTAGCTGGAGAGATCCTAGTAAGTTTTGGTAGATTTATTTTTATATTTCGAATCAAATAGTTTATCTTGTAAAGGTAATTGGACAAAATATTTATGTAAAAAATTAAAATAATTAAATATTAACAATCACATTATTAGAACTAACCGAACAAAGTAGATAGCCTATGATTATAATCATATTTAAAGTTCATTTTCTCAAAACAGATGTAATTCAATCATATTATTATTAATATATTATTAATTTAATTTTTATATGAATGATTTGGTCAATCAACTCACAAGATGGACCCATTAAACTTTATATAGCATCTTGGAAAAGAGTAATGCTAGAGACCCCAACTATTTTACTAAAAGTTTTACCAAATGTCTTACATGGGTGTGGAACCCACACAATATGGGTCCCATGTGGGTCCCACACCCATATGAGATATTTGGTAAAACTTTTAATAGAATTTTTGGGACCTCTAGCATTTTTGCTTGAAAAGAGAAAAGAGTAATGTTAGAGATCCCAAATATTTTTAACAAGTGTCCTTAGGTTTTGTTTAATCGAGAAGTATGTATAAAGTATCTTGAAAATATGTAAAAATATTTTTAAAATATATTAATTTCAATAAAAGTGTATTAAAATTAGTGAAAAGTATATTATGTTTTACAAATATTTTTTCTTTTACTTGTGTGTCCTAAGAACACTTGTTAGTAAGACCCTAACATGTTATTACTTCTTTACTTTACACACATACCAACACACACTAATGTTTAAATTTATTGGGGAAGTTGACTATTTGATTTTTTTGATTATTTTAATTTAATTAAAAAAGTTGTATTTAAAAAGTTGATTGATTTTATTTTTTTTTAGTTGATTTGATAGTTGTGAGAGAAAAAATTAAATAATTATGAGTTAGATGTGATATTTTGTCTTATAAACTATTTTAACTTATTTTATCTTTTAATAGGTTATGTTAACCTAATCTTCTTCCAAACATGGCCAATATAAACTAAAAAAAATATTAAAAAATGATTGAATATTTTTTCAACAATAATAGAGACTCCTTTTTTAGAAGACCCCACAACCCCCAAAGTTATCCACATCGCTCATCATGTGAGCCCTACACATCATGTAGGGGTAAATAACGGATGTACCGATCCACCTAAACCGAGCGAACCGAACCAATCTGCCGCATTTTGGACGGATGCATGATAACGAGCAAACGGTTGCGGGTTAATTTTTTCCAATCCGCCTAGTTGTGAACGGATGACGGATTTAAGATTCTTTTGGCCGCAACTGAATCGCCAAACCGCGAGCACCCTTAGTAATTTATAAGACTTTGTATTTTCAATTTGTTTAGATATTCTGATTATATTTTCAATTGACAAATTGTTTAAATATTCTGTTTAATATATTCTGTTGAAAAAGAGTTTTCAACTTGAATATAGTTTTTGAATTGAAAAAAATTAATGTATTATTTATTTATATTTTTTGATTTTTAAATCTAACTTTAAAAATAATAAATAGAAAATATGATATATGTTGGTTGATTTTTATTTTCAAAAACAGATATAGATGTAACAATATAGAGGCATACAATCTCTATTACTGCTTTGTTCATAGTTTTGGTGATTTGAATTGTTTTTATATTTTAAGAATCACAGATTGTAATACTTTATGTGAATGAGACATGCTGTAATTGTAATATGTGGATGAAGCATGTAATGATTGTAATATTTTAAAATTTCAAACTTTCTTTCTTTCGATAAGACATGCGGTGATTGTAATACTTTTTTAAGTCATTGACTATAATACTTTTTTTTTTTTAAGGAAGTGCACAAGTTGAATTATGTTGAAAATTTATAAAATTTTAAACCGCCAAACCGATTCGCATCCATCCGTCAATCCACCAATTCGCTCAATCCACATCTGTCGGATTGGTGGACGGATGAGGATTGATTTTCTCTAATTCACCAATCTAACGGACGGATGACGAATTGAAAGTTCCGTAGCCGCAATCGACCTGCGCCCACTCTTTCCTGCGAATCACTTTAGGGTTGTGGAATCATCCAAAAAAGAAGGTTCACTCATTTTTCATATTTTTTTTTTATAAAAACTTATTAAATTCTTTACTTTATAGATACGCACGCTAATATTTAAATATATAAAAATAAAAATAAAAATAAAAATAAAAATAAAAATGAAAATGAAAGTGGAAGGTCCGAGGCTTCTAATATATATTTTTTTAAGTTTAAACATCAATGACATCCATGATTTTTTTAAGTTTAAACATCAATGACATCCATGATGATGCAATAACATCTAATTCTTTATTAATTGTCACACCCAACTATAGTAATATCAAAATGGGTTGGACAACCAATGATAAATATCTAAATTAATTAATTAATTAATTAATTAACATATAGGAGTCTGGTCTTTTAGGAATTTTGTTAAACCAATCAAACCATAAGCACGGAGCTGATTCTTTTAATAATCATGTGTTTGTTTGTTTGTTTGTTTATTTATTTATTTTTTTTTGGTGGGGAGGGGGGTATAACCCTCTTAAAATTTAAAAAATATATATATATATATAACTAATTTTATATTTTTGACATAATTATATTAATCTTTCTTAAAATTTTAATTTACATAATATTTAGATAATTTTTTATCAATTTTTTGTGAGTTATATGAATAAAAAAATAATGTTATTATCTATTTCTTACTAAAATATAAGTTTATCTTTATTTATTTCAATGATTACCAAACATTAACATTAATTTCAATTGTTTTGATCACACTAAAAAAAATTAATATAATTATGTCAAAAAGCTTATAGTAACTGTATTTTTTTTTTAAAACTTTAATGAGATTAGTGCAATTTACTTTTTTATTTTTTTATATAAATTAAGGGAAAGTCTGCTGGTCTAGATTTATCCATTCAGATTTTTTTTAGGTGAATAATTATGTGATAAAAATTAATTTATGTAGTGTAAATTTATGTAATGGGATGAAAATTAATTTTTAAATAATTTTTGAATTAATAACGATAGATTTGTACTTTTATTCATAAATTAATGAGCAATGATACATTTCTTAATTTTAAAACTTTAATTAAACTCTAACAATGTGACAAGAAATAAAAAAAAATAATAAAATAAGATCAAAACATCATATTATTGTAAGATTGGAGCTCATTAAGGCACCGTTTGGGAAGATGATTTGAGAGCTTTTCTAGATATTTTAGTCACAAAAAACAAAATAGATTAATTTAGCTATAACAAATAAAACATTACATCCAACTCATAATCATTACACTATTTTCTAAAAAAAATCAAAAAAATAAAAAAATCATTTCCAAATCAAACTTTTCAACACAAACTAAAATAATCAAAAAGTTAAAAAACTAACCTACTTTACAAACGAAGCCTAACTTTCTTTATTAGAGCCACTTTTGAGCCACTTTTGAGCCACAAAATTTGAGTTACGAGACATTTTCTTTCTTCGACAATGCTACGTAGCTCAAATTTTGTGGCTAAAAAATGACTCAAATGGCCAAAACGACGTCGTTTTGAGTACAGAACAACATAAAAATGGCCAAAACGACGTCGTTTTGGCCATTTGAGCCACTTTTGAGCCACAAAATTTGAGTTACGAGACATTTTCTTTCTTCTACTTCTCCTTTTCTTTTCTTTTATTTTTTATTTTTATTTTTTTTTTCACCGCCAGACTTTAAAGCTGCTGATTTAAAACCCTGAATCAAAACTGTTATTAGAGCTCTCAATTTTTGTTTTGTAAATTAATACTCCCTCTGTCCCATAATATTAGTCCCTTATTCCATTTTTCATTGTCTCAAAATATTAGTCCCTCTTCAAAAATTAAGTACAAAAATAATATAAATTTTCCATTTTGCCATTCTTTTAAATTCATAAATAATATAAAAAGTACAATTATAACATTGATATTCTCAAAAAAGTGTACTATCAAAGGGTAATTTTGGAAAATCAACTTTTTAAAAGTACAATAATTATACTACTAAAAAAAGTTAAATTCCCCAAAAAGAACTATTATTTTGGGACGGAGGGAGTATGTTTGCATTTGTGTGTTTGATGGTGTCCTTTGAAGCTGCTTTTAGGTTAAGACGATAAGTCACTCTCATCATATAACAATAGCAGTGTCAGACTGCTTTTGTCCAAAGAGTACTGATTCAAAGGACACAGATGAGTGTGACAATTCATCACCATCCGATGATATTTCCCAGAACAATCCCAATTTGGACACCTTACATTTCTTTGCTTCTCTCTCTTGATTTATCTCGCTCTTTCTCTCTCATCTATAGAGATGGTAATAGATAATTTATCTTGTGAGTATTTATAGAGATTCAATTCAAAAATATAATTTTTTTTTTTCATTGGATAGAGTAAGTGATATTTTTAAATATTCACAGAGGATAAGTTGGGGATGGGTACCTACTAATTTCTCTCTATATATATATATATTTTGAATTTACAACCAAAACTAAATATACATTCAATCTTTTTTCTTTTATTTATTTATTTATTTTTTCAGGTTCACAATTAACTTATTTTTTTTAGATCCACAACCAAACCTAAATATACATCCAATCTTTTTTTTTATTATTATTTTTTTATTTTTAAGGTTCACAACTATTTTTTTTTAATTTTTAAGATTCACAACCAAAGCTAAATATACATTCAATATTTTTTCTTTTGGTTTTTTTTTTTAATTTTTAAGGTTCACAACAAAAGCTAAATATCATTCAATCTTTTTTCTTTTGTTTTTTTTTTTTTAATTTTTAAGATTCACAACAAAAGCTAAATATATATTCAATCTTTTTTCTTTTTAGAGGTTTTGTCTATTTGACTATTTTAGTAAACTATTTTAGTTTTTGCATTTAAGAAGGTGGGTTGGATTTTTTGTTAGATTGATGTATTGAAAAATATGTTTGAAATAATGTAGAGATAATAAATGACCAAAATGTCCCTATGTGTATTATCGTTGTTGTTGCGAGTTTCTCAAAAATTAAAAAGGCAAAAGCATCATTTTACCCTTTGTCCGTTACAGCTGTGTATCATGTGGGAAGTCAGCAACAATACTTTTTGAATTTTTTTCTTGAAGAGGCTAAAGTGATCTATAAATTTCATTTCCAAACACTGCCATAATTAAATGCATAAATCACTTTTATCTTCATCATTTTGTAATTATTTTTTACTTTTGATTTTTTTGATATTCTCCAAAAAAAAAAAAAAGAAAGAAAGAAAAAAGTGAGGTCTTAAAATTGTTTGAGTCATTTTTTTTTCTTTTATCAATAATTTAGTTTTTCAATAAAAAATTAAAAATTAAAAAGAGAGAACATGAGTGGAACGAGGCCGGCAGAGGTGGAAGAATAGGAGAGAGAGAGAGACTACATTAGCGTCCAGCCCCCGCTGCCCTCCGGTGGTGACAACATTCCTCTCTGGGACGCCGAACTCCGAGCCATGAAGCTCCCACTCTAAGGGGTTATGCAGAACATCCAGTATAAACCCTCTACCATAGCCAACTCGCCATCGTTGCCTCTATTCGGGATAAACCTCTACCTCTCAAGTTCAAAATGCCCACCATCGACTCTTTTGACGGTACGATGGACCCGGTCGACCACTTGGAGACCTACAAGACCCTCATAATCCTCTATGCTTTCCCTGACGAAATCATGTGCTGGGCTTTCTCCGTGACACTCAAAGGGTCAACTCGACTTTGGTTTAGTCAACTGCCAGCAGACTCTGTCACCACTTTCCAGCACCTCAGTGACTCTTTTCTTAGCTATTTCATTGGAGCCCAGCGCCAGCGGCGTTCGGCAACCCAACTCCTCAACATTCGTCAAACCAAGGGGGAGTCACTACGCATTTTCGTTACCCGCTTCAACACCGAAGCCCTGCAAGTAGCGGAAAACGATGACAAGGTCATCCATACGATTTTCATGGCCGGTCTGCGATCGTCTGACTTTCTTTTCTCTCTCTCTAAAAATCCCCCGACCTCCATGGCAGCCCTACTCTCCAAAGCCCAAAAATACATGAATGTTGAAGATTCCCTAGCCGCCTGGTAAGATCCTATCACAAAAAACCTGACCCCTAGAGAAAAGAGAAAAGATTCAGAAACCAGAAATACCCAGTACAATAACCAAACCTCTCAGTACACTGACCAACCCCCCAGAACCGACCAGTCGACCCCAGCTCCACGGCCCGGCCGATTCGAGCGGTACACCCCCCTAAACTCCCCGATGGAACAAGTCCTCCATCAAATCCAGCGGGACTACCCCCTAAAATGGCCCCAACTATCATGGACTCCTTCCAATCGGAAAGACTAGTCTAAATATTGTCGTTTTCACCAGGATCACGGCCATAATACCGAGGAGTGTGTTAACCTCAAAGATCAGGTCGAGGGCCTAATTCGTCAAGGACGCCTCAGCTGATTCACGGATACTCGCCCTCAGTAGAGGCAGCGGATTGAACCCATCAGAAACAACCGCTGGCGCACCCCTCCCCGACAGCCACCACAGCCTAACCAAGGTCATGATCGCCCTCCATAGCAACCTCGGCACAAGGTAACCCCGCCCCACTTGTTGGAGAAATCAGAGTTATCTCTGGCGAGCTTGCTTGTGGAGGACTATCCTGGTCGGCTCAACGGGCAGAACTCAGGAAAATAAGGCAGGGCTCGGACAAAGAAGTTGTCATGTTGGACCGACCCTCTAAACGCCCCAGACAGTGGACTGAGCCTATCACCTTTATGGACGCTGACTGCACAGGCATCCGTTATCCTCATGACGACCCGCTCGTCATTTCTGCCCTCCTCTCCAATTACAAGGTTAGACGGGTTCTCGTCGACAATGGCAGTTCTTCAGTCATCATCTTCCTCAATTGCTTCTGCCAGCTTAAGATTGGGGAAGAAAGTCTGTCTCCCCTCCAAACCCCTTGGGTCAGTTTCACTGGCGACTGGGTGACCTCCATCGGCTCCATCGATCTTCTTATCACAATTGACGAGTGCCCGCGACAGACCACAAAGTTGCTCATCTTCCTTGTCGTTGACTGCCCCTCTGCCTACAACATTATCCTTGGCCGCACTGCCCTAAATGCTTTTCAAGCTATCACATCCAATTACCACCTTGCTATCAAGTTCCCCACTGATCTTGGGGTCGGAACAGTGAGGGGAGAGCAGACCGTGGCCAGAGAATGCTATGTCGCCTCACTTAAAGAAATCAAACTGAAGGAGGCTATGATCATTGAAGGACTTGATGTCAGAGATGAAGACGAGCTGGTCAGAGGGGAACTAGTAGAGGAGCTCATCAAAGTCCTTGTCGACCCCACCAACCTGGCCAAAACCGCCAAGATCGACATCCAACTATCCCCCCAAGCCAAGGCTGACCTCACTGACCTCCTGGTTGAACACAACGACATGTTTGCCTAGACTCACGCCGATATGCTGGGTATTGATCCCTCCTTCATCAGCTACCGTCTCAGTGTTGAGCCCCATTTCCGACCTATCTGCTAGAAGCAGCGCATTTTTCACCCGGAACGCAATAACCTTATTGCTTCTGAAGTAGACAAACTCCTTGAGGCACAGTTTATCACTAATGTGGACGACCCTCTCCCTAGCATAAATCTGCTGGTCGACACCACGATCGGTCATCAAATGCTCAGTTTCATGGATGTCTTCTCTAGATACAACCAAATCTTGATGCACCCATCTGACCAGGAGCACACCTCCTTCATTACCGACTGAGGCACCTACCATTACCGTGTGATGCCATTTGGGTTGAAGAATGCCAGGGCCACTTACCAACGATTGGTCAATACCGTCTTCCATTATCAGATAGGCCGGAACATGGAAGTATATGTCGATGACATGCTGGTCAAGAGCAAGCTCTCCACCGATCTTCTGGCCGGCTTGCGAGAAACCTTTTCCACCCTATGAAAGTACCAGATGAAGCTCAATCCAAAAAATGTGCCTTCGGCGTAGGATCTGGGAAGTTTTTGGGGTTCATGGTCAGTCAGTGGGGCATCGAGGCTAACCCCGAAAAGATCAAGGCCTTAATCGAAATGTAGTCACCAAAAACGGTCAAGGATGTTCAGAGGCTTACTGGCTGATTGGCCGCCCTCAACCGCTTCATTTCCCGAGCAACGGATAAGTGACTCCCTTTCTTCAAAGTTCTTCGGCAAACTTTTGAATGGACGGCAGAATCTGAAGAGGCCTTTCAACAGTTGAAACAGTGCATAGCTAACCCCCATACTTTCTCAAGCCATCACAAGCGAACCCCTCTTCCTCTATCTAGCCGTGTCACACACTGCAGTTAGTGCAGCACTCGTCAGGGAAGACAGCTCTATCCAGCGACCGGTCTACTACATTAGTCGGGCTCTTTGGGGGGCGGAACAGAACTACCCATCGTTAGAAAAAATGTCCTTGGCCTTGGTCACCGCCTCCAGACGACTCCGCCCTTACTTCCAAGCCCATTCCATAGTGGTCCTCACTAACCAACCGTTGAAGAAGATAATGCAACAACCAGAGCTTTCCGGCAGGCTTATGCAATAGTCGGTCGAACTCAATTAGTTTGATATCTCCTACCGGCCTCGGACAGCAATTAAGGGACAGGCTGTTGCCGACATTATCCTTGAATTCACTAACCTCACCCCAACCACAACTCCTCCACCCTCACCAACCCTTACCGAGCTAGAGGACCCCAATTCTTGGACCCTCAATGTCGACGGATCATCCCGCAAAAAAGGCAGTGGGGCTGGTCTCATCCTCACCGCCCCCGACGGTGGTTATTTCAAATGTGTTATCCGCTTCTTGTTCAATGCAAACAATAATGAGGCCGAATATGAGGCACTGATAGCAGGTCTCCTCCTAGCCAGAGACATCAGTGTCAGCCACATTCGGGTATTCAGCGATTCCCAGCTTATCGTCGGGCAAATTACGGGAGAATTCGACGCCAATGAAGACACCATGCGGACATATAGGGATATTGCTCTCCCCCTTGATCGCCTCTTCAATACCTTCCACATCAAGCACATCCCTCGGGCTGAAAACTCCAAGGTAGATGAGATGGCCCAATTGGCTTCTGCAGACCAGTCAGACCTCAACCACGGTGTTCGCCTCGAATACCTGTCCCAACCGGCCATCTCCCCCAATCTGCAGGAAGTCCACTTCCTCCAAGATGAACCTATCCTATGGACGGCAGACATCTTTCTGTATCTGACAACGAGAGAACTTCCAGACAACAAACAACAGGCTGCCAAAGTCAGGGCCCGGTCGTCCAACTACATTCTTGTCGGCGACTTCTTATACAAACATGGTTTTTCACGCCCATACCTCAGATGCCTCAATCCTACTTAAGCAACCTACGTGATGAGGGAAATCTATGAGGGTATCTGTGGTAACCATTTGGGCGCCCGGTCCCTCGCCCATAAAATATTTCGCACTGGTTATTTCTGGCCTACTCTCAATCAAGATGCCACTGACTTCGTACTCAAATGCGATAAGTGTCAATATTTTGCCAACATCCCTCCTACTCCTCCTACAGAATTGATCACGTTTTGCAGCCCCTACCCATTCGCCAAATGGGGGATCGACCTGGTTGGCCCATTGCCCACTGGCCGAGACCAAACCAAATTCGCAATTGTCGCCATCGACTACTTCACTAAATGTTTGGAAGCAGAACCCCTTGTTACCATTACTGAGCGGAACACAACCCGATTCATCTGGCAGTCAATCGTATGCAGGTTTGGCATCCCTCAAGCCATCGTCTCCCACAACGGCAAACAATTTGATAACGCCAAGTTCAGAAAATTCTGTGCAGAACTCCAGATCCAGCCATGTTTCTCTTCCCTAGGTCATCCCCAAGCCAATGGCCAAGTTGAGGTCACCAACCGTTCTCCCCTGAAGATCATCAAAACCAAACTGGAAGCTGCTAAGGGACTTTGGGCTGAGGAATTACCTAATGTACTCTGGGCTTACTGTACCACCGCTCGGACTCCCACTGGGGAGACCCCCTTTCGCCTAACGTACAGCGCTGAGGTGATCATCTCAATGGAAGTCGATCTGCCAACCCCAAGGGTTTTATACCCGAATCCAAAGCTAACCGAAGAGCTGCGTCGGGCAGACCTAGATCTGATTGAAGAACTTCGAGAAACCACCGCTGTCAGACGGGCCTCATATCAACAGAAAATGAGAACACACTACAACCGCAAAGTCAGATTGAGGGAATTCGCCGTGGGGGACCTTGTTTTGCGAGAAGTAACTCTTGCCACCAAAAATCCAACTGAGGGCAAACTTGCAGCCAAGTAGGAGGGACCTTACATTGTTAAAGCCAGACCACGTCTGGGTACTTACCGACTTCAGGACATGGAAGGTCGAGACCTCCTCCATCCTTGGAACGCTGAGCATTTGAAGCCCTATTTTCAATAAAAGTTGTATTTTTGTTTTGTCCAATTGCTGTATGTTCTTTTTGGCAATCTGCACGCTTGAATGTTATCATTTTCTCCTCATATGGTGTAAATTTATGATCCAATGGGTTACACTTTGTATGACAGCAAGCTTGTATCTCAGTTATCTGTGGTATTCCAATAACGCTTTGGTTGTAACCTCAGCCAGACTGAGCAAAAAAAAACCTCAGCCAGACTGAGCATGAAGAGTTTGGCCAGACCGAGTCACTTAAGCCTCAGCCAAACTGAGCACAAAAAGCCTCAGCCAGATTGAGCATGAAGAGCTCGGCCAGACCGAGTCACTAAAGCCTCAGCCAGATTGAGCATGAAGAGCTCGACCAGGCCGAGTCACTAAAAGCCTCAGCCAGACTGAGCATGAAGAGCTCGGCCAGACCAAGTCACTTAAAGCCTCAGCCAGACTGAACATGAAAAGCATGCCCAAACCGAGTTACTTCAAGCCTAAGCCAGACTGAGCCACCATTACAGCTTCATGATCGTGAGCATAATGGCCATACTTAGTCAAATTCCAGTCTAACGTTTTCCAAATCAGACTGCATTGAATTTCGCATCTTTAACACTCTTACAAGTTAAACTTCACTCTGCATTAAATTTTTCTTACAAGTTAAACTCCACTTTACATTGAGTTTTCCTTACAGTCACTCTGCATTGAGGTTACCTTATGTTTTAAACTTCACTTTACATTGAGTTTTCCTTAGATTTTTCACTTCACAATGATTTATACACAAGCCTTATACAAGTCATCATTCTCATTCATTTCAAATGCACAAACAAAAGCAATAGCATGAAAACATGACTAAAAATTTTATTTATTCACAAACTTGCACATAAGTTTATTACAGCCATTCAAAAAAAAAACAAAAAAAACAACAACAACAACCAAAACTCTAAGTACATATTTTCTCCACTCCACTCCACTCCACTCACTCTTCTTCATCACTTGAGGCGAGATCTTCCTCTTCAATGCCCTCATCTAGGGGGGTCCGGCCCATGTCATCTTCGTCAATTCTAACACAGCTGAAGTCTATGTCTGGGAACAACTCTTCTGCTTTACGCTTGAACATCTTCCAGCCACTGTCCCAGAATTCAGCCATTTCGTGTTCGTAGAAGTCTGACCGTTGGAAGCTCTGGATCACTTCGTCTTCGCTCCTGCTCCCAGTGGTCATCCCCGATGGACCAGCCCCCCCAGCCCCCTCTCTCGCCAAGTTACTGGCAATAGCAGCATCAATGGCCATCTGAAAGTCAGCAAACGCCTTAAATTGCTCCACTGCGACGTACAGATCGGGGTATGCTACCCTTTCAAAGGCTGCCTTAGTTTTTTCTTCCGCCAACTCCTTCTCCAACCTTGCCTTCTCCTCCATTGCCCTAGTACACTCATCTTCCAGCTCTTTCTGTAGCCCCGCAACCTTCCGGTCTGCTTCATCGTTTTCTTTGATTTGTTGGGCGCGCAATTCTTCATTGTTAGTCATAGCCTCTTCAAACCGCTCGGTGGCGACTGCGCAGGCATTTTGAGCATCCTCCAGCTTCTTCTGCTCGCCAGCCAGTTGGAACTCGAGCAACACTACCTTGCAGCGTTCGTCCTCTAGCTCCAACTTGACCGCGAGTAGCTCAGCATGGGCTCGAGCGGCAGCATTGCGCTGCACGATCGCCAACACCTCCATCTTCTTCACCTTCTCAGCCTCCCCCAACCCCCTGGTACACGCACTCCGCGCAGCCCTCCTCCAACCCACGCTCTCCCTCCTGAAATTTTCAAGTTGGGCCTCCACCTGCCCCAACCTTTCCTTCTCCCTCTCCCTCCTCAATTCGCCTTTCGCCACCGCCGCCTTATTCAACAGGGCCCCTGCTAAGGTAGCCGCCTCCATCTGGGTTGAGCACAACCCCTTCATTAGCTCAGCCTCAGTACAACCAGCCACTGAGTGAACGACTGCGTCTTCCACGACCCCCAAGAGGCGATCTGTAGCCATCCTGGTCTCTCTTCCTTCCCCTTCCACTCGCCGAGACACTGTTGGGACGTGGCAGAAATCGGTCTTCAACCCAGGCCTCTCTCCTTCGGGTTGGGCTGCCAGACCCTCCTGTGGTTGTGGCTCTTCCCTTGGCTCTACCCTTGGCTCAGCGCCGACCCCACCACTTTGCATTTGCTCCCCAAGGCCAGTCGCCCCACTCTCTCCCTCTTTGGCCGCCCCCTTCAACCCTATTTCAGGGGTCCCTTTTGGCTCCCCCGCCAGGGGGGTCTGCTCCGTCGTCACATCCTTCCTCCTCTTTAAGGCAGGCTCCTCTTCACTCCTCCTCACTCTCCTTTTCTTCTTCACCACACCCTCCATCTCCTTGTAGGCTCTCTCATTCAAAGGATCAACTGGGGGCGGTCGTGGCTCAAATCCACCTAAGTCCTTTTTCCCTAGGGGTTTGGGGTGCGGTCGGATCCTCTCCCTCGTGATCGGCTTCAGCGGTCGGTCTGCCTAGGACTCTTTGAACATACTGGTTTTGGCGAGAATGGTCATATCCTTAGCCTCTTGCGTTTTCCTTCTCGGCTCTAACTCCGCCGGTCCCAGGTCTCCACTGATCGGCTGAGGACCCAACCCTACCGCAAACAAGGCTGATAGCTGAACAAGCTCGTCCCATCTGGCGCCCTTCTTTTCCCTCCACTCCTTCACCTTTTTCACTCTCGCCTCCGTTGCTGCTCCCAGTTTTGGCTCCACAGACTTGGTGGGCACTTTCCAAATTGTGCGCACTCCAACACCTCCGCTGGCGGACACATAGAACCACCGCGGCCTCCACTCCTTTATCGATGACGGCAACCCCGCCACCAACCCCTTTCCTGCCGCCGCTTGCAAAGTGACCCAAGTCTTTTGCTGTCCCGACGCCTTTTAGCATGTAAAAAACTCGTCCATTATCATTTTCGCCCCCCCATTCGCCTTCGGCCACGTGCTCGCATAGGCCAACAAGATTTTTCATGCATTGGGCATCAGTTGGCCTGGAGGTACCTCCAACTGGTTCAACACCTCCACCACTATCCGGGGTAGGGGCAACCTCAAATTCCCCTTTAGTGCCTCCACGTATAGGGAGAATTCCCCCGGTCAAACATCGGATACCCTCTCCTTTAATCCCGATAGTCTTAACTCTATCTCTGCGGGAATCTGGTACTTCTCCCGCATACCCTCCAACTCCTTCGTGATAATGATCGACTTATCGACTTTTGTATGCCAGTGATCTGGCTCCACCTGGCTGATTGGCGTCGGCGCCGCCATCATTGTGGACGAACGAGGTCGCCCCGACGGCTCCTCCCCACTTCCCACTCGCCTCTCCGTCCTGTATTGCTCCGTCAAATCCACCGCATCGTCGTCCGCCAATGGATCAACCCTGGCGTTTGCAACATTTTTTGGGCCATTTCTGTGGTGTGTCTACGAATAGTTTCGGATGTGGGCGCAAGAAAATTCAGAAAATGTCACAAGGGTGTATCACTTGCAACGAAGGAGTCTACACTTGGAATGTTTTGATTTTTCGAAAAAAGGTAGGTAAAACGTATAATACCAAAAGCCCAAGGCTTGCCTGTATTCCAGGAGTCATAATTAATTTTCGCCAGTTTGAAAAATTTTCAACCATCTGCCAAAACTGTCTTTTCAACACCCATAATGACCCATTATTTCACTTTTGGCCCAACGCCTTACATTCCCCACCACGCGATCCTACCACGTGTACGGCCTCGACTCACTGCCCATTTCCCCTACCCTGTCTTTTCCACTTCAAGTCACCACGTGACCCGCCACCTCTCTGTAGCAAGTCCGCGAGGGGGGCCCTGCTACTACAGTTCGGACTCAATTTTGTATCACGGTTCTTAATCTGGAACCAAAGAGTCCAAATCCGGCAAATTGTTTTGAGAAAACAGATTTTTGAAAAAGAAGTGCCAAACATGTACTGCTTTGCCAGATACAGAGTCGCCACCTAAATATTTTAAAATGGAAAATTTAGAAAATCCTGACTCGGTGCCGAAGGCCACATGTCCGTCATCACCAGAGTTGCCTCGGCTCGGGAGCTAGGGTACGATTGGGGAAGGTCAGCTATGAGCACCCCCTCTCGCCCGATCCGAAGATCGGCCTCTACTAACCGTGATATTCGTTTTTGAAAACATTAGGTGTTCTTATTCCATTTATTAGCTTAGAATTACTATGTTATGCGCACAACAAACAAGTATAGACTAGATCACCTAATTTGGAAATAAGCATTGCATATCCGTTTGTTTTGAAAAAATGTTTTGGAATTTGCTACTCGCAAGTAGGCTAAAACACGGATTTCAACGAGTGTTTCCAACTCAAACAATCCAACCTTCACCCACAGGCATTCAAACAGTTTATCTCATATAAGCACTTAGCCACATGGTAAGCATGCTATCATGTTAACATTCACACACATGCGAGGATGCTAAAGCGCAAATACTTACATCGTACTCTGTGCTAAAACAGTAAACTAGTTAGCAAACATGCGTGATCCTAGTTCATTTTCAAATGTCTAATGCAACACATACAGGATGCAGTTAGAATAGGCTCGGCTAATCTAAACATGGCATGTGAAATGCAATCAATTGATGCACGTATTCAATTTGGAATTGAAGTACAAATGCGGTTAGCATGATGTACCGAGCCCGGTGCATGCAAGACGAATGTATGGATGCACGCATGCATTGCATAAGGTATGCTAAATTTAAAGATGCCCTAGTCTACCATCAAAAGCGGATAAATAAAAGGGAAGAAAGACGTGGGGTTGGAAGACATACACACCACTCACACACACTTATTACAGATTTGACCTCGCCCGGAGGGACCAAATAAATAATACAAATTAATTAACTACGCAAGCTAATTAAATATTACAAATTGCCTAATCAGTTAACAAACTAATTTAAACTAGGAAAAGCAGTAAACCGCCTCGGAGGGAGAGCCAGATGCAGCGCATGCTCGGGTCCTGCTCGGAAGTGCACGGCCATGCATAGTCTGCCTCTGTTTTTCCCTGCTTTGCCTCTCTGAAGACTGCCAAAGTCTCAAGGATGCTTCTCTGGATACTAGGAATCACCACCGGCTGAGTAGAATTACCACCGGCAATGAATTGTGGTCACCGGCACAAAATGAATCCATCGGCTGGTGATTTACTGCCGGTCGACAATGTATACTGCCGGTCGGCAAAGAATGCCTGCAGAACCTGCAACTCACAGCAGCAGAGGACAGAACTTGCATGGCAATACAATTCAAGCAATGTATGCACCAATCATGTCCCCTATCATGTTTGTGACTCAAAAGGGCATGTGTCTCGATTCTCGGACCGCCAATCACGCATTTCCATGCATGATGGCCTAAAGAATCAAGTGTGCAACTTTCATGTCAAATGAAATGCAAACCAAACAAACGAACCAAGGCCCAATTCCTATCACCAAGTCAAGGAACAAGGCATGCATGCAAGATGCAATGCAACCTAGGTATGCAAGCTAAGGATGCAACATGGCATGGCAAGACACTTATGCAAGCATACAAGCAAACATGAGGCAATGCAAACTGATGAAAAGGTGGACTTAGACATGATTTAGGCAACTCTAAATAGGCCTAAAATAGTGGCCAAAAACCAAGGAATTGGGATCAAACATACATACACACATGCAAGTAAGTTGGACTAACACTTAGGCATTAAATAAGCAACTCTAAGGCACACTTGAAAAGGGATATCATGGACAATTAGCATGCAACATAAGCTCTGAAAATCATGTTAAAACAAGGTGCCAAACCAAGCAACAAGGCAAGCTAAACATGCAATAATGGTCCAAGCATTCAAGGCTCACCAAAGAGGCAATGGACTACACTTAGTACAACCACACATGGCAGGACTTAGGCAACCAAAAACAGAGTTTTAACACATGAAACTAAGCCCAAAAGACCAACTAGATAGCATCTAGATGGTTTGAATTTAAAGGCATGCATAAATGCTAAAACATGGAGCATGCAAGGCAAGCTTCCAAAACTTCAAAGAGGCATCCAAGGCAAACATATGAGCACGTCAAAGGGACTGAAATAACATGTAGGGTGGTTCCAAACCACCGAAATGATGCAAGCAACACACTACACATTCACATACTTGAAGCATACAAGCTCAAATACAAAGGAGCTATACTACGCATGCCAAGATCAACCCAAACAACTATGGACAGACCTAAAACATGGCAAAATGAGCACAAAACCTTCAGAAGGCTAAACCTAAAACATGCTAGAGCAAAGGCTAATAACCTAAGGCATATTAAGGCCATAACAAGGCATTACATGGTAGGTATGCTAAGTATGCATGGTGTACCAAAACCAACAATAAACAGAGGCATATTATGATATAATAGGCACAAAAAACAGCCAAGGCATGGTCAACATAAAGCTTAGCTAGATTGTAACAAACCTCATACTGTTTACCGATTAATGACTGATTAACTGCTAATTACTGTTAACCGAGACTGATTATGACTGATGATTGAACTGAATAAACTACGGAACTGACTGACTGAAAACTGGAACTGAATTGACTGAGTATGTGTGTTAATCTGTATTCTATCTGTTTGATTGTTTACTTGATCTGTTGACGTTTTATGTTTAAACTGTTAATTGAAGGCCTTATCGGCGGCCGAACCGAGAATTGATTAATGTGTTATGACCCTCATAATTAATGTGATTTTATGGTGTAATTATCTGAAACTCGATTAGGTATGATTAGATTAGATTAAAATGAGTTAAATTGCAATGGTTGCCGTAATTACCATTTTGCCACACCTAGTGGCCACTATCTCAATATAACATGTGAGCCTTGTATACACTTGAAACAAACATTTCCTCAGCCTTGTTTGAGATCTTGCCGACCTTAGAGAGAGTGGAAGGGAGAGTAGTGAATTCAACATAGAGATTTGGCTTGAATCTTGAGGAATTGAAAGCTTAAGTGCATAATTGAACCTCTAGACTCGCATTCAAGGAACCTAGGTATGAATTTCATCTTGTTGATTTGTCTTTAAGTTGATTCATGCATGGTTCATGTCTAATTGTAGAGCTAAGTCATGGATTGGTTCATTAATGGTGAATTGAAGCTCAATTCATGCATGCATGTTTGAATTGTTGAGTTGTAAGTTGATTTCATGGTAAAATGGTGCATGCATGTCCATAATTTTGTAATGGTCCATGATTTCATCATGTTTTGGAAACAATTGGCTCCTTAGAGCATCAAATTGAAGCTTCAAAATGATTTGAATTCATGCGTGGTTGCATGTTCTCCATGTTCATGAAAATGGTTTGAAATTTGGGTTTGAATTAAACATCTTTGGGCTTTGACGTCTCAAAATTGAGCTTTGAACCATGTTATTCTATGTGTTAACAAGTGTTTTCTGGAAATTCAGCCCAAGAGGTCGAGTTTTGAGTTGTTAAAACTTGGTTTTTGGCTTGGAGGTGCAATCTGGATTTTCCAGATTTTGCACTTCCGCTCGAGCGGGGAAAGTGGAGCTCGAGCGTGGAATCCGAGCATCCAGCATTTCTCTGCACTGTTTTACAGTCCGCTCGAGCGGAGGATTGGGCGCTCGAGCGGAGTCTTGCGTCTCAAGCTCGAGCGGGCGTCGAGCGGAGATTTCACCCATCCAGTACTTTTACAGTACGCTCGAGCGGGGAAGTTGACGCTCGAGCGTGTACCTTTGTTGCACGTCCGCTCGAGCGGGGAGACCTGCGCTCGAGCGGGACTCTGTTTTTCTGAAAATTCTGAAAATGCTTTTAAAAGTGCATCTTTGCATCCTCATTTCATTCTAGGCATTCCTAGGCCTAGTTTAAGACATCTTATCGAGGATATAGATGTAGAACACACCGAGTCAAATTAGGGGTTAAGTTATTATCTTTCCCAGCTGTGTAGCTTAGTGTGTTCAATCTGTTAACTGTGTAGGATTGGCGACTGGGGAGACACGCTCTAGCATACTGTAGCCCAAACTCTGTGAGTAACAATTGTATAAAGATATGTTCAACTGAGAATGTTTTCTGACTGTTTAATGAAACTGTTTTCTGAAGTAATTATTGTTAATTGTTTGAATGTATGTCCTATATTCTAAAATGTATTGTGGCATCCTTAGCAACTGTTGTATACTGTTACTGCTACTGTTACAGAGATCTCTGTCGGTTCCCTTGTGGAACCACCACTGTTTACTGATTGATGGCTATCATTACTGTTCGGTCTTTAAGACCTACTGTTTACTGCTATGCTAATGGATGTACCACATATGACTGAATAACTGTTCTGACTGAAAGACTGAAGTATTGTTTAATGAACTGCTTTCATTACTGTGAGGACATTTCATTCTTAACCTCTTTACGCATTATGTTATTCATTGGGCTTTAGCTCACTGTTTATATATATATGTAGGTGCTCAGCCACCAGATCGGAGCTAGGAGCGTGGGTTAGACTCCAGTTTTGTCAAGCCAGCCTATGTGCCTCACAGCGAGGTTCCGAGCCTATCATGTTAAGGCTTAGGGGTGTTTTAGAATCCCCCCCCTCTGTATTGTCTTACTGTTTGGATTACTGTATAGACTGTCAGCTACTAACTGTACTGTTATCAAGGGATTAGGTCCCTGTACTGTGTGACTATAAATTTTGTATAGATTGTACTGTTTGTATGTATGAATGCATGAAAAATCTTTTTGGCATACAGACTGTCACAGCTCAATGGACATTATTTATTTACTGTACTAGCTTCCGCCAGGCCCTGTACTCTATATTACTGTATTACTGTTCTGCAGGCCTTCGGTAATCTCGGATTACTGGCCGGTTACGGTGCTAAACCCATAGGGCCGGGTTTGGGTCGTGACATAGCTGCTCCCTTAAGAGGCCAAAAATGGTCCATTTCAAGGACAATAAGGAGAAGGGGTGGCCCTCTCCTTCTTGGGACCTCAAGGCACCATCCTCACCTCTGAAATCCCTCAAGATTTCAGTGGTGAGGAGGTCCAAACATCAAGGTCTCGGAGCTCACTCAAAATAGCACAAAATGGGGCCTTTCAAGGCCTAAGAGGGATCAAACACCTCCAAACCACAAAACACTCTAAACAAACTATTTAGAGGGCCTAAAAACATAACTTTTTTGTATTATACAATAAACACGAAAACAGTTCTAAGATAGGTAGAAAAACAATGCAAAAATAGAGAATAAAAGGGAAGTTTCTCACCCTTGTAGATCACCTCCACAAATGATGCTCCAACAGCCCTCTTTGGCTTGAATCCAGCTCCAAAACACCAAAACCAGCCTCTTAGAACCTCAGTAGCTAAGAGAAGGTGAAACACTATGTGTTTGTGTGCAATAGTAAGACACAAACACAATTAAACACACACAAAGGTAAAAAGAGAGAGGTATAGAGATAGAATGTGTATGGATTCTAACCCTAGAACTCAAAACCCTAATATGGCTGTCTAAACTCTCTAAAGTGTCTAACCCTAAGCAAGGGAGAGAAGGGCTCCTCTTATAGAGCTTTTTGTCTTGTAAAGCTTACAAGACAAGCTTCTAAAGAGGGAGATCCCTCCATACACGTGTATGGAGGGGAGCCAAATGCAAGACAGCTGTAATAAAATATCTGCAAAAGCAGATGAACAGTAGTCGGCTGCTCAAAAATGCCATTTTGGCAAAAGGGAGTGTCGACCGGCAATAAATAGTGCCGACCGGCAATATACATTGCCGATGGCAGCAAAAACCAGCCGGTGGCCTCTGGCCATGGCCGGTGGTATGTGGGGATGCCTCACAAGGCATTCCCTGCCCCTCCAAGGCAAAATGCAAGTGTTTGGTGTAAAACCAGACACTGAACAGTCAAGTTCGGAGATCCTGAGGCAAGGCGCGTAGCCGAGACCTCCGGGAACTCCAAACGAACACAAACAAGGGTAATCACCAAGTGTTCCAATGGTGACGTCCAAGTTTTGAGGACGGTCAAAAATGGGGTGTCTATACTCTCGAGCCCCGCACCCCGCTACCTCTCCCTTCGCGGTCGGCCCTCCTCATGGTCGGTCCCTCCACTCGGCTACCCTTCGCAGTTGGCCTTCCTCGTGGTCAGTCCCTCCATTCGGCGACCCTCCGTGGTCGGCTCTCCTCATAGTCGGTCACTTCACTCAGCCACCTTTCGCGGTCTGCCCTCCTCGTGGTCGGTCCCTTCGCTCGCTGACCCTCTACGGTCGACCCTCCTCGTGGTCGGTCCCTCCACTTGCCGACCCTCCGCGGTCGGCCTTCCTCCTGGTCAGTCCCTCCACTCAGCCACCCTTCGCGCCCGGCTTTCCTCATGGTTGGTTCATCCACTCGGTCACTCCTATCAGTCGGCCTCCATCCTGTCGGTCTCTAACAACCCTCATTTTCTTCATTATTCCCTTCGTTGGACTAAAGTAGCACTTGGGAATGGGGGACTACTGACATGGGTAGGCCCATAAAGGCTACAACCCACTATAAACAACCCAAGTCCACCTTTTAGGGCCCAATACATAATCCAATTAATGAAACCCAACACTGCCGAAGCCCCACATAGCAATAAGAACCAATGGCATCAAGACACATGGCAAGAGAAGGGTAAGCCACATCAGCAGACAAAGATCTGCAAAGTTATTACTACACCACATCGCCATTAATGAGGCCCCCTTACAGCATTTATTACGATAATCCATCTCCGTTGGGACGACACGCCCTCACCCTGAACAAGGTAAGCTACAACATAGACTTTCGGCCAAGGTGACAGGTTGGAAGGGACAACGAAATGATTACCAGAGGATATAGGCAGACGTTGAAGACAAGAAGAAGGTTAAGCTTTTCTACCTCCACTCCATCTCTACACTCCACTTCTCTCTCTCTAACTTGCTTGTCGGAGGGTTCGCAGGGGGACTCCCCATTCCCCGTTGAACTCTTGTGCAGGTCTTCAGGTGGGCTTGGTCATTCGGACATAGGCTTAAGGAGCATGGATTAGTCCGACCCGTTCTATCATCACGAACTGTATCATCATAATATGAACTTATCATCCCATGAACTAGAACTTCAGCCATTCAACTTACTGTCTCTTGTCTCTAACGCCAAGAAAAAAATTCTCCAAATCCCAGATCAGACGACTACTAATCATGGCCAGAAATCTCGAAAAACCTAAGCCAGCTACTAATCATGGCCTATCCCTAACATAGTTATGTCTGAAAAAAAGTACATTAGGGAATTTTTTTTAAAGTGTTATATTTAGTACTTTTAACATTATGAAAAAACCCACATTTTAGCTATTTATGTAATTCACGCTAAATAGAACATTTGGGTCCATAGAAAAAAAACAAAATGAGAACCAAACAATTTATAAAATAACTATTTGCAATTTATTGGTGCTTTATCCATTCTTAAACACCCCTCTTAACTAAAAAGGTCAAAAGTCACTAAAAAGTAAAAAAAAATTCACAATTTTCCTTTATCCCCTCCGTTTTGCACCTTTTTGTTTTAATCAAAAAAATCATCACAAACATATTTTTTTTTCACCTTATATTTTAAACAAAACTAACCCTTAAGTAATGTATCTTACCCATCACTAATTGTTATTGTGGGGACATAATTTTTGAATGACAAAACGTAGCCGAGATGTCACCAAAGTGCTAGCCGAGGTGCCACGTGTCCTGTTCATGATGCCTAGATCATCACTGCTAGGCCGAGATTATCTACTAGAATACCGGAATCCGAGATAAGCAGACAAGGGACAAGAGTCCTAGAATGGGATAAGACTTCAGTTTGGATAAAGATAAGACTCTTAGAGAGTTTATCCTAATCCTACTAGGAGTCCAAGATTAGCAGTAATCCTAAATCCATTAGAGCTAGGCTTTTATTGGGATTAAGATTGTGTTGCCTATAAAAGGAAGGCATCCCCATGGGTCTAAGGTATACAATTTGTATTCTGAATAGTGAGTTAAGCACTTGATTTATCTTTGAGAGATAACTGACTTGATCGTCGGAGTGCCCCCGGGTGGGCAAACCACCGCCAGAATCTTCTCTTTCTATTGCAGGTCAATCAGGCGCCATCTATTCTGCCAGTACTCTCCAGCTGAATACTGAGTTGGCAGTGTGGTCAGAAATTGACAAACACAGTTATGTTTCCTGTTATTTCTTATGATATAACACAAAATTATGAAAAGGTTATTTGGTACTCTACATCACTTGACATTTGATACTTGTTAAAAAGTATTGGATCCCACAAGGTCTGTAAATAGATCAAAGTCAGATTAAATATGTCAAAATTCGAATCCAATCCGATTAAGACAAACTCGAATCAGTTTATTCCATTTCTGATTATAGATAATCCTGGTTTGAATCCGTTAATCCGATCAATTTATTTATTTATTGAGTTACAATTTGTTTATTCCATATCTGACTTTTTTTTTTTTTTTTTTCATTTTGTGTTTTTTCATTCAAATTGAGAATAATTGGATCAGATCATATTTTTACATATTTGATTTGCTCAATAAACGGATCCAGATTATCAAATTGTCGGATCGAGTTTTTAGTTAATAGATTTTCAAATCGAATTCAGGTTGGATTCGAATTAAAACTAATCCATTAACAACCCTAGATCCCACAATTTTAATCAATAATGACTCTGTTTGGTGGGAATTATTGAAAGTTGAAAATGATAATAAAAAATTAAAAGCTAAAAATATTTTTCGCCTAATTTTTCAAATAATCAATATATATATATATATATATATTTTTTTAACTAAAGGCCTTGTTTGAAAAAGGGCTATTTGGATTGAAATAGCCAATAAAGATAAAATATGTTAAAATAGTTAATAAGATAAAATATCACATCCAACCTATAATTATTTCAATTTTTCTTTCGCAATCAACAAATCAACTACAAAAACTATCTTTCCAAACACAACTTTTTTAGTCAAGCTAATTTTTTTTTTAAAAGTCAACTAAAATAACCAACTTCCCAATCGATGCATAATTTAAACTATTTATGCCTAATAAGCTATAAAGATAAACTACATAAAATAATTTGGTGAAAAATGCTTGAGGCCTCGAAATTTCGAGTCTCGAATGCCTTGAAATAGTTTTTTTTTTTTTTTGTTTTGCAAGGGTGGTTATGTGTAGGGATATATTAAAAAACTAGACATTCCGCACCAATTCAGAGTTGGGTTGGACTGATTGGGTGATAAATTTGACTGATTAGTTAGGTTGCTGGTTAAAATTTATTAATTTCATATAGTTTTGTACGGGTCCATATTATATTTTTATTTCAATTAGGAAGACTTGGAGGAAATTTATTTGAAATAAAAATATAGTAGGGGCTCATACAAAACTATATGAAATTAACAAATTTTAACTAGCAGCATTAGTCAATTTTATCATTAAATCAGTCCAACTCAACTCACTTTATCAAACCACACCGGTTGAGTTAGTGGGGGATGTCTAGTTTTTTAGCACACTTCTACACATAACCACTCTTCAAAAAAAAAAAAAAAAAAATGATTCAAAGCATTCGAGCCTCGAAATTTCGAGGCCTCTAGCACGATTGTAATTTGATATAGACTCTCAAATCAAAGCCCCCGTTTGGCAACATGGTTATGACTAATATAGCCTAATAACAGATAAAATAGGTTAAAAAATCAATAAGATAAAATGTCACATATAAATTATAATCATCTCAGTCTTTTTTTTTTATAATAAAATTACAAAAAAGTCAAAAGTTTATCTTAAACAAATTATGTTTTGGATGATTTTTTAGTTTTTTTACAAAAAGATGTGTAAAAATATTTAAAAAATAATTTTTTTGACTTGTTGTATAATTTGTTAGATTTTTGATTTTTTTAATAATTTTTTAACTTTTCAACTAAACAGTAATGTTCCCAAATGAGATATAAAATAACTAAAAAATTTAAAATTAAACTAAAAAAGCTCTTATCAAACAAAACTAAAATAAATTATAATAATCACAACTAAAAAAATTCATACCAAACAAAGTCAAAATAAATTATAATAAACAAAGCCAAAATAAACTATAATAATCACATTTTATAAATTGTAACAAGAAAAATATTTTAGAGTTTTAATCATTGAGCTTAAAAATCAACTTTAATGAATTGAAAATAGATCTCACCTATTATTGATGTGATGTATTTTTTATTTTTTTACTCCATATCAACTCATTAAAATTATTGTTAGAACCGTTATTTAGAGCACTCAGGCCACGTTTGGAAATAATTTCTTTTTAATAATTTTTTGACTTTTTAATTAAAATATAATGTAAAAAATATTAATATATTTGAGATGATTTTTTAACTTTTTACGAAAAGATATATAAAAAGTAGAGAAAAAATAAAATTTTTGACTTTTTTATATGAATTGTTGACTTTTTAATTTTTTTAATAACTTTTTGACTTTTTTAAAAAAAAAAAAAAAAAACACTTATGAAACAAGGCCTCAATTACAAATGAGTTGACAATCAATCTCGCCTATTATTGATGTGATGTATTTTTTATTTTTTTACTCCATATCAACTCATTAAAATTATTGTTAGAACCGTTTATTTAGAGCACTCAGGCCTCGTTTGGAAATAAATTTTTTAAATAATTTTTTGACTAAAATATGATGTATAAAAATTAATATGTTTAGAATGACTTTTTAACTTTTTACGAAACGATGTAAAAAACTAAAGAAAAAAGAAAATCTTTTACTTTTTAGTATAAATTATTGACTTTTTAAATTTTTTAATAACTTTTTGACTAAAAAAAACACTTCCTCAACATGGCCTCAATCACAAATGCGTAGCAACCCCCTGGTCAAGTTGAGACTTTAGGGTTATTTGGGATGTCCTAAATAAGTGTATTTTTTAACTTTTTAGACTAAAAGATTGAGAAAAAAATATGCTTGTTTCGGTTAATTTTTGACTTTTTATAAAAAAATATATATTAAAAAATTGTATAAATTAATGTGTAAAAAAAAATTAAAATTAAGAATCGTACATCGTACTTTTTGATTCTTAATAAATAATAATAAATTTTTAACTTTTTAAATAATTTTTTAATCTTTTAACTTTTTAATTTTTTGATCACATGTCAAATTTGACATCTATCTCCATACCACCGCATAATTTTTTCAAAATCATCCCTATCACTTTACCAGTCATACCTAAGACACTAGTGGCGGTGCCGTAAGACCACCAAATGACTGCTCTCAAGGACACCGATTTTCAACTCTCGAGGTGGTGGTGGGGTCCAAAGCTCCTTTTCTCTCCTGGACTCTTCATAGAACCACGACACGTGTCGGTGAAAACGACGCTCGAAGATCTTATCGAAAAAATTGATCTTTTAATAACTATTTCGATTTTTTAATTAAGTGATGACAGAAAATATAAAAATTAAAATTTTAATATCAATTCTAATGATGTGATAATACAATAAAAAAAATAAATATAAAACCATAAGTTAAAATATCAAATTATAAGATGGACTCACCGCTAAAGCTTCCTTTAAACCTTCTCATTTGAAAGTTTCAAACATTTTTCTTTTTAATTATTTTAGTCACACTTTGTTTAGAAAGGTGATTGATTTTTTTAAAATTGATTTTATGATTGTAAGGAAAAAAATAAAATAATTATAAATTATATATAATATTTTATTTTATTAATTATATTAATTTATTTTATGTAATATTTTAACCTAATTCTATTTCCAAACAGAACCCAATCATTCCAATTTTATATCAATAGTTAATTTATTTATTTTTTTTATACATAAACTCTACACTTTATTCCCTCAGTCTTTAATACACATATCTATTTTTTAATAAGTTATGGGTGCATTGTGTGGTTGAAATTTAATAACAAATCATATTAATTTTTCAACATTAAATCTCAACTATACAATACATCACTTTAGGAAAAAAAATACTTTAGAGGATCCTTGGTGCTCAAATTATGGGATCTAACTTTTTATTTTATTAGTACAAATCTTAACACTAGGATTGAAATAAAGGTAAATTATCAATAGATTTTAATAGTTTGATTTAATTCTTATTAAATTTTTATAAAATTATTGTTAAAAATATTTTTTATGATAATTTTCTACATATGTCACTAAAATTGACAATTAGTGACTTTCTTATCATGATTTTTATAAATTGTTTCAAAAACTTACAATTAATAACATTTTTCTGTGACGAATTTTTCAAATTGGTAGTTAAAGTTAAAAATTAGTGATTTTTTAATGATAATTTTTTAAAATTATCGCTAAAATTTATAATTAGTAATTTTTTTGTAACAAAATTTTTAAACAGTCACAATTAGTGACGTTTTTTTATAATGTTTGATAAAAAATATTATTAATTATTATAAGACTTATTAAAAAATAAATTCATCTATTAAGAGATACATGTAACCCCTCCTTTAAATAAAGTGGTGTCAATTTGGGGGCAACACGAATTCATTTCAAATTTCTCTAAGAAATTTGAATTAAATTTGACTCGAATTTGGTCAAATAGTTGGACAACTCGACTAATTCAAAAAGCTCAATCACAAACATAAATATATTAAATATTAAATATATTTATAAATTATTAGTTGTAAAAAAATAATAAAATTATTTTTACTATTTTTTCATAATATAAATTATTTATTTTAATGTTATTAATGATTTTATAAAGAATAAGGTCTAACTTTAACTAATTAAATAGTTTAGTTGCAATATATATATATATATATATATAAATTTGTGGATAATTCGAGAAATTATGGCCTAATTCTAATTCAATTTATTATATTAATGTTGGATTTGAGTAAAAAAGTTTGAGTTAAAAAGCCGAGTTTAAGGGAAATTCGTGTTAAATTTAAATAACTCCACAATTTGATTGAATTGCACACCTATAAAGACATCAATGATAACTTTAATTTTCAATGACTCCACAGTTAAAAAGTGATTGAACTTAAATCAACACGTTGTTGATCTATAATGTTACTATGATAATATTTATAAGGCTACCCGATTGGATAGATTCCACTATCAAAATTTAATTTGAGTCATTCTTTTTTTTGGTGATTGTCAATATACAAGATGTTGTTGCTTAGTGAAATCAGTTGATGATGTGGGGAAGTTTGTTGCGATGAGTAAATTTGGGATAATAGTTGGTTATTAGTATTTTCTAATGTAGAGATAGTGATGTTTGGAGAGGTGTAGTAGGCTTTGGAATTGTAATAATAGTATGGGTTTGAGTAAGATGTTGTAGGTATGTTTGAGTAATAGTTATAATTGGTTAAAAATATATAAGTGGTTGGTTGGGTGCGTAGGAGATGTGTGCTGAGTGATATGTGGGTTGATTTTCAGTTTGTAAAATGTAGTGATGATTGTCATGTTAGGTATTGTTGTAGTTTGGTAATGAATTATACATTGTATTCATTGTTGGGTATACATTCTTATTGGAGTGTGGGAACCAATTGGTTTGTTAAAGAATTTTAATTTGACTTGGTTTAGGTATAATATATTTTTATATATTATATTTGTGGAGGTCCAATTCAATTTGGGTACAATTAGGGCTTGATTACAAAACCCTAAATTAACAATATATATATATATATATATATATATATATATATATATTGTTTTAGTGTGCTGTGCCCTAACAGAACAACATTGAAAACAAATTTGGTGGGTTTGTCAATTGGTGTTGATTGTGTAAGTTGACTTGGTCAAATTCAATGCCTTGTTGCTGTGTTGGTTCGGTGGGCTGTTTTGGATTCGGCTGTTTGGGTTAATGATTTTGGGTCTTCTTCAACTCTGATTCTGAAGATTTTGGTTCATCTATTTGGTGAGGTCTTTCCTCTTGTTTATTTGTGATTATTTGGAATTCACCTAAGGGTGATTTTGTGAGACCATTGGTGTCTCGTTTGTAATCGTTTGGAACTTATTTGGTTGATAGTGGAATCGGATTTCGATCCCGTAGACGTACCTCACATTGAGGGAACCACGTAAAAATTCTGGTGTTGCCTTTAATTTAATTTTTCCGCATTAGTTTTTATTCCCATTGATTGATTTACTTGTGGGGAATCACATATTTTTCCTAACAACTGGTATCAGAGCTTACGGTTTATTTGGGTTTATTTATTTGTGTAAATCAATGGAGGGTAATGTGGGTCGTATGTCTAGTTTCAATGGAAGCAATTGGGTAACTTGGAAAACTAAAATGGAGGACCTATTATTTTGTAAAGATTTGTATGGACCCATTGAGGGTGATAGTGACAAACCCGAGGGTATGAAAGATGATGAATGGAATAGGCTTAATCGAAAAGCCGTTGGTGTTATCCGTCAATGGATTGATGACAGTGTGTTTCATCATGTTGCTATTGAAACTTCAGCACATGATTTATGGAAAAAATTAGAGGGTCTTTATGATAGGAAATTAGCCACAAATAAAGCCTTTCTGTTTTGTAAGTTGGTTAATTTAAAATATAAAGAGGGCAGCCCTATTCTGGAACATCTGAATGAAATAAAGAGTATTGTTAACCAACTTGCCTCTATGAAAATTGTTTTTGATGATGAGTTGCAGGCTTTGATGCTACTTAGTTCTTTGCCCGAAAGTTGGGAGACTTTGGTTGTGACCGTCAGTAATTTGGCACCTGATGGAGTTGTCACAATGGGCCAAGTCACTAGTAGCCTGTTGAATGAAGAAACTAGAAGAAAATCAGCGGGTTCCTCTCATTCAGAAGCATTTGTTGTGAGAGGCCGAAGCAAAACAAGGGGGAGGAGTAAGACTTCTCATGGTCGTGATCAAAGTCGTGACAAATCAAAAGATGGTTCTTTTTCAAAGAAAGACATTGAGTGCCATTATTGCCATGAGAAAGGGCACATGAAGCGGGAATGCCGAAAGCTCAAGAATAAGGAGAAAAGACGTGACAAAAGTGTGGACAAGAAGCAAGAAGACACAACGGCAGTTACTACCAATGGTGATCTCATGGTCGTTTGTGAAGATGATTGTATCAATTTTGTGGGCCAAGAGAGCAATTGGGTGATTGATTCCGGTGCTTCTTTTCATGTGACTTCTTGAGTTGATTTCTTCACTACCTACACCGAAGGAGATTATGGTTTTGTTCAAATGGGTAATGAAGGTTTGTCCAAGATTATTGGCATGGGTGATGTTTGCTTGGAAACAAATTTGGATTGCAAGTTGTTGCTTAAAGATGTGAGGCATGTTCCCGACATTCGCCTCAATTTGATCTCTACTAGGAAGCTAGATGATGAAGGCTTCAACAACAAATTTGGTGATGGAATATGGAAGCTCACAAAGGGTTCTTTGGTGGTGGCTAAGTGCAAGAAGACTCATACACTTCATTCGATGCAAGGAAAAATTTGTAAAGGTGTTGTCAATGCACTTCAAGATGATACTTCTACCGAATTGTGGCACAAGCGGCTTGGCCATATGAGTGAAAATGGGCTGCAAGTTTTGTTCAAGAAACAGCTTCTACCCGGTTTGAAAGGTACACATCTTAAAACTTGTGTTCATTATTTGGCGGGTAAACAACATAGAGTTTCTTTTCATAAAAATGTTACTTTTAGAAAAGAAAATGTTTTGGAGTTGATCCATTCAGATGTTTGTGGTCCTTTAAAAATTAGAACACATGGTGGTGCACTTTATTTTGTTACTTTCATTGATGATTATTCAAGGAAAGTTTGGGTTTTTCTACTAAAAACTAAAGATCAAGTTCTAGAAGTATTTAAGCACTTTCAGGCCATGGTTGAAAGACAAACAGGGCAGAAATTGAAGTGCATCCGATCAGACAATGGTGGTGAATACATTGGGCCATTTGATGAGTATTGTCGCAGCCAAGGTATTCGGCATCAAAAGACAGTTAATAAGACTCCTCAACAAAATGGAGTTGCCGAGAGGATGAACCGCACCATTGTGGAAAGAACAAGGTGTTTGCTTTCACAAGCTAAATTGCCAAGATCCTTTTGGGGTGAGGCATTGAAGATAGCGGTTGACGTGATCAATTTGTCTCCTTCCTATCCATTGAATGGTGATGTTCCAGAAAGAGTTTGGACCGGTAAAGATGTGTCTTATGAGCACTTGAGAGTGTTTGGTTGCCGAGCTTTTGTTCACATTCCAAAAGATGAGAGGTCCAAGCTTGATAGTAAGTCAAGACAATGTATTTTTCTTGGCTATGGGCGTGATGAATTTGGGTATAGATTGTGGGATCCGGTCGACAAGAAAGTCATTCGAAGCCGTGATGTTGTGTTTCTTGAAGACCAAACAATTGAAGACTTTGGCAAAGGTGATCAACCAGAGCCAAAAATTAGTGATCTCATTGACATGGATCCATCTCCTTCATCTTCAGTTGATGATGAAAATGGGGAAGATGTGCAGCCACTTATTGAAGATGTGGAGGATGATGCTAATCCTAATGAAGTTGAGCCAGAAATTGAGGAAGAGCATCCAACTCAAGTACCGTCACCACGACTTGAGTTGAGGAAATCTACAAGGGACCGACAACCTTCAAGAAAGTATTCTCCCAATGAATTTGTGTTGATTTCTGATCAAGGGGAGCCTGAGAGCTACCAAGAAGCAATTGAGCATGTAAAGAAAGGTAATTGGAAAAAGGCCATGAACGAGGAGATGAATTCCTTGCTTGAAAACCAGACTTATGATTTAGTGAAGTTGCCTAAAGGGAGGAAAATTTTGAAAAATAAGTGGGTTTTCAAATTGAAGAATGATGGCAAGAATCTGAGGTACAAAGCACGTCTTGTTGTGAAAGGCTTTGGGCCAAAGAAAGGTATTGACTTTGACGAGATTTTCTCACCGGTTGTAAAGATGTCTTCTATTCGGGTTGTACTTGGCATGGCTGCAAGTATGAACCTTGAAGTTGAGCAACTTGATGTGAAGACCGCATTTCTTCATGGTGACCTTGAAGAAGAAATTTACATGGAGCAACCGGAAGGTTTTGTAGAGAAAGGGAAAGCGAAATTTGTTTGGAAATTGAAGAAAAGTTTGTATGGTCTCAAGCAAGCCCCGCGACAATGGTACAAAAAATTTGACTATTTCATGATGAATAATGGTTTTTCTAAAACCATTTCGGACCATTGTGTGTTTGTGAAAAATTTTTCGGATGGCAAATTTATTATTCTTTTGCTTTATGTTGATGACATGTTAATTGTGGGTCAAGATTCTACCATGATAAACAGGTTGATTCGGATGGCAAAAATGTGTTGCTCTCTCAACTACCGAAGCTGAATTTATTGCCATTACGGAAGCTTGCAAAGAAGAGTTATGGTTGAAGAAATTCTTGTAAGAATTGGGTTTAAAGCAAGAAAGGTATGTGCTTTATTGTGATAGTCAAAGTACTATTCACTTAAGTAAAAATTCTACTTTTCATTCGAGATCGAAACACATTGATGTGAGATATCACTGGATTCGTGATGTATTAGATTCGAAATTGTTATAACTCGAAAAGGTTCACACAGATGATAATATTTCAGATATGTTGACAAAGACTTTGTCGAGGGACAAATATTTAAAGTGTCGAACTTTGGCGAGTATGGTTGATATCTCCACCTAAGTCGGTAGGGGGAGAATTGTTGGGTATACCTCCTTATTGGAGTGTGGGACCCAATTGGTTTGTTAAAGAATTTTAATTTGACTTGGTTTAGGTATGATATATTTTTATATATTATATTTGTGGAGGCCCAATTCAATTTGGGTACAATTAGGGCTTGATTACAAAACCCTAAATTAACAATATATATATATATATATATATTGTTTTAGTGTGCTGTGCCGTATATACAAAACAACATTGAAAATAAATTTGGTGGGTTTGTCAATTGGTGTTGATTGTGTAAGTTGACTTGGTCAAATTCAATGCCTTGTTCCTGTGTTGGTTCGGTGGGCTGTTTTGGATTCGGTTGTTTGGGTTAATGATTTTGGGTTTTCTTCAACTCTGATTCTGAAGATTTTGGTTCATCTATTTGGTGAGGTCTTTCCTCTTGTTTATTTGTGATTATTTGGAATTCACCTAAGGGTGATTTTGTGAGACCATTGGTGTCTCGTTTGTAATCGTTTGGAACTTATTTGGTTGATAGTGGAATCGGATTTCGATCCCGTAGACGTACCTCACATTGAGGGAACCACGTAAAAATTCTTGTGTTGCCTTTGATTTAATTTTTCCGCATTAGTTTTTATTCCCATTGATTGATTTACTTGTGGGGAATCACATATTTTTCCTAACATTCATGTTGAATGGTGTGTAGTTGGTGTTATCCATGTTGGCGGTTTTGTGAGAACCTGTGATATGCGGAGTTAGGTCAACTGTGAAAGAATGAGAAAAGTGTTAGTTAAACTCTCGGGGCAATAGTAGAAGAGAATTTGTTAACAGCTAAGAATGTGACTAACCTGCTTGCGTGTAGGCACTGTAGATGGTGTCACAAGTTTGTTCAACAATGAATTTGTGACATTTTACTCTCTATCCAAGAACCAATGAACCAAAGAAAATTCAGGATTGTATGCCTTATATAGCAAATGTTTAAAGAATGGTTCTTAATACATAGAGTAAATGTATTAAAAGAAATTTAATATAAGAAGGTTTTAAAAGCAACCTTAGTAAATGTATTAAAAAAAATAGAGAGTTAAAATTTAATACAAGGAGCTTTTAAAAGCAACCTTAGATTAAGAATGGTTCCTTTTTATTGTGACATTTGTTTGTTTGTTTTTGGATTATACTTGGTGTTGGCTGTTTGATAAACTTGGCAAAAGTAGTTAAGTGGTCAGGCATTGATCCAATTTGATGGTGAGAGTATGCCCTCTGTATTTTTTTTTTCAAATAGTTTTAAAATATGTAGTAGGTGGTTGATCTGCAGCAGACTATAAATGTTAGGTTAGGTGTGAGACCATGACGGCGAGAAGGCCTCTTGCACAAGCGAACAATTCTGCTGCTGGAACAGAAGTTGTTGTTGATTTGCCTTTTTTAAAAAAATAAAAAATAAAATTGGGAAAATAATTTCCCATTATGATTGTCATTTTGTGTGTGTTTATTTGTTTAACCATATTGTGAAGTACATGGTGGATAAGAAGTTTGACAATTTTATTGTCAATTTATGTGTGTGTTTCATTTCGACATATCGTTGAACACATGGTGGGCACACTAGACAAGAGGAAAAGAATGAAAAGCAACAAGAATTATAACCATGATAAAAAAAATAGCAACATATACACTACCAACAAGAATTAACACCAACTGGGAAACGAAAAGGGAAGCAGAGCATACCTCTTCTGTTTCTTTGAGAAAACTGTTGGTCATTTGCAGCAATCAAATTGAACAATTTACACCTCTTAATAGGTGAGGATTTTAGGAGTAAGTGTGGTGCAAAGCGGCTGCCTCAGCAGTCGCGGTACAGGTGGCACGAATTGATGAAGATATGAGCACAGAGGTCCAGCACAACACCGATATGAAGCACCAATGTTGGAAATTTCTAGGAGAACAAATCATACCTATTGCGAGATTATACCTGAATTTGTTACAAACACTGTACACTGCCTCACCGCTTGACCCATTAAATCCTTGGAACTCTCAACAGTATATCTAAAAAGTTTTTACTAGTAAGTTGCAGGTTGTTGTCGATCTGTTTGTATGTTTTTTTTGGTTGTTGACAATATTGATCTGTTTGTATTTTAGATTTTAAGTTATTTGACAATATTTATAACCACTTAAGATACTTTTATAAGATGTGTGTTTTTTTTTATTTATTTTTTATTTTTTTATTTTTATAACTTATTGTGTTGGTGAAACTAATTAATGAATTATTTTGATCCATTATGTTTTCTTATAATGTTTCATTATATTGGGATATAGGTGGATTTATTTGGATTTTTTTTGCCATTTGTCTATAAGAAAAACAGTATTGGAACATAAGAAAACAAAGTTGAGTAAGTGGAATATAGGTAAGTAAGGAAGAATTTATGACCTTGTTTGGTTTGGTTTTGGGCGATAAATTTTTTGAAGAAATTTTCGGGAAAGATTTTAGATTTTTTTTTAGTTTGTTTGGCTGTATATTTTGGAAATAGTTTTGAAGTATGAGAGTTTAGAAAATTTTGAAAATTTTTGGAAATAGTTTTCAAGTATGAGAGTAGGAGATAGAAAGTGATTTTAGAATTTTTTTTTGAAAGTTACTAAACCAAACTAAATTTTAGAAAACTTTCTCAAAAATTTATTTCTGAAAATTAAACCAAATACGGCTTATATAAAAATGGTTGTTTCATATATATCTTATTTTAATTTGATTGAAATATTTTAGAGAATTACTTTCTTATTTCAATTTTTTTTTTTCGAATTCTTGTTGGAAATTTGGTGTTTAACTCTTTATGAAATTTTAGGAGTTAGAGTAGGGGAGGCTCTATATACACACCATAAGTTGTCTCACGGCAAACCATTTCTATACACACACCAAAAATAATTTGAAAAATAAATATTGTTCTCATCACACACCACAAATTTATATATTTATCCATACTCACACACCAACCCCAACAATATACACACAAAGTTCCATCTTTGCCCCCACACAGCCCCACAGCCACAATGTTCATCTCCCCCTCCATTCTCTATTCAAACTGGTGAACACCATTGCTGAAAACACACGTCGTCTGTGGTGTTGCTCAACACAGCTGGAACTTCACATTGGAGATTTAGTAGGTGAGTTATTATTTATTTTAGGGTTTTATGCACTTATCTCCATTGCTGAAAACACAACATTACTGCATTCCACGGATGCTCCGTTCTGAAAAAAAAAAAAAAAAATTGTAAGTGTTCGGCAGTACAGAGTCGAACTAAATGAAATTGCTCGATTTTTGTTAACGGAATATACGAATAAAGTTCGACTGTAGTATGTTGAACATGTTGTTCGACCGTAGTATGTTGAACAAAGGCATTTTGTTCGACGGTAGTATGTTGAATAAAGGCATTTTGTTCGACCGTAATATGTTGAACAAAGACATGTTGTTTGACGGTAGTGTGTTGAACAAAGCCATTTTGTTCGACCGTAGTATGTTGAACAAAGGCATTTTGTTCGATCGTAGTATGTTGAACAATGATATAATATCCACCTCTGGTTATCCAAACTGTACCAACTATTCACCACTCAACAAGTAACGAAAACGAAAACAAAAACAACAAAAAAAATAACCTCTTCTTTGCTCCATTGTTGCGAATCAAAGTTGCCAGATGCATCCTTCATTGAATCCATTCAAAATCTTCAATAATACTATATTTTTGATTATTTGTTGAAGAGTTTTTGGTTTTGGTTTTAGGGTTTTTGTATTCTTGACAAAAAAGATACGTAAGGAACAAGTTTGAAATTGATGATTTATATTATATTCATTCTTGTCCTTTATGGTAAATACACAAATGGTGTGTAACATAACTTGTCCTCTATAGTCATTTCACTTAAGGTTAAAATTGTAATAAAAAAAAAATTAATTAATGGTTTGCCTTGAGAGAAAAGGTGGTGTGTAAATAGAGCCACCCGTAGAGTAGTTGACGTCACATTTAATTTTTTATTATATTTATGTTTAATGAATGATTTTATGTATTTTCTAGCAATTATTTGATGGATGAATGACACTTGAAAAATCTACAGTTTGTTGCAATATGAAACTTTGAATCATATATTATGTTCTGTGATTTTAGAATATTTTTTGGCTACATTATGTAAAAATTCTGCTATAAAATTTTATATCATAGAATAGAAAACGAAATATTGAAATATTTATATTGTTATAGCTATTAATATTCAAAAGTTATCATTTTATAATTTTTTTTGGGAAGAATATTATTGTTAATGATTTCAGAACTGCTATTTTAAGAAAACTAATGAAGAACAGTTGAAAATTACATGAGGAGGATTTTGCCATTTGATTAAAAAAATAAATAAATGAAGAATTTTTGTAGAAAACAATGAATTTAAGGTATTGAACAGGCAACAGAAAGTAAACCAAATTTGCAAAATGGCAAGTGTTGCTAGCTAATGGGTTTAGATTTATTTCTCAAATCTGGCTCAATAGTTTAATTGTTGTGGAGCTAAATGTTGTGCAGAAGAATAACAATTGATAAACCACTTATTAGCCTATAGTGAAAAACACATCGATTAAAGTATAAGAATTTGAAGCCAAATAGACAGTTATATGATGAACTAAAGTAGTTGACTATGGAACAAAACATTTATTGTACAAAGTTGACCCAAAAAAGAGAAAAAGGAAAAATGCTAGAAGTGTAAAAACACTGCAAGTGTTGAGTCACCTAGTTTGCAAGCAACAACAACACATAGGAATACTAAATAGCCATGCCTTCATTTGTGCCACAGTATTGGAATACTGTCCAGGCAACAACACATACTGTCTAGCACAATTCAAGTTAAAAAACACAGGAGGTTAAGGACAAACAAAAGAAACCATTCATAGCTTAGGAGGAACTAGTTGCGCAACATGAAAAGCCAGAGTTTTGAACCAATTGCTTCATTTCAATATGGTGTGAAGTAGTAAATGATAAAAACAATCAAGTGAAAACTTATCTACTAAATTCGCAAGAGATAAATCAATTGGGAAAAACTTACCAAGAGATAAATCATTTGGGAAAAACTTACCTGCTAACAATTATCTAACATGGGTAGTTTGAAGAGGGGGCTAGCCTATGGAGATAAATTTATATAAATTATAAAAATATTAGAGATAGTTTCCACGATAAATTTTTATAAATTAAAGATAGTTGCAACGATAAATTTTTATCACAGTGAGATTCATTCTTTTCTGTCCAAAAATAAAGAAGTAAATAGATGTCCTAAAAATACATGAAAGCAGTGAAAAATCTTTTCATTATTGAGAAGCATGCATAAAGCAGCAAAACAAACAAAACATTTTTCAGTCGGTGATGAACAGAGAGAGAGAGAAAAGTAAACCAAAAGCCAGAGAAAGTTTTAGTATATATAGAGTAGTACTCATTGTGGGTACAACAAGTATGAATTCCATCGAAAAAGCGATTACCTAATTCACTGTTCATAGTTAAAGAGAAGAAATATTGCGTTGAGTTTTATGCCATTAATTAACCATCAAAATTTATAGCATAACATAAAAGCCAAGAATAGATATTGAATGCAAGAATAAATAGGTACTATATGTAGTATCCAAAAGCTAGCAAGCATAATCTTATACTACTGATGATAGCTATTTATATGTTGTCCAAAACGTGGAAGTTATTACATACCAATGTTGTTTATATGTTATGCAAAAAATGTAAGTTACCTATTATGTATAACTTTTAGTGAAGTATATGGATATATAGAGAGCTACGTTAATAATAATATATATATATCTAGATCTACTATTAGTATATTGTATCACATGAGGGAATTTATACATCTTCTACTTGTCAAATAGTCCACTTGTTGTTTGCCCATATTGAACTTGCATTTTTTGTGGGAGCGAGATGGATGTAATATTCTTTTTCCTTTGAAGCCATGTTCATGTCAGCTATTTTCTGCATGCGTTCCTACAGTTGAAGAGTCTATGCATATTAAATAATTGTTGCCATGCTTTAATTTAAACTTTACTTTGAAATTGCAAGGAGATACTTGCCTTGAGGTTTAATTGGACCAGTGCATCTGCTGAATGGCCTACCAACTTCTCTGCATGTGGTCCAAAAATAGCTGTTTGGAAGCTACCACTGCTGTCTTTGATTTGAACTCGGAGGATAGATCTGCAAGCAGTTAAGATGGATATAATAGGATATAATAGAATGTAATAAAGGAAATTATGATGAAGCAAGCCTAGCCAATACTTAGGTTTCACTATTTAATAGGTTTGGTGAATTTAGTTGAACCAAATTATATGTTTTGTACCTTGCTATTGTTGTAGATTGTTCTGTGCTGTATTCAATGCAAGTAAATGAGGTGCCAATGTCCTCCATTGTACTACGATTACATTTTTTACAAGCAATATACCATGGACGTTGTGTTACTGGTTTTGCTGTTATTTTGCCTTTTATCCATATGTTACCCTGTTTTGAAATAGAGTAGTATGTGAATGTAAGTATACATATATCGATGTAATTGTCTTCAATTAAGAAGATGGATAAGAAGGTATATACTTCATGTGAGGACAAATTATTAATGGGTACAACTTCAAATGTTTCTGAAGATGAAGTTGGAGATGGCAACAGAAACATGTGTTTTGAATTTGTAATTTTTTCAGTTTTTTGTGGTTTTGCTATTTGCCTGCATTAATGTAATGAAGGAGCTATTAGTATAGGTTAGATGTGAAGGCAGTAAAGTGAATATAATGTTTGTGATTTGTACCAGTCACGCAACGATTGTATTTCAAGTATGTTGGCATTGAAGATGAATTCAGCGGTTGGAGTAGTTGATAGAGAGCATCCTGTAATTGCAGTTTAAAGTGTAAGCATAATTTTATTCTTCTAGGTATTCGATAATGGAAAATATAGGACAGTTATGTGGCATTTTCTGTTGGAGGAAAGGGTATGTTAACCTACCATTGAATGTAGTTGCTCTGAGGTTTGTGGCAACAAATGTAAGTTTTTCAGTAATGATGGAGCTTATGTGTTCACATTCATTTGTGGTGAAGTCATCCCATGCTGAAAGCTTTACAGACTGATTGCTATTGATAGAGACATTCGAAAGTGTGTTATTAATAAATTTGTGTACTTGTTAATTTGAATTTCGAAATATCTATTATGTTAATATAATATGTAGGATGTGCGTGGAAATTGGTAGAGAACTAACGATTGATCGATGAGAAAGATTTCTCGGACTTTAGCTGGTTGTCCATTGATTCGCTTTGTGATTGTTCTTGTCGACAGAACATTAGTTGCAATAGCAGCAATATCTGTTGGGCATGTAACATAAATGTGAATGGTAGGTAATTAAAAGCGTAATTGTGCTGCTATTAGTTGTGGTTTTCATATGAATTTACCAAATTTGATATTTTTTGTAATGTAGTTGGATGCATCTGCTAGCTGGATGAAAAAGTATGTTTCTGATGCATTTGCTTTTTCTGTTGTTTTAGTTTCTTCAACTGATATTCGAGAGTTTAGCATGATTTGAATTATGTTGTCAACGATTCTATTTCGAGGGTCAATGTATTTGATGATACCATTTGAAAAATAGTATGTCTTGTATACATTGAGTAGGCCATCAAACATAGGGATGTCATCATGAAAACACGTAGCTTGAATTCATGAGCCCTAATATGGCGTAATATTAGTTATAATGAGTAGTTGGGTTCTACATTTAGTGTGTGTGTGTGTGTATGTGAGGTTTTTGTTTGTTGCTAAAGTAGGATAATGTAATATGTTGTTAGTAGTGTATTGAATATTCCTCACTGTCTACTAGGATGAATTATTGGATAGTAGTTGTCCCAAGCTTGCTTGTACAAGGGGTTGTTTTTCAATGACACGAAGTTTGGCTTTCCATCTACGTGATTTGTCAGATAACTCACGAATCATTATAGCTTTCTCTTCCATTGTCCCTGTAAATACAAATATGGGTGTAAGTGAATCTGTGTGCATGGATACATGGATTTGCCACATATTGTGATATATTCTTAATTTGATTGATTTTTTATTGAGTTTGAGTGCAAGTGTATATGGATTTGTTTATGTTGGAGGATATGTTTCATTTAGTTTGGATTGTCAAATTCTTGTAGAGTTTGTTGGGTTTACCTATGATGTTTTTTTGATAAAATCTTTGTAGAAAACATTTCATGTCATGTTGGACATGTGTTTTGATTGTTTGGTTGGTTTTATGAGGATTTTTATAGCAGAAGATCGTTGTGCTCTTGAAAGTGCGACGTATAATTGTCCATGGGAGAACATAGGTTGTGGAAGGTAAATGCCGACTTGCTCTAAGGTTTGTCCTTGAGCCTTGTTGATGGTTATTGTGAAACAATGTCAGATTGGAAATTGTTTGCGTTGAAATGGGAAATGACAGTTATCTATTTTGGCTGCTTCAAGTGAAATCTTGGGAATCAAAACTGAGTTGCCTTGATAATGGTCAGTTGCAATTTCAGCGTGGATAACATTAGGTTTTTGAGCTTTGCATATTAATCGCATACCGTTGTACATTCCTACAGCAGGGTCTATGTTTTTGAGAAGCATTATTGGGCAAGACTGTTTGAGTTGTAGTTGGTGGGGAGGCATTCCATTTGGAATCAAGCTGTGAAGAAATTCTTATGGGTAGTTTTCTTGTTGGTCATTTGTCGCTTTGTCAAAACTAGTGTATGTGTATGTACTTCCTAGGAATTTGTCCATCAAGACTTTGTTGATTTCATCTACAAATCCATTCTTAGGAGTCAAGATGGCTCGAGATGTCAAGCATTTTGATTTGAATGCATTTTTAGTGAAATCTGGATAGATGTGTTCAACCAATGTTAATATTGGATTTGAACCCTCTTTTGTGCTGATAGTCATGCATTCTGGTATTGTGATTAAGTCCTCATCTATGTTGTTGTATGTTCCATTGCTGACGTCTAATAAGAAATCATAAAATTAAGGATCATGTAATGCTCGCATGTTTTCTGTTAGATGAAGAATGTGAAGATGATGCCAGAGTGTTGATTCAACCAAGCTGTTGTTTATGCATTCCTCGCGAGTGGATCGGGGACTAACAATAAGAACTTGTCGGAAATCATCACCAAATACTACAACTTTTCCAGCGAAGGTGGTCTCATTTGAGCAAACATCACATAATATTGCTTCGAAAGCTTCAATATTTTATTTTTTTGCCATAGGTGCTTTTATCCCAAATGATTAACTTTGTTTTTCGAATGAGTGTGGCAATTGCACTTTGTTTCCCAACATTACAACCGGTTGAACTGTTGATGTCTAAAGGTATTTTGAAACGAGAATGTGCGGTGTGGCCACCAGGTAGGTTAGCCACAACTATTTTCGTGCTAGCTGTTGCTATAGTTATAGATCTTTCTAAGCATATAGCAACTAACAATGTTCGGTACAAGAAAGTTTTTTCGATACCTCCTGGGCCATCAACAAAAAATCCACCTCCTAAGTGTTGCTTTATGTGATGCATAATTTGATCAAAGGCAGCATACTGTGCATTGTTTAGGAGGAGTTTCATATGAATGTCTTCTTCTGAAATTGGGATTTGTAGTTCAGCCTCAATTTCCTTGGTAGGTTTGTTTCGTTTGATGGAAGCTTTGTTGTATGCTGGGAGGTTGAAATCTATAATTTTCTTGCCCATTGATTCAATGAAACTTGCAATATGGTCAAGCGTGATGTTTTGTACTTGTTCTGCTATGAGTTGCAGATTTTGTCTGTAGTTTTCTGATAGAGCATCATAAAATTTCTTCCACAATGATCTTGGATTGTGTAACGCCCTCAAAATACACCCATAATAACCATAACATTAACATGCATTTATAAAAGAAAACGAATCATTTGAGTTATTCATCAGAGTATTCTTATTGAAAGACATCACATGTAACATCCTGCAACATCAAAATAAATGCCCTAAGGGCTTACACCTTTCCAAGCTAACACTTGGACACAAAAAGGATGAGTACTAACTCATTTACAAGTTAAGCCCTAGGCTTGAATGTTTACATGAAATCTCAAAAATAACAAATAAAACATATAACTAAAGACAAGTCTTCAAAATCCCAAACATCAAATCCTTCCAGGCTAAGTCCGTGGAGGTAGCTTATCACCTGAACCTGAAAATGATGTTCCCATAAAGGGTGAGCCACAGCCCAGTAGAAAAATACTAAACCAAATATAAGCATTGAATAAAGCTGTAGCATTCAATAGATGGTTAACCAAGATAATCAATTTTATCATTAAACAGTCTCATGACACTAATGTCTAAGACACATTTCACTTTCCATTATTATCAACATGGCTCAGAACCTGGCCAAACTTACAACAGTGAATTATATATCATATTCACATTACTTCCAATATCAACAAAACAAATGAGACTCATGCTCATATCAAAACACTTCATACTTCCCATTTGATACACATTTTAGTGCTGTATCAATAATCATGTAAAAACACTTCAATTTAATAAGCACACATAAAAATTGTGCTAATGGAGTCCATCCCCTATCTCCTCCCAAACAAAATCCGGTTTAGAGGTCCATCCCCTATCTTCCCCTAAACCGTGGAGTACATCCCCTATCTCCTCCCACACAAAACAATATATATGCAAATGCAATGCTCAATCAATACACGTATTTTCTGTATTAATGCAATAGTCAAAATTAATGACTTAACCAATGTGATTAGTTTCAGTTATTCCTAATCCACATGCAATGTCTACAACAAACACGACTATCCTCCACCGATAGCCCAAAACAGTTATTTCTAGACTGGAAATAAATATATCAACAATTCAATAGGCGAGTGATTTTAATTATCCAACTACACCATTTAATCAATGAATTCCTCAATTTCATGCATTTAACCAATTTTCCCAATTTCCTTAAATTAATTATACAAATTAATTTATTAATACAACTAGGGTTTTTCCCAAAATTACCAAAGTACTCCCAACATATCAAAATGCCAAAACTTAGGACAAAACTTATAGGATGGAGTAGGAAATCCCTACCTTGAAGCGAAGAACTTGAATAGAGAAGATGACGAAAACCAAAGTGCTCCAAACCCAAGATTGTTCAGATTAAACGGAAGCCCTCGACCCACTCTATCTTTTTAACAAAGGGCTTAGGGTAGAAATACACTCTAAGTAGATCAAACCTAAGAGAGAAGGTGTGTAGGTAGAGGGAGAAGACGGTTCTAGGGTTTTAAAAACAAAAAGGAGATGAAAAATGATCCTGAAAGTCGGATCTCGGATTTTTATACCAGTCGCCCCGCTCGAGCGTGGAAACCCCCGCTCGAGCGCCACTCACAGACTCCCGCTCGAGCGGCCAAACTCCCGCTCGAGCGGCGAATGCACTCTCCCAGAAGTTTTTGCAGACAGGCCCCCCGCTCGAGCGCCCAACTCCCCGCTCGAGCGTCACTCACGACTTCCCGCTCGAGCGTCCAATCCCCCGCTCGAGCGGCCAACACTACACAGGACATACTGGATGGGTGTATTCCCCGCTCGAGCGTCCAAACCCCCGCTCGAGCGGACAAGCCAAAATCTGGGCAACTAGACTTGGTTCCTAAGCTCAACCAACCTGCTCCAAATCTTCCCAACACAACCCAAGACTCAAAATAAGAAAATAATGAATGACAACAACAATTATACAATGACGGAATCTACGGAACCTAAGTCCGGATACAAAAATCAAATGGGAAAAGACCGGGGTCGCTATAGATTGTTAGGTTCACAGAAAACTAATAGTGTTGCAAATAGACGCCTCAGTAAGAAAGGCATTTGGAAAACACTTGCTTCAGCAAGGCATTCTTTAGTAGCATTGTCTTTCTTAAGCAAGCATCATTTTTCAGCAGCTTCTCTGAATGAGGAGCATATTTTCCCATCTACAGTACGCAAGTTTATGAAACTTGTAGCTCCTCTTATGTGTGTTAGAAGTATACGTAGGAAGTATCATTTTCCTTCAGAAGGGTTGGCTAATACAATTCTTCCAATTGTTCCACTTCTTTGACGTGGTTTCCAATATCGATCTTGAACATTCCAAACATAATGTTCAGGGAATTCAGAGTACAACCATTGCCTAGTAGATGTATTTGCCTTATTCGTCGCAAAATATTCAGTGAGCATAGTTCTAGAAGCACGCCCAAATTGTAAAACACTTGGCAAATTATCTTTTTCCTTGAAATTTACAAGTTGCATGTTTGGCAAGTGTAAATGGAGAGCTAAAACTGCTGGGGAAATATTGTTAAATGTGAATTTGTAAATACGCCATGCAGCTTCAGGTGGAGATATCCAACGAGCAGATTGGTATGCACTAATCTCATCAATAATTGAGCCGTTATCATTAGCAATGAAATGGAAAGAAACACGATCATGCCCTTTGTATACATATTTGTAAAAATATTTTTCAGCTTTGATTGTGGAGCAGATTTCAACATTTATGTGGCAATTGAACTTTATAAGTAAGTACGGGTTATAAGGAACAACCCATTTATTATCTAGAAGGCTACCTTGAACATTCACACACTTGCCGTCATTTCGGCGCCTATAGATTGGGTAAGAGTTCTCACTACACATGGTCACTTCTGAGAATTTTTGAGGGTATTTGTTCTTACATTCGCCTTTCTTGGTCATGCAAGGGTTTGTTGGCTTTAGTGCACCACAGGGGCCACGCATCATATGCTTGACAACTACCTTATACAAATGTGGGTTGCCATCTTTATTTGGTACCTCGGCAGAAATGTATGTGTCATATTCTTCAAGGTGGATAATCTTTGCATGAGATTTCAAAACCAACAAGAAATGAACATGTGGAAGGCCATACTTTTGATATTCAATCACATATGTGTAAGCTGTTACAGGGCCGAAGAGTTGTTTTTTGGCCAACTCATTTTTTAGTTCCATAATTTTGGCACGAAAAACACGAGCGATAAGATTTGGTCGATTTTGTGCCTCTTCTATTTCATGTAGCTTTGCTTTGATTTTAGGCCAATAAGGGTTACATGTCATTGTCAGGAATGTGTCAGGCTTTCCATATCATTGTACTAATGTCATAGCATCCAGATATCTTCGCTTCATATCTCGAGGGCCACCAATAAAGGATACTAGAAGGACTATACGTCTACCAATGTTTGATGCTCTTGTTTCATCACTTGTTACACTGTCGACTATTCCTTGATACAAGTCAGCACAAATAATGTCTTGGTTAGCTTGTATGTAGTCTAACCAAGTGCTTTCAATTTTTATGTACATGTCGACAATAAATTACTGTAGTAACCTGCCTGAAAGTAATATTATCAATATTTGTGAAGGCCTAATTTGTAGCAGATAGCAGTAGAATTGACAACATGGAATTCCTGATGCATCACTCGTAACAGCATGTGAAGCTGTAAGGAAAAAGATAGTTAGAATGGATGTAGGGTGGTTTTGAGCTTTCGGGTTTTTTTCCTCAATGAAATGATAATATAACTTCAATGAGTAGAGGATTTTTTACCTTTATTTTCTGAGACTAACAATTCTGATGTGTTGGCAAAAATGCTTGTGTTGTCTAGTGGAATATTTTTCCTTTTCTTTTCACATTACGGTGTTAGCTTATTTCACCATAAGGAAATAATAGAGGGTATTGAAGAGGGTCATAGCAGTTGTGGTAATGTGTAACTCGTTGGCTACTACATAATTTTTTATATACAAGAATGTCGCGAGTCTTATTGTTTGTGGACCCTTTTTCAACCCATATTGCTGCAACTTGTGAAGCTGACGGCGCATTGTAGGTTCTTTGATCTGGGCAAGGATTGGTTTGAATGGCGATACTGCATTCCTCGTCCATATCAACATCTTTTAAGCTGTGCAAGAATTTTGCGTAGGAATTTTATGACAAAATGCGCATTATTGACTCGATGATATCTACACGTAATTGTGGTGCATTTTCTGAACGATGTTGCAATTCATGCTCAGTGTCATAGAAATAAAGTTAGAGGTATTTAGGACTGGTGTCAGGTGGTTGTAAACTATTGATGTAATGATATATTCGACCTTGAACTTGAAAAGTATATATGTCATTTTTCCTTATTGCAACCTTGCTATCAAGTTTGACACCCATAGATGTGAAGGCAAATAAGTTATTGTATGTTCGAATATTTGCACGGAAATAGTGGCTGTCCTTATCTTTGGATGTCATTAAACGATTTATGGCTGGTGGTGGTTGGTTGCAAGCAAGTTGTATTTGACCTTGCTAATAGCATAACCCTTCAGGCTCATATGGAAAAAGTGTTGCGCCATAAAATCTACAAGAAGATGTTGGAGGAAGACAGGAAGCGGAAGTTGGAGGAAAAAGTATCCTATTTACATTTCTTCATGTTCGTTCATAGCCTTGCAACAACAATAATTATTAATATGTCAAGTCTTGATCAAAATGTTGTAGAATACATTAGAGGTCAAGTTTTCTGTTGTGGGAACTTACGATGACACTTTTTGGTACAAGCTGTGGTTATCTTGCTATCAGATTTGTTCGCCTGATAGTTTAATGAATCTCTCGAATGGTCGACATATGAAGGAAGCATTCCTAGAATTATGATAGTAAGTGGAATATACAATTAGGGTGTATTTTGACAAATGGTAAATAGTGTTTACACATTGGTATGGAAATATGAATTTTTAGGGTCATACGGATTGGGAAGTCATTTGATTATGAAAAAGCTGCAATGCCACTAGTTGAGCAACTCTCATAGCAAAAATTTTCAGTTAGGGCCACAACAGTTGAAGGCACATCTATATAACATTTGAATTAGATGTTCTAGATGAGAAGAAAAATCATAAAGCAGAGCTACAAATATGTTTGGCTCTTCCTTGCGAAGGCTAGTTAGACAATAGTTTTGTAGGCTTGTTTACCTTATTGCATCTGATAACACGTTGTATACCTTTATCATTGTCAAACATTTTGTTGCATAATTGTTGTTCTTTTGCTCGTTGACGATTTTCCCTTCGTTGTTGTAATGGTTGTTGCTTGCGTTCACTTGTTAGTCTTGATCGGTATGCGTGCTGACGTTGGCGATTTTGTTTACGTTTACGAGCTGGGAAATATTGACTGGTTAATTGTGAACATATTGGTGACGCAAAGTATGTCAATGTAGTTATTTAGCGTACCTTGTTGTTCTTCAAATAGGCTTTCTCAAGTTTTGACTATTCATATTGTTTGAGCTAAAGTCTCAAGTACACCTACATTTAATTGTCAATTGTGTAGCATACATTTACAATAAATCAATAATGAATTTGTTAAGCTAGTAAACAATTAGAAGCTAAACGAAGAAATATAATTTCAATTGAAGAAATAAATGTATGTTTAACAAGAGCCAAGCAAAGGGTCATATGTTAATTCTACCATGTCAACTTATTAAATGTTTAACTTGTAATATAGGATCCAATCATCTTCAATGTTTGGGGTGATATTAATGACTCTTTTTTTTTTTTTGGCATTTTCATTTTTTTAAGTGCTTTATATTTTTATAGCTATTTGAAGTTGAGAATATGATCTGCATTGTTGGAAGTGCATTGCTTCAAAGTAGGGAAAAATTGGTTGTCAATTTTGTATGCTGTTTACTTCTTGGATAAAATATTGCTAAACATCCTAATCAACAACATGATTTCCATCTCCTCTAGTGTAGAGCAAAATAGAAGAGCATATTTCACTTTCTCTAAGGCCACTCAGCATTATTTCTTCATTTCTTCTTGGTGAAAAGATAGAATATCTATTAGACGTGGGGGTCGTGCTATAGTTTCAATATAAATAATTTTTAAAATTGTGTTTGGTTTATGAATTTGAGAAGTGAAATGTAGTTATATTTTGTATCCAATTTGTCTATCTCTTTAATATAAATATTTTTTTAAATTCTGTTCTAAGCTCAATTCAATGAACCAATTGAGCATGTCTTAATATGCTCTGTATTCACATAAATTGAAGACAATGGATTCACCCTATTAGCCTAACCTGCAGTTTTATGATTTCAACAATTGTGTTTTGAATTTTAACTAATGTTCTCTCCATTTGTGCCTGGGGAACCCTTTTTTAGCCCCAGATTTTTAGATTTGGTTTAAGATTTAGGGAACCTTTCTTCACAATTGATTTGGTTTCAGATTTGGGGAATCTTCTTTCGTTTAATATCTTTGGCTCTAGAAATACTTTGAAGCTGCTTAAATAATAATGGTAAATTGAGTTATGCTTTTTATTTTTATATAGCTAAAAAACTTCAGGGGTCATGAGACGATGAGAGTCTTACAAAGTGAGTCTGAATTTATAATTTCTTAAGAAATCCTAAATAATTTGAAGATCAATGTGCATTTTATGCCAATTATTGATTTAAATGATTGTGCATGTAGTTATGTTTTTGGCATTTTATGTCCCATTCAAAAATCAAAAACACAAAGAAAAAAAGAAAGCCATTAAAGACAAAGAAGCTTTATTGACCTATCCAATTTTCTAAGTTTAAAATCCAAATCCAAGCAATAGAAATGTATGATATATTACTTGAAAATATAAATCAAATAAATAAAGAAAATGAAAATCCAAAAAACACAAGTCATTGAAGCTTCCAAAACGAAAAACCAAAAACATATGAAGCTTCTAAAAGGAAATTTTCTTTCTTAGAGCACAAATAATGAAGCCAAGGAATCTGTTCAGATATTTGGCAAGGAAATAATTCAGCAGGAAAAAAATTCTCCTCTTCTGCTATAAGAATGTTGTTACTTCATCCACATACTTGAATAGATATCCATAATTTAAATTTCTGAAAAGTGCTCTCTCTCTTTTTCTCTCATGCACACACAGTGACAAAAAACCACTAATCAAAAGTGAACATTCCAGATCAATCTTTAATTCTTATTGTTTTTATGTGAGCAGTTCTTGTTGTCTATATATTATTGTTTGTTGTATCAAAAGTGCAAATTGAAGATAAAACTCTAATTCTTATGGAAGTAAATCTTATTGCTAATCAAACTTAGTTTTTTGTTTCTTTGATGTCTTAGCTGTCAAGAAAATTAGATGATTCCTGCTTTGTGTGATTATAATTTACATCTAGTTCGCTCAATGTGAGTTTTGAGCTAGCGTTATGTTGCCATATTCTGTTGTTATCCAACTTATTGTCATCTAATATGTAATTAGATATTTCTAATTATATTTTGATGAATTTGGATCTAAGTTGAACTGTAGATGTACTCCAAGTGAATCTTTTATAAATTAGTCTGGTTGGTAGAAAGGAACCATTGTAAATTTTTTATATATGATTCTTTTAAAGAAAAACCAAGTTTTCATTAAATGAAGAATAAACAAAATTTTACATCAGATTTCCAACCAATTTTTTCATCACTTAAATTTCATAAAATTATCAAAACATAAAGAGTTGGACACATCTTATAAATAGTAGAGTTAATTATCTAAAAGTCATATTTACAAATATTATAGAGTTATTTTTCCATATTTTGCTGTTGTCCAATTTATTGTCATCTAATAAATAATCAGATATTTCTAATTATATCTTGATGAATTTCGATCTGAGTTGAACTATAGATGTACCCCAAGTGAATCTTTTATAAATCATTCTGGTTTGTAAGAAGGAACCACTGTAAATTTTTTATATATGATTCTTTTAAAGAAAAACCAATTTTTGCGCCACATAAATTTCATAAAATTATCAAAACATAAACAGTTGGACAGTTTCATAGATGAGCAATTAGAAGCACCACACACATAAAGAAAAAACAGTAACCAAGAATTTTATAGTAAACTTAGTTAAGTTCATAAAAAGGCTGTAGAAAATACAGTGAAAGACACAAATATAATAAATTACCTAATTTGATAATCCTCAGAACAATTCCACTAAAAAAAATTACCTAATTTTACTTGAATTTGTATCTCCTTCAAAGCAATTGAATATTCTTCGATTTTTCTAGAATTCCAACATGTTGATTACATAGAAACTCTTTAATTATCACTAACTTCAAAACAATACATTTAAACCCTAACAACTATGTAAAAATGAATAAATAAATAAATAGAAAATGTACAAATATTTCCTTGAAAATGATACAATTTTATAGTCAATGAATCCAAATGTACCAGTTAAGTTCATTTTTGCAGGAAGACCTGTTCTGTTTAGAGGGCATCAACATAGAAATAGGTTTGGAATTGAATTTGGAGTTTATTTACATGTCTATGTCTTTTGTTGATGGGAAGCTGGAACACTGTACACAAATTATGTTTTTCCACTTCCCATTCAAGATAACCTAAAGAAAAAAAACCCAAATCCAAATCCAAATTCAAGACATATAGATATAAAACTCCACACCAAAACAACTTCAGATGAAAATCATTTCAGAATAATTCCAATTAGCCAAAGAATTATGATACATAGTTATTGGTTGGTCATATAAAAAGAGAGAGGGCAATCAATGGGGGAATCCAATTTGATTGCTTTGTTTTTTGGGTTGGTTGCCTTCTTTATGATTCCAAACTTGTGCTCTTTGAAATGTCTTTTTGTGAATCATTCCAATTTAAATACTAGAAGGAAAACTCTTTTAGAATTTTTTTTTTTTTTTTGGTTTTTTGGTTACTGAAAATGATATACATACACTTAACTCAACCTTTTAGAATATCTGAATGGGTGATTATCAGCATAGACCAAGTTAATCTTATTGTTCCTGAATGATCTACTAATATTATTCCTGTCAAGAGGATCAAATTCATTTTCTAGATCAAATTAGTCTTGCTGTGAAAAGGATCTACTAATATTCTTGGTGGATTTTAGTAATACCATTTTTCAAGCTAAATGAAGATCATTTTCTTAGATGATAACCTAATTTACTTCCAAAAATTGCTTTTAGAATCAAAACAAATCTAATCCATTTACCCAAAGAAAACTTACACGTCGTTGAAGACATGGAGGACATTTATTTTATGATCCTAAATTCGATTCTACGATTCATTCCACAATACCCACCCAACAGTTACACAGTTTTGGTTTTTTAATTACATCTTCTTCGTCATTTGGGTTTTAACCAGTATACCTAGATTTTCTATATTAGTCTAATATATTTTAGTATGTGATCCAAGGTAACACCATTACAGCTAAATCCTTTCCACATAAATAGTTTTACAAATTGTGTTTGGTTTATGAATTTGAGAATTGAGCGTTAGTTATATTTGGTGTCTAATAGTTTTTGGATTTTCATTTTCTTTCTTTATTTGTTTTATATTTCCAAGTCATATATCATACATTTCTCTTGCTTGGATTGGAATTTTCAACTTAGAAAATTGGATGGGGCTTATTTTTTATTCGGAAAATTAAGCAGGTAAACTCCTCAATTATTGAGACATATTAACAAACACATGGTGTGCATCTGTTGAACATCTGGTTTGGAGTGACAAACAGTGTGGTTCAATATTGTGCAACAAGCTTGTAAATAGTAGCTATCACATTACAGATGTACAAAATCACAGATGTACGTACCAGGATTTGCAATTGCAGGACCAATGCTTTGGATGCCCAATTTTCACAGCGTTACGATAGGAAGAACATCGACACTGATGGAAAAAGGGGACAACATCAACTCCGTCGACAAGATATATATATCTTGTGAGAAACCCCATCTTCGAAGGGGAAAAATTTGTTTTCTTCTTCATTGTCGGCGTCGCTGAGCTCAATTCTACGTGGGTAAACCCAAATCTGTAACAAAATGTGGCAGAGAAGAGCTTTGGGAAATAGGCAAACCGAAGATCACCGTTTTGGGAAATTTCTACAATGAATGGTATTAGAAATAAAGCAGCAGTAGAAAATAAGTCGGCATTTGTATAGACTAAATGATGGAATGTGTTTGTTTGTGTGTGTAGCTAAGCTGAAGGCCACGTAGCCAGGCCAAATCTGTTTCGCAAACAAAAAAGCAATAGACTTACAACAGAGACGGAGGCACCAACGTGACACCATTTGTTACACCACTCTTACCTTATTTTTATATATGCTATAGATATATATATATATATATATCTCTATATGTGCTTGTATAAATCCAAATTTCGTATTGATCTTGGTTAGAAAAGGGTTTGATGATGGCGATTTGATCGAGCTCTTGGAAATCGCCTCAAATTTGTTCAAAATTTTTGGTTGCCTATGTTGGTGAAATAGATATTTTTCCTTGATATTTTTTTCCTTATTTGTTGTTGCAGTGTGTATGTGATGGTGAAACAAATATATTTTTTTCTTATTTTGTTGTTGTTGTTGGTGTTGATGATAATGGTGATGGTGAAACATATTGCGACAGATAGGCAGGAAAAGAGAGATACAAATAATTTGAAAAGATAGATATAAATTTTATCAGATAAAAAATAATTTGACAGATAATTTCAACAAATAGGAATTTCATCTGATAGATATTCAGATAGATAGATAGAATTTAGGGGAAACAATGAATAGACAAATAAAATTTAGGAAAAAAATTGAATAGATAATAAAATTTGGATAGATAAGGGAAAAAATTGAATAGATAGTCAAAATAATAAACAGATAAGAAAAAGTAAATAAATAAATTAAGGATTAAAATTGAAAACAAAATATCCTTCAAAACTAATAAAAGTACTTTTTACCAAATTATCTCATAAACGGCGAATCTCTCACCAATAAAAAAATATCCAGCGAACATAATACTTTATACCATCCTTATCTGGAATTTTTCAACAATTTATTCTATTTATAAACAGTTTTTTGTTATTGTTCCATGTTTAAAGTATTGATTTATCCAATCACTTTTTGGAAATTGACATAACACCGATACATTAAATTAATATGGATTGAGAATGACAATCGAAATAGATAAAAGTGTTAGGATGACTCCATTAAACCAAAATGGTATAATCAAATATGATTATTGTACTTATTTTTGTGTTGATGTATAAAGAAAATATAAATAAATAGTGGTAATTGCACGTTGCAGTTCCGTGTACTTTGAGAATAAAATTAAAATCAAATTGTGGTGGTCAGATTGACAAATTTACATAATTAAATTGTCACTTGAACAGTTTCAATCTAGGGCAAATTAAACTACTAATTCTTATAGTTTGAGTCTCGTGTCACTTTCATTCTTGACTTTTCACTTGTAACACATTTGACCATGAATTTTGAATCTTGTTTCAAATTAGGACAAATGAAGATATCATTGCTCAATTTCAAAGGCAGAGTCGCCAATTTGATAAAACATAAACTAATTTGACAAAAATAAATGTCAAAAAATATTTTTAAATTTTTAAAAATAATTTCTACCAACCAAAAATAAAATTATATAAAATTGATAATTTCTTTGACATTTGATTATTTATTTATTTTACTAAATTAATTTTTATTATGCGTTTTGATGTTGACCATGTAATGGATGGTTGTAATGCTTTTAATGTGTAATTGATATATTTCATATATGAAATATTTTTGGTTTTGAATTTTTTTGATTTACTGGATTGGTTTAATAATGATATTAAAATTGTCGCCATATTTGACTTTTGGAAATTAGAAACTAATTTAATGAAAATAAAAACAACCACCCATTACATGATCATTATCTAACCATATAATAAAAATTAATTTGGTAAAAAAAAAATTCTAAAATATTTATCAATTTTACATAATTTTATCTTTAGTAGGTAGAAATAATTTTTTAAAATTCAAAAATATTTTTTTGACATTTATTTTTGTCAAATTAGTTTATATTTTATCAAATTGACGACTTTGCCCTTGAAATTGAGCAATGGTATTTTCAATTGTCCTTATTTGAAACAAGATTCAAAATTCAGGGTCAAATGTGTCATAATTGAAAAGTCAGGAACTAAAATGACACAAAATCTAAACTATAGGGACCGTTAGTGTAATTCGCCCGATAAATAAATAAATAAAACATAATGTTCTTAATTTATATTTAATTTTTATTTAACATGAAATTATTTATTAAAAAACATTTATATTTAATTTAAATTTTATATACCTATATGCAATATATATGAATAATTCAAAAGGAATATTAAAGAACAAATCAATACTCTATATAATTAATATATGTATTGAAAAATCTAGAAATCCCCTAGATGTTGATTTGTGATTATGTATTAATTTTAAGCAGAATATAACAATCCCAATCAAACAATCAAGACAAAGAGACACAACGATTTTACGTGGAAAAAACCACAATTGGACACCTCCAACTGTGACAAAAAAACCACGGGCAACAGCCACAAAACAATCCACTAAGAAGATTTAAAGGAATTACACAGATATACTCTCAATTACCTAGCGAATCCACGCTTAATTGAACCAACCTCTATGTGCCTCTTCCAACCCCGTCTTCACCTCGGAATTGTCTTTACGATGAGCCACCCTAGAATCCACCAAAGCTTCAGGCTCGAATTCTTCAGAATCCACCGAAGAACAACTCTCTCTTTTGTAGAACAAAACACAACCTTTGATGTACTCTCTTTAAATCATGAGTTGAATACTCAATAAAACATCAAAGAAAACTCACAAAGTAACCCCAGATATAAACCCTAGAACCCAAAAAGAAGATCTGGAGTAGTTATCCTAAAATCTGACCCAACATGCGAGTTTATAGAATCTGTCCCGCGATCTCCGCTCGAGCGCCCAACAGCCCGCTCGAGCGTCTTTAGCAAAATATGCGCATGATATAACAGAGGTCCGCTTGAGCGCTATAGAATCCGCTCGAGCGCGAAATCACACATCTCAGTACTTTTGCAGGCGACCAAAACTGCTGGAACCAGGGATTGTCCGCTCGAGTGGGGTAATGTCCGCTCGAGCGGACAGGCAACTTGGAATGCATTTTTGCATTTTGCTTCGAGGGCGCTGCCCCTCGACCCCGCCGTGGCGCTACCCCGGACCCGCCAAGGGGCGTTGCCCCTTGGACCCCCGCGAGCTGACCGGGCAGCTCGATCCCCGTCATAATCAGCGAAGTGGCAATCTTGAAAGCTTTATCATCACAAACTTCTCTGAAAGACTTGATTTGGGTGGGATTCGCATCTAACAACTCATAACCTCACTGAAATAAAAATGCAAACAAAATTACAACTCAAAGGAGTTTTGTCAAACGGGATTGCCAAGAAATAAAACCTAACATATATTTTCTTCTTAATCCAATCACAATATATTTATATTTATATTTATATATATTTAGTTTTAAAAAAACAAATTTATATTTAATCTTTTAAATAAATTTGTGTAGTTCTATTTCTATATATTTTTATTTTTCAAATAAATATAAAAATTAAATAAAATAATTAGACTAACTTTTAATTTTATATTACTAATTCTCTTTCTAATTAAACTATTATTTTTAATATCAAAATGAGTGTTTATTTTACTATCTTATAATTTAATACTACTTCACACGATTTTATAATTCAAAGTGAATCATTATAATCATTTTGGGATAACTGAACTTTATATTTATTTTATATGGTATAAAAACACATATCAAAATTAAGGCAAAACTAATGCAAATATTTATGAATAATAGCCAAAACTATAAGTGAAAGAATATTGTATTCTAAGAAAAATAATTTTAGAAATCAAATAAAAATACCAAAACCCAGCCGTCCATATAAAATAAAAACAAAAATAAAATTGACACACATTTTGAACTTGAAACACCTTGAGAAATCTGGAACACACATTTTGAAAAATTGCCATTGCATAAGTTAGTCACTACGGTCATTGAACAATTATAGACAATCAATTGATCACCAAGGTCATTGAGGAATTATTGATAAGAAGTTTAAATATTCATATTAAATCAAATAATTGCTTATAGTTAAAATCAATGTATTTTGAATTAATGAACTTTGTTGATCGATGTTTAACAACAGCAAACCTGTTTCTCAAAACCTATATTCAAACAACCCACAATCACAATTGACATTGAAATTGACATAAGTATTCTAAAATTAATAATTTAAGCTGAAGAGTTGTCCTTGAAGTTTTTTTTTTTTTTTTTGTTACTAATACCAAAAAAATAAAATATTGAAGCCTACAATCTTCTGAAAACAAAAGAGAAAAAAAAAAAGAAAAAAAAGAAGAGAAGATGAAAACGAAACTCAAAAAGTTTAAAACTTGTGTGGGTGATTTTCTGACCACACTGCCCGCTTAGTAACCAGCTGGAGAGCACCGGCAGAATAGATGGCACCTGGCTGACCTGCAACAGAAAGAGAAGATTCCGGCGGTGGTTCGTCCACCCGGGGGCACTCTGACGATCAAGTCAATATATCTCTCAAAGATAAATCAAGTGCTAAACTCACAAGCTTGAGTATTGAAAGCATACCTTAGACCCATGGGGGTGCCTCTCTTTTATAGCCAATACAATCCTAGTCTCAATAGGAGCCTGGTCCTAATGGACTTAGGATTACTGCTAATCTGGGACTCCCAGTGGAATTAGGATAAACTCTCTGAGAGTCTTATCTTTACCCAAACTGAAGTCTTCTCTTCATTCTAGGACTCTTGTCCCTTATCCGCTTATCTCAGATTCCAATATCTTCGGAGGCAACCTCGGCCTAGCCGAGATGACCTCGGCACAACGACCAAGACACGTGGCACGTCGGCTAACACGTCGGCATCACCTTGCCACGTGTTGGTACTCAAAAAATATATCCTCATAACTGGCCCCTAGGTTTTATTACCTCGGCATTCTGAGGTGATGGAACCTACACTGTTCGTTCATCTGTGCCCCTCTGTCCGAGATCAAACTTGCCGACCTCAAAGTTCCCTAGACTTTACTGTCCACTTCTGTCAAGTATCAAGTTCATGCTTTCCAAGCTGCTCGAGATCACACCTCCTAGCCGAGGTTCTTGTTCCATTAATTCATAAACTCCAAGAGCTTTGCAACTGTTCCACTCACATTCTTCGGTGGATTCCCGACTTCCAGTTATCTATTTGACTCCATCGATCTTTATATCGGCGTTTATTTCTCTTGGTAGGTTCATAAACTCTTTTGTTAAGCTAAATCTTTCATAACTCTTCTGAATCCGTTTACTTGCCCTCTGTTGTCTTCTATTTTCGTCTGTTTTCAAGTTTTGAATTGCTTGAACGCCTGGCACTGTTCTTGCTATATCCGCTTTCTGTTGCTAGTATCGTGTCTGGGTCATTACTTTCTTGTTCTTCACATATTTACTTAGTGCCTGTGTACTTGGTTTTATTCTTTGAACTTTGTCATCTTCTTGACTCTGATTTTTCTCTTCTTGTTTTTCTTGTTGTATTTCCAGATTTTTGCCTTCGTTTCTGTTTTCTGCATAGTCTTAGAACCACGTCCCTTCTTGAAATTGTTGCCGAGATAATGGTAGAGAAGCTCTCCCAGCTGACTGCCAATGCTGAACCACCGTCAACTGTTGAAGTAGATTAGTCCGACGTTCTTGTCTTAGTCCCTAGTTCTTAGGGTCTTCATCTTTGTACTTTTGTTTTCTTTGCATATGTAACCTTTTTTGCTTCTGAAAAAAGTCTGTTGTTGGCCGATGTTAACATTCCTTGCTCCTTGATTATCATTCCTTCTTCCACTGTATTTGATAACCATGTCGGGTAATTGATTTCTCGGATGGTCCTAGGCTCTAGAAGTCGGTCTACGTGCATCAACGTCGGTTCTCCTGCTCGTTGGATTACAGGTTTGGCCGACCTGTTGACGTTCAGTTGGTGGCAAGTGACCTCGGGATCAATGCCAGGCATTTCGTAAGGTGTCCAAGCAAAGACCTCAATGTTTGCTCTCAAAAAAGCTTCCAATTCTCTTTCTTCTTCTTCGGCTAAGCCGGAACCGAGAAGAAAGAAGCGTTCTTCATCACCCTCCTGGACGAGGATTTTCCTCAGTGCCTCTTCACTCTTCTCGGCTGGCTCCTTGCCGACATCATCTAGGACCTCTATGTCCTCGTTTTCAATCTCTGCCTTCTCTGGTTCTCGATTGCTGTAGGTGGATTTCATTGCTGCCATGGAGCAATTCTCCGCCTGCAGTTGATCCCCTCTGACTTCTTCAATCCCATGTTCTGTTGGGAACCGCAATAGTTGATGCAATGTTTGAGGGAACTGCCCCCATTGCATGCAACCATGGCCTTCCCAAGATGATGTTGTACGGCGAAGGTGTGTCAATCACCATGAATTCTGTCCTGATCTTCTTAGTGCCAGCTTGTACTTCCAAGCTTGTTGCGCCCAGTGGCCACGTCGGCGTTCCATTGAAGCCGACCATCGGGCCATTGGATTGCTCCAAGTCATCAGGATGAAGGCCCAGCTCTTTGTAACATCTAACATACATGATGTCGCAAGAGCTGCCTTGATCAATCAGGATGCATTTCACTTGGCACTTCCCAACCTGGAGGGATACTACCAAAGTATCATTATGAGGGTGTTGGACCATCTCGAGGCCGGCTTCGGTAAAAGACACTACTGGTCCCAAGCACTCATCTGCCTGATGTCTTTTGTCCCCGACTTGGTAGACATGTTGCAGGTGCTTAACCTTCTGAGTCTCCCCCTTAATTTTGTTCTCGTTGACCCTCGAGTGAATAACATTAATTACCCGAGGTCCTCATGCCTGAGGTTGTTTGTGCTGGGGGAAGCGGAGCTACTGGCGCTTGAGACAGTTTTGCCTGTTCTTCCCTTGTTCTGGTCTCATCGACGAGGCCCCATCAGATGGCCTTGCCTCATCAGATCTTCTAAGTGTGCTTTTAGTGCTCTGCAGATCTGAGTCATATGCCCACCTTCAACATACACCTTTAACTATGCAATCTCCTCGGGGTGTAACACCTCGGTTTAACTAACTTGTAAATTGCTACAAATTTCAACAAGCGGTAAACATCATATCGGTTTAACCAACTTGTAAATTGCTACAAATTTCAACAAGCGGTAAACATTATATCGGTTTAACTAACTTGTAAATTGCTACAAATTTCAACAAGCGGTAAACATCATATCGGTTTAACCAACTTGTAAATTGCTACAAATTTCAACAAGCGGTAAACATCATATCGGTTTAACCAACTTGTAAATTGCTACAAATTTCAACAAGCGGTAAACGCATTCTTCTTCCCTCTGCCCCCCCAGTGTGAACTTAAAATCCACTTGGGTTCTCATCATACATGTAACTTCGACCTTGTCGCCGAGGTTGAATTCAAGCCGAGGTTGTCGGCCTTGGTTTCTCTATTGATCTTACTTGGCTCCAACCTGAGTTTGATTTTCGGCCTCGCATTAGCGAGCCGTTTCTCTTTTCTTGTTCCGATGCCTTCGTTTTCGGCATGTCCTCCTTGGCCCTAGCATACTTCTCAATTCTGGCCAACTTTAGTCTGATCTTGTGTGTTTCCTTTTTATCTTCTGGGATCTGAGATCTGCTCATTGTGCTCTTTTCTTCTCGGACTCAGGTGCCGAGATTTTATCTTCTGGAATCTTAGATCTGCTCACTCAGGTTGAGCTTTTCTTTTCTCGGACCTATTCATCTAGGCCGAGATCATGTCTTCTGGGATCTGGGATCCGGGATTTGCTCACTCAGGTTGAGCTCTTCTACACTTGAATGTTATCTCCTTGGGAGTGCTCATGCCCCTTGTCTTTGCATCCATTCTGGAAGGGTCATCGTTCCTCCACAGGTATCTATCCTTCCATACCTGGAGGTCATCTTCGTTGTAGTATTCGCTTCGATCTGTTGTCTTTGGTGTGTCACCTTCCTGGCCGGCGTCTTTCACTCCGTGACTCTGGTTACGAGTTTCTGTGTTGCGGTTGTCCCCTTCAACGTCGAGATCGATAGGTCTCCCACTCCCAGCAGGAGCGTTGTCTCTAATCTGATCCTTCTGTCCGTCATTAGCCATCTATTCTTCTTTTTTTCCCACAGACGGCGCCAAATTGTGTGGGTGATTTTCTGACCACACTGTCCGCTTAGTAACCAGCTGGAGAGCACCGGCAGAATAGATGGCACCTGGCTGACCTGCAGCAGAAAGAGAAGATTCCGGCGGTGGTTCATCCACCCGGGGGCACTCCGACGATCAAGTCAGTATATCTCTCAAAGATAAATCAAGTGCTAAACTCACAAGCTTGAGTATTGAAAGCATACCTTAGACCCATGGGGGTGCCTCTCTTTTATAGCCAATACAATCCTAGTCCCAATAGGAGCCTGGTCCTAATGGACTTAGGATTACTGCTAATCTGGGACTCCGAGTGGGATTAGGATAAACTCTCTAAGAGTCTTATCTTTACCCAAACTGAAGTCTACTCTTCATTCTAGGACTCTTGTCCCTTATCCGCTTATCTCGGATTCTGATATCTTCGGAGGCAACCTCGGCCTAGCCGAGATGACCTCGGCACAACGACCAAGACATGTGGCACCTCGCCTGACACGTCTGCGTCACCTTGCCACGTGTTGGTACTCAGAAAATATATCCTCACAAAACTTATATCAAAACTTATGAGTAGGAGGACAAATGTGTTGATAAGGAAATATTGATTACCGAATTAAAAAAAAAAAATCTAACACCATATGCTGCCACTTGAACATCAATTTCATTTTAACTGAGTACCTTCACCACAATTTACATAAAAAACAATTAGCATAACAATCTTGAAAGAAAGAAAGAAAAGAAAAAAAAGAAGAAGTAGAAGAATACCAACCATAATTTATAGAAAAATACAATTAGCATAAAAATCTTGAAAAAGAAAAAAGAGCAGTGACTGAACCAGTAAACATAGACAAAGGGAAGAATTAGGGTTAATTTATAAAAGATACAAAAAAAAATAGTAAAAGACTTATAAAAAGATGACAGAATAGTGACAACATGTGATAAAAGAGAATAATAAAGAATGTGATTGAAAATGCCAAGATGTAAAGAGATTATGCATAAATGGAAATTCCAAAATTTGGAAATAAAATGAAGTATGATGTAGGGGAAGAAAATATTGTTGGAACAATCTTCTGTGTAAAATAAATAATTTGAAACCAAATCAAATAAATAAGAAATAAATCACTTACAGAATTTATTTTACCGAATCGAATAAAACTTTAAAAGATCAAGTTGAGTGTGTGACATTTTGTTCTTAAGACAGATTTACCTCGCTACGGTGCTTATGGATATAAGGCATCTATCTCCCAAGATACAATGATCTTCACAAATTGTAGTAGCACTCCAAACAATTTGTGCGGCGAACAAAAACCTGTGTTTTATATTCTTTGAATTTTTCTCTAAAACTAGAATGAAAAATAATGCAGTGAAAGAGCAAAACCGGGAAAGGGATAGATTTTTCTGGATGTTTTTCATATTATTTTCAGATTCCCAAGACTGCTGAAATGGTTAGTATTTATAGGCATACAGAGGCTGTTCGAACAGGTATGTTTTTTAACTTGAACAGGTGCAAAACCCTTGAACATATGCAGTTTGAAAAACTTGATAAATCTGCTGGTAATTCCTGGATAGATTTGAATCTGTCTAGGCAGTTTTATAACTATAAAAACAGTTTGACCCTGTCCGGAGTTGTACAGATTGAAAAACTATTCGGACTGATTAATCTGTTGTCGAATTCGGATCTGAAAAGAGGCACAAATTTTGGACAAAAAATTGAATTCAAATTCAAACTACATTGGCGCAAAATTTAAATTAATTTTTCCCGCAAGAGTTTTGGAAAAAATTCAAATAAATTTTGTTCAAAAAATTAATATAAGATCGACCCGACCAACAACTGCGCCTGGCACGGCTCGGCTTGGCTTGGTCGGTCGGTCAGACGGACGGCGCGCTCGTGTGGTGGTTTGAGCCAAGGTTCTATTTGTCCATAACTCCTCCCTTCTATAAACTTGGGGTGCCCCTTGGGGCTTAACCCAAGTGTTGCCACCTAGAACTTATACACACACGTAAGTTCTCTTAAGTTTCCAATGTGGGACAATCCTTCTAAGAAAACCCATATTTAATACTTTAATTGTCCATTCCACGAACCCGAAAACGACGTCAAGTTCCCATTCACTCATAAATAGTTTTGACGAACCGTCTTCACCGTACGACTTGCCATGTGGCAAGGAATACGTCATCTCTTTGGACCTACACCAAAAGACATTTAGGACCCACTCAAATTTTGGCTCAAAGTTGGCCTGAAATAAGTCTATAAAAACCAATTTTTCAATAATCCCCCACATGAATGAAATTTGACGGAGAGAAAATGCAACAATATGATCTAATTACAGAGAGTACATAAATTGAAAATATTTTGCAAAGGATAGGTATCTTTTGGCTTTAAATCTTCTCTTGTGAGACACTATCAGATTTACTAGCCATCCAGTGAACGTGATGTCTTGAACTGTTCAGCCATTGTGTAAACCAAGACAATAGAACTCACACAGTATATTACCAGACATAGTTTAGTTCTCACTATTGTGTTCATTTTGGCCCTAAACAACCTAGTCTTTCATGCGTGCTCTAGAGAATTGTAGCCCTTCACAAATCTCATAGAACCGACCCAGTTCACACTCATATAGGTGATTCTTATAAAGAGTATCCTGCCATACTCCACTAAGTATACCTAGATATAAGAATCATTAAAAATATTACTTAACCTAAAACGCTGCAGACATTACTATTTCATCATAGAAATGGGTAGAAGTTTGACTCTCCAGTGATCCTTATGAGTCATACACAACTCGATTGTCCCTTTGAACCTAGATCTTGGGATCTCTGGTCAACTACGTTGGGTTTCCGTTGTGGTAACTCTTATTTAATAGGCTTAAGTCCCATTCCCCTTGATGAATTCTCAACTAGCTCTCTTACTAACCCTTTGGTTAGTGGATCCGCTATGTTGTCTTTAGACTTCACATATTCAATGAAAATAATTCCATTAGAGAGTAGTTGTCTCACGGTGTTATGTCGACGATGAATGTGTCATGACTTACCGTTATACATATAACTCTGTGCTCTACCAATTACTAATGGACTATCACAACGTATGCATATAGCAGGCACCGGTTTTGGCTACATTGGAATATCTTCAAGGAAGTGGCGAAGCCATTCTGCCTCTTCCCCATCTTTATCTAAAACTATGAATTCTGATTTCATAGTAGACCTAGCAATACAAGTCTGTTTAAAAGATTTCCAAGATACAACCACACCACCAAGAAGACATACCCACTGGTGGATTTTGAGTCTCTAGTATCCGATATCCAGTTTACATCACAGTATCCTTCAAGTACTGCTGGATATCTAGTATAATTCAGCCCAATGTTATGAGTAAATCTGAGGTATCTTAGAACCCTTATAATTTCTTTCCAGTGTTCTACTCCTGGATTACTCATATATCTACTTAATTTACTTACTACATAGGCTATATTTGGGCGAGTGCAGTTCATCAAGTACATTAAGCTTCCAATAATTTGGGCATTCTCTAATTGAGAAATACTTTCCTGTACATTCTTAGAAAGAAACAAATTAACATCCACAGGTGTTCTAGCAAGATGATCATCATCTTTGCTAAATTCGTCAAGTATTTTCTCAATATAATGTAATTGTGACAAAGTATAACCTTCTGATGTTTTGGTAATTTTCATACCAAGAATTACATCAGCAATTCCCATGTTCTTCATGTCAAAATGTTTATTCAACATTTTCTTGGTAGTTTTAATCATGTCATTATTACCACCTATGATGAGCATATCATCCACATAAAGACATACTATAACATAACCATTGTTTGTGTTTTTAATATAAACATATTTGTCACATTCATTAATTTTGAATCCATTTGACATCATTGCCTTATCAAATTTCTCGTGCCATTGCTTTGGCGCTTATTTTAAACCATATAATGATTTTACTAATTTACACACTTTCTTTTCTTTTTCTGGAACAGAAAATCCTTCTGGTTATTCCATGTAAATTTCTTTATCTAACTCACCATTTAAGAAAGCGGTTTTTACATCCATTTGATGAATTTCTAGATTGTACAACGATATAATAGCAATTAGCATTCTAATGGATGTTATTCTAGTAACCAGTGAGTATGTGTCAAAGTAATCAGGACCTTCTTTTTGTCTAAAATCTTTGACCACAAGTCTTGCCTTGTATTTGTCAATTGATCCATCCGCTTTCATTTTTCTTTTGAAAATCTACTTGTACCCAAGAGGTTTATAACCTGGTGGCAAATCCACCAATTCTCAGGTGTGATTTTGCAGGATGGATTCAACTTTGTTGTTTATAGCCTCTTTCTATAAAGGAGTTTCAGGACTAGATATAGCCTCTCTAAAAGTTAAAGGCTCATTTTCTAACAAAAATGTTAGAAAATCTAGACCAAAAGATTTTGAGGTTATAGCATGTTTACTATGCCTAGGTTCCTTTTCATCATTTTGATCTATCTCTTACTCTTGTTCTTGATCATTACTAGTAATAGCATCATAAGATCTTTTGTTAGTACTAGTCTCTTGTCCTGTTTTATTTGGAAACACATGTTCAAAGCAAAATGCATTCCGAGATTTAATAATAGTATTTACATGCATTTCGGAATGTTCTAACTTATGAATAAAAAATCGATATGCACTACTATTCATGGCATAACCAATGAAAATATTATCAACAGTTTTAGGACCTATCTTAGTCTTTTTAGGATTAGGAATAACCACTTTAGCCAAACACCCCAACACTTTTAAGTATTTGTAGGATGGTACTCTTCCATGCCACATTTCATAAGGTGTTTGATTCACTTTCTTTCGGGATACTTTATTAAGTATATAATTAGCAGAAAGTATTGCTTCCCCCCACAAGTTCTGAAATAATCCAAAACTTATTAACATGGCATTCATTATTTCTTTTAAAGTCCTATTTTCCTTTCAGCAATTCCATTTTGCTGAGGTGAGTAAAGAGCTGTGATTTGATGAATTATTCCATGTTCTTTACAAAATTCACCAAAAGGTAATTCATATTCACCACCTCTATCACTTCTGAGTTTCTTAATTTTCTTACCAAGTTGATTTTCAACTTCATTCTTATGTTGAATGAAAGTTTCCAAAGCTTCATCCTTGGTTCGAATTAAATAAACATAATTATATCTAGTATAGTCATCTATAAAAGTGATAAAATATTTTTTTTCACCTCTAGTTTGAATTAATTTAAAATCACAAATGTCACTATGAATTAATTCTAGTGGTTCCGTACTTATTTCAATTGAATGAAAATGAGTTTTAGTTAATTTTGCCTCAACACAAATTTCACATTTATGATTTAAATCAATGTCAAATTTAGGTAAACATTCCGTATTAATTAATCTACGTAAAGATCCATAATTAACATATCCAAGTCTACCATACCATAAATTTGAAAACTCAAGCAAGTAAGAAGAAGATTTATTTTTATTAATAACAGAGGGTACAACAGTCATTACATTCATTTTGAAAAGGCCATCAGACATGTAACATTTTCCTACACACATCCCGTTTTTGGTAAGTACAAACTTGTCACTTTCAAAAACTAGCCTAAATCCATTTTTACTCAACAAAGATCCGAAAATAAGATTCTTGCGAATGTCTGGTACATGCAGCACATTTTTTAGAGTGAGTTCCTTTCTAGATGTCATCTTCAGAATAATATTTCCTTATCCTTCAACTTTAGAAGTCAAGGAGTTGCCCATAAAAAATTGTTCATCGTTGTCCACTGTAGAATAAGATATGAACATCTTTTTGTCAGCACAGATATGGCGAGTACCACCAGTGTCCACCCACCATTCTTTAGGATTTCCGACAAGGTTTGCCTCGGAAACAACTGTAGAAAGATTTATGTCATCAACACCATTATAAATTTTGTCCACTTCGGTTATATTGGCTTGAACAGGCTTCTTGCTTGATCTTCCTTTGCCTTTGCGTTTGTTACGGTAATCTTTGGCCCGATGTCCCTTTTTGTCACAGATGTAACATTTGCCATTAAACTTGTAGTTTTTAGTTTCCTCTCCTTTAGAGCCTTGTGAGGAACTTTCTCCAAAAAACTTCCGTTTCTTGGCTTTTGGAGCATGTTCCACCACATTTTCCTTTGATTCCGTTGGATCCTTACCAGCCTGCTTCTCTGAATTGCGGTTGTCCTCCTCAATCCTCAAACGCACAATCAATTCTTCTAAAGACATTTCTTTGCGCTTGTGTTTGAGGTAGTTCTTGAATTCCTTCTAGCCTTGTGGTAATTTCTCAATAAGGCTGCAACTTGGAAGGATTCACTAAGAGACATAACTTCTATTTAAATGTCATGTAGAATGAGTTGGAGATCTTGAATTTGGCCGATCACAGTCTTAGAATCAACCATCACAAAATTCAGGAATTTGCCAACTACAAATTTCTTTGAGCCAGCATCTTTTGTTTTGTACTTTTTCTACAGAAACTCCCAAAGTTCCTTTGCCGTTTTGATAGGACCGTAGACGTTGTATAATGTATTATCAAGTTCGTTCAAGATGTAGTTCCGGCAAAGGAAATCAACATGTTTCCAGGCATTGACCGCAACAACCACTTGCCAGTCAGTTTCATCCTCTTTAAAAGTAGAAGCATCCTCACGGAGAAAACGAGCCAGGTTGAGAGTAGTAAGATAGAACAGTATTTTCTGCTGCCATCTTTTAAAATCAGTTCCTGAGAACTTCTCTGGCTTCTCACCGTGATTGACCAGCACAGTCACAACATGAGGAGGGGTTGGAGCAATTGCAGCCACCACACTAGTACTTGTTTGAGCATTAGTTTGACCAGTTTCAGTAGCCATGAATTCTAAATTATAAAACAAAATTATAATTATAATTTTATACTACACAGAAAATTAAACTATAAACACAGAATTTTAAATTCTGTAAAAAAATAAAAGAAACAAGAATTGTAACTTTTATTTTCAATTAATTTGAAAATAAAATAAAATTTTATTTAAATAAATTAATTCCACACAGAAAATTAAATTTCTGTAACACTTTAATAATTAAAATATTGAAACATAATTTTAATTAATGAACGCTTAGAAATTATTTCTGAAAACCAAAATTAATTTCTAACAAACTTCACAAATAAATATTCTGAATTGTTAATGACACTAGTATTTTACTACTATTTGTTTTTCCAACCAGAATATTATTTTGTGAAACCATAGAAAATAATTTTTGTAAAAAGAGGAGAGAGAAAAAGAAACAAACGAAAAATTCTGTATAAATAGAATAATTTGAATTTGTCTTAAGATTGTTGGAACAATCTTTTGTGTAAAATAAATAAAAAATAAATCACTTACAGAATTTATTTTATCGAACCAAATAAAACTTTAAAAGATCAAGTCGAGTGTGTGACACTCAGTCCTTAAGATAGATTCGCCCCGCTACGGTGCTTACGAATTTAAGGCGTCTATCTCCTAGGACATAATGAGCTTCACAAATTGTAGTAGCACTTCAAACAATTTGTATGGCGAACAAAAACCTGTGTTTTATACTTTTTGAATTTTTCTCTAAAACTAGAATGAAGAATAATGCAGTGAAAGAGCAAAATCAAGAAGGCGACAGATTTTTTTGGATGTTTTTTAGATTATTTTCAGATTCCCAAGATTGCTAAAATGGCTAGTATTTATAGGCTTACAGAGGCTGTCCGAACAGGTTTGTTTCCTAACTTCAACAGGTGCAAAACCCTTGAACATATGCAGTTTGAAAAATTGGACAGATCTGCTGGTAACTGCTGGATAGATTTGAATCTGTCTGGGCAGTTTTATAACTGTAAAAACAGTTTGAACCTGTCCGGAGTTGAACAGATTGAAAAACTGTTCGGACTGATTAATCTGTTGTCGAATTCGGATCTGAAAAGAGGCACAAATTTTTGACAAAAATTTGAATTCAAATTCAAATTACATTGGCGCAAAATTTAAATTAATTTTTTCAGCAAGAAAAATAAATTTTGTCCCAAAAATTAATATAAGAACCGACCAGACCCACAACTGCGCTTGGCACAGCCGGCCAAACGACGGCGGTGCGTGCATATGGTGGTTTGAGCCAAGGTTCCATTTGTCTATAACTCCTCTCTTCTACAAACTTGGGGTGTCCCTTGGGACCCAACCCAAGTGTAGCCACCTAGAACTTATATACACACATAAGTTCTCTTAAGTTTCCAATGTGGGACAAACCTTACAAGGAAACCCATATTTAATACTTTAATTGTCAATTCCATGAACCCGAGAACGACATCAAATTATCATTCACTCATAAATGGTTTTGACGAACCGTCTTCACCGTGTGACTTGCAATGTGGCAAGGAACACGTCACCTCTTCGGACCTACCCCAAAAGACGTTTAGGACCCACTCAAATTTGAGCTCAAAGTTGGTCCGAAATAAGCCTATAAAAACTAATTTTCCTACAAATATGAGAGAGTTAGGCCTAAATTTTAGGTAGTGAAGTAGGCATAGTTCCGTTTTGTTAGGACTTAATTTTCTTTATATGAAATCAATATTTAATTATATTAGATGAAGACAAATAATCCGGTTCAAATCCAAAGATAAAAATTATATAAATACAGTGGAAAAAATAAAAAAAATAAATCAAATTAAGGATAGAAAAATCAAATTCAAACATAAAGAAAAATGGTAGATAAACATGAAAAATAATAATAAATTTAATTTAATTTAAAATAGATGAAATGGTGAGGGGAATGGGTTAGGAGATGAACAAAACAAAATGTCACGTAATCTTTTAAAATTTTAGAAATTATAGGAAATTAGGAATAGACTTATCTAAATGAATTGTGGTGATGGATATGCATGAGTGGATTATGGTAATGGGAGTTGTGGGAGTTGTTGATTTATTTATTTGTTTTATTTAATAATTAGTGGTAATTCATGCGATGCACGGGTGTATATAATTTAAAAATATAATTGCAAAACATATGATGTGTTATGATTTTAGGTTTAATATCATCTGCACCGATTGTCTTTTATTATTTATTTTCAATGAAATTTTGATAATCAAAGCCATAAAAAGTAATTCAATTAAACAAACAAATAAATCAAAAACAACTGTTGTAAAGCATCAATAAGTATCTATGTTTTGCTATGATAAAAATAATATTCTACTACCAACCCACCAACAAAACAAAATAAAAAACTCAATTATTCAAGTTTCTTATTTAAAAAAAAAATAATTTGATATCAAATGCAAAAAAGCAAAATTAAATATTACATAAAACATATAAACTATGTGAACCCATTACCAAAAGATCATCGAAAGATAAAATTTTAAGCAAAAGAATATGGTGAATACCCCATGGCGAAGTTAAATTGCTCTGAAATTCTCAAATAGGAAAATGTTTTTAGTTTGGTTGGAAATTCATTATAAGAATGGTACAACAAATAATTTTCTTGCACATTTTTTTTTTTGGTAATTTTGATACATAGTATTCAGCATTGATGCAATAAAAAGAAATTCAAAAATTCTCTAACCGTCAAGTTTGGTAAAATTAAAATTTAGACAAAAAATGTAAATGTGTGAATCATTCAGCCATACCTGTAACGATATAAAATTATATACAGAAAGAGGGAAAATGCAAATGTGTGAAACTTTTCAGCCATACCTATAACAATATAAAATTATACATAGAGAGAAAGAGCAACATAATAGTTTTGTATGTGTTTATAATTAATTATAATATAATTGTTTATATAGGAGGAGAGAGAGGTGAAATTGGATAGATAAATGTAGATTATCTTTATTATATATTTAAATTTAAATTTAATTTATCTTTATTTTGAATTTTGTTGATAGATATAGATTATCTTTGTATATATTTTTAATTCAAATATTTTTGAATTTTGTGATAGCTTTGTCTTTGTCCTCTTTTTTTCTTTTTCTTGTTGACACTACAACAAAATTGAATTTTTACGGCTTGCAATGCATGCCATAAAAAATCTTTCACGGCATGCATACAAATGCCGTTATATGACATGCCGTGGAAAGTTGAGCATTATTTATGGCATACAGGTAAAGTTGTAAAAAGTAACAAATTAAATATTAATGACATACAAATTATGTCGTATAAAACTTTTTACGACATTTTTGTCATGCCATAAATCATCATACTTTCCATGACATAATTTTGCTTGCCGTAGAAGGTTATTTTTAATATATTTATGACATACTTTGTATGCCATATATAATATTTTACAGCATTTTCTTACATGTCATAAATCATCACTTTGCACGACATAATTTTGTATGCCGTAGAAGGTCATTTTTAATATATTTATGACATACTTTGCATGCCGTATATAATCTTTTACGACATTTTCTTACATGCCATAAATTATTACACTTTTCACGACATAATTTTGCATGCCGTAGAAAGTTATTTTTAATATAATATATATATATATATATACAGGAATATAACATTGCCTAACAGTATATAGACAGTAGCTTATAAAATGCAATCTGTTAACAAACCAAGCAGAAGCAACAACTATGAGGTAAGCAAAAAAATCTAATATCCATACACCAAACAACCTGCATACTAACTTTCATCATCAACTTCTATCATATCAAGCTAATAACAACCTCAAACATACAAATCAAAAAAAGTATTCAAATCATAAGATTCACTAATCTCTAAAATATGACTTTAAACATCCAAAAAGTATAACTACAAATTGTAAATCAGTTAGTCTAATATTTAGTCTAAAAGAATGAATTGACTAGGCCATGCAACTGTACTTCCTATTGCATTTTAAAAATCATACATTTCATGAGTAGAACGAAACAATGGCACGTTGACTGTTACGTGGTTCACCCATACTTTCCAACATAAAGGTCCAAGAGTCATATGATGCACCTTTGACTTGGGATCCCTTAATGTAATTTAGCCTTCTGCAACCACCGAGTTCGTCCCTCCCAATCCAACAACTTGCATTTGACATTCTCTAAGCTTGACACACCATTACTTTGATCCTACAAAAACTAAGAGTATATAAGCATACTGCATAACATTCATTCCATTTACCAAATATTAGTTCAACAAAGGAAATGAAAGTATGAATCATAAGAATCAGATTTTACGAAAAAATGGAATAAAACAACAGGACAAGACAGCTAGCTAACTACCTCTCCTAGACCCTACTATAAGCGAAAGTATTAGCACCACATAAGACAAGTCGTTATGGCGGTGAAACACACAAGGTGGTCGGACCATAATGTTTTGGCTATAATACAATTAGCTCTGTTAGGCAAATTGCAGACAAGAACTACTATATGGAAGGAAATATCAAAGGCAAAGACGAATTATACACATTAGAACTCTCAAAAGACTTGAGAGGAGGTGAGATCATCTAGAGATAGGACACCATGAGATTTGATTCTGTAACCAACTTGTGTGGGGAAAACAAACCGACGAAGTAATAGAATGATGACAGCAACACCCATTTTAAGTAGTGCTCCGCATTTTGACTTTTTTAAGACATAAAAATTTAAATTTAAATTTTTTTAAAAAAAACACCCAAATAACGAAGGCATGCATATTGGATCAATGCAACATTAGGTTGTCAAGAAAGTAGAAATGAAGTGAAAATGGGAATAGAACTTTCTCAAAAGAACACTGATTGAGAGGTCAAAACCAGCTTGTTCATGCTTCGAGTGGACTTCCCACCCTGACTGAAAATGGAAACGGTTACCTTTCCTAGGGCTAATTTCAACAAAAGCAACAAATTCTTAGATGGCACAGGTAAGGTTGTGTTTGGTTCTTTGGATTTTGATAGAGAGACAAGAAAAGGAAAGGCAAATGTAAAAAGATTCCCTTTTTCGTCTATAAATCTCTCCTTAAATTTAAAATCCAAATACCGCCTAAATGATCAAAATAGCAAAGTAAAAAATGAAGCAAGAGATTTGTAGGAGAAAGGACACACTGATCTCTATAAAAGCAGTTTCATATTTATAACCAAATCATTCCCTATTCCATGAGATTTTCATAATAATTCGGCTTAATGTAATGGAATTCTCAGCCATGCATCAGTCTTCGAAGGACAAATTGGTTAAAGGATTGTTCTACCAAAGCATGCTATTTTAATAACAGATCTTTCAAACTCAACCTCAAGCAATTTGGAATTTGTTTTCCAAACCCATGTTTTGAAAATATGATTTCACTAAAGTTTTGTTCTCAAACTATGACTTCAATCATAATAATTGAGACTTCGAAAAAGAGCATAACTTACCATATCTAAACCAGTTGGAAGGTTTGCAATTGAAGAACCACCACGTTTAGATAATTTCATAGCTTCAATGCTTTCAGTAACATAACCAACTTCATTCACCAAAAAAAAACCATAAAAACAATTCATTAAGCATATAGCTACCACATAATTTCAACAATTAAAAACATGAAGAGTAGATAAAAATGTTTTGAAAATACTATTTTCACTCACTGAAGTTCAAAGGTTGTCATGAGGAGTAGATTGGAATAGATTGGAGTAGATCGAAGCCTCTTTGGGAGGGATTGGTACCCTACAATCAAAGATAAACGTGCAAGTGAATTAAATATAAAATAACAAATTAAACATAAACAAATTTTGTGCCGTGACATTATATTATCATGTTTAGCTTTTCCTCTTACATCATTTTGCGTTCTTTCTTTGATAAGCATGGCTCTTATCTCATTGAGTTGTTGTTCTAAGTCCAGCACCTTGCCTTCAAGTTTTCTCACGTGCTCGTTTTGGTGTACTTGTGCATCAACCTTAGATGGTAATGCCCCAAATCCCAGCCCTTGTACACTCCCACGACACTCGGGACCAAAAGTATGAAAAATCGCATCATCTTTTATAGATTTTGGACCCTCATCAGTAGAAGCCTTATGAAGTTCTTGAACATTTTCCTAAAAATATAAAGCATGCCTTAATAAATTGATGTGAATGCAAATTATAATACCAAAAAAAAAAAAAACATAAATCAAGCTCTAGAATCACAATCCACAAGCCAAAGTTATTTTAAAAACAAGAAACTAAAAAGCCATCTCATTATAGGACATGCATAACTGACAATACTTAAACAACATAAAACTTAGCATATGAACAAGATTTTTGGACAAACCAAGCATTATTATACATTCACTATTCAACATTTACAAAGAGAAATTTTCGAAAGTGTAAACATTTCATCCCAAACATAGCACTAGAAACCAAAAGCAAGCAAAATCAAAAGATCAGATTTGGGCTTCCAAGCTTGCGTATGAATAAATTTATTTGAGACAAAAATAGAATTTCCCTAACAATGCAAGCTTGCGTATTCAAAGATTACCTTCACAAAGAGCAAGCTTAACCTTCTTTCCCTTGCAATATTTGAAAGCAAAAAGCTCTTATATATCAATCTCTACTAGAAGGATATTAATGGCCTGACGATCTTTCTGAAAAATTCAATTCTCCATAAAATCAAAATGGGGAAAAATAGAAACCTTAATATTCAACAGAAAATAATCACAAAAAATTTAAGCAGAAACCTTAAAATAAAACTGGATTAGTTTCCACCTCACTATATGAAGTATATGAACTTCATGAATCTATGATTGTTAAGTAGAGAGGTAGATCAAATAAGCTACCTAGTACTAGAGAATCATCTCACATAAAACATATGTTTTGCAACTAAAAAATGGGGAAGACAATAATATAAGCAGAGCAAAATGCCACCAATAAAGTTTGTGTTAACATTTTGGTTATTAATCAAAATTTAATTTGTAACCATATTTAATTTACATGTAATGTAATAGTTCAAAGATATACAATAATAATTATTAATTCTATTACAGTTTTTTTTTTCAATATTTATTCATGCATTGCATGGGTTCAAGGCTAGTTATACATTACTAGTATATAATTCCTCAACAATGATAGAGACCCCAATTTTAGGGACCCCACAACCCCCAAAGTGATTCATACCACTTATGATGTGGGTCTCACACATACATAGATAGTGTAGATCACTTTAGGGTTGTAGTCTCCAAAATTGAGGGTTCCAAAAAATTTGTATACAAAATGTGTAGAAGCTCTCACATGAGAGTGGATCTTCAAAAATAAATTTTCTTAGAGTGATTTTTTAGATGACTAAAATTGAATTCAAACAAAATTTAAAGTACAATAATCATTTCATATTTCAATTATTGAAGCCTATCTCCTTCACTCTATAATTACTATACGAAAAATCACTCTAAAACATTCCGACTCGAGACTCATATATGTGGACTCCACTGAAAAATTTCTGCATAAAGAGTTGAATAATGTAGTCCAAATCTGTCACCTGTAGTTGGTTTGTGACCTTCATTTGTCATGGTAATTTTTACCAGTTTAAGATAAGGTAAGATAAGATAAGATAAGAATAGAATAATAATAAGCGTATGATAAGCGTTCAGCATGTAAGTTGGGTCATACTAATCTATAAGCAAGGGCCATTCAACTTCCCCTTAAACTAAAGGTCAATCAAGAGGTTGCTGTGACTTGGACACAACCGACAACGCCAAATGGGTACAGATAGAGAGAGAGCAACAAATTGAAGCTTTAAATTACAATTACATTGAAGTGAACGACATACCTGAGATTAGATAGGTGAGATTTTTCAGTATTTAGTTCAGAAACAAAATAAAGCAGAAAATATAAGAGAATGGGGTTCAAATGTAAAATGCTTATCATCAAACAAAAAAGTAATAAAAAAATGGGAAAAAAAACAAAACGAGCAGTGCGAAAATTGGCAGAAAACAGAAGCTTTTGATCATGACAAGACAAAACTACCATGGTTCACATGCTTCACTCAACCAACACTGAATCAAATGCTTTATACATTCTAATAAAGCCATCGATTGCGAGATATCAAAACAAAGAGCTTCGAAGACTGGCGATTATTGAATCAGATAAAATAAATTTCTCATATAGACTAAAAGAGATATCTATTAATCCTAAAATTGGGAGATTGATAAAATTTGAAATCAAGAAAAGACACAGTAAGCAACAGTGAGAGAATAAAGAGCAAAGAAGTTGTGATTTCGCCACAAATCACGAATAGTGTAGCAAATTTTCAGAAAACCCGCAATAAAATCTATCAAAACAAAAAACAGAATATGAAAATCGCCTTACATTTTGGAATTGATAGCCAAAATCGAAGAATGAGAGAGAGAGAGAGAGAGAGACAGAGACAGAAACAGTAGTGCTCACCTTAGTAGACAATGGTGCTCACTCCTCTCGTCGGTGCAGATGGTGGAGGCGGTGGAGCTTCGAAATCTCAAAATCGAAATTTCCAATCGCTCTGAGATTGGATCTGAGATGAATCACCAATCGCTCTGAGATTAGATCAAACGGGGCTGAAGAAGGCTGATTCGATCGGTTGAGAGAGATTAGGGTTCAGAGAGGGTTGAGAGAGAGAGAGAGAGAAGAGAGTGAGAGAGAGAGAGAGAGAGAGAGACACCAGAGAGTGAGTGAGAGAGTTAGGGGCCTAAAATGTTTTTCAGTTTTTTGTTTTAGTTATTGTAATATTTGTAATATTTTAAATAAAATTTTTTTTTACTTCTTAAATTCAAATAATTTACATATATTAAAAGAAATATTTTATTTTAATTTTAATAATGTTTTACTTTTTAATTTCTTTAAAAAAAATCACTAAATTCAAAAAAATATAAAATTTAATACATTTCATATATATATATATATTATATTTTATTATTTTTTTTACAAATGTTTTATTTTTTAGTTGTATTCAGATTAGACACATCTAAAAAGTAAAAAATAAATAAATTATTAAAAGAAAGAAAAATATCAAATCAAGATAATTTAAAAAAATAATAATTACAAATTAGTGAGAAGCCATATAAATATTAATTATTAAAATTACAAACTTTTTCATGAATGTGTAATTTTTTTTTCCCCCAAAATCCCACTGGGTGTAATTATCCTTTAAAAGAGACACTAAATTACAAAATAATGTATAAATTATTTTTTATGTTGTCCTCAATTAGGAAAATTTAAGGTGAAAAGCTTGGTTGGAAATTGTTAGCTTTTTTAAATCAAAAAAAAAAAAAAAAATTGGATTGAAATTTTTTTAATAAAAGTTTTCACGACATGATAATGCATGTCGTGTAAAGTTATAATATTTTACGACATGAAATGTATGCCATCTTAAGTACAAATATTTTATGACATATTTTTGTATGCCGTGAAAATAAACATTTTTTACAGCGTGCTTTTGCGTGCCATAAAAAAAATTCTAATTGATTTTTTTTTTTTTTTTTGCAGAAGTTTTCATGACATGTTAATGTATGCCGTGTAAAGTTGTAATATTTTACAACATGAAATGTATGTCGTCTTAAGTACAAATATTTTACGACATATTTTTGTGAGTCGTAAAAACATACATTTTTTACGACATACTTTTGCACGCTATAAATATATGAATCAACGACTTACATAGTATGTATGCTGTTATTGACAAAACATTAACGGCTTACAAAAAAAAATGCGGTTTAATGTACTAACTACGACATGCATTTAATGCATGTCGTAAACATGATGCCGTAAATAGTTAGTTTTGTTGTAGTGTGACAAGCTTGTATTCGGATAACTATTATTCTAAGAGCATATATTATTAAATTATTGAAAAAATTATTTTGATTTTAAATGTAAGTGATGGGAGATGAGTGAGTTTGAAACTTAAGTGCCACATAATTTTTAAAAATTTAATAGATTTTATAAAAAAAATTAAGAATAGAGATTTGGAGGCCTAAGAGCACACCCACTACATTTGCTTATGTATATATGTATATGTATATGTATATGTATATATATATATATATAGTGTAGATATAGATCTTCAAGCAAAAAAAAAAAAAAAGAGATTGAAAGTAATGTGGTGTAAAAGAATGGAGAAATAGTATTGTTGAAAAATAAAAATGTAATGAGAAAGAAAAATAAATAAATATTGACTAATCTTTAACAACCTTAGAAAAAAATAATAAAAATGGTGTGATATTCTCTTGCATGATATAACCTCTTTAGGGATAAGCCAGTTACATATGACATTTAAAAAAAATATTGAAACTATGTAAGGTAGGTAGGGTTTTTTAACCGATAAATGGTTTGGGGAAAGAAGAGAAAGAGTAGAAAGAAATGTTTTAATTTTTTGAAAATTGGTGAGAGAGATTATGATGGGGAAGATTATAGATTTTTTTTTTTATTTTTCCATTTGAAATACATAAATTAAGAAATAATTATGATTTGTAAAATAATTAAAAATCAATTAAATGTATTAGTCAATAATTTTGTAAATTAAAAATTCAATAATTTTGGAATGAGCGTTTAGAGCTCTTAGAAGGTTTCTCATTAAAAAATCCATTTTCTTATATAATATATAGATAGATAAATGTGTTAGACATTGAATATTTATAATTTATATATATTTTAATTTATTAGGAATGAGAGTTGTGATTTTTTATTTATTTTTTAAATAACATGATAGAGTGGGAGACGTGATATATGATATTTGTGGATTTATTGAGTGAATTGGTGGTGATGGGTATGGATGAATTTTTTATTATTTTATTTTTATTTTATATTATATATAGTGAGAGGTAGTTAGAAGACCTGAAAAATAAGAAGAGAGATGAAGGGATGTGTCATGTAAATTTTATTTTTTTTTCAAAATTATGAGAATTTAAGAATGAAGTTTTGGAGCCCTTTGACATAACAATTAGCATAACAATCTTGAAAAAAAAAAAAAAAAAGAAGAAGAAGAAGAAGAAGAAGAATATCTTTGCCACAATTTATAGAAAAATACAATTAGTATAAAAATCAATGTTTTAAAAACCGGACCAGTAAATGAACCGAAAAAGGGATTGGGTGGACGGGTCACCGGTTCAACCGTCGAGTTGAACCGGAATTGAACCGTGACGTAATAAATATATTAAAATTATATTTAATTAAATATATAAGTAATAAAATTAAAAATTAAAAATATTAAATTATATTTAATATTTCTCCTAATATTTTTTTACTGAAAAATATAATAATATATTTCAAAATATTATTATTTTTAATTTTGGAAGAGGAAATCAAATATTCACTATTCCCTCTATATGATTTTAATTCAAATAATTTGATTGAAAGAAGAGCAAAAATTTTGAAGAGATGTCAAAATTTCAATATTCCCTTCAATTCAATATATTTGATTGAATCTCACATGGATTTCTTGAATTTTTTTAAGAAGCTTTTTCTTATAAATAGGTAGAGACTTTTATAATAATTTCAAACGCTTAATGGGATTTCTCACAAGAGGAGACCCTTGAAAAAGAGTTTCCAATTAAAATTTTCTTATATTCTTATATATATATATAAAATAAGAAAAAAAGAAAGAAAAGAAAGAAATAATTTTTAAAAAAAAGGTAAGAAGAAATCAACAAAAAACAAAATTTTCAATTTCATTGAACCGGCTCTTGTTTGCCAGTTCTCTCTAAATAGGCCAGTTTTTAGCTTCAAACAGTTCAAAGGGTATATCCGGACCGAAACCCCGACTGGTGGACTGTAACAACCCTCGTCACTGTTTACCGAATAACCACTAATTACCGTTAAACTGAAACTGATTATGACTGATAAGTGAACTGAATAAACTACTGAACTGACTGACTGAAATTGAAACTAAATTGACTGAGTATACCTGTTTAATTGTAATTCTATCTGTTTGGTCATTTGATTATCTGGTCGTGTCTTTGTGTTTAAATTGCTAATTAAAGGCCTTATCGGCGACCGAACCGGAAACCGATTAGTGTTTTATGATCATCGTGATTTATGTGATTTTATGGTGTGATTACCTGAAAACTGATTAGGTATGATTAAATTAGATTAAAATGAGTTAAATTGCATTGTTCCACTTATTCACAATTTTGCCATCCCTAGTGGATCACTTAGGCAACATACTTGGAGGCTTGTATACTTGTAAACAAAACATTTCTTCTTCCATTTCTTGCACACAACCGACCAAAAGAGTGAGAGTGAGGGAATTGAGTTCAAGTGAGAGTCTAGCTTGGAGACTTGGAGAATTTGTAGGAGATTTGCCTAAATTGAACTTTTACTCTTGTAATTGAAGACCTAGGTAAGGAAATTCAACCCCTCATTATTGTGTTTAAATTGATTCTTGCATGGTTCATGTCTAATTGAAGAGTTAAGTCAAGAATTGGTTCATTAATGTTGAATTGGAGCTCATTCCATGCATGCATGTTTGAATTGTCGAATTTTGAATTAATTCCATGGAGAATTGTCTCATGCATGCTCATAGTTAAGTTAAGTCCATATTTTCATCTTGTTTTTGGAACAACTGGCTCCTTAGAGCATCAAATTGAAGCTTTGAAATGATTTAAATTCATGCATGTTTGCATGTTTGTTTCAAATTGAGTTGTTTGAAACACCATTGGGCTTTGATTTTACAAATTGAGCTTTGAATCATGTTAAAGTATGAGTTTTGATGTGTTTTCTAGAAAATTGGCCCAAGAGGATCGGAGTTTATGGTTTAAAACTTGGTTTTGAGCTTGAGGTTCAAATCTGGAATTTTCAGAATTTGGACTCACGCTCGAGCGGGGTGACTGGCGCTCGAGCGTGGAAATCGTGCTCCCAGCATTTTGTTTTGTTTTGAAGTCCACTCGAGCGGAATAATTGACGCTCGAGCGAGACATTGTGTCTCATGCTCGAGCGGGAGTCGAGCGCCCAATCGAGCGTGATTTTCGCCTATCCAGCACTTTTGACTGTTTTGCAGAACGCTCGAGTGGGTAAGTCTACGCTCGAGCCAAAACCTTTGTCTGCATGTCCGCTCGAGCGGAGTAACCTACGCTCGAGCGTGACCCCTGTTTTCTAAAAATTCTGAAAATATTTTTCAAGTGCATCTTTGCATCCTCATCTCATCCTAGGCATTCTTAGGCCTAGTTTAAAACATCTTAATAAGGATATAGATGTAGAACCACACCGAGCCAAATTAGGGATTAAGTTATTATCTTTCCCAACTGTGTAGCTTAGTGTGTGTTCAATTTGTAACTGTGTAGGGTTGGCGACTGGGGACGCGCTCTAGCTTTACTGTAGCCCAGAACTCTGTGAGTAACAACTGTGTAAAAATATGTTCAAAATGATTATCTTTTGAACAATTGAACTGTACTGCTTTTTGAACTGATACTGTTGATTGAATGAATGTATGTCCTATATTCTGAACTGTACTGTGGCATCCTTAGCAACTACTGTTTACTATTTACTGTTACAGAGATCTCTATCAGTTCCCTCGTTGGAACCACTACTGTTACTGACTGATGGCCATCATTTACTGTTCGGTCTTTTAAGACCTATTGTTTACTGTATTGTTATGCTAATGGATGTACCACATATGACTGAATGACTGATATACTGAATTAATGAACTGTTTTCATTACTGTAAGGACATTCATTCTTAACCCTTTACGCATTGTGTTATTCACTGGGCCTTAGCTCACTGCTTATATATATATGTAGGTGTACAGGCACCAGACCGCAGCTAGGAGCGTCGGGGTAAACTCCAGTTTTGTCAAGCCAACCTATGTGCCTCAATGCGAGGTTCCGAGCCTGTAAAGCTATGGCTTAGGGGTGTTTTTAATTTCCCCGTCTGCCTCTGTATCTGTTTTGCGCGACTGTATAGACTGTTGCTGTATTGTTTAATGGGGATTAGGTCCCTGAACTGAATGAATGTATATATGTACATACTGTTTTGTCTGACTGTATATATATATATATATGAATGAAAAGTCTTTTTGCATACAAATTATCGCAGCTCATTGGACATTGTTTATTTACTGTATTGGCTTCCGCCAGCCCCTGTAATCTGTCTTACTGTATTACTGTTAAGCAGGCCTTCGGTAATCTCGGATTACTGGCCGGTTACGGTGCTAAACCCATAGGGGCGGGTTTGGGTCGTGACAGAGTGGTATCAGAGCGATAGTTACCACGAGTTATACCGCACAGATGTATCCAAATGAGCTATAGGGTGTCCTAGAAAAGTAAATAGGGCATCACATGAGCATGATAAGTGTGTATGGCTATGACATGACTGAATGTATGCTAATGTGTTAATTTGTTTAAACAAATGACTGCCTATGTTAATAACTGTTATAACTGCATATAGTGAGATGGATAATTCGAGAACTGCAAATGAATCTGAAACCTCATCCTCTGAGGCAAGAATGGCAAGACTAGAAAGAATGATGGAACTAATAACTGAAAGACTGGACCAACAACAGAATCAACAGCCCCCACCTCCTCCTCCGGTACAGCCGGAACAGAATGCCAATGTTAATGATGGGGACATAATTGCTCTCACCCATAATTCAGCAAAATGAAACCGTCGTCCTTCCAGGGAGGCCTTGAACCGTTAAAAGCTGAAGCATGGTTTCTTGAGACTGAAAAATTGTTTGAGGTTTTTCCGTGCTCTGAAGCACATAAAGTGCTATTGGCCACTATTACTCTGCAAGAAGAAGCCAGAAGGTGGTGGATTCTTATCCGTGATAACAACACCGTAATGACTTGGGCTCAATTCAAAGGAGCCTTCTTCGAGAAGTATTTCCCTCAGTGTGTTAGGGACAGAAAAGTGACTGAGTTTGAACAACTGAAACAAGGCACCATGTCGGTGGCTGAATATGAGACAAAATTTATTGAACTTGCCCGTTATGCACCACACATGGTGGACACTGATTATAAGAAGGCCAGAAAGTTTGAAGGCAGCCTTAATGTTGCAATACTCGACAGAATTAATGTTTTGAAGCTACCGAACTATGTAAATGTTCTTGACCGAGCCTTGATGGCTGAATCGAACATTGAAGCACTGAAAATGGAAACACCAGCATTTGAATGGCGTGGTAAAAGGCAGGGTTTTAAATTCAAGAAAGGCAAGCATAACCCATTGAATAAGAAACAGAATATGGGGTCAACAACTAGCCCCAGCCAAGGAAGTGGTTTCATACCACCCTGTTCTGAGTGTGGCAAGAAGCATAAAGGGGTCTGTTATAAAATATCTGGAGCCTGCTACAGGTGTGGCAAGGTGGGCCACACAGTTAAAGACTGCCCCTCTGTTCCATAAGCCAATAGTAAAGCTGCACCAAGCGTGGCAACATCAACTGTTGCACCAAAACCGAACCCCAAAGCTACCGGGAAAGAGCCCATGAGGCAGGGCCGAGTGTTCGTCCTAGTACCGGGAGACGTGTAGAATACCGGGACCGTTGTGTCAAGTATTCTCTCTATTTGTACTCAAAATGCTTATGTACTGATTGATTCGGGGTCTACGCATTCATATGTGTCGCATGCTTTTTCGCGAAAACTGAATAGACCATTAGAACCCATGAATTATCTATTAGCTGTATCATCGCCCATTGGGGAATCTATGACCTGTGCATATATGTACCCTGCTTGTGAAATTATTGTTGGAGATGCACATTTGCTTATTGACTTACTACCTCTGAACATTGATCATTTTGACGTAATATTGGGAATGGATTGGCTAACAAAATACCATGCTACTATAGACTGTGTAACAAAATAAGTAGTTTTCCGTCCACCGGGTTTACCCGAATTTGTGTTTAATGGGGTTGGAGTAGTACCTCCTCCGTATTTGATTTCATCTGTGAAAGCTGTTAAATTTATTAGAAAGGGGTGTAAGGGATATCTGTGTTCTGTATTGACTGTATCTACTGATGATAATGCTAACGTGAACAGTATTTCTATAGTCAGAGAATTCCCAGATGTTTTCCCAGATAATCTGCCAGGGGATTTGACTGACAGAGAGATTGAATTTACCGTTGATGTGATTCCGGGAACGCAGCCAGTATCTAAAGCTCCTTACCGAATGGCTCCAACTGAACTGAAAGAATTGAAAGTGCAACTGCAAGAACTGCTGGATAAGAAGTTCATTAGGCCTAGCACTTCGCCATGGGGCACTTCCGTTTTATTTGTGAAAAAGAAAGATGGCTCACTAAGACTGTGCATTGACTACCGTGAACTGAACAAGGTAACTGTGAAAAATAAATACCCATTGCCACGTATTGATGACTTATTTGATCAGTTACAGGGTGCTCAAGTGTTCTCTAAAATCGACCTCAGATCAGGATACCATCAGTTGAAGGTTAAACCAGAGGACATTGACAAAACTGCTTTTCGAACGAGGTATGGACATTACGAATTTTTAGTTATGCCTTTCGGAGTTACCAATGCACCTGCTGCATTTATGGACCTCATGAACAGAATCTTTAAACCATACCTTGATGACTTTATTGTAGTATTCATTGATGACATACTGATTTACTCCAAAAGTATAGAAGAGCACGAACATCATCTGAGACTTGCCCTACAGACCCTAAGAGAACAGAAACTTTATGCTAAACTGTCTAAATGCGAATTTTGGCTTGATCATGTTATGTTTTTGGGGCATGTTGTTAGCAAAGATGGAATTTCGGTTGATCCGCAGAAAATTGAAGCTGTAGTAAACTGGCCTAGACCAACAAATATGACAGAAGTCCAAAGCTTTTTGGGACTAGCCGGGTATTACAGAAGATTTGTCAAAGATTTCTCCAAAATTGCCTTACCGTTGACTCAGTTAACTCAGAAGGGGATATCGTTTGACTGGACTGACCAAAAGGAATCGGCATTCCAAGAGTTGAAAACTTGACTTGTAACTGCACCGGTTCTTACCCTACCTGCAGGTACGGACGGTTATACTGTATTTAGTGATGCTTCTCATAAAGGTTTGGGATGTGTTTTAATGCAGAATGGGAGAGTTATTGCTTATGCTTCCCGACAACTGAGACCGCACGAAAAGAACTACCCGACCCATGATCTGGAACTTGCTGCAGTAGTATTTGCACTGAAAATCTGGCATCACTATCTGTATGGGGCGACATGTGAAGTATATACTGACCACAAGAGTCTGAAATATTTCTTCACACAGAAAGAACTGAACATGAGACAGCGGAGATGGCTAGAACTAATTAAAGACTATGACCTACAGATTTTGTACCATCCGGGGAAAGCCAATACCGTTGCCGATGCACTGAGTCGGAAATCGACTGGAAATTTAGCCTGTTTGCTTACCGGGCAGAAAGAACTACTTTGTGACCTTGAAAAATCTGAAATTGAAATCGTTTTACGAGAACAATTTGGAACCTTAGCTGCTATTTCTGCTCAACCAGCATTGATTGAAGAGATTAAACAGAAACATCAACTGGATGACTTCTTGAAGAAGATCATCGAAGAAAGGAAAACTAGACCAAGACCGGGTTTCAAATTTGAAAGTAATGTACTGAAATTTCAAGAAAGACTATGTGTACCGAATGATACTGAATTGAAAAGAAGAGTTCTGCAAGAGGGCCACAATTCAAAATTTTCTATCCATCTAGGGAATACGAAAATGTACCAAGATTAGAAACTGAATTTTTGGTGGCCGAGAATGAAGAAAGAAATTGCTGATTTTGTATCGAAATGTCTTCATTGCCAACAAGTCAAAGCCGAACATCAACGACCCACAGGCTTATTGCAGCCCTTATCGATACCGGAGTGGAAATGGGAGCATATCACCATGGATTTTATTGTGGGATTGCCTCGCTTCAGTAAAGGTATGGACTCAATTTGGGTTATCATTGATAGACTGACTAAATCTACTCACTTCTTACCTGTTAGGACAATTTATAATGCGGACAAATTGGCTATACTCTATATTGATGAAATTGTTAGACTGCATGGAGTGCCTGTGTCCATTGTTTCCAACAGGGATTCAAAGTTTACATCGAGATTTTGGCAAAGCTTACAGACTGCATTGGGTACCGAATTGAGACTGAGTAGTGCTTATCATCCTCAGACCGATGGCCAGACAGAAAGGACCATCCAGACTCTGGAGGATTTACTGAGAATGTGTGTCATTGATTTCCAGGGAAACTGGGAAAGTCATTTGCCACTGGCTAAATTCGCCTACAACAACAGCTATCATTCAAGTATTGGTATGGCGCCTTTTAAGGCATTGTATGGCAGAAAATGTAGATCTCCGATTTGCTGGGCAGAAGTTGGAGATGGGCCTTTTCTTGGGCCCAAGATTGTATATGAAACAACTGAGAAAGTGAAACTGATACAACAGAGACTGAAAACCGCTCAGAGCAGACAGAAAAGTTATGCTGATGTCAGAAGACGGGATAGAGAATATGAAGTGGGTGATCACGTATTTATGAAAGTGACACCGATGAAAGGCCAGACTCATTTTGGAGTCAAGGGCAAATTAGCGCCGAGATACGTCGGACCATACGAGATTATTGAGAAAATCAATCTGGTGGCGTATCAAGTTGCGCTCCCTCCTAAAATGGAGCATATGCACAACATCTTCCACATTTCTATGTTGAGGGACTACCTCCGGGATCCTTTCCATGTGATAGAGCCTACTCGTGTAGTGCTGAGTGATAACTACACTTACGAGGAACGGCCTATTCAGATTGTAAACAAACGGATCAAGAAACTGAGAAGCAAAGAGATCCTGTTAGTGAAAGTTGACTAGCAAAACCACGGTGGCGTGTATGCCACTTAGGAAAGGGAACATGACGTGGCTAAAAGATATCCTGAACTGTTTCCACTGAATCCTGTTTTCTTCCAAAACGAAGGTAACTCGAGTTTAGAGGACTAAACTCTTTTTAAGGAGGGGAGACTGTAGCAACCCTCGTCACTGTTTACCGAATAATCACTGATTACCGTTAAACTGAAACTGATTATGACTGATAAGTGAACTGAATAAACTACTGAACTGACTGACTGAAATTGAAACTGAATTGACTGAGTATACCTGTTCAATTGTAATTCTATCTGTTTGGTCATTTGATTATCTGTTCGTGTCTTTGTGTTTAAACTACTAATTGAAGGCCTTATCGGCGGCCGAACCGGAAATCGATTAGTGTTTTATGATCATCGTGATTTATGTGATTTTATGGTGTGATTACCTGAAAACTAATTAGGTATGATTAAATTAGATTAAAATGAGTTAAATTGCATTGTTCTACTTATTCACAATTTTGCTATCCCTAGTGGATCACTTAGGCAACATACTTGGAGGCTTGTATACTTGTAAACAAAACATTTCTTCTTCCATTTCTTGCACACAACCGACCAAAAGAGTGAGAGTGAGGGAATTGAGTTCAAGTGAGAGTCTAGCTGGGAGACTTGGAGAATTTGTAGGAGATTTGCCTAAATTGAACTTCTACTCTTGTAATTGAAGACCTAGGTAAGGAAATTCAACCCCTCATTATTGTGTTTAAATTGATTCTTGCATGGTTCATGTCTAATTGAAGAGTTAAGTCAAGAATTGGTTCATTAATGTTGAATTGGAGCTCATTCCATGCATGCATGTTTGAATTGTCGAATTTTGAATTGATTCCATGGAGAATTGTCTCATGCATGCTCATAGTTAAGTTAAGTCCATGTTTTCATCTTGTTTTTGGAACAATTGGCTCCTTAGAGCATCAAATTGAAGCTTTGAAATGATTTAAATTCATGCATGTTTGTATGTTCTTCATATTTATGGAAATTGGTTTCAAATTGAGTTGTTTGAAACATCCTTGGGCTTTGATTTTACAAATTGAGCTTTGAATCATGTTAAAGTATGAGTTTTGATGTGTTTTCTGGAAAATTGGCCCAAGAGGATCGGAGTTTATGGTTTAAAACTTGGTTTTGAGCTTGAGGTTCAAATATGGAATTTCTAGAATTTGGGCTCACGCTCAAGCGGGGTGACTGGCACTCGAGCGTGGAAATCGTGCTCCCAGCATTTTGTTCTGTTTTGAAGTCCGCTCGAGCGGAATAATTGACGCTCGAGCGGGACATTGTGTCTCATGCTCGAGCGGGTGTCGAGCGCCCAATCGAGCGTGGTTTTCGCCTATCCAGCACTTTTGACTATTTTGCAGAACGCTCGAGCGGGTAAGTCTACGCTCGAACGGAAACCTTTGTCTGCATGTCCGCTCTAGCGGAGTAACCTACGCTCGAGCGTGACCCCTGTTTTCTGAAAATTCTAAAAATGTTTTTCAAGTGCATCTTTGCATCCTCATCTCATCCTAGGCATTCTTAAGCCTAGTTTAAAACATCTTAATGAGGATATAGATGTAAAACCACACCGAGCCGAATTAGGGATTAAGTTATTATCTTTCCCAACTGTGTAGCTTAGTGTGTGTTCAATCTGTAACTGTGTAGGGTTGGCGACTGGGGACGCGCTCTAGCTTTACTGTAGCCCAGAACTCTGTGAGTAACAACTGTGTAAAAATATGTTCAAAATGATTATCTTTTGAACAATTGAACTGTACTGCTTTTTGAACTGATACTGTTGATTGAATGAATGTATGTCCTATATTCTGAACTGTACTGTGGCATCCTTAGCAACTACTGTTTACTATTTACTGTTACAGAGATCTCTGTCGGTTCCCTCGTTGGAACCACTACTGTTACTGACTGATGGCCATCATTTACTGTTCCGTCTTTTAAGATCTACTGTTTACTGTATTGTTATGCTAATGGATGTACCACATATGACTGAATGACTGATATACTGAATTAATGAACTGTTTCATTACTGTAAAGACATTCATTCTTAACCCCTTTACGTATTGTGTTATTCACTGGGCTTTAGCTCACTGCTTATATATATGTAGGTGTATAGGCACCAGACCGCAGCTAGGAGCGTCGGGGTAAACTCCAGTTTTGTCGAGCCAACCCATGTGCCTCAATGCGAGGTTCCGAGCCTGTAAAGCTACGGCTTAGGGGTGTTTTTAATTTCCCCGTCTGTCTCTGTATCTGTTTTGCGCGACTGTATAGACCGTTACCGTACTGTTTAATGGGGATTAGGTCCCTGAACTGAATGAATGTATATATGTATACACTGTTTTGTCTAACTGTATATATATATATATATATATGAATGAAAAGTCTTTTTGCATACAGATTATCACAGCTCATTGGACATTGTTTATTTACTGTATTGGCTTCCACCAGCCCCTGTACTCTGTCTTACTGTATTACTGTTAAACAGGCCTTCGATAATCTCAGATTACTGGCCGGTTACGGTGGGGCGGGTTTGGGTCGTGACATGGACGGTTCAATTGGTCGAACCGACTGGCCCGGTCCAATTTTCAAAACCATGATAAAAATATTGAAAAATAAAAAAGAGTAATGACTAAACTTGTAAACGTACACAAAGGAAAGAGTTAGAGTTAAATTTAAAAAAAAATATATTAAAAAAAAATATAGTGACAGACTCATAAAAAGGTAACAGGATAATGACAACATGTGATAAAAGAAAATAAGAAAGTATGTGATTGAAAATGCAGAGATGTAGAGAGATTATGCATAAATGGAAGTTTCAAAATTTGGAAATAAAATGAAGGATATAGAGGAAGAAAACATGAGAGTTAGGCCTAAATTTTTGGTAGTGAAGTAGGAATAATTTCATTTTGTTATGGCTTAATTTTCTTTATATAAAATCAAATTTAATTATATTAGATGAAGATAGATAATCTAGTTCAAATCTAAAGATATAAATTATATAAATACACTGGAAAAAGGAAAAAACAAATCAAATTAAGAATAGAAGATTCAAATCTAAATATAAAAGTTAGATAAACATACAAAATAAATAAATTAATTAATTAATTAAAAATAGATGAAATGATGAAGGGAGTAGGAATGGCAACGGGGGCGGGGCAGGGCAGGGCTGGGGATCCCACTCCTCGTCCCCGATCCCCGATAACCAAACCTTCCCCGTCCCCGGCCCCGATCCCCGACGGGAAACCTATCACGGTTCCCGTCCCCGCCACCAACGGGGATCGAGTTTCTCCGATCCTGAAAATTCCCCGATCCAAATCTGTTTCAACATTTAACACCATCAACAACAACTTTCAACATCATCAGCAACATCCTTAAAAAATCATACACAAAGAGAGACACACACATATACATACATATTTACATGTGTACATTCACACAAAGAGAGACACACACATACATTATACATACACACAGAGACACACACATACATGTACACACACAGAGAGAGAGAGGACAACGGAGGAGATAGACGGAGATCGGCTCATCGGTGGCGACGATGAAGGAGATCAACACAGATTTGAGATCTCTATGTGACTGCGACTACAATGACTCAACGGACAAGAAGAGAGAGAGCAGCGATGGAGGTGGAGCGAACAACGGAGTCGACGGAGGTGAAGCGGTGGTGCGAGGTGGACAGCGACTCCGGCGTCACGGACAGTGATGGTTGCGATGAGGAGGTAGAGAGGAGAGGTGCGAGAGTGAGAGAGAGGAGAGGGAAGAGAGAGAGAGAGAGAGAGAGAGAGAGAGTGTGTGTGTGTGTGTGTGTGTGTGTGTGTGTGTGAGACAGAATAGAACATAGAGGTTATATTAAGGGGTATATATAGTAAGTTTAATTCGGGGGGGCTAACGGGGTCGGGGTAGGGGTCAGGGTCAGGGTCAGGGTCGAGGCCGGGGGTGAAAAACATATCACCGTTCTCGGCCCGAAAATCATCGGGGATTTATTTTTGAGTACCATCCTCGGCCCGTTGGGGATATTTTTCGGAAAAAAAAAAAAAATCGCTCTAATCAGGGTCGGGGGATCGGGTCTCTGTCGGGTCAGTTTCAAATTGCCATCCCTAGAAGGGAGTGGGTTGGAAGATGAACAAAATCAAATGTCACATAATCTTTTAAAATTTTGAAAATTATAGGAAATTAATAATAGACTTACGCAATTGAGTGAATTGTGGTCATGAATATGCATGAGTGGATTGTAGGAATGAGAATTGTTGATTTATTTATTTAATAATGCGATAGACATTAGATATTTGTAATTTATACATATATATATATATATATATAATTTATTGGGAATGAGAGTTGTGAGAGTTTTTTTTAAATAACGTGATAGAGTGGGAGAGGTGATATGTGATATTTGTAGGTTTGTTGAGTGGATTCAAAGTGATGGATATGGATGAAATTTTTTTTATTTTATATATGGAGAGGGAGTGAAAAAACCTCAAAAGTGAGAAGAGAGATAAAAAGGATGTGTCATGTAATTTTTTTTTCCCTTTCAAAATTATGATAATTTAGGAATGAAGTTTTAGAACTTTTTGACATAATAACTACATTTTGCTATAATTCAATTATAACATATTTATATTTTAATTTTTAAAATAAGTTTTATATAGTTTATATTTCTACATGTTCTTATTTTCCAAATGACTATAAAAAATTGAATAATTAGAATCACTTCTAATTGTCGTTCTCCTTCCAATTTAACTATTATGTTTAATATCAAAACGATCGTTTATTTTACTATCTTATAATTTAATACATATCATATAAAGTTATTAGATGATAATTACACTTGTAAAGCACAATAGAACTAAAATTATTAAAATAAACAAACAATTTAACTAAATTTATTATATATAAGTATTCAAGTAACACCAAAAATTACTTAAGAGTGAATATTCTTATTATTTATAATTGATTATCACAACTGTTTGGAACGGATGCGATCAATAGAATTAAGGCGGGTGACTTAAGTGGATGAGTGTGTCTGGGATACTATACGATAAATGAGTACCCACTAGATTAAAAGTAAAGTTTTATAAAATAACTATTAGACCAGCGATATTGTACAAGACAGAATATTAAGTAATTAAGAAACAACATGTATAGAAGATGAGTGTTGCTGCGATAAGAATGCTAATGTGGATGTATGACAAGATTAGAAAAGACAGAGTTAGGAATGAGTATATTCAATAGTTGATAGAAGCAGTACGAATAGAAGATAACTCGAGAGAGAATAGATTGAGATGGTTTAGTCATAAAATAGATAAAGATCACACTTTTTTTTATGTGATGTATGTTATTTAATCACACCTTTTAAGTTTTATTAAAGTGTGATCTTTGAGGTGTGATTAAAATGGGTCATTTTTAATCACACTTTTTAAGTGTGCTTAATAACATTTAGATCGCACCTTTTAAGTGTGATTAAAAATATTTAGATCACATCTTTTAAGTATGATTAAAAATATTTAGACCACACTTTTTAAGTGTGATTAAAAATATTTAGACCACACCTTTTAAGTGTGATTAAAAATATTTAGATCACATGTTTTAAGTGTGATTAATAACATTTAGATCACACATTTTAAGTGTGAATAAAAATATTTAGATCACACATTTTAAGTGTGATTAATAACATTTACATCACATCTTTTAAGTGTGATTAATAACTAATAAAATCTGTGATAAAAAAAAGGATTCAACATATTTGAAAAATAATCAATATTATTTTTGTATGCACATTTTGAAAAATGTATTACACATTATATACTATACTTTGAATCATAACCACATATTGAATGGAATAACGTCATATATTTCATAAATGAAAATTAAATGTTCAAAAGTATATACAAAGGAATTAAATAAAAGAAATTTAACTGTGCTTACATATATTAAAAAATGAAAAAACTTAAAAAAAAACTAAGTTATTTAATTCTTTGACCATATTTTGCATCTCTCTAAGAAATTTCTAACCTGAAAAATAAAAACACAAATTAATTCAAAAACCGCAAAAGCATATGAATAAACTAACTATTTATAGAGACTATTCTAGTTTTACAAAAGATACCGTCGGACTTTTTCTCATCATACTGACTCTTCATCTCCTGCTTCAATAGGAAAAAAAACAACCACTTTGATTGAATAATCAATTCTCGTGGAAAAAATGGACCAAATATCTTAAGATAGCTGAATATGAACTATGACTACAGGACAACAATGCTCAGGAGAAGGAACAGGGTTATGCAAACATTTTATCCGTACCCTTAAATATAGGAAAACTCATGTGTTAAAAGATTTTAGCAGTTAACTCATCATCAGACATGAACATGCAGAAAACAAATTACTCCATTTCTTAAACCACATAAAACAATATGTCTCTGCAACAAGAGATGAGTTTGTTACATTGAAATCATATAGTGATAGTCACACAACCACAGACAAAGGTCATGTAATGATAATAGATAAAAAAAATATCAAATAAAAATTGTAATG